>NC_137278.1:83872500-85122500 GCF_054371585.1 Giraffa tippelskirchi
TTTTGTCTGGACAATATTGACAACCTTCCATAAAAAGCTGAAAACTCAATGTCAGTTCATGACCCAGAAATGCCTTCCATCTTGTCCACTCTCATAAATCATGATTCAGGGTTCTGTCTACTCATTCCCTGGATATAAGTTATTCTTACACATAAATCTATCTCCAGTGGATCTTGGCTATTACTCTGAAATAAAGTTTGAGTCACATTCAAATCTGCTTTGCTGATGGAGTATAGATGTGGGGTAATTAGGGACTTTGATTATTTTCCCATTATTCTGGCTTTGGGAATGTGGACAATAAGGATTTTTTCTGTACTTACAAGGCCAGATTTCACAGCTTGTGTTGTTCTCTAACATAGGCTGCAAATCTAGTCTGCTTTGGTCTCTGCGTGGAAATGGAAGGCTGTTAATCCTTCAGAGTTGCCCCATCTAACTGCTCCAGTGCACTTAGCTTGCCCTGTTTCCTAGCAACTGGTTCAATCTAATTTGTTTTCCTATAGCATCCCTTCTGCATTTGGCTTTCTTGTGTCTCTTCCTCTTGTTAAATGGATTGATCAGTGTCTAATAGCCTTTACACCATATGTCTATCAAACTAGCTTTCCCTTAGAAGAGCAGGATATTGGGTACCTTCAGTGGAGCAATTTTTAATTTGGATCTGAACATTAATATCAGAGAGCTCCTTGGTCATGTACATTATTAATATTATTTTATAATATAAAAACTTCCATGATGAAAAATCACTTTCCTCCCCAATGGCTCTTTATTAAAAACTGCATAGATAATTTTTACTTCTCCACACAGTTTGTAATTCATCCAAATTATGTGAACTTGCTCATGTGTGAGCAAATTTTTTGTTTATTGTTTGCATTACTCTCTCTATCTTAAAATGAGTGTTGAGGAGAAAGAACTTTAAATACTTTAATGAGTAGTTGATAATGCACATCCTATATACAGAATGGTAACCAGTTTTCATAGAGGGTAAATAGAGAGGTAGCAAATAATTTTGTCTAAGGTAAGTTTTTACGTGCCCAATTGGATCAATATACTAATACAGATAAATGATAATATTATGAGCTACTGTTTGTACTACATGATAGATTTTGTGTGTGTTATATAGTGGGCCTGCAGTAAGACTTACTCCATGAAGTATTCTCTCTTGGAGACATCCCCCCAAGAGAAGGAAGATCAGAGTGATGTCAAGTGCGTCCACATAAGCTCCCCAAGATATTCTATTACTTTCTAGCAGAATGAATAAGAAAATAGAAAGAAGCCAGTTTATTCTTAGGGAAAATAAATCTTCATGGAAAGCTGTAAAGGCAAAATGTTGGGTCACACTAACTGTAATTATTGCTATTTCATAGATTAAAAATAGACTGGATGGATGAATAAAAGTAACAATCTTTAGGGGATGAATGAAGTGCATTTAGACTGTAAATATAAGACTGGACGGTTCCCTCTACCACAGTGTTTTTCAATTTGAAAAAGATATAAAAACCACTTGAAGAACTTTATCAAAACACACTTGGCCAACGACCTACCCACAGAGGGTTTTCTCTTCACCCAGAGTAGGATTTCAGAGGCTCATCGCAAAAAAAGTACAATCAAAGCTTTTGCAAAAATAAAGACATATACATTCAGTGCACCAAATAATGTCATTTTGTAATGAGAAGTAGTCATTTTATGTAATGCATAATTAAGGGACACTTTTTAAATAGGTAAATAGAGGTGACTAAAATAAATCCTGATTATTGTAAATTGGGATGCTTTCAGATATGAAGAATAAGTTCTTTTATTATCAAAGTACTATATTCGCATTGCATAGCAACTTGGCTTCTCCCTCCTCATCCTCTATAGGTGTTGTTCAGTATCAGCATCTTCAGGGCCCAGAAATTATTCACAGGGGTTCTAACTGAAGGAGTTTTTGCTGTCTTTCAGAAAGCCATTTATATTGCCAGTTCCTACTTCAAAAATTTCACCGACAACTCAATTCCACAAATGTCTATCATTCTGATTTTATAAAATAGATATTGTTTCTATGCATACCTGGTTGCAGATATTGGAAAACTGAAATCATATCTAACACATAGAGATATGTATTTTGCCCTGCCTGTGCACTTTCCCCTTTCCTGGCAGCTAAATTTTCATTTAGAAGATACTCAAATGTCTTTCAAATGAATGAGTAAATGAGTGAGTGAATTAAAAAGCTGCTATGTTGTTTGCAGAAGTCTAGCTAGGAATAATTTTGATGCTGAATTTATTAAAGGTTTGAAGTTTTCTAAATAGAACTGGAAATCCCTATCTTATATACTGGAGTAGGAAATGGTAACTCACTTCAGTATTCTTGCCTGGAGAATCCGCATAGACAGAGAAGCCTGGCAAGCTACAGTCCATGGGGTCACAAAGAATCAGACACGACTGATCGACCAAGCACAACACATCTTATATATACACTGAGGATTTTTTTCTGAAGTGTTTCAATACTTTGGCTTATAAATAGGGTTTTATTTACCTCAAAAGTCTCAGCTTTCTCCTTATGAAAACTAAAGACTACCAAGATTTCCGATCTCAAAATGTAATCTAGAAGCATCCCAGTCTCTCTGATCTTCTGCATTTCACTTAATCCACTTGACTTTGTTCTGATTTGTGTGGGTCACACCAATTAGCCATATTTCATTCTTGGAATTTTTCTCCAATTAATCTGTTTTAGTGTGGCTGTGGGCAGCCCAGAATAATATGCCTAGCTCTTTGCCTCAGAGACTTTACCAACATTTACATCCTATATTCAATTGTTAGAGTTTAGCTGGAGCTACAGTACAAACTTAAAGATCAGCCAGCTTCTCAAGGAACAGTGATGTTACCCAAGGTCTGCCATCCTTGTGAGTAGTGAACATAATGAATAGTCCTTTTCAAAGGATGTATATTGTACTTCAGGTGCCATTGTGTGAACTCCATCCTTTTTAAACATATTTCACTGTGGCTAACTTGTAGTAGGGGAGTGAATTGATCCAGTTCTTATTTAACAATTTCTCCTTTCTCACTTAAAAAATACTCTATCATCAATTTAAAATACAACAGTTTTATACAAGAAAGTGATGGTAGTTAGGTTTTTTCTGTGGCATTTAAAATATTTAAGTATGTTATATAATTTCCTGAACTTTTTTTTTTAACATTTACTTTTATTTATTTATTTGGCTGCACAGGGTCTTAGTTGTAGCATGTGGGATCTAGTTCCTCAACCAGGGATCAAACCCAGGGCCTGAGCATTGAGAGATCAGGGTCTTAGCCACTGGACCACCAGGAGAGTCCCTCCTTGAACTGTTTTATAGAATTTTTCAATTCATACTTTTGAAAAGGGGAAAAAAGAAAGAAGAAAAATTTTCTTCCAATGGACAGAGCTGATTTCCTTTTTTTGATAAATGGAAATTCATTAACAGTGCAGCAAGTATGACATTGTTGTTTACATGAATCTAGTGCTAATTAATCAAGCCAAACTTTGTAAACTGTAATTAAAGTAGCTAAAATGCCTAAAGACTCCTGAATTACATTTCACATGGACAAGCTAAATAATCATTGTGGGGAAAAACTGGCAATTTCCCAAGAGTGTTAATCATTTGGTCCATGTGATTCATTTTTCTGGTAATTGAATGTAATGATTACAAAAGACTTGAGATTGTACTACATTAAGGAAATGAAAGATTGTGTTTAAAATTAGGTACGTTGATCAGATACTCTTTGTAACTTAAAATAATAAGCAGTGTTACATTGAAAGCAATAAAACCATTTGAACAAAGTCAAGATGATGGTGCTCTGCATAGCATGCAAAATCAAGCAACAGAAATGCTTTCCAGGGAGTTTTTCCTCCTCAGGATCCACAGATTCATCCTAAACCTGACTTAGGATGTGTTATTAGAAGCAGATCCTAAGATAAAAACTTGTAGAAGTCATTTATTAAGTGCTTCATGGAGTGGTGGTGGGGAGGGGGGGACCAAGGATAGGAAGACTGGATCAGGGAAAGGAAGAAGCCAATGATGGGACTATCCTAGACAGACATCCCATAGTCAGCTCGGTTCCATCTGTCTGGACCAAGAAGCTCCAGTAGTTGAAGGGCAGTCCTTCAATAAAAATCACAGAGACTGACTGTTAAAAGCCCCTGGGTGGGGCTGGGGTTTTAGGCGCAGAAATGGCACCAGTGGGCCTTGTCTTCTATAGTGTTTCTTGATGACTTACATGATTTGAATGATTCTTATCACATTTGCAAAACTTTAAGATTCTTGAGCTCAGGATTCACATTTAATATGCTTTTGTATCTTCTAAGTTCAGTTCAGTCGCTCAGTCGTGTCCGACTCTTTGCGACCCCATGAATCGCAGCACGCCAGGCCTCCCTGTCCATCACCAACTCCCGAAGTCTACCCAAACCCATGTCCATCGAATCAGTGATGCTATCCAACCATCTCATCCTCTGTTGTCCCCTTCTCCTCCTGCCCCCAATCCTACCCAGCATTAGGGTCTTTTCCAATGAGTCAACTCTTCGCATGAGCTGGCCAAAATATTGGAGTTTCAGCTTCAACATCAGCCCTTCCAATGAACAACCAGGATTGATCTCCTTTAGGATGGATTGATTGGATCTCCTTGCAGTCCAAGGGACTCTCAAAAAGAATCTTCTCCAACACCACAGTTCAAAAGCATCAATTCTGCGGTGCTCAGCTTTCTTCACCGTTCAACTCTCACATCTTCTCAAGTAACTTGCAAATGTTATGATCTCATGAAGTACACAGTGAATTACAAAAAATACAAAAAAAAAAATCTACTCTACCTGCTCACAGTCATTTCTGGACTCCTACCTGTATTTTGGTGCAGGTATTTTGAGTGAAATATTTCCTTTTATTATTTACTTTTAATTCACCTGTTACTATATTGCTTTGGAATAAGTCTTAAATATTTTTATAAATTTAATCTTGTCTGATTTATGAAAGTTAAAGAATTCTGGATTCCAATGTAGAATTTTATTACTGTGAATAACTGTATTTTGAAAATTATTCAACTTTAAGCAGCATATTCATGCAGAAATCTAAGAAGCACAGAACACTGAAAGACACTCCAATGACTAATAACTGCAAGTTTGCTCTCAAATCCAACTCTTGGGCACAATGCTAGATTTTTTGGAAAGGGCTGGTTGGCTCTGGAAATTGCAGAACAAACCAGAAGTGAAATGATGCCCCATGCTGATTGTGCACTTAATTCCAGTAACAGTGTGCATACCTGGAGAGTATTTTCATCATTACCTCAACTAAACTCTAAGTTATCTAAGAACAAATGTTCTTATCTTGTTTCTTTAGGATTTTCCCAGTAAGGAATAAAATCCTCTGTTTAATGTGTGGGCAAAATGCATTTTGTCTGGATAAGACTGTGATTATAATGCTAAGTCACTGAAAAATTTCTGTGGCCACTGTGCCCAGTGTTCTCTTTTGATATGAACAGATGCATAAAAGTTCATACTAAACCAAATAATCCATATGGTCTTTCTACTTTGCCATATGCTTCTGTGAGCCTTGACACTTATAAGGTTATGTGTAAAATATAGAAAAGCTAGGGATTTCTACTCACCTGTATAAAAGTTCAGAAGCATGTCTCCAAACACTTACAATTTTAATTTATTACATACACACACAAACTCATACACACATGTAATGTGTATATAAACCTATCAAACAAATTATAAAACAAAAGTCACAACTTGGAGAAGCTGCTTCCATACTTTTTTCCAGTACCATCACACTGCCTTAAGTAATTATTACCTTGTATCTTCTGCTTGGGCTTCCGCAGTGTCTCAGTGGTAAAGAGTCCACCTTCAATGCAGAAGCCACAGGAGATATGAGTTTGATCCCTGGGTCAGGAAGATCCCTTGGAGAAGGACATGGCAACCCACTCTCAGTATTCTTGCCTGGAGAATCCCATGGACAGAGGAGCCTGGTGGGCTATGGTCCATAGGTTCACAGAGAATCAGACATGACTGAAGCAACTAAGCTCTTGAGCTCACATCTTCTACTCATCACTCACATACTTTTTAAGTATTGAGTTTACCTGACTTTATTGATCTAGCCCTAAATAACACACAGTTAAGCTTTCAATGATTTTGAGTTTTATAGGCACGATATCACACTGAAAGTCTTCTAAGATTACTTTTATTAGTGTACTTCATTATATATTCATTTGTTTATTATATTCAATAATGCATTTAAAATTCAAGCATGCATTTTCTTATGGAGGTGTTTCTTTTATTTTCATTGCTGTGTACTATGCTAATAAGTTATTAAGATAGTTCCTATATTTTTCTTTTTTTATATAAATGAACATTGTTGAACATGTTTCCTGGTACAAGTATGAGTTATTCACTAAGTTACACAACTTAACCTTAAATGTATTAGTATAAATTTATAATCTAGACATGTAGATTTATTACATAGATAATGAACATATATTTATAGCAACAGTAAATAGATTAAGACATTAAATAAATATTAACATCAAATATAACCATTTTGCAGTTTTATTTAGCATTCAGCTTGCTCTAATGTTCGATAGCTATTCATATACTTTATTTTCTTTAGGTAAAACTTCTATTTGATTTTTGGGTTTTTTTAAAAATATCTTCTTGATTCTAATCTTTTTATATCTGTTGTATTTTCAGAGTATTTGGCACTCCCTTGACTGTTTTAATTGCTGAAGAGTAATTATTAATTTTAAGGTAGAACTGTTAAACTTTTTCCACATTTTAAAACTCTTATATATGAAATATTGTTTATAAGCATAATGCCCCTCTAGGTCATCTATGTTGTCACAAGTGGCAAGATTTATTCTGTTTATGATTAAGTAATATTCCATTGTGTGCTGTGTGTATACTACTTATTCTCTTGTTTCCACATCTTGGCTATTGTACACAATGCTGCTATAAAGATGGGAGTATATATATCTTCTAAAATAAGTGTCTTCATTTTCTTTGGATATATACCCAAGAGTAGAATTGTTGAATCATATGTTAGTTCTATTTTCAATTTTTTGAAGAGCCTCTATAGTGTTTTCCATAGTGTCTCTACCAATTTACATCCTTCCCAACTGTGTAGTAGGGTTCCCTTTTCTTCATATTCTCACCAACACTTGTTATGTCTTACCTTTTTGATGATAATCATTCTGTGTGCATAAGGTGGTATCTCACTGTGGACAAAGACATATACTGTATATTTTCACTTTTGTGTGGAATATATTAAAAAAAAACAATCAAAAAAGCACATATAACTAAATAGACTCTCAGATATGGAGAACAAACTAGTGAAGAGTGTTGGAGGAAAGGGTGAAAAGGATTAAGATGTACAAACCACCAATTATAAAATAAGCTAAGTCATGGTAATGTAATTTACAATGCAGAGGATATAGTCAATAATTTTATAATAACTTTGTATGGTATCTAAGTTATAAAAATATTGAAGCACTGTGTTGTACACTTGAAGCTATTATTATATTGTACATCAACTATATGTTAATAAAAAGTTTTTAAAGAAATATTTTTTATTTCAGAAGTCATTATAATGTTTTCTTTTATACTTTTTAATATTATGCCTCTCGCTGGTACTTAATCCATCCAAAACCACATTTATAAAATGTTGGAAGTTGGGATGTAATGTATTATTAAGTGGATAACTATTTTTTCCAATACCATTTAGTTCTTTATCTCTTTAATCATCTTCAGTGCCATGTTAAATGTATTTAAATTTTTTATGCATACTGGGGATTCTTTCTGGGTTTTCTTTTATGTTAAATCTATTAACATATTTCGACTTGAATGTCATGTCTTCTTTACCAAAACTTCAAGAAAATATTTTTAAAATTATTCATTTATTTAAAATGGAGGATAATTACAATACTGTGATGGGTTTTGCCATACATCAACATGAATAGGCATACATATGTTCTCTCCATCTCTCCCCATTCCCTTCCTCCAGGTTGTCACAGAGCACTAGCTTTGGGTGTCCTGTGTCATACATCAAACTCCTAATGGTATCTATTTTACATATGGTAAAGAATATCAGTTCAATTCAGTCTATCAGTCGTGTCAGACTCTTTGCGACCCCATGAACCACAGCATGCCAGGCCTCCCGAAGTTTACTCAAACTCATGTCCACTGAGTCGGTGATGCCATCCAACCATCTCATCCTCTGTCATCCCCTTTTCCTCCTGCCATCGATCTTTCCCAGCATCAGAGTCTTTTCAAAAAAGTCTCCTCTTCGCATCAGGTGGCCAAAGTATTGGAGTTTCAGCTTCAACATCAGTCCTTCCAATGAACACCCAGGACTGATCTCCTTTAGGATCGACTGGTTGGATCTCCTTGCAGTCCAAAGGACTCTCAAGAGTCTTCTCCAACACCACAGTTCAAAAGCATCAATTCTTTGGCACTCAGCTTTCTTTATAGTCCAACTAGCACATGCCTACATGACTACTGGAAAAAGCATAGCCTTGACTGCTGCTGCTACTGCTAAGTCGCTTCAGTCGTGTCCGACTCTGTGCGACCCCATAGACGGCAGCCGACCAGGCTCCCCCATCCCTGGGATTCTCCAGGCAAGAACACTGGAGTGGGTTGCCATTTCCTTCTCCAATACATGAAAGTGAAAAGTGAAAGTGAAGTCGCTCAGTCGTGTCCAACTCTTCGCGACTCCATGGACTGCAGCCTACCAGGCTCCTCCGTCCATGGGGTTTTCCAGGCAAGAGTACTAGATGGACCCTTATGATAATGTCTCTGCTTTTTAATATGCTGTTTAGGTTGGCCATCACTTACTTCCAAGGAGTAAGTGTCTTTTAATTTTATGGCTGCAATCACCATCTGTGGTATTTTGGAGCCCCCCAAAATAAAGAATATGTTTCAATGCTATTGTCTCAAATCACCCCATTCTCTCCTTCATAGGAATTGTAAAGTGAGCCCAGGCTGGTGGGCAGAGGCATTTTTTATTCCTTATCTTGCATATTGTTGGGGCAGCCCTTTATGCTCCCAGCTTTATTCAGAAGACCCAGTTCAATCCTCTCATTTTTCTTGGACCTGAATTTTTACATTTTACTTCCCTGAGTATATTAAACCCATACTTGTTGGGTCCCTATCTGAGCCTTTCCATGTATGGTTATTTGCTTTCAGCTCATCTTTCTGGTTTTGAGTTGTCTCTTTTTCCTGGTATATAAAGTTTGTCTTTCCTGGTTTCACTCAGTTTCATTTTCTTTTATTATGATTAGTATTTATTTTTACAAGCATTTCTATTTGTTTGTGGTGGAATGGAGGTTTCCTCTGTGTCACCTCAGTCTACCATATTGATTGGAAGTTTCCCATGACTGAATATGTAATATCTTTATTTTTTTTAATTAATTTATTTTAATTGGGGGCTAATTAATTTACAATATTGTAATGTTTTTTGCCATACATTGGCATGAATCAGCCATGGGTGTACATGTGTTCCCCATCCTGAGTCCCCCTCCAACATCCCTCCCCATCCCATTCCTCAGGGTCATCCTAGTATTCTGGCCCTGAGCACCCTATCTCATGCATCAAACCTGGACTGGTGATCTATTTCACATATTGTAAAAATACATGTTTCAATGCTGTTATCTCAAATCATGTCACCCTCACCTTCTCCTACAGAGTTCAAAAGTCTGTTCTTTACATCTGTGTCTCTTTTGCAGTCTCATTTATAGGGTCATCATTATCATCTTTCTAAATTCCATATATGCATTGATATACTGTATTGGTGTTTTTCTTTCTGACTTACTTCACTCTGTATAATGGGCTCCAGTTTCATTCACTTCATTAGAACCAATTCAAATGAATTCTTTTTAATAGCTGAGTAATATTCCATTGTGTATATGTACCACAGCTTTCTTATCCATTCATCTGTGGATGTACATCTAGGTTGCTTCCATGTCCTGGCTTTTATAAACAGTGCTGTGATGAACATTGTGGTACGCGCGTCTCTTTCAGTTCTGGTTTCCTCAGTGTGTATGCCCAGCAGTGGGATTGCTGGGTCATATGGCAGTTCTATTTCCAGCTTTTTAAGGAATCTCCACACTGTTCTCCATAGTGGCTGTACTAGTTTGCATTCCCACCAACAGTGTAAGAGGGTTCCCTTTTCTCCACACCCTCTCCAGCATTTATTGCTTGTAGACTTTTGGATAGCAGCCATTCTGACTGGTGTGAAATGGTACCTCATTGTGGTTTTGATTTGCATTTCTCTGCTAATGAGTGATGTTGAGCATCTTTTCGTGTGTTTGTTAGCCATCTGTATGTCTTCTTTGGAGAAATGTCTGTTTAGTTCTTTGGCTCATTTTTTGATTGGGTCATTTATTTTTCTGGAATTGACCTGCAGGAGCTGCTTGTATATTTTTGAGATTAATTCGTTGTCAGTTGCTTCATTTGCTATTATTTTCTCCCATTTAGAAGGCTGTCTTTTAACCTTGCTTATAATTTCCTTCATTGTGCAAAAGCTTTTAAGCTTACTTAGGTCCCATTTGTTTATTTTATTTCCATTACTCTGGGAGGTGGGTCATAGAGGATCCTGCTGTGATTTATGTCAGAGAGTCTTTTGCCTATGTTTTCCTCTAGGAGTTTTATAATTTTTGGTCTTACGTTTAGATCTTTAATCCATTTTGAGTTTATTTTTGTGTATGGTGTTACGAAGTATCCTAGTTTCATTCTTTTACAAGTGGTTCACCAGTTTTCCCAGCACCACTTGTTAAAGAGGTTGTCTTTTCTCCATTGTATGTTCTTGCCTCCTTTGTCAAAAATCAGGTGTCCGTAGGTGCATAGATTTATCTTTGGACTCTCTATTTTGTTCCATTGATCTATGTTTCTGTCTTTGTGCCAGTACCAAACTGTCTTGATGACTGTAGCTTTGTAGTATAGTCTGAGTCAGGCAGGTTGATTCCTCCAGTTACATTCTTATTTCTCAAGATTGCTTTGGCTATTCAAGGTTTTTCCATACAAATTGTGAAATTATTTGTTTTAGTTCTCTGAAAAATACCATTGGTAGCTTGATAGTGATTGCATTGAATCTATAGATTGCTTTGGGTAATACACTCATTTTCACTATATTGATTCTTGCAATCCATGAACACGGTATATTTCTCCATCTAGTTGTGTCATCTTTGATTTCTTTCATCAGTGTTTTATAGTTTTCTATATACTGCCATCTCATGGGAAGAGTTGACTCATTGGAAAAGACCCTAATGCTGGGAAGGATTGGGGGCAGGAGGAGAAGGGGACGACAGAGGATGAGATGGCTGGATGGCATCACTGACTCGATGGACATGGGTTTGGGTAAGCTCTGGGAGTTGGTGATGGACAGGGAGGCCTGGCGTGCTGCAATTCTTGGGATCGCAAAGAGTCGGACACGACTGAGCAGCTGAACTGAACTGAATGACTAAGGTCATTGGCAACTAAGATCATGGCTTCTGGTCCCATCACTTCATGGGAAATAGATGAGGAAACAGTGGAAACAGTGTCAGACTTTATTTTGGGGGGCTCCAATGTCACTACTGATGGTGATTGCAGCCATGAAATTAAAAGACACTTACTCCTTGGAAGGAAAGGTATGACCAACTTAGACAGCATATTAAAAAGCAGAGACATTACTTTGCCAACAAAGGTCCGTTTAGTCAAGGCTATGGTTTTTCCAGTAGTCATGTATGGATGTGAGAGTTGGACGGTGAAGAAAGCTGAGCACCGAAGAATTGATGCTTTTGAACTGTGGTGTTGGAGAAGATTCTTGAGAGTCCCTTGGACTGCAGGAAGATCCAACCAGTCCATCCTAAAAGAGATCTGTCCTGATTGTTCATTGGAAGGACTGATGTTGAAGCTGAAACTCCAATACTTTGGCCACCTCATGCAAAAAGTTGATTCATTGGAAAAGACCCTGATGCTGGGAAAGATTGGGGGCAGGAGGAGAAGGGGACGACAGAGGATGAGATGGCTGGATGGCATCACCGACTCGATGGACATGGGTTTAGGTGGACTCCGGGAGTTGGTGATGGACAGGGAGGCCTGGCGTGCTGCGATTCATGGGGTCTCAAAGAGTCAGACACGACTGAGTGACTGAACTGAACTGATATATAGTTCTTTTGTTTCTTTAGGTAGATTTATTCCTAAGTATTTTGTTCTTTTCATTGCAATGGTGAATGAAATTATTTCCTTAACTTCTCTTTCTGTTTTCTCATTGTTAGTGTATAGGAATGCAAGGGATTTCTATGTGTTAATTTTATATCCTGAAACTGTACTATATTCATTGATTAGCTCTAGTAATTTTCTGGTGGTGTCTTTAGGGTTTTCTCAGTAGAGGATCATGTCATCTGCAATCAGTGAGAGTTTTACTACTTTTCCAATCTGGATTCCTTTTATTCCTTTTTTTTCTCTAATTGCTATGCCTAAAACTTCCAAAACTATGTTGAATAGTAATGGTGAGAGTGGGCACCCTTGTCTTGTTCCTGAACAAAATTTCAAAAAATCTTTACAAACGTAGGGTGAGTCACCCACTCTTCTTTCTCATACATGATTGTTTACAGATTAGCACACCTTTGAATAAATTATAAAAACATGTGTACATGTATCTGAAAATACTGTTGTCAAAATAGTTGATTGACTATTTTTAATCAAATTTAATTAAAATTTGATTAATTTAATCAAATTTGATTAATTTTTAATCAAAATATTTGGTGAAATTAGAACCAAATATTATATTTCTATTATATTGAAATTTAATCAACTTTGATATTTGATTTTGATATTGATATTTGAGTTGATATTGAAATTTAATTTAATTTGATTGATATTTTTAATCAAAATATTTGATTTTTGAAATTAGCGCTCAAGAGAAACTGATATTTTTATGATATTGAAAATTCTCATTTTTTACTGTGGTATAACTTTCCATTTTTGTTGCTATTTATAATGATACCTTTTTTTTTTAAAAGGCAGATTATATTTTTCAAATACCACTCAGGTTGGAGGCACTGAGTGCCCCAGTGCATGCATGGGACCTATTGAAGGAGGTTGCTATTATTTCTTTCAGTTCAGCCACTTTGGTCCTGTGTGACTCTTTGAGACACCATGGACAGCAGCACAGCAGGCTTCCCTGCCCATCACCAGCTCCTGAAGCTTGCTCAAACTCATGTTGATTGAGTTGGTGATGCCATCCAACCATCTTATCTTCTGTTGACCCCTTCCTCTTCTGCCTTCAATCTTTCCCTGCATCAGCATTCTTTTCAAATGAGTCAGTTCTTCCAGTCAGGTGGCCAAAGTATTGGGGTTTCAGCTTCAGCATTAGTCCTTCCAATGAATATTTTGGAACGATTTCCTTTAGGATGGACTTGTTGGATCTCCTTGCAGTCCAAAGGACTCTCAAGAGTCTTCTCCAACACCACAGTTCAAAAACATCAATTTTTCGGCACTCAGCTTTCTTCACCGTCCAACTCTCACATCCATACATGACTACTGGAAAAGCCATAGTTTGACTAGATGGACCTTTGTTGGCAAAGTAATGTCTCTGCTTTTTAATATGCTGTCTAGGTTGATCATAGCTTTTCTTCCAAGGAGCAAGCATCTTTTAATTTCACAGCTGCAGTCACCATTTGCAGTGATTTTGGAGCACACACACAAAAATAAAGTCTGTCACTGTTTCCATTGTCTCCCCATCTATTTGCCATGAAGTAATTCAACAGGTTGCTGTGATCTTAGTTCATTATCATGATTACTTCCACCATAGTTTGGTCTCAGGTCAAACAACAGGGAGGGAGCTCTGTCCATCAACAGAAAATTGGACTAAAGATTTACTGAGAATGGCCCAACACATCAGAACAAGACCCAGTTCCCCCCACAGTCAGTCTCTCCCATAAGGAAGCTTCCATAAGCCTCTTCTCCTAATCATAGGGCAGACAAAATGAAAAGCACAATCACAGAAAACTAATGAAACTGATCACATGGGCCACAGCCTTGTCTAACTCATGGTGTAGAGTTCTGACAAAATGTGGTCCACTAGAGAAGGTAATGGCAAACCACTTCAGTATTCTTGCTTTGAGAACACTATGAACAGTATGAAAAGGCAAAAAGATATGACACTGATAGATGAACTCCCCAAGTCAGTAGGTGCCCAATATGCTACTGGAGATTAGTGGAGAAATAACTCCAGAAAGAATGAAGAGATGGAGCCAAAGTGAAAACAATGCCCAGTTGTGGATGTGACTGGTGATGGAAGTAAAGTCTGATGCTGTAAAGAACAATGTTGCATAGGAACCTGGAATGTTAGGTCCATGAATCAAGGCAAATTGGAAATGGTCAAGCAGGAGGTGGCAAGAGTGAACATCGACAGTTTAGGAATCAGTGAACTGAAATGGACTGGAATGGGTGAATTTAAATCAGATGACCATTATATCTACTACTATGGGAAAAAATCACTTAGAAGAAATGGAGGAGCCATCATAGTCAACAAAAGGGTCTGAAATGCAGTTCTTGTGTGCAGTCTCAAAAATGATGCAATGATCTCTGTTTGTTTCCAAGGCAAACCATTCAATATAACAGCAATCCAAGTCTATGCCCCAACCAGTAATGCTAAAGAAGCTAAAGTTGAACAGTTTTGTGAAGACCTACAAGACCTTCTAGAACTAACACCCAAAAAAGATGTCCTTTTCATCATAGGGGACTGGAATGCAAAAGTAGGAAGTCAAGAGATATCTGGAGTAACAGGCAAATTTGGCCTTGGAGTACAAAAGCAGGGCAAAGGCTAACAGAGTTTTTCCAGAGAATGCATTGGTCATAGAAAACACTCTCTTCCAACATCACAAGAGAAGACTCTACACATGGACATCACCAGATAGTCAATACTGAAATCAGATTGATTATATTCTTTGCAGCCAAAGATGGAGAAGCTCTATACAGTCAGCAAAAACAAGACCAGGAGCTGACTGTGGCTCAGATCATGAACTCCTTATTGCCAAATTCAGACTTAAATTGAAGAAAGTAGAGAAAACCACCAGACCACCCAGGTATGACCTAAATCAAATTCTTTACAATTATACAGTGGAAGGGAAAAATAGATTCAAGGAATTAGATCTGATAGATAGGGTGCCTGAAGAACTATGGATGGAGGTTCATGACATTGTACAGTAGACGGTGATCAATACCATCCCAAAGAAAAAGATGCAAAAGGGCCAAATGGTTCTCTGGGGAGGCCTTACAAATAGCTGAGAAAAGAAGAGAAGCTAAAGGCAAAGGAGAAAAGAAAAGATATACCCATTTGAATGCAGAGTCCAAATAGCAAGGAGAGATAAGAAAGCCTTTCACGGTGATTAATGGAAAGAAATAGAAGAAAACAATAGAATGGGAAAGACTAGAGATCTTTTCAAGAATATTAGAGATACCAAGGGAACATTTCATACAAAGATGGGCATAATAAAAGACAGAAATGGTATGAACCTAACAGAAGCAAAAGATATTAAGATGAAGTGGCTAGAACACAGAAAAGAACTGTACAGAAAAGATCTTCATGACTCAGATAACCACAATGGTGTGATCGCTCACCTAGAGCCAGGCATCCTGGAATACAAAGTCAAGTGGGCTTTAGGAAGCACCACTGAAAAAAGCTAGTGGAGGTGATGCAATTCCAGCTGAGTTATTTCAAATCCTAAAAGATAATGCTGTGAATGTGCTGCAGTCAATATGCCAGCAAATTTGGAAAACTCAGCAGTGGCCACAGGACTGGAAAAGTCAGTTTTCATTCCAATCCCAAAGCAAGGCAATGCCAAAGAATGTTCAAATTACTGTACAATGGCACTCATCTCACATGCTAGCAAATTAAAGCTCAAAATTCTCCAAGCCAGGCTTCAACAGTACATTAACTATGAAATTCCAGATGTTCAAGCTGGATATAGAAAAAGCAGAGGAACCAGAGATCAAATTGCCAACATCAAAAAAGCAAGAGAGTTCTAGAAAAACATTTACTTCTGTTTTATTGACTACATCAAAGCCTTTGACTTTGAATTAAAGAATTAATTCAGTTTGGAGATTGTAGTAATCACATTATTTAAGTAACATTTAAATTAAGTTAAATTCAGTAATTTAATTATTGAATTAAAGAATTAAACAAACTGTGGAATATTCTTAAAGAGATGGGAATACCAGACCACCTTACCTGCCTCCTGAGAAATCTGTGTGCAGGTAAAGAAGCAACAGTTAGAACTGGACATGAAACAACAGACAGGTTCCAAATCGGGAAAGGAGTACATCAAGGCTGTATATTGTCACCCTGCTTATACAACGTATACGCAGAGTACATCATATGCAATGCTGGGCTGGATGAAACACAAGCTGGAATCAATTTTGCTGGGACAAATATCAATAATCTCAGATATGCACATGACACTACCCCTATGGGAGAAAGTGAAGAAGAACTAAAGAGCCTCTTGAACGTGAAAGAGGGGAGTGAAAGTTTGGCTTAAAACTCAACGTTCAGAAAACTAAGATCATGGCATCTGGTCCCATCACTTCATGGGAAATAAATGGGGAAACAGTGGAAACAGTGTCAGACTTTATTATTTTGGGCTCCAAAATCACTGCTGATGGTGATTGCAGCCATGAAATTAAAAGACGCTTACTCCTTGGAAGGAAGGTTATGGCCAACCTAGATAGCATATTTAAAAGCAGAGACATTACTTTGCCAACAAAAGTCCGTCTAGTCAAGGCTATGGTTTTTCCAGTGGTCATGTGTGGATGTGAGAGTTGGACGGTGAAGAATGCTGAGCGCCACAGAATTGATGCTTTTGAACTGTGTTGTTGGAGAAGACTCTTGAGAGTCCTTTGGACTGCAAGGAGATCCAATCAATCCATCCTAAAAGAGATAAATCCTGGGTGTTCATTGGAAGGTCTGATGTTGAAGCTGAAACTCCAATACTTTGGGCACCTCATGGGAAGAGTTGACTCATTGGAAAAGACCCTGATGCTGGGTAGGATTGGGGGCGGGAGGAGAAGGGGAAGACAGAGGATGAGATGGTTGTATAGCATCACCGACTTGATGGACATGAGTACTGAGCACCAAATGGTCATCTTGAAAGTGGATCCTACATATCCCAGTGAAGCTGCTTCAATAGATGCCATCTCCAAGAGATGGAGAATAGACAAGCTCTCCTAAACTCTGAAAACATTGTAGATTTATAAACAACAAAAAAAAAAATATTGCTGTTTTAAGCTGCTAAATTTTAGGGTGATCTGTTATGCACCCTAAATATCAGATTTGTTTACATGTCCTAACTGTGGTTGATAGTGTGTTGTTGTTTTTGTTCTTTATTTGCTAAGTCATGTCCAACTCTTTTGGGATCCCATGGACTCTAGCCCGCCAGGTTCATCTGTCCATTGGATTTACCATCAAGAATTCTGGAATGGTTTCTCATGTCCTCCTCCAGGGTATCTTCCCAACCCAGGGATCATGCATCCCCTGCACTGAGGGCAGATTCTTTACCACTGAGCTACCTGGGAAGCCCTAACTAATAGTGTGAAAGTGAAAAGGTAAGTTGCTGAGTCGTGTGCGACTATTTGCAACCCCTTGGAATGCAGCCCACCAGGCTCCATGGAATTTCCCAGGCAAGAAAAACTTCCAGGAATTCATTGTATATATATATATCCACTTTTCCAAACTCTCTTCTTCTAGTATTTTGTTTTTACAGACTTGTGGGGAGGTTCCACATAGTCAGTTCTTTCTTCTTCAAATAATAAGTTGTTTTTTTGTTCTTATTGTTTCTAATAAAATGCAGTGTTTATGAGAAGTAGTGAAAAGCTCATCTTTATCTTCCTTACCCTGGTTTTAGAGAGGAAATGTCAAAATTTTATTTTTAAAATTAGTAATCAGAGGGTTACATCAGCAAGATGGTGAGATAGTAAATTCCAAACCCTCCTTCTTCCCATGGAAACACCAGCTCAACACGAATACATGGACCAATTCACTTAATCATAAATTCAGAAACCAGTTTGAGAGGCTCCTGCATCCAAGGCAAGAATGAGACCAGCCACATTGAAACTGGTAGGAAATGCCATACCACCCATTTGCTACAGTTCCTCCTCTAGGAATGGGGAGAAAACTCCCAACTCCTGTTTCTCCCTGAGATGGAAAAGAAAATATAGAAACACAAGTCCAATAATCAGACGTTTAAGAGGTCTATGTAAAGGACTTATTTCTGTTTTCCTTGAGCCTAAGTGGTAGAAAAGGGTTCTACATTGGGGATAATTGACTACACAGGCAATGACTTGAACTAACACACACTAACTCTCCATAGTTCCTCTCCCCAGCTCAGTACAGAATGAATGAGAAAACCCAAACTCTTGACTATTCTCTGAGGAGGGGAAGAGTTAGGTACACATCTAATGTTCCAGGTTTCTGTGGGGGCAGGGGGCTTCTCAAAGAATTTAGTTCAGTTCAGTCACTCAGTCGTGTCCGACTCTTTGTGACCCCATGAACCACAGCACACCAGGCCTCCCTGTCCATCACCAACTCCCAGAGTTTACCCAAACTCATGTGCATTCAGTCAGTGATGCCCTCCAACCATCTCATCTTCTGTCGTCCCCTTCTCCTCCTGCCCTCAATCTTTCCCAGCATCAGGGTCTTTTCCAATGAGTCAGCTCTTCGCATGAGGTGGCCAAAGTATTGGAGTTTCAGCTTCAACATCAGTCCTTCCAATGAACACCCAGGACTGATCTCCTTTAGGATGGACTGGTTGGGTCTCCTTGCAGTCCAAAGAATTAGTTTCTGTCTTACCTGTATTGAGGTGCTGAAGGGACCTGCATACTCTCACTGCCTAAGATACAGCTGAGAAAGAAAGAAATTTGGATGGCTTGCTGCTACTCCAGAAGACCTGTGGTAAGGCAGAGAGCCAATACAACTAGGTGACCTCAAGGTAGAAATACAAAAGTGAAACACCTGATCAACATGCTAGCTTTTCAGGGAGGCTACCTGAGGAACTGCTTTCTGTCTTGTCTGACTTCCTGTGCTGATGGTTCCCAGAATACTCTAGAAGTCTAGATGCTGTTGAGAACAAAAGAGAACTGGGTGAACTGACACAGCTTCAAAGAACCTGCAGAACCACATGAAGACACAAGAGGGAGCAGGAGATTATGAGCTCCTGAAAAAGGAAACCTGCAAATCCCTCTAAAAGGAATTTACAGGCACTAGTCCAGAGAAGATGCATCAGAAGGAAAGATTTAGGAGGCCAGCAGCTGCTGGCCCTAATCTGTGCTGCTTAGTGAAGGTCTTCTCCGTACAAAGCCAGTCCTTAAAAACTGGTTTTTTGTTGTTCAGTAGCTCAGTAGTGTCTGAATCTGCAATCCCATGGACTGCAGCACACCAGGCTTCCCTGTCCTTCACAATCTCCTGGAACTTGCTCAAACTCACATCCATCAAGTCAGTGATGTCATCCAACCATCTCATCCTCTGTCATCACATCATCCCCTTCTCCTTCCCTCAATATTTCCTAGCATTGGGGTCTTTTCCAGTGAGTCGACTCTTTGGCTGAGGTGGCCAAAGTGTTGGAGCTTCAGCTTCAGCATCAGTTCTTCCAATGAATATTCAAGATTGATTTCCTTTAGAATTGACTGGTTGATCTCCTTGCTATACAAGGAACTCTCAAAAGTCTTTCCAACACCACAGTTCAAAAACAATTCTTTGGTACTCAGACTTCTTTATGGTCCAATTCTCACATCCATACTTGACTACTGGGGAAACCATAGCTTTGACTTTATGGACTTTGTCAGCAAAGTAATATCTCTCTTTTTAATACACTATCTAGGTTTGTCATAGCTTTACTTCCAAGGAGTAAGTGTCTTTTAATTTCATGGCTGCAGTCACCATCCACAGTGATTTTGGAGCCTGAGAAAATAAAATCTGTTACTGTTTCCATTGTTTTCCCATCTATTTGCCATGAAGTGATGGAACTGGATGCCATGATCTTAGTTTTTTGAAAAACTGGTAGAGGTGGCTATTTTTTCAAAAGTGCAGATCCCAAACCAAAGTGACAAAGCACAAGAAGAGACAAGGAAATCTGATTCACTTAAAAAAAATAAAATAAATCTTCAGAAACTGACCCTAAAGTAAAGTGTTAATATATTAATTATCTGATAAAGAATTCAAAATAACAATCATAAAGATACTCAACAAGTTTAGAAAAATGATGCAAGAACATAATTGGAATATTAAAGAAAGAAAAAGTATAAAAAAGTACCAAGCACTAATTTTGGAGTTGAAGAATACTATAACTGAATTGAAAAATTCACTAGAGGGGTTCAAAAACAGATTTGATTAAGCAGAAGAAAAAATCAGCAAACTCTAAGAGAGTAGTTTACCTAGGAGGATATTATCTAGACAGAGGAGCAAAAAGGTAAAAGAATTAAAAAGTGTGAAAAAAGCTTTATATGTAAACTTGACTAGGCAACAGTGTCTTATTATATTTCTTGTCAGTCTTCTAAGATTTGATGTAAATTTCCTGAAGGAAGGGGCCATGTCTTTCTTGCTTGTTATAGTGTCTTTGGTTTTTCAATCACAGTGGTGTGAATACATGTTCAATGAATATATGTTCAATGCTAGTTGAATGAATGGATGCATTAGTCAATTTCATGTACATAGGACTCTAGTAACACTTTATTCTGCTGCACTTTCTGCTTCTTGATCTTTCTCCACTAATTATGGCGCTTGCTGTATCCAACGCTCTTTTTCCTAGTTCGATCTGTCCTTCCATTTTTGCCGTCTTGGATCTAGCAAGAAGTATAACTCATAGGTACAATAAGGGCATGATTGTCTCATGAAGATGATAACTCAGTTTCACTGGCCATTTCTGAAATGTGCTAAAATGGCAAATAGTCTGAAAGAAATATATATATATATATATATATATATGAATCACTTTGCTGTACACCTAAAACTAACATGATTGTAAAGAAACTATACTTTAATAAAAAATGAAAATAAATTAAAACAATTATGGCCCCTTCTATTGCTTTGAACTAATCTATTAATTTGCTATCAGAGAGAAGGCCATAAAAAAAAGTCTACTTGGACATAAGATGTTATATTCATTTCCAAGTATATTTCATGAGTAGGTTATAAATCCTGATGATTGGCAGGCTTGGCCTGGACCACGATGGATGCCAGCATATCTTGTAATAATGTCTGTTTGATGATTGGGAAGGAAGCTCACTGAATAGAAACAGTGAAGAAAGCATCATCACAAACTGATTTCCAGATCAACGTATCTGGGAAATAAACAGAAAGAAGAGGAAAGCCTTCATTTGCCTTCATCACTGTAGCTAAATTGCAGAGGATAGTCCAATAGCTTTTAGTTATTTTCTCCAGATTGCAGCCGTCATTTTTATTTCACTGAGTGTGTGTGTTTGTGAGAAGAGTTCTGTTTAATTTGAAGTGAGTTGTTTGAATGACTTCCCTGGTGGCTCAGACGGCAAAGCCTCTGCCTACAATGCGGGAGACCTGGGTTCAATACCTGGGTCGGAAAGATGTCCTGGAGAAGGAAATGGCAACCCACTCCAGATTCTTGCCTGGAAAATCCCATGGATGGAGGAGTCTGGTAGGCTACAGTCCATCTGGTCGCAAAGAGTCAGACACGACTGAGCAGCTTCACTATTTGAATGAAGATTGGTTTGTATAGATACGTTATGGATATAAGGAGAACTTGGGGGAACAATTGAGTGTAGAAATAGTAGTATTTCTGCTATCTTTCATGTTGTTACTAAAGTACTACTAGAACATTTTGGATCATATTTTATTGTTAAGCATGCTGATTTAGTTTCTGATTATTAACATCTTACTGAAAAAGTCAAGGACAGAATGACCTCATAAAACATTTGTGTGGTATATCTTTCAATGAACAGTGATATAAATTGTTCCACAATGGACACAAATATATTTTCACATTAGTCTAACAAATCTTATAGCTCCTGTTAGTTGGCTTTTGAATGATCACAACCATTAAATACAGAATTTGAATTATTCCCCAAAGAACTCTAACTAAAAACATTTTGTATGATTCTAAGTGGAGCAACAAAGATGAACCAGGATCAACTTTAGAATGAGAGTTACAAGGAATTAGAAGTCCTGGGTCAGCATACTCTGTACCTCAGTTTCTGAATTCCACTTTATTATTCAGCAAGAGTGAATCTGGTATTTATTGATCTGACATAAATGCCTGAGGCATGAATCTGTGAGCCAATGAAGGTCACTTGTTAACTGTTTTTGATATGTGTGCATTTAGGGAAGTTACAGTTTGACATTTTGCATAAATGGCTTATCATGTGTATCTTCCTCTGTCAACCACTAAATATAAAAGCCTTCAGGTTAGTTTTAAGGCAAAAGGCACTAACTTAAGAACAAGCAGTGAATTGAAAGGAACATAGAGTTTCAAGTTAGGCTGGAAAACACTTAACAGCTCTATGAATTTGGATAGTTATTTAAGCGATCTGAAACTCAATGTCCTATCCACTTCACAGCAACTTGTGAAGGTTAAGGAGGCAAAGTACATACAATTCCTGTGGCGCCATCAACTTGATGCCTCCTTTCTTTCTGTCCTGGTCTACACTTTATGTCACACAGTATGCACTTCAGTCCTTTAGAAAATTTTGCTTGCCAATAATTTTATTCTTCGGGGCTCTCTGAAAATCTACCCATAATTCCTCAAGTTCTAGTTAGGCAAATTTTTGCTTCTTTTATCTCCTTCCTAGAATAGGCAAAATTTAATAATTGTATATACTTGTGCTTCTTTAGAATGTTCTTGCTTTAATGGAAACAAGAGGTGTTTGCCCTGGAAAGTGATTTTGGTTGGAGGGTTTCTGCCTTCAGCAAGACAGTCAAGACATTTTGCTGCTGTTAGTTTCTACTTAGCATCTTCAAACAAATAACTATTTGAAGCCCACACTGTCATCTGCAGAATGTTGGTAGGTAAAGCCACACTGTTCTTCCTTTCTTCCTTCCCGAGAGAAGCATCTTAAATTTGTTCTGGAGAGATAGAGTGTGCCTTATATAATTGAAAACAAGTGTGTATTGAGCACCTATTATGTGTTAGTAGTCACTGTGCTGGGCTTGAGTTATGACAAAAGTAAAGATTCTTTACACTCCAAGGTGGATCTCATTATTAGACCTGCTACATAGCAGTTACGATGCAATGTAATGAAATGGCTGCAATCTGACAGGTCTGCGTTGAAGTCTGCTTAAGCAAGGGTTCACACAAAGGGTAAAATTTAAGCTCATAATGATATTAGAGTTTGCCTTTCAAAGGCTGGGTTGGGGTAGGTGAGATAATTGTATTTTAGTCAGAAGAGAGAGATGACACATATAAAAGTAAGGAGCTAGGAATGAGCCTGACATTTCCCAGGGATGACAATTAGTTCAGCATCAGCAGAGCCTAGGATGTGTGTGGGAGAAGGGTAGAAGATTGGATTTGACAGATAGGTAGCAGCTGCCTCATGATGGGGAGTCTATGAAACTTTCATAGCAGAAAATTTACTTAATCAGATTTGCATTTTAAAAATAGCACCCGAGAGGCAGTGCTTGTGGAGGGTGAATTCTAAGAGTCAAATCCAAAGTTAGAGGGTTCATTTTCTGGGCTATTGCAATAGTCTCCAGGCAAAAGATAATAAAGGCTGGTAGAGAAGGGCCCAGGGATGGGTGGTGCTTACGTACATATGCATTAAGATAGTGAATCTGAGAAGTGCATTACTTTAATAATACTCTTAACCTTCGTAATTTTCTGTTTTCTCATTTGTAAAATGACAATGATAGTACTTCTCCTGCAGAGTTGTGGGGAAAAAATGAACAAGATAGTGTATGTAAAGTACTTAAGATAATATCTAGTAAACAACACATTTTCAATAATTAGTATTTAAGTGATGATATCAAATGCATTGTGTTGTACTTGAATAGAAAGAGGAGGATAAGGAAGAAGAAATTGCCCAGATGTCTACCATTTATTTATTGAAAAGCAGGATTTGAGCAAGGGTAACTTCAATTCAGGGCATGTTTAGTTGGAATTGCCTGTCGGACAATCAGCTGATGATGTGCCATTGACATTTGGATATGCACTGTGCGGAATGCATAAAACTAATCTGAAGGTTCTTCCTTGAGAAACATTCATTCCTTCATTTCTCATCTCCCATAGAGAGCAAGGGTTTCCACTTTTATGAAGGGAAGAGTAGTAGAAGGGCTCTCTTTCCTCATTTCTCCAAGTCAGTAGAATAGAGGTATGGGAACCCAGTAAGTATAGCACAGGCCTTCCTTTTGCTTTCTTCTTATTCTTTATTCTCTCCCTCTCTCTGTCTCTCTGTCTGTCTGACTCTCTCTCCACTCTGCTCCCTCTTTTTCTTTCTGACTTTGGTCCATGTGTACTAGACTCATTACTGCTTTTTTGTTGTTGTCAGGTTGTCCACTAGGACAGGATCTGCACAGCAGTGATGCCTGGGATCTCTGGTTGTTCCAGCTAGAAATGGGTGAGTCCATTCAATTCAAATTGAGAAAAAGTAGAGAGCCCAATCTGAACTCAAGGCAAAGGTACAGCAGTATTCCAAATTTACCAGCAACACCATTGAAAGTCTGTTCCTTAACTAAGTTCTGGAGATATTTCATTTTTTCTTTCTCCCACAATTCAAGGGGGAAAATTTGTGATTTAACATTTGAAATCCCTAAATAGATATGGATGTGGAAGTCATCATTGCAAATATGAGGATAGAAGTTGTGTGAGTGAAATTACACAGAGGAAATTTTAGGAAATGAGGCGAGAAGAGGCAGAAGATAAGAACATTTGCCTTTGGGAGGTCAGCAAAGCTTGCAAAAAATGAGGAGGAGTGCCAGGGAAATATGAAAGCCAAGAATGAAAACCAGTCCTCTGGCATCATGACCAGTTTATTCCAAATTCTGACTAAAAGCAAAATAGAGATATAAAACCAAAAATAAAAGTATGTCATGACAGAGAAGGGTCTACTTTTATAACACATAATTCCTTGTTTTCCAGGCCTACATTCAAAGATAAAGACCCAAAGGGGGGAGTGTCAAAATATTGTTAGCCTGGGTTTAGAGTGGAAAAAAGGGGCTATCAGAACATCACACACTTTCAGTAACAGGCCCACTCCAGCTAGCTCACCAACAGTTTTCACTCACTGAGAGAGACTGCATTAAGACTTTGGAGGTAGGGTGCAGAATCTAGGTGAAGGATGCTAGAAAGCAAGAGCTTGTTGAGGAGATGAGTGACTGTTATAAATAGCGAATGTCCAACCACTTCATGTTGATAACTAGGTGCCACAAATGACAGACCAAATGAAGTAGCTGAGGCTACTGTGTTTGCAAAGGGATCAGGAGCTAAAAGAGAAGCCCCTGGAAAAAGAGACATTATTTGTTCTCCAGAGATTTATTAAACATGATGGAAGCAGTCTGCCAGCAATTTCTCAGCCTTTTCATTTGAGGAGGAGGAAATGAATTTTAATTAGCGAGAAAGACCGCTTTCCACTAAGGAGAAGAAAGCCAAGAAAACAGGAACATCAGCACTCATGGGGGATATGTTAAAACACAGAATTCTCCTTATTAATGCTAAATTAATGGGCACATACTTGCCCTCTGTTCTTCTGAAACACAAAAGCAAAAACCAAAAATATTGGGCTACAGATTGGGAGAAAAAGGAAGGACTGCACTGCTTAAGTTGATAAACAGGTTATTTTAGATCTCAGAATTCTTAAGACACTGATCATCACTCTTAATAATAGTTGATGGCACATTTTCAATGACATTTGCTCTGCCTACTGAACATTCCTAAAGTCCTCTTTGTACTAGAGAATGAATAGGGTGAGCCTGTGTGAGACAGGAGTTTCTGTCCCTGACACTCAAAATATTATAATTAGGCCTATATGTCTTGCCTTGGTCATCAGGGAAGATTCGCAAAAAGTAGAAGATAGAAAGGTAAGATATGACTTAACTCATTGTTAGCTGAGTCTTTTTATCTCTTGCTGATTTAGGCTATGTGTATATACGCCCAAGCAAACATGTATGTGAGAGTATGGGGGAGGGGCATTCATTATGGTATTATTGAATCAGAATTGGTTTTGATTTGGTTTTGAAGGATCTTTTGAGGATAATCAGATACCCTCTTCCATCTTTGTTCAGATATGTTGTGATGGTCCTGTGATAGCTCTTCCTGAGAGCCCTAAACCCTCACAAATGCTACCTTTGCTGATGGGGCTTTCATCCATTGAGCAGAGGTTGCCAGTAAATCCTTTGAAGTCTGCTAGCACAAAGTTAGAAGCAAGTATATGAAACTACACTTTGTTGTTGTTCAGTCAATAAGTCATGTCTGACTCTTTGTGACACCATGGACTGCAGCATGCCAGGCCTCCCTGTCCCTCACCGTCTCCTGGAGTTTGCCCATTGAGTTCATGTTCAGTGAATCACTGATGCCATCCAACCATATCATCCTCTGTCACCCCCTTCTCCTCCTGCTTTCAATCTTTCCCCAGGTCTTTTCCAATGAATGGGTTCTTTGGATCAGGTGGCCAAAGTATCAGAGCTTCAGCTTCAGCATCAGTCCTTCCAATAAATAGTCAAGACTGATTTCCCTTAGGTGTAAGTGGCTTGATTTCCTTCCAGCCCAAGGAACTCTCAAGAGTCTTCTCCAGGACCACAATTAGAAAGCATCAGTTCTTCAGTGCTCAGCCTTCTTTATGGTCCAACTCTCACATCTGTATATGACTAGTGGAAAAACCATAGCTTTGACTATATGGACCTTTGTCAGCAAAGTGATGTCTTTGTTTTTTAATATGCTGTCTAGGTTTGTCTTAGCCTTCCTTCCAAGAAGCAAGTGTCTTCTAATTTCATGGCTGCAGTCACCATTCTCAGTGATTTTAGAGCCCAATAAGAGGAAATCTGTCACTGCTTCCACCTTTTCCTCTTCTATTTGCCATGAATGATGGGACTGGATGCCATGATCTTAGTTTTTTTTAATATTGAGTTTTAAGCTGGCCTTTTCACTCTCCTCCTACACCCTCATCAAGAGGCCCTTTAGTTCCTCTACACTTTAACACAGTGATATAAATTCACATGCAAACGCAATGTTTACATTATGAGTGTAATTCGTTTACAGAGATACAATTTGAGCAGATTGGGAAGTTTCTTGTGCATTTGTAGCCTCCTCTGTGGAAATCTGGCCGCTCTAGGTAAAAGCTGTGAATACAGCCAGTTAGACCCATGAAGAAAGACACACATTCACTTTCTTCTCAGGGAAGCCTTACAAAACAAGACATGCCTTCTGGCTGCTATGTGATGGCATGTCATTGCTATTAACTTGCTATAATCCCCTGACCAAGAAAAGTTCTGTCCTGACCAGAAAAGTTAAGCTCAGAGTGCCTCAGGAATATGTAGGATACAGATGAGTTTTAGTTTCGCCTTTTCTACCCATTAATTTCAGTGTGCCCTTTCTGGAGAGAAAAGAATTGTAAATTTTTCTCATATGGAATAGGGACCTTCTGTTGTGAACCTCTACTGTATTTTGTTATCAGTGAGGTTGGAGGTGGTAATAAACTTGTTTTGGCTTTGTGTCTGGTTGATAGTTCACCATGATCTCTTTCTCTCAGGCCCTATTTGATTAAGGACTAGAAACCACTCTTAAAAAACAGGAATTTCACTTTTAACAATCTAAAATACTTGACTAGCATTTTTCAAATTACAGTTCAAGGTCCAATGGTGAGCCAAAAATGCCTTCCTAATGGGTCAGAAATTTATTCAAGAAAAAAAGTATTTTCTTGAATTATTATACAGTATTCTTGCCTGGAGAATCCAATGGACAGAGGAACCTGGTTGGCTGCAGTCCATGGGGTCGCACAGGGTTGGACATGACTGAGCAACTAACACTTTCACTTTCTTTCAAATAATGTAAAATTTCATTTAGGTCTGTTTCAAATTAAGACCAGGTCTATCTCCTTTGGATAGTGCAAGTTGGTGTACATAAACTAATATTAGCTTGTTAGCAGAGTTTGATGAGATGGTTATTTAGTGTTCTCTTAAAATACACAATTACAAGGCTCCTACTACATACTTAAGTATATAATGGACTTCTTTTGAATTTCTGTGAATTTTCAGCGTTTCTTTGATTTATATAAGCTATTAGTTTTGTTTTAGAATGATAATGCATGGTTAGTTTATCATAGTTTCTTTTGACATTTTGAGAAAGACTATGCTAGATTGGCCATTGTTGTCCTCTGCATTGCAAAGCTTTTGACATCCCTACCCTCCTTGCCATCGACTTCCCTGGTGGCTCAGTGGTATAGAATCCGACTGCCAACACAAGAGACAAGGGTTCAGTCCCTGGGTCAGGAAGATACCCTGGGGAAGGAAATGGCAAACTACTACAATATTTTTGCCTGGAAAATCTCATAAACAGAGGAGCTTTGCGGGCTAGAATACATGGGGTCACAAAAGATTCAGACATGACTTAGTAACTAAAAGAACAACAAAAACAAAAATGTTCCTTGCCATAGAATGCTAAAAATGCTTCCCAGACACCCTGAATCCTCAAAAATCATCTCCAACAATCCCAACTGTCATCTAATGGTACTATTGTCCCTGGTTGAAAAATTACCAATTAATATCAATAAAGTTTGTAGTGCATTATTTCCTTAATTCTTTAGGGTGCACAGATACACTTTGGCCCCTCATTTCTTAATAAAATATATTTGTTTTTAATATATTGTGAAAATATTAATAAATGATATTTTATAAAAAATAAGAAATTAAATAGTCTTCCAGTTGTGTTTATAGTGAAAACACCATTGACATTATGCACCCATGACTGTGTACTATAAAGATAATGTGAAATATAATTAGGCAGTGCTGTGAACTGAATTACACCCTGCCAAAGAGATGTTGAAATTCTATCCCCCATACCCTGACCTTGGGAAATAGGATCTTTGTAGATGTAATCAAGTTAAGATGAGGCCATTAGGATTATCCTTAATCCAATGTGACTGATATCCTTATAAGAACAGGAGAAGACAGAGAAACAATGAGATGATGCCATGTGACAACAGAGGCAGAGACTGGAGTGAATGCAACAAATTCAGGCAACTAACAGAAGCTGGGGAAGGACAAGGAGGTATCACTCATTCTCTGAAGCTTCAGAGGGAATATAGCATTGCCAATTCTGTTGTTTTTAAGCCATCCAGTTTACATGAGATTTATAATAGCAACTGTAGGAAACTAATACAGACAAGTTACCTAACTTCTATGTATATCTAATTTTGGATCTGTGAAATGGGTCAAGTAGATTAGTTCTGAGCAATAATAAGCTAATATGCATGAAGCACTGGGATGAATATATAATATACGATTGCCATATAATAAGAGCCGTTATGTGTTAGTTCAATACACTTTAGGTAGGTGAATTATCACTAAACCATAATTTTCCTTTCTAGAACAAATTTTTAATCCAAGAGTTGGCAAATTGTGGTTCATAGGCAAAGTCCAGACTGCTACCTGCTTATATAAATGAAGTGGGGTGTTTTCTTTTGAAGTAGAGCTACATTTGTTTAAATATTGTATAATATATGGCTGCTTTGTGCTATAACAGTGTATTTGTGTAATTGCCGCAAAGGCTTCAAGACTCACAAAACCTAAAATGTTTTCTCTCTGGACACTTAGTTCATCAGGCACTCTGTCTATCAGATCTATTCCCTTAAATCTATTTCTCGCTTATACTGGGTAGTCATAAGGGATTTGATTTAGGTCATACCTGAATGGTCTAGTGGTTTTCTCCACTTTCTGCAATTTCAGTCTGAATTTGGCAATAAGAAGTTCATGATCTGAGCCACAGTCAGCTCCCGGTCTTGTTTTTGCTGACTGTATAGAGCTTCTCCACCTTTGGCTGCAAAGAATACAATCAATCTGATTTCGGTGTTGACATTTTGGTGATGTCCATGTGTAGAGTCTTCTCTTGTGTTGTTGGAAGAGGGTGTTTGCTATGACCAGTGCATTCTCTTGGCAAAACTCTATTAGCCTTTGCCCTGCTTCATTCTGTACTCCAAGACCAAATTTGCCTATTACTCCAGGTATTTCTTGACTTCCTACTTTTGCATTCCAGTCCCCTATAATGAAAAGGACATCGTTTTTTTGGTGTTAGTTCTAGAAGGTCTTGTGGGTCTTCATAGAACTGCTCAACTTCAGCTTCTTCGGCATTACTGGTCGGGGCATAGGCTTGAATTACCATGATATTGAATGGTTTGCCTTTGAAACGAACAGAGATCATTCTGTCGTTTTTGAGATTGCATCCAAGTACTTCATTTCGGACTCTTTTGTTGACCATGATGGCTACTTCATTTCTTCTGAGGGTTTCCTGCCCACAGTAGTAGATATAATGGTCATCTGAGTTAAAGTCACCCATTCCAGTCCATCTTAGTTCGCTGATTCCTAGATTGTCGACGTTCACTCTTGCCATCTCCCATTTGACCACTTCCAATTTGCCTTGATTCATGGACCTAACATTCCAGGTTCCTATGCAATATTGTTCTTTACAGCATCGAATCTTGCTTCTATTACCTGTCCCATTCACAACTGGGTGTTGTTTTTACTTTGGCTCCTTCCCTATATTCTTCTTGGAGTTATTTCTCCACTGATCTCTAGTAGCATATTGGGCACCTACTGACTTGGGGAGTTCATCTTTCAGTATCCTATCATTTTGCCTTTTCATATTGTTCATGGGGTTTTCAAGGCAAGAATACTGAAGTGGTTTGCCATGCCCTTCTCCAGTGGACCACATTCTGTCAGACCTCTCCACCATGCCCCATCTGTCTTGGGTGGCCCCATACGGCATGGCTTAGTTTCATTGAGTTAGACAATGCTGTGGTCCATGTGATAAGATTGCCTAGTTGTCCGTGACTATAGTTTCAGCCTGTCTGTCCCCTGATCCCCTCTCTCAGTGCTTACCATCTTACCTGTGTTTCTCTTACCTTGGACGCAGGGTGTCTCTTCACGGCTGCTCCAGCAAAGTGCAGCTGCCACTCCTTACCTCAGATGTGGGGTAGCTCCTCCTGGCCACTGCCCCTGACCTCGAGCCAACAAAGATCCACCTAGTCAAAGCTATTGTTCTTCCAGTAGTCATGTATGGATGTGAAGTTGGACTATAAAGAAAGCTCAGTGCCGAAGAATTGATGCTTTTGAACTGTGGTGTTGGAGAAGACTCTTGAGAGTCCCTTAGAGGTCCAACCAGTCCATCCGAAAGGAGATCAGTCCTGGGTATTCATTGGAAGGACTGATGTTGAAGCTGAAACTCCAATACTTTGGCCACCTGATGCGAAGAGCTGACTCATTGGAAAAGATCCTGATGCTGAGAAAGATTGAGGGCAGGAGGAGAAGGGGACGACAAAGGATGAGATGGTTGGATGGCATCATTGACTTGATGGACATGGATTTGGGAGGATTCCAGGAGTTGGTAATGGACAGGGAGGCTTGGCGTGTTGTGGTTCATGGGATGGCAAAGAGTCGGACACAACTGAGCGACTGAACTGAACTGGACACTTAAGAAAAATTTTGCCAACTCCCTGTTGTAGACTATAAAACCTGTTATATACACTCTTTGGAGAAGGCAATGGCACCCCACTCCAGTACTCTTGCCTGGAAAATCCCATGGACGGAGGAGCCTGGTAGGCTACAGTCCATGGGGTCGCTAAGAGTCGGACACGACTGAGCGACTTCACTTTCACTTTTCACTCTCATGCATTGGAGAAGGAAATGGCAACCCACTCCAGTATTCTTGCCTGGAGAATCCTAGGGACGGCAGAGCCTGGTGAGCTGCCGTCTATGGGGTCGCACAGAGTCGGACACGACTGAAGCGACTTAGCATAGCATAGCATAGCATAGCATATATGCTCTTATTCTTGTTTGATTTTTAAATAGTTCAATGATGTATATGCTGCTAGCCAGGTTTCCTACAACTTACTTCTTTTGCTCCTTTATAATTTGACCTCTATTCCAACTGAAGAAGGGAATGAGTAGGGTAGATGAAGCATTGGGTCACTCATCCCACATAACTTCAAAATAATTATGAATTTAAAGCTATTGATTCAGATCCTTAGTAGAACTAATGAAAAAAATGAAGACTAAAATAATACATTTTTATTGTCTTCACATTTGCTAATGGGACTTTATGTAATAATGACTCATGAGAGTTCAGTGAGCTTCTAACTAGAAACCACATTTTCCTACTGAGAATCATTTTTCTCTATAGAAATTTTTCGAGCTATTGATTCCCATATCTAATACTGCTGAATGAGTTAAACAAAGCAGTAAAATAAAAGTAATGACCCCAAACTCAAGGGTAAATTTATAAAGTGAAAATTACCAGCTCTTAAAGCAAAAGCATGGATAGTATAATTATTAGGTGGGGAGATTCATTTGGGCCATCATCTCAGTGTTTGATATCTATGTTCTGAATGACGAAGCGAGGTCCTTATTCTCAAAAAGCTCAGAGTCTACCCCTCTGTGATCTTCAAGGGGTTGCTAATATTCATGTTGCTGATAATGAGTGAGTTTTAGGCTCTCACTACAGCTTTCTTTCTAACCCTAAAGAAAATGAAAGGTTTAAATTGAGGAAGGACTCTAGATAGTCATAGAATTTGTTACCAATTTCAAAATCAATGTATGAAAGGCGGGACAATTGTAAATATTTGATTTCTACTACATATTCAATTTTAGTTGAGGCTAATTTTTTTTTGTTTGCTTTTTAGGGGTAATAACCAGTTTGGCTCTTTGAAAAGTTCTGTTCTTGGTGTAAAAGACAGAAAATTTCATTAGTTAGTAGGTTTAAGAACTAAACCAGTTCTCGGTCATCTCAGGTCAAGGTAACTGTGAACTCTGAATTACTTGGAGATAATTTGGAGTTTCTACTTATTCACATATGATATGCAGAAATCTGAGGTCAAATAAAACCTCAATATCTTCTGAAAAAGTATTCAAATTCTGTGTAAGGCATGACAATCAGAACTGGCTGGTGATGTGCCTTATTTGTAAATGGATTTGCAGCTGTCAATTGAGACCATTTTAACACATAGCCAAACAATTTTCTCCAAATTGAGTTCATGTCAACAAAACTTATTAAAGATATTAATTAGTAAACACTGTGCTAACTTACCTTCTAGTGAAGGGAAAGAGATGATAGATAAAAAAAATAGCTACTTTAGAAGGTGTTAGGTACTGTGGAAATAAAAATGGGAAAGACAATCTGATTGCTACAGATGGAGAATTGTCATTTTAAATAGAATAATCAGTGAAGGCTTCACTGTGAAAGTAACTGTTGAAAGTTGAAGAACAGTTAATCAAACATCGTGTGAGGACTTCTGTGTGCCCACAGCTCCCAAAGACAAATGCTAGCTCTGTCTCTAGCTCAAGTGAATCGTTGATAAAATCTGTTGCACTTTTTTTCATAGAATAGGAAAACATAAAGAATTCTCCATCAAATGAACTTCTATAAGGTTTTGTTATGAAAGAGATTAGCAATCAGAGCACTGTGACTATTTTTGATAATATAGTCGAGAGGGAAAGTTTTTCATACTAGGAGTGGACTTAAGCCCCTGTCCCCAGATCTGTAGTTACAGTCTTCCCCATTACACATTTGAGCCGCCACAAATAAATATACAGTCTAACTGAAAACTATGCGGTCTGATTTTTTGCTGATTTTTAGTAAATGATCACTTTTACAACTGGTGAGATCTCATTTTGACCATGAAGTAAAGTAAGAGAGCTATATGGGCTAAATGTCAGAACTGCACAGGTCATTCATCTCTCAGAGGTGACTGTGGACAAGAGAAGGCATTTCCTACATGAAACTTTCTCATAAAATGCATATATCAGAAGAAAGAAGGCAGATCTGAGCATGCCCAGATAATCTTTCCCCTAAATTAACGATTCAGATAAGGAACCCCAAGATCAGACAACACAGAAGGATGGAAAAAGGACAAATGAGTCTTAACAATTGTGTCCCCTCAACATAGAAAGGAACTTCCCAGGTGACTCAATGGTAAAGAATCTGCCTGCCAATGCAGGAGACACAGGAGATGCAAATTTGGTGCCTGGGTCAGGAAGATCCCCTGGAGGAGTAAATGACAATCCCCTCCAGTATTCTTGCCTGAGAAATCCTATGGACAGAGGATGGTCCATGGACTCGCAAAGCATCGGACACGACTGAGCAACTGAGCACGCAGCAGAGCATAGAGATATTTGAGGCTGAGGACTAAGCAATTCCACCAATACACTCCTATTTTATAGAAACTATGGAAATGCAACTTTACAAAAGTCTGTCACACAGCCACACCTTGTCAATTTGAATCATGCCATGGACATGTAATCTAAGTTGATAAGATAACTATACAGATGAGAAATTACAATTCAGTTTAATGTGTACATTTGTCTCATGATTGCCAAATACTGGATAAATGAAAAAAAAATTTTTTTTGTCTTAGGTTAAGTCTTGAGTGTTTGGTGAACATAATAACATGTAGAGTTGACAATTCTTAAAAGTAATAAAGAATGTGATGAACACTCTACTGCCAATAATAAAGCAAGAAAAAATTTCATAGAGTAATATATCTCATTTTTTAAAAAGTTATATGAGAAGAGAGTATAGAAAATGAAGACTAATATATGTCCCCAAGGACATTGCTTTTAAGAATAGGTTAATTCAATTTTATGTGACAGCCTGGAGGAGAGGGAATTTGGGAGAGAATGGATACATGTATGTATGGTTGAGTCCCTTTGCTGTCCACCTGAAACTATCAGAGCCTGGTGGGCTACAGTCCATGGAATCACAAAGAGTCAGACACAATTGAGAGACTAAGCACACACACACACACACAAACACACACACACAGTAAATTATTTAGCATATAGTAAAGCCTTGTGAATCAATGATATTATAGAATAAATTGTATATGGTATATTTTTGGTAAAAAAGAAACAAAGGGAAATAATAAGCAACTAAATACATAAAAATAATGAAGACTATAAATGCCAAGGCAGGTAGGAATTGAACAGTTACTTGATAAACTAAAATTACGTTAAGATTGTATGCTGCTGCTGCTGCTGCTGCTAAGTCGCTTCAATCGTGTCCGACTCTGTGCGACCCCATAGACGGCAGCCCACCAGGCTCCGCCGTCCCTGGGATTCTCCAGGCAAGACCACTGGAGTGGGTTGCTATTTCCTTCTCCAGTGCATGAAAGTGAAAAGTGAAAGTGAAGTCGCTTAGTCATGTCCGACTCTTAGCCACCCCATGGACTGTAGCCTACCAGGCTCCTCCGTCCATGGGATTTTCCAGGCAAGAGTACTGGAGTGTAAGATTGGATAAGAGAATGTAAAGATCAAGAGGTTAAAAGTGTCACAGTGAACTCAAAAAAACGATTAGACTTCCCTGGAGAATATTAGACAAGGATGTCTGATGATTTAGCTTCATAAATTAGTAATAGTAGCTAACAAGAAAGTTAAATAACAACAAGTTGCCAGAAAGGAGTAGCAAGTAATGAAGGCATTTAATGCAGTGTATTACAAGGTTTTAAAGACTGGGCCGGAGTTTGCCGAGTTTACACACACAAGCATAATCATTTCTTTGTTCCTGGAATTAACACTTGGGAATTTCACGAAAAAAAATTGAAAATACTAATCATCTTGGTTTTTAAGTCAAATTCATTTTTGTTTGTTTTGATGAACAGAAATTTTGATGAAGTCAATCTTTTTTGTTTTGCTGAAGACTGGTGCTTTTTGCATCTTGTTTAAGAACATTTTGTCTGGGCTCAGGATATGAAGAGAGTCTCCTATGTTTTAAAGGTTTTTTTCAACTTTATTTAATTTTTTTAATTAAAAAATTGAAGTATAGTTGATTTACAATGTGTTGTTAGTTTGTTAGTTTCAGGTATACAACAAAGTGATTCAGTTACGTGTGTGTGTGTGTGTATGCTTCTTTTTCAGGTTCCTTTCCATTATAGGTTTTTATAAGATATTGAACATAGTTCCCTGTGCTATACAGTAGGTCCTTGTTGTTTGTCTATTTTATATGTAGTAGCATGTATCTGTTAATCCTAAACTCCTAATTTATCCTCCTCTCTTTCCCCTTGGATAACTATAAGTTTGTTTTCTATGTCTGTGAGTTTGTTTCTGTTTTGTAAATAGTTCATTAGTATAATTTTTAAAAATATTACATATAAGTGATATCATGTGATGCATGTCATTGTCTGATTTACTTCACTTATGATATGATAATCTCTAGGTCCATCATGTTCTTGCAAACGGCCTTTCTTTTTATGGCTAATATTCCATTGTGTATATGTACCACATCTTCTTTATTGATTCGTCTGTTGATGGACATTTAGATTGCTTCCATGTCTTGGCTATTGTAAACTGCTGCTATGAGCATCGAGGTGCACAATTAGGTTGGAACAAAAATTGTGGTTTCAGACTGTGAATTTTAAATCATTATAAGTAACAATGCTCAAACACATCTTTATTAATCAAAATAGGAACCATTACAGTCAACACATTTTTGCCAACAAAAAATAAGTTTGTTTATTCCTGTAGGGTAAAAACCTATGCTTCAGGATTTGAATGACTCTTGGAAAATATTTTCTGCCTCCTGCTGGTTGTGGAAGCATTGTCCCTGCAAAAAAGTTGTCAAGATGACTGAAGAAGTGGTAGTTGGTTGGTGCAAGGTCAGGTGAATAAGGCAGATGAGGCAAAACTTCGCAGCCCAATTAGTTCAACTTTTGGAGCATTAGTTGTGTGACCTGTGGTCGGGCATTGTTGTGGAGAAGAACTGGACCCTTTCTGTTGACTAGTGTCGGCTGCAGACATTGCAGTTTTCAGTGCATCTCCATCGATTTGCTGAGCCTATGTCTCAGATATAATGGTTTCACTGGGATTTAGAAAGCTGTCAGACTGGCAGCAGACCACCAAACAGTGACCATAACCTTTCTTTGGTGCAAGTTTGGCTTTGGGAAGTACTTTGGAGCTTCTTATTGGTCCAACCACTGAGAGGCTCATCGCTGGTTGTCATATAAAATCCACTTTTTGTCACACATCACAATCCTATCAAGAAATTATTTCTTTGTTGTTGTGTAGAATAAGAGGAGACAACACTTCAAAGAGACAATTTTTTTTGATTTGCGGTCAGTTCATGAGGCACCCACTTATGGACCTTTTCACCTTTCCAATTTGCTTCAAATTATACATGACTGTAGAATGGTGGACACTGAGTTCTTTGGCAATTTCTCATGTAATTTTAAGAGGATCAGCTTCGATGATGATCTCAGTTGGTCATTGTCAACTTCCAGTGGCTGGCCACCACACTTCTCATCTTCAAGGCTCTTTGCACCATCACTGAACTATAAGTTTGTCAGCAGTTCCTGGGCCAAATTGTTGTTGATGCTGCAAGTCATCTCCATTACTTTAGGACTCACTTTGAACTCAAATAAGAAAATTGTTCAAATTTGCTTTATGTCTAACATCATTTCTGTATTCTAAAATAAATATAAAATACACAACAAGTAATGTCATTAGCAAAAAAACAAAAACAAAAAATGCACATTGAAATGATGTATAACATAATGAAATTTATGTAAGAATGTATTCCAATATCAAATGGCAAATTCAACAATGCAAAACAGAAATTACTTTTGCACCAACTTAATACCTTTTCAAATTAGAATTTTTGCCTTTCCGGGTATACGCCCAGCAGTGGGATTCCTGGATCATACGATAATTCTATTTTTAGTTTTTTATTTTTTTTTATTTTTTTTAAATAAATTTATTTATTTTAGTTGGGGGCTAATTTAAAGTATTTTCCATACTGTTTTCTGTAGTGGCTGTACCAATTAATATCCACACCAACAGTATAGGAGGGTTCCCTTTTCTCCACAGCCTCTCTAGCATTTACTAGTTGTAAGCTTTTTAATAATAACCATTTTGACTGGTATGAGGTAACTCAGTGTAGTTTTGATTTGCATTTCTTTCATAAATAGGGATGTTTAACATCTTTTCCTTTACCTATCAGCCATCTGAATTTCTTCTTCAGAGAAATGTCTGTTTACGTCATCTGCCCATTTTTGAGTTTTTTAAATATTGAGCTGAATGAGCTGCTTGCATATTTTGGAAATTAAGCCCTTGTTGATTGCATACCATGCAAATACTTTATACCATTATGTAGGTTGTCTTTTTGTTTATGATTTCCTTTTCTGTGCAAAAGCATATAAGTTTGATTAGGTCCCATTTGCTTATTTTCACCTTTACTTCTTTGACTTAGAGAAGTGACCTAAGAAAAGCTTGTTATGATTTATGTTAGAATATTTTGTCTATGTTTTCATTTAATAGTTTTATGCTGTCATGTCTTATACTTAAATCGTCAAGTCATTTTGAATTTATTTTTGTGTATGATATGAGGGAGTGTTTTAATTTCATTGGCTTACATGCAAGTTTATTTTTTTTTTACCTTTTAAATTGAGCATTATATTTAATATTAAGTTGACTTTTTTGTCATGTTTTATAAGATGGATCCAGGTTCTTAAGAGTTGACTCATTGGAAAAGACCCTGATGCTGGGAAAGATTGAGGGCAGGAGGAGAAGGGGATGACAGAGGACAAGATTGTTGGATGGAATCATTGACTCAATGGACATGAGTTTGAGCAAGCTCCGGGGGATGCTGATGGACAGGGAAGCCTAGTGTGTTGCAGTCTATGGGGTCACAAAGAGTTGGACACAGTTTGGCGACTGAACAACAGTAATAAAAATATTAATAAAATATTTATAAGATAATAACTATAACATTATTATAATTTTAACTTGTAACATTTTAAAAATATTACTTTTGTTTTAAAATATTATACATAAATGTATAATATTTGCAAATTAAATCTATAATAATTTTATAGTTAATTTAAGTTATATGGGCTTCCCTGGTAGCTCACATAGTAAAGAATCTACCTGCAATGAAGGAGACCTGAGTTTGATCCCTGGTAGGGAAGATCCTCTGTAGAAGAGAATGGCTATTGCCTGAGAATTTCATGGACAGAGAACCTGGTGGGCTACAGTGTTTGGGGTCATAAAGAGTCAGACACAATTAAGCAACTATCTTTTATAATCTTTTTATAATTATTGTGATATTTATATTATAATAAAATATCAAATATTTTTATTACAAAAAGAGTAATCTATCTCTACTGGTTTTAATGAAGACTTTGTCATAAACTCAGTGACTGCTTATACATAAGGCTATTTATAGAATTTAGTTTCTGTATTTGTGGTCTACCTGCCCACATTTGTGCTAATATCACACTGTTTTTTATTATTCTTGCTTTTAAAAAGATATGGCATCTGTTACTGTAAGTCTTCTAATTTTGTTTTGTCCTTTCAATATCATTGCTTTGATTCTTCTTGCCCTTTGCATCTCCATATAAATTTTAGGATCACCTTGTCAATTTAACTGACTACTGAAAATGAATTTGTCATTTTTATAATATTTAATATCTATATATTTATATTTCTCAATTTGTTTGGGTCTTTCAAAATGTCTTTCAGTAATGCTTTCTAGCTATCTATATAGAGGTCATGAGCTCCCTTCATTAGTATTATTCCTAGTTGTTTAATGTTTTTAGTGATACTATAAATGGTATCACAAATTAAAATGGAGTTTTAATTTAATTTTCCAAATTTTGATTTTAGTATATAGAAAAAATTATTTTTATTAGCCTTCTATACAGATAATTTTCTGCATTTGTTCACCAATTCTAGTAGTTTATATGAATTGTTTGGATTATTAACTGCTTCTTAACCTCTATAATCACACTGTGTGTGCGAATTCACTTCAGTCATGTCTGACTCTCTTGCGACCCCAGACTGTAGCCCACTAGGCTCCTCTGTCCATGGAAATTTCCAGGCAACAATACCGGAGTGGGTTGCCATTTCTTTCTTCAGGGGCTCTTCCTGACCCAGGGATAGAACCCGGGTCTTTCGTCTCCTGCATTGGCAGGCTGGTTCGTTACCTCTAGCGCCACCTGGGAAGTTCCTAGGCTATCACACTGTAAATAATGATTTTTTTTCCCTTTAAACTTTTGTCTTTTATTTTGCTGACAAAAGTACCTAGTATATTGTTTGATAACATTTAATAAGTCTATAATAGCAGAGTTTTTTGTCCTTTATTCACTCTCAGGGGAAATGTGCAATTATTTACTGTAAATATGTTATTTACTTAGTTTGATTTTGAGCTAACTCTGGGAGTTAATGAAGGACAGGGAAACCCAGCGTGTTGGCTTCCATGGGGTCACAAAGAGTCAGACAGGACTGAGCAACTGAATAACAACAACCTTATCAGATTAAGGAAATCACTTTTTATTCAAAGTTCGTTGTTGTTGCTGTAAACTTTCATTCAGAGTTTGCTAAGCACTTTTTATCACACACGTTGCTATCTTTTTAAATTGTTTTTTCTGCATTTGAGATGGTCATATGACTTTTTTTCCTTTTTTCTATTGCTTTAGTGAATTATATTGCTTTATTTTTAATTGTTACGCCCATATTAACTGAAAGCTGTGAAACTTGTTCATTCATTTTATCTGTATCATGAAATTCGATTTGCTAATGGTTACTAAGGAGTTTTGCACCTATATTCATGAGCAATATTTGGAGAATTTACCAGTGAAGCCAGTTTCATCTGAAATTAACACAGTACCAAAGGATTTAAGTTACAGATTCAATTTGCTTAATAGATATAGGATTTTCAAGCTTTAAATACCTTTTATATAATTTTAGTACACTTTTTGAAGTAATTAGCCTATTTCATCTTAATTTAAAATATTGAAATATATTGGTTTTAAATATCTTTCTAATGGCTTCACAGTGTCTGTAAGACCTGTAGTAATGTTCCTCTTTCCTTTATTTATTTTGTTAGTTGGGGTACAAGTTATCTTAAAAGTTTATAAATTGTGCCTTACTCCGAGCATATGCAAGCTTGTGTTGGAGTATATTAACTGCATTTCTACACTTAACTGAATCACTCAGTATTTTAAGTAACAGATTAATTTGCCACTTATATTATACTCTGTATATTCCCAAAATACATAGCAAAAACAATAAAGCACATTGCAGTTCTAAAGATTCATTCCTCCCCTGACCTATGTTACAGAACTTCCCACACTTATTCAGTCTATGACTCTTCCTTTTATATCAGTCTGACTTTGAGCATTTAGTGATTTGCTTTCTATGTATTTCTTGAGCTATTCATTGAAATAAAATATAAACTCTGAAGTTTACACAAGAAATACAGTTATCAAGAAAATTCATGTTTTCTCATGTTAACAGTAGAGAATGCAGTAATGACAACTTAAATCATGTGATATAGTGAGAGAATATACACACATACGTATACATAATTTAGAGAGTAAAGTGTATTATATCATAATAGAATTGGTAGGAAAGTAATAAATTTTAAAAACTTTATTTATGTGAAGCAGCAGGCAGTACATTTAAACTGAAGTAATAATTCTATTTTAGACAACCAAGGAATTATGCATTATTTTTCATTAGTGTTTAGATGGATTTATGGTATGTAGGGGTAGACAGTTCAACCATAAGATAATATATACTTGAGTAGACACTGTAATGTTACATCATTAAAATCTATAAGTTTCTTCAGGATACAGAGCAAGTGCTCAGTAAAAGCCTGATATTGGATTATTGGGGATTGATTAGATAATTTTGCTAATCAGGTAAAGATTTAAATTCTTATTTGTACCAAGTGGCACCAAATCATTTAGTCTGGACATAAAGTATAATGTGAAGAATCCCTGTAAGAGGCTTACTTATGTAGTTTAAAAATCATTGTAAATAATGTGAATATTTTTACATGCTTCTTATCTCATTATAGGATTAAGAAATGAATGAATACTTTTAATGATTTTACCCAGGAAGAATCATGAAAAACTGTGCAAGTGTGTAACATTTTTAGGTCAGTCTTCGATGAGGAAAATGAGAAAATGACTCATAACCTCTACAGAGGTTCAGTTGGCTCCCACGTTAATTTTCATAGCATTCAAAGGTATGACAAAATCCAGTAACTGGGAATGATGTAATATGCCTATTATTTCATAAAGTTTGTTCTAAAGGTGATTACAGGAGAAAATTGAGGAGAAATGCCTATAATCAAAACACTAATTGATTTGTTTTTAATATACATATTAAAAACATATGTTAAATGACCAAAACAGAACAAAATAAGAAACAATTATTTCATTTAAGAATGAAACAATATGATTTGGAGACTAATAAAGTATATTGTAACTATCTTGAATAACTCCAATATTTCAAGTTTGGGTGCATGGAAGAGTTTGGTAAGCATGGGAACTGGTAGGAAATATGATTTCTGTGGAAGTTAACAAATGATTTTAGAAATTATTCATTTAGCAACACTGGTGATGATCCCTGGAGCAGGGAATGGCTACTGCCTCCAGTATTCTTGCCTGGAGAATTCCATGGACAGAGAAGCCGGAAGATTACAGACCATGGGGTCACAAAGAGTGAGACATGACTGAACTAACACTTAACACTGTCAACACTTACCACTTAGGTGGTAGAAATTATGCCAATTCATTGAAATGACAGAATAGTCTTAAGGCTCTTACATTCTGCTTGCAAAAAAATAAATATATAATTTTAGACAAATTATAATAAAATGGGATCACATAATAGAGATATGTATAAAAAGTTTCTTGAGTTGAATGTAAGTTTAAGATATTCAAAATTATTGTAAGAAGTTAGGATATCATGTATTCCAACACATTTTTTGATCATGTATCATAACCATATATATAGTCATTTAAGTATAAGACAGATCTGAAAATAAATATTTGGGATCATGATTTCAAAAGAATAATTGTAGCTATGAATACTCACAAGCTGTTTGAAATAATAAAAAATGAGAAGCAGAAATGCAGCTTTAACATGGTGGTGCACGCAATTTTGAGAGAGAAAAGAAGTATGTTCAAATGAATTAACAAGTAGCAAAGCTGATGTAGAATAAAACCAAAAGAGGATAATCTAGAAGTCATGAGAGAAAAAAAAAAGAAGCTTTAACTAGATAGGAACAAATAAAATGGAAATGGTGGCTCAGATGGTAAAGCGCTTGCCTGCAATGCGGGAGACCTGGGTTCGATCCCTGGGTTGGGAAGATCCCCTGGAGAAGAAAATGGCAACCCACTCCAGTACTCTTGCCTGGAGAATTCCATGGATGGAGGAGCCTGGTGGGCTACAGTTCATGGGATCGCAAAGAGTCAGAATGAGAAACTTCACACCCCCAAATATATAATAAAACATTTTATTTAGAGAATTTACCCCCAGACATTTCACAGGAAGAGATTTTAATGAAGTGATGGTGCCAATCTCATTATTGACAAAAAAAAAGAGTAGGTTATCAATTGCTGAGAGAAGTAGTAAGATTCGCTATGTGGGTAGCAAGGAGGAGAAACATCCCACAGTCGGAAAGAGTTCCTTAACAACAACACAGAAAACTAGCCAATCTGATCACATGGACCACAGCCTTGTTTAACTCAATGACACTAAGCCATGCCATGTGGAGCCACTTAAGACAGACAGGTCATGGTGGAGAGGTTTGACAGAATGTGGTCCACTGGAGAAGGGCATGGCAAACCACTTCAGTATTCTTGCCTTGAGAACCCATGCTGCTGCTGCTGCTAAGTCGCTTCAGTCGTGTCCGACTCTGTGCGACCCCATAGACGGCAGCCCACCAGGCTCTGCCATCCCTGGGATTCTCCAGGCAAGAACACTGGAGTGGATTGCCATGAACAGTATGAAAAGGCAAAATGATAGGATATTGAAAGAGGAACTCCCCAGGCTGGTAGTTGCCCAGTATGCTACTGGAGATCAGTGGAGAAATAACTACAGAAAGAATGAAGGCATGGAGCCAAAGCAAAAACAATACCTAGTTGTGGATGTGACTGGTGATAGAAGCAAGGTCCAATGCTGTGAAGAGCAATATTGCATAGGAACCTGGAATGTTAGGTCCATGAATCAAGGCAAATTGGAAGTGGTCAAATGAGAGATGGCAAGAGTGAATGTCAACATTCTAGGAATCAGCGAACTAAGATGGACTGGAATGGGTGAATTTAACTCAGATGACCATTATATCTACTACTATGGGCAGGAATCCCTCAGAAGAAATGGAGTGGCCATCATGGTCAACAAAAGAGTCCGAAATGCAGTTCTTGGATGCAATCTCAAAAACGACAGAATGATCTCTATTCGTTTCCAAGGCAAACCATTCAATATCAAGGTAATCCAAACCTATACCCCAACCAGTAACGCTGAAGAAGTTGAAGTTGAATGGTTCTATGAAGACCTATAAGACCTTTTAGAATTAACATCCAAAAAAGATGTCATTTTCATTATAGGGGACTGGAATGCAAAAGTAGGAAGTCAAGAAACACCTGGAGTAACAAGCAAATTTGGCTTTGGAGTACAGAATGAAGCAGGGCAAAGGCTAATAGAGTTTTGCCAAGAGAACACACTGGTCATAGCAAACACCCTCTTCCAACAACACAAGAGAAGACTTTACACATGGGCATCACCAGATGGTCAACACCGAAATCAGACTGAGTATGTTCTTTGCAGCCAAAGATGCAGAAGCTCTATACAGTCAGCAAAAACAAGACTGGGAGCTGACTGTGGCTCATGTCATGAACTCCCTATTGCCAAATTCAGACTGACATTGAAGAAAGTAGGGAAAACCACTGGACTATTCAGGTATGACCTAAATCAAATTCCTTACAATTATACACTGAAAGTGAAAAATAGATTTAAGGGACTAGATCTGATAGACAGAGTGCCTGATGAACTATGGACGGAGGTTCGTGACACTATAGAGGAGACAGGGATCATGACCATACCCATGGAAAAGAAATGCAAAAAAAGCAAAACGGCTGTCTGAGGAGGCCTTAAAAATAGCTGTGAGAAGAAGAGAAGCGAAAAGCAAAGGAGAAAAGTAAAGATATTCCCATCTCAATGCAGAGTTCCAAAGAATAGCAAGGAGAGATAAGAAAGCCTTCCTCAGCGATCAATGCAAACAAATAGAGGAAAAAAACAGAATGGGAAAGACTAGAGACCTCTTCAAGAAAATGAGAGATGCCAAGGGAACATTTCATGCAAAGATGGGCTCAATATAGGACAGAAATGGTATGGACCTAACAGAAGCAGAAGATATTAAGAAGAGGTGGCAAGAATACACAGAAGAACTGTACAAAAAAGATCTTCATGACTGATAATCACGATGGTGTGATCACTCACCAAGAGCCAGACACGCTGGAATGTGAAGTCAAATGCACCTTAGAAAGCATCACTAGGAACAAAGATAGTGGAGGTGATGGAATTCCAATTGAGCTATTTCTAATCCTGAAAGATGATGCTGTGAAAGTGCTGCACTCAATATGCCAGCAAATTTGGAAAACTCAGCAGTGGCCACAGGATTGGAAAAGGTCAGTTTTCATTCTAATCCCAAAGAAAGGCAATGCCAAGAATGCTCAAACTACTGCACAATTGCACTCATCTCATACAATAGTAAAGTAATGCTCAAAATTCTCCAAGCCTGGTTTCAGCAATATGTCAACTGTGAACTTCCAGATAGATGTTCAAGCTGGTTTTAGAAAAGGTAGAGGAACCAGAGATCACATTGCCAACATCTGCTGGATCATCGAAAAAGCAAGAGAATTCCAGAAAAACATCTATTTTTTCTTTATTGACTATGCCAAAGCCTTTGACTGTGTGGATCACAATAAACTGTGGAAAATTCTTAAAGAAATGGGAATACCAGACCACCTGACCTGTGTTTTGTGAAACCTTTATGCAGGTAAGGAAGCAACAGTTAGAACTGGACATGGAACAACAAACTGGTTCCAAATAGGAAAAGGAGTATGTCAAGGCTATATATTGTCACCTTGCTTATTTAACTTATATGCAGAGTACATCATGAGAAACACTGGGCTGGAAGAAACACAAGCTGGAATCAAGATTGCCGGGAGAAATATCAATAACCTCAGATATGCAGAGGACACCACCTTTATGGCAGAAAGTGAAGAGGAACTAAAAAGCCTCTTGATGAAAGTGAAAGAAGAGAGTGGAAAAGTTTGCTTAAAGCTCAACATTCAGAAAACCAAGATCATGGCGTCTGGTCCCATCACTTCATGGGAAATAGATGGAGAAACAGTGGAAACAGTGTCATACTTTATTTTTCTGGGCTCCAAAATCACTGCTGATGGTAATTGCAGTCATGAAATTAAAAGGCTCTTACTCCTTGGAACGAAAGTTATGGCCAAGCTAGATAGCCCATTAAAAAGCAGAGACATTACCTTGCCAGCAAAGGTCTGTCTAGTCAAGACTATGGTTTTACCAGTGGTCATGTATGGATGTGAAAGTTGGATTATGAAGAAAGCTGAGTGCTGAAGTATTGATGCTTTTGAACTGTGGTGTTGGAGAAGACTCTTGAGAGTCCCTTGGACTACAAGGAGATCCAACCAGTCCATCCTAAAGGAGATCAGTCCTGGGTGTTCATTGGAAGGACTGATGTTGAAGCTGAAATTCCAATACTTTGGCCACCTCATGCAAAGTGTTGACTCATTGGAAAAGATCCTGATGCTGGGAAGGATTGGGGGCAGGAGGAGAAGGGGATGACAGAGGATGAGATGGTTGGATGACATCACTGACTCGATGGACATGAGTTTGGGTAACCTCTGGTAGTTGGACATGGACAGGGAGGCCTGGCATGCTGCAATTCATGGGGTCGCAAAGAGTTGGACAGGACTGAGTGACTGAACTGAACAACAACCAGCCCTTTTTCTAGTATGTAACATGTTTTGAAAGGAACAGCAAATAGAAACAGCTAAGTAGAACCATATAATACCATCATCACTGCTTGTGAATCAATTAAATTCATATGTGGTACTATGCAATTCAACAACTCTCATCTTTATGTGAAGGAGAATATTCAATGATTATCTGGAGTTTGATCTTTGTATATAAAATTTTATCATGTAGCTTTGGCTCCCTTGTTATTATTAATACCTTATCAGTGTGAAAAGGGAAGTGAAAGTCACCCAGTTGAGTCCAACTCTTTGCAACATCATGGACTATAGCCCACCAGCTCTTCTGTCCATGAATTATCCAGGCAATAATACTGGAGTGAGTTTCCATTTCCTTCTCCAGGGGATCTTCCCAACCCAGGGATTGAACCTGGGTCTCTTGCACCGCAAGTGGATTCTTTACCATCTTAGCCATCAGGGAAGCCCAAAGCTTATCAATACATGTGTTTGTTTTAAAATCTGTTGAAATTTTCGGTTCCATGCACATGACGTTAACTGTAAAAGAAATGTAGAAACTTTTCAATTCTTGTGGACCCAATTTCTGGATCTTGTCTTCTCTTTATCATATTCACTGTGTTATTTGAAATCCTTAGTTGCTGTGCCTACTAGTTTAAGTAACCTTCTTAATCAACACTTCCAACTTGAACTAAGCCAAATTTGCTTCTTTATCATACTATATATTCTCTCTACTGTCACTGTAATTCTTTAGATTAATAACCCAGTAAAGTAACCTGTCTCCACCAGCCTTGCTGCCTGAATTTGGCATGGATCTAGGTTTCTGCATCTGTATACTGTCGTCAAGTGGTGGCAGTTTAGTCGCTAAGTTGTGTCTGACTCTTGCAACCCCATGGACTGTAGCCTGCCAGGCTCATCTGTCCATGGGCTTTTTCAGGCAAGAATACTGGGGTGGATCGCCATTTCCTTCTCCAGGGGATTTTCCCAATCCAGGAATCAAACCCAGGTCTCCTGCATTGCAGGCAGATTCTTTACCGACTGAGCTATGAGGGAAGCCCTACTGTCATCAAAGACTCACCTTACTAAATGTAGCTGGACTTGTCCAATGGGAAGAAGAAGTCAGGTCTCCACAAGGAGGCATATGACCACCTGCAACACCAGAACTCCCTCTACTGATGAAATGAATTAAACACAACAAAGAGGAAAAATTTTGGTTCATTATTAAAAGCCATAAATCTTATTTACTAGAAGTTACCTGGAAATTCCAAATTCTTCTTGTCTTCTATTTCCTAATATGTCTAATTAAGTTATTTAACTATTTTAACATAAAAGAGCTCTAAAATTTTAAAGGAATGCTATTTAATTAATTTCCAATTATTCAGATCAATCAGTAGTCTCTGCTAATCTGGCCCAGGGTTGGTTTCTTTTGTTTAGGCCCATAAATACATACATACATACATCTGTGGACAGCTGGCAGTATGGCTGAAGGCATGGCTTATCTAGGTTGGCCTCTGGAGTTTCAGTGGTTAATCGTCTAGGGCCCAGGGGTGATTGGGTCATATGTTTGTTTTTATCATCCAGTTGGTTAGCCTGTTGTCCTCATAGTGGCTTGTCAGCTTTCCTAGAAAGTGAGGAGAAGCACATATAATCTCTTAGGGATTGAATTCAGAACTGGAAAATGATCACTGTAGCCATATTTTATTGTCCAGAGGTCATTGCAGGGCCATTTCAGATGGAATGGGTAGGTAGATAGCCCCCACCTCTTAGCAGAAAGAGCCACTCAGTCACATTATAACATATGTGGACAAAGATGAGGAGTAGTTAGGGCCGTATTTGCCATCAGTTTACTTCTTAAACTTAACCCCATCTGATGGACTTACACTCTGCTGACTAGACAGCTCTTATATTAGCTGACTCTCCTGCTCAAGGCATCAACTCAGTCCTGTCAGCTATTCTGGCATCTTCCCAATCTAAAGTATGCAAGAGACTTCCTGCTCACCTAGACTCTACTACCCAAACTGTACTGAGAAGGCCATTTGTGTCACTGACAACAATTCCTTCAGATGACTTATGGAAGATAGAATACTTTATTGCTCAATTTTTCAGGTGAATCAAATTCTACTATGGGAGTAATTCTCCATACAAAGATTTAAATATCTATGGCTCTTTTTACATTCTAGATATTAATTCACTGACACAAAGGCAGGCCTTTTTCATCAAAAGCATTGATTATTCAATTAATACCTCTGATGAACACCAACCAAAAATTAGAAACTATCTGACTATGTGAACATCAGAAAACCACTGAGAAAGCAAACATGCCTGAGCTTGGTAATTACTATAATCCTGTTAATACACCTGGGTAACTTAACAACCCCACCCACTAAGGGAAGCTGTGGATTTCTTTCTTTGTGAATTCTTGGAGGTGTGATTGTGTCAAAGTCCTCTGAGCTAGATCTTATTTTTGGAGAGATAAAGGAGGAGTTGAACCACTCTATGAATAAAATTTGTTGGATCAGAGGAAGCTGAGTTCTAAGTTAAAAGAATAGATATCAGGAACCAGGGGAGAATCATATATTGTTTAGTTTCAGAGGCTAGGTGTATGCATAAGCCCACAAACCAAGAGAAAAAAAGTATATCAGAGCCAGAAGAGAAAACTGAAAACCAATAGCTGAAATACCAGATTGTCTAGTACGGGGTATCAGTCTTGTCTGGGAAGATGAAAAACCATCTAGCTAAAAGACCTGGGAGGAAATGTGTAGGAATAGATGTGGAAATACTCATTCATCAAGACCTTGAATATGGCACAAACCCTACTAGGTACCACTGGGCACAAAGATGAATAATTATTCAAAAAGTAGAAAATTTACTGAAGAATTCAGACATACTTTCTACAAATCATCAGACAATATGAAAAGTTCCTACTGAAAAAAGAGTAAATATTCACTGGGGGCATGTAGGAGAAAATATATTTTTGCTAGTGGGGTACTTATACCTGAACTGAACAAGTTGCTTTTCATCAGGTTGACAGAAAGATTACTTTAACTAGTGTGACATTAATCATCAAAGAAGTGGAAGTGTATAAAATTTTTCAGTGAATTCCAGGAGCAATAATTCCTCAAAAATAACCTTTATGATGTAGAGTACCAGAAAATAAGTCTCGGAAAGTTTTAGTTTATACAAGGTTTTTAAATCCCTCAAGTAATTTGCTAAAGGATTTAAAAATATACAAAGCATAAACATGTTAAAATATAACAGATCTTCTTAGTTGAAAACAATGCAATTACCTTAGATGAAAATGTTATGTTACTCAAATCGTTGCTTAGTCACTAAGTCAGGTCTGACTCTTTTGAGACACCATGGACTATAGCCTGCCAGGCTCCTCTGTTGGAATAAAAAGCAATGAGATCATCTGACTCAAGTGAGGAAGGCTATGCAATGGAAAAAAGCAGACCCTGTGTTTTACTTCTTGTATTGCTGAGATAATGCTTATCAAACCAAATCTCCTATAGTTAAGTATAAATACAGGACAAAATATCCCCCCCCAAAAAAAAAACCTATCTGAAGAATGAATAAAACTAGAAGATACTGAATAGAAGTCAATACTTTGAACAAGGCGTTGCTATAATATTTTTTTTTAATTTAGCTCTTAATCAAAGGTGAATGCCAGTCTGCACCATTTCGATAGAAAAATCTTCAGTCTTAGTGGCTTTGAGAATCAAAGGGCAAGGTTTACTTAAGACAACCACAGTAGTTGGAAAGTTAAGAAGAAAATACCAGAAAAGAAAGAGTCAGAAAGGCAGAGTCACAGATTCTGTGTATGAACTCTGCCTCAATCTCTGGATAACCCCTATATCATGTGGTATACATCAGCCTCTAATCAACTTAGCTAAGGCTGAAAGAATTAAACTGAGATTTGAGCTGATGCCTAATACAAAGCAACAAAGTTTTGCTGTTTGAGTGTAAGTTAACTGCTTACTTAAAAATCAAAATCAATACTTTTCAGAAGAGGATGAAAAAATCCAAAGTTTCTATGGTAATTGTTCTGCTTCCTCATCAGCACTTGGAATTATCATACTAATTAATTAATTATGTTTTATTTTAGATAGTCTAGCAGTTGTGTAATGGTATCTCATTTTCACTATCCCCTGATAATTAGCAATGTTGAAAATCTTTTCATGTGCCCATTTGTTTTCCATATATCCCCTTACTGGAAGTATCTATTATCTTTTTCTGTTTAAAAAATACTGTTACTTATCTTTGTATTAGTTGTGAGTGTTCTTTATATATTCTGAATGTAAGTCCTTTGTTGAATATGTGATATTCAATTGTTTTTTACCTGTCTAGAAGTTCTCTTTTCATTCCCTTAACAGTATTTGTGGTTGTTTTGGCCTCAGAGCAAAATCAATGATTTATTTGGCTGTCATAGCTTGGTGAAGAAAGTTCTTATCTGCTCCATATAGTGTTAGCTGAGGTGGCTTGACTGGGGGCTAGTGGATCCATTTCTAGGATGACACACTTACATGGCTCACAAGTTGCTCTTGATTGTTTGTGGAAAGCTTCACAGGGCTGAAAGAAAGGGACCTTGGTTCTTTTCCGTATGGCCCCTCTGTAAGAACTTCCTCACAGAATGATAACTGGGTTCCATGAGCAGGTGTTCTAAGAAATGAGCTGCAGTTTTTTTGTGTTTTATTGTTTTTGTTTATTCTTTGTTTTCTTAAAGTCGTGGGCCTAGAAATTGACACAGCCTCACTTCTGCTGGATTCTGTTGGTTAGTCAGTCACAGAACCCAGATTTTAGAGAAAAGAATGTAGATCACTACACTGGATGAAAGAAGTATCAAAGAGTGTTGAGGAATGTTTTAAAACTACTACTACCATTATTTTTCATCAATGGAAAGATTTGCATTGTTCTTACTCAGACATATATATTCATTGTAGTAAATAAATAAATTAGTGGAATGCCATATGTAGATCTGTACAAAGAAATTGGCAAGTAGAGGCTATTTTAAATGAGTTTTATTCTTATAATAATAATGATCCAAATTATACAGAATATGGATTATGGAAATGATTATTGCTCATTGAAGTATAATAAATTCCATGTAGTCAAAAACATTAATCAACTTTAGATGTTGTTAGAATGTGTATTGAATAATTAGTGTAAATAAACACCAAAAGAAATTGAATCCATGATTATCAATACAGTAGAGTAGGAGGAGAATAAATAAAACTGGATTAATCCAAATGAGGATGAAAAGGAGAAAATAGTAACAATGCACAACAAACAGCACAGCACACAGCACAAAATATGTTAGTAGAAGTAAATCCACAGACATTAATAATTGAGGTTATATGAAAGCAAATTAAAGTTGTCAAAGGAAATTAAATAATCATTAAACTATAAAAATGCTGAGCTTCTGTATCCATATAAAATACACATACAACAGATTTTCCAATAGACATGTAATCACAGTAAAAAACATTAACACACCAGCCTCTGTTACTGAAAAATAATGAAGAACAAACATCGAAGACCTAATGGAACAAATACTGTTAGAGATACAATAAAATGAAAGTATACATAGATCTACTAATTACAAAATGCATATGCTTTAAAATATTTTTGAATATTTTGAGAAACTAACCATTTCTATGTCACGAAGAATATATAAACCTTAATAATGACCAGAGAATCAATAACCATTGATTCCAGACCTCATTCTTTGATATCCATGAGTAAAAATACACTTGAATAAAAACTTAAAAAATCCCTGCATTAATGTTACATTTAGAAATATATCATAGCATTGTTTGTGTATCATAAGTAATTCATGAAGGAAATAAAATGTCAGCACTCACAAAATAGTACATTTCTAAACTTATACTATGTAAGCAAAAGAATATTTATAGAGAGATAGTTCTACAATAATTATTTTACAAAGTTAGCTTTGTAAACCAAGAGATTAGAAGAGGAATAATGCATTGATATAGAAAAAGGAAATAAAGGTATAAAAGGAGAATATTTAAAAATAAAAAATACATGAACAAAAATGTCCAACAAAATTAAAAGTATATTTTATGAAAAGGCTAATTATATATATGTATGTGTATATATATATATATATATATATATATATATATATATATTTCTAGCAAGATTGACCAAGAGAGGAAAGAAAGACAGAGAAGGGAGAAATAAACATTTCATGAATAACACAGTATTGAGTATATATATAATAAAAATTTAATTCCTGTGAATAGCATTGTAGTTATCTTTCATCTAATTGTATCTTATTTAGAACACAATTTTAAAAGGTTAGTCCAGATTTTTGTTTCATAAACTTTGTCTTTTGGGGAAAAAATCCTGTAAACTAGTATGTACTATTGTAATATACATAATTCTCTTGGACATACAGGTATATTATATGAAGCAGTCAAAGAATTACACAACTACATGCTCATTACAATATAGATTTAAGAAATATTGAGAAAATAATAATAACTCCAATTATTACAGATAATGATATCTCTTATTTGGTATTTAATATAAGTAAACTATGCTCCATTTTGTACATTTACTTTACTAATACATACAAAAAATTTTCATTGAGAAAACTACACTGGGAAATGGGATTCCCTGTATATATTATACTAGATTTTGCTCTTATCTAGAATTTATACTAACAGATCATGGGTGAAAAAACTTGTATGCTCATGCTAATCCAATAAATCTTTTAAAGTTGAGTAGATTTTAATAACCAAGTTACAAAAGTTTAAATAAGTCAGAAAGAATAGTGTGATTGATATATACACGAAGTAGAATGTTGATTATAACAAAGACTATAATAATTTTGATCTGTAAATCATTTTTTAAAAGTTGGTGAAATTCATGTACTTAGCAAGCAGTTCCTTGAATAAATAATCAGAGGCTTTTAGATCTGAAAGGAATTTTAAAAGCCAGCTATTCAAAGTCTTTAGAAATGGGAAAACTGCCTTCCAGACAAATTGATTTTGGCAATGATATGTGACTAAGCAACAATAAAAATACGACTATCATTCATGTCTCTTCAATGTCTCTTGTTTTGCAGGACAATATTTATGGTTATGCAGATATATAATGAAATCTTCCTTAAATAATTTGGTTTCAAATTCTGAGAAAAAAATTGCTATGGAAAACTGAGGGCTTTATAAAAAAGAGTGAAATTTATGTCTGAAATTGCTGCCTCCATAGAACTTTTATTCTTTAAAACCTGACAACTAAAAAATATAATTTTAATGAGTTTACTGCCATTTAGAGAGTGCCACATTAGCCATGCTTATAATAAAACTGTTCTTTATTCAATAGCAAAAACTTTACTTTAATCTGATAGAATACTAAAATGTATCTACTGCTTTCCACTTGAATTTGAAAGCACTTTAAATATTATATTGTTGACTTAAGAAGTATTGGCATTAATTAATGATTTTACCTAAAATTTAAAAAATCAGAAGAAAAGAGAGATCAGTTTGTCAGATTACTTTCATAATAATTAAAAAATTTTAAAAAAGTATTAAATAGCACAGAACAATCCAACCCTACATGAAATGAACCAGAAATTTGACCCAAGGGTTTTTTGTAAAGTTAAAAAAAGAGATAGTTTGAACTTCATTTAGAAAGTTCCTCATCTGCAAAATGTCCATAATAAAATATATGTCCTGTAAGAGCCTAACATGTGGCAAGAGAATGCATTGTGAAACAGAATATTGACTACTATCTGTATTAGTAAACAGATCTAAACATCTAACTCTATTTACTAAGAATGTAAGAGCATGAACATTATAAATCTGTACCAAAACTAATGGAATTTGAGAAGCAGAAAATTAAAACTGATATTCAAAAATAAGTTACTCAGGATACAAATCAGCTAAATGATAAAAAAATCATAAATGAATGAAAATGTCCTTTCCATAAAACATCCTTATAAGAGATTCTCAGTGATCATACTTGGTCTTTTTCATGCCATGTAATTAGCAATCTTCACAACAAGCCCATCATGAAGAAAAGTACTTATAGCATTATTTTCCTTATTAAAGATGGAGAAATGGGTGCTTGGAGAGTTTAAATAACTTGACCCAATTCATGCACACAACTACGAAATAGCATTGTTGGTATTGGACCCTAAGTGTCTCTGCCTCCAAAACCTGTTGTTGTTATTATTCAGTCACTAAGTTGTGTCTGACTCTTTGCAACACCATGGATTACAACACACCAAGCTTCCTTGTCTTTGACAATCTCCCATAGTTTGCTCAGGTTCATGTCCATTGAGTCAGTGATGCTATTTAACCATCTCATTCTCTTCCACCTTATCATCCTTTTGCCTTCAATCTTTCCCAGCATCAAGGTCTTTTCCAATGAGTCGGCTCTTCACATCAGTTGGCCAAGGTATTTGAGCTTCAACTTCAGCATCGATCTTTCCAATGAATATTCAGGACTGATTTCCTTTAGGATTGACTGATTTGCTCTCCTTTCAGTTCAAGGGATTCTCAAGAGTCTCCTCCGGTGCTGCAATTCAAAAGCATCATTTCTTTGGCACTCTTATGGTCCAGCTCTCACAAACTTATAATGACTACTGGAAAAACTATTTGACAATAAGGACCTTTGTTGGCAAAGTGATGTCTCTGCTTTTTAATATGGTGTCTAGGTTGGTCATAGCTTTCCTTCCAAAGAGCAAGCATCTTCTAATTTTATGGCTACAATCACCATCTGCAGTGATTTTGGAGCCCAAGAAAAGAAAATCTGTCACTGCTTCCGCTTTTCCCCTTTCTACTTGCCATAAAGTGATGGGACCAGATACCATGATCTTAGTTTTTTGAATATTGAGTTTGAAGCCAGCTTTTTCCCTCTCTTCTTTCATCTTCATCAAGAGACTCTTCATATGACCCAGCATAGCCAAAAATTAATCAATTAATTAATTAAATTTTAAAGAAAGACTCTTTAGTTCCTCTTTGCTTTCTGCCATTAGAGTGGTATCATCTGCATATCTGAGATTGTTGGTATTTCTCTTGGCAATCTTGATTCCAGCTTGTGATTTATCCAGCCTGACATTTTGCATGATGTATTCTGCTTAGAAATTATATAAGCAAGGTGACAAGATACAGCCTTGTCATACTCCTTTCCCAATTTTGAACAAGCCAGTTTTTCCATGTAAGGTCTGACTGTTGCTTCTTGACCCACATGTAGGCTTCTCAGGAGATAGGCAAGGTGGTCTGGTATTCTCATCTCTATAAGAACTTTTCACAGTTTGTTGTGATCCACACAGTCAATGGCTATATCTCTAACAATTAACATCTCAGTTGTAATGCACAACTTTATGGCTTTCATTTCATATAAATTGTTGAAACACGACATACATTAATATGTAACCATCCTTCCCTACTTTCTACATGTTACAAAAGAAGGGATGACTTTCCACAGTCTATTCCAAAATCCTATAATTATGCTTTTCTTTCTGTGTGCCAACTACTCCTAAATATTTAATACATTTCTAGTTTTCTCTTCAGGGTATTATAATTCTGTATTCAGCTACCTATCTGATACCTTAACAACCATACAGTTATTTTCTTCCTGATATACAAGTTATAGTTAATAATTCACTTATACTTATCATCCATATGAACAAAAAAGTCAATTCTAATTTGAAAGTAAAACACATCTACTTGTCTGTCTCTTCATGTCTTCACTTTAGTCCAATCCATGGGCTACTAAATCTATATCTAACAATCTCTTTGTCTTCATTTTCTCTCCTTAATTTTTGCTGTCCTCACAATAGTTAGATTGATTTCTTATAGTTACTGTTTCAAGCTAATTAAGTTTGCTTGAAGTTAAAGCTGTATTCTAACAATAAGTTGTCATATTTTCCATGTTTTCACTCTATCAGGGTATATAAACAAAAGACATATGCTTTTTAAGACTTTTATAAAACAAAGTAATTTATTGAACTTTTCTGAGAACCAGATTTGATGTTATAGATTAAATTTTCTTATTCCTTTTTGTTATCAGTTTCTATTATTTCTATTTTTTGCATGTTTTAATCATTTCTTATAACATATAAAATAGAAAGCAAGCATTTTCTGCCTCTCCAGTGTCCAATAAATGTGTGACTCACAATAATTCTTAATACTATTTGCTGAGTGAATAACATGATTGTATGCTCAGCCATGTCTGACTTTTGTGATCACGTGGGTTGTAGCCAACCAGCTTCTCTATCCATGGAAATTTTCAGGAAAGAATACTGAAGTGGGTTGCCAACTCCTCCTCCGGGGGATTTTCCCTACCCAGGGCTCAAACCCTCATCTTCTGCATCTCCTGAATTGGAGGCAGATACTTTATTGCTGAGCCTGTTGAGTGAAAAAACTTTCATTAATTGAATAATATTCAGGATTATCTTAAGAGTTTCAATAATTTAGAATTTGGTGTGAATTAACACAAAAATATTATCTCTATCAAGTTGATGTGAATATATGAATTTATCTCATTGGTATTAAACAATAATTAAAATTTCTATACATGATGGTTTCTTTTGTTTTACTTCACAGTGTTGGCCTCTTTGGTTAGTAATAGTAATATTGTTCAGTCGCTAAATCGTGTCTGACTCTTTGAGACACCATAGACTGTAACACACCAGACTTTCCTGTCTTTCGCTATCTCCTGGAATTTGCTCAAACTCATATCCATTGAGTTGATGATGCCATCCAACCATATAATCCTCTGCCACCCTCTTTTCTTTTTGCCTTCAATCTTTTCCAGCATCTGGGACTTTTCCATTACGTTGGCTCTTTGTATCAGGTGGCCGAAGTATTGGAGCTTCAGCTTCAGTAAAAATCCTTCCAGTGAATATTCAGGGCTGATTTCCTTTAGGAATAGGAAATCCATGTTCAGTTAGGGCTGATTGACTGGTCCAAGGGATTCTCAAGAATGTTCTTCATCCCCACAATTCAGAAGCATAAATGTTTTGGTACTCTGCCTCCTTTATGGACCAGTTCTCACATCCATACATGACTACTGGAAAAACTGTGGCTTTAGCTATATGGACCTTTGTTGGCAAAGTGATGTCTCTTCTTTTTAATGTACACTCTCTAGGTTTGTCATAGCTTTCCTGCTAGGAAGCAAGCGTCTTCTAATTTCATGGCTGCAGTCAGTGTATGGTGGTTTGGAGCCCAAGAAGTCTGTCACTGTTTCCATTTTTCCCCACTCTATTTGCAATGAAGTGATTGGACAGATATCATGATCTTAGCTTTTTGAATGTTGAGTTTCAAGCCAGCTTTTTCACTCTACCCTTTCACCCTCATCAAGAGGATCTTCAGTTCCTCTTCATTTTCTGCCATTATACTGGTATCATCTACATACATGAGGCTGTTATTTCTCTCAGCAACCTTGATTCCAGCTTGTGATTCATCCAGACAGGTGTTTCTCAAGACATACTTTGTATATAAGTTAAATAAATGAAAGTAAAAGTCACTCAGTCATGTCTGACTCTTTGTGACCCCATAGACTATACAGTCTATGGAATTCTCCAGGCCAGAATACTGGAGTGGGTAGCCTTTCTCTTCTCCAGGGGATCTTCCCAACCCAGGGATCGAACCCAGGTCTCCTGCATTGCAAACGGATTCTTTACCAGCTGAACCACAAGGGAAGCCCAAGTTAAAGGAGGAGGGAGACAATATGCAGCCCTGTTGTATTCCTTTCCCAATTTGGAACCAGTCAATTGTTCTATGTAAGGTTCTAACTGTTGCTTCTTGAATCATATACAGATTTCTCAGGTGACAGGTTAGATGACCTGGTACTCCCAACTCTTAAGAATTTTCAACAGCTTGTGTTGATCCACATAGTCAAAAGGTTTAGCATAGTCAATGAAGCATAAGTAGATGTTTTTCTGGAACTCACATGCTTTCTCCAGGATCTGGTGATGTCTCTCTTGTGTTGTTGAAAAAGAGTATTTGCTATGACCAGTGTGTTCTCTTGACAAAACTCTGTTAGTCTTTGCCCTGCTTCATTTTGTACTCCAAGGCCAAACAACTGTTACTTCAGGTATTCTTAAGTTCCAACTTTTTCATTTCAACACCCTATGATGAAAAGCATATCATTTTTTTTTTTTTTTGGCGTTAATTCTAGAAGCTCTTGTAGGTCTTCATAGAACCACTCAACTTCAGCTTCTTCACCATCAGTGGTTGGGGCACAGACTTTGGTTACTTTGATGTTGAGTGATTTGCCTTGGAAATGAACTGAGATCATTCTGTTGATTTTGATATTGAAACCAAGTACTGCATCAGACTCTTCTCCTTTTTTTTTTTTAATATGAAGACTAACTACTTCATTTCTAAGTAATTCTTGCCCACAGTAGAAGATACAGTGGTCTCGTGAATTAAATTCACCCATTCCCATCCATTTTAGTTCATTGATTCCTAAGATGTTGATGTTCAGTCTTGCCATCTCCTGTTTGACCACATCCAACTTACCTTGATTCATGGATCTGATATTTCAGGTTCCTATTCAATATTGTTCTTTATAGCATTGGGCTTTACTTTTACCACCAGACACATTCACAACTGAGTGTCTTTTCTGCTTTGGCCTAGCACTATTAGTTATTGCCCTCTTCTATTTCCCCAGTAGCTTGTTAGACACCTTCCAACCTGGGGGACTCATCTTCTGGTGTCATGATGTTTTTGCCTTTTCTTACTGTCTGTGTAGTTCACTAGGCAAGAATACTGAAATGAGTTGCCATTTCCTCCATCATTGGGCCATTTTTGCTAGGACTCTTCACCAAAACCCATCAGTCTTGGGCGTCCCTACTCAGCATGGCTCATAGCTTCTTTGAGTTATGCAAGCCCCTTTGCCAAGATAAGGCTATGATACATGAAGGAAATATTAGTAATTACTTATTAGCTAATCTTGATAGCTAAAACACAATTGCACTAGACTCTGATTATATAAAATATATTAAGAAATTCAGCAGATATTTAATTTTGATACATAATTTGCCCTTATATCTGATAGACCAGTCCATTTCAAATGTTCTTCTTCAGGAAGTTTTACCCATTTCTCTAATTTGAGTCCTCAAATCCTTTTTAGTTTGTGTGGAATTTTGTACATTTTCTCAGCCTCTTAGCAGAATAGTCAGATCCCCCTAGAACTGTACCCAGTTTCACTTTGTCTTAGTTATTGTTCATCTCTTTGACTTCAGTAATCACTGCAAAGTTTCCAAATTCTTAATCTTTTGCCTTAGAGTACAAATAAAAAGCTCCTTCCCCTCTAGTAGCCTGTCTGAATTTTCTTTTCATAGAGAACCCCGGGAATTTGCTGTAAATAATTCCTATTGAGGTTAATTGGAGAGCACATTGAGAAAAATGGTCACAAACTCAAATACCACCTGCCTGATGCTGAAGACTGAAAAGCAAACTTATAGTTTATTTTAATTGGCACCCTCCTATGAGGGTAGGGGATGAAGTCAGTTAGCAGATTATTATAATTATCAGAAACATGTAAGCATACCCCTGTGTTGAATATTTTACTACTTTTCTTCTTCATTCAATAATCTAATATTATTCTATAAGTTTTGTTTCATAGAAAATGTCTAAGTTAATAATTACAGCCCTTACTAACTAAATATGACGTACCAAAATGGCAATTTAATGTCTTTTAATGAAAATCTGGCTGTGTTTTTTTTCCCTTAGAAATGCAAAATTTAATTTATTCATCTATTCCCATACTATGGATTCTTACTATATATCATATTATATATATTTATTTTTTTGATAACATAGTTTTTTCAAACAATTATTTGAAGCATATTCTCCTTGGGACATATTTCCTGGTTTATACTTCCCTATTAATTAGAAATATTGGAAGACACCTAATCCTTTTGTGAATGGGTTGTATATTCTGCAGCATGTAGGTGGGAGAACAAACTCAATAACCTGAACATAGGAGGTGAGACTACATTTACTAGGAAATATCACTGAAATTACTTTTAAAGCATAGTTAACAAAATGAGTAAAATATTGAGATCTAGAAGATGAAGTCAGAAACAAACTAATAGTGTTATCTATTTTTAATTATTACTATTTACATTTACTGTTAAATGTATTATCATTGACTTAATAATATAATTTTAGATTTTTTAAGGTGATAAATTATCCTCACAATCAAACATTTAGCCCAGGATGCTTGGTTGCTTACTGGGATATTTAAAGCATAAAAATGATCATTGTATTTAGGAAGGCTCAGAGGACTTCTAAGTCAGAATATAGATGTAATACACATTAGTTGTAGTGGTATAGCACAAAATATATTTTGTTTTTGTCCCTGGCCTTGGAATTTCCCTGGTGATAGAAATTTTGTTATTCAAAATGCACCCCTTTAGACCACATACACTAAGTTTATGCTAATGATGTAATTCAGGGTGGGGTCCCCATATAGTCTAGTAGGGGGGAGGGGACTGGAGATTTAGCTCTTTAAAACTCTTGAATAAGGATATTTAATGAGTTCAGGGTTGATGAACTGTGGGGTACTGGAAGGGCAGTGTGCCCAGAGAAGACTCATAAGTTCCCACTTACTCTCCTGTACTTTGTTCTATTCATATCTTCCATCTGGTTGCTCCTAACTTACAAATGTAAGAAATGCACTTTTCTGAGTTCTGTGAGTTCCATAAAAACTTATTGAATCTTGGGGGGGAGGGTCCTAGGAACTATCAATCCACTATTAAGTTGATCAGAAATATAGGTGGCCCAGGATTTATGACTGATATCTGAAATGGGGCCCGTCTTGTGAGACAAAGCCCTTAAACGTGGGATCTGTGTTAACTCTAGGTGAAAGTGAAAGTGAAAGTCGCTCGGTCGTGTCCAACTCTTTGCGGCAGCATGGACTGTACAGTCCATGGAATTCTCCAGGCCAGAATACTGGAGTGGGTAGCCTTTCCATTCTCCAGGGGATCTTCCCAACCCAGGGATCGAACCCAGGTCTCCTGCATTGAGGGTGGATTCTTTACCAGCTGAGCCACAAGGGAAGCCCAAGAATGGAGTGGCTAGCCTATCCCTTCTCCAGGGGATCTTCCCAACCCAGGAATCGAACCGGAGTCTCCTGCATTGCAGGCGGATTTTTTTTTTTACCAACTGAGCTATGAGAGAAGCCATAGTCAGAATTTAGGGAAATTGTTGAACACCGAGTTTGTATCTGTCAAACAGAGAACTGCTTGTTAGTGTTGAAAACACCCCAGAAGTAGCATCACCGCATTGTAAACTGTCTTACAACATGGACAATACACCATAGTATTTATTCTTCATAATTTCACATTGAGCATTCTAAGAAACTTAATTCAGTACTTGTGTTTGACTCTGTGCAATCTATGGACTGCAGCCTGCCAGGATTCTCTGTCCATGGGATTCCCCAGGCAAGAATACTGGAATGGCTTGCCATTTTCTTTTCCAGGGGATCTTACCGACCCAGGGATTGAACCCAGATCTCTTACATCTACCTGCATTGGCAGGCGGGTTCTTTACCACTAGCGCCACCTGGGAAGCCCCATTAGATAATTGAATTGACAGTTAATTCATTTTTCTTTGGAACCTATTACATTTTGATCTGAAGAATCCATGAATTTCCTTTAAAGTACTTTATTTTTGTACAAAATATGGAGCTGCTCGTGTTGGAAAATAAATTTACATAACAGTCTTCATTACCAAGATGTATTAGGTTATGCCAATGGAAGAAATAATCAAAGGAAACATGGAAGGAAAATTCTTGTGGTAGATAACACTACTCTTTGAGTCATAAAACAATGAGCCCAGTCTTACTATTATACTTACTTATTATGAGTATAGGTATATACTTGCTTATGTTCTGAGCAAGGCTTAACTGTCCAACATGTATAGAAGCAAATAATGTGGCATCAGCTTTTAAGAAAAGAGTTTTATTACAATGTCCACTAGCAAGGAGGTAGGAGGCAAGGCTTTCAACTCTGTCTCCTAGATTCAGAGTTAGGGCCAAAATTTAAGGAATTAAAGGGATTTCACACTTGGAAGCTGATTGGCTAGTCATGAATTAGTCCATATAAGCTATTCCTGCTGCTGGAAGCCATGTTTCCTTCATTGAAGCCATGTTTCCCTCATTGAAGGACTTCTACTTCTGAAAGGGCTCTTTTGACAATGTTTCTATTCTTTAAGTTCTGTAGACTGAAGATTCTTGGTTCCAAGGTCATCCTAGAGACATGAGTTCCCATTTTGCACATGTGTAGTGCTATCTCTGAAAAATGACTAAAGGTGCTTAATCAACAAACTGTTTTAAGAAAGCAACACCAGTTTAATCTAGTCAAGGTTGTATGTGTTGTTTCACTTATACTTGGTTATATGATTTATTTCACTTTCCTTTTATAAACAATGAAAACAGTACCTACTCATTTCAAAGGCTATCAAAAGAATTAAATGAACTATGGCATTACATAATAACAAGTAGTATACTATCAAGCACACAAAATTTTCTGTCAACAAGATTAGTCATTTACTGTGTTTAGCTAGCACTATCTGAGCAGTATCACTGTAGATAAATAGCTTGATTCATGATGTTGCTGTATTTTATGGATTACTAATGTCCATTTCCCATTTACAAACCCAAAAGTATGACCAAACCATTTGGAAGAATTCTTTTGCCTATTGAGATACGTGGAAGTCATTCTGTCTTATACATGATTTGGTGTGAACTTTATTCTAACTAGAATAGATTGTCTTATGCCTTGTCAAATATACATTGTACATCTCTATAGTCATTAAAAATGTACTTAAAAGCAAAAATAGAATAACTGTGGTTCAAGTATCCAAAATGGAGCCAAGGGGCAATTGTGGATGTGGTTCAGGAAAAGTTTTTGAGAACGTGAATTTTCTGAATTATATTAAACCAAGGGCATCACTGTTCAGTTCAGTTCAGTCGCTCAGTCGTGTCCGACTCTCTGCGACCCCATGAATTGCAGCACGCCAGGCCTCTCTGTCCATAACCAACTCCTGGAGTCTACCCAAACCCATGTTCATTGAGTCGGTGATGCCATCCAAACATCTCATCCTCTCTCATCCCCTTCTCCTCCCGCCCCCAATCCTACCCAGCATTAGGGTCTTTTCCAATGAGTCAACCCTTCGCATGAGGTGGCCAAAGTATTGGAGCTTCAGCTTCAACATCAGACCTTCCAATGAACACCCAGGATTGATCTCTTTCAGGATGGATTGATTGGATCTCCTTGCAGTCCAAGGGACTCTCAAGAGTCTTCTCCAACACCACAGTTCAAAAGCATCAATTCTGCGGCGCTCAGCTTTCTTCACCGTCCAACTCTCACATCCATACATGACCACTGGAAAAACCATAGCCTTGACTAGACGGACTTCTGTTGGCAAAGTAATGTCTCTGCTTTTAAACATGCTGTCTAGGTTGGCCATAACCTTCCTTCCAAGGAGTAAGCATCTTTTAATTTCATGGCTGCAATCACCATCTGCAGTGATTTTGGAGCCCAAAAAAGTAAAGTCTGACACTGTTTCCACTGTTTCCCCATCTATTTCCCATGGAGTGATGGGACCAGATGCCATGATCTTAGTTTTCTGAACGTTGAGCTTTAAGCCAACTTTTTCACTCTCCTCTTTCACTTTCATCAAGAAGCTCTTTAGTTCTTCTTCACTTTCTGCCATAAGGGTGGTGTCATCCGCATATCTGAGGTTATTGATATTTCTCCCGGCAATCTTGATTCCAGCTTGTGTTTCTTCCAGCCCAGTGTTTCTCATGATGTACTCTGCATATAAGTTAAATAAGCAGGGTGACAATATACAGCCTTGACGTACTCCTTTTCCTATTTGGAACCAGTCTGTTGTTCCATGTCCAGTTCTAACTGTTGCTTCCTGACCTGCATACAGGTTTCTCAAGAGACAGGTCAGATGGTCTGGTATTCCCATCTTTTTCGGGATTTTCCACAGTTTATTGTGATCCACAAAGTCAAAGGCTTTGGCCTAGTCAATAAAGCAGAAATAGATGTTTTTCTGGAACTCTCTTGCTTTTTCGATGATCCAGCGGATATTGGCAACTTGATCTCTGGTTTCACTGCCTTTTCTAAAACCAGCTTGAACATCTGGAAGTTCACGGTTCACGTATTGCTGAAGCCTGGCTTGGAGAATTTTGAGCATTACTTTACTAGCGTGTGAGATGAGTGCAATTGTGCGGTAGTTTGAGCATTCTTTGGCATTGCCTTTCTTTTGGATTGGAATGAAAACTGACCTTTTCCAGTCCTGTGGCCACTGCTGAGTTGTCCAAATTTGCTGGCATATTGAGTGCAGCACTTTCACAGCATCATCTTTCAGGATTTGAAATAGCTCAACTGGAATTCCATCACCTCCACTAGCTTTGTTCGTAGTGATGCTTTCTAAGGCCCATTTAACTTCACATTCCAGGATGTCTGGCTCCAGGTGAGTGATCACACCATCGTGATTATCTGGGTCGTGAAGATCTTTTTTGTACAGTTCTTCTGTGTATTCTTGCCACCTCTTCTTAATATCTTCTGCTTCTGTTAGGTACATACCATTTCTGTCCTTTATCGAGCCTATCTTTGCATGAAATTTTCCCTTGGTATCTCTAATTTTCTTGAAGAGATCTCTAGTCTTTCTCTTTCTGTTGTTTTCCTCTATTTCTTTGTATTGATTGCTGAGGAAGGCTTTCTTATCTCTCCTTGCTATTCTTTGGAACTCTGCATGAGATGGGAATATCTTTCCTTTTCTCCTTTGCTTTTCGCTTCTCTTCTCTTCCCAGCTATCTGTAAGGCCTCCTCAGACAGCCATTTTGCTAGTCATTCTCAAAAGAATATCTGCTAGCTGCCAGCTGCAATCTTATGGTCTCAAGATCTCCCCTTGTAACTAGGCAACCATTCCAGACCCCAACCAATCCTTACTTAACAAGCACCCTTACTTTCCATCTCCAATTATAATTATTTACAAACCGCTTAGGTAATTTTGTGGGTTTTGCCTATTACAAGCCCCCCACCCCAATCCCGCCAATTTATAGTCCAGTGGAACACAATACAAGTACTTCTTGAATCTGTGTCCCCTGGATTATAGTTCTTTGTCTGGCTTAAATAAAACTCTTTTATATTCCTGTTATAGAATGTTCATTGATTATTTCCATTGGCAGAATGTCTGTCTCTTAGGTTGACTTCTGTTACCAAATATATGCCAGATACAGAAGTCACTAGTAATTTGAACAGGGAAATTTTAATATAAATAATGGATAAGCATATATTTTCTGCAAGAGATTAGATAGGACATATTTTAGGCTGCTGGCTATAAGGTCAGTATTATTTTTCAACTACTCAACTGCTCAATTCAACTCAGTGCTTATGAAGTAAAAGCAGCCATAGACAACATGAAATGAATGAGAATAGTTGTGTTCAATATAATTTTATTTACAAAACAGAAAGCAGTCAAGTGATATAAAATAGTATCAACTAGTAAAAGAAAGCTAACTGTAAAAACATGGTAAAGGAGGACTTCAAAGAATATAAGAAAAGCAAATCTAGGGAGACTGTACTATGTCTGAGGATAAAGGTGAGAACTCAAGGAAGAAATAAATTTGGAAGGACCTCAACCTCCTCATCTCACCCAGGAGGCTGACTTTCAAGCTTCATTGGAGACGGTATGGCTATAACCCACTGCATGGCAGAGGGATTTTCTAGGGTACAGATGATCTGGAACTGAAGCATTGGGAATTCTCTTCTGGCAAATATTTGCCAATTTAAGATAAACTATCAGAATTTATGTAAAATATTTATATTATTTTTTTCAAAACGAACAGCTAAAGGCAATACTTTATTCAACCAGCCATAGACAATGACTAAATTGAAGAAAATTGAGAAACCATGGGAAGTAGCATTAAAGAATGACTCTGGGATAGAAAGCAGAAGCCAGAATCAAAGACAATTAGACACTAGATAGGAAAAAAGAAAGTGAAAGTGTTAGTCACTCAGTTGTGTCTGACACTTTGAAACATGGACTGTAGCCTGCCAGGCTTTTCTATCCATGGAATTCTCCAGTCAAGAATACTGGAGTGGGTTGCCATTCCCTTCTCCAGGGGATCTTCCTGACCCAGGGATTGAACCAGGTCTCCTGAATTACAGGCAGATTCTTTACTGTTTGAGCTACAAGGGACTAGGGAGTTTGCCACAGAACCTTGATTGGGTAGAAAACTGGGTCTTTGTCAGGCATAATAGTACAAAATTATAGTCATCTCAATAATAACTGTCCTGTTTTCAAATATTAATCCACCATCTACAACACTGGCAAGATGACTCCTGAAAGGATAAATTGAATAACAATGAAATCTGTAATATGATAGGGTGTATTGTCTGGAAAGGTGTTCTGAGGAGAAACATATTGAGAGAATCTACATAGTCTGGGGACAGACAAATTAGTCAAGAGTAGAGTTTTGCAAACTCCTGCCCAAATTCAGCAGCCTGTTTTTGCAAATAAAGTTTTATTGGCACATAGCTGCATCTATTTATTTGCCCATTGTCTATGGCTGCTTCTGCTGGTGTCAGAGTTGAGGTCACGTAGATAACAATGCTTAAAATATATACTCTCTGGCCATTTACATGCAAAGTTATTTGACATCTGAACAAGAATGTGATCAAATGAAGGACTGATGACTGGTGTAGAAAGAGAAACTGCCTGCTCTAAGATTTGTACTTGTGAAAACTTGAGATATTCAAACTGGAGAAAGCAAAACTCTTGAAAGAAGCATTAAAAATTCAAAATCTAAAATGAAAAGTTGTGATTCAATTTCCTGAACCTCTACACTCTGAAATTATGGTTAGAGGAAGATCTAATAAGGAGAGTGGTCATAGCCAGAGATTATGGTCATTACTGAGCTTTGGAATGCGGGTTGAATCAATATCACCCAGTACACTGTGGAAAATTTGCCGATTAATTAATGATGAATAATTATATTTTTACCATATTAAGGATTTTTTCATTTATTCATTACCATAGGATAAATCTCAGTCTTTAAGTAATAGTTTAAGAAACTTTACATATTCTAGTTCCTGTCTTTGTTTCCAATTCCAATCTCTACTATTGCCCTTTTGTCCTCACAAAACAGAGCTTCATCCTGTCACTTTTACATTTTAATTTTCTATTTAAATGTCTCTTCCTGATGAGAACTTTCTCTGACCCTTATGTTGAATTAGTTCCCCAATCCCGCTACATTTCCACATCATAAATGTTCCTCTCTTAGCACACATAATTATAACCATATCTGTATTCTCCTTGTGGCCAGAAAAGCTTTAGGCTTTAGGATAACAGACCATGTTTGTCTTGTTCAAAGCTCTGTGCATTATGTATATAATATGTGTTTGAAAAATAAGCAATAAACAAATTTATGAAAAAACTTTGTGAGTGCCATCACAACCATCATCCTCATTGCCAGTATAAAATATGACATTACATGAATTGTATTTGCATTATGGTCTTATTTACAATAAAATATTTGAGAAAATAGATTGATTAAAGAAAAATTGCATTTGCATTATTGGCTTTATAAAATGTATGTATGAAAAATTATATGTATGAAAACCCAAACTTAATTTTATGAAGTCAGCATTTTTATGATTAGACGAAATAACCATACAAAGTGCTCAGGACAGCACCTAGCCCCATTTATGCTCCTCAATAACTGCTAGTCACTGTACCCCAAATCCCTCTCATCCTTTTTCATTTGCCTCCTATGGAGAAGGGAAGAAAAATTAAAATACTGACTTTGGGGAATTCAGTTCACTGTGTAGATAAATGTGTAAAATGTGTAAAAATGATAATTTTTCAGTTTGGGTAGATTATTTAACTTTGACAAGGGAACTGCTTACAAAGAATATTCATCACGGGGGTTAAAATTGGTTGCACATGGGAAATAGAAGAATGTACATGGGTAATATTGGTGTTCTTCATAAATTCTCAGCACAAGTAAATTTCTTTTTAATAATTTAATATTCTATTGAAAGATACTGTGATGAGTTAGAAAGTGGGAATTGTTTGAGAGTGGTAATGACATTTTGTGTTCGTCTTTTAACAGGTGCAAATATCCCACAATCATCTCTTTAGCCTTTACCATGGCCTGAGGTTTAGTGCCCTTTTCAGAGATTTTTTTTTTTTTTGGCAGATATTACTCTACACTTCAAGGAAAAGTAAAGACAAAAAGATCAAATTGAAAGTTGAGTGGCAAAATTTTATAGCCAAATATATTTAACACAGAGCCCAGAATTGGAGGGTGAAGTTGAGGGAGGAGAAAAGTGAGGATTCTAATGACAAATATTGCAGACTCCGTTCCATACCACAAGAGAGAAGGCTTAATGCTGACCTGTTGGTTAGGTAAGCACTAGACTGACTGGGGGAGGTTAGCTGTATTTGTGAACTGTCTGTCTTTGAATTACAACGTATCCAGCTGTTGCCTTTTGAGATACCCAAGTCAAGATCTTAATGCCAGGCAGATCTCCCCCAATATAGGCAGGCTCGTTGGCCAAATCAGGGTGTGTCATTACTATAAAAATATAGTAAAAGAAATATTAAGCAATTTTAATGCAAATATTTTCCAATGGTAAACGTAGTAAAGATGCTTGTGATTGTTCATAACAAGGTTCATTATAAGAAACAGTAGCTTTTCTCTAGTTAGGTGGCATAACCATAGTCAACCTTATTTAACCAATAATAGTCAACCAATCTGGGCTTCCCCTATGGCTCACTGGTAAAGAATATGCTTGCCGAAACAAGAGACTCAGGTTGGATCACTGGGTCAGAAAGATCCCCTGGAGAAGGAAATACAACCCACTCCATTATTCTTGCCTGGGAAATTCCACGGAGAGAGGAGCCAGGAGGACTATAGTCCATGGAGTCACAAACTGTTGAACACAACTTAGCAGCTAAAAAACAACAAGTCCATCAATCAATTGACAGAAATAAAAATTATCAACTATATTCCACAATAAAACTTCATAAACAATTTAAAACATATATCAGTACAGTTCAGTCGCTCAGTCGTGTCCGACTCTCTGCGACCCCATGAATTGCAGCACGCCAGGCCTCCCTGTCCATCACCAACTCCCGGAGTCCACCCAAACCCATGTTCATCGAGTCGGTGATGCCATCCAAACATCTCATCCTCTGTCGTCCCCTTCTCCTCCTGCCCCCAATCCTACCCAGCATTAGGGTCTTTTCCAATGAGTCAACCCTTCGCATGAGGTGGCCAAAGTATTGGAGCTTCAGCTTCAACATCAGACCTTCCAATGAATACCCAGGATTGATCTCTTTCAGGATGGATTGATTGGATCTCCTTGCAGTCCAAGGGACTCTCAAGAGTCTTCTCCAACACCACAGTTCAAAAGCATCAATTCTGTGATGCTCAGCTTTCTTCACCGTCCAACTCTCACATCCATACATGACCACTGGAAAAACCATAGCCTTGACTAGACGGACTTTTGTTGGCAAAGTAATGTCTCTGCTTTTAAATATGCCATCTAGGTTGGCCATAACCTTCCTTCCAAGGAGTAAGCGTCTTTTAATTTCATGGCTGCAATCACCATCTGCAGTGATTTTGGAGCCCAAAAAAGTAAAGTCTGACACTGTTTCCACTGTTTCCCCATCTATTTCCCATGGAGTGATGGGACCAGACGCCATGATCTTGGTTTTCTGAACGTTGAGCTTTAAGCCAACTTTTTCACTCTCCTCCTTCACCTTCATCAAGAGGCTGTTTAGTTCTTCTTCACTCTCCGCCATAAGAGTGGTGTCATCCGCATATCTGAGGTTATTGATATTTCTCCCGGCAATCTTGATTCCAGCTTGTGTTTCTTCCAGCCCAGTGTTTCTCATGATGTACTCTGCATATAAGTTAAATAAGCAGGGTGACAATATACAGCCTGGACGTACTCCTTTTCCTATTTGGAACCAGTCTATTGTTCCATGTCCAGTTCTAACTGTTGCTTCCTGACCTGCATACAGGTTTCTCAAGAGACAGGTCAGATGGTCTGGTATTCCCATCTCTTTCAGAATTTTCCACAGTTCATTGTGATCCACACAGTCAAAGGCTTTGCCCTAGTCAATAAAGCAGAAATAGATGTTTTTCTGGAACTCTCTTGCTTTTTTGATGATCCAGCGGATATTGGCAATTTTGATCTCTGGTTCCTCTGCCTTTTCTGAAACCAGCTTGAACATCTGGAAGTTCACGGTTCACGTATTGCTGAAGCCTGGCTTGGAGAATTTTGAGCATTACTTTACTAGCGTGTGAGATGAGTGCAATTGTGCGGTAGTTTGAGCATTCTTTGGCATTGCCTTTCTTTGGGATTGGAACGAAAACTGACCTTTTCCAGTCCTGTGGCCACTGATGAGTTGTCCAAATTTGCTGGCATAGTGAGTGCAGCACTTTCACAGCATCACCTTTGAGGATTTGAAATAGCTCAACTGGAATTCCATCACCTCCACTAGCTTTGTTCGTAGTGATGCTTTCTAAGGCCCACTTAACTTCACATTCCAGGATGTCTGGCTCTAGGTGAGTGATCACACCATCATGATTATCTGGGTCGTGAAGATAGTCATATGTCAACATAGTAATGATAATGAACCAAGTCCTTTTTGTGTGTACATATCTTCGGGGGTAAATAACATTTAGAAACTATACTGACTACACAATCAGTACACAATTTGATGTGTACTTTGTAAGTTATGAGAGAAAGAAAACGTTACCAGAAAAGAATTCTTTTGATATCTGTTGTGATCTTTCAACCTTTTTATTTGTTTCTTGATTGTTTCCTTATAACTGATTTGCATGAAAATATCATTAGTGTTCCCATAATGCATGAGATGACTTCGTTTTTGCAACCTTCTTTCCTCCTGGAAAGGCTCTCAGCTTTTTTTTTTTTTTATTGTCTCTTCTAGTTTCCAAAATCTCTATTTAATCATAGAATATTTTAGTATAGGAATAGAAAAGTGAGTCTGCCAAAATTTCAACTGAAAAAAATGTATGGGCATACCTAGGAAAAAAAAGATATAATTTCTAATATTCCAAATATTTCTTTTACCCTTTACCAATTTCATCATTGATTGACTACTTTGAGGGAGAGCATACTGTTCTCAACTTCATACATTTCCATTCTTCGTACAAAGGTTAGTTGTATGTAAATGAATTTATTGCCAGTAGGTTAACACAAAATTTAATACCATGTTTATGTACTGTTAAAGTGCTGTGTGTAAATGTAAGAGAAAATAGGGGAAGGATCCTTCTATTTAACGAGCAAGTGAAGAAATATTAGTATAAGTGGATCATAGAAAAAGGAAGAGATTCTAGAAAAACATCTACTTCTGCTTCATTGACTACACTAAAGCATTTGACTGTGTGGAGTGCAACAAATTGTGGAAAATTCTTAAAGAGATGGGAATATCAGACCACCTTACTTGCCTCCTGAGAAACCTGTATGCAGGTCAGGAAGCAACAGTTAGAACCAGACATGAACAATGGACTGGTTCAAAATTGTGAAAGGAGTACATCAAGGCTGAATATTTTGTCACCCAGCTTATTTAACATATATGCAGAGCACATCATACAAAATGCTGGGCTGGATGAATCACAAGCTGGAATCAAATTTGCTGGGGAAAATATCAATAATCTCAGATATGCATTGACACCACCCTAATGGTAGAAAGTAAAGAGGAACCAAAGAGCCTCTTGATGAAGGTAAAAGAGGAGCATGAAAAAGCTGGCCTAAAACTCAACATTCAAAATGCTAACGTCATGGTATCTGTTCCCATCACTTCATGGCAAATAGAGGTGGGAAGGGAATGGAAAGAGTCACAGACTGCAGATGGTGACTGAAGTCATGAAATTCAAAGATGCTTGCTCTTTGGAAGAAAGCTATGACAAAACTGCTGCTGCTGCTAAGTCTCTTCAGTCGTCTCCAACTCTGTGCAACCCCAGAGACGGCAGCCTACCGGGCTCCTCTGTCTCTGGGATTCTCCAGGCAAGAACACTGGAGTGGGTTGCCATTTCCTTCTCCAATATATTTAAGTGAAAAGTGAAAAGTGAAAGTGAAGTCGCTCAGTCGTGTCTGACTCTTCACGAGCCCATGGACTAAAGCCTACCAGGCTCCTCCATCCATGGGATTTTCCAGGCAAGAGTAGTGGAGTGGGATGCCATTGCCTTCTCTGATGACAAACCTAGATGCATATTAAAAAGCAGAGACAACACTTTGCCAACAAAGTTCCGTATAGTCAAAGCTATGGTTTTTTCAGTAGTCCTGTACGGATGTGAGAGTTGGACCATTAAGAAGGCTGAGTGCCAAAGAATTGATGCTTTCAAATAGTGGTGTTGGAGAAGACTTTTGAAAGTCCCACGGACAGCAAGGATATCAAGCCGGTCAATACTAAAGGAAACCAACCCTGACTATTCATTGGAATGATTGATGCTGAAGCTGAAGCTCCAATACTTTGGCCACCTGAGGTGAAGAGCTGATTCATTTGAAAAGACCCTGATGCTGGGCAAGATTGAGGGCATGAGAATAAGGGGGTAACAAAGGATGAGATGGTTGGATGCCATCACCGACTCAATGGACATGAGTTTGAGCAAACTCTGGGAGATAGTGAAGGACTGGGAAGTCTGGCATTCTGCAGTCCATGGGGTCGCAAAGAGTCAGACAGGACTGAGCTACTAAGCAACAGTAAAGCTAAGCCAAAGTAGCTAACAAATTTCTTAAAGAGTCCCTAGGAGCACTTTTGTTTTCTGGTCTTGGAGAAATAAATGGCTTGTATTTTATATTTTGGCCTCAATCTCTCTTTTTTTCAGCAAAACCTCCATTCTGGATAACATCTCAAAGAGCACTGAGCAGTGAGACCCCGTAATGAGAATTCCCATTGCTCGTAGCTTAGATTGCTCACCATTGTTAGTTTTGTCAAGGACTTATCTTCAGTCTTTATCTGACAGAATGTGGTCCACTGGAGAAGGGCATGGCAAACCACTTCAGTATTCTTGCCTTGAGAACCCCAGGAACAAGTATGAAAATGCAAAAAGATAGGACACTGAAAGATGAACTCCCCAGGTCGGTAGGTGCCCAATATGCTACTGGAGATCAGTGGAGAAAAAACTCCAGAAAGAATGATGGGATGGAGCCAAAGCAAAAACAATACCCAGCTGTGGATGTGACTGGTGATAGAAGCAAGGTCCGATGTTGTAAAGAGCAATATTGCAGAGGAACCTGGAATGTTAGGTCCATGAATCAAGGCAAATTGGAAAAGGTCAAACAGGAGATGGCAAGAGTGAACATCGACATTCTAGGAATCAGCGAACTAAGATGGACTGGAATGGGGGAATTTAAATCAGATGACCATTATATCTACTACTGTGGGCAGGAAACCCTCAGAAGAAATGGAGTAGCCATCATGGTCAACAAAAGAGTCCGAAATGCAGTACTTGGATGCAATCTCAAAAATGATAGAATGATCTCTGTTCGTTTCCAAGGCAAACCATTCAATATCACGGTAATCCAAGTCTATGCCCCGACCAGTAACACTGAAGAAGCTGAACTTCAACGGTTCTATGAAGACTTACAAGACCTTTTAGAACAAACACCCAAAAAAGATGTCCTTTTCATTATAGGGGACTGGAATGCAAAAATAGGAAGTCAAGAAATACCTGGAGTAACAGACAAATTTGGGCTTGGAGTACAGAATGAAGCAGGGTAAAAGCTAATAGAGTTTTGCCAAGAGAATGCACTGGTCATAGAAAACACCCTCTTCCAACAACACAAGAGTAGACTCTACACATGGACATCACCAGATGGTCAACACTGATATCAGACAGATTATATTCTTTGCAGCCAAAGATGGAGAAGCTCTATACAGTCAGCAAAAACAGACCGGGAGCTGACTGTGGCTCAGATCATGAACTCCTTACTGCCAAATTCAGACTGAAATTGGGGAAAGTAGGGAAAACCGCTAGACCATTCATTTATGACCTAAATCAAATCCCTTATGATTATACAGTGGAAGTGAGAAATAGATTCAAGGGACTACATCTGACAGGCAGAGTGCCTGATGAACTATGGACAGAGGTCCGTGACATTGTACAGGAGACAGGGATCAAGACCATCCCCATGGAAAAGAAATGCAAAAAAGTAAAATGGCTGTGTAAGGAGGCCTTACAAATAGCTGTGAAAAGAAGAGAAGTGAAAAGCAAGGAGAAAAGGAAAGATATTCCCATCTCAATGCAGAGTTCCAAAGAATAGCAAGGAGAGATAAGAAAGCCTTCCTCAGCGATCAATGCAAAGAAATAGAGGAAAACAACAGAATGGGAAAGACTAGAGATCTCTTCAAGAAAATGAGAGATACCAAGGGAACATTTCATGCAAAGTTGCGCTTGATTAAGGACAGCAATGGTATGGACCTAACAGAAGCAGAAGATATTAAGAAGAGGTGGCGAGAACACACAGAGGACAGTACAAAAAAGATCTTCATGACCAATAATCACGATGGTGTGATAACTCACCTAGAGCCAGACATCCTGGAATGTGAAGTCAAGTGGGCTTTAGAAAGCATCACTACAAACAAAGCTAGTGGAGGTAATGGAATTCCTGTTGAGCTATTTCAAATCCTGAAAGATGATGCTGTGAAATTGCTGCGCTCAATATGCCAGCAAATCTGGAAAACTCATCAGTGGCCACAGGACTGGAAAAGGTCAGTTTTCATTCCAATCCCAAAGAAAGACAATGCCAAAGAGTGCTCGAACTACAGCACAGTTGCACTCAACTCACACGCTAGTAAAGTAATGCTCAAAATTCTCCAAGCTAGGCTTCGGCAATACGTGCACTGTGAATTTCCAGATGTTCAAGCTGGTTTTAGAAAAGGTAGAGGAACCAGAGATCACATCGCCAACATCTGCTGGATCATTGAAAAAGCAAGAGAATTCCAGAAAAACATCCATTTCTGCTTTATTGACTATGCCAAAGCCTTTGACTGTGTGCATCACAATAAACTGTGGAAAATTCTTAAAGAGATGGGAATATCAGACCATCTGACCTGTCTCTTGAGAAACCTGTATACAGGTCAGGAAGCAACAGTTAGAACTGGACATGGAACAACAGACTGGTTCCAAATAGGAAAAGGAGTACGTCAAGGCTGTATATTGTCACCCTGCTTACTTAACTTATATGCAGAGTACATCATGAGAAATGCTGGGCTGGAAGAAACACAAGCTGGAATCAAGATTGCTGGGAGAAATATCAACAACCTCAGATATGCAGATAACACCACCCTTATGGAAGAAAGTGAAGAAGAACTAAAGAACCTCTTGATGAAAGTGAAAGAGGAGAGTGAAAAAGTTGGCTTAAAGCTCAACGTTCAGAAAACTAAGATCATGGCATCTGGTCCCATTACTTCATGGGAAATAGATGAGGAAACAGTGGAAACAGTGTCAGACTTTATTTTTAGGGGCTCCAAAATCACTGCAGATGGTGATTGCAGCCATGAAATTCAAGACGGTTACTCCTTGGAAGGAAAGTTATGACCAACCTAGATAGCATGTTAAAAAGCAGAGACATTACTCTGACAACAAAGGTCCATTTAGTCAAGGCTATGGTTTTTCCAGGTGTCATGTATGGATGTGAGAGTTGGACGGTGAAGAAAGCTGAGCGCCGCAGAATTGATGCTTTTGAACTGTGGTGTTGGAGAAGACTCTTGAGAGTCCCTTGGACTGCAAGGAGATCCACCCAGTCCATCCTGGTTGAGATCATTCCTGGGTGTTCATTGGAAGGACTGATGTTGAAGTTGAAACTCCAATACTTTGGCCACCTCATGCGAAGATTTGACTCATTGGAAAAGACCCTAATGCTGGGAAGGATTGGGGGCAGTAGGAGAAGAGGACGACAGAGGATGAGATGGCTGGATGGCATCACCGACTCGATGGACATGGGTTTGGGTAGAAATTGGGAGGTGATGATGGACAGGGAGGCCTGAGGTGCTGCAATTCATGGGGTCGCGAAGAGTAGGACACCGACTGAGCGACTGAACTTAACTGAACTATCTTCAAAGTCAATATTAATGTCAGGAGACCATGGACATGTCCTTTTTTAGTGTATGTAGTCATGTATGACAAAGGGAAAGACCCCGAGTTATGCATTGTCTCTGGGACAATTTTAATGAATCACTCCACTGATGAATACCACATTATGAAGAACCAAAGCAAATTCCTTGAGGAAACTAGAGTCGATATTGATCTCTCCCTTACTGTCCCACCACACTGACATTTGTAAGGATTGCACAGCATAGTTTTGATGACAGAGACAACTCAGCCATGTCAGGGAATGCCCTGCATGAATTGGAAGCTTTTCACATCACATTCTCTGTTAATATTTGATTTCAGGCAATAGTAAGCTGGCCATTAGTTAAGTTTGTGAAAAACTGACTGCACAGTAGTCTTGAGAGCTTGCCTTAATTTATCACTTGGTATTGTCACAATTCTTCCACCATTGACTGCTTTATAAGCCTGAACTATGTTTTAAATTCTTCCAATTTTCAACTTATGGTCTAAGAACTAAACCTAATGAATTCTTGCAGCAAGCACAATTTCCATTTACTGTTTGGAATGCACATTGAATCATTCAAGGATTCTGCCTTCTAAACAAAAGAGAAAATAGAGATTGTAAATAGGGAAATGGAAAAGGAAACTGTGGAAGGAAGTGAAGATAACTAACTATGATACTCAGAAATATCTTGCCTGAGACATAATGGGAATGAATGGAGATTTTCAAGTATTAATAAGTGCTTTATCTGTGCTTTTAAGAAGACAGGATTTTGAAAAGCTCTTAACTGAGTTAAAAGGCCACATTTGTAAAAAATGTATGGAAAACCTCCGCTGGCTTTAAATATGTGAGATACTCTCTTGTGTAATCAACTAGTCTAATTAAAATGGAAAAGCCTTAGATAGAGAATCGAGCAGAAAGGAAATGGAAAGGAAGTTCAACAGAAAATAAAGACCTACTTAATCTACTGTGAAAAGACAAAGAAGAGTCTATTTGTTCAAGGGCAGAACTTGATGTCAGCCAAAAATAGGTAAGTTGTTTGGAATGGAGACAGAACTTCACTTGTACTGGCAAGATATTTCAGCAACATATTTACTGTGACCTGCCTTGATCATTTATAGAAAAGTGAAGGAAAGGAAAACGTATTAGTGAGTTTGACTTCCTCTCTTACAAAAAGTGGACAATTTCCAAAGTCCTAAATTTTGTAGGGAATTCACAGGAGTGGAATATTGAAGATATGAAACATTAGAAGGTAGAATGTTCCTTTTTACCACATAAACTTCACATGCTTAGATATCATTTGCACTTAAAATCATGTTTAAATCTTGCAAAAGGACAATGAAGCTGAAAACAGAATAGGGGAAGGATAGTCACATGAAAAAATAAAAACAGTGCAGGAAATTGCACAAGACCAAGAAATGAAAGGGAAAGGAGTGAGGACATAAACCAGACATAAGTCCCAGTTTGCCTCTGTCACCCAGGCCTTTTCAGGCTTCATTCCAGAAAGGAACACCTGTACCTCTCTCTGGCACTTGCTTTGTGTGTCCTGGGTACTCAGTGAATATTTGTCAGTGATGCTATTCTTTATCTGTCCATCACCCTTCAGACAATTTTCACTTCCCAGCATCTCTCTCCCATCCAAGAAAATCATTATGTTTGCAATTAGCTATTATAAAACGATTGATCCAAAGCACTTTACCTATTAAAACACAACTTAATGCAGGAAAAGGACATAAAAGAATGAGTTTCTGAGGTAAAACCTCTCTCAAATTACCAACACTTCTTCCTGGATTGTCAATGGTGAGAATCTGACTGAATATCAATTGAACTTTCGCTTTTTCCAGCAGAGAGACTAACATAATTTCTAAAATACATTTATAATCTGTCATAACACAGTGCTTAACTCTTTTGAGCCATATAAAATACCCGTTAATACACAATCCCAAATAAATGTTAATTTTAGAACTGTGAAATAACTATTTTTACAAGGTTTGCAAGCAGATTATTTTGGTGTTCAGCCACACAGAGTGATACTTATCATTTATAACTAATGCTATATTTAAGGCCTTTAAACATAGAAGAAAAAATGTATCAACATATTTTGCTGTTAATACTGATATTCATCTAAAATGCATATAATATTTTCTTCATAGTGTTTTCTGTTTCTTAGGCTAGTAGCTTGAAATCACTTGGTCTGCTTGTAGATATTTGACAATTAAAAAGACCTATTTAAAATAAAGTTTTGTCTTCACTTCCAACTTTTTTGTGACTACAGATAAATTTGGAATACAAGTAAAGATGGATTTTTAAGACTGGCGTTGCATGTTTATGCAAGTTTAGGATAATTTTTTTAATGATTTTAGCTAAATAAATGACAGATGGAATTTTTTACAAACTTTTATTAATTTATGAATCACAAAAATAACTCTTTAGCTAGGTGCTTAACGATGGTGTTTGTCTTTAAAATTCCAATGGAAAAATCCAAATAAGTTCAGTCTGAGGAATTTGCAGTATCCTAAGAGAGCATCAGAAAGCACTTTGAGTGAGTAATCATTTAATCATTAACAAAACACAACTGTATTATTTTGCTGAAATTGATTGAATTAGTTGTTTTAAACTAACAGGAAGAGAAACCCAGTTGTTATGAAATATGCAAACAGTAAAACTGAGTAAGCACATTTTTAACTTTTCACTCACAGTAACCAGAATTCCACTATTTATTACATAAGGTGTGGGTTATAATATATATGGATCTAATGACATAGATATAACATCTACTGGAAGATCCCCTGGAGGAGGACATGGCAACCCACTTCAGTATTCTTGCCTGGAGAATCCCATGGACAGAGGAGCATGGCAGGCTACAGTCCATGGGGTCGCAAAGAGTCAGACAGGACTGAAGTGGCTTTGCAAGCAAACAATTAAAGGCTACTAGCCAATGATTCATCCTTCTCTGGTTCCTTTTATAATGCCTATGAAGACACAGAAAAAAGGTAGGGGAAAAGCATACCACAAATCAGTAGGACAAAATAACACAAAGAAAACAAAGACATAAAAAAGTATAATAAAATAAGAACTCAGTTCAGTTCAGTTCAGTCGTGCGGCTGTGTCTGACCCTTTGCGAACCCATGAATCAGAGCATGCAGGCCTACCTGTCCATCACCAATTCCCGGAGTTTACCCAAACTTATGTCCATTAAGTCAGTGATACCATCCAACCATCTCATCCTCTGTTGCCCTCTTCTCCTCCTGCCTTCAATCTTTCCCAGCATCAGGGGCTTTTCAAATGAATCAGCGCTTCGCCTCAGGTGGCCAAAGTATTGGAGTTTCAGCTTTAGCATCAGTCCTTCCAATGAACACTCAGGACTTATCTCCTTAAGAATGAACTGGTTGGATCTCCAAGGGACTCTCAAGAATCTTCTCCAACACCACAGTTCAAAAGCATCAACTCTTTGGCACTCAACTTTCTTTATAGTCCAACTCTCACATCCATACATGACTGCTGGAAAAACCATAACCTTGACTAGATGGACCTTTGTTGACAAAGTAATGTCTCTGCTTTTTTATATGCTGTCTAGGTTGGTCATAAATTTCCTTCCAAGGAACCAGCGTCTTTTAATTTCATGGCAGCAATCACCATCTGCAGTGATTTTGGAGCCCCCCAAAATAAAGTCAGCCACTGTTTCCCCATCTATTTGCCATGAAGTGATGGGACCGGATGCCATGATCTTAGTTTTTGAATGTTGAGCTTTAAGCCAAATTTTCACTCTCATCTTTCACTTTCATCAAGAAGCTCTTTAGTTCCTCTTCACTTTCTGCCATAAGGCTGGTGTCATCTGCATATCTGAGGTTATTGATATTTCTCCTGGCAATCTTGATTCCAGCTTGTGCTTCATCCAGCCCAGCGTTTCTCATGATGTACTCTGCATATAAGTTAAATAAGCAGGGTGACTATATACAGCCTTGACGTACTCCTTTTCCTATTTGGAACCAGTCTGTGGTTCAATGTCCAGTTCTAACTGTTGCTTCCTGACATGTATACAGGTTTCTCAAGAGACAGGTCAGATGGTCTGATATTCCCATCTCTTTAAGAATTTTCCACAGCTTATTGTGATGCACACAGTCAAAGGCTTTGGCATAGTCAATAAAGCAGAAATGGATGTTTTTCTGGAATTCTCTTGCTTTTTCGATGATCCAGCAGATGTTGACAATTTGATCTCTGGTTCCTCTACCTTTTCTAAAACCAGCTTGACCCTGGACGTTCATGGTTCACGTATTGCTGAAGCCTGGCTTGGAGAACTTTAAGCATTACTTTACTAGCATGTGCGATGAGTGCAATTGTGCGGTAGTTTAAGCATTCTTTGGCATTGCCTTTCTTTGGGCTTCCCTGATAGCTCAGATGGTAAAGCACCAGCCTGCAGTGTGGAAGACCTGGGTTCAATCCCTGGGTTGGGAAGGTCCCCTGGAGAAGGAAATGGCAGCCCAGTCCAGTATTCTTGCCTGGAAAATTCCATGGATGGAGGATCCTGGTAGGCTACAGTCCATGGGATCACAAAGAGTCCGACACGATTGAGCAACTTCACTGGTTCTTTGGGATTGGAATGAAAACGGACCTTTTCCAGTCCTGTGGCCACTGCTGAGTTTTCCAAATTTGCTGATATATTGAGTGCAGCACTTTCACAGCATCATCTTTTAGGATTTGAAATAGCTCAGCTGGAATTCCATCACCTCCACTAGCTTTGTTCTCTAGTGATGGTTCCTAAGGCCCACTTGACTTTACATTCCAGGATGTCTAGCTCTAGGTGAGTGAGTGATCACACCATCGTGATTATCTGGGTGGTGAAGATTTTTTTTTTTGTACAGTTTATGACTCTTCATTCCAGGTAAAAGGAGCTGAATTGAGACAGATCATAGTGAATTTCCATTGTCTTTAAAAATAGAAAGTTGCTATTTTCTAAGTAGCCATGTCATATTCTCATTCCTTGTAAAGATTCTCACATCTCAATTGTTTTACATATTGATCTACATCTACATTAAATTAAGAAAACATTCACTCAGTGAGCAAGTATGCGTGGGTGGGGGTGAGGAGTGGTAGTGATCAGCAGCAAACTGTGGTAACAGGAGGTAAGATTCCTTGTGGTGCAAGTGGGGCAGGGTTATTAAAAATGGAACTAGATAAAACCAATTTTACTGTATTTCAGCTTGAAATGCTGTCAAATCAAAAGAAGAAATAACTTAATTGCTTTGAACATTAGGAGTTGTTTGCATTTGTTAAAAATAAAATACATTAAGTAAATGGTTACTGGCCTTGGCTACTCAACAATGGCATCAAGAACCAAGATTTTGGTCCACCACTGCTCCTTTTTTTCTTCCAGCATTCTATAAATTTTGACTTACGCATTTGACTTATTTAGTGTCCTTCTGACCCAGATATCACATTTAAGAAAGAATGTAAAGGGGAATGACAAAGGAGTCTTTGATAAGAAAAATATAAGCTTTACTTCAATGTATCTCTCATAGACAAGAACTAGATATCATTGCCTTGCCCTTCCTAGATGCAAGGGAATCTGGAATTTGAGATATTATTCATTGCTTTTTAATTTTTTTTTTTTTTTTTAGCTTCCAAGTTGGGAGATGGAAATGGAGACATTTAAATATTCATTCTACCCTGACTTCCATAGAATATTCTTATTGTTGTTTTTAGTCTCTAAAATGTGTTCCACTCTTTGTGATCCCCTGGACTGCAGCACTCTAGGCTCCTCTGATCACCATGATCTCCCAGGATTTGATCAAATTCACGTCCACTGAGTCAGTGATGCCATCTAACCATCTCATCCTCTGACCACTCCATTCTTTGGCATCGCTCTTCTTTGGGATTGAAATGAAAACTGACCTTTTCCATTCCTGTGGCCACTGCTGAGTTTTGCAAATTTGTTGACACTTGAGTGCAGCACTTTAACAGCATTGTCTTTTAGAATTTGAAATAACTCAACTAGAATCCCATCACCTCCACTAGCTTTGTTCATATTAATGTTTCCTAAGGTCCACTTGACTTCACACTCCAGAATGTCTGGCTCTAGTTGAGTGACCACACCATCATAGTTATTTGGGTCATTAAGACCTTTTTGTATAGTTCTCCTTTGTATTCTTGCCACCTCTTCTTAATATCTTCTGCTTCCGTTAGGTCCTATAATTTCTGTCTTTTATTGTGCCCATCTTTACATGAAATATTTCCTTGATATCTCCAATTTTCTTGTAAAGATTTCTGGTCTTTCCCATTCTATTGTTTCCCTTAATTTATTTGCATTGCTCACTTAAGAAGGATTTTTCATCTCTTCTTTCTATTCTCTGTAACACGCATTCAGTTGGGTGTATCTTTCCCCTTTTCCTTTGCCTTTTGCTTCACTTCTTTTCTCAGTTCTTTGTAAAGCCTCCTTAGAAAACTGCTTTTTTTTTTCTTTTTTTTTGCGTTTCTGTTTCTTTGGAATGGTTTTGGTCACCATCTCCTATACAATGTTACAAATCTCTGTCTGTAGTTATTCATGCATTCTGTCGACAAGATCTAATCCCTTGAATCTGTTTGTCACCTCCACTGTGTCATCCTAAAGGATTTCATTTAGGTCATACCTGAATGGCTTAATGGTTTTCCCTACTTTCTTCAATTTAAGCTTGAATTTTGCAATAAGGAACTCTGAGCCACAGACAGCTCTAGATCTTGTTTTCACTGACTGTATAGAGCTTCTCCATTTTCAGCTGCAAAGAATATAATCAATCTGATTTCAGCATTGACCACTTGGTTATGTCTATGTGTAGAGTCTTCTTTTGGAAGAGGGTGTTTGCTCTGACCAACATGTTCTCTTGACTAAATTCTGTTAGCCTTGGCCCGTCTTCATTTTGTACCACAAAGCCAAACTTGCCTGTTACTCCAGGAATTCTTGACTCCCAACTTTTACATTCCAACCCCTATGATGAAAATGGCATCACTTTTTTTTTTTTTTGGTATTAGTTTTAGAAGATCTTACAAGTCTTCATAGAACTGTTAACTTTATCTTCTTCAGCATCAGTGTTTGGGGCACAGACTTGAATTACTGTGATATTGAGTGGTTTGCTTTGGAAATGAACTGAGATCGTTCTGTTATTTTTGCGATTGCACCCAAGTACTGAATTTAGGACTCTTTTGTTGACTATGAGGGTTGCTCCATTTCTTCTAAGGGATTTTTGCCCATAGTAGTTGATATAATGATCATCTGAATTAAATTCACTCATTCCCATCCATTTTAGTTCCCTGATCCCTAAGATGTTGATGTTCGTTCACTCTTGCCACTGTCTGCTTGACCACGTCCAATTTACCTTGATTCATGAACCCAACATTCCAGATTCATATACAATATTGTTTTTCATAGCATCAAACTTAACTTTCACCACTAGACACATCCACAATTGACCTTCATTTTCAGCTTAGCCCAGCCTCTTCATTCTTTCTGGAGCTATTTTTCTGCTCTTCCTCTGCAGTACATTGGACACCTTCCCATCTGAGTGTCTCATCTTTTGGTGTCATATCTTTTTGCCTTTTCATGCTGTTCATGGGGTTCTCAAGGCAAGAATAGTGGAGTGGTTTGACATTCCCTCTTCCAAAATGTGGACCACGTTTTGTCATAACTCTTCACTATGACCCATCCACCTTGGGTGGCCCTGCACTGCATGGCTCATAGCTTCATTGAGTTACACAATCTACACAATCCCTTTCGCCATGACAGGGCTGTGATCCATGAAAGGGGTAGAACACTGCTGCTGCTGCTGCTAAGTCGCGTCAGTCGTGTCCGACTCTGTGCGACCCCATAGACGGCAGCCCACCAGGCTCCCCCGTCCCTGGGATTCTCCAGGCAAGAGTACTGGAGTGGGTTGCCATTTCCTTCTCCAGGGCATGAAAGTGAAAAGTGAAAGTGGAGTCGCTCAGTCGTGTCCGACTCAGTGACCCGATGGACTGCAGCCCGCCAGGCTCCTCCGTTCATAGCGATGACCTAATATCTATATATGCACTTCAAAACACACTAGTGTATGTTCCAGTTAACCAGTTTCTGTATCCAGTTAGAAGTTTATACCTGTGTTTTCCTCTCTATGAGGTCCAGATGTGACACTTCAACTTCCATTGACCTATATATAAGCTGAAAGGTAGTTATTTGCTTCCAAAATATCCTACAATGATAGAGAAAACAGAGATTAACTGTAAAAAAGAATCTGGAAAATGAATTAAAAAGTACAGTAAATAGCTGACCCATGGCTCATGTAAAATCCATGGATCAAAATAGGGTGACTTCTTTGTTTTTTTGTTTGTTTGTTTGTTTTTTAAATAGAAAATGATGGGTCTTGTTTTGCTAAACCTCAGTTGTTAGATTTATCTTTGAATATATATATATTTTGTCTGAGAACTTTCATTGCTGCTAATTCTGCCATTTAGGGGGATTATTTAAAGAACAACCTTTTTTTTTCTTTACTTTTTATCGTGAAACATATCATACATACAAAAAACAGTGCATTGACTTATATGTGGTTTTAAATATATTAATAAAATAATAAAACAACCAGGGAAAGTCTCTGGTGGGTCAGACAGCAAAAAAATCTTCCTGCAATGCAGAATACCTGGGTTCAATCTCTGGATCAGAAAGATTCCCTGGAGAAGGGAACGGCTACCCACTTCAGTATTCTTGCCTGGAGAGTTCCATGGATAGAGGAACCTAGGGGGCTACAATCCATGGGATCACAAACAGTCGGATTCTTAAGAGTCCCTTGGACAACAAGAAAATCAAACCAGTCAATCCTAGAGGCATTCAACAGTAAATATTCATTGAAAATGTTGGGGGAAGCACACTGACTGAAACCGCCCACCCTGGCCAGGCACCATAGTAACCATTTGCATGAGTTGTTTTACGACAGGAGGTCCTGCTAAGGAACATGGGACTAATAAGCCACCACCAACCGGAAGAGTTCAGGAAAGGTCGAAAGGAGACACCACATGTCCAACCACCTCCCAGAATCCTTCTCTCTGGCATCCATCTTGGCTGAACGAGGTGTGCACCACCAGGAAGGACTTTGAGTCAGAATGATTGGCTAAAGACAACCCGGAAACTAATCCCATCACCATAAAATCCGAGACTGCAAGCCATGTGGCAGAGCTGTTCTCCTGGGTTCCCTTACCCTACTGCTCTCCCGGTGCCCTTTCCCAATAAAATATCTTGCTTTGTCAGCACATGCATCTCCTCAGACAATTCATTTCGAAGTGTTAGACAAGAGCCCAGTTTCGGGCCCTGGAATGGGTACCCCTTCGTGCAACACAAGGACTGATAAGCTGAAGCTCCAATACTTTGGCCACCTGATGCAAAGAGCCAACTCATTGGAAAAGATCCTAATACTGGGAAAGATTTGGGGGAGGAGGAGAAGGGAAAGACAGGATGAAATTGTTGGATGGCATCACCAACTCAATGGACATGATTTTGAGCAAACTCTGAGAGGTAGTGACAGGGAAGCCTGGCCTGCTGCAGTCCATGGGGTTGCAGAGAGTCGGACATGACTTAGTGCTGAACAACAAAGATAAAATAAGCACATATATCCATTATCAAGCTCAGTATAAAGACTAATACTGCTAACTTTAAAGCCCCCATGAACTAACCAGAGAAAACCTCCTTTTTCTTCTGAAAATATAATCTATTATAAAATTGTCATTAATTTCCCCTTTGCCTTTTATGTTTCTGTTGTTTCAAAAGCTTTTCCTTGTGCCTTTATACAAATGGGACCAAAGCACACATATTTGTGATTAACTTTTTCCACTCAACATTATTTTAAATTCGTCTATATTGGTAAGCTTAGCTATAATTTTTCTCTGATATAAATTCTGTAATATATTTATCCCTCTGCTTCATTATAAAGCTTTTTCTTTCCAGCTTATTTTATTATGAGTAATGCTTCTATAAACATACTCATGCATGCATCCTGATACAAATGTGTAAAAATGTTCTATTTATCAGGAACGAAGTTATTGAGTCTTTGGTAAGATCATCTCTGTGTTTACCATTTCTGAAATTCATTAAAAAAATGTGTAATATACATGCAATATCTGTAAATTATAATTTCTCCATTCTCATAAACACAATCTTGTGAAATATGTTTTTAGTTTGTATTCCTATGATAACCAATAAGGATGACCATCTTCTTAAATATTTTTGGACATTCACATGTTCTCTTGTTCTTGTATATTCTTGTATTTTGTCCTTTTTAAAATTTTGATTACTGCTTTTTTTATTTTTTGCATGATCTTTGTCTATACTCTAGGTAGTAAGTTTTTTAAATTTCTTTCATTTTTGTTACAAATGTCTTCTCCCAGTTTTGAGGTCAATTTGTTGTTTATTTTCCCTTTGATTTAATTCTTTTAGAGTTTTAAAACATACATATTATGAACAGACGTTCTGAATTTTTTACTATAAAATCTGTTCCTTTAAGATTTCTCCTTATGTCCATATTTGTGAAATTATTCCCTAACCAGATGTCATAAAAAATTATCCTGTGAAGTTTTATCCTTCATGTTTATGTCTTTAATCTCAAACCTAGGTATAAACTTGGGATCCAATCATATTTTTTCTGTGGATTATGTCAATAAATGGAAATCATGCAAATAAAAACAGAGGCTTTCTATTTAGAGCTGAAAGTAGAAAGAGAGTCCTTTGCCATTACTTGCATTTCACAGAGACCCAAATGCAGGCAGGGGAGTGGAAAAAAAAAATCATAATAAATTATAAAAATGGATTCAGGTAAGTTTTGATTGGAGACTGTTGGAGGCAGACTAACTAGAAGTAGAACATCTTACATGATCAGTTTGAGGAGCACATTAGGCTTGCTCTGGTTGGTCCAAAGTTAAAAGCAAGGGCAAAAAATATGGTTAGTGGTGCCAACTGCTATGGATTCTGTGGCTTGACTTCTCAACTGGTTGCGATAAGGTTGTGAGTCAGATTCCTATTGTTAACTGTGGTCTGGCCATTGCCCTATCATATTTTCAGTCTCTCAATAGATAATGGAGAAGGCAATGGCACCCCACTCCAGTACTCTTGCCTGGAAAATCCCATGAATGGAGGAGCCTGGCGGGCTGCAGTCCATGGGGTCACTGAGTCGGACACGACTCAGCGACTCCACTTTCACTTTTCACTTTCATGCCCTGGAGCAGGAAATGGCAACCCACTCCAGTACTCTTGCCTGGAGAATCCCAGGGACGGGGGAGCCTGGTGGGCTGCCGTCTATGGGGTCGCACAGAGTCGGACACGACTGACGCGACTTAGCAGCAGCAGCAGCAGCAATAGATAATCCGTTTTCCCTTCACCATTTGTTGAAAACTCTTCTGTCTTTTCCAACTGATTTGTATAATCCACCACCTATTTCCTTATATGTATGAATTTTTTCAGGGCCCTCAGCTGTGTTGCATTAGTCTATTTGTCCAGTTCTGGGCAGCAGCATGATGCCTTAATCACCATTGTTTTATGATCATACTTGTTATCAAGGAATAAATCTCTGTTTGTTCTTCAATGTTACCTCAGCTGTTCTTGTCCTTTTATTCTTCCATGTAAACTTTAGGATCATTTCTAAGATTTGTGAAATTAATAGACTTTCATAGATGAGATATCACTAATGTAATAAGGTACTGTGTATTCCTATCCAAGATTATTGTGTACCTACCCCTTTTTTAAGTTTTTAAAATACATGGAAATAATTTTAAATCACTTAACAGTTAACTCTGATGTAATTTGTGTGTTTTCTTGCTATGGTGGATTTATTTTAATTAAATTTTCTGTTGTTTGCTAGTGTTGGCTCCTGATGCAAAGTTATATGGGCCTGATGTTTCCTGTAAGGGAATATTTTGCATTATTGATTCAATTCCCCAGCTGGTTAAAGGATCAGCTTTGAGAATTAGTATTCTTCTAGGAAAAATCTATTTAACCATAACTTTATCTTACTCTTAAAATTTTCCTATGCACTTTCTCAGATAACATCGTTTTCTGAGTATATCAGCCAGCCACTGGTGGAAGTCGGTTTGTATTGAATCACTTCTATGAGGGGATATGCATAAATGTGTTTTCACTAGAATGGCCATTTACTATGAATATAGATTGACCTTTCCTGCTGAACCCATATGTATGGCACTATCACTCTCCCTGGGTTTAACTGCTGCTGCTGCTGCTAAGCCACATCAGTTGTGTCCGACTCTGTGCGACCCCATAGACGGCAGCCCACTAGGCTCCTCCGTCCCTGGGATTCTCCAGGCAAGAATACTGGAGTGAGTTGCCATTTCCTTCTCCAGTGCATGAAAGTGAAAAGTGAAAGTGAAGTCGCTCAGTTGTGTCTGACTCTTCGAGACTCCATGAACTGTAGCCTACCAGGCTCCTCTGTCCATGGGATTTCCCAGGCAAGAGTACTGGAAAATCCCATGGACGGAGGAGCGTGGGTTTAACTGAGCATGGTGTAATAAGCTCTGTTTCTGATCACAGAATTTTTTTCATAGCAAAAGAAGTAATGCTGCATGCTCAAGCCTATGCAATTCATAGGTCTTTTCATGCTCCCCATTAGACAGAAATAGGTTGACTTGGAAGTCAACAGATCTATTTAAAGCAAAACAATGATTTTAGTTGAGAGAAAAACCTTGTCTGTTTAGTGTTCTGTCGTAAAAACCGGTGGTCTATTATCTGAACCAGTTACCATTCTATGCAACTCTTTCTCCTGTGAAAGAAAGTTCAAAGCTCTAGAAATCAAGGAGAGGAAGTTGGGATCCTGAGATAAAGTTAGAAACTAATAGCGCACTTTTAAATTCCTGTTTCCTAGCCTCAGGACTTCAGTTTCTGCAGGGCTTGGATTTCTACCTGGGGACTCTACAATGGTTCCATTGACTTGGGGATGTTAAGATACTGCTTAGCCATTAAATTCTCATGCCACTTAATTTACATGCATTAGAGGGGATTACAGTATTGCCTCGAGATACTAATTCCGATTATTAAATGAAAATAGAGCTGCTACTGGAGTGGTATCTGTGGAACACAGGGGATCCTGTGAGACACCTCCTGGTACTTCTAAATGCACTGCAGACAGTGAATGCACAAACAGAGCAACTCAATGCAGATAGGTGCTTTAAGGGCTCTTTTTTTCCCTCCCAAGAATGCGGTTTTGAGTTACAACACAAAGTAAAAACACCAAAAAAAACACCCCAAAACCCACAAAAACTCTAACCAGTGAAGGCATGTGCTAAAGGGAAATGGAACTTGAATAGAGTAGTAAAGAAAGAAAGAAACAAGGTCTGTAATAGTTTTCTATATTTTATTATTTGATTTGTAAAAAGAATGCATACATATGTCTCTGTTTCTAGCCCAATTTCATCTGTTTTTCTCTCCCTTTAAACTACTATATTTTATAAGGTATGTTGATGATAATTAACCTTGATCTCTAAGTTATAGGATATCAAGTTGGGGTTGTTATGGAGCCAGAAAGGAAATTATCAGCACCTGCTACTGCTGCTGCTGCTGCTAAGTCGCTTCAGTCGTGTCCGACTCTGTGCGACCCCATAGACGGCAGCCCACCAGGCTCCACCATCCCTGGGATTCTCCAGGCAAGAATACCAGAGTGGGTTGCCATTTCCTTCTCCAGTGCATGAAAGGGAAAAGTGAAAGTGAAGTCGCTCAGTCCTCTCTGACTCTTAGCAACCCCATGGGCTGTAGCCTACCAGGCTCCTCCGTCCATGGGATTTTCCAGGCAAGAGTACTGGAACCTACGACCTGTTTAACGATTTCAGAGACTTTGGGTCCAACATTGTGCTCAATACAATGTATTGTTGAATTGTAAATAATTTTAAGATGTTTTCTTAAATTAAAAAAAATCCAAGTATTGTTGAATTTCCTTTTTTATCAATCATGTGTGTGAATTTATTTTCGTAAGAAAATAAGCAATGTATTCTTAACTTTGGGCTTCCTTGATGACTCAGCAGTAAAGAATCTGCCTGCAATGCAGGAGCCACAGGAGACACAGGTTGGATCCCTGAGTCAGGAAGAGTCCCCTGAAGGAGGGCGTGGACCCATTCCAGTATTCTTTCCTGGAGAATCTCATGGAGAGAGGAGCCTGGCAGGCTACAGTCCATAGGGTTGTAAAGAGTTGGACAAGACTGAAGTGACTTAGCTTGCATGCAGGCACATACTTAAGTTTAGGAGGGTTAGAATTTGTAAGGATTTATGCTAATTTTCTCATAGTTTATATTCTTTTCTAATTTGTCTTTAAGGAACAAAAATTATTTGTATAATAAAATACAATAAAAAGAAAAATTAAAATAATTGTTTAGCTGGAGAATTAAATTTTTGTAGCCATTGATTATGCTACCTTAGAATATGAAATTCCATAAAAGTTTATAAGGGAAAATAGGTTTATATTGGTATTACCATCATAAATTTTAAGTATTTCAAATTAAATTATTTTAATAAACTAGAAAGATATATATGAACACATTAAAATTTACCTTTAGATTATTTTGGACAATGCACAGTATTTCTGTGTGATTTGACTTTCCTGTGTTTTACAAATGTCTAATCAATGTTATATATTACTTTGTAGTAATACAGCAAATTATTACTTTCAATGAAGTTTTTTCAGAAGTAAGTTCTTATATTGGGTTGTATAAGTAAGGTGTTGAATTCAAATTAGATATCTTTATTAGTAATAATGCATGCGTAGCTATACACATGTGTAAAATGAGCAAGTGTTACTGCTTTTACTTTTTCTTGTGACAAGAATAATTAAAACTCAGGTGAAACATATTGTACTCTACACAGCATAAGATCCAAATTAGCTATAACTATAATTATGGTCGCAAGTATTTCTGTCATTGTACTAATTATAACAAAGGACTTAGGTAATCGTGTGCTTTATTATTCCACCTACAATACATTTCAGTTTTGCTTCTTTGCAGCACTAATTTGTCTGTTTGTCTTGCTGACTCTAACACCTGTTTTCACAAATATCTTTAGTGATTTCCAAAAATTTGGCTACCCTTCTACAATGAATAATTTGTGGCAATGCATATTTCAGATTGAAGGTATAATTTCAGCCCTTTAATATCAATGAATTGTGACATCTTTGTTCAGTATCTATTTTCAATTTATTTTTGTGAATATTTTATGGAAGAAAATTTAAGACACACTAAGCTAGAATATATTAACAACATCTTAAGGTACAATATTCAGTTAAAAAACAATGCTGAAAAAACTAATAGTTTGTGAATATTAAAGTGTGTGTGTGTATCTTTCTTCAAAATCATTTTCTGAAATGTTTTTGGATAGAGTAGTATACAGTTTCAAAATATACTGATATCTGGAAACTATCATATTTATTTAATTATCTAATTCTAAGGTTAATTGGTTAATTAGTGTTTATGATGTTATATTACTAATTATTTAATTCTTAATGATATTTGAATAAGCTCTTATTTGGAAGTATGCAATAAAAATGTCCATTTATCACTGAATTTGGCTAGACAAAGAATATTGAAGCAAAGATATTATAGAGGTACAATATCTTGATATTGTAGAGAATTTTAAGTAGTTTTAAAATATAATACTGAGATCACTGTAAACAAATGGTAATTCCCTTCACAGATTTTAAAAAATGAGATCTATACTAAATAATGAATTATTTAAGATATAAAAGGAGCAACCTATGCAAAAGAAGATTGATAATTTTTCACTTCTTTTATGTGAGAAGAATTAAGCAGTTGATTGTAGTCAACTCCAACTCAGTTGGTTCAAACATAATCGGATGTGTTACCTTAAAAGCAGCAAGTCTTTATATAGGATAAGTTTCCATTATGATGTAATTGGGCTTTGGCCTGATTTGGTGTAATTCTTTTGGCTTTATACTCATGTCATGTGCTGGTTTCATCTTCAAAGTAAAACAAGACAAGTTCAAAAGGAAAAGAATTGTCTCTGATTAGTGTTTATTTAAATTTAATAAACATTGTTATTGCATCACTTCAGGAAACACATATTGCATCAGTTCTAATACAGGCAATGCTTGTGGTGGTAATGTTAAGGGTTCTCTCTTTGTTTAATGCTAAAGGTTATCACTTAGCTGATGGTCACCAAGTGTTTCCAATGTAAAATAATATTTTCCTTTGTAATAAGTATTCAGTTGGGACCTACTTTGAGAAACTGTGAACATTTTTTTACTCCAACAAGTTTTAAGTTCCACTGATTATTACTTGTTTCAGTTACTACATTGGTGACTGGAAAGTGGTAATTTCTAATTCTGTTTTTTTTTTTTTTTTTAATATTTGATAGTTAAGTGCTGTTGTGCATAAAGGTGATTTGTGCCCTTCTCCTTGCCATTCTCTCTAACATTCTTTCTCTTTTTCTCTCTCTGTTTTTCTCATTCTCTCTTTTCTTTTTTAAAAAATAATACCATATTATGGACCCACAAATCTATTGTCTTGCTTGTTTAATATGTAATTCTTTAATTGTTTTATTTAAAGTTCAAATCGTCCCAAATTTGGTCATTTGGAAAGTCTTCAGATTTCTTAGCATTATTTTGACATAACTCGTTCAGTCTTAAACATGTCTAGGTTTCCTGTGTACTTTTTCTAACCTAGAACTGAGATCGGCTATTTGCCAATATCCTTATTTTGGGAAATGTCTCTTGCAAATCAAGATCTCAATACTCTGTGTGCTTACTGTTACCGAGGTATCAGTCTTTAAGCATATTTTATGGACTGAACACCGAGTTTTTCCATTCAGATCCAATACCATGGGACTTTTATTTTTCTTTATTTCACATTTGTCTCCTTTCTCCTTTTTAGGCAGATTCATGTACCTGACTACAAAAATTTTTGCATGACAAAGTATACTTCTACTTATTTGGTTTATACTGGCTGCCTGGACTCCATGCTTGGTCCCTTGCAAAAAACGCTACACTTTCCTTCTCCATAAGCCAGTGTAAGTAGATTGACTTTACTGCATGCAGATGAACAGATCCAACTTGTGTTCAGTAACAGTAGTTTCCATCAGGAGAAAGGCAGCTTAGAAGCTGAGTTGGTAAGTAATTCTCTACATGTGTTGAGTTGAAGTGTGGAACATGAGGTGAGAAAGAGCAACTCCTCCATATTCCTCCTTGAATAACTCCCATCACCACCTTAAGTAATTGTCCTTTTGCATATGAATCTAACAACTCAAGTCAGATAGACAGATGGCCACAGTGCATGGATATCCCAGATAATCCAAACACAAGCAATTAGGAGTACACTATATCTTAATATCTTAGATTATAAGAAAAAATAATTTGAATTAAAATTTCTATTTGGGGGGCTAGAAGAAAATTTTGATATTATCAAAGAGATATGTTTATTTAGAGGCATGAACAACATATTTTATTTGAGAGTTTGAGTGAATTGAAATATTAGACACTGATATCATTATACATGCAGGTCTTTCCAGATATTAAAGTAATATAATATAATTATAGACTCTCAAGTGATCCTTGTAAGGATTTAAGTGCTTTACTTTGGCCCTATTATTAAGCCTCACATTTTTATTATACTGTGAAAATTCACATAATTATTTTCTAGTAGGGAATTTTCATTTTTATTTGTAAATATTATCAATCTATTATGCTATCCAAATAAAAGACACTGGTTTTACATACACAGAATCAAAATTAAATGCTTTTATTTTAGAGCTTGTTTATTCTATGATCCTAATAGTTTTGCTAAATAATGAAAACCATGTCCCATTTACCTGATATCTTGAAGGTAATTTTGCAGAATGGTAAAACGGAACCATGCAAGGTAATAGCTTTATTGCATTCTGCATTCTAATAGACGAGTGACATAGAATGCTAAAAGTTTTCCTGTGTCCAATACAAGATGACTAGAATCAATATCATGTTACTTCATTTTCATACTTATCTCTTTTTTTTCTTTTGTCTTTTCAAATTATAAATTGTGTTGAGTCTTTAATCTAGAGTCAGTCATCTCTTCTTCAGTGTTTCAAACCTTAATTCCAAGTTAGTCCCCACATTCAAACTAATGTTGCAAGTATGCTTTTCACTAGACAACATTTTTAAGAATGCTTTATCTTAAAATATTAACCTCACCCCTTATCATTTCATCATTAATTCCTTTGTTGTTGCTAGCTTCTTAACATCCTACAGAGCCACAGTTCTATAAAACATGATGTGGGCAATGATGATCTAATAAACCCTTCTGGAAAGAACCATACTAGTTCTTTTCAGCAAATATACTTTGCCACTTAATACTTCAGTAAAGATCCATAGGCACAGCATGTAGACCCTCAGAAGAGAAGGCTTTAAGGAATTGATAGTTCCTACTTATTATTATATTACAAAACTCTATGATACAAAACCTGTGTTGTACTCTGTTTTCCCACATATCACCTAATATTGTGAAGCAGAGTAGTGTGTTAAGAGCAGGGATGCTAAAGATAACTGCTTTGTTTTGTATCTTAGCTCTGGTTAATTCTAGTATATGATCTAGCTGAATTACTTAACCTTTCTCTGAATGAGTTATCTCACCTGTGAAAGGGAATAATAGGCCTAATTCATGTGGATGTGATGAGGATTAAAGGGTATATGTAAAATTCTTACAACAGTACCTGGCATTTGCAAAATGCACTTATATTTTGCAATTATGATTTGTGCATGTGTACATGTGTGCCAAGTCGCTTCAGTCATGTCTGACTCTTTGCAACCCCATGGGCAATAGCCAGCCAGACTCCTCTGTCCATGGAATTCTCAAGGCCAGAATCCTGGAATGGGTTCCCTTTCCATTTCCAGGGGATCTTCCTGACCCAAGGATCCAACCTCAGTCTCCTGCATTGCAGGCAGATCCCTTATCATCTGAACTGCCAGGGAAGCCCCATCAATAATTGAATATGCCATGGTGATTCTTACATTGTTTTCACTTTTACTGAAAACTTTAAGCAACTGCAGAAAGAATGAATTTTCAAAAATTAGTATTAAAAAAAGATTGACCTAAGAGAAGTTACACTGAAAGAATTTACGAGAGATGTGAGCAGCACAGAACACAGAGAAAATCCCTGGATGACTGAGGAAAAATGAGAAAAAAGAAGCCCCAGAAGGAGTTTCCTTAGGTGCTACTCGACTAAGGATTTCAATAATACTTAAGTGTGGAGAAATTTTGGGTTAAATTCTTTCGGGGGAAGAGAGTGCTAAAGAAAAATATACACAGTAGAAAATGATACAAGGTTATTGAAATCTCCTAACAAAACTCACTAATTATCATATCTAACTTATTTCTGTAATTGTAAATAATCACAGAGAATATACTGCTTAGCGTATACTTATGTATATATACAAATATATATATATGAAGTTAGTGAAAGTCACTCAGTCGTGTCTGACTCTTTGCGAACCCATGACTATACAGCCCATGGAATTCTCCAGGCCAGAATACTGGAGTGGGTAGCCTTTCCCTTCTCCTGGGGATCTTCCCAACCCACGGATCAAACCCAGGTCTCCCACATTGTAGGCAGATTCTTTATCAGCTGAGCCATAAGGGAAGCCCAAGAATAGTGGAGTGGGTAGCCTATCCCTTCTCCATGGGATCTTCCCAATCCAGGAATCAAACTGGGGTCTCCTGCATTGCAGGCAGATTCTTTACCAACTGAGCTATCAGGGAAGCCCCAAATATATATATATATACGTATATATATATACATATGTATGTATATATATATATATATAGTTTTATTATATCTTCTGGATTGGTTTCATTTATCCTAAATATAATTTATAAGTCACTGATATGGGCTTTAGTAATAGCTTTTTTTAGTGTGACCAGATCAGGACAACTGAAAACATATGCATTTCCTTCCTGCTCCCGATTTCTAAGAAAGACAGAAAAACTACTTAATTACAGTTTGTAATATAAGATGTACAGTTCATAGACCCTAAAGTCTGAACATACCTTTACAGACAAAAGGAACTAAACGTTTCCACAGGAGTCAGTTTGTATTAGCGATGAAAGCAGCTACTTGCTTAGAAGCAGCAGCTGAAGGAGCAGGGAGATCTCTCAGGCAGCCACCAGTGTTATAGTCCAGGTACCTGTAAGAGAAACAACCAGTCACCAGGCAACAGACAGGTGGATGCCCAGAAGAGGACATAAAGAGGGCTCTGCATCCCACAACCAGAAAATTAGTTACAAATGCATATTTCATGCCGTCCCAATAATCACTGGAGTGATATCCATGAGGGCAAATAGGCTGACTGCTTTGTCTTTTTTGGGGGACGTCTATGCTAGAAAAATGCCTGGTATACAATAGGCTCTTAGTAAGCATTTGTTTGGCTTCCTTGGTGGCTCAGTTGGTAAAGAGTCCACCTGAAATGCAGGTGACCCAGGTTCTATCCGTGGTTTGGGAAGATCCCTTGGAGAAGGAAATGACAACCCACTCCAGTATTGTTGCCTGGGAAATCCCATTGACAGAGGAGCCTGACAGGTTACAGTCCATGGGGTCGCAAAGAGTCAGACATGACAGAGTATACACATGCAACAACAGCAACGCAACAAGCATTTGCTAAAATAATTAACACATCTTTGAAAAATAGGCTGTAGAAAGAAAATAAGATGTCATTTAAGTTTGGCTGTCCATATTTTACATCACTCCTATACATAAACTAGAACTGAACATTTTATTAAAAGTTGTGGGATTCAACTATCATTGGGAGATGTAAAGTTATTAATGAGCTTTTCAAATACCAAATATTTCTGTCAAACAGGTAAAAAAATGATTCCATTATTTAACTATTGTTCTTAGCAATAGAGGGACTCCCCTGGTGGCTCAGATGGTGAAGCGTCTGTCTACAATGCAGGAGACCCAGGTTCAATCCCTGGGTCAGGAGGATCCCCTGGAGAAGGAAATGGCAACCCACTCTAGTACTATTGCCTGGAAAAATCCCATGGATGAAGGAGCCTGGTAGGCTACAGTCCCTGGGATCGCAAAGAGTCGGACATGACTGAGCAACTTCACTTCACTTCACTTAGGAATAGAGAGTGGTTTTATGACAATGATTTCAGATGGAGTCCAGGTATGAGGACTGGACTGGATGTACTTCTTACAAAGCAATCTTTCTGGTCATAATGTAGTGCCACAAAGATTGGTAGCTGAGGTTTATTCTCTGTCATATCTCAATATCCTGAAAAAGTGGCCAGCCCAGGATAGGCCATCAATAAGTGGTGAATTAACATTTAAATGAATGTGTAAATTTGATTTCCAAGAATTGCAAATTCATGTTACATTTTCTGTTTTTTGCCTCCACATTTTTCCCTCCTAACTTGTTTATGTATTCCAAATTCTCTAAATACTTAGGCATGCAGACTTTTTAGCATATATATTGTCTCTTCAAGCAGAAATTAGCTACAGGGTAAAATGTCTCTGCTTTTGCCTGGCATTTGCTATCTACTTTCTAAACATCTTCTGTGAGCTGAAGGCTCTGGGAGGAGACAAACCAGGTAAAAAATACCGGCAATAACATTTTGTACTGAGTGATAAAAATTCTGCTTAGGTTCTGAAAAAGCAAAGGAACAGCTGAAATGCTTCAGGAAAGTGTTGATGATGACTAGATATTTGTAAAGCCATCCAGTGAGCAGGAAAAGCTGGCTTCCGCTAGGGTGTCTGGGAACAGGCTGGTGTATTCAGAGTTTCAGGCAGGGCAGAAAAGCAAACCGAAATCAGATGACTAGAGCCTTTTAGTCATTGCCTTATAAATATACCCAAAACACATTTATAGAAGTCTGTTATATTCTAGACTCTGGCAATAAAGCTATGAAGACAAATCATTGCCCTTATGGGCCTTATACTCTAGTGGTAAAGACAGGCCTTAAAAAGAAAAAAGAAAAAAAATGGATAGATTGATAAACAAAAAGTAAGCACTAAGAGAAAAATAAAGCAAGTGAGAGGAATAGGAAATAATCAGAGGGCAGTCAGGGAAAATGACATTTATATATGGTCATGAAGAAGAGAGAAATGAGCCAAGTGGATAGGACAGAATGTGGTGGGAAAGTACAAAGATAATGCAATTGTCAGCCAACGCAAAGACATAGAGGAGGGGTGTTTCCGGACAGTGTGGTAAGAAACGAGAGTATAGATTTGGTCAGAGAGGCAATGATGCCCTACAGCCCAGGGGGACTTATACAGCATAATGATGACTTGACTTTCACAGTGGCTAAGTGGGAGGTGACTGAAGGATACTGAGCCGAAGTATGGAACAATGTGACCTACATTTTGACAGGTTTACATGTATGCAAAGAGGAATTTGAGTGAAGTCTGGGGGTTATTGAAGAACAGGGAAGCCTGGTGTGCTTCAGTCCATGGGGTCGCAAAGAGTCAGATATGACTTAGTGACTGAACAACAAGACATGTATGCTCGGAGAGGAGGGACAAGGTCTAGGAGTGTCCTGAAATCAGCTGAGGAAAATGTTTTAAAGAAGATGGTATAGTCACTTGTGCCCAATGTCATCAATAAGTCAAATAAAAGTTGCCTTGAGAACTGACCATTAGATAAGGCAAGAGAGATGCTGCTGCTAAATCCACTAAAACGGCAGGCAATGTTGGAGGCAAATGTCTAAATGGAGAAGTCATACGAGAGGAAACAAAAAAAATCTTCACAAATCTGTTGTAAGTAGCATGGATACAGTCTTGAAGGGGTCAAGGGGGCCATGAAATAGTTATTTTCAGGAATATACAGTGGTTTGTTTTGAATGTTTGCTGGATGTTTTGCAAGCCAAGTGGCAGAAAGATTGGAAAGGATGATGCAAACCTCCTTGAGTTCCATAGGAAGCCTTTTCCAATGGGTCATTCAAAAGATAAGCATGGAGATCAGGATGTTTTGAAAGTGTGAACCAGTTTTCCCAGAGAATTCAAACGAATTTTTTATATTCTGTCACATTTAAAAATTAAATGTTTACTTGGCTGTGTTAACTTTAATTAGCTTGTTATATGTGACACAATGCTGGCCAATGAAGTGAGCTAGTTTTCTTATTATGAAGGTGGTCGGCTGATAGAACCTCATCTCAAGACCCCAAATCTCCTTTCTGAGCAGTGACAGTTATTTATATAGGCTGATGGATTGAGGTTAAGAATTCAGATAGTGATGGTTAAGTTGCATCATTCTTTGTGCAAAGATAATAAACACACGGGGTGGAGGCAATGCCCTTGGCCTCATTAGCTCTGTTTCCTAACTTCTCCATATATTCTTTGCTTAAGAACAAATACATCGAGGGTTGCCAACTACTTTGTTTTTATTTTTATTCCTCCCAATATTCAATCATTCATCTCCCTTCAATCAAATCCTATGTGTTTCTATTTTAAAAAGAAAATAGAATGACCCTGGTGGCTTATTTGGTAAAGAATCCACCTGAAATGCAGGAGACCTGGGTTTGGTCCATCTCTGGGTCAGGAATATCCTCTGGAGAAGGAACTGCCAACCCACTCCAGCATTCTTGCCTGGGAAAGCCCATGGACAGAGGAGCCTGGCAAGCTACAGTTCATGAGGTTGTAAGAGTTGGACATGACTTAACGACTAAACCATCAAAGTATTTGTCATAAGGGTTTTGAAAACCCTGACCAAGTGGCCCAGGAAGCCTTGACTGGTCATCCTGAGTCTGTGCCCTGGCCTGAAGAATGGTTTCTGCTGTAAAACTATAGGAGTTTCCCTTGACTCTTGTCTTTTGGGTTTTCCCATGGGTGATAGGGCATTTTCCTTTTAAACCAGAGTTTGAGGACACAATTTGTGGGCTCACTATGAAAACGAGCAATACTTTATAAAATAGTTTAGGGGTGAATGGATTTTTAGAATAAATAAGTTTTGTGTGAGACTTTAACTTAATGGATTTTAACCTTCAGTTTGTATGGCAAGATTTTTCATGTTATGGTGGAGTGCATGTTCAGTCACTTTAGTAATGTCCAACACATTGTGTTGTGTTCTTGACTTAATTTAAAAAAAAAAATTTTTTTTTTTCATACTTAAACTGAAGAAAGTAGGGAAAACAACTTGACTGTTCAGGTATGACATAAATCAAATCCCTTATGATTATACAGTGGAAGTGAGATAGATTTAAGGGACTAGATCTGATAGACAAAGTGCCTGATGAACTATAGACAGAGGTTTGTGACATTGTACAGGAGACAGGGATAAAGAACATTCCCAAGAAAAAGAAATGCAAAAAAGCAAATTGACTGTCTGAGGAGGCCTTACAAATAGCTGTGAAAAGAAGAGAAGCAAAAAGTAAAGGAGAAAAGGAAACATTTAGCCATTTGAATGCAGAGTTTCAAAGAATAGCAAAGAGAGATAAGAAAAACTTTATGAGTGATCAATGCAAAGAAATAGAGGAAAACAACAGAACGAGAAAGACAAGAGATCTCTTCAAGAAAATTAGAGATACCAAGGGAACATTTCATGCAAAGATGGGCTCAATAAAGGACAGAAATAGTATGGACCTAACAGAAGCAGAAGATATTTAGAAGAGGTGGCAAGAATACACAGAAGAACTGTGCAAAAGATCTTCATGACCCAGATAATCATGATGGTGTGATCACTCACCTAGAGACAGACATCCTGGAATGTGAACTCAAGTGGGCCTTAGGAAGCATCACTAGGAACAAAGCTAGTGGAGGTGATGGAATTCCAGCTGAGCTATTTCAATTACTAAAAGATGATGCTGTGAAAGTGCTGCACTCAATGTGCCAGCAAAGTTGGAAAACTTAGCAGTGGCCACAGGACTGGAAAAGGTCAGTTTTCATTCCAATCCCAAAGAAAGGCAGTGCCAAAAAATGCTCAAACTACTGCACAATTGCACTCATCTCATACGCTAGTAAAGTAATGTTCAAAATTCTCCAACCAGGCTTCAGCAATACGTGAACTGTGAACTTCCAGATGTTCAAGCTGGTTTTAGAAAAGGCAGAGGAACCAGAGATCAAATTGCCACCATCTGTTGGATCATCAAAAAACAAGAGAGTTCGAGAAAAACATCTATTTCTGCCTTATTGACTATGCCAAAGCCTTTGACTCTATGGATCACAATAAACTGTGGAAAATTCTTCAAGAGATGGGAATACCAGACCACTTGACCTCCCTCTTGAGAAACCTGTAGGCAGGTCAGGAAGCAACAGTTAGAACTGAACATGGACCAACAGACTGGTTCCAAATAGGAAAAGGAGTATGTCGAGGCTGTATATTGTCACCCTGCTTATTTAACTTATATGCAGAGTACATCATGAGAAACGGTGTGCTGGAAGAAGCAGAAGCTGGAATCAAGATTGCTGGGAGAAATATCAATAACCTTAGATATGCATATGACACCACTCTTATGGCAGAAAGTGAAGAAGAACTAAAGAGCCTCTTGATGAAAGTGAAAGAGGAGAGTGAAAAAGTTGGTTTAAAGCTCAACATTCAGAAAACTAAGATCATGGCATCTGGTCCCATCACTTCATGGAAAATAGATGAGGAAACAGTGATTGACTTTATTTTTGGGGGCTTGGAAATCACTGCAGATGGTGACTATAGCCATGAAATTAAAAGACGCTTACTCCTTGGAAGCAAAGTTGTGACCAACCTAGACAGCATATTAAAAATCAAAGCCATTACTTTGCCAACAAAGGTCTGTCTAATCAAGGCTATGGTTTTTCCAGTGGCCATGTATGGATGTGAGAGTTGGTGTAGAAAGAAAGCTGAGGGCAGTAGAATTGATGCTTTTGAACAGTGGTGTTGGAAAAGACTCTTGAGGGTCCCTTGGGCAGCAAGGAGTTCCAACGAATCCATCCTACAGGATATCAGTCCTGAGTGTTCATTGGAAGAACTGATGTTGAAGTCGAAACTCCAATACTTTGGCCACCTGAAGCAAAGACCTGACTCATCTGAAAAGACCCTCATGCTGGGAAAGATTGAATGTGGGAGGAGAAGGGGATGACAGAGGATGAGATGGTTGGATGGCATCACCGACTTAATGGACATGAGTTTGGGTAAACTCCGGGAGTTGGTGATGGACAGGGAAGCCTGGCATGCTGCGATCCATGGAATCATGGAGAGTCGGACACGACTAGTGACTGAAGTGAAGTGAACTGAACTGAACTCCTTGTGACCCCATGAACCATAACCTGCCAAGCTCCTTTGTCCTTGGGATTTCCCAGGCAAGAATACTGGAGTGGTTGCCATTTCTTTCTCCAGGGGACTCTAGTGTCCCCTGAGTCTCCTACATTGCAGATGGATTCTTTACCCCTGAGCCAGCAGGGAAGCCCTATGTGACAGGGACACAGACCCAAATATTTTCAGGGATCAGGCAGAGAGACCAATGAATGAAACTGGCTGGTATGTGACATTAGGGAGTGGTGGAACCTGGAGAAACACAGAGTGCCTTCCCTACCCAGTATCTTAGGAGGAGAGTGTGGGAACAATGTGCTAGAGTACAGGAACAGAAATATTAGACTTTAGAATATATGGAGAGAAAGCTGTTATTTCATTCTTGGAGCTGAGAGCAGAATACAACAATAGGGATTGGAAGATAAAATGGAAGATGGAGAACACAAAGTAGAACCAGGTCAGTAGACACAGGGTGAGGAATAAAAGCTTAGGATAAGATTGGCGTGATAATTCACTGGTACATGAATTCATCTCTATGAAATGTTTGACAGTCTGAGCCCACCTCCTATGGACACCCCTATGTTTCTGATCAGTGTTCTTGGCCTCCTCAATCAATAGAAATTGATAAGAGATCAGACAAGAAATTCAGGCAAGGCTTTATTGGAGCCCCTGTAGCAGTGAGAGGGAGTGAAAAAAGTAACAGTTTCCCTTGCTTGTTCACCAAGGCAGGGTCGGGTTGGTTCCCTATATGCTGTCAGGGCAAGGGCAGCTTCAGGGGTTAAATGAGAGGGGTGGCATAAGTGATTTGCCCACCCCTTTGGTGGTGTTGTGTGCAGGGGCATGTGCAGTACCCTGCTTTTGCTCCCACTTCTTGGAAGTATTGTTCAGTCACTTAGTCATGTCGGACTCTTTGAAACCCCATGGACTGCAACACGCGGCCTGTCCTTAACCATCTTCCAGAGCTTACTCAAACTCACGTCCACTGAGTCAGTGGTGCCATCTAACCATCTCATCCTCTGTCATCCCCTTCTCCTCCTGCCTTCAATCTTTCCCAGCATCAGGGTCTTTTCCAATGAAAAGTGGCCCTTGGGTTTTTGTTCTTTTTGAATCTTGTTGTTCATAATTTTTCCTAACTGGGCATGCATGCAGTTATTTTTAGTCCTTTAGAGTTTCTTTGTATTCTGTTGCACGAGAAGACATTGTCCAGGTGCAAGCACCCAGCCCATTTCACCTGTGTCCTTTAGTAGACAATGAACTGACAGACATTCTTTGAAGGGTCACAGAGTAAATATTTAAGCTATGTGAGTTCTGTGGTCTCTGTCCCAACTTCTCAACTTCGTCATAGTACTGTGCAGAAGCAACTACTAAAAATGTGGAGAATTTGTGTTGTTCCAGTAAAGCCTTGTTTATTGAAATGGGTTATGAGTCAGATTTGGCTCATGGACTAGAGTTTGGCCGGCCTCTGTTACAGATGATGAAGTTGCTGCTATTTTGAGAGATGCTGACAATCACTTAATGCTTAATTCAGAGTGGTTGTTCTATTTAAAACCACTGATTTCTGTACATTTGATTGGATATTTCTGGACAAATGCAAGACTGTTCTTAAGATAGTTACAACTACAAATAAGCCTTCAAATTTTCTAGTAATTTTCATCATATGTATTCATTCATTTATTCACCCAACAAATATTCATTGGATTTCTACTTTGCCCTTAGCATTTTCCTTGCTACTAGGAATATAGGAACAAGTAAGATAGATAAAATTTCTGATGTCAAGGATAGTTAGTTTATTGGAATTGTGATTTAATTTGTTGTCCTTCAATTGCTAAGTTATGTTTGACTTTGTAATCCCACGAACTGTAGCACACCAGGCTTCCCTGTCCTTCAAGATCTCCCAGAGTTTGCTCAAATTCATGTCCCTTGAGTCTGTGATGCCATCCAACCGTGTCATCTTCTGTCATCCCCTTCTCCTCTTGTCTTCCATCTTTCTGAGCATCAGGGTCTTCCAGTGAGTCAGTTCTTTGCAGCAGGTGATTTAATTGGTGAATATGAAAAATGACATCTTGAGTCACTTCCATCAGAAAGAGTGGAAATTCTCTGGAAATTTTCCCCCTGGCACTCGGGAAAGAGCATATCTTGAGCAAAATAAAGAACTGAAGGAGAGGAGTCTGAGTAGAGAGCATTTTGTGTGCACGCTTGACATTGACTCTTCTGCAGTCTAACTGCAGAATCAGTCCCTTAGCAGAAACAGGAAATGGTCAGTTATGGCACCTGATCTTCCGTGGTGCTAGTACAGAAGACAGGAAGGAGGAGCGCTCTCCAGGTAAAAACTTCCTTACCTGCTTTTCTGCTTGTTTTATTCTCATGGAAAATTCCATTAGGATAGAATCCAGAGAGCTATTCTAAAATATGATTAAAATAGTGATTTTTCCTGGGAGATGATGGCCAAATATTTTTTTTAAAGCCATGATAATGATTTTTTTGTCATGGTCTGAAAGCAAAGAATAAACTGGTTAAAACACTTGATAGATCCTGTGATATCAGTGCCAGTGCGTAGCAAAAGAGCTGAGGGCTAAAGTGCCCCATAAAGCATTCCATAGTAAAAGTGATGATAGTTATAGTAAAATAAAATAGGATGGTAGGCCAAAGTGAAGATTTACTGCAACTTCTCAAACAATATAATAGCAAAAAGATTGGGATGGTTTTTTTTTTTCTATATGATAGTTCAGCAGCTCACAATTCTTCCTTCTGTTATTTTTAAAAATAAATCTTTCACAGTTCTTAAGTGTGCCACTTCCTCATGGTAACTGTGCAGTGTTATAGTTTGAGATAATCAAGAACCCTGAAGGCAAATACTTTTCAAAGTTTTTAGATCAAGCATGAGAACATAATCCTTGTGAATGTCATTTATGCTATATTTCTATCACAGTATCAAATGTTTATGTACAGTCTCTGATCTTGATGCATATTGCAATGAAGGAATAGTTGTACAGCAGATATGCATGGAAGATGAGGGAAGATATTTATAATGGGATGGAAATCGAGTGGTTACGTGAGGACAAAAAAGAACTGGAAATATTTTTTAAAGTAAAATAAAAGCTTCAAATATCTCAATTCAGTAGGTACTTTTCATACTGTAATAATTTTATCCATATGGATCTAAAAAGATTATTAAACACATAGATGAAAGAAATCTTCCTTTCTAGTTGGTTTGCTGCTGCTGCTGCTGCTAAGTCGCTTCAGTCGTGTCCAACTCTGTGCGACCCCATAGACGGCAGCCCACCAGGCTCCCCTGTCCCTGGGATTCTCCAGGCAAGAATACTGGAGTGGGTTGCCATTTCCTTCTCCAATGAATGAAAGTGAAAAGTGAAAGCGAAGTCGCTCAGTTGTGTCCAACTCTTAGTGACCCCATGGACTGCAGCCTACCAGGCTCCTCTGTCCATGAGATTTTCCAGGCAAGAGTACTGGAGTGGGGTGCCATTGCTTTCTCCATCTAGTTGGTTTACTGTCTGACAATGGGGACACTGCTTGGGTGGTTTAATTGGATTCATAAAATGGAGTAAGATAATGTCTGATTACTTTGCTTCATTTAATGAAATATCAGTTGAGCTATTTGATCATTACTAATCTTTTTACTTTTCAGCTTCTTTAAATGATTGTTGAGTGAAGTAAGCCAGAAAGAAAAACACCAATACAATATACTAACGCATATATATGGAATTTAGAAAGTTGGTAAAGATAACCCTGTATGTGAGATAGAAAAAGAGACACAGATGTATAGAACAGTATTTTGGACTCTATGGGAGAGGAAGAGGGTGAGATGATATGGGAGAATGGAATTGAAGCATGTAAATTATCATATGTGAAATGAATCACCAGTCCAGGTTTGATGCATGATACAGGGTGCTCGGGCTGGTGCACCAGGATGACACAGAGGGATGGGATGGGGAGGGAGGTGGGAGGGGGGTTCTGGAAGGGGAACACATGTACATCCATGGCGTATTCATGTCAATGTATGGCAAAACCAATACAATATTGTAAAGTAAAAAAATAAATTAAAAAAAGAAAAGAAAAAAAGAAAGAAAGAAATGATTGTTTAAGCAAGTAATGAGATTTTTAATCTTCCCCATCATAGAGCAGTTACACAAATTTTTTTAACCTACTTACCTGGGTAAATTTGATTGCATACACACACACACACACACACAACCTATGTTTAGAGGCTTCCCTCGTGGCTCAGTGGTAAAGAATCTGTCCGTCAAGCAGAAGATGCGATTTTGATCCCTGAGTCTGGAATATCCTGTGGAGAAAGAAATGATATCCCAGTTCAGTGTTCTTGCCTGGGAAATTGCATGGACAGAGGAGCCTGGCGGGCTACAGTCTACAGAATCATAGAAGAGTCAGACACGACTTAGTGACCAAACGACAACAGTGACCCTATGTTGACTATGTTTAAGGTGAAATATGTATTAACATATTAATTAGTTAATATATTAAGTTTTTTACCCTCATTGCTTTGAAATAGCAGGAGTTTAAATAATTTAGTTATTTAAACAACAAACCAATGGAGATAAAAATTTAAGCTCTCATTTAACATGAATGCAAATAGAATTTTTGGAGTAGATCATTGTCACTATCATTTCATTATCATTCTTGAGGAAAGGCTGTATTTCACGTTAGCAACAATTCAACCAAACAATTTTTCATGAAGCTTGAACATTGGAAATTAATCAATGTTAAATAGCGATAGCTTATGGTGAACGATGTCGGATTCCTGATCTCCAAAGAAGATTTAGCTTCGGGACCAGGGACGAGGCTTGATCACTCAATATTTTTTATAGCAGAGTTTTATTAAAGTATAAAAAGAGACAGAGAAAGCTTCTGACATAAACATCAGAAGGGGGGATGGAGAGTGCCCCCCTCCCCCTCCCCGCTAGTTTTAGCAAGATGTTTTATGTCTGTTAGAAAGTTATTAATCAGATAAGAGAGACACTTCAAGGCTGAGGGAGTTTCACCAGGCCCCTCTCCCACAATATGCATTTTTGAGATAAGATAGCATGAGGTGTGTCATCCCCCAGCCATAAAACAATTGATATGAATACTGGTTTGTTGAGCTATTATCAGCCAAAAGTTACTCTTAGGTGGAACCATTTTGAAGAAAGGCAAATTCCAAAGCAAATACATAGTTTCATTAACATAGCTTAAGAAAAAACATTTCTATAAGCAAAACGCATTGGTTAGCTCAAGATTTGAGAAAAGTTAAGTTCAGGTGTAACCAGGTGTCGTCATAGCAACACAGAATTTTAAGAGACACTTGCAGCCTGTTTCCTCCATCTGGGGACCCCCTGGCCTTCCTGCCTGTTACCTTCTCAATACTATGAGGTTGTACTTTACATGAGTTCTGAATGCAAAAGTATTACACTTCAGCATTTTTGTAACTTTGTTTGATGATCTAACATATATTTTTAAGATAGAATTTGCCGATTCTTTTTGACAATGTTAATATGACAATCTCAGGTAGTGAATGTATACCTAGGTTATTTTAATAGAGTTTGAAGGTATGTGTGTATTTTGTTCTATTACAAGCAAGATTTGAAGGAGCATCAAGATTTTTATCATATACCTAATTTTACTGCTGCTGCTAAGTCACTTCAGTCGTGTCCGACTCTGTGCGACCCCATAGACGGCAGCCCACCAGGCTCCTCCGTCCCTGGGATTCTCCAGGCAAGAACACTAATTTTACATGAGATACCAAAACACTGTTTTTTTCCACTGTAATATGTTTTGAATGTAATATAGATTTCATCATCACCAATACATATGCCGAAGACTAATAGGCCAAATAAACAAATCCCTAATTAGTTTCTCTTATGTAAATATCTTTTGGATAGCTATTATCCTTGAAGCATTATGCCTGACATTTTAGTGAGCACCTAGAGGACTAAGATGTTATTTGTTCCCAGTGGAAGATATAGAGCAAAAGAATGAACAGTGATATTATAGGGCAAAAGATAATTGCTCTGGGAGAAGAATAATTCAGTGCTATGAAAATTCACAAGAGTAAGCAATTATAGCTTTATTAGGTGGAGGAGAAATCAAAGGGTTTTATACAGAATGTGACATTTGAGAATGACCTTAAATAGTATTTCAAAAAACAAACAACAAGCAAGAGACTCTTAAGGGTCAAGAATAGCATGACAAGGGAAGAGACAGAAAAGCAAGGGCTGTGTTCAGGAATGTGTATAACAAGCAACCTACTAGTGAGATGGGTTTCCCAGGCTGCTCAGTGGTAAAGAATCTTCGCCTGCTAATGCAGGAGATGTGAGTTTGATCCCTGGGCTGGGGAGATCTCCTGAAGGAGGAAATGGCAACCCATTCCAGTATTCTTGCCTGGGAAATCCCATGGACAGAGGAGCCTGGTGGGTTACAGTCCACGGGGCTGCAAAGAATAAAACATGACTGAGCACACACATGCACTGCTGATATATTAATACAAATGAGAGGGAAGAGGAAGATTAGGCTTAAGATGCAGGCTGGGGACACTGTGGACAGGCCTTGAACCACGTGCCTACACTTAATTCTTTGTCAATTAAAGCGATACTATCTTATTTGTTTTAGCAGTGGGTTGTTAAAGTTAGAGCTGCAACTTTGCAAAACTATTTTCCTTGGTGTGTTTGAAATCTACTGAAAGTACCTTTGGAAAGAAGAGTTTGATGGAGATCTCAGCTTTACAGAGGATACTTGAGCCTCAACTAGGATGGCTTCAATGTTAGTAGCGTTTAACTTTGTGAATTTACTGACTGGTGTCTGGACCCTTGCCTTGAAATCATGGGGGGAAAAAACATGTTTCAGTGTGTCAGAGCTAATTTCTTAAATATGCAGATAAGAATATGTTACTTTCTTTCAGTTCAGTTCACTTCAGTCGCTCAAACGTGTCCGACTCTTTGCGACCCCATGAACCCCAGCATGCCAGGCCTCCCTGTCCATCACCAATTCCTTGAGTCCACCCAAACCCGTGTCCATCGAGTCAATGATGCCATCCAGCCATCTCATCCTCTGTCGTCCCCTTCTCCTCCTGCCCTCAATCTTTCCCAGCATCAGGGTCTTTTCCAGTGAATCAGCTCTTTGCATCAGGTGGCCAAAGTATTGGAGTTTCACCTTCAACATCAGTCTTTCCAATGAACATCCAGGACCATCTCCTTTAGGATGGACTGGTTGGATCTCCTTGCAGTCCAAGGGACTCTCGAGAGTCTTCTCCCCACACCACAGTTCAAAAGCAGCAATTCTTCGGCGCTCAGCTTTCTTTATAGTCCAACTCTCACATCCATACGTGACCACTGGAAAAAACATAGCCTTGACTAGACGGACTTCTGTTGGCAAAGTAATGTCTCTACTTTTTAATATGCTGTCTAGGTTGGTCATAACTTTCCTTCCAAGGAGCAAGCGTCTTTTAACTTCATGGCTGCAGTCGTCATCTGCAGTGATTTTGGAGCCCAGAAAAATAAAGTCAGCCACTGTTTCCACTGTGGACATTTATTACTCTTGGGGGGGGAGGAATCAAAATCTCTTCCATGGATGATAAGGTCCTAAATATTTAGGCTTCTATCAATTTTCAGATCTTCATCATTTCTGTCTCTGCTTTGGTCACATTAAGTTTTGAAATTCTTAAATGATCCAGGTTACCCCCTTGGGGCAACTCTTTCAATCTTCCCTTGCTGGCTAACTGAGTTCTGTAATGACTTTGTCAATGGAAATTTCTCTCAAATTTATTGTATTATTTTCCTAATAAGAATTACTTGAGGTCTATTTGCTTCGCACTGGTGATGCTCATTCCAATCATAATTTAGGATTTATTTGTCTGCTTTTTGATTAATACTTCTCCCTGAAGAGACTATAAACTCAATATGTATGAATGTATTTATGTATCTATATATACATTTTCAGCTACCATTGTGGCTAGAATAGAGTCATAAACAAATATTTATTGAATAAGTAAAAAAAATGTATTCTGCTTATTCTAGACTAAAAATTATGGCTATAAGTATATACATTAAAAAGTATTCATGTCAATAGGCCATTTATATTGAACTGATCAGGGCATGCTTTAGTATGGGAAGAATGTATGTTATCTTATTGTATGAATGCACTACAATTTATATCTCAATACTATTCTTGACCAAATATTTGGTCGTTTCTCATTTCTGTATTACAAATAATGCTGTTTTATTACTCTTGGACTTGTCTTTAGGTATTCATTGTAGTAACAACCTGTATCCAGCACTCTTGCTAAATGCATATCTTTAATATTGCTTGTTTATTACTTTTACATTTGCAATCATATTTCCTGCAAATAATGAAAGCTTTATCTTTATAATAATTCTTATTATTTGTTTATATAAATCTTTCATTTCTGTTCTATTTCAACATTATCTTACCTGTTCTTGATTTTTTGAATTTCCACATAGATTTAGAAGCATGTTGTCAATTTGTATAAAACTGCAACTGAGTTCTTAATTGTGGTTGCATTGTATTTGCAAAGAGATATAGTATGTGCGGTCATGTAGCACATCAAGTATATAAGATTAGGTAAACATAAAAAGAAATATACAGTAAAAACAGAAAAAGAAATTGAAAAAGAAATATACAATTATCATACTGAGAGAGATTTGCAAATATATATTGGCATTAAAGATAAAAATTACCATGAAAAATGAATAGGGAAAAATAATTGAGTTAATATAAGCATTATAAGCATTTTGGAAAAAAAATTAATTCAGTTCAGTTCAATTGCTCAGTTGTGTTTGACTCTTTGAGACCCCATGAACTGCAGCACGCCAGGCCTCCCTGTTTATCACCAACTCCCTGAGTCCACCCAAACCCATGTTCATTGAGTCAGTGATGCTATCCAGCCATCTCATCCTCTGTGGTCCCCTTCTCCGCCTGTCCTCAATCTTTCCCAGCATCAGGGTCTTTTCCAGTGATTCAGCTCTTCACATCAGGTGGCCAAAGTATTGGAGTTTCAGCTTCAACATCAGTGCTTCCAATGAACACCCAGGACTGATCTCCTTTAGGATGGACTGGTTGGATCTCCTTGCAGTCCAAGGCTCTCAAGAGTCTTCTCCAACACCACAGTTCAAAAATAGCAGTTCTTCAGTGCTCAGCTTTCTTTATAGTCCAACTTTCACATCCATACATGACCACTGGAAAAACCATAGCCTTGACTAGACAGACCTTTGTTGACGAAGTAATGTCTCTGCTTGTTAATACACTATCTAGGTTGGTCATAACTTTCCTTCCAAGGAGTAAGCGTCTTTTAATTTCATGGCTACAGTCACCATCTGTAGTGATTTTGGAGCCCAGAAAAATAAAATCAGCCACTGTTTCCCCATCTATTTTCCATGAAATGATGGGACCAGATGCCACGATCTTAATTTTCTGAATGTTGAGCTTTAAGCCAACTTTTTCACTCTCCTCTTTCACTTTCATCAAGAGGCTCTTTAGTTCTTCTTCACTTTCTGCCATAAGAGTGGTGTCATATGCATATCTAAGGTTATTGATATTTCTCCCAGCAATCTGGATTCCAGCTTGTGTTTCTTCCAGCCCAGCGTTTCTCATGATGTACTCTGAATATAATTTAAATAAGCAGGGTGACAATATACAGCCTTGACGTACTCCTTTTCCTATTTGGAACCAGTCTGTTGTTCCATGTCCAGTTCTAACTGTTGCTTCCTGATCTGCATACAGGACTTCTCAAGAGGCAGGTCAGATGGTCTGGTATTCCCATCTCATTCAGAATTTTCCACAGTTTATTGTGATCCACACAGTCAAAGGCTTTGGCGTAGTCAATAAAGCAGAAGTAGATGTTTTTCTGGAACTCTCTTGCTTTTTCAATGATCCAGCGGATGTTGGCAATTTGATCTCTGGTTCGTCTGCCTTTTGTAAAACCTTTTCTAAAAAAAAAATAATAATAATGGAAACCTGCAAAATAAAGTTAAGATTGTATCTCATAACTATAATGTGAGAAGCCAGAAAGTGAAGTTGCTCAGTCGTATCCGACTCTTTGCGACCTCGTGGACTGTAGCCTAACAGGCTCCTCCATCCATGGGATTTTCCAGGCAAGAATACTGGAGTGGTTTGCCGTTTCCTTCTCCAGGAGATCTTCCCAACCCCGGGATTGAACCCGGGTCTCCTGCATTGTAGGCAGACACTTTACCGTATAAGCCACCAGAGAAGTCCAGGGAGACAATAATTATACAGCATTAAACCTATAAAATATCATTTCAGAAAGTTCAATACACTAGGACATTAAATAGATTTTAAAAAATGGAAATAATATCTCTTAGTTGAATATCAAAGACAATGTGTATTTTGTTCTTGTTTTTATTTTATTTTTCAAGTCATCTGGTTTCTCACATATTAACAACATCGAATGGGCAATAATTTTTATCCTGAGAATCACTGGATATTAGAAAAAAGAGGAAACATGCCTTGAATAATCTGTGGTAAACAAATTTCACTGCCAGATTCTGTTCAGCATCAACAGTGCAATAATATTACTTGTGGATATACTACGCAAATCTTGAACCACTGTTACACAGAAAAACTCAGAAAAAATTGTTTTATACATTGATTATATAAAAAAGTTTCCTGAGGAGGTACTTCTCCAAAATTAAAAAATGTATAGAATCAAGAAAGAGGAAAGACAGACCTTATGAAAAAGATAGTTCAACTCAAGAAACCAATGATCAAAAGTCTTAGAATGAAATCTATATTATAAAGCTAGATAACAAGTATAGATTTCTATAGAAAGAATAAAGGTTCTGGAAAAACTAATATAAATGTAAAACAAAAATTAAAAAATTGATTAATAGATATAATTGAAACTTGGAATACAAATATTTCTGGACATATAATGGCACAAATGCAGAAAACAAAGTGAGGTAATTTCAAATTCCAAATATATGTCCAAAAAGAAAATCATACAAGCAAACCAAAACATGATATAATTTTAAACAATTGTTTATGTATAAAATAAATGCATTTATTTGATATGACATCAGGACTATTCTCTTTTGATTGGACTAAAGAGTCATGACATTGCATTCAGAGAGAAGAAAATATATTTTTAGAAGACTATCTAACCTGTTGTAGGACAATGTAGTTCCAAGTTAATGATGTTGTCATTTACTGATATCCAATTTTAAAACTTAATCAGCAAACCAAGAATTAAAGATGATTGTTGGATCAAGGAATTTTATTTGCCTCCCTAATTTATTATTTTATATTGCATAGTAATTAATTATGTATGAAATCAGTGAAGGGGATTAAGAGGTACAAACTTTCAGTTATAAAATAAATAAATCTCAGAGATGTACAGCATAGAGAATATGGTCAATATTTTATAACAACTTTGTATAATGGGTAATATATAAAAATTTTCAATCACTTTTTGTAAACCTGAAGTGAATGCAATATTGTAAGTTAACCATACTTCAATAAATAAAAATATAAATTAAGTTAAATTAAATAAATGATTACTTACAAATAGAATTATAAAACAAGAAAACAAGACCTCTAAACCAGCAAAAACAAGACCAGGAGCTGACTGTGGCTCAGATCATGAACTCCTTTTTTGCAAAATTCAGACTTAAATTGAAGAAAGTACGGAAAATCACAGGAGAAGGCAATGGCACCCGACTCCAGTACTCTTGCCTGGAAAATCCCATGGACGGAGGAGCCTGGTAGGCTACAGTCCATGGGGTCGCTAAGAGTTGGACACGACTGAACGACTTCACTTTCACTTTTCCCTTTCATGAACTGGAGGAGGAAATGGCAACCCACTCCAGTATTCTTGCCTGGAGAATCCCAGGGACAGGGGAGCCTGGTGGGCTGCCGTCTATGGGGTCACACAGAGTCGGACACGACTGAAGCGACTTAGCAGCAGCAGCAGCAGCAGCAGGGAAAACCACTAGACAATTCAGGTATGGCCTAAATCAAATCCCTTATGATTATACAGTAGAAGTGAGAAATAGATTCAAGGGATTAGATCTGATAGATAGAGTACCTGAAGAGCTATGGAAGGAGGTTTGTGACATTGTACAGGAGGCAGTGATCAAGACCAAGGCAGTGATCAGAAAGATATGCAAACAGGCAAAATGGTTGTCTAAGGAGGCCTTACAAATAGCTGGGAAAAGAAGAGACGCTAAAGGCAAAGGAGAAAAGGAAAGATATACCCATTTGAATGCAGAGTTCCAAGAACAGCAAGGAGAGATAAGAAAGCCTTCCTCAGTGATCAATGCAAAGAAATAGAGGAAAACAATAGAGTGGGAAAGACTAGAGATCTCTTCAAGAAAGAGATACCGAGGGAATATTTCATACAAAGATGGGCACAATAAAGGGCAGAAATGGTATGAACCTAACAGAAGCAGAAGATATTAAGAAAAGGTGGCAAGAATACATAGAAGAATGATACAAGAAAGATCTTCATGACCATATAACCACGATGGTGCAATCACTCACCTAGAGCCAGACATCCTGGAATGTGAAGTCAAGTGGGCCTTAGACACCACTATAAACCAAGCTTGTGGAAGTGATGGAATTTCAGTTAAGCTATTTCAGATCCTAACAGATGATGCTGTGAAAGTGCTGCATATGCTTCAATATGCCAGCAAATTTGGAAAACTCAGCAGTGGCCACAAGACTGGAAAAGGTCACTTTTAATTCCAATCCCAAAGAAAGGCAATGCCAAAGAATACTCAAACTACCGCACAATTGCAATCATCTCACATGCTAGTAAAGTAATGCTCAGAATTCTCAAAGTCAGGCTTCAGCAGTATGTGAACTGTAAACTTCCAGATGTTCAAGCTGGATTTAGAAAAGCCAGAGGAACCAGGGATCAAATTGCCAACATCTGTTGGATCATTGCAAAAGCCAGAGAGTTCCAGACAACCATTTATTTCTGCTTTATTAACTATGCCAAAGCCTTTGACTGTGTGGATAACAATAAACTGTGGAAAATTCTGAAAGAGGTGGAAATACCAGACCACCTGACTTGCCTCCTGAGAAATAGGTATGCAAGGCAGGAAGCAACAGTTAGAACTGGACATGGAACCACAGACTGGTTCTAAATCGGAAAAGGAGTATGTCAAGGCTGTATATTGTCACCTTACTTATTTAACTTATACACAGAGTACATTGTGAGAAACACTGGGCTGGATGAAGCACAAGCTGGAATCAAGATTGCTGGGAGAAATATCAACAACCTCAGATATGCAGATGACACCACCCTTATGGCAGAAAGTGAAGAAAAACTAAAGAGCCTCTTGATGAAAGTGAAAGTGGAGAGTGAAAAAGTTGGCTTAAAACTCAACATTCAGAAAACTAAGATCATGGCATGTGGTCTCATCTCTTCATCGTAAACAGATGGGGAAACAATGGAAACAGTGAGAGACTCTTTCTGTGCTCCAAAGTCACTGCAGATGGTGACTGCAGCCGTGAAATTATAAGACACTTGCTCTTTGGAAGAAAAACTATGGCCAACCTAGAAAGCCTATTAAAAAACAGAGACATAACTTTGCCAACAAAGGTTCGCCTAGTTAAAGCTATGGTTTTTCCAATAGTCATGTATGGATATGGAGTTGGACTATAAAGAAACCTGAGTACCGAGAAACTGATGGTTTTGAACTGCAGTGTTGGAGAAGACTCTTGAGAGTCCCTTGGACTGCAAGGAGATCCAACCAGTCCATCCTACAGGAAATCAGTCCTGGATATTCATTGAAAGGACTGATGCTGAAGTGAAGATCCAATACTTTGGCCACCTGATGCACAGCACTGACTGATTGGAAAAGCCTCTGATGCTGGGAAAGATTGAAGGTGGAAGGTAAAGGGATGACAGAGGATGAGATGATTGGATGGCACCATCGACTCGATGGACATGAGTTTGAGTAAGCTCTGGGAGTTGGTGATGGACTGGGAAGCCTGGCATGCTGCAGTCCATGGGGTCACAAGGAGCTGGATACAACTGAGTGACTGAACTGAACTACAAATAGAACTTAATTTGTTAGATGAATAGGCTGCTCAGAATATCAATAATCACAGGATATGATTATTTGAGTGTGGCCGTATAACCAAGTAATAAGATGAAAACAGAGGTGATATGAAGAAACTTCAGGAAGTCTCCTTGAAAAGAATGTTCATACTTGTTTCTCCTTCTGAATTTTTTTTTTTTTTTTTTGGAGTTCTTGCTTGCAATCCTTCTCTGATAATTAGAACTACATCACTTGCTTTGGATCATGTTTGATCTTAAAATGGCATTTGTGTACCAAAATGGTAGAGAAGAAAAATAGAAGAGCCTGGGACACTGGATAAGGGGTATCTGACATTGAACACGGTAGTTGACCCTCCTCATGTGCAGGTTCCACATGTACAGATTCAACCAACTATGGATCGACAATGTTCAAATAAAATCTCCAGAAAATTCCAAAAAGCAAAACTTCAATTTGAAGCATATTGCCAACTATTTACATAGAATTTACATTCAATTTGGTATTAGAAGTAATCTAGAGATGATTTAAAGTACAGCTGTCCCTCTGTATACAAACGATTGATTCCAAGACCCATGGTCAGATATCAAAATTCTTGCATGTTCAAGTCCCTTGTATAACCTTTGCACATTCCCAAGTAATCTTTAAACCACCTCTATTACTTGTAATGCCGAATATAATGTAAATGTTTGAAAAAAAGCTTTGCTGGTGCACAGCAAACTATAAATTTGCTTTTGGAAATTTCTGAAATTTTTTTTCAAATATTTTTCATCTAAAGTTTGTTGATTCTGCAGAGGAGGAACCCATGGATAAGGAGGCCCAACTGTATTCAGGAGGATATGTATATGTAGCAATATACTACATAATTTTTGTAAGGCACTTAGTGTCAGTAGATTTTAGTATCCATGGGGGTCTTAGAATGAATCCTCTGCAGATACCAAGGGACAACTAACTACTATCTATCCCAGAGTTCTTTATAAAGAAAACTAAATCTACTTCTGTATTCTTTAATTCTGTGTAATTTGGTTTTCCCTCTATTATATGTGGCTGAATCCAATCTGTTAGATTTGAACTTGGATGACAAGAGTAATTTATTAATAATGATGACAATGTTGGTAATAGTAAGATGGAAGGATTAGAAAATGTAAGGGTTTAGAAATATTAGAGTAATAGCTACTCTGTCAGCCTTATCTTATAGAGAGTAAAGATTAGAAAAACAACAAACTAAGAAATAAAGATTTAGCAATATTATATAAAGTCACAAATGTTGGAGAGCATATGAAGAAATATGACTTAACTATATATTCAGCAGTACATGAACCAAGAACTTCCAGATGTACAAGCTATGTTTAGAAAAGGCAGAGGAACCAGAGATCAAACTGCCAAAACTTACTGGATCATAGGGAAAGCAAGGAAATTCTAGAAAAGCATCTACTTCTGCCTCATTGATGATACCAAAGCCTTTGACTGTGTGGATCACAGCAAACTGGAAAATTCTTAAAAAAAATAGACGGGACTACCAGGCCACCTTACTTGCCTCCTGAGAAACCTGTATGTAGGTCAAGAAGCAACAGTTAGAAGTGGACATGGAACAAAGGACTGGTTCAAAATTGGGAAAGGAGTACGTCAAGGCTGTGTCTTGTCACCCTGATTATTTAACTTATTTCTATTCAGAGTACATCATGAGTAAATCTGGGCTGGATGAATCCTAAGCTGGAATCAAGATTGCCGGGGGAAATATCAATAAACTATAAACAATATAAATAACCTCAAATATACAGATGATATCACTCTAATGGCAGAAAGTGAAGAGGAACTAAAGAGCCTCTTGATGAGGGTGAAAGAGGAGAGTGGAAAAGCTGGCTTGAAACTCAGCATTCAAAAAACTAGTATCATGGCATCTGGTTCCATCACTTCATGGAAAATAAAAATGGGGAAAACTAGAAGTAGTGACAGATTTTATTTTCTTGAACTAAAAAATCACTGTGGATGGTGGATCCAGCCATGAATTTAAAAGATGTCTGCTCCTTGGAAGGAAAGATATGACAAGCCTAGGCCACATGCTAAAAGAAAACAGAGATGTCACTTTGCCAACAGAAGTCTGTATAGTCAAAGCAATGGTTTTTCCAATAGGCATGTAACGATGTGAGACTTGGGCCGTAAAGAAGGCTGAGCACCAAAGAACTGATGCTTTCCAACTGCTGCTGGAGAATACTCTTGAGAGTCCCTTGGACAGCAAGGAGATCAAACCAGTCAATCCTAAATGAAGTCAACTCTGAATATTCATTGGAAGGACTGATGCTGAAGCTGAAGCTCCAATACTCTGGCCACCTGATATAAAGAGCCGACTCATTGGAAAAGACCCTCATGCTGGGAAAGATTGAGGGCAAAAAGAGAAGAGGGCAGCAGAAGACAAGATGGCTAGATAGCATCATTGACTCAGTGGACATTAGTTTGAGCAAACTCTGGGTGATAGTGCAGGACAGGGAAGTCGGGCATGCTGTGGTTCATGGGGTAGCAAAGAGCCGGACACAACTTAGTGACTGAACAACAACAACAATAATAATTTGAAACAAAGGAATGGGGATGAGGAGTATAGTATCAGTAAACTCACTTCTTTTGACTTTTATTTTTAGGAGTAAATGATACATGAAAAGATGCATAATTGAGATTTTTATGTTTCTTCTATCTGAACAAAAAAACTCTCTAAGCATAAATTGAAATATATATATGTTGAATAAAAAAGCAATAAAACCATTAATAACTGAAATAGAAGATAGAACTATTTATTTCTTAGTAAGACCAAGAAAAATAACCCTGTGAACAATTCTCTAGCCTTCAGGTTTCATCTTCATCAAATGTTAACCATACCTTTTTAAAAGATTTTTATGTTGACTGTTCACTCTTAAATGCACAGTGTATTTCTGAAAATTATTTAATCTTCATCAGGCATACTTGATTGTTATAGTTTCTGTGATAGCACTATTTGATAACCTGTAAATGGTTTGATCATTCACCTACCTACGTGAGTGTTTGGTTTGTCCAGTTTTTTTATGCATACATAAAAATACAACTAAGGACATATTTTGAAGAATTCAATAAAACTCCCATTGAACTAGAAACATTGTCTGCTCTGTGTACATGTGTTGAAATCTCATTCCAGGTTCTGTTTCACAGAAATTGTTCAACTTGAGTGTAGTCTTTAAATATTCATTATTCAATATAAATATTTAAGCATTTAATATAGGTAGCTGACCCCTGAATAACTGCTGATGCTGAAGCAATCACCAGGCATTTTTCTTTATTTTTTTTCCTTTGTACTTTGCTGAAAGCTTTTCAAAATATAAACTATTTTTATGGCAAAGATTCTTAGGTAATGTGTAAGCTGCATGTAAAAACATATCAAATGTGAGCCCAAAGGATGGGTAGAATACTAGACTTGTAAAGGTGTAATGAATTGATGTTTATACTTGTCCAATATTAAATAAAATCCCTTTAGTGAGTAGTAGTGTTTGCTCTTCTATTCAAGTATGAAGTCCTTGAAGGTACACTCTCTGAGTTGCTTGTCGCTGTATCGATTGATCCTTGTATAATGTCTGAACGCTCACTATCAAGAGTATGGTAAATACTTAATGAGTACTGAATGTGTGGTAAATATCACTCTTGAGCCACAAATTCAAGTGCATTAGTAATATAAAACTTATTTCATGATAACATTAATCAAACCTAATAATCATGTTGGTTGATTTTTATGCCTCAAAAAAAGTGAAATCTCATTCACCTTAAGGTCATTTTTACTGTTAAAACTTTCAAGGTGTCTATAAGTTACATCAGAGCTTCCAAAACACCAAGTAATTTGGGAGTTGAGATCTATCTGGATTCTCGGTCATAAAGTGCCTATGCTGGAATTCATGTTGACATCTGCATTCCAATCTTGCCTTTATTTAGGGCCCTTCTCCCCTTTTAAAGCCATCTTCACAATTGTGATTCATTCCTATTGGAATCCATGTCATCTACGCATTGCACATTACTGGATCAGAAAGGGATACTTTGAGAATGTCCCAGTCTCTTTCTGCCTGAACAGATCCACTGTGTTCTCTATACTCCTTTCCCTGCTCTATATTAAGAGTAATTATTTCAAGGTTGTTAGTGCTTTTCTCAGAATTATTCTGAGTGGTTTATGTACTGATTAGTCACATACTTTTTGAAGTTCTCTAGTTTATGCCCAGCACCTTTGAATTTGGTCCTGTTATTTGGTTATCTTGTATCTTTCCTAAGACAAGGAGAGTAAAATATTGGTCTGCCCAAATTAGGGGGTAATAGATAGAAGCTTATAGATAACAGGCTCATATATAGATATATGATAGCAACTAAGTAATTGAATGAAATAGTGCTTTATTCTTTTTCTGTAGTGTTTTCATATACAATGCATCAGATTTACACAACCTTATAAGATATCAATCATATGTACTTTAATTGCATAGATCAGTACATTGGTTCAGTGAAATAAAATGGCTTTCCTAGATCTCATCTACTATTGACTCATTTATTGATTTTTCAGTTTCAATAATTTTAATTTCTCAGAGACATATTACTCTATTTGGGGGTAAAAAATATATATATATATAATCTCCATTTTATTTGTTTCTACATTGAATAAATATGATTACACTCTGCCTAGGGGAATTTGTTTTTGTTTGTTAACTTTTCCTTCTTAGACTCATTTACGCTTTATTTCTGAATTCTTATTTTAATCAATAAATCATTAAATTCATATCATTTGGAGTTTTAAAGGAGGCAATATTTTGAGACTTCTGTTGAAGGTGAGTTATTTTCCAGAAATGGTGCTTCTTGAAGGCGAATGCTGGGCTGACCATTTTCAGACCACCAACATAGTATGAATTTGGGAGGGCAAACTGCATAATAAATATTTGTCTTTCTATTCAGGAATAAAACTCAAGGTTTTTCTTGAGCTTTTTCTCGTTTTCCTTTTTCTTTTTCTAAGAATATATAGGATATTGGTGTGGAGGTGGATGGGATTTTTCTTCACCCATAAACTAAGAGATTAGGCCATTGTGATTCTAGTTCCATGAAGATCATTTTCTACTAGACTCCTCTATATCTTCTATCCCATGGGCTGCAGAGCTATGAAAAACAAAGTTAACGTTTCTTGGAATTGAGGAATGCCCACAGGGCAAATGCAGCTTCACTGCTCTACTTATATTTCTGGATTCTAACTTTCACTTAGTATTTGACCTCTGAGGATTGCTTCTTTTCTTTCTAGCTAAAGGATGTATTTTAAAATAGACTGAAGAATACATCCAACATTTTTAGTTATTTTAATCACGAGGGACATTCAATATATCCTGTCTCCTAAACTATTAGTGATAGAAGTCTAATGCTCTACTATTTGAATACTAATTTACTTTCAATTATAAATACTACTAAATCTTGGTGCACATCTTTAAATAGACTTATAAGAATAGCACAATAAGTGAAATGATTGGACAGATAGCATGCATATTGTTAAGACCCTTGATTTTGTACTGATAAATTGACCATAAATAAGTTTTGCCAATTGCACAGAGCCAGCAACACAGGATAAGAAACTAAATAAAATTATTATTCCACCACTTTACTTTTGAAATACAGAAAGCAAATATGATCTTAATATTGGAAATCTTATTTTGGGAAGTACTTTGGTGTCTTGGTGGTTAGGATTCCGGCTTTCACTGCCACGGCCAGGGTTCAGTTCCTGGTTAGGGAACTGAGACCCCCCAAGCCATCCAGTGTTACCAAATGTGTGTGTGTGTGTGTGTGTAGGCTTCCCTGTTAAGGGATGTTGGTAAAGGATCAGTTGGTAAAGAATCCACCTGCAATGCAGGATACCCTGGTTTGATTCCTGGGTCAGGAAGATCCCTAGGAGAAGAGATATGCTCCCCACTCCAGTATTCTTCGGCTTCACTGGTGGCTCAGATGATAAAGAATCTGCCTGCAATGTGGGAGACCTGGGTTTGATCCCTGGGTTGGGAAGATCCCCTGGAGGATGGCGTGGCAACCCATGACAATATCCTTGCCTGGAGGATCCCCATGGACAGAGGAGCCTGGCGGGCTACAGTCCATGCAGTCAAAAAGAGTTGGAGATGACTGAGCGACTAAGCACAACACAATATATGTATGGGCTTCCTTTGTGGCTCAGCTGGTAAAGAATCCAGCTGCAATGAGGGAGACCTGGGATGGATCCCTGGGTATACTTATGTATATATACATATATACATAAATATGTATGTATATACATATATGTGTATATATAATGTATATATATGCATAAATGTATATGTGAATACATAAATATATAGATATATGTATATATTTCATTAAATTGTATATGTAATTTTAGCTCATTTAAAAGTTAAATGTAGTAAGTTGAAGAAAAATAAAGAGGTGAGAAAGAGAAAGTTCTCGTTGCATAACCAAGTCATAGAAAGATAACATATCTTTCTATGGTAATGATGGGCTGATGGTGGTCTGTAAATAGATATGTCCATGGTTTAATCCTTAGAAACTCTGAGAGTTATTTTATCTAGAGAAATGGGTATTTACAGATGTGATTAAGCTTAGTATCTTGAGAGAAGGAATTTATCCTGTATTTTCTGGGTGGGCCCTAAACGCAGTCACAGGTAAACTTATAAAACAGAGATTAGACCAAGAAACATCAAAGGAAACAGACACACAGAAGAGAAGGAGATAATGTGAACTTGAAGGCAGAGACTGGAATAATGTGGTCAAGGAATGCCAACAGCCATCAGAAGCTAGAAGAGGCAAGGAATGGATTTTCCTATAGAGCCCCCAGAGAGAGTGTGGTCCTAATGACACTTTGCATTTGAACTTCTGGGTTCAGGACTGTGAGAGAATAAGTTTGTCATTTTTAATGCCACACCATTTGTGGCAACTCTAGGAAACTAACTAGCTAAGTTGTGTCCAGCTCTTGCAATCTCATGGACTGTAACCTGCCAAGCTCCTCTGTCCATGGGGTTTCCCAGACAAGAATACTGAAGTGAGTTGTCATTTCCTTCTCCAGGGAATCTTCCAGATCCAGAGATGGAACCTGGGTCTCCTGCATTTGTAGGTGGGTTCTTTACTAATTGAGTCACCAGGGAATTTCTTATCTTTTTTCTTATTCCTACTTATTTCTTTAGTCACCTTTATTCTACAGATCTGTGTATTCGTATGGCATCTGACAAAAGATCTAGTAAGAAAGACATTCAACTTGAAGTTTTAAGTTCTAGAAAAACTTTTTAAGCACAAGTTTGGCTTTCCAGTCCTTGGACAGATCATCATTACTATCTATGGGGAGAGACACCATGATTGGTTGACCATGAGTTACCTGACTATTCTTTTGAACAAATAAGAAGCATTTGTGACTATCAGACACTAATAACACCACCTGAATAGTTTACAAAAGAAGGGAGAAAATTTTCTGAACAAAGCACTATGTAAATGCATGAATGTCATTCTAGCTCAGCCCTTTATTCTGCACGACATACTCATGTATACACAGTAGTAAGTTCCATTTCTGGAAAATGTTGAACTTTCATTTCAGGAAGACTCTTTCTGTGTCACTCACATCTCTTTCAACCAGAAAGCACCAACAGTTCAATTGACAATAGATAGTTTCTGCTCAGTGTCTTGCCTATGTTGTAGATGATGAAGGTGACAAAGATGGATTATTTTATGACCTGTCACAGTTGTACCTCATCAAAGGTGGTCACAAATCTACAGGCCCAGGGTCTCAGTGGGCTTCATTGAGTATCCCTAGAACCCCCCTAATAGGCAAACTTAAATTATTTTCTTTAGCTGTCTTCTATGTCACATTAAATTTTTAGTCTTAGTGAAGAGAGTTATGTCAAATTTTGGAAATTCAGTTGTTTCAAAAAAATTCTCCCGTGATTATCAACTGATATTGTCTGAACAGTTTATTTTCAGATGGAGGTTATGATGTGGCTCTCCTAGCCTCTACCAAATATAGGTGGAGTTATTCTATTAATATAGTCTACACTGCTGAATGTTGAAAAAAAAATCTGTGAAGAACTGTAAGAAAGATAGAGTACATATAAATAATTTCTGAAATTTCAATTAAATAAGGTCCCAAGAGATCTAGATATAATGGACACCTACATAGCTGAGGATGAGACCTGGATCAACTATTTCTATGAGTTCTGTTGTGTCATGCCTGGCATTCCCTAAACATGATGTGGACAGAATGCATATTAGAGAGACAGAGACAATTTCAATATATGTAACCTGTTATACAGGCTTCCCAGATAGTGGTAAAGAACTCACCTGCCAATGTAAGAGACACAAAAGATGCGGGTTCGATCCCTGGGTCAGGAAGATCCCCTGGAGGAGGGCATGGCAATCCACTCCAGTATTCTTGCCTGGAGAATCCCATGGACAGAGAAGCTTGGAGTGCTACGGTCCATAGGGTCACCAAGAGTCAGACACGACTGAAGTGACTTAGCACGCATGCACAACTTACTATACTTCAGTTTAGTTCAGTCGCTCAGTCATGTCCAATTCTTTGCAATCCCATGGACTGCAGCACGCCAGGCCTCCTTATCCATCACCAGCTCCTGGAGTTTACACAAACTCATGCCCATTGAGTCGGTGATGCTGTTATACTTGGAAGCATGTAAACCAAAGATACAAAGAAAGCTATGTGAAACATAGAGATGGGATGGTTTGCACTGTAAGCTGTCAGATAAAATTATGTCTCAGACTTTACCATCTAGCAGCAAATTTTACATTCCAGAGGTGAGCTAGTCAAAAATGGATAAATTTCATGCTTCACATAAACTACAGTGACGATTTCAGAGATCTAGAGAAAAGTCATATAACATTCTGAAATACACTTAGCAGATGAGAGAAATGATATACTAGTGGCGTCAATTGAACAGCAAGTTGTGTGTGAAGCAGCATAAAACATTAGCTTGGAATTTGATGTGCCAAAAATATGAAATTAAATATAATAATGAATAAATCTGAGAGCCATTCCATCTCCAACGCAATTGTCACATTTTTCAACAAGAGAAATGATCTATCAGCACGTGACTTCTGTAGGAAGTTGTATAAAAATTCTTGAATTCTCAGATATCATGGATCAGCCAATTATGTAGGGAAAAATAATTTTTCATCATAAAAAATTAACTCTTAGCTACCTTTAAAGAATTTATATTTCTAGAAATATGATCACAAAAGGAAAAACAAAACAAGTTGACTGTCTTGGAGAAAGGCTTGAGGGATGAAAATTGTGTTCCTAACTCGATTTTAGATATGTTCAAAAAATAAGTATATAATGATGTGGCATATATTGTTGTGTTGTTTATTTGCTAAGTCATGTCCTACTCTTTTGCAACAACATAGACTGTAGCCCATCTGGCTCATCTGTCCATGGGATTTCCCAGGCAACAATGCTGGAGGGGGCCATTTCCTTCTCCAGGGTATTTTCCTGATCCAGGAATTGAACCCGTGTCTCCTACATTGGCAGGCGGATTCTTTACCACTGAGCCATCTGGGAAGCCCTGGTGGCATATATTAGAATCCTACAAAGAAAAAGCACTTATATTTTTGGACTCCTGTGTCTAGAACAGTGTCTAGATACCACATTTTTGTTCAGTGGAATTTAGTGTTAAATCTCATAGGGACTCATAGAAGGTCAAAAGATTTAGGTTGCCTGCATCTTTCTCCCACAATCTCTGATGGATTGGGTGGTTGTGCTTGTATGATGTCAGTTAGATTTAAAATAAGGATATTCACTCCATCTATTGAGTGTTTTCAAGCATTAAAATTTAGGGTTTCAGTAAACCAAACATTCAGTTAGTGAAATGACTCACTTTTCACCTGACTCTGTTCTTTGACATCATATAAATCAAGACTTGTAAAGCAATGACTTATAGGTGAACTAGAGTCCAGGGGTCAAATCTGGTTTGACTTTTTTTTTTTAAATAAAGTTTTATTGGAACACAGCCCTACCTATTTATTTAGGCATTATCTATGACTGCTTTCTTGCTACAACAATAGTTCTAGGTCTGTGCACCCGAAACCATAGCCCAAAAGCTGAAAATATTCATTGTATGGCTCTTTATAGAAACAGTTTAAAATCCCATGTTCTATCTATAGTAAACTGCAAATCTTTTGTTCAAGTTTCTTAAAAAAAAGCAAAGTAATGCTGAAAGTTAGGTCCTATTTTAAAATTGGAAATTCCTCTGACCACTGAAACACAGGTAAATAATGTCATTCAAAGCAGTCATAAAAAACAGTTCAGGGATTGGTGTGCTGGTAATGAAGAAAAGTAAACTCTTGTTCAGGAAAACCATTCAAATTAGATACTATTGAAAACTCAGAGAAACAGAAGTAGTAGTCTCATCTGATCTTTAGCTAAGAGATTAAAGAAAAAGGCAAAGTTTCTTCTGCTCACTCTTGGATCTGATCCTGATTAAACAGTGGTTGTGAATGTTTTGTTTTTTTGAGTCACAGGTAAGAAGGAGGCTGTTAGTCCTGCTCATTCAGGTGGAAAACTTTCCCCACTCCATGTATTCCTCAGAGTAAATGATTGGTTTGGGAATTATGGGAATCCTCAGTGATCCATGTTATTTTAGTCAATCTAATAATCAAATTAAAGTGATTGTGTAGCAATCTAATTAATCATTCATTGATCTGAAATTATAGTTTAAAAAACAAAGAAATATATTGGCTAGAAAATTATTGATTTGTTTTGATTATGTCCACAGAGGAACTATAATTTCTTTAACAGTTGTCTGAACATAATTCATAGAATTACCTGCCTGCAGTCATAATGAAAACATGATAAAAATGTTCTACAGCCTCAACTTTCAAAATATACCAGGAGGAAAATAAAGGCAATTATTTTTTTCCAAAAGATATATTGAAAAAAATCATTTTAAGTGAAAATAATAGAATAAAAATGCACTTAAATAATGGTTATAGCAGTATATATCTGTCCTCAGACAACATTTTGACATTTTTAGTACTATACATGGAATGTCAAATAAAATTTTGTTGTAGTATAAAACAAAGGTTTTAGAGTTAAGACCAAAATGACAAAAACAGACAAAACCTGGCTTAAAATCTCTGACCCATCCTGGTGAAGTAAGTAACATTTGAAAAGTGTCAGGGGTATGTTGCTGACTTAGATCCTTCTTCAAGATTGAAGGGCTTATTCTCTCTTTCAACTCTCATGGAAAGAAGGTTGATAAGTGTCAGCTGTCAGACCTCTCAAGAAACTATCCTTAGCTAAAGAGAGTCACCTCTCCCAAAGTCACACCTTCTTTCCAGGACAGCCTCCATCCAGTGACTGGACAGTAAGTTGTATAACGGATCAGACACTTTGTTGCAACTCAAGGGCAATTCTGGCTTCAGAGTTCCATGGAGGGTTGCCTGAAGCCCTATTGTGACTTCTCCATAACCTAAATTATCCTTCTGTCCAATCTTCTTCTTTATCTCCCCTGTGGCAGTGATCCCAAGAGAACTCTTTAAAAAAATTATTTATTTTTTGGCTGTACTAGGGCTTTGTTGCTGCATGGTCTTAGTTGTGGCGAGCAGAGACTACTCTCTAGTTGAGGTGTGCAGTTTTCTCATTGTGGTGGCTTCTCATGTTGCAGAGCCCTGGCTCTAGGGCATACAGGTTTCAGAAGTTGTGGTGCTTGGGTCCAGTTGCTCCACAGCACATGGAATCCTCTCAGACTGGGGACTGAACCCGTGTCTCCTGCATCGGCAGGCAGATTCTTTACTCCTGAGCCACTATGGAAGCCCCCAAGATAAATCATGAATTACCATCCACCATGCTAATCTCTGGGCTTCCCTGGTAGCTCAGCCAGTAATGAATACGCCTGCAATGCAGGAAACCCTGGTTTGATTCCCGGGTCAGGAAGATCTGCTAGAGAAGGGATACGCTACCCACTCCAGTATTCTTGGGCTTCCCTGGTGGCTCAGCTGATAAAGAATCTGCCTGCAGTGTGGAAGACATGGGTTGGATCCCTGGGTTGGGAAGATCCCCTGGAGAAGGGAAAGGCTACCCATTCCAGTACTCTGGCCTGGAGAATTCCATGGACTGTATAGTCCCTGGAGTTGCAAAGAATCAGACATGACTGAGTGACTTTCACTTCACTTAACTTCATGCTAATCTCCAGATTTCCCTGGTGGCTCAAGTGTAAAGAATCCACCTGCAATGCCAGAGATACCAGTTGGATCCCTAGGTCTGAAAGATCACCTGGAGAAGGAGATGGCAACCCACTCCAGAATTCTTGCCTGAAAGTGCCAATGGTCAGAGGTGCATGGTGGGCTGTAGTCCATGGGTTGTAAAAGAATTAGACATGATTTAGTGCAAAGCAACAATAACAGTGCTAATCTCCATCTCAGTTCTGCTTCCTATTAAGAGTCAGTGATTGGAGTAGGCTAAGAAAGTGCACATTCAGATTAAATTTTTGGAGACAGAGCACCCAAATCCTGCTGGCAATGAAAAACCCAACATAGTGGTAAGTGGAAAACAATAGCCTCTGGCTCAAATCAGTTGACTAATGTGCCCTAGTAGAGACATAGTGACTGATATCAAGTTATCATGTAACCATCACGTGTTTTGTTCTGTTGCACTTACCAAATCATGAAATCAAAGAGGTCTATTTAAATTCCATTATAACATGGAAGTTGTGCACTTGGAATTGAGCATGACCAGTGCCAAAAATGGCAAGTTTGTTATACAAACAAGGTTACCCAGACACCATGTTCAACATCTCTCCTTCAGCTCACTTCTATGCCCATATGGCGGCTTATTATAACCAAGGGATGGAGGCAGAAAACAAGGTCAGATCATTTCTCTGATCTAGGTGCTTAGTATGAGTGAATATAAGCTGAAAATGTATTGCAGCTGGTAATCCACTTTGGTTAAAAGGAAATAACCTGAGTCAGTACAGTCGTCCTTTGGTATCTGTGGGAGATTGCTTTTAGGACCCACTGGAGATCCATGAATACTCAATTCCCATTGTCGGGTCTCTGTATCTGCGGTTCACCATTACAGATTCTGAAGGCCAGAGGGCCAATTATATGTAGATTCATGAGCAGTGGCAAATGGCTTGGGGAGAGTGCTCAGAGGTTGAACAGAGAAAAAGAAATGGGTTGGCAAGTTCATCAGAGGCCAAAAAGAGAAAAATTGGAAAATTGGTAAGAGCATCTGGAATAGCAGCATGGGATGTGCTACAGGAATGAACATTAAGTGTAAAAATCTTTGTATTTCATGTTAATGTCCACTGGTGCATATCCACCATGGAAGGGTTACTATATAGCCAACTAGAGTATGTATGCCTTGGCTAGTTGACATCAACCAGCCTTTGTTATTCCCCTCTCCCCCAATTCTGGCACAATGAATGAATGGACAGAAGAGTTATGGTGGCATGTATGGGCTCAACAGCACAGATTCCCACTGGCCAATCTGGTATAGGTAAGGCGGTTTATGGGTTTCAGCCTGTCAGCAACAAAGTTCAAGTCTAAATCCCCGATTGAGTCTCCTCCCTCAAGGAGAATAATCATCCTTTGTAGGAGGTTTATTACATTAGATTGCTTCAACCTAGAAGGAATAGTGATTTATTTTGATGGACATTGATACCTGTTTTAGGTATGGCTTTTTCCTTCCTGCTTGAAGAGCCTTATCCAGGATGACTGTCAAGGGACTTGTGTAAGTATCTGATGCATTTACATGGCATCCCCAAAAGTATTATATTCAATTGTATTTTTGGTCCTTAGCATTATTTTCTAATCAGCCATATTAGCTCTGGTGCTATGTAATTTCACAGCCTGTCTAACATAGTCTGTCTTACAAATACAAAATTTTATAAGGAAAAAAGAGGTCAGAACAATCAGCTAAACTACAAATAGCTATGTGGGCCAGTTGTTGCTCAGCTTTCCATTTAGAAAGCATGGCAACACTGAACAATAGGATTCTTCTATTTATTTCTTCTGGCTTGACCCCTTGTCCAGCTATGATCATTACATTGTCTTCTAACTCTATTCAGCTTAAACACTGCTGAGTGTTGTGACTGCTGTTCTTGAACTTTTAATAATTATCCTTTATTTGGGGACAAGCACGCAAGGGCTTCCCTGATAGCTCAGTTCATAAAGAATCCGCCTGCAATGCAGGAGACCTAGGTTCGATCCCTGGGTTAGGAAGATCCCCTGGAGAAGGGAAAGGCTACCCACTCCAGTATTCTGGCCTGGAGAATTCCATGGACTGTATAGTCCATGGGGTTGCAAAGAGTCAGACAGGACTGAGTGACTTTCACTTTCACATAAGGGAACTGGATAAGAAACATGCATAGCTGGGAATGCAATGGGGATGAGAAAATAAATGAACAATGTCTGACTCTGATCTGCAACTAAAGTGTTTGAATCTTATGGAAGAAATGGTTTATTGATATCAGTATTTATTCTCCACTTTTGTTGTTGTTGTTAAGTCACTCAATTGTGTCTGAATCTTTGCAATGCCATGGAATGCAGTACGCCCAGCTTACCTGTCCTTCACCATCTCCTAGAGCTTGCTCAAACTCATGTCCATTGAGTTGATGATGTCACCCAACCATCTTGTCCTCTGTCCTCCCCTTCTCCTCTTGCCTTCAATCTTTCCCAGCATAAGGGCCCTTTCCAATGAATTGGCTCTTCACATCAGGTGGCCAAAATATTGGAGCTTCAGCTTCAGCATCAGCCCTTCCAATGAATATTCAGGGTTGATTTCCCTTAGGATTAACTGGCTTGATTTCTTTGCTGTCCAAGGGGCTCTCAAGAGTCTTCTCCAGCACCACGATTTGGAAGCATCAATTCTTTGGACCTCAACTTTCTTTATGGTCCAACTCACATCAGTACATGACTACTGGAAAAACCATAGATTTGTCTAGACAGACCTTCGTTGGCAAAGTGATGTCCCTGCTTTTTAATACACTGTCTGGGTTTGTCATAGCTTTTCTTCCAAGGAACAAGCACCTTTTAATTTCATAGGTGTAGTCACTGTATGCAGTAATTTTGGAGCCCAAGAAAATAAAGTCAGTCACTGTTTCCATATTTTCCCCATATATTTGCCATGAAATGATGGGACCAGATGCCATGATCTTCATTTTTGGAATGTCAAGTTTAAGCCAGCTTTTTCACTCTCCTCTTTTATTTTCATCAAGAGGCTCTTTAGTTCCTGTCCATTTTCTGCTATTAGGATAGGCCATCTGCATACCTGAGATTACTGATATTTCTCCCAACAATCTTGATTCCAGCTTGTGCTTCATCCAGTCCAGCATTTCATATGATGTACTCTGCATATAAGTTAAATAAATAGGATGATAGTATATAGCCTTGATGTTCTCCTTTCCCAATTTTGAACCAGTCCTTTGTTCCATGTCCAGTTTTAACTATTGCTTCTTGACCTGCATGTAGGTTTCTCAGGAGGCAGGTAAGATGGTATGGTATGCCCATCTCTTTAAGAACTTTCCATGGTTTATTTTGATCCACCCTCAAAGGTTTTAACATAGTGAATGAAGCAGAAATATATGTTTTTCTGGAATTCCTTGCTTTTTCTTATAATCCAACAGATGTTGGCAATTTGATCTCCGATTCCTCTGCCTTTTCTAAATCCAGCTTGTACATTTGGAATTTCTCATTTCACCTATTCAGGTTTTAACTAGGACTCTGGCTTTCTCTATGATGCAGCTAGATAGTATTAGCAGTTAAGAGACCATATTTCCCAGGCTCCCTTGCTATCACTTTCCAGTATATAAGCAAAGTGATTTTTCATTTCTGGCTCACATCCTTAGAGCAAGCTGCTTGCTTTCCACTTCCTCTTTCCTTTTTCTGTTCTCCAGGAAATAAATAAGCCCAGAGAAAGATACTATGTGTCAGAGATGAGAGTCATTCCTTAGACTTCCATCTTCCCTCAGTCACTGTATTTTTGGAAATCTCTTTGTTATAGCTACTTAGTTTAAACCATATGAATAAATAAATCATATTAATCAATAAATATATGAAGAGGAAAACAGGAAGTGCTGTTAATAGCAATGTGGGTTGCTCCTGTCTGCCCCAGGAATCAAAAGTAAGTAATGTATTTTTCAGGAGTATGGTGAGAGGTGCATAATATAAATAGAAGCAAGGATCTACAAGAAAATCTAAAGAAGGAGATCTTCCCTGGGCTGGGAAGATCCCCTGGAGAAGGAAATGGCAACCCACTCCAGTACTCTTGCCTGGAAAATTCCATGGACAGAGGAGCCTTGTAGGCTACAGTCCATGGGTTCGCAAAGAGTCAGATACAACTGAGTGACTTCACTTCACTTCACTTCAAAGAAGGATGTAAGCTTAGAGTAAGGAATGGCAACAGTAGAAAAATACAAAATTGACTTTATTATTTAAATACACAGCCAGTGTTTCTGGTTATTTATTTTAATGAGACTGCTTTTTAATTTTTATTTACTTTTTTGGCTGTACCATGAGGCCTGCAGAAATTTAGTTCCCCAACCAGGAATCAGACCTTTGCTCCCTGCAGTGGAAGCTTGGAGTCTTAACTTCTGGAACCTCTGGGAAGTCCCTGGTTCTGGCGATTTTATATGAACTTCTAATTGGACATCATGGACATTTCAAGTTTAATATAAATGTTTACTCTTAGATTCTAGTCCAGATTCCTTTATTCTTTCCCAGGTGTTCAACTCTGAGCTATGACGCAGAGTCATGAAAAGGGGGGACTCATAGTATGTGCTATATTTAGAAGTATGTACTGTAGACCCATTTAGACTTGATTCTGTCCCTTCACATAGTGTTGCTTCACTTACTGTTACTAGAATCTGAATTTCAGTTTATTCTTATGTAAATGAGGATACTAACACCCACAGTTCAGTTCAGTTCAGTCACTTAGTCGTGTCCGACTCTTTGCGACCCCATGAATTGCAGCACGCCAGGCATCTCTGTCCATCACCAACTCCTGGAGTCTACCCAAACCCATGTCCATCGAGTCGGTTATGCCATCTAACCATCTCATCCTCTGTCGTCCCCTTCTCCTGCCCCCAATCCTACCCAGCATTAGGGTCTTTTCCAATGAGTCAACTCTTCGCATGAGGTGGCCAAAGTATTGGAGTTTCAGCTTCAACATCAGTCCTTCCAATGAACACCCAGGATTGATCTCCTTTAGGGTGGATTGATTGGATCTCCTTGCAGTCCAAGGGACTCTCAAGAGTCTTCTCCAACACCACAGTTCAAAAGCATCAATTCTTCGGTGCTCAGCTTTCTTCACCATCCAACTCTCACATCCATACATGACCACTGGAAAAACCATAGCCTTGACTAGACGGACTTTTGTTGGCAAAGTAATGTCTCTGCTTTTCAATATGCTATCTAGGTTGGCCATAACCTTCCTTCCAAGGAGTAAGCGTCTTTTAATTTCATGGCTGCAATCACCATCAGCAGTGATCTTGGAGCCCCCAAAAATAAAGTCTGACACTGTTTCTACTGTTTCCCCATCTATTTCCCATGAAGTGATGGGACCACAACAGAGAGTTAATATAAGGTTTAAAAGAATAAAAATTCGTCAGTTCAGTTGCTCAGTCATGTCTGACTCTTTGTGACTCCATGACCTCTTGCACATTAGGCTTCCCTGTCCATCACCAACTCCCAGAGCTTGCTCAAGCTCATGTCCATCTAGTTGATGATGCCTTCCAACCATCTCATCCTCTGTCGTCCCCTTCTCCTCCCAGCTTCAATCTTTCCCAGCATCAGGGTCTTTTCTAATGAGTCAGTTTTTCGCATCATGTGGCCAAAGTATTGGAGTTTCAGCTTCAACATCAGTCCTTCCAATGAATATTCAGGACTGATTTCCTTTAGGATGGACTGGTTTGATCTCCTTGCTGTCCAAAGGACTCTCAAGAGTCTTCTCCAACACCACAGTTCAAAAGCATCAATTCTTCAGTGCTCAGCTTTCTTTATAGTCCAGCTCTCACATCTATACATAACTGTTGGAAAAACCATAGCTTTGACTACATGGACTTTTGTTGGTAAAGTAATGTCTCTGCTTTTTAATATGCTGTCTAGGTTGGCCATAGCTTTTCTTCCAAGGAGCAAGCGTCTTTTAATTTCATGGCTGCAGTCACCATCTGCAATGATTTTGGAGCCCAAGAAAATAAAGTCTGTGACTGTTTCCCTTATTTCCCCATCTATTTGTCATGAAGTGATGGGACCAGATGCCATGATCTTAGCTTTTCAAATCTTGAGTTTTAAGCCATTTTTTTCACTTTTCTTTTTCACATTCATCAAAAGGCTCTTCAGTTCCTCTTCACTTTCTGCCATACGGGTGGTGTCATCCTCATATCTGAGGGTATTGATATAGCTCCAGTCCATCTAGCTGGCAAATATTGCAATCTTGTTGACAATCTTACTCAGCAAATGAATAAAAACTCTTAGCTAAACACAAAATTTTATTTTGTTGAGTTTTTCTAAGAAAAAGTTAAAATAATATAAATACATAAATTTTAAAAAGAAATAAAAACACTTAGGGCATTCCCTGGCACATAAGAAACATGCACTTAGACAGTTTGTTGTTACTACTGTATTATTATTATTGATAATAAAACTGTAACTGATGCTTGTTTCCTTCAGTGACCAAAACCTATTGATATTAAAATATCTGAATATGGAGACATTTTTATCTCTATCTTATATTGTAGCATTTCACCCCACCAGAGAGAAATACACAACTAGAAATAGAAACAGTGAGAAGCTTGTATCTACTTTCCTATCTCTTTGTGATTACTGACCCAAAGACATTTTTTAGTGTGGAAACTTAAAAGTCAAATCTCCAGAGTCCTTCATCCATGCAGAGTGCTATGAAATTTCTCTATTTTTCAAGTCATAATTTAATACGGGTCAAAGTCCTGGTGTTTAATGATAAATGGCAGTGAGAATGGCCTCTTCAAATGACAATAAATTAATGGCAAAGACCACAGATCTGCTGAGTTGCTTACTAAGCTTTGAATCTAGCAAATAGCTTTCCACATGTATATTAGAAATTCTAGATAGATTTTCCAGTACAAAGAGACCTCATGTTTGTAAGTATTCAGATGGAATATTTTAAGTTTTAGGAACTTTAAATGAGATAGGTAGAGTTGCTGAAGAAAATACTAAATCACTGAAGCTGAACTTTAACACCTGTTCTACATCTAATTAGTTGAATTAGAGTCACTTTGTAAGAGAGTTAATCAATTCTCTTGCTTTAGCTGCCCCAGTGCTTCTGAAATTTGCTGATGGTATCATTACATTGGAAGGAGACACTCTGAATTTTAATAGGAGTATTTCTTTTAAAATCTTAGTGGTACAACAAAAACAAGCATTAAGATATATATATATATATATATATATACACACACACACACATATATATACATATATATATATATAATATTTTTTTTCCTGCAAAATAAGGACTTTACCAGGGCAGGATTATACCCTTATCTGAACAATAGAATGAAATAACATGTCAGTCAAATGTAGCTTTGTTAAGTTCAGCTTGGTAGACACTGTGCCTAGTGCAGTGTCTGGCATAGACTAAGATTTAACTAAACATTTTCTAACATTGTTTGTGTAAGTAGTGATACAATTATCTATTTGACAAAATGCCTAAATGCAGTGGGTTGCTAACTACATAATATAATAGAAAGACCCTAATAAAAATGTTTCCTTCACATCCAAAAATGTTTTTTCATTAAAGTTCTCACATTAAGTAATGACTAAAATATCCTGTCACAAAATGGCAAGAAAGTGTAGTTTTTATTTTAAGTGTGTATAAATATTTTCTTGGACTCCAAAATCACTGCAGACAGGGACTGCACCCATGAAATTCAAAGATGCTTGCTCCTTGGAATGAAAGATATGACCAACCTAGACAGCATATTAAAAAGCAGAGACATCACTATGCCGACAAAGATTCATATATTCTAAGCTATAGTTTTTCCAGTAGTTATGTATGGATAGGAAAGTTGGACTATAAAGAACACTGAGCACCAAAGAATTGATGCTCTTGAATTGTGGTACTAGAGAGGACTCCTGAAAGTCCTTTGGATTGCAAGAAAATCAAATGACTCAATCCCAAAGGAAATCAGCGCAGAATATTCATTGGAAGGGCTGATGCTGAAGCGGAAACTCCAATAATTTGGACACCTGATGTGAAGAGCCAATTCATTGGTAAAGACCCTGATGCTGGGAAAGATAGAAGGCAGGAGGAGAAGGGGATGACAGAGGATGAGATGGTTGGATAGCATCACTGACTCAAAGGACATGAATTTGAGCAAACTCCGAGAGATAGTGGAAGACAGAGAATCCTGGTGTGCTGCAGTCCATGGGGTCACAAAGAGTTGGACATGACTTAGGGACTGAGCGACAGCAAAGCATGTCTATCAAATGTAACTTTCTGAACTGCAGCTTGGTAGATACTGTACCTAGTGCAGTATCTGTCATAGACTAGGATTTAACTAAACATTTTCTAACATCATTCATGTAAGTGGTAATACAATTATCTGTTTGATGAAATACCTAAATGCAGTGAGTTGCTAACTGCATAATATAATATAAAGGTATTCAGAAAAATGCTTACTTCACACCCCGAAGTATTTTTTCATTGAAAATCTCACATTAACTTATCACTAAAACGTCCTGTGACAGAAAGGCAAGAGAGTGCAAATTTTAGTTAAATATGTATACACCACCACCACTACCACACACAGACACACACACGTGCACACATATTTGGCAATTACATATCTGGTCTATGACTAAGGGCTTTAAATATAGTAAGTAACTCATTTAAACCTTGCAACATGACTCAGTACTGTTATTATCATCAGTCATTAATAGTTAATTTTCAAATCATTTGATTCCCAGTTTTTTTTTTTAAGAAATCTCCATATTCTTCTCCATACTGTGAGAAAACCATAATTGGGAAAAAAAAAAAATGAATGCATGTACCCCAATATACATCCCAGCACTGTTTACAATAGCCAGGACATGTAAACGACATAGATGCCCATTAACAAATGAATGGATAAAGAAGTAGTCGTACATATATGCAATGGAATATTACTCAGCCATAAAAAGGAATGAATTTGAATCAGTCCTAGTGAGGTGGATGAACCTAGGCCTTGTTATACAGAGAGAAGTAATTCAGAAAGAGAAAAACAGTTATTGTATATTAATGTGTATATATGGAATCTAAAAAAGTGCTACTGATGAACCTATTTGTAGGGCAGCAGTAGAGATGTAAATATAGAGAACAGACTTGTGGACATGGCAGCAGAAAGGACAGGGTGGGAGAAACTGAAAGAGCAGCATTGAAACATGTACATTACCATATGTAATAGTAGCCAATGGGAATGTGCTCTTGGGGCAGGGAGCTCATGACAACCTAGAGGGGTGAGATAGGGTGGGGTGTGGGAGGGAGGTTCAAGAAGGAGGCGACATATGTATACCTATGGCTGATTCATGTTGATGTATAGCAGAAACCAACACAATATTGTAAAGCAATTATCCTCCAATTAAAAATAAATTTAAAAAAACAATAAAAATTTTTGCAAGCATTTGAAAAGCTAGTGAGTTAGTCTGATAGGGTTTGAGGATGCTGGGAATTCAATGATAGAATTCTATTTTGGAAAATTGGGTCTATCTAGATGCTAAGGATTTAATTAAGTAATTCACTATTTTTATATTGTACCTACAATGATTTAGCAATTTCAAAATATATAGTGCTCTCCTAAATTTGACACTATTGCACTCAAGACTTATTGGGATAGTATATGCAAGACATAAAATGTAATTCACTATAGTATGTAATATATTCAAGAGGCAGTGAGAAAAAAATGCTTTCAGATAAAGTGAGTTGAGTTTGCATAAGTGCCTCTAGCTTTATTGACTCTCTACATTAAACTATTATTTCCCTTAATCAGTTCATATTCTATACCCTATATGAGCATCATTAAAGAACTGTGAGGGGAATTTGGATTAGGCTTTAATTCTTGAAACCTCCAGAATTTCTGCCATTGTGTGAAAATTATAATACTGTTGTGTATTTGTGTGGCTTAATATCTGTCCTCTATTTTTTTTTTGTATTTATTTATTTGGTTGGTTGCCCTGGATCTTTGGGGCATGAGGAATGTTTTGTTGCTGTACCTGGGCTTCTCTCTAGTTGCAACACAGGTTTAGTTGCCCCACAACATGTGGGATCATAGTTGCCTGACCAGGGATCCAAAGAGTCAGACATGACCCAGTGACTAAAAAGAACAATAACATTGGATTGTGACCTAAAGTATGAAACAAATATACATGAGTTCATATGATATGAATAAATGATTGAAGAGATATATTAATTTAAGCAAAGTTACAAATATTGTTTAAAGAAATGTTCCAAATTAATTTACATAAATTCTTATCCTCAATCCCAAAGTGAAGAATACTTCCCCTTTCCCCCTTCTCTCCCCAGCTGGGAGCTACAAATAGTGACTTACTTCCAAAGACTAGTAAAAGGAAAGGGAATACTTTAACTTTACAGTGTAGAAGGAAAACTTTAACTTTACAGTGTAGAAAGCTTGGCTGTTTGATCAAAGATACTGTCATCAGTTATTAGTCATGTCAGTGGTATGTACTCCTGAAATAACTGATGAACACTTCTATGTTATTCTTCCTCCAAACCACCAACTACAATTTGGACAATGAGAAAAATACCACACAAAATCCATATTGAGGGATAGTCTACAAAATACTTGACCAGTACTCCTCAAAATCATCAAGAGAATGAAAAACAAAGAAAAATTTAGAAGCAGTCAAAGGTCAAAGGGAACTAAGATCATATAATGACTAAATGCAGTATGAGATCCTGGCTTGAATCTTCGAAGAGAGAAAAGATGTCCGACTCTTTGTGATTCCACGGACTTTACAATCCATGGAATCCCCCAGGCCAGAATACTGGAGTGGGTATCCTTTCCCTTCTCCAGGGGATCTTCCCAACCCAGGGATCGAACTCAGGTCTCTCACATTGCGGGCAGATTCTTTACCAGCTGAGCCACAAGACAAGCCATAGAAGAGAAAAAAAAAAAATATATATATATATATATATCTTAGATGAACACATGAAGTATGAATAAATTTTGGACTCTCTAGTTGATAATTAACAATTCTGAGATGAGGTTTATGGGAACTTTCTGTAGTTTCTTTGCAACTTCTTTGGAAATCTAAAACTATGCTAAAATTAAAAGTTCATTTAAAAATATATATTGATCATACTGCTTCCAGTATTAGTGACCCAAATAACTGTGCATGCATGCTCAGTCACTTCAGTCATGTCAACTTTTGCGACCCTATGGGCCATAATCCACCAGGCTCCTATGTCCATGGGGAGTCTCCAGACAAGAATACTGGAGTGAGTTGCCATTTCCTCCTCCATGGGATCTTCCCGACCAAGGGATAAAACCCACGTTTCCGATGTCTCCTGCATTGGCAGGCGGGTTCTTTAGCACTAGCTCCAACTGGGAAGCTCCTAAATAACTATACACTTGTAAAAAATTAATAAGAAGTAAAAGCTACCTGTAGGATAGACAAATACAAGCAAATTTTAGAGAAGTATTTACACTAGGAAAAGGGGATGACTCTCGGTTTACAGTTTTCAGCCTGATACCAAGCCACAGACACAATGTAAAGTGACTGACACTCCAACAGGAAGACCTTAGTCACTTCCTTCTGACCTTAAAGAACCAAACGATAAGGTTCAGGAAACCATAGTTGCTAGAATGTAATGGAAGAAGGAGGATCATGAAGAACAGAGTTGGAAGGAAAACCTCTGATTTTTTAATGTAAACTCTGCCCAAATCTCTGAATGAACTCTGAACATGTAGGCAGACTCACAACAGCTTATTTCAGAATAAAATAACTAAGCTGTGATTCAAGGTGACCCCAAAGCACAGTCTGCAGTTTGAGTCCATAAATAAGTTAATTACCCCCTATAATGACAAAGCCCGTATTTATCAAGGGTAATAGAAAATTAACATTCTGGAGGGGGACATATCTCATTTATTATTTGAGATTACTGTGTAAGAAGTATGTATTGATATAATTATTTATGTATCCTTTCACTTATTTATATCTAGGTTGGCTTATATGCATTTATTTTACACTTTGATTAAATTCAGTATTATGCTATTTATTTTGTTGCTCAAATTGTTCCAACCTTCTCTTTGGACCTCTTTCACATTGACTCCTAAGACCCTCTGACATGTGTGTATCCTTTTGTTTCCTGCTATCTGGCATGACAAGATGTTCCTTGCTCATTTTGTGTTTTTCCTGCTCCAGTCCCTTCAGTGCGGACTCTACTCAGTAAGAATCCTAGAAAAATTTCTTGTGTAACCTGAAAAAAATATATAAGAAAATAGATGTGCAGTTATAGCTAAAAAAACTTTTGGAAAATTGGTGGGGAGAGTGATTTCATGGGTTCATTGAAAGCAGTGAGACTTGTTATACATAGGAACTAAATATATTGTCAACCTATAGTAAATAAAATACTGTTAGCATTTATACTCACAGATAAACAGTCTAGCAATTTAAAATAGTATGTAATTTAGAGCTTATAAATTCATAAAAACAAATTCATAAATCTAACAATCACCACATATAATGTTAGCAGGAAAATATGAATTAGTCAATATATCAGATTAGGAAAATTGTCTCTCCTTTGGAAAACATTAAATCAGTTTATTAGCATTGTTGTTGTTCTGTTCATTTGCTAAGTCATATCCAGTTCTTTCACCCCATCGATGCAGCATGCCAGGCTTCCCTGTCCTTCAGTATCTCTAGAGTTTGCTAAAACTCATGTCCATTGAGTTGGTGATGCTATCAAACCATCTCATCCTAATAAAGGCAAACACAATATTAACATGAAAGCCCTAATTAAAATGTATTTATACAAATATACAAATAAATATATAGGTTAATATGTCCATGGAAGGAAAGAATTTCTAAAGAAAAAAAAGAGCTAAATATATGAAGGATAAGAGTAGATAAATTTAACTACTGTAATATTTAACATATCTGTGTGCAATACATAAAGAAACTACATGAAATATATCCAACAAATTATTAGTGTTCAAAATTTTACTGAAGGCAAACAATTTAATTTAAAGGATACAAATGAGCTTATTTATAAAAACAGAAGTAGAGCCACAGATGTAGAAAACAAACTTATGGTTACCAGGGTATAAAGGGAGAGGGGGATAAATTGGGAGATTGTGATCGACATATACATACTACTATATATAAAATAGATAATCAATGTGGACCTATTGTATAGCACAGGGACCTCTACTTAATACTCTGTAATGAATTATATGAGAAAATTAAAAAGAGTGGATATATGTATGTGTATAAATGATACACTTTGCTGTACACCTGAAACTAAAACTGTATCAAAATATTCATGCACGCATGCTATGTCACTTCAGTCATGTTCCACTGTTTGTGACCCTGTGGACAGTAGCCTGCCAGGCTTCCCCGTCCTTCACTATCTCTTGGAGTTTGCTCAAACTCATGTCCATTGAGTTGGTGATGCCATTCAACCATCTCATCCTCTGTCATCCCCTTCTCCTCCTGCCTTCAATCTTCCCCAGCATCAGGGTTTTTTCCAGTGAGTCAGCTCTTCCCATCAGGTGGCCAAAGTATTGAAGCTTCTGCTTCAGCATCAGTCCTTCCAATGAACATTCAGGGTTAATTTCCTTTAGGATTGACTGGTTTGATCTCCTTGCTATCCAAGGGACTCTCAAGAGTCTTTTCTAGCATGACATTTTGAAAACATCAATCTTTTGAAACTCAGCCTTCTTTATGGTCCAACTCTCACCTTCATACATGACTATTGGAAAAACCATAGCTTTGACTATCCAAACCTTTGTCAGCAAACTGACAAGGTTCCTCTGCCTTTTCTAAATCCATCCTGTGGATCTGGAAGTTCTTGGTACACACACTGGTGAAACCTAGCTTGAAGAATTTTGAGCAGAACCTTGCTAGCATGTGAAATGAATGTAATTGTCTGGTAGTTTGAACATTCTTTGGCATTGCTTTTCTTTGGGATTGGAATGAAAACTGACCTTTTCCTGTGGCCACTGATGAGTTTTCCAAGTTTGCTGGCATATTGAGTGCAGCACTTTCACAGCATCATCTTTTAGGATTTGAAATAGCTCAGCTGGAATTCCATCACCTCCACTAGCATTGTTCATAGTGATGCTTCCTAAGGCCCACTTGACTTCACACTCCAGGATGTCTGGCTCAAGGTGAATGACCACACGATCATGGTTATCCAGGTCATTAAGACCTTTTTTTGTACAGTTCTGTGTATTCTTGCCAACTCTTGATTGCTTCTACTTCTGTGAGGTCCCTGCTGTTTCTGTCCGTTTTGTGCCCATCTTTCCCTAAAATGTTCCTGTGGTATCTCCAGTTTTCTTGAAGATATCTCTAGTCTTTCCCATTCTATTGTTTTCTTCTATTTCTTTGCATTGTTCCCTTAAGAAGGCTTTATTATCTCTCATTGCTATTCTTTGAAACTCTGTATTTAGTTGGGTATGTCTTTCCTTTGCCTTTAGCTTCTCTTTTCTTAGCTATTTGTAAGTCCTCCTCAGACAGTTATTTTGCCTTCTTGCATTTTACCTAAAAAGGGGCATGGCTCAATAAGCTCTGTTGTGATTAATACTACTGAATAGTTTGAAACAATTAAAAAGAATAAAAAAATATTTTCATGTATTATCAAACAAAGATTTCCAAAATTTTATTGTTTTGGGAAAACAGTTTTAGAAAAAACATATATATTATAAAATTATTTATGTAAAATATAAATAATCACAGTGATAAAACTGTATTTTATGACTATACATGCACATATATAGAAAGCACATAGAAAGAAAATATATATAACCTTATGAGATAATTAAGAATATGAGGGAGATATTTGGAAGAAAGTGAAGACTTGAGCTTATCTGACATAGCTTAGATTTTTATAAGGAACCCATATTAACATACTCCTTATGCAATTAAAACTAATTTGAAACTACTACAGAAGAATAAATACTGTTTAATCCATCAAATAAGTATATTAAATGACATAATGTGGTAAACATGTGTAGCACTGAGCCAGGCTGACAGGAGTGTGTGACAATTGCATATAGCATGTATATGATAGTATGCTGTGCTGTGCTTAGTCGCTCAGTCATGTCCGACTCTTTGCAACCCCATGGATTGTAGCCTGCCAGCCTCCTCAATCCACGGAGATCCTCCAGGCAAGAATACTGGAGTGGGTTGCCATGCCCTCCTCCAGGAGATCTTTCCAACCCAGGAACGAACCCAGGTTTCCCATATTGAGGCGAATTCTTTACCGTCTGAGCGAGATATCATATATGTCACATTCATGATAGCATATATATATATACACACACACATATACATAGGTATATATACGTATGTATGTGTATACACATACATATATGTATGTATATATGTATACATACATACATATATACGTATACATATATATGTATACATACATATATACATATACATATATATGTATACATACATATATACATATACATATATGTATACATATATACATACATATATGTATGTGTATACACATACATACATATATATACCTATGTATGTGTGTGTGTGTGTATATATATATATATATATATATATAATGACAAAATGTGGCATATGATAGTAGGCAAATGATTGTTGAAACATACGTTACAAAAATATTAACGTTTTAGCTTTTGTATGAAAAAAAAGAGAAACTCTTTTGATATCTAAGAATGGAAAGATACACCTCTAATGATAAAAACAAGTGTTTTTCTGAAACAAAATTATGATATCTTCCTTAAAAATCATCTCTACTAAAATAAAGACAAAATAAAGTTTCTCTATAATCACTGTAATTGTATAACTTTGTTCAAAAATTCTGACCAATGCAACGAGAAATAAATTGAATTGAAGCAATGAAACAGAAGATTATAGTTACATAAACACTGGAAAAGAGGACCACATTTTATCTCTATCATTTGGTGTGGTTTTTTTGGGGGGGTTAGGGGGAGTGGAAAATAAATGGGTAGAATTACAAGTGCTGTTCTAAAAACTGGGTCTCTCCCTGGCTACTCCCATCCCAATTTGTTATGTATGTAAATACCATCAATGTTGGCTTCTCTATAGAAACAAAGTTTAAAAACTTTTAGAACCATAAATTAAATAATACTATAAAATTTCCATAAAAGTATAAAAGAATTTGTAAACATCATCAGTGAAGTTGCTCAGACTCTGCAATCCCATGGACTGCAGCCTACCAGGCTCCTTCATCCATGGAATTTTCCAGACAAGAATACTGGAGTGGGTTGCCATTTCCTTCTCCAGAGGATCTTCCCAACCCAGGGATCAAACCCAGGTCTCCTGCATTGCAGGCGGATGCTTTACCATCCGACCCACCAGGGAAGCCCATCATATCATGGTTTAAAAGGTCCTGTATGTTCTTGTCTCAGATACCACTTTCATCCCACTGACTGTTGACATAGTCCTTGAAATCCTCGTGTGTTTTGTTTCAACCTTTTAAGGTATAATACACAACCACAAACAACATACACATCTTGACATTTTTGACATTTTCCAGTGCCTAACCTCATATCTGTCCCAGCCCTGACTCCTTTGCAGATTATATTTTTATAGATAAGAGTGAGTCCCGGGTCTCTGGCCTCAGCCCTATAATTTTCTTTCTGTAGTAGGAATGGATTAAGATTTTATGGGCTCTGATATTTATATTCTTTGGACGGTCATCTTTAAGAAAAGTAATTTAACGTTACAGAGACCAAATTAAGTATATCAATGAGTATATATTTAAAAGGAGAAAAGAAACTGAAAAAATTATAAATGTTGAAAAGCTGACAAACACTATAAGCAACACACAATGAAACTAATTAACTGTCTAGTGAACATCTACATTTTTTTTTAATATATTTTGGGATTCATTCTAATGATTGTGTTCTATAAGCAAATTATTTGTGAAGTTTTCTCTAGAGAAAATCAGCAGTTATTTCAGTCTTCCTTTTTGGGTGGCAAATTGAAATTTATTTATTTTTATTACTACAAGTTTAGAAGTGTTTTTCAGCTTCACATCTGGTTGTCGCTAAGTCCGCACACATTACTCTCAAAGCAGATTTTTTCTGCCATAGTGTATCTTAGGATTGGAGGAGCTTCCTGGGAACTATAACCCTTTGCTTGTTTGACAAGAATCCAAAGCCCCTCATGCAACAGTTGGTCCAGCTTAGCCAATAAACTTTTGTTGGAGTTGAACCCCCTCCCACCAAGGGGCAGAGCAAAGCCTTCTTCAGGTCTCTTGTATCATTGTGAAGTTATAGTCGGTCCTTTTCTCACAGAATTTGATTTATTATTTGGAATATGGGAGTATAGTAAAGCAGACTCTCAACTTTACTTTAGACTTTGGTCTTACAATCATTGATTCATTTCAGAAAGTCTTGACATAAATCAGTGCCTGCTCATTATACAAAAAATGTAAAGTATAGAAAATATAAAGAAATAAGATACTATTGCCTAAAGGCAACCACAGTTAATATTTTTATTTCCTTCCAATTTATTTTTCTATTTAGTTTACATAGTCATGAAGACTAGTAATAGTCATGAAGACTATTATTTAGTCTTATCAGTTATGAACTTGTTTCCAAGTCGTTAGAATTTCCTAGATAATGTTTATTTTATTTTATGATTTTTCATATTATTTTATTAACTGGATGCATCATAATTCACTATTTCTCTACTATTGTCTATTTAAATTATTTTGTCCCTGATATGGTTGTTAGCCTGTCATCTTTGTGCTTAAACATTTGCCTATATTTCTGCTTATTTAGTGCATAGATTTTTAAAAATAGAATTATAAGATTTAGAAAAGCAATGTTTCTAAGGTTCTAGGTATATATTGTCAAGAGTCTTTTTAACACATTTTCACTTATAACTTCAGTATGTAAGATCACCCATTTCATAACACCATTTCCAGCCTACTTATTAATCAAAACACAGATTAATTTGAGAAATACAGTGACACTTCCTTAAATGTATAGTATTTACTGATTTTTCATGCTTTCCTATGTTTCATTTCAACTGCCTATGACTTCACTTTAATACTTTGTTTTATGATCTGCTGATCATATACAAATGAAAGTGAAAGTTGCCAGTCATGTCCCACTCTTTGGGACTCCATGGCCTGTAGCCTTCCAAGACTCCTCTGTCCATGGAATTCTCCAGGCACAAATACTAGAGTGGGTATCCATTCCCTTCTCCAGGGGATCTTCCCAACCCAGGGATCAAACCTGAGTCTCCTGCATTGAAGGCAGACAATAACGTCTGAGCCACCAGGGAAACCCGATTGTGCACAGAAGATGTCATCAAACTATACCCTTTGGTATCAGTTATGCATTACAGAGATAAATATTACATCTACCCAGTCTTCCTTACTTCTATTTTCCATTTCAAAAGAATATTCCCACTCTTGCTTGTCTGACCTTAATTAAAATATCAGCACCATAATTTTTAAATACTTTTTATATTGATGTTGTTTTATAATTTAGGCTTACAAATAACTAAGAGAGTAAGTCTCACCCTTCAAAGAAGTAGGAAATTAAATGTACAGATAGGGCCTATCTATCTATAATCTATCTATTATCTCTCTATCATCTTTAAAAACATCAATGCTAAGTAGCATATGCTCCAAATGAATCACATGAAGCAAATACAGGTTTGAGAGAGTAAATCATCTTTAAGGCTTCTACAGCTTCATTCAATTTCCTAGGGGAGAACTGTGAATCTTGGAGGAAAATTAGGTCAGAGAGTGACAGAAAGGACATAAAAAGAAAAGAATGAGAGAAATGAACAAAAGTTTTCAGGTGGATGAGTATCTCACAAGTATAGGTACGAAGAGGTGCAACTGATTTGACTAGACATGTAACTTTAGTTGTATTCAGATTCTGCTCCCTAGGGACCACATAGCATATTCTCTCTCCTACATTCCTGGCCAACCATAGTGGAAGGGAGAGCTGTAAGTGAGAGAATGGCTACCAACACTTCCCCACAATTCATCCCCCACCTTATTCACAGCAACTATTTTCATCTTCTTGCCTGTAGGAACCCTGTGTGGGATTTCCTGTGAATATAGCCATGCTTTGTCAAAAGAATTTTAAAAGCTCTGTTGAAGAGGCAGAAGTATGGAAAACAGCATGTAGAATAAGTGTGAGCAGTATACTGGTAGGGGAAATACACCAGAAAAGCAGAGGACAGAATTAATTGAAGGGAGCTTGCCATAAGGAAATGAACTTGAAGATTATTGCAAATGTTCAATACTTCCCATCAATGATCATTGGCAAGACATCATTAGTTCAAGAGTAGAATGACAAACTCCCTCTTGGGTAACATTAGCTTGAATTTTAAAAGGGAAATATTAATATATGAGACATTAATGTAGATGTCCTAGATTTGATGATAGAAAAGAGAAATTCAAAAAGAGCCTCAAACTTTTCAGACCGGGAGATTAAGGGTAAAAATTGTAAGTAAAAAAAAAGAGAAGGGGGGAAAGAGAGAGAAAAAGATGAATATTGATAGAATTTTCTTGCATAATTAAAATACTGTGTTTGTACTTCCACAGTACAAATTTATTAGTTTGACAGAACTTCAGAATATTTAAATGGATTTGTTCAGATGTAGCTAGAGATTGCAGACTGCTGCATATCTACCATCCAGGAGAGGGGTTTTTGCAAATCTTTGTAAAGATAATAATGGTGGAAAGTCTCCTGACCAGAGTTTAAAATGAAAAATGGGGGATATGATATATGAGTCTTGACATAATTCCTTGCTGAACACTGAGCCATAAATAGATCCATTCAGGTAAATGAGGGTAGCATGGATTCAATGACAATCGCCCCTCTGCCTTTACCTCCTACACAAGTCCGGCTTTCTTCTTCCAAATCCTGGGTTTTTGGTTTGTTTCTGAGTAGAGGACAGGAGCTTAACTGCATCAAGTCCTAACTCCTTTGCCTGACCTTCAAATTAGTGTATAACAACGACAACAGCTCTATTCGGACATGTCCTGGGAGGTTTGACTCCTTCCTGTTCCTTCAGCACTGTGGAAATGTTCTAATCTTCTACTTTACATGAGGGCAATGTCTATTAATTTTCTCATGTGATTTGTGCCCCAGTGGAGTCTATTTCAGCTTTCCAGGTGGCTCAGTGTTAAAGTGTTAGAGATGGGACTTCAACCCCTGGGTCTGAAAGATCCCCTGGAGAAGGAAATGGCAACTCACTTTATTTGTTTATTTATCATATCAATTTCTTAACAAAAAGGAGTTTTATGTCTAGGGAATTCCATGGACAGAGGAGCCTGGCAGGCTACAGTCCATGGGGTCGCAAAAGAGCGGGACACAACTTAACAACTAAACTACAACAAAGTCTGTTTAAGTGGCTGCTGGTCCTTACTTCCTACCTGACCACCTCCTATGAGTCTTTGTTTTGAAGATGATGGTCCTCCAAATAGATGAAGACCCTTCTTACTCAGATTTACATCTATGAACCGTCAAAGAAGCTCACCAAGATCCATTCATAGCATAATATGGAACAGTAAAGACTCCATGTTCCAGTTTCATTAGGAGGGTGTTTTGGGAAACAATCAGCCTTTCATTGGACTTTCCTTCACTTTACTGTCTACCTAATCCTCGCTGAGTCACAATTCGGAATCAGGCAAAAACACTATTGCATGCATGCGTGCTAAGTCGCTTCAGTTGTGTCCAACTCTGTGCAACCCTATGGACAGCAGCCCACCAGGCTCCTCTGTCCACAGGATTCTCCAGGCAAGAATACTGGAGTATTTTCTTCTCCAAAAAACACAATGATACCTAAGCAAATCATATCTCTTTAGTTTTTATTGCATTTCAAAATCAGTATCACATAGTTTAGTTCTCATTCTCCAAAGTCTGTGGGTCTCTAATGGCAAGAACTTTATCTTAATCCCTTTTTATATTCTTCATAATGCCTGTTGTGGGTTTATGCAGGTAGGATGTTCTTTATAAAACTTGTTCATTTGGGCATTTATTTAAGGTTGGTAGAAATAACAGGTAATTTAGGGAAAAAAATGGATCCAAAGGTTATTAATAAGATAGAAACTGCTGCTTTCTGAAACTTTTGGAAATGTAAATATGAAAAATTAACGATACTAGCATGTTAACTATTTTTGCTTTTAATTTTATAAACCTATTATGACTTAGGGATTAGCCAGCAGTATAGGGGATGAAAGTAGGTGCAAGAGTTGTAAACCACCAAATAATCCCTTTCCCTGTTCTCTTCTCCTCATCCCACCCTTCTGCTCTTCTTCCCATCTCCAGAATTCAGAATCTCTAACTCCCCACATCCCCTCAGGCTACACTGGGCTCCCAGACTCCTTGTTTCAGGCTCCTGTTCATGCCCAGAATCTGGATTACGGTTGTGCCATTTGTTCCACTGTTTTACATTGGTTTTTCTGATTCTGAACTATACTCTGACTCAAATTAATCTTGTCACACTGTCTTTCAAAGAAAAACTCATGGATTTATATTTATTTATATATATATACATACATATATATATATATACATACACACATATATATATATATAAATTTGGATTGATCGTGACATTGCAAAATGATGGGATTGAGTTGTTACAAAATTAATCTCTTTTTGTCCATAAGGCAGTTGAAAACAAAAAGGCCACATTAACCTATTTTAACCTTGTTTTCTGCATTTGACTGACAGATAGTTGATAGCAACAAGAAACACATTTGGTGGTAAACTGATGATTTGAAGCCATATATAGATATAGCATAAGATACTACTAACTAAGTTGTTCTAAGAACTAATACCAAAAAAGGTGTCCTTTTCAACATAGGGAAGCAGAATACAAAAGTAGGAAGTTAAGAGTTACCTGGAATAACAAGCAAGTTCAGCCTTAGAATACAAAATGAAGCAGGGCAAAGGCTAACAAAATTTTGCCAAGAGAATACACTGGTCATAGCGAACACATTCTTCAAACAACCCAAGAGACAGCTCTACACATGGACATCACCAGATGGTCAGTACTGAAAAAGATAGATTATATTTTTCGTAGCCCACAATGGAGACTCTCTATACAAAAAACAAGCAAAAAACAAGACCAGGAGCTGACTGTGGCTCAGATCATGAGCTCCTTATTGCAAAACTCAAGTTTAAATTGAAGAGAGTAGGGAAAACCACTAGGTCATTCAGTTATGACATAAATCAAATCTCTTACGATTATACAGTGGAGGTGAAGAATAGATTCAAGGCATTAGATCTGGTAAACAGAGTGCCTGAAGAACAATGAATGGAGGTTTGTAACATACAAGAGGTGGTGATCAAACCATTCCCAAGAAACAGAAATGCAAAAAGGCAAAATAGTTGTCTGAGGAGGCCTTACAAATAGCTGAGAAAAGAAGAGAAGCTAAAAATAAAGGAGAAAAGGAAAAATACACCCAAATGAATGTAGATTCCAGAGAATAGCAAGGAGAGATAAGAAAGTCTTAAGTGAACAATGCAAGTAAAGAGGAAAACAATAGAATGGGAAAGACTAGAGATATCTTCAAGAAAATTGGAGATATCAAGGGAACATTTCAAGCAAAGATGGGCACAATAAGGGACAGAAACGAAAGGGACATAAAAAAGCAAAGGAGACTAAAAAGAGGCAAGTATAAATATACAGAAGAACTATATAAGAAAGGTCTTAATGACCTACAAAACTTCAATGGCTTGGTCACTCACCTAGATCCAGATATCCTGGGGTGTAAAGTCAAGTGGGCCTTAGGAAGCATTATTACTAACAAAGCTAGTGAAGGTGATGGCATCCCAGCTGAGCTATTTCAAATTCTAAAAGATGATACTGTGAAAGTGCTGAACTCAATATATCATCAAATTTGGGAAACTCAGCAGTGGCTATGGAACTGGAAAAAAATCAGTTTTCATTTCAATACTAAAGAAGGAAAGTGCAAAGAATGTTCAAATTACTAGACAATTGTGCTCATATCACATGCCAGTAAGGGTATGCTCAAAATCCTTCAAGCTAGGCTTCAGCAGTATGTGAACCGAGAACGTCCAAATGTACAAGCTGAATTTACAAAAGGCAGAGTAACCAGAGATCAAGTTGCTAACATTCATTGGATCATAGAGAAAGCAAGGGAATTCCGGAAAAACATCTACTGCTGTTAAACTGACTATGCAAAAACCATTGTGTGGATCCCAACAAACTGTGGAAAATTTTTAGATATGGGAATACTAGACCACCTTACCTGTGTCCTGAGAAACCTGTATGCAGATCAAGAAGCCACAGTTCAAACCAGACATGGAAAAACTGACTGGTTCAAAGTTGCGAAAGGAGTACATCAAGGCTGTGTATTGCCATCCTGCTTAATTAACTTAAAAGTGAAAGTTTTAGCTGCTCAATCATGTCTCACTCTTTGTGAACCCATAAACTATAATCCACCTGGCTTCTCAGTCCAAAGAATTCTCATGGCAAGAATACTTGAGTGGATAGTCATTCCCCTCTCCAGTGGATCTTTCTGACACAGGGATTGAACCCAGGTCTCCAGCATCTCATGCAGATTCTTTACCATCTGAGCCTCCAGGGAAGCCCTATATGTAGAGTTCAATTCAGTTCAGTTCAGTCGCTCAGTTATGTCTGACTCTTTGTGACCCCATGGACTGCAGCAGCCAGGCTTCCCTGTCCATCACAAACTCCCAGAGCCTACACAAACTCATGTCCATCATGGTGGTGATGCCATCCAGCCATCTTATCCTCTGTCACCCTCTTCTCCTCCTGCCTTCAATCTTTACCAGCATCACAGTCTTTTCCAAAGAGTCAGTTCTTTACATCAGGTGGCCAAAGTATTGGAATTTCAGCTTCAACATCAGTCCTTCCAATGAATATTCAGGACTGATTTCCTTTAGGATGGACTGGTTGGATCTCTTTGCTGTCCAAGGAACTCTCAAGAGTCTTCTCCGACACCACAGTTCAAAAACATCAATTCTTTGGTACTCAACTTTTTTTCATAGTCCAACTCTCACATGTATACATGACTGTTGGAAAAACCATAGCTTTGACTAGATGGACCTTTGTTGGTAAAGTAATGTCTCTGCTTTTTAATATGCTGTCTAGGTTGGTCATGGCTTTTCTTCCAAGGAGCAAGTGTCTTTTAATTTCATGGCTGCAATCACCTTCTGTGGTGATTTTGGAAACCAAAAAAATAAAGTCTGTCCCTGTTTCCATTGTTTCCCCATCTATTTGCCATGAAGTGATGGGACTGGATGCCATCATCTTAGTTTTCTGAATGAAATGCTGGACTGGATGAATCACAAGCTGGAATCAAAATTGTTGGGAGAAATATCAACAACTTTAAATAGGCAGATCATATCATTCTAATTGTAGAAAGTGAAGAGGAACTAAAGAACTTCTTGATGAGGGTGAAAATGGAGAATGAAAAAGTTGGATTAATACTCAGCATTCAAAAAATTAAGATCATATAGCCAAGGTATGGTTTTTCCAGTAGTTGGGTACAGGTGTAGGAGTTGGACCATAAAGAAACCAGAGTGCTGAAGAATTGATGCTTTTGAACTGTGGTGTTGGAGAAGACTCTTGAGAGTTCCTGGACAGCAAAGGAACTCAAATCAGTCCATCCTAAAGGAAATTAACCCTGAATATTCATTGGAAGGACTGATGCTGAGGCTGAAACTATAATACTTTGGCCACCTGATGCAAAAAGCTGACTCATTTGAAAAGACCCTGATTCTGGAAAAGATTGAGGGAAGGATAAGACAAGGACAACAGAGGAAGAGATAAGTTGGTTAGCATCATTGACACAAAGGACATGAGTTTAAGCAAACTCCAGGAGATAGTGAAGGACAGGGAAGCCTGCATGCTACAGTCCATGGAGTCATGAAGAGTCAGACATGACTTAGAGACTGGACAACAAAATTCTACAGCTAAATTGATTCAGAATGAAAAAAAAAAATCCTTGTAAACTACTCAATATATCTGTTTATATTTTAAACTCAGCAACCTGAGACATATTAAGCTTAGGATAAACAGACAGACAAACTTAGGATAATCAGTTAACGTGTTGGAAGGAATAGATTGGTCCAAAAGACCCAAATTGAATCTACATTCTGTTACTTACCATTATAGTGACCTTAGATAGTTCAGTTCAGTTCAGTCACTGTCGTGTCTGACTCTTTGTGTCCTCATGGACTATAGTGCACCAGGGTTCCCTGTCCATCACCAACTCCCAGAGCTTGCTCAATCTAATGTCTATCGAGTTGGTGATGCCAGTATGAAAAGTATGAAACGATGCTAGTATGAAAACCATATGAAAAGAACTTAGAGTTGTTCATTTCTCTGAGTTTCAGGGTATTCTATAAAATCCACTTGATAAAAAGAACCTGATACCATTTAAGTTGTTCCATTTTCTCTTAGAGATGGGCAGAAAGGATAGATATGAAAATTAGTCTAACTATTGTTCAGTTGCTCAGTCCTGTCAGACACTTTGTGACCCTATGGACTATCTACAGGTACTTTTTTTCCCTGGTAGTTATAACTCTGGCCAATGGGGCAAACCTCTTTCCTCTTGTCCCTTAACACCCGGTCTCTACCCATCCAGGTGAACAACTGTGAAATGTGGGGATAATATTTTTAAAGTGCAAGTAAATTTGGTAGTACACCTAGCACACTACTCCCAAAGATCCACAGATATAGCAGAGGCTTTTCTGTCCCTAGTTCCACAAAAATCTACATAGCTTCACTCTTTTCCTTCCTTTTCTGAAATTCTGACTTCCTTCTTCTGCTCTAGATGAAAATTATGGTTGCAATGAAGTTTGCTATTTCTTGAAATCAAATTTGTATTTGTTTGTTGTTTTAGAGGGAAGTTGGAAGGGCAGGTCTGAAAATGTCATATATCATTTTCATATATAATTCATTGGCCAAGTCAGTGACTACAAAGGAAATGGAAATGTAGTCTAGCTGTGCATTCAGGTAGAAAACACACGCACTCAACTCCCTCCCAGTCTCTCTGGAAGTCAGTACCTCATCTCAAAGTGCAGGATCTCCAGGTAAGAAGCCACTTCTCCCCACAAGATTCTGATTCAGCTCCCAGTGATCTAGTGACTCTCCAAAATACAAGCAGTTCACCATGGGGGAGAATGCACCTAAAGCACATAACAGTAGCTCTCAGTAAACAGGGAGAATCAGAGCCACAGCAATTTTGTCTGTAGTAAGTCTGAAATCTTGCTAGGCTGCTTGTGTGAAGACTTCTTCACACTCCACACACAATTCTGTTCTCTGGGAAGAATCCCCCTGGTCCTTGATTCCTGTGGTCTTGACTGCATCTAACCTCTCAATGTTTTCCCCCTGATCATTACTTTTATTGCCCAAATTTAATGTGGAAAAATAAGTTCATGATTTTGGGTGGGTACTTTCTTAAATATATTGATACTTAGTCCTAAAGCCAGTATCTTATTTAATGAAGAGGCATTTCCAGGAAGCCAAGGAATGTCCAAGGATGCTTGCTACCTCTACTATTACATTATGATATTGATATTATATATTGATGACTATTATATTGATGATATTACAATCATCATCACTGTACAAGAGATTTTAGTCAACTCAATTAGGTAAAAGAAGTAAAACATAGAAGGATGATTTCGAAAATCATATGATAGTATACTCAGAAAATACCTAAGAAATACTCATAAAACAAATTCAAACAAATGAATTTAGTGAAGAAACAGAGAATAATATACAAAATCTACAACTTTCATATGCCCTAATAGTAAACAATTAGAAGATATAATGGGCTTCCCTGAGGCTCAAGCAATAAAGAATCCGCCTGCAGTGCAGGAGATGCAGGTTCAATTTCTAGGTCAGGAAGATCCCCTGGAGGAGGAAATGGCAACCCACTCCAGTATTTTTGCCTGGGAAATCCCGAGGAGGGATGCCTGGCAGGCTACATTGCATATGTAAAGAGTCTATCGCAAAGAGTCAGACATGACTGAGCATGTCATGGATGAGAAGACATACTATAATAGCAACAAAAATATTTAAATGCAAAGCAATAAATGCTGCTTTTTATAGCTTTATTGAGGTATTAGGAACACATTTTAAAGAAATATACAAAATCTCCACAAGGAAAATGTTTAAGTACTCCTAAAAGACACAAAATTAGTATTCAACAAATATTGATAATTCCTGTTTCATGAGCATAAAATAAAGTAAGCCAGAAATAAAATGAGGCAGAATTATAAAGGCATAAATGTAGAGTTTGACTAGTGTAGCCCACCAGGCTCCTTTGTCTCTAGAATTCTCCAGGGAAGAATACTGGAATGGGGTGCCATTTCCTTCTCCAAGGGATCTTCCTGACTCAGGGATCAAATCCAGGTCTTCTGCATTGTAGCAGTTAGATTCTTTGCCATCTGAGCCACCAGGGAAGCCCCAAATGTAAAGATTGGCCCATAGTAATGGTATATAGATGGAGACATCTGATTCTCTAGTGATTTCCTCCCTTCTTCCCTTCCTTCTTTTCTCCCTCCCTGTCTCCTTCTCTCCCTCTCTTCCTGCCTTTCTCTCTCTCTCTCTCGCTTCCTTTTCCATTTTTATGTCTGTTATGCTGTGTACTCTGCTTTGTGATTCAGCCGAGTACTGACATGTACTATCTCAGAGGAAAGAAAAAACAAACAAAAAACTAGCTTGGTGAATGAACTTTTTTTTTTCTGACATAGAGCAGAGTTAGAAGTTCTCGGGATGCTATCCTCCATAAGGTGCCCATCTGTGCTAGCTGATTTATGAACTGTCTAGAGAGGGTACCAGTACTGTCCAGTTTATGTTAACATGGAATTAAATAATACAGCTGTTCAGAAATCGCTAGTTTCAACTGCTTATAAACTATTGCTAAATCCATAATATCAAAAGCACTGTTCTTATGATAAATTATACGTGCACAAATACGTATGTGTACATGCACGTACACTTATACTTGCTTCTGCGCTGTATTAAAAATGAAAGAAAACTTAATATTGCTGATAATTACTTGTATTACCTCAAAGTACAAGATTTAATGTTTTAGAGTTGTCAGCAGGTGCTCTGTTAATGCTGAACTGAACAATATTCTGCAGAATCTTGCTGTGCCCTTTGGAAGAAAACCAACAATAATGGAAAGGAAAATTAACTATTAAGAAAACTTGTGCATGTGTTCTTAAGAACCCAGATCTTAGCATTTTCTATTTCCTTTCCCTTGCCAAAGATTACACTTTGTACCAAGGAAAGCACTGACTGTAAAAGTAGTAAGTGACAGATATTTTCTAAAGCTCCCTTGTGATTTTACCCAGCTCATAAAATTAAGCATTGAAGCCAGAATGCTGTACTTAATAAAATAATATTACCTATTTTTTAAAAGTAGCTATCCTCAAGTAACTGACCTTTTTCTTTTATTTTTCTGCACTTTCTGAAAATTTTTTTTTTTTTCCTTAAGAAGTATGTGGTAGGGTTTTTTCTCTCTTTTTCACTTTAGGTAGGACGCAGACAAAAGCAGTTTTCAGGGAAAATCCCCTCTAGAAATATTAGCTGTTGTTGAAGCACGTTTATTTTTCTGTTTTGGCAATACTTTAAGATTATTGGCAAGGACAATGTTATCCATTAAAAAAAGAGAATTGATTCATTCTAGGGGAGATTTTCTAAGCAGTTCCTAATTTATTGTCTTTGAAATTGAGAATTCTTCCCCTGGAAATGTTATCCAATTAAATGAAAACAAAATGAGGTAAATGGAATTTTATCATGACATGATTATCTTGAGTCCAAGAACAGAGATGGGACAGAATAAAAATGAAAAATAAGTTGCCACCTTATTTTTGTCTGGGTGATACATCCTCTTCCCCAACATCCAAATGATATGTATTGTGAAGCAATCATTTTAAAAATAGATTTTAATACTTGAATGAGTATATAAGTCAACTTATAAAGCACTCATGAAAAAGATGAATCGTACTCTGTGACACAGACACCTTCATCTTTTCCAGTGAGTGTTGATTCATTTCCTCTTTATTGTGCCTCACAGGTGGAGGGTTTAGCTGTAACCCAAGAAGCTTGAGTGTATTAAATACTCTCTATAACTCAAAAGTCCATTTCATGTTTTTCCCTGAATTACATTGTGTGTGAGGATCAGGAGGGTAGGTCACCAGGTAGGAGCGCGTTTAGAAATGCCTGCTGTGTGTTTCAAGTTTTCCTGTCAATGGGAGATGATGTTTGGGAAATGGAGAACAGCCTGGTGGTTCTTCTTTTCAAAGAGTGTGGAGAGGTAAACATTGTATTATTTTATTTGATACCTTCCTTTGAGAACAAAATTCAGAAGAAGGATTTGGTCATTGGACTCATTCCCTCCAGTTCAGTTCTTACCTTGAACAAGCAGTTTTGCATTTCAATAACCTCTTTTCTTGACTGAAGCAATACTTGTAGTGGTTTTTTGAGCATGGAGTAAGGGGCAGCAAAAGAGGCAGTTTTGTTTTCTTGGATGTTTGTAGAGTAGAAGAAAGGAGGAAATAAAAGCATCTATGTAATGCGATTATGAAAGATACAGAAAAGCTGTTGGAGTATCATAAAGAGTCTTGGATGAGAATGGAAGAATATTAAGACCTCTCAGCATTGTGCCAGAAATTCCAGCAGCACAGGAGAAAGAGTACAGGAATATGGTATGGTATTTCATGACTGGATAATGGGAAAAGTTGTTCAATGATATAATTTTACTTAATGAGGTTTTTAATAAATAAAAATCATATTACTGGAATTTAAACTATTTTATTGATTGATCCCTGCAAGTAAGCCCCATAATAAATACTTCAAAATAAGAGTTTACTTGTCTTGGAAACCCAAGTAATAACGAGAATCTTTGTTATCCATAAAAGGCAAAAGTGTCTTTGTTATTTTCTTGTCTTTTTGTTTAAATTGGTGTATAGCATTTTAAAATATTGTGTCGGTTTCTGCTGTCTAATGAAGTCAATCACTTATATATATTTCATATATCCCCTCCCTCTAGGATCTTCCTCCCACCCCGCTCTATTCCACCCATCTAAGTTACCACAGAGCACAAAACTGAGCTCCCTGCACTATACTGCAGGTTCGCACTAGCTATTTTATTTATGGGAGTGGGTATATGTCAGTCCCAATCTCCCAAATCTTTCCATTCTCCCTCCATCCTGTCCCATGTCTACATGTCTGTTCTCTGCTTCTGTGTCTCTATTCCTACTATTACTTGTTTGCTGTTTTTGTTGTTCAGTCCCTAGGTCATGTCGACTATTTGTGACTCCCTGTTCTTCACGATCTCCCAGACGTTGATCAAATTCATGTCCATTGAGTCAGTGATGCCATCCAACAATCTCATCCTCTGCCTCTCTCTTCTCCTTTTGCCTTCAATCTTTCCAAGCATCAATGTCTTTTCCAATGAGTCAGTTCTTCGCATCAGGTGGCCAAAGTATTGGAGTTTCAGCTACATTCCTTCCAATGAATATTCAGGGTCAGTTTCCTTTAGGATGGACTGGTTGGATCTCGTTGCAGTCCAAGGGACTCTCAAGAGTATTCTCCAGCACCAAGATTTGATGCCATCAACTCTTTGGCACTCAGCCTTCTTTACAGTCAGTCTAACTCTCATATCCATACATGACTACTGGGAAAACCATAGCTTTGACTATACACATCTTTATTGGCAAAGTGATGTCTTTGCTTTTTAATATGTTGTCTAGGTTTGTCATAGTCTTCCTTCCAAGGAGCAAGAATCTTCTAATTTCATGGCTGCAGTCACTGTCTGAAGTGATTTTGGAGACCAAGAAAATCAAGTCTGTCACTGCTTCCAGTTTTTCCCCTTCTCTTTGCCATGAAGTAATGGGACTGGGTGCCATGATCTTAATTTTTTGGATGTTGAGTTTTAAGCCAGATTTTTTTACTCTCCTCTTTCACCCTCATCAAGAGGTCTTTTTCACTTTCTGCCATTAGAGTGGTATCCTCTGCATATTTGAGGTTGTTGATATTTCTCCCAGCAATCTGGATTCCACCTTGTGATTCATCCAGCCCCTGATTTTGCATGATGAACTCTGCATAGAAGTTAAATAAACAGGGTGACACTATGCAGCCTTATCTTACTCCTTTCCCAATTTTACGCCAATCAGTTGTTTGGTGTCTGATTCTAACAGCTCCTCTTGACCCACATACAGGTTTCTGCAGAGACAGGTAAGGTGGTCTGGTATTCCTATCTCCTTAAGAAATTTCCACAGTTTGTTGGGATCCACACAGTCAAAGGCTTTCATGTAGTCAATGAAGCAGAAGTAGATCTTTTTCTGAAATTCTCTTGCTTTCTCTATGATCCAACAAATGTCTGAAATTTGATTTCTGATTCCTCTGCCTTTTCTAAACCCATCTTGCACATCTGGAAGTTCTTGGTTCACGTACAGCTGAAGCCTAGCTTGAAGGATTTTGAGCATAATCTTACTATAATGTAAAATGAGTGCAACTGTTTGGTATTTTGAACATTCTTGGCATTGTCCTTCTTTGAGATTGGAATGAAAACTGATCTCTTCCAGTCCTGTGGCTACTGCTGAGTTTTCCAAATTTGCTAGCGTATTGAGTGGAGCACTTTCACAGCATCATCTTTTAGGATTTGAAATAGCTCAGCTGGAATCCCATCACCTCCACTAGCTTTGTTCATAACAATACTTCCTAAGGCCCACTTGACTTTACACTCCAGGACATCTGGCTCTAGGTGAGTGATCACACCATCACAGTTATCCTGGTTATTAAGAGCTTTTCTGTATAGTTCTGTGTATTCTTGCTACCTCTTCCTAATCTCTTCTGCTTCTGTGAGGTCATTATCATTTCTGTACTTTGTTGTACCCATCCTTGCTTGAAATCCTCCCTTTATATCTTCACTTTTCCTGAAGAGATCTTCAGTCTTTCTCATTCTATTGTTTTCTGCTACTTCTTTGCATTGTTCATTGAAGAAGCCCTTCTTCTCTTTCTTTGCTATTCTCATGAAGTCTGCGTTCAATTGGGTATATTTTTCCCTTTCTCCCTTGCTTTTCACTTCTCTTCTTTCTTCAGCCATTTGTAAAGCCTCCTCAGACAACCCCTTTGCCTTTTTGCAGTTCTTTTTCTTCGGGATGGTTTTGGTCACTGCCTCCTGTACAATGTTACAGACCTCTGCCATAGTTCTTCAGACACTCTCTCTACCAGATCTCATCTCTTCAATCTATTCATCACCTCCACTGTATAATCATAAGGGATTAGATTTAAGTTATGCCTGAGCGGCCTAGTGGTCTTCCCTACTTTCTTCAATTTAAGCCTGAATTTTGCGATAAGGAGCTCATGATCTGAGCCACAGTCAGCTCTTGTTCTTGTTTGGCTGACTGTATAGAGCTTCTTCATCTTCAGCTACAAAGAATATAATCAATCTGATTTTGGTATTGACCATCTGGTGATGTCCATGTGTAGAGTCATTTCTTGCGTTGTTGGAAAAAGATGTTTACCATGATCAGTATGGTCTCTTTACATAACTCTGTTAGCCTTTTGCCCTGCTTCCTTGTGTACTCCAAGGTCAAACGTGCCTGTTTCTTGCTTGACTTTATGCTTAATCTTGACTGTCTCAGGTATTTTTTAAAATCACTTCATCAATTCTGTGTTTATTCTTGAAAACATAAAGAACAATTTTACTTCTTTATCTTCCAATTTTACTTTCTTAGTCAAATCTCCTGAATTAGGGATGTATATACTTAGAGATGCTTTTGCACTCTCCTGGAAAAGTCAAAGAAAAAAGTACACTTTGTAACAAAGTTTTCCTTCCTTCCTTCCTTTTTCCATTTACCTATAGATTTGGATAAAACCAAACAAATAAAACATGTCTTCAATTTTCTATTTTAGTTGACCAACAATTCAATATTGAATCTCATATTTCATGATTAGATAACATGCTAGGCAATGGGAACACAATTAAGAACAAGACTAATATATTCTTATCCTCTAAAAGCTTACATTTGAGTTTCGGGACACACAATTTCATTAACAAAAGCATTTCAATAATTTTCAGTACCAGAGGAAAAAAATTAACAAATAACATGTGATAACAAGTACTGTGTGTTTGGGGTAGATTTCCTTTCAATAAATCAGGCAGAGAAAGTTTTCTGAGGAAATAGTGTTTTACCTGAAAATGAAACATGGTAAAGAACAATAAAGAAGCTAAGACAGAGTTTTACAGGGAGAGAAAGCAAGTACAAGATGGAGAAACCGTGCTGCTAATGAAAAAGAGAAAAGGAGACAAGTGTGGAAGGTGAATCTGGGGAAGATGACAGTATGTTCTTTATTCCATAGAAGCTATGGAAGGATTTCAAAAGGGAAGCTTTACAATCTATATTCAAATATTCTTGCTCAGTGCTGGAGGGGAGTACACGGTAGGTTGAAGGAGTGAGAGCAGAGGGCTCGCTGTGGGTAACTATAGCAATCCAAATGAGAGATAACTGTGAGGTGGATTAGGGCAGCAGCAATGAAGCAAGTGAAGTATGTTTGATTAGACAGTATGTGAGATTATATATTAAAATGACTAAAAGCATTGAATCTGGAATCAGACTGCCTAGATTTAAATCTTAGCTTTGATCACACTAAATTTTTATCTTGGGCATATCCCTTAATCTATTTGTTTGTTTATCCTTATGAAAGAATGACAGCTCCTGTTTTATTTATGTATTTTTTGAGGATTCATAATGTATTCCATATCAGGCACTTGGAACAGAGTCTGAAGCATAGAAGTCACTCAATACATTAGCTACTAATGCCACTACATTAGAATAGATAGTGAAGGGGAAGAGAATTTCTCACCCCCAAATATACCTTTCTGGTATAAGGATTATTTTAAGCTGATTATTTTAAAGAAACAATGACACAGAAGCTCTGAAAACCAGGTAGAAATTCCCCTTTCTTAAGATTCCTAAAATTTATTTAATTTTTTTTCCAGTTTATTGATATCTAATTGACATAGAGAACTGTATAAGTTTAAGCTATACATAATGAATTGATTTACATACAGTATGAAGTGACTATCATTATCAGTTTAGTAAACATCCATCATCTAAAGGAAGACAATTAAAGAACCAAACAAAAAAAAGTTTCCTTGCAAGAAAGAATTTATTTTTCTAATAACTTTCATATAAAACTTTTGTCGTTACTGATGGAGACAGCATTGACTTAAATATGCTAACAACCATACCTTCCTTTGTTTACTGGGTTTTGCCTGGTAAGTTCTCATAACTGGTTCTGAGAAAGTTAAAGCTTAGGGCTGTTTAAGAAGGAGGTGAACATCCTCCCTCTTGCTTTCCTTAAGCCTTGTGCAACAATGTATCTTACCTGAGAACTGGCCTTTCTTCAGGTCCAGAACCAATGACTACACAGCACAATATCTTACTTGTAGAAATACTTTTCTGAGACTCTATGTTAATGTTTATAATTGTAACAAATCTTGCCTGGAGCCTGTTTCTCAAGACTTGTATCTCTGATGACACAGCAACAGCATATCGAGCCCAGAGACATTGCCGGGAACATATTCTCTCTGGCTAATCTTGTCCCAAAGTTATCTCAGGATGTATGCCTTGGGAAAAGGTCTGGTGGAACTTTCACAAACCTTGAGGTATTATTTTTATCTATTTCCAGCAGCTAGCAGAAGAGTATATAATGCCCTATCCAAACTAGCAAGATGGGTACTCTCCTACCCCCTTCTGATTTCTTTGTCAGAAGCTTTTTCTGTTATTTTCACTTTAAATAAAAATCTACATAAAGCTCTGAGTGACTGAGACTGTCTTGGGTCCCAGAGTTAAATCTTCTCCTTTGGGGACCACAAATCTAGTGACACGGTTCACCATACAGGTAACCTATCTGTTCCCTTACCTCCAAGTCTTTTGTCTTTAGCTGGAGATGGTATTTAAGGTGATGGCCTGGGCTATTTCAGGGAATTACTTAGTAATTAAGGCCTTCCCAGGTGGCTCTAGTGGTAAAAAATCTGCCTGTCAATGCAGGAGACACAAAAGATGTGTGTTCAATCCCTAGTTAGCAAAGATCTCCTGAAGTAAGAAATGGCAACCTACTCCAGTATTCTCGCCTGGAAAATTCCATGGACAGAGGAGCCTGATGGGCTACAGTCCATGGGGCCGCAGAGAGTTGGACACGGCTAAGCAACCAAGCACACACACAGCACACATGCTATTAAACATCTCTTTGGTTTTCTCTTGCTCACACATTTGATGATGGTTTATAGTAAAGGAAGTGTCCTCATCACATATTGCCTTAATGAATAACTTTTCCACATCAATTTAGCGATAAATGAGCAAAAACAAGAACGATAAAACTGAGTCCTGGCCAAGGTACAGAAAGAATTTGAGTGCTCTCCTAGTAAAATTATAAATTGAAATTTCTTCTGTGAAAGTCATATTGGCAGTATGCTCAAAACAATTTCACTTGCTCATCCCATCTCTCAGAACGTATCCCAAGGCTAGAGTCAGAGTTGTAAATGATTCACTTTCTGCTCATGATCCAGACAGTTTCCCCTACATGTTGTTAAAACAAACTCTTGGCCAGCATCTAAAAACATAAAACCAGCAGCACCAAGCAGCAGTAGCTTGGCACATAGCTGTGTTATTATTTACTATCCCATATTGGATGAGTTACTACAGAATCAACATCTCTATATGGATAGTCACTCACTGATTCATTAAACATATGTGAAAAATCTGGCTGAGTGGCAAGTTTATAGCTCCAGTCCAGACCACTTCCCTCAAATCTAGGCTCATGTAACTTTTGCCTATTAGACATTTCAACTTGAAAGTCTAATAAATGTCTCAACTTAATATGCCCTGAACTGATCCTTTCTCTTCCCACAACTTCTTCGAGTTGCTTAGGTTAAAAGGTTGGATCATCCTCCACCCCCATCATTATTTCACACTTGATATTCAATACATTGGCAAGTGCTGTCAGCTCCACCCTCACTTTTTGACCACCTTTGCTGCTACCAGACTTTTTGAAGCTCCGTGTATCTTACCTGGATGAGTGCAAAAGCCCAACTGATCTTCTTTAGGCATGGCTGACACCTATATTTTATTTTCAGCTTAGTCCTCAGAGTGATAGTTGTAAAACAAATTAGGAGAGGTTGCTTCTTCTATCAAAACCCTTCAAATAGCTCCCCAGCTTCTCCTCAGCATACAAGTCACTCTGCTTTCAGAGATATATGAGTCCCATGTCACTGGCTCAACAACCAGTTCTGCCCTTTCTCCCAAAATGCTCCGCTGTGTTTATTATGTTCAAAGCTACACTTGCTTCTTTGACATTCTTTGATTATATCAAACACAGACTTGCCTTAGGGCCTTTTATTCTCACTTCCCTTCTAGCCAGAATTCTCTTCATGACATCCACAAGACTTGTTCCTTTACAACTTTAAGTATCTGCTAAAATACCATCTTTTCTTTAAGATCTTTCTTTTTCACCCTATATATAATTGCACACACTTTCAGCTCTCCTTACTGCTCTTTATTTTTTTTTTCATAATTTATATACATTTTCATGAATGTATATTACCTTATGTAATTTCATAATAATTGTTTTTTTTTTTTTTTGCTTCTAAACAGAGAAATCCAGTTGTGCAAGGATATTTTTTTTCTGCTGGAGACAAAACAGGTGTGCAATTATTGACACGGGTGCTCAGTCATGTTCGACTCTTTGTGACCCCATGGACTGTATCCCTCCAGACTCCTCTGTCCGTGGAGTTTTCCAAACAAGAATACTGGAGTTGCCATTTCCTTCTCCAAGTGACTTTCCTGACCCAGGGATTGAACCCGTGTCTCCTGTCTCCTGTGTCTTCTGCTTGGCAGTCAGATTCTTTACCACTGTGCCACCTGGGAAGCTGTGCGATTGTTGGCTAGTGAATAAATTTGCCACACACCAAGTAAAATAGTGACTTAATTACAGCATCTATTTTTATATTGTAAGGCATCATTGTTGTTTTTTAGTGTTGTCTGACTGTTTGCAACCACATGGACTATGGGACACCAGGCTTCCCTGGCCTTCACCATTTCCCAGAGCTTGCCAGATGGAACTCATGTCCATTGAGTTTGTGATGCCATCCAGCCATCTTGTCCTCTGTCATCCCCTTCTCCTCTTGCCTTCGAATTTTCTGAGCATCAGGGTCTTTTCTAACGAATCGACTCTTTGCATCAGGTGGCCAAAGTACTTCAGCTTCAGCATCAGTCCTTCCAATGAATATTCAGGACTGGTTTCCGTTTAGGATTGACTGGTTTGATCTCCTTGCAGTCCAAGGGACTGTCAAGAGTCTTCTCCAACACCACAGCTCAAAAGCATCATATCCTACTAAAAATCTGTTAATTCAGGAGGAAAACACTGAAAATCTAAAGAAATATTTTCAAAAATATTTTAATATTGAGTTGGCCAAAAAGTTCATCTGGAGTTTTCCATTACGAAGATATCTGAATGAACTTTTTGGCCAACTAAATACAGGTTTCCTTGTCCACACTTGATATGGAAGTATGAGAGCCTTTGGCCTCAAAGGAATGAAACAGACTCTGACAAGGAAAGCATCATCTGGAGGCTGGTAGCCTAATTGGTTCAAAAACCTGGAACATTATTCTCTGTCCAAGACTTAAAAATGTCTTTGCTTCCCCAAGGGGTGTTGCTGGAAGAAATAGTGACCGAGTTCCTTTTCCACTAACCTGCTTGTAAAGAATGGAACTTAGATTTAAATTTTAACTGATTATAGGAATTAGTGTGATATATCTTGTACCATGCTTTTTTGTCACATATTTATGTTGCTTTTTATATTATTATGTATTTATATTAGGAAGTTACATTTAAATTAGGGATTTTATTAGGCATAGAATGAACCCATCTAGCCATTTGCATTTCTTGAATTTCCAGACCGCTAGAGGAGCTATGGTTCTGGAAGCAGCCTGTCAGTCATTAGACTCATTTCTAATCTCTCTCATTTCTTCTCTTAATCTTGATGGGTACTTTCCAAAAACAAAATGTCTTGTCAAAGTCACTAACAAATTTCTAAATTTAACCAACTTCCCATGTAACTTTAGAAGAAATACAGTGTTCTGTTTTGTTATAGGCATGTATAATGTTGAACCGTCTCTCAGGTAAAATTATTCTGACGCTAAAAATAAAATTATGTTGTTTCCCAACCAAACCCTTAGAAAGAAAACATAAAGATAAGCCTTCATATCACCCACACATATATTTTTGTCAGAATCTGTTGTTTCAAGAATAGAAAACCTTTCTAACGTGGGGGGAAGGATTCGCTGATACATTTTCAGAACCAATTCTAATGTTTGGCCCAGAAATATATGTTTATTAATGAGTGAATGAGACCCATCTGTTTGTTGACTCTGATGGTTTATCATCAGAACACATTCAAGGAAGAGCTGAGAGGCAAGTTGCTTTCCTAATTAGATATTGCCAAGAAACTGAATCTCCGTGTTTCTTATATGCAATGCTGAAAACCTTCCTTTGGTTTCCTTGCTATATTTTATAGTTATCCCCATTTATGGATTAACCTCCATCCTGAGCTAGAATTGACTTTTGAAGGCTATGACATTGTTTGTCATGTTCACACTCTGGCATTCTTTATTGCCATATTTGTTTTCCAGTAAGGTTTTGAAATTCAGATAGTCCTTGAAAATCATTTATTTGTAAACTATTTTTTCCTTCCATTTATGACATTATATGATCTATTTGCATAAGATTATTTTTGTATCTTCAATATATAATGGCTACATAATCATACCTTGAGGTTGAGTTTTGCTGGTTGTGTTGTACAAGATATCAAGCAAGGGGGTAAAGGTGTGGGAGATTCAGGAAAAACAGTATCTAGCATATCAGTCGTGAAACTCAGAAGAACATCAGTTCACTGAGGTGAAGTTTTATTATCAACCTGGGGGCTGATTTGCTTTAGCAATCTGTCACCCCTACGGGGAGGGGACACTAACAACCTGAATCCTTTCGTTTGTTGCATTTTGTCATTGTTCAGTCACTGTCATGTCTGACTCTGCGAACCCACGGACTACAGCACACCAAGCTCCTTTGTCCTCCGCTCTCTCCCAGAGTCTGCTCAAGTTCATGTCTATTGTGCTGGTGATGCTATCTAACCATCTTATCCTCTGCTGCCTCCTTTCCTTTGCCTCAATCTTTCCCAGCATCAGGGACTTTTCCAATGAGTGGGCTCTTCACATCAGGTGGCCAAAGTATTGGAGCTTTAGCTTCAGCATTAATCCTTCCAGTGAATATTCAGGGTTGATTTTCTTTAGGATTGACTGGTTTGATCTCCTTGAAGTCCAAGGGACTCTCAAGAGTCTTCTCCAGCATCACAATTTGAAAGCATCAATTCTTCAGTGCTCAGCCTTCTTCATGGTCCAACTCTCACATCTATACATGACTACTGGAAAAAACAGCTTTGACTCTAGGGACTTTGGCCAGCAAAGCGATGTCTCTGATTTTTAATATGCTGTCTAGGTCTGTCATAACTTTTTGTTACAGTTAGAAACATTTAAGATATTTTTCATAAAAATTTGGACATATAGCATATCTGAAGATGTCATATCTAAAAATATGACTCATATTTTTGACTGATAACACTTGAAATAAATTGAAGAACAACTGTAACCATTTTAGGGGCTCCCAGGTGGCTAAGATGGTAAAGAGTCTGCCTGCAATGCGGGATAGCTGGGTTTGATTCCTGGGTTGGGAAGATCCCCTGGAGAAGGAAATGGCAACCTACTCCAGTATTCTTGCCTGGAAAATCCCAAGGATGAAGGAGCCTGGCAGGCTACAGTCCATGCGATCGGACTGAGTGACTTCACTTTCACTTATCACCATTTAAATAAGGCAAAAATAAAAATTCCCCAAATCATCTAGATTACAAAGAGAGAGCAGTTTCATCATGGATATTACCTGCTTTGACCTAGCATTTGAATTTTCAGGCTACATTAATAAGATCTATAATTTCAGCTAAATCTATAGTTATTACAGTCATTTGTGAATAGGAATGTAAATAGAATAATACAGAGAAGTTTTATTGAAAACCTGTGAAAACAAAATAGATTAAACAAGATGTCTCAGTTCTCCAGAGGGTGCATTCCTTCAGAAACCTGAATAGGGAAGGCATTCTATTCTATTGCATTTTTGCTGAAGGAAAGCCTATAGCCTCTAAGTTGAGAGTGAAAGAAACAGAATGTGGAATACCACACAGATCTTTGCATTGATCAAGAAGAAACTGCAGTTTTCTCGAGATACTGGTCATAGAATTGTACCAACCATAAATTATTCAAAATTCTTTTACAAATGCTTTTATGGTACCCCAAATTCATATAATAGAGTACTATCAAATCAATTCATTTTCTTAACTCTTAGACTGCATTATCTTAATTTGAATTGTTGGTGAACCACTGTGTGTGTGTGTGATCAGTTGCTCAGTTGTGCCTGACTCTTTGCAACCCCATGGACTGTAGCCCACCAGGCTCCTCTGCCCATGGGGATTTCTAGGAAAGAGTACTCGAGTGGGTTGCCATTTCATCCTCCTGGCAATCTTCCAGACCCAGGGATCAAAACTAGGTCTCCTGTGTCGCCTGTATTGGCAGGCGGATTCTTTACTACTGAGCCACCTGGGAATCCCTAACCTAAGCCATTCAGCAATTGTAGGGATGAATAGTGTATGATATATTACCCATAAGTCCGACCACCTGAAGAATGAAATCAGAGTTGTAAAAGAAATTGTGAATTGAGTTCTCCATAAATTAAATACCACTGAATGATTCTATCGTTGCAGGCACAGTGCATGCATATCTTTATATCATTATATCATGGAAAGAGTTATCACACACATGATATCACACACATTTACATCCATAAAAGATTGGAAATGTAAGAATTATAGCTCATATAGCAGTAGCTAAACTGAACATACTGTTTCCAGCAATAATATAATATTTATAAGGCAATGGTTAGCATTACACCTATACCTTTTATTCTCTTCAAGTTGAGATATTCTTTTTGGAAATAAGCAAGAACCTGTGATGAGAAAGGCCATGTGTTTAGCAGATAGACAAGAAAACCTTGTTAATGGCTAATTATAGAAGCTAATATATTCTAAGCATTTTCTTCCTAGATATTTTGCAAAAACTTTACAGTATTATCTCATATTGCATTATCGGTAAGCTCTTATTATAGGTGCGATGAATAAGGATTGGAGAGGTAATATGACTTGGCAAAGGTCACAATAATAAAAGTCACTGGGACTGAGATTGATGCTGGCAGACTGCATGGCTCTGTTGTGGACCAATGTATGTAATGCTTCTTCATTGCGGTGGAGTAAAGACCATGACCCTGGAACCCCAGTAGTCTCTCCTTCTTTGTATGTTACCAGGTGGGTGCTAAGGACCCACAAAAGTCAGCTGGATGATGAACTGAAAATTTCAGCTTTAACTTTCTATTTCCCATCAGAACTTCAAATGTTTGTTTTTATTTTTATCAAAATAATTTCCAAAACTTTTTTTATTCTTAAATGAGAGAGCTTCCTACTGAAGTATGTGCCAAAATTTATGCTAATAATTTTATTACTTTTCATTCTTTAAGTATTTTAAAGCATCTGCTTGATTTAGTCACAGTATGGATGCTAAAAATACAAAATAAATATATCATACATGGATTTTAATTTTTTTAGTCACATAAATTAGAATACCATACAGTAAAATTAAAGCTTTATAATAAAGAAAGAATTTGTAATGCTCTAAGTGAACATAGAGATTTCAATTTTTAATTTATTAGCAATCGCAAAAAACCCACTTATTAAAGTGCAGATTTTAAGTGACTACGGGCATGCTTTTTAAAAATGAAAGTACATTTTGACATTGGTAACTAGGGTATGTTAGAGTTGAATTAAGTCAGTCTGCTGCTTCAGTAAACATTCTAATCCAGAAAAGTCATTGATTTACTATTAGAAACATTGTACCACTGATACTGCATATTGGATGTTGAAATCTAAAGAATGAAGGGGGGAATGAAATAATAGAGGAACAGAAGAAAAATGGATAATGTTTTGGCAGATAGATACAATTTTCTTCCAAATATTTCATCAGGACAAATATTTCTTCCAAATATAACATCCTGACCAATATCTATCTATTATAGACCATCCATGTACATTTTCTCATTTCCCTCAAAAGTCAAATAATCACTTTGAATTTCTGTTTTATTTCAGATTACATACTTTATGATATTTTTAAAAGTCAGCTTCATATTATAATTATCTGTGCACCTGCTTTATTTATTCTTTTTGACTGTACATACTTTGATGCCAGACTTGTTTTTGCATAATTAAGTACATTTTTTAATACATGGCATATTCCAATAAGTAGTTGTTCCATTAAGTTCACTTAATGGGGTTTATCAAAGGCTATTAGACTAATCAAAAAGGCAATAAAGTAAATTTTTTTGTAGTAAATGTCATACAAAATTTATTAAGGACCTGAAGTCTTCCACAAGAATGGGCTTGGGAGTTAATTCTCTCCCAGCCAGCCTTGAGATGACTGAAGCCCAGATGAGACTTTGTGGGAAACTCTGAGCTGGAGGTATCTAGCTAAGCCACCCCCTGATTCATGAGACCCAAAAACTATGAGATAGTGAATATTTGTGGTTTGAAGACACCGAGTGTTGGGATAATTTGTTACCACAAGAGATTACTAAAACATAGTTACATTTCATTTTACTATATTATATGATGTATTGTTAGGGCTTCCTTGGTGGCTCAGACAATAAAGAATCAGCCTGCAATGCAGGAGACCTGGGTTTGATCTCTGGGTGGGGAAGATCCCCTGAAGAAAGGAATGTCAACCCACTCCAGTATTCTTGCCTGGAGAATCCCATGGACAAAGGAGCCTGGTGAGCTACAGTCTACGGGGTCACAAAGAGTCAGACATGACTGAGTGACTAAGCACACACACATGGTATATTATTGGAGAAGGAAATGACAACCCATTCCAGCATTCTTGCCTGGAAAATCCCATGGACAGAGGATCTTGGTGGGCTACAGTCCCTGGGATCAGAAAAGAGTCAGACACGACCTAGAGATTAAACAACATTGGTATATTATACATTAAATTATATGTTTTATTATGTGAAATAGAACCTAGCATGTGAGAAGAGATAATTGCCTGAGAAGAAATCTTTGAATCCAGTTTTACTAGAAAGTCGGTTAGGATGAAAACAGAGAGGACAGGAAGAAAAAATATTGCTGTAGTCCAGAAGGAGCAGACCTTATGCTTCCTAGAACTGACTAAGAGATAAAACATAGTGGTAACAATAATGTGCTTCAGGGCATGGGTTCTGGTGTCAGACTTTGTTTCAAAATCAGACTAACCACTTGCTAGTTGTATGACCAGGACAAATGTATTCCACTGTCCTAAAACACTGGTTGTGCATGCTCAGTGGCTCAGTCGTGTCTGACTCTTCGTGATCCCATGGACTGTAGCCCACCAGGATCCTCTGTCCATGAAATTTTCCAGGGAAGAATTCTGGAGTGGATTGTCATTTCCTTCTCCAGGGGATCTTCCCAACCCAGAGACTGAATTCACGTCTCTTGCATCTCTTGCACTGGCAGGTGGATTCTTTACCACTGTACCACCTGGAAAGACCATAACATAGTTCGTTCATCTGAAAAATAAAAAATACTAATTGTACTTGTTTCACTGAGTTGTTTTGAGGTTTTAATGTGTCACTACTATCCAAACGTTAGGCAAAATATCTGGCACATGATGATTAATAAGTGAGAGCTATTATCGTTAGATTAATCATCATTGCTATCACTGTTGCTGATAGGAGGCTTGAATTCTGCAGTTCATTTCTAGAAGTCTCAGTCTGCAAAAACCAACATATTTGACAAATTATTACTTCAGTCATGTACACTTTCTTCCTCCATGGTTTGAAAAACTCTTAATCTAGCATATCTTACAGTTCTTTTCATTTTATAATTTTTCAGATACATTATTATTTTATAAAAATATATAAGACCATCATTATTTTATAAATAAGGAAACTAAGACTCTGAGATTTAGAAAATAAATATATGTTGGGCATTTAGCATTTACTACATATTGGAAAAGGAACTGGGGGCCTTATATTTACTTGCTACCCAGTGATTTTTAACAGAATTTCTGGAATCTAAGTCTAGTCTCTTTCAATAACACTATCTGTCTTTCTGACCAGTAAACATGTTCACTTAGTTATAGATAGCACATCACTGTATGTACAAAAAGTAAAGAAAAGGAAATGTGGCATTTTCATTATATATACAAATTTCAATTATTCAATGACAAGAGTTTGTAAAAAATTAGATATGTTGTCATGAAAATGAACACTACAATAAACTGTAATTCAAGAATATGGGGGGCTCAAAGAGAAATTCTTAGAATGTAATTATTAATAAAGCTAAAGAGTAGGAAAAATAAGTATATATATGATGAAAACAGAATGGATTTTCAAAGAACTCAAAGAACAGTCAACTTTCAAACAAGAGTGCAAATGATTTAAAGATAGAAATATTTTCAACAATCACAAAGATGTATAAGAGAATATTAATAAGGATAAAGAAAATAATAAAATGTAGATTGTAAAAAATTTTGCATTCAGTATTTTAAACTTATATCCAAAGTAAAAAGAGAGCATAAAACCTCATTACTAGGAGAGGATGGCATATTTTTAATGAATGCCAAAAGGTACCAAATCCTACTTGGCTTTCATTTTCTTCAATAAGAATGATCTTCAGATTTTTAAAGATAAAAATAATTTAAAGAAGGATTTGCAGAACATAATCATCAACATGTTAAAATAAGTATTTTGTGTCTTCTCTTCAAAGAACACTGATGTAGACAAGAGCGTCTTTGCGGAAGTAAAGGAGTGCAGCAGAGAAATTCCAGCTCACCACTGGAGCAAAATATATCCAAGATCAGAAGATTAAAAAGGAATTCTGAGATACGCTGAGATACTTTTATGTATGCTCAATAGTTCAGTCGTGTCTGACTCTTTGAAACCCCATGGACTGTAGCCTTCCAGGCTCCCCTGGCCATGAGATTTTTCAGGCAAGAATACTGGATTGGGTTTCCATGCCCTCCTCCAGAGGATCTTTCCAATCCAGGGATCGAACCTGTGTCTCCTGTGTCTCCAGCACTGCAGGTGAATTCTTTACTGCTGAGCCGCTGGGGAAGCCCCATGAGACTTGAATATTCACACGCAAAAGAATGAAATTGGACCCCTATCACATATCACTCACAAAAAATAACTCAAAATGAAGTAAAGATATAAACATAAGATGTGAAACGGGAAGAAAACAGAGTCAAAGCTCCTTGAAATTGGTTTTGGAAATGACTTTCATCAAAAACAGAAGCAACAGAAGCAAAAATAAATTAGCAGACTACATCAAACTGAATAGTTTCTGCACAACAAAAGAAAATCAACAAAATGGAAAGGCAACAAACAGAATGGGGAAATATATTTGCAAGCCAGATATCTGATAACAGGTTAATACCTAAATATATATATTGAACTCATACATCTAAATGCAAAAAAAAAAAAGAATCTGATTTATAAATGGGTAGAGAATTTAAATAGACATTTTGCCAAAGAAGACACACAAATGGCTGACAGATACATGAAAAGATCTCAACATCATGAATCATCAAGGAAATTCAAATCAAAGCTACAAAGAGATATCATCTCATCTCTGTTAGAATGGCTTTTATCAAACAGATAAGTGTTGGCAGAGATGTGGAGAAAAGCAAACCCTTGTGACTGTTGGCAGGAAAGTATAGTGTTTCTCAGTCACTGTAGAAAACAGTGTGAAGTTTCTTAAAAAAAAAAAAGGAGAAAAAAATGGCAATTTTGTGAGTTTATAGATGTGTTAACTAACCCTACTGTGGAGGTCATTTCATAATATATACATGTATCAAATTATTACCTTGTACATCTGAAATTTACCCATGTCATATCAATTTTATCTCAATAAAGCTGAAAAAGTAAAAGAAGAAATTATAGATCCAAATATGGGGAATCTAGTGACAGAGGCAAATATTGAATTTAGGAACTTTTAATCTCAGTAGAACCAATGATTGTCACTCAATGTTTCTAGAGAAAATTATCATTTTTCTATCTGTGAAATCATAGATAAAAAGAAAGAAACCAGAATAATATACATGTACACTTATTTTGTTTTCCTAAAAGAGAAAATCATGGCTTCTAAAAATTGTACAAAAGTGTACTAATAAATATTTTTTCATTTATCATTAAATAATATAAACACTAGGCCGAAAAGAGTTCAATAAGGACAAACCATTTCAAAGCAACCTCATTTTTCTTTAAAAATAAGATTATTGAATTTTTAAGTGAAGGGAATAAGTTAGAAATATTATATCTTAACTTTAGATACACATAAATTTCAAGGAAAAATGTTTTACATGACCTATTTACAGAAAAGATGACAAAAAGTTAATGGTGATACTGTGTGAGTGATTTGTTGCTGTTTTCACAGCCACATCTGAAGATTTTCAATTTATTTATGTGTTATCCCTGAGAAAGCTCTTGATTAACATGCCTTGGAGCAACTTCTCCCAAGTCACGTCTCAATCTTTTTAGCCAATGATATGAATATAGATTTCATAGTTGTCAGCCAAAAATTTGAATGGTGATAAGTATTAGGTTGGCCAAAGTATTTGTTCACGTTTTTTTCCATGAGATGTTATGGAAAAAGCCAAGTGAACTTTCTGGTCAATCCAATATACATAAATGAAAAACAAACAAACAAACAAAAAAAAAACCCACCTTTTTGAAGGTGTAGAATGAAACCACAGAAGAAAGCAAGATGAGATTCTATAGAAGCAGGTTACCAGGTATTAAAATAATCAGTGAGTAACACTTAAGATGGAAAGACACTTCAACAGATAGTCCTTCACCAAAAATAACTAAGAAACATAGAAAAGGACTAAGTAGAGTTAACAGAGTGTCAAAAATTATACCGAAAGAACTTTCTAATATTATATACTATTTGCAAGCAACAAGTTAACTTGTCATTCATGAACCCATAGCTTCCTGAACCCTGACAGAAGACAAGAGATTCCTGAGTCAGAGATAAAGGAGAGTTTGTTACTCATTAAGAAACCATGAAAGGAGCATCATTTTTTGCAAGTTCCTTAGGGTCCAGTTCCCACAGTGTGAGGTGAAGGGAGGTAGGTGACACCTGCATAAGAAACAGGTTGCATTTTGGGGCTGAAACCAAGTTTGTAATGGACAGTAAACAAATTTGTCCTTTGCCCCAGAAGGAAACATTAATTTTATTGTACTGAACAGTAAACAAAATTTTCCGGCTGTGGAGCAGATATAATATCTCCCAAAGCTATTTGTTATACAAACATCTTTGAAAAAGTAATCTGGACAAAAGGGCAGTTAGCCCCTTTGCTTGCAAGCCGTGCAGTAACGTGAGAGCCATAGAGAATTATATCTCTGTGTTAGAGCTGTGAAAATACAAATACAAGATTGGTATCAGATTTCAAATAATTATAGCTTAACATAACACTATACTTGTCACATCAATTGGATTATTTTATTCAAATTTGAACACCATATTTTGAAGCACAGGGTTCCCAGGTAAAGAATCTGCCTGCTTATGCAAGAGATGCAAATGATGTGGGTTTGATCCCTGGGTCAGGAAGATCCCCTGGAGAAGGAAATGACAGCCCACACCAGTATTCTTGCTGGGATAATCCCATGGACAGAGAGGCCTGGCAGGTGACAGTCAATGGTGCTGCAGAGTCAGAAACGACTAAGCGACTGAGCACACGCACATTTTGAAGCACATTAAAGCTAATTGCTGCTTGCTAAGTCGCTTCAGTCGTGTCCGACTCTGTGCGACCCCATAGACGGCAGCCCACCAGGTTCTGCTGTCCCTGGGATTCTCCAGGCAAGAATACTGGAGTGGGTTGCCATTTCCTTCTCCAGTGCATGAAAGGGAAAAGTGAAAGTGAAGTCGCTCAGTCCTCTCTGACTCTTAGCGACCCCATGGGCTGCAGCCTACCAGGCTCCTCCATCCATGGGATTTTCCAGGCAAGAGGACATTCAAACCATCAAAGAAATGAAGTTAACAGATGAAACAACTTAGGCAGAAGACCCTGGAGTGCTCTGGGTCACCAGGGGACGGCATGGGTTCTAGTTACCTAGCAGAATACTCTCAAGTGCCATTGGGAAGGACTTAATAGGCTTATAGTCACAATGACAATTAAGTGGGGGAACTGTGGAAGAAAAATGGTTAATATGTCCCTCAATCTGGGCCTAGAGTTAGATGAAACTAGAGTTAGATGTAAGTTTTAAAAGTGTCTTGCCTAGGTTATTGTGATGGCTGTTTTCACACTATAGGCACAACAGGTAATATATTGCTAGTAAGCATATAGATGGTATTTGTGTTAGCAATTTGAGTTTCTAATCCTCAAGTGTGAATTTACATATCTTTATTATGATATCTCAATGCAAATTGATTAGTCATTGTAATTTTAAAAATTTGCTAAATTCAAACAGTAAATAATGCAAAGATGATCTATTGAATTTTTACAAAATATTTACCTATAGGTAAATATGTGTATATAAGCTCCTTGGAGAAGGAAATGGCAACCCACTCCAGTATTCTTGCCTGAGAAATCCCACTGACAGAGGAGCCTGGCCAGCTAAAGTCCACAGGGTTGCAAAAGAGTCCGATTCGACTTAGCAAATAAAAAACAATAATTATTTATATGTGATATATATATAACACATATAAAATAAAGTTTGCTATTTATTTAAAAATTTCTTCTCTATATATTATTCGTACTTTTTTTGAAATTAAGCATTTTACTATGAGGTAATTATAAGTTTATATGTAGTAGTTACAAGTAATGCAAAGAGATCCCATGAACCCTTTTCCCAGTTTGCCCCAATGTAACAGCTTGCAAAGTTTTATAAAAGAGAACTATTCATGAGGAAGCTATTATGATAGTTTGAAATCAAGAGTATACCTAAGACCTTGGCTGTTTAACCCCATGGAAAATTTTCTGAGAACTTGAGCAATATGAGACTCTGGAAGGCAGGCTCTAAGAGGCAATCAATTTTGCTCAATCTCATGGCACTTGAGAGAGAGGATCTGGCCGAAGGGAGACTATACAACAAACATGGTAGATTTTGCACTCCAGATCACTGAAAAATATGTGGGCAGAGAGCAACCTCAAACCATTTCAATGCTATAGTAAATGCTTTAATTACATATTTAAAATATAAAAATAGTACATTTACAAGTTAGTTCATATAATTACCTGTATGATAAAAAATTTACAAAAATTGGACAATATGATAAATTAGATCAGCACTCTTTGCTGCTGGTTGCTCATTTCCCTGCATTTTATAACTTCTAAGCAGATTTTCTGATTTTCTTAATCTGAATTTAGACTGTCTTGTGAATCTTCAGGCAGATACTTTACCACAGGTTTATCCAAAGAATACTTTGATCTCCCAGACACTTCTGCCCTAAAGGTCCATTATCTATAACATCCATATGGTGTTATTTCTTCAGTTCAGTTCAGTCGCTCAGTCGTGTCTGACTCTTTGCGACCCCATGAATTGCAGCACGCCAGGCCTCTCTGTCCATCACCAACTCCCGGAGTCTACCCAAACCCATGTCCATCGAGTCAGTTATGCCATCCAACCATCTCATCCTCTGTCGTCCCCTTCTTCTTCTGCCCCCAATCCAACCCAGCATTAGGGTCTTTTCCAATGAGTCAACCCTTCGCATGAGGTGGCCAAAGTATTGGAGTTTCAGCTTCAACATCAGACCTTCCAATGAACACCCAGGATTGATCTCTTTTAGGATAGGTGTTATTTCTTATTACCTAACAAATCTTAGCTCTTCCAATTAAATACTATTTTTTCTATGAGTGAAAAGCTAACCTTTTGCTTCTATCTTCTATGCTCATTCTTTAGCTAAACTATTAGTTTCTGAGGCTAGGTAGTTGGGAAGGTGGGAGGAAAATTGATCAACAATATTAATTTCACTTCATGATTTGGTTTCAGAAACATGTAGACTAAAACTGGCTTCCAGTCAAGTTTGAAACTTGGTGATTTTGTGGCAGGGGAAAGGGCAAGAGAGAACAGTATTTTCCTGTCTCCAGTGAGTTCTTGGTATGGGCTGACAAAAGAAGGTCCTTTGCTTCGCACAGGAAAGAATTCAAGAGTGATCCATAGTAAAGTTAAAGAGAGATTGAAATATGTATTTTGAGAAATAAACATTCCATAGGCAGAATACTGTCCAGCTCAGAAGCTGAAAGTGGCCCTAATGTGTGGAGGTGGTTAGTTTCCATGGGCTGAGTAATTTTATAGGCTAACCAGTTGGAGGATATTCCAAATATTTTGGGAAAGGGGCACAGATTTATAGAAATTGGGCCACTGCCCACTTTTTGGCTTTTTATGATCAGCCTTCAGACTGTCAGAGCACCTGAGAATGTGTCATTTAGATGCACTTGCATTATATGTTAATATCTTAATATTATTAGCAACAAAAATAGCAATGTTACTTGGGAGTTTTGAAGTGACTCATGAACTGTGTAGGAGAAACCGTGAAGAAATGAAGTTCATTTCCTATCACAAGCAGCTCATTGTGAGTCATTTTTTAATTTTGAGAAACTGACCAAAATTCTTTCAACTACTTTTATTTTAGAGTCTTTTAAGATGTATACTGTATAAAAAAGTAATAAACAGAAGTCTCAACTAAAATAGAGTAGGGAGACCTGAAAGAGGAGCCTTCATCCTACAACAAGAGTAGAATTCAACAGGAAGGTGCAAGATTTCTTCTTCTTACCTGGCAAGGGCTCAGCCAATGAAAGACTGTCACAACTCAGCCAATGAAAAGCCACTATATTTCCCACACTCAGTTCCTCTAATGGATCCTTTTTACTATAACCATCCCATTTTCCTTTACCTTTCTTTAAAGGAGTTCTCTCCTTGTTGCATAGGACTTACACATGGCTTGCCATGGTTGCAGATCCCAAACTGCAATTCTTTGCCAGTATCAAATAAGACCATATTTGCTGGAGAAATAACTGGCAGTCTGTTGAAGATCAACTACTGTGACATTCAAATAACTAGATCTAACTTTCATCAATAATAGCAATCACAGAGTAAATAAAATATAAATGTCACCTCTTCAGAGAAAATTTCTTGACAAATATAAATCAGATATTTTTATTTTATGCCTTGCAGCAACCTAAAATTTCCATTATAGTAATCACACTTTTGAAATGTATGTGTATGTGTGTGTGTTGAAGCTATTTGTCTTTAGAGTTCCATGACAGTGGGTAAGGTAAATGCTAATATTATTCACATTTTATGAATGATAAAGAGGTTGCTCAACACATTAAATTTGTTGAGAACACACAGCTCATAAGTGGCAGAGGCAGAATTCAAACCCTGATCTCACTAATAGAAGCAGAACAGCTTTCAACCACTTTGAAAGTGGAAAAAAAAGTGTTGGTCACTCAGTTGTGTCCGACACTTTGGACTGTAGCCTGCCAGGCTCCTCTGTCCATGGAATTCTCCAGGCAAGAATACTGCAGCAGGTAGCCATTCCCTTCTCCAGGAGATTTTCTCTAACCAGGGATCGAACCCAGGTCTTTTGCATTGCAGTGGATTTTTTTTACTATCTGGGCCACCAGGAAAGCCCTTCAACCACTTCACTGCTTCTTATTTCATGCAAACATTCTTTACATTCAACCAGCAACTGTGCATAAAGTTGAACCAAGAAGTAGCAAATTTATTTTCCTGTTGTCAACTACAGATTGGCACTTGCCAAGAGCATCTGCCAACAACTGAACCACAACAGCAAGAGCATTTGCCATCTGCTTCTGTGGAGATTGGACCCTGTGCTGTTGCAACTGCCAACCTTCAGGACCCCCTGCAGGGAATTCAGGGTGAAGAGTTAGGTACTCTGTGCTCCAGGGAAACTACTGGAACAGGTCTTTAGGTAATTATTTCTAGGAACTGATTTCATGATTTCAATCTTTGCATCTCTTCATATCTAGAAAATCACTAAATCCCTTCATGGCAGCATCAGCTCCTCGTGACTAGCACCAAACTTTTTGTAAAGTAAACACTTGATTGCATTGAACTCCCCCTTCACCAAAATCTTATATATTGACCTTCCCCCACTACTTCTTTACTGGAGCTCCAGTGGCATAATAGGTTAGTGCACGGTACTTATAAAACTGTATGCTTATGAGCAATGCCGAGGTTGTGAGTTTAAGCCTCATCTGGAGCAACTTTGGACTTCCCTGGTAGTTCAGCTGGTAAAGAATCTGCCTGCAATGTAGGAGACCCTGGTTCGATTCCTGGGTCAGGAAGATCCACTGGAGAAGGGAACAGCTACCCATTCCAGTATTCTGGCCTGGAGAATTCCATGGACTGTATAGTCCATGGGGTCACAAAGAGTCGGACACGACTGAGCAAATTTCACTTTCACTACCACTTTGGAGAAGTCTCTCAGAGCTATATGAGGTGCTGTTTCCTGGGCTGCAGTAATCATTTTGCCCCAAATAAAACTTAACTTGCAACTCTCACATTGGACATCTTTTTAGTTGACACTGTTTTTCTGTGCTTTCATATGTGTCGTGATGGCTATATAGATTGAAGCATAATTGTGTTAAATTAAGAAAAATTGATTAAAAAATAAATGTGATGTGAATACAAAATGTTTAAAAATATAAAAGTAAAGCATAAGTTTTAAGTTTTAGTTTTATGTTTTAGCAATAATATTACAAGATATAACTTGAATATATTCAAATCTGCTCCTTATCAAAACAAATTTAATAGTCCAACAGTTTGGTTATCCTTCCTAACAAATGCCATAAAAAAGGAGAGATTTAGCAAAGATTCGACTATTTTAGACACCAAAAGGTCTAGTTGATACTTACTCTCTTAATTATTTTAAATGTAAAGGAATACAATGAATATAACAGTAATTTTAGAGATGGCAAAGTAAATTATTTCAAAAATTGCAGGTAATTATCTCAGTGATAGCAGGCATGCTAATTTTATTGTTTTTTTTAATCTACTTTTTAAAAAGTTATCTTCTTTTTTTCAAATCTGAATACGGTTTTTCTCCTCCAAATATAGTGTTGAAACAAATTTTATTAATTTTTAGAAAATGTTCCCTGCCAATCTAATTACTATAGAACTCATATTAGATAATTTATGAACCATATCTCAACATTTTTTGCTTTAAAATTACTTCAAAATTGTTTCTTAATATTATATACATATATTAGTCAGAACATTTCACTGTTTATTGTTACTGAATGCAAGTTCAGGCAGCCCGATGCACAGTGAGGCCGAACAAACTGAAACATCAGAGTTTGGAACAGAAAATGTTTTATTGCAGGGTCAAGCAAGGAGAATGGGAGGTTCGTGCTCACAAACCCAAACTTCCTGATGGTTTGGGGAAGTTTATATAGGCAAAATTTGGGGTAAAGGATGCAGAGTGTGTGTTTTTTTCTGATTGGTTGGTAGTGAGGTAAGAGGACAGTGTTCTAGGACCCTCAATTATTGGCCTTCTGGTTTCGGTGAGTGTGGGGTCTCAGCACATAGTTATCATCTTCCACCTGGGTGAGGGGTCTTAGTTTCTGCAGAACTCAAAGATATCCTATGAGGAGGAACCAAGATCCTGCTTTCATCCCTGCTCTATGTTGTTTTTTCATTGCTCCCCCTTTGGTTTTACATCCCCTTATTTTCCCCAATCAGCAACTGTTTGAGCTGCCCCTTTGGTACTCAGGAAAGGTCTGGGGGCTGAAGTCTTTTTCCTACAAATAAGAATTGGAAAGGGCACATGCAGCTAAAAAGATCCATATGCTGTAACTAAAGATCCTGAGTACTGCAGCTGAATCCTGGCACAGCCAAGTTAAAAAAAAACAAAAGAAAAGAAAGAAACAAGGGGCATAGAAAGAATTTGAATACAAAGGATGGAATTTTGGGGGGTGTTGGATCATTTGGTATCCTCTCAGTGTTGGTGGTTAAAAGAATCTAGTCTGTACAGGTTAATGTAACTGTGCAACCAAAATGGTGAATTTTGCTGCATATAAATTTTGAAAAGGAAAAATAAATGAATAGAAACAAACAAATCATTATCAATCTACAATAGGTATGTGTCTGTTCACAGTCATGTCCAATTCTTTGCAACCCCATGGACTCTTTGTAGCCCGCCAGGCTCCTCTGTCCCTGGAATTTTCCAGGCAAGAATACTGGAGTGGGTTGCCTTTTCCTATTCCAGGGAATCTTCCTGACCCAGGGATTGAACCTGTGTCTCTGCATCTCCTGCATTGGCAGGTGGATTTTTTTACCACTGCACCACCTAGGAAGCCCTACAATAGGTATAGCAAATTAACTTAATGTCATTGGAAACCAATGTTTTTTAGCATAAGAGTAATAGATACAAATGTAAAATCATCCAAGTTAAATAAAATCTCAGAAATATTAATTTTGAATAGGAAATATCATTATGCACTCAATATTTTCTAAAAATACGTACTTTATTGTCTAGAAGCTATGAAAACTAATTAGCAATAAAACATATAGCAGTTAGATTGCAATCTCCACATAGAATTTAATATAAAAACAAACCAGGGTCCCTGAAGAAACAGCTGATTTCAGGTCTATTACAGAAAAGAGATAAAAGAGGCCCATAAAATTTGAACCAGAGAGCAAGTAATCTACAAGAAATGTATGGCATTATGTTAGGACACCAGAGGCAACTTGAATGGCCACACTGGCCAAAGATGGGACAACATGAGCATCAAATCCATGGTGCTCAGTGGTTGCTTTATGTATACACATATATGTATATATATGTAAGTTCATGAGTCATAATGATACTCAAAAAATAAAAATTAAGACATAAAAAGGGAATTATTGATAAATTTGGCTGTTGTACAACAGCTTATTCTGAAAGCTAGAGTATTTGTGGAAAGACAAACTTCAATCCTTCTTTTTCTATATGAACTTCCTCCCAGGGTAACCAAATCTATGATATAATGTGATGAAGTGAAATTCTTCCTTGGAGAAGAACTCCAGTTAACAAATGCCAAGAACTATAAAGGGTCTGAGATTTTACTCTACTTTCAGGCTTTGAATTTAGCTTGCCACAGTTTTGTGGATGCTGGCAGAAGACATGAAACTTCTGAGTAATAGGAAAAGGACAGTTTATTACTCATATCAATAGTATTATAGTAGCCATTTTCTTCCACTGATTCCCCAAACTTCAGCTCTCACAGGGTTGTGTGTTAAAGTCAGATGATGTCAGCCATTTAGTGAATTGTGTTAAGGGAAAGGAACCCTAAGCTTTAGAAACAATGATCTTTTATAATGGATTTCAAAAAACTTCTTCAATTTTGCTCCAGAGGAACTCGTTTGCTTTGTTACCCTGGACAGTAACAAATCTGCTCTCTGCTCAAGGATGACTTGCCATCTCTATCTCCTGAACTTGTTCATTAAACATATATCTTTAGGGATATTCTAGAGCAAAAAGTCATCAGTGTCACTACTCTCAATATGTGGAGCAAAGCAAGAGACCCATGGAGTACTGACTCCCAATAATCAACACAGAAGAAAAATGAAATTAGGAAATCAACATTTTGCAACTTCTAATAAAATAATGTATCTTATCAGTGATTATCAGTGGATATTGAAAATGATTAAGGTGATGGTTGATGAGAAACTTATAATGAATGGATTAGGCTGACAAACCTAAGTTCATTGACCAAACTTAAAGTCACTGAATATGAAATAAGCAGACATCATTTACCTACTGGTGTGATGCAGTTGAAAATATAAAGCAATACCTGTATTGGATTCTTGCAAAAATAATTGAACCAGAATATTAGCAATCTTCTAATTGCTAATACTAATAAAAGTCTAACTACTTCATAGGAGGAAAAAAGGGGAAAAAGTGTATATGTATAAAAAACATGATGATATAATTACCAGAAAGTGGAAAATTCTGTCCCAGTTTCATTAATTTATAGATAGCATTTTAAAAAGTCTTGTGGAAAGAAAGTTTTTTTTTTTAATTAAGAGATATAGTAACCAAATGTAATATGTATATACTATTACAGGATGTTCTAATTTTTTTTTAACAAACCAACAGAAAAGTAAGATTTTTTGAGAATTACAGTAATTTGATTATAATTTGGGTATTAGATACAAAGGAATTATAAATAATTATATTAGATCTGCCATGGTTTTTAAGCTCCTTATTTTTTTAAGATATCCTGATATACAGAAAATAAGATTCTTGGGATTTAATTTAAAATATTTCAACAGAGAAATAAGGCAAGAGGGTGAGGAAGGAAGGAAGGGAACAAGGAAGGAAGAAAGGGATTGAGGGAAGAAGGGAGGGAGGGAGGGAGAAAAGGAAAGAAGGAAAACATTTTCCGTAAAAGCTAGCAAACATCTCTGAAACAAGAGCTTACCTGCTATTATTTGCCTTGAAAGTGTTTTTGGAAGGAAAATTTTCCTTTCTATGACTTGAAATCCACGTTAATTTTTTTAAAAATAAAGTATGAGAGGATTTGTACACAGTGTCACAGTCTGGAGGGAAAAAAAAAACCCTAAAATTACAGTGTAAGTACTGATATTATAGCCAAACTCTATACAGTTTACAGTTTTTCCAGCTATCAGACTGCTAAAGACAAATGTGAAAGGCACAGAAGTGGAAAGCAGCCCAGACTTACTGATATTAAACAAAGAGACAACACAGTTGTATGAGGATTAAATCAGGAAAAAGAAAAATGCACGACAACCATTTTGTAAGAAGTGAAAACATGTTTTAGAATCCATTAATCCTAAGGAAACTGTACAGGTTTCAAGGACAGAGCTCTGCTTTGATAATGCATGATTGTTAAATTCCCAGGGTCTGTATAAATTTTGTAAACCCCTCTATTTTATAAATTAAAGGTTGATTTATTTTTTCGCAACAATAATATATGTCAAACTAATAAGAAAATTAAGGAGAAGATGACATGCCAGTGTGGATATTTCCACATATTAGCAGCAAGGTTAACCAGTCATTTAGAAATTTAAGAAGAGTTATCTGTGCAGGGTTCACAGAGAAGTCCTTCTGTGTGGTTCTGGGGAGTCAGCACAGAATCTACAGAAGCTTAAATTGTGTTATGTGCTTTGTTTCCTTGTCATTTTCCACTGAAGCCCATATGAAGAGGCTTTTTTTCCTTTCTGAGCTGGTGGTGCCTCCTGTCTTTATGAGGCATGTGTGGCTATGTGCGAAGTAGCTTCAGACATGTCTGACTCTTTGTGACCCTATGGACCACCCTGCTCCTCTGTCCATGGGATTCTTTAGGGATGAATACTGGAGCAGGTTGCCACGCCCTCCTCTAGGGGATCTTCCCAGCCCAGGGATTGAACCCATGTCTTTTACGTCTCCTGCATTGGCAGGCTTCTTCTTTACCATTAGCACCACTTGGAAAGCCCCCTTGATGAGGCAAACACACTCAATTGATTTATAATTTGTTTCTTTCTTCCCCAAAGAGAGAACTGGACCAAATGCTATTTTGATTCTGGCCAAAAGAGTGGTTAAGCCTGAAGAGAGTAGTGCAAATCTTTGCTTCTATTTGCCATCAGGATTGCTCTTCGCCTACTCCAAATACATGGAAGGCTTCCATTCAGTGGAGTGGCCTTTGCTGTATTTAGGTGTTCCATCTCCATGAGTCCTAATGTTTATAAGTAGCTTTATTAAGGTGTGTTTCTCTTGTGTATGAATTTTAGCTTCAGAGCACTTCAGCTGATTCAAGTGCCCCATGCATCACAGAAGATTTTACCTTTTCTCAGTAAGTTCTTATTGGCTGCTTCTTCAGCATTTGCTTTGTAGGCTTTTAGAGTGCTCCACACTTAAATTATATATCACTTTGGTATTTAAATAAATGAATTTGAATTACTGTATACTGATTACTTTCAATTTGCCTACACTTAAGGAAGATGTTATAATTAAACATGTTTGTTTGATCGGGTCTTGCAAATGAACCTATACATTTACATTAGGTCTCTATGAGATGAGTTAATTCCCTTGAGCTTTTTATACCATTTGGAAAATGTTGTCAGTTCTACGGCTCAATCAATAGTCTTTCCTCCCTCCCTTTCTCCCTTCCTCAATCTTCTCCCTCTTTTTACCTCTTTTCTTACCCCTTTCTCCCTAGTCCCATACCTACCTTTTTTTTTCCCTTCCCCTATTTCATGCGTATAGTGTACCTAATACTACTCTAAATACTCAAAATAAAGTATTGGATAACTTAGAAGCTGATCTGACTTGTATTTCCAACCAGATTCCAATTAAACTTGCTCTCTTCCTGTGCCCAGGGAACTTGCAGTATTGGTCAGGGAGGTTGTGTGGAAATTGAAGGAGGAAATTATTTCAAAGAAAACCAGTATGTCCTAAGCTATCAAGAAGTTGAGATGAATGAGAATTATAGACCACTAACCTAGGAGATTTCACATATGGTATTTATCATCACAAGTTCAGTTGGGGACATTTTACACATCTTCCATGTTTTCACATTCTCATTTTTCATTGTACTTTCCTGAATATATGGCATATAGTTATAAAAACTGCTTCATGTCTACCATTTTATCAGCTGTGTAATATCTCTGCTTGTTTCTAATTTGTTGATTTTTCTCCTCATCATGGGCTATATATCCTTGCTTCTTTTACTGCCTAGCAATTTTTTATTGGATGCTAGAGATTATGATTTTATCCTTTTGAGAGATGATTAATTATGTATTTCTCTAGTTTTGAGCTGGGATACAATTAACTTGGTTGGAAGCAGTTTAATCCTTTTAAGGCTTACTTTTGAGATTTGTTATGGGAGACCAGAGCACTTTTAAGTCTAGGGTTAATCTAGCTCCATTATTGAGACAAAATATTCACCTTCTGAATACTCTACCTAATAGCCTATATATTATAAGTTTTTCCACTCTATGTGATGGTAACCCTAACTATTCTCAGCTCTTTGTGAGCTCTGAAGACTGTCACCTTGTCTTTTCTGGTAGTTCTTTCCCAGGCTGCACTGACCAGTACTCAACTGAAAACTCAAGGGGAACCCTCTGAAAATCTCCAGAGCTTGAGATCTCTCCAGGCAGCTGTCTCTCTTTGTAGCCCTTTTCTTTTTATGTGACTCTTCCCTCTCTATCAAGAAATCTCTTTGGATTATATTCTACAAATTCTTGCCAACTTAGCCTCCTGCATTCTCAACCGTACCTCAATTTAGGAAGTCTGCTGGCCTCTGCCTAGGTTCTCGCTTGTTCTGTGTGGCCTGGAAAAGTTGGGGCAATAATTTCATCATCTGGTTTGTTTCCCTTATCTCAGGCATCAATGCCTTGTGCTGAAAGCGTTGCCATTTACATTGTGTCCAACTGTTTTAGTTGTTTAAGAAGGTATATTTAATCCTGTTACTCTATATTGACCAGACGCCTCATAGCAAGGAGTTATAGCTAAGTTCATCTAAAATTAGTAACTTATTTAAAAAATCACATATTTAGTACAGGTAGAAGGAGATGGCAACCCACACCAGTCTTGCCTGGAGAATCCCATGGACAGAGGAGCCTGGCAGGCTATAGTCCATGGGGTCTCAAGAGTCGGACATGACTCAATGACTAAATCACCACCACCAGAGGCAATAGGCAAACCCTGATCTCTTATACAGAAGTTCATATCAATTTTTCTCTTGTGTTTGACCACATTCCAGATCTTACAAAGAAATCTTTTAACAGTTGATTTCTAACAGATCGGAAATAAGTGATGGGAACTGAAGGTGATAAATGTAAACATTTTTCCAACAAGGTTGAAAGTGAGGGAAGAAAAAGAAAACAACCTGAAAGAGAGAAATTGAAGCCTCAAGAGAGTGTGTCAAGACTGAGAGAAACTTGTATTTGATATATAGCTGCTCTCAATCTGATGGCTCCCTAGTAGTAAAGAGAGATCAACAGTCCAACGCCAACCCAGGGCTTAAAAGACTAAAGGGGTAGAAAGAGTCTTATGAAAAGTGTGTCAGAAAATGCTTGCTGGAGGAGGCAAGGCTTAAGCAAATCCCTGAAATGCTCACCAAGGACATGGAAAAATAAAAGGCACTAGGGACTTCACTTTAGTGAAAGTGAAGGGAGAAGGATGAAGGCAAGGGACCTGAAAATGTATCAGCTGTGTTTGCAGGACAGTGAGAGGATGAACGCAGGTAGAGCAGAGAATTTTGCTCACACTCTCATTTCCTAGATTTCACTCCAAGAAACATATCCATAGGATGAGCAGTCTGTGGCCAAGGATGACAAATTAGGACAGCCATTGGTTTGTCTAATCCCCTCCTCATACACTCATTGTCAGCTGTCATCCAATATAATTTACAACCCTATCTGTGTAGGGGAACTTGGAAGGTTTTGGTGGGAACCATTAGGACTATAAGGTGAACAATGTGTACTTGATAATTTTGTCTATGAATAAATGAGCTCAGTTTTCCTCATCACAGGTATATGAAGAACATGTCCCTTTTGTCTCTGTTCCAAACTATTCTCAAGAGAAACACATCATCTTGCCATCCTTTCCAGATTTATTTCAGCTATCACTCCTCCAGAAACAAATCTTCACATTCTGTGGGCAAAAAAAATGGAGCTCTGAGCTATAAGTAGAGATGAAGATATAATCGGCTTCACTCTTTTGGACTTTTATCTAACGTCTAGCTACAACAACTTTTCCTTAACACACACTTACATCCCACCAGACAATCATAATATAATTGATGTTTGACAATGCATATGGACCAAAGAACAAGTTTGCCTTTAAAGGCTACAATACCTAAACAAAAGAAGAAAATGAAAAAAATTTCAATTGGAAGCATCATCTTTTTGTTTTTTTCTTAACATAGAGCTAACTGACTATTTTGGAGGGAGAGTCCTGAGAAATTAGTCTAGTTTTAGGAAGTAATTTCTATTGGTTTAAGAAAATGAATTACCTGTCTTTAGACTATGGAACCCATTCCTTTTGTGAGGGGGCCATACTTGTTGCAAAGCAGTCAGCAGGGTCATAACTAAGGGTGAGGAGGGAAGGGAAAGGCAGGTCAGACCACCTGCCTCTGTAATCACAGAACTCTCAGAGTATTGTTCAGAGAAACAAAGCCAGATACAGGACAGTCTCAACCTAGGGAATTGAGTGCTGGGTTTGGCTGAGGATATAGTGAGTGTCTATTTCCTGTAAAGGTAGGTAAGCGGGTCTAATTCTCTGCAGAGGTATTGGGTTTTTTTTTTTGGTTTCTGTTTTTTTCCCCTGTGAGTTAGAAAAACATGTTAGAGCCAAAGATAAATTAGTTGGTACAAAGCTCACAAACTTGAATAAAGTTACCCCTCATTCATATGACACCCAGGTTATTTTCTAATGCTGAGTGTATATGACTTTGTGTGTGTGTGTGCACACTAAATTGCTTTAGTTGTGTCCAACTCTTTGTGACCCCATGGACTGTAGCCTGCCGAGCTCCTCTGTCCATGAAATACTCCAGGCAAGAATAGTGGAATGGGTTGCATGCACTCCTCCAAGGGATCTTCCCAGCCCAGGGATGGAACCCATTTCTCCTGGGGTTTCTGCATGCAGACAGATTCTTTGATGCTGAGCCACCAGGGAAGGCTGTAAATGACTTTAAAGAGGCTCCAAATAATTATCATGCCTATGGTATACCATACCAATACCAATGTCCAGACCTGCCTTTCTCTTTCTCTCTTTTTTTTTTTTGGCCATGCCACATAGCTTGCAGGATGTTAGTTCCTTGGCCAGGCCCATGGTAGTGAAAGCCCTGAGTCTTAATCACTGTACTGCCAGGGAATCCCCCCTGCCTTTCCATATAATTGCAGCAATGAAAAGAGGTCTTTGTGGGGATAGGTACAATCCAACTTTGACTAACAGCACCTGACTCTCAAGACAAAAGGTATTCCAATGTGGCAGGAGAAATGATACCCCATTCCATTTACCCAGAGTATTTAACCCTCAACTCTGCTCAGAAAGAATCTTGTTGAATATAATATATTAGGAGTCGCATTAGGAGACATGGTCTAACTGAAGACTGGACATTAGTATGAGAAAGAATTGTGTACATAAAGAAAGAGGTGAGCAGTACCCAGATATTCTAGGCATTTTTCATTTATGACATGTAATATGACATGACTTATAAAGGAGTCCAAGAAATACATATCAGATGCTGCATAAAGTATAAACTGAGTGCAGTGAATTTTATTTTGTGAGAGCACACTTACAATTTTGATTTCTTTGAAATTATCAGAGAGAAAAAGTACATAGTAAAACAAGGCCAGTTCCATCCAAGAAAAGCAGCTCCAGTCAGTCATATATTTTGATATGTGCCTCCTTCCCTTTAAGCTTCAGTCTCATGTATGTTTTACCTTCTAGTATTTAGCACATGATGAAGTTTAACTTGTACCTAAAGTACATTTTCAGAGATAGTTAGATAGAGGGGGAGTTAAATCATATAAAGTAGAACCATGCAAAGACATTAGTAGTCATTTTTAGAAAGTTCTACTTAGCATAAATACTTTGATTATATTGATTCAGAAGCTTAATCAGGACAACAATGTGGAAGGTAAAATGGGCATATTTTCTATTCTTTGACTTGTAGGAAGTTTTGGAAACAACGTTTTTTGTAGTGAAATTGTTGAAAACTGCTATTTTTCTTTTAATGTATGAGAAACACAGTTGAGTAGATTTACATAAAAGTATAGCTGTTAAACTGACACTGAAAGAAAATGCTTTTAATAATGCTGAGGTTTTAGATGGACTTCTCCAAAGATTAAAATGTGGGAAAAGAGGATCAAGGAAGGTACTCCTTAGCAGGATTTTAAGGAACACATAATCAAAAATCATGTGAATCTAGAAAAATAGTACAATAAACTTATTTGAAAAGCAGAAGTAGAGATACAGATACAGAGAATAAGCACATGGACACCAAGGAGGGAGGGGAGGTGGGATAAACTGGGAGATCGAGATTGATATATACACACTACCAGATACAAAAGAGGTAACCAATGAGAACCTACTATATAGCGCAGGGGGAAAAGGCACAATCTGTTTGTAAGTCATGTATTAAGTTAACTTTAAAAATGCATCCCAATATATGTTAGGTGCAGACAATTACTATTTGATTCCATTTATACGAAATACCTAGAATAGACACATTCATACAGTCAGAAAAAAACAATGGTAAATGCCAAGGGGTGGAGTGTGGGGGAATAGGGAGTTAGTGTTTAATGGGGACAGAGTTTCTGTTTAGGAAGGTGAAAAATTTGAGATGGATGCTGGTGAGGGTTGGACAACAATGTGAATATACTTAGTGCCACTGAACTGTATATTTAAATATGGTTCAAATAGTATGTTTTACATCATATGGCTTTTAGCACAATTAAAAAAAAATAAAAGATGGCTTAACACCTACTAAAAAAAATCAGTGTATAAGAAATGAGTCAAATGATCAAACTCTTGAGGAGGCAACTTTCTTCCTTGGTAGCCTGAGGAATCCCTTATCTGCCATTTTCTCCAGAGTTTTAACAAAAAGTGAAATTACCCATGTAAGGAAAAAAAAGCCTCAGGAACAAAATAGAGCTAACTACCTGATTCAGTAGCTACTTTAGCTTAAACTTGGTTCAGTCTTCCTTGTTTGCAAATAACCTGAAACCTGGAGAAATCCCTAGTGAGGAGATAATTATAGATGGATATATAGGTTTAAAAACAGAAGATGAAGATTCAGGTGTCAGTTATCAGAGAAGCTGACATTTAACAGTGTGGCAGGGTCTAGGAAAACATGCCCACATGTACCTGTGGGATGATGGCGCTGGCAGTGATCCAAGGCCAAATATGTGTTTTGAAATTTGGGTGAAAGAGCTCAAGGTCCCCAAAGAGTAAAGTGAAAGTGAAGTCACTCAGTCGTGTCCAACTCTTTGTGACCCTGTGGACTGTAGCCCACCAGGCTCCTCCATCCATGGGATTCTCCAGGCAAGAGTACTGGAGTGGGTTGCCATTTCCTTCTCCAGGGGATCTTCCCAACCCAGGGATCGAACCCGGGTCTCCCGCATCATAGACAGACGCTATACCATCTGAGCCACCAGGGAAATCCTCCAAAGGGTAAAACTGATCTTAATAAATGAGCTGATATATTTATCATTATGTCTATATATATAGAAAATCAGGGATCATGCTTTATTCACCTATTGCTACATTAAAAAACACAGCTCTAAATCTAGTGGCCTACACCAGCAACAGTGAATTATTTGCCCCCCAACTTGCAGTGTAGGTAGAGTATGACAGGAAAGGCTCACCTCTGTTCCACTTTGGGATTCAGCTAGGAAATTTGAATGAGAATGGAAAACACACTTTCCATATGGCCTTTCTGACATAACTGAAATGTTGGTGCTGACTGGGAGCAAGGACAATAGACCAAGGACTTCAGTTCCATTTCAAATGGATTTGTTCATTAGACTGCTTGAGTTTCCTTAAAGCATGGCAGCTGGGTCTAAGAGGGTGTGTTCAAAAAGGAAAGAAGTGGAAACTGACAGCCTTAATTTCTCAGCCAAACACTTGGCAGAGAGTCACTTCTACCATATTGTTCAAAGCAGTTGAGTCTGCTGAGGCTTATTGGTAGGGGACCATTTACCATATCGCTCCATGAGAAGAGTGGACCTTCTGTAGTCTGTCACAATGCATGTAGGACCAACTGGAATCTCTAAGAGCATCAGAAGAAATACCTTAGTGAACATATGATGCTCTGAATACCAGAAAGTATTTCTCGGGGCCAAAAATGGGGAACAGTCTTTATTATTTATGGGTTCAAAGGAAGATTGCAGGACTGTGTTCAAGAACTAGGCCACATTCAGAATAGATACGGAATATTGCCCATATTCAGATTCTGGAGAAGCTTGGGAGCATAATTAGAGTGCTAACAAGTTTCTTAATGAAATTATAATCACTTCATAATTAATTTGTTCTACCACTGAAGATCTACTTAATCAAGAATCTGATTAATTTGGTCAGTCCATGTAGCTCTTTTCTGTACATATACATTTTAGAAATTTATACTCATAAATAATCTTATTAGATATAACATGTAATAAGGGAAAGAGAACAATAATATGTCCTAGGACATCCAAACCCAATATGATGATAATAAGAGAATAAATGGAAAATAAATATAAATGCCTTAATATCCATCTGCTTTGCAATTAAGCCACATTACTAAATATCTGTTATTCACCAGAACTTTAGTTTGCTTAGTCATACAAATAGAAAATCTTGGATTTTGCATACAAGAAAATTTTCTACAGTTGGAGATGATGTAAGCATTAAATTTAATGATTACTATACAAGTGAAACAAAGGTAGTGTGTATAATGTACAAATCCGTGAAAATTCTGGGGTTAGTGTTTAAGAATTAAGACAAGCAAAGATACAAAGCCATGACTATGGGTGGAGAAAGTTTTGATCAGTTCAGTTCAGTTCGGTTCAGTTCAGTCACTCAGTCATGTACAACTCTTTGAGACCCCTTGCACTGCAGTACGCCAGGCTTCCCTGTCCATCACCACCTCCTGGAGCTTATTCAAACTCATGTCCATCAAGTCAGTGATGCCATCCAACCATCTCATCCCCTATCATCCCCTTCTCTTCCTGCCTTCAATCTTTCCCAGCATCAGGGTCTTTTCCAGTGAGTCAGTTCTTCGCATCAGGTGGCCAAAGTATTGGAGTTTCAGCTTCAGCATCAGTCCTTCCAATGAATATTCAGGACTGATTTCCTATTTAGGATTGAATAGTTGGATCTCCTTGCAGTCCAAGGGACTCTCAAGAGTCTTCTCCAACACCACAGTTCAAAAGCACCAATTCTTTGGTGCTCAGCTGTCTTTATAGTCCAACTCTCACATCCATTCATGACTACTGGAAAAACCATACCTTTGACTAGACAGTCCTTTGTTGGCTAAGTAATGTCTCTGTTCATAATAGGCTGTCTAGGTTGGCCGTATCTTTTCTTCCAAGGAGCAAGCGTTTTTTAATTTCATGGTTGCAGTCACCACCTGCAGTGAATTTGGAGCCCCCCAAAATGAAGTCTCCCACTGTTTCTATTGTTCCCCCATCTATTTGCACAAAATGATGGGACCAGATGCCATGATCTTAGTTTTCTGAATGTTGAGCTTTAAACCAACTTTTTCACTCTCCTTTTTCACTTTCATCAAGAGGCTCTTCAGTTCTTCTTCACTTTCTGCCATATGGGTGTTATCATCTGTGTATTTGAGGTTATTGATATTTCTCCCAGCAATCTTGATTCTAGCTTGTGCTTCATCTAGCTCAGTGTTTCTCACGATGTACTCTGCATATAAGTTAAATAAGCAGGGTGACAATACACAGCCTTGACATGCTCCTTTCCTGATTTGGAACCAGTCTGTTGTTCCATGTCCAGTTCTAACTGTTGCTTCCTGACCTGCACACAGATATCTCAGGTGGCAGGTAAGATGGTCTGGTATTCCCATCTCTTGAAGAATTTTCCACACTTTATTGTGATCTACACAGCCAAAGGCTTTGGCACAATTGACAAAGTAGAAGTAGATATTTTTCTGGAATTCTCTTGCTTTTTCTATGATCCAATGGATGTTGACAATTTGATCTCTGGTTCCTCTGCCTTTTCAAAATCCAGCTTGAACATCTAGAAGTTCATGGTTCATGTACTGTTGAAGCCTGGCTTGGAGAATTTTGAGCATTACTTTTCTAGCATGTGAGATGAGTTCAATTGTGTGGTACTTTGAACATTCTTTGGCATTGCCTTTCTTTGGTACTGGCATGGAAACTGACCTTTCCCAGTCTTGTGGCCATTGCTGAGTTTTCCAAATTTGCTGGCATATTGAGTGCAGAACTTTCACAGTATCATCTTTTAGGATTTGAAATAGCTCAACTGGAATCCCATCACCTCCACTAGCTTTGTTCATAGTGATGCTTCCTAAGTCCCCTGTGATTTCACATTCCAGGATGTCTGACTCTAGGTGAGCGATCACACTATCGTGGTTATCTGGATCATGAAGATCTTTTTTGTATAGTTCTTCTGTGTATTCTTGCCACCTCTTCTTAATATCTTCTGCTTCTGTTAAGTCCATACCATTTCTGTACTTTATTGAGCCCATCTTTGCATGCAATTTTCCCTTGGTATCACTAATATTCTTGAAGAAATCTCTAGTCTTTCCCATTCTATTGTTTTCCTCTATTTCTTTGCATTGATCACGGCGGAAGATTTTCTTATCTCTCCTTGCTATTCTTTGAAACTCTGCATTCAAATGGGTATATCTTTCCTTTTCTCCTTTGCCTTTAGCTTCTCTTCTTTTCTTAACTATTTGTAAGGCCTTCTTAGACAACCATTTTGCCTTTTTTCATTTTTTTTTCTTGGGGGTGGTCTTGATCACCACCTCCTGCACAATGTCATGAACCTCTGTCCATAGATCTTCAAGCATTCTGTATATCAGATCTAATTCCTTGAATCTGCTTGTCACTTCCACTGTATAATCATAAGGGATTTGATTTAGGGATTTGATACCTGAAAGGTCTAGTTTTGATACAATGATATTACAATACTCAATCAAAATATTACAATAATATTTGATACAATAATATTAATAATATGTTTTCAGTTCAGTTCAGTCGTTCAGTCGTGTCCGACTCTCTGCGACCCCATGAATTGCAGCACGCCAGGCCTCTCTGTCCATCACCAACTCCCGGAGTCTATCCAAACCCATGTTCATTGAGTCGGTGATGCCATCCAACCATCTCATCCTCTGTCATCCCCTTTTCCTCCCGCCCCCAATCCTACCCAGCATTAGGGTCTTTTCCAATGAGTCAACACTTTGCATGAGGTGGCCAAAGTATTGGAGTTTCAGCTTCAACATCAGACCTTCCAATGAACACCCAGGATTGATCTCTTTTAGGATTGATTGATTGGATCTCCTTGCAGTCCAAGGGACTCTCAAGAGTCTTCTCCAACACCACAGTTCAAAAGCATCAATTCTTCGGCGCTCAGCTTTCTTCACCGTCCAACTCTCACATCCATACATGACCACTGGAAAAACCACAGCCTTGACTAGATGGACTTTTGTTGGCAAAGTAATGTCTCTGCTTTTAAATATGCTCTCTAGGTTGGCCATAACCTTCCTTCCAAGGAGTAAGCGTCTTTTAATTTCATGGCTGCAGTCACCATCAGCAGTGATTGGTACAACAATATTAAAGTTGCAATAGATCACTCAGTATCCTAGTGGAGGACAAATGCCAAAGAATTTTTTTTTTAAGTAACAGGAAAGAAAGTAAACCTGGGCAGTATATGAAAATTAACAAATGAAGTTTTCTGAAAACTGATTAATGAAAAATATGACCAAAATCATTCTTCATGTATGTTATAATATCCTTACTTAGAGATGAAATGAAAGACGCTGTCAAACCTTATTTTGAGAGAGAAGAGACAAAGAAATCCAAGCTGGTAAGAAACTGATAGCAGCAAAAAGTTCAATGAAATATATAATAGTCACTGACAAGTTTAAGTCATTAAAGAGATATGTGCAATGGGAGTTCAATTTTATTCCAACTGACAGATAAATCCTGTCACAAAAATAGCTTTTTTGTGGTCTGAAAAATGAGCAGAGGAAAATTTTGAGTATGCAAAAGTGGTAGTTAATCATATGCATATAAAGAAACAGTATATCACATGACACCTGTTTAAGTATCTCATGAGGAATTGAATTAGGACCAGCAGTAAGAATCACAACCAAAATCTAAAGCAGAAGGTGAGATAAAAGGAAGGCTAGACAATGCCTGGTTCCTACTGCTATGTAATGACAAAAATGCATCTGGGTTTGGTAATGAGAACCAAGGCTAAGCTTTTTCATGTTACTCTTCTGCCTTATTACTTGTGTTGCATATGGAAAGAAATGCAGAGGACATGCAATTGCCTGTACTTTTTGTCCAACTGACATATAAAATTTATGTGCTGTATGCTCAGTCTCTTCAGTCATGTCCAACTCTTTGCAACCCTATAGATTGTAGCCCACCAGACTTCTCTGTCTATGGGGATTCTCCAGGCAAGAATACTGGAGTGGGTTGCCATGACCTCCTCCAGGGGATCTTCCCAACTCAGGGATTGAACCTGCATCTCCTGCGGCTACCGCACTGCAGGTGGATTCTTTACTGCTGAGCCACCAGAGAAGTCCATAAAATTTATATGCATTGACAAATGTTTGAGTTTCTAAAATCATGACAAAGAGGTTATTACTGCTTCATATGTGCATAATTTCTATAGAGTTACATATCTTTAGAAAATATGTTTCTCAAAACACCCTATAAATTATGTGTGTTTGTATTTAAATTATCAAACAATTCAATTTTTTTTACTCATTTTTATATACAGGTTTTAATTCTTGTCTTATTTTTTAGTTCTATGATTTTTTCATCTATGTACAGATTGATGCAATAATCACTGTCAACAGAATAATTTTTCATGCTCTCCATATATAGTAACGTGTTCGCCCTACCCTAAACCTGAGAACCAACCTGTTCTCCATCACTAAAATTTGGTTTTCTATTCAGTATATGTAAATAGATTCTCATAGCATGCAACCTTTGAGGTAGTAACCTTTTGAGACTGGGTTCTTTCACTCAATATAGTGCCTGCAAGATCCATACAAATTGTTGCATGTATCGACAATTTGTTGTTTTTATTAATAAATGATATTCCATCAAGTGGTTGTACCATAGTTTGTTTAACCACTTACCCACTGAAGGATTTTTGGATTATTTCTAGTTTTGGCAATTATATATACAGCTGCTATCAATATACATTTCAAGGTTTTTTGTGAATATAAATTTTCATATCTCAAGGGTAAATACCTTAGGCATAGGGTTGGCTAGGTCATAAAGTTAGTATATGTTTAGTTTTATAATAAACTGCCAAATTACTTTCCATAGTAGCTGAATTTTAAAACATTATCTCCACATCTGAAACTTAAAAATATAATGTCATGAAGTTTGTATTTAACTATTAAACATATTTTACAGAACTCAAGGGGAAAAATATCTCCTACTCATATTTACCCAGAAATTTATCATATCTGTTGCTCTTCCTTTATTTCTCATTTCATGTTTTCCTTTCCCATCATTTCCCTGCTTCCTGAAGAACTTTACAGCTGTTTCTTCAAGTGATAAAAGTCATATTTTCAGTACCACTCTTTCTCTTCACCTTCTGAAACTCTGATCATAGAAATACTATACCTTTTATTATTATCTCACAGTTTCCTGAGGCTCATCCAGTAAATTTTTATTTTGATTGTCTTTGTTTTCATGGGCAACTGTCCTGGTTAGATTCAGCCACAAGTTCCAATCTCCCTTCTTTGTGCCCTGGTTCCTATTGATACCAACTGGGTTCTTGAGCTCTTTAATAAATAGAAATTGATAAAAGGCAGACAAGGAATTCAGGCAAAGTTTTATTGGGATGTAAGCTGCAGCATGAGGGAATGAAAACAATTTAACAGGTTCCCATGCTTACTTCCTGAGGTGGCGGGGGGCTGGCTGAATCCTTAAATGGGGTAAAGTTGGGGTTGGTTCTATAGGTTGGGCAGGAAGGGTGACTTAGATGGTCTGCCCACCCCCTTGGTGGTGCTGTGTGCAGGGATCATGTATAGAACCCTGCTTTGCTCTGGGCACTCAAAAATAGCAGTTGGGCTTTGGTCTTTTATTTTTCATATTTTCCATGACTGCCCGTGCGTGTGGTATATTTTAGTCCCTATTTCTTTGTGTTCTGTTGCTCAAGGAAATGTTTATTCAGGTGCAAGAACTCCAGTAGAGAGTCCCAGGTTCCAGCCTGTCTCATTCCCCCCAAGGAATTCTAAACTCTTTATTCTTCAGGGCTAAAGGGCCAAATGTCTCTTCTGAAACTTCTTCCTACTGAACAAGGAACACCAACTCTAGCTTACTCAAGAATTGTAGAAGTCCCTCACTGACTGTTTCAAGGACCTGTAGGGACCTGAGCTATCCTCTTCTGGAATGGGTTGAAATCTTCAAATCATCATGAATCTTATTTAAAACTGTCGAAGCCTAGAAGACACAATTTCACCAAAGGCTAAACAGACAAGTGCCAAAAAGGAGAATAATAATAATAGCCACTAAAGAGCCTAGAAAGGAAAGCAACTAGGTTAACTTTTGGAAGACTTACATAACTATTGATCAGAGAGTGGAGGAAGTATCTCCCCTGCCAAAATTGTGAAGCCATTCTGTTTGGGTGTATATTTCCTTAATATTCACTTCTACATGTCCTGTCACATTGATCCAGTTACAGCAGGAAATACTAATTGTCATATAAAGTCTGCCTTGTTCTGCCAGAAGGTAATCAAGAGCTAGGCGATTGTCAAAAACTACATTAACTTAAAGAAACAAGAGTGGTCTTAAATTCCATTAAGGCTTGTCCCTTCTGTTTCATTATATAACCAAGCTGTCTGGTAGGACTTCTCAGTGTTGCTTCATGATTGGTAAAGCATCCTCTATGGCCAGGCTTGCTCCTGCTAAGATTATTCCCAGTATTCTGTGGATTTGGTGGACCCAGAGTGGTCTTATTTTAGATAAATATCCTTCTTATCCCTGTAGTCTCTATAGTGCATTCTCCTATGAAGATGTTGCATTGTTGTTTATAGTTGCTCAGGTGTGTCCGATTCTTTTGCAACCCCGTGGACTGTAGCCTCGTGGTATCTCTGTCCGTGGGATTCTCCAGGCAAGGATACTAGAGTGGGTTGCCTTTTCTTTCTCCAGGAAATCTTCCCAGCCCAGGTCTCCTGCATTGCAGGCAGAAACATTACCACTGAGCCACCTGGGAAGCCCCTACAAGTGGACATTATCAATTCATTTATGGGCCATAACTTGGCTGGAAAAAGATAGTGCCTAGCCATAATTCTGTAACATGATGGTTTGGGTGTCTGCAGAGGAAAACAAACCCTTCAGGAGCAAAGTCCTAAATGTCTGTCTCGTGGTTGTTAAGAGCTTTTAGTCCTTGAAGAACATAACTGTTTGTAGTACCCATGCAACTGTGCTGTGCTTAGTCACTCAGTCTTGTCTGACTCTTTGCAACCCCATGGATTGCCAGGCTACTCGGTCCATAGGGATTCTCCAGGCAAGTATACTGGAGTGGGTTGCCATGCTCCTCTCCTCCAGGGGATCTTCCTGACCCAGGGATCGAACCCAGGTCTTTTGTATTGCAGGGAGGTTCTTTACCATCTGATTCACCACTAGGTGTATGTTGGTACTTTAGATGTTGGTACTTAAGATGATACAATATTATAAAGGTCTTAATAAAACGCTCGAGTATGATCTGGTTGGTTTTGTTACAGGATAGAGGGCAGAAAGTCAGCTGTTTAGTATCCCACAGGTGGGCTGAATGCATTGACCAGGTTAATGGGATGCTTCCTTCCTACTGTTTACATTCCGTGTTGTTAAGGGGGTGGGGCCATAGCTTGAAACAAGGCACCAGTGGGTAAGGTTGTGAGAACAGATTACGCCTGTGCATAGAAGAGGCAGGAAGGATATCTGGTGTAATTATACCTCTGGCAGTTCTCAGGGCTTGTGAAACAAAGGCTGTTTGTGCAGTTTAACATAGCGCACCCCACTCCTTGAGTCCAGTTGTAAGGGGGAGTCAGGTTAAAGTATTTGAGTAGCCCCCTGGAAGGATCAAGTGTGACTAGCAGATGTCAAGGGGGTGGCAACTGTCCCCAGTGTAGATCGTTATTCACCATTGGAACCAGCATATTTGGAAATTCAAGAAGGGGGTCAGTAGCCAGTTGGAGTGTTGATAGGATTTTCAGCATTCTTTTAAATGTTCCCTTTTGAGCCAGCACTGACAAAGGAGCTGCTTCCCTGGTAGGGGAGGCTCAGCTAATCTGTAAAATGCAAGCAAGAATACAATAGCAAAAGTGGCAAAAATAGGAATCTAACCCATCACATGTTTTTATTTATCTGTTGATGCCTATCTTTCTAACAGGTCTCCAGTTTTCTACCAGCTCACAGGTGTATTGTTCCCCTGTTGTGACCTACAGGGATTTTGGAGATAAAAGCTTTAGTCTGAACAAATGTACCCAACTAGATATCCCTTGTAGTTGAACTGCAGTGAGTGTGGCTACAATTACTCTATAGGAGCCCTTCCATTTTGGCAACAGTTGGTCGTCAAGGGACCCCACTTTCCAAGTTTTGAGAAGAACTTTGTCCCTGGAGTTAATTTGTGAAGGAAATGCCTCTTCTGCTGTATTTTTACTGGGAGCTGGCAGCGCCTTGCTGGCATAGTCCTTCATTGCCCTCTGAACTTGTCCTAGATTAATAACATATCACAGGGGCTAGCTCTCTTCCTCATCTAAAAGAATGGCAATATCAAGCAAAGGTTTCCAATCAGTCATTTCAACTGGACTAAGCCCCAGAATACTCCTGGGGGCTACATGGACCCTGAAGATTACCATAGGAAATACGTTGGTTCAAAGTTCATGAGTCTCTCGGCAGAGCTTTGCTAAGATTTTCTCTAATGTATGGTCATTTTCTCTACCTTCCCTGAAGATTAGGGGTGCCAAGAAGTGTGTAGCTTGTAATATATCCCTAGGACTGTTGTGAGCCCCTGTGTGATTTTGGCTATTAAGGGAGGAGGGGGCCCTTATGGTCCTGAGGGGACTTTGGAAGTCCAAACATAAGAATTATTTCTTTTAAAAGGGGCTTAGAGACTTCAGTAGGCTTTTCAGATCAGGTGAGGAGGACTTTAACCCATCCCATGAAAGTATCAACAAACACAAAAATTTATTTATATCTTCTTGTGATTCATGTGAAATCAGCTGCCATCTTCCCCTAGATGGGTCCCTTGGCATCGAATTAGCCTGAGTAATGAAGGGGGGTCAGGGTTGGGTAGGCCTGCAGGTTATCATGGTCACATAAATCACCAGCAAGCATTAGTTGTTTCATGGCTCTTTTGAGCCCCTTCCCCAGAAAAACCTTTGGCATCAAGCCCCATAGTGCATTTCTCCCATAGTGGGTGGCATCATGCAAGCTCTTAGTGAGTTTTCATTGTTAGGTTCCAAAGACTAGAAACTTGTCATCCATTTTATAATGGCCTATATTGCTTTTCTTATAGCCTGTTTCTAAGAATTTTCTTGTTCCTTTGAGGAATATTGGGGAAGGCTAGAGAGTTCAGTGGGGCAAATCACTAGGATCATAACTTGCTCAGGCTCTCACAGTTGAGCATCCTGTTTTGCAGTTCAGTTATTGCTCTCAAACCCTTGGCTCACAAAGGATGCCTCCCTTTGTAGGTTCCTAGAGTAAATTATTGCTGCCTGAGTTGGGAACATCAGTGCTTGTAAAAGAGCCAGAATTCAATCTTTGTGTTTTATGAGAGAATTTCTAGCACTTAACATTCTTCTTTTCTTTCCAAATGGCAGAGTGAGCATGTAACACATGGAACCCACATTAAGACCCAGTAAAAATATTTAATTTCTTATTCTTTCCAAAGTCAGGGTGGCAGGGCCTTAGCATCTATGACTTCATCTAAACTAACTAAGACACAGCCCAACTTTTTGGTTCCCATTTCTATAAAACTGCTCCCATCAGAAACCGTTCAACCTCAGGGATATCAAGAGGTTCATCAAGAAGATCAAACCTGCTGGAATAAGTTTGTTTTATAGTATTCATTTATACACTGATGTTATAAGGCTCCCCTCTCAATAACTGAAACAGGTATGCTGAGTTTAGGACATGGCAAACCTTTAATGTCATGTCTGCAGTGTCCATTAGTAGAGCCTGATAGCTTATTAACCTTCCCCAGTCAACCAATGGCATTATATTATTGCAAGATATAAGCTGTTGTTGGAGAGTCTTTATACACATTCTGTTAGAAAATTTAGGACCTTAACAGTATTCTTATCTGAATCTTGCTTTGTCTCACTACTTATCAAAAATTATCAATGTATTGTAGCAGAATATATCCATATATTCCCTTTTCAAGGCTCATTTCCCTCAGCTTCCTTGTTAATATATTTCCAAAAGTATGGGGCCTGTCCCTAAGACTCTGTGGAAGCAACGTACAGTATCTTGGGTAGCCTCCAGTTGTCAGGGGTCCTCCATTCAAAGTAAAAAGCTATTGAGAGTCTGGATGTGAGGAATGCAGTGAAATGTATCTGGGAGGTCCAAAAGAGAGCAATACTGAGCGGTCCTTGACACTTGGGTGAGGAGGGTATGTGAGTTTGGTGCCATAGGGTGTATGGGGATGACTGCCTTATACACTGCTCCTAAATCTTGCACAAATTAATATTCCTTGTTAGCCTTCAGAACCAGAATTGTGGTATTGCAAGGGGATTTGTAGGGCCCAAGGAGTCCCACTTTTAGAAATTGGTGAGCAGTGATTGGATTCCCCTTTAAAGTCTCAGGCTTTAAAGGATATTGCCTCTTCCAGGGGTATTTTTCTTCGGGCTTTAATCTTTTTTCTCTTGGGGGGATGCAGTTTTGCCCTTTTTGACACTGAGGTATCCCAAAATACAGGGCCTACCTGTTCTCTAATTGCTTTGGGGGTGTCTTGGGGAATATTTTGATGACAAAAATGTAGATCAGTTGGTGCTGCCAATAGACGCACTCTCTGCTTAATTCTCTACTTTCTCGGATGTCACCACATCCTAAGAATATACTAGCTCCTAATTTATTTAGCAAACTTCTTCCAAGGAAGGGGATAGGGCATTCTTCTGGCATAAACAAAAAAGAGTAAGTAATAATAATGGAAGGTTATTACCCCTTGGAAGGAAGGTTATGGTCAACCTAGATAGCATATTTAAAAGCAGAGACATTACTTTGCCAACAAAAGTCCATCTAGTCAAGGCTATGGTTTTTCCAGTGGTCATGTATGGATGTGAGAGTTGGATGGTGAAGAAAGCTGAGCACCGCAGAATTGATGCTTTTGAACTGTGGTGTTGGAGAAGACTCTTGAGAGTCCCTTGGACTGCAAGGAGATCCAATCAATCCATCCTAAAGGAGATCAATCCTGGGTGTTCATTGGAAGGACTGATGTTGAAGCTGAAGCTCCAATACTTTGGCCACCTCATGCGAAGCGTTGACTCATTGGAAAAGACCTTGATGCTGGGAAGGATTGGGGGCAGGAGGAGAAGGGGACGACAGAGGATGAGATGGTTGGATGGCATCACCAACTCGATGGACATGGGTTTGGGTAGACTCTGGGAGTTGGTGATGGACAGAGAGGCCTGGCGTGCTGCAATTCATGGGGTCACAAAGAGTCGGAGGCGACTGAGCGACTGAACTGAACTGAATAATAATGGACTCGACTCTTCAGGCATGGGTATATGTATATCTCCTTACCTTTGGCGGTCCATAACTCTGATCACAGTACAGTCATAGTTGGAGAGGGAGCCAGTCAGCCAAGTTAGAACAGAGCAGGCAGTCCTAGAGTCTATAAGAAATTCAGTTTTCCTACCTGCCATGTTGAGGGTGTCCTGAAGTTCCCTTCGAGTGATGAAAATGGATCATGTAAGGTCTGGAGCTGGAAGGCACTCAAGTCCTGTCAGTTGTTAAGGAATCTCTCACTGGAGAGATTGCCAAGGAATTGGGGCCAGTTGAGGTTGTCTTTTGCACATCTCACAGGAGGGTACTCAGAACATTCCCTCTTCCATTGTTCCTCCTTCCCACAAAAGGCACGCTGGTTTTGGCCCAAGTGGCTTCTTTGCTCTGTCAGGTTTTCCTGGCCTTCCAGGTTCCCCTTGAGATGGAAGATCGAATCAGAGCAGCTGAAAGCTGTTTTTTCTTGATTATTCTTCTATCCTTATTGACCCCCTCTTGTTAAATGTTGGTTATTATAGACTTTGAAGGCCTCCTCTACCAAGGTTGACAATGAGGTTTATGGCTCAGCCTCAAGCTTTAGTAATTTCCCCTAGTTATCAGGAATGGACTGGAGATAAAATGCATGGCTGATAGTGACCTCCCTTCTGTGGACTGAGGGTGTGTATTCAAATACTTCCTGAATGCCTTTGCCATTTGACTCAGGATGTCATCTTTTTTCTGTGTAAACTTTTAGACTTTTATCATAATTTACAGGTTTCACTATGCATCTTTTTATTCCTTCTGATAGATAAATAGTATAATCTCATCCTAGCCAGGACTATGTGATCTTCAGTGTTGCAGCATGGGTCGTCTGAGGTTGCATTACCATGATCTGAGGTTGTGTTACCACACAGTTGATAATTTGGTGGTGGGATTGGTGGCCAATAGGCTGCTTGTGTGTTCTCTTTCTCAGTCTACACTCCTTTCCATCCAGGGTGCAACAGTGTACCAGAACAACTCGGATGTCCTTTCAGGTCAGGGAAAGCGTTAACTCCAGCCCTAGATTCATCCCTAAACTTGTCAGGAGAACCCGCCAAACCTCTCCTTACAGATTTGAGAAGAGGACATGCACTCTAGTAATCCTTCCATTCGCATCAGCTACTTCCCAGTACTTTTGTGGGGTAAAAGTGTGGACTAACTTCAAACTTGATTGGAAACCCACTGGGGATGTTATGAGGGATTAATTTTGGGGTTTCTGGTTTGACTGGGTAAGGGGAGGTCCAGAGGCTAAAGGTAATGGTGAAGGGGAAGAAATGGGGGCCTGAGAAGGAGACTTGATATGCTGATGGCTAGTTGGTAGTTGAACGAGGGTCTGTGAAATTGTCTGGCTCTGAGTCTTTTGGAGGTGACACAGAAATAGAGACAACACACACACACAGCAGGAATCCCTCAGACTGGAATGTTAGTAAAGTTCCATAAAGGCCTGCACATGTAAGAAGAAAAAAATAGGAAAGGCAGAAAAAGTGATTCAGATGGAGAGAGACTGTTGTTTCAAACCGGCCCTCTGCAGGGGTCTATTCAGATACCAGTTCCAGGACTTCCAGAAGGGGGCAGTGAAGGAGGGGCACCCTGTCCACCTCCCACCAGGGAAGTCAGTCCCAGGAACCAGCCCTTTGTACATTGTCTGAGGGGCTCTGCTCCACAGGTGGGCTTTTTACCCATAGGTTTACACAGAAATCTGCTTCTTCAGCCTGTTCCTAATGGGACTTCTCTTGGGGACAAGGAAAAAAAAAAAGGTGAGAATATTGTGATGATTGGACTTTCCACCACTACATGATATGAAGGTTGGACATCCATTATTCTCAGAAAACTCCCTGGACCAACATCTGTAGGGTATGAGGTGAGCCTCTCCCACCTGTTTGTCATTCAGCCAAGATGAACTAAGATGTTGGCCAAAAGGAGCAGGTCTCACACACTGAGAGGAGTGGTGCTGTCACCACTGGACATTCACTCTTTCTGGGAAGGATATGACAGTGAAATAGGTAAGGACAGAGAGAGGATTAGCAGAGAGAGAGAGAGGTATCAGGAGAGGGAAAAGGACAAATGGCAGGGGGAAGTGTCGCCAGAATGAGGTACTGAGGCCCTCAGGGACCCAGAAGGCAGACTTACTAAATGTTGTGACACTGAAAGTAAGAGATTCAGGCAGACCCTTGTCACCCACGGGAACTGTTTTGTGTCCTGGAGGTGACTGCATCCTCTCCCAGGGAGGGGCAAAAGGCCCCACAAGTGTCTCCAGTGTCACCATGAAGTATAATAGAGACCAGGGTTAGACTCTTCAATCAAATATACTGATTATAGAGAAGGAATTTAGGGAAGGTTTTGTTGGGATTCATGCTACAGCACAAGGGAGAAAAAGTAAGCAACATGCTCACTCAGTTTTGATGAAGTCCTATCATTTTTATCATCAAATTAGCTTTTGGTGCATTTCTAAGAACTCTTCTTCTAAATCTAGGTCATGATAAATATTGCCTTTCTTCTGAAAGTTTTGTAACTGCAGACTTGCACTTAGATTTATACTTCATTTGAAGTTGATCTTTGTATGAGGTGTGTGACTTAAGTCAATCAAGGTCCATTATTTTTTGCCTATGGATGGCCAATTATTACAATACCATTTGTGTCAAAAGCTGTCTATTCTCCATGTAGCTGTTCTTTCATCTCTGCTAAATATGAAATGACTGTATTTTTGAGTCTCTGCCCGCACTATCTATTCTCTTCCAGTGACTTATGTCTTTTGTTCTCTGTCAATACTGCCTTCTTGATTATTGTAGTTTTATAGTAAGCCTTATAATTGAGCAGTGTGATTTCTTCAAACTTTACATTCTTTTCAATTGTTATAGATATGCAAATTCCTTTGTTCTTGCATATAAATTTTAGAATCAGCTAATATAAGCCATTTCGAAGAAATAATAACTTATGCCTTTAATAGGGGTAAAACTTATTCAACATAGGTGTAAAATGACAGTTTCAGTTTCTCTTATGAAGAAAAGTGAACATTTTATGTTTTGAATAGTGTACATTTGTTGTCTACATAAACCAGGTTACAGAATATTAGCTTCATAAAGTTTAAGATTAAAATATACATGCATCTTATATTTTATATATATATGTATATATATATTAAGTGATTTATTTTTAATTAACTTATTCTCTATAGACTTCTACTGGGTTCATAAAAAAGATATAAATACCACACTAAAAGTACATTTAATAATTAAGCTCTAAATGTCTGCAACTGACTTGGTGAAAGTTTAACACATCTTTTAAACACCATTACTGATGACAATATTTTAGGTTTTGGTAGCCCTCAAGGTGAATAATGGTATGTGCTTTGAAATACACAGTCTTCCATTAGGTCAGGACCAACTACCCCACTATATTATTTAATGATAGATTTCATCTATATCTGAAGAGTCCCAAATTCGGGATTTTTTTTTTTTCCCATAACCTCTTTTATACTGATCTAATTCTGGAAAATTGGATCAAAAGGAAAATTCACTTGTAACTTTTCTGAAAAAAAGTTTTTCTCCAAAAAGACACATGGAAAAATGCCTGTTTTCATCTTCCCTGGATGTGGCTATGTTTCATAAACCTCATGGAGTAACTGTCCTGTGGTTATAGAGGGATCATGACCATATTTAGCTGATGTAACATGGCTGATGTAACAAAAGAAATTTGTGTCATTGATTGCACTCCTGAGTTGCTGGGAACCAACTCTGGGACTGCTATTTGCTTCTAGAAGTATTATTTAAAATAATAAACTATGTAATTTTCTAAGCCCCTTTGGGCTGGGCCTCTTATTATTTGCAGATATGTCTCTGTAAATGTGCAATCAAGGTGAAAATAATTTCATTAGAGTCTCTTCATTTCTCTTTTAAACAAACTCTTTTCCTTAATAGGTTAAGGTATATATGCCTCTTTTTAAATTATTTTTTATTGAAGGATTTGCTTTACAGAATTGTTGTTTTCTATCAAACCTCAACATGAATCAGCCATAGGTATACATATATCCCCTCCCTTTTGAAACTCCCTCCCATCTCTCTCTCCATTTCACCCCTCTAGGTTGATACACAGCCCCTGTTTGAGCTTCCTGAGCCATACAGCAAATTCCCATTGGCTATCTCTTTTACATATGGTAATATAAGTTTCCATATTACTCTTTCCATACATCTCACCCTCTCCTCCTTTATCCCCATGTCCATAAGTCTGTTCTCTATGTCTTTTTCTCCACTGTTGCCCTGTAAATAAATTCTTTAGTACCACTTTTCTAGATTCCGTATATGTGCATTAGAATACGATATTTATCTTTATCTTTCTGACTTACTTTATTCTGTATAATAGGCTCTAAGTTCATCCACCTCATTAGAACAGACTCAAATGCATTCCTTTTTATGACCAAGTAATATTCCATTGTGCATATGTACCATTACTTCTTTATCCATTCAACTGTCGATGGACATCTAGGTCGCTTCCACGTTTTAGCTGTCATAAATGGTGCTGCAATGAACAATAGGATACATGTGTCTTTTTCAATTTTGGTTTCCTCAAGATATATGACTAGTAGTGGGATTGCTGGGTCATATTGTGGTTTTATCCCTATTTTTTTAAGGAATCTCCATACCGTCTTCCATGGTGGCTGTATCAATTTACTTTCCCACCAAAAGTGTAAGAGTGTTCCCTTTTCTCCTCACCCTCTCCAGCATTTATTGTTTGTAGACTTTTTGATGATGGCCATACTGACTGGTGTGAGGTTATATCTCATTATAGTTTTGATTCACATTTCTCTAATAACTAGTGATGTTGAGCATCTTTTCATGTGTTTGTTAGCCATCTGTATGTCTTCTTTGGAGAAATGTCTGTTTAGGTCTTTTTCCCACTTTTTGATTGGGTTGTTTGTTTTTCTGGTATTGAGTTGTATGAAGCTGCTTGTATATTTTGGAAATAAATTCTTTGTCAGTTGCTTCATTTGCTATTATTTTCTCCCATTCTGAGGGTTGTCTTTTCACCTTACTTGTAGTTTCCTTTGCTGTGCAAAAGCTTATAAATTTAATCAGGTCCCACTTGTTTACTTTTATTTTTATTTCTGTTACTCTAGGAGGTGGGTCATAGAGGATCTTGCTTTGGTTTATGTTATTGAGTGTTCTGCCTATATTTTCCTCTAAGAGTTTTATAGTTCCCGGTCTTACATTTAGGTCTTTAATCCATTTTGAGTTTGTCTTTGTGTATGGTGTTAGAAAGTGTTCTAATTTCATCCTTTTACATGTAGCTGTCCAGTTTTCCCAGCACCATTTACTGAAGAGGCTGTCTTTGCCCTATTGTATATTTTTGCCTCTTTTGTCAAAAATAAGGTACCCATAGGTGCATGGGTTTATTTCTGGGCTTTCTGTCTTGTTTCATTGGTCTATATTTCTGTTTTTGTGCCAGTACCATACTGTCTTGATGACTGTAGCTTTGTAGTATAATCTGAAGTCAGGAAGGTTGATTCCTCCATCTCCATTCTTCTTTCTCTAGACTACTTTGGCCATTTGGAGTCTTTTTTGTTTCCATATGAATTGTGAGGTTTTTTGTTCTAGTTCTGTGAAAAATGCTGTTGGTAAGTTGATAGGGATCTCATGGAATCTGTAGATTGCATTTGGTAGTATAGTCATTTTCACAATGTTGATTCTTCCTACCCAGAAACATGCAATATCTTTCCATCTATGTACATCATCTTTGATTCCTTTCATTAGTGTCATAATTTTCTGTGTATAGTTCTTTTCTCTCCTTAGATAAGTTTATTCCTAGATATTTAATTCTTTTTGTTGCTATGGTGAATGGGATTGATTCCTTAATTTCTCTTTCTAATTTTTCATTGTTAGTATATAGAAATGCAAGTGATTTCTGTGTATTGATTGTGTATCTTGCAACTTTGCTAAATTCACTGATTAGCTCTACTAATTTTCTGATACTGTCTTTAGGGTTTTCTATGTACAGTATCATGCCATCTGCAAACAGTGAGAGCTTTACTTCTTCTTTTCCAATCTGGATTCCTTTTATTTCTTTTTCTTCTCTGATTGCTATAGCTAGGACTTCCAGAACTATGTTGAATAATAGTGGTGAATGTGGACACCCTTGTCTTGTTCCTGATCTTAGGTGGAATGCTTTCAGTTTTTCACCATTGAGAATAATGTTTGCTGTAGGCTTATCATATTTGGCCTTTACTTTGATGAGATTGGTTCCTTCTATGCCGATTTTTTAAACAATTTTAATCATAAATGGGTGCTGATTTTGTCAAAGGCTTTTTCTGCATCTATTGAGATTATCATATGGTTTTTATCTTTCAATTTGTTAATATGGTGTATCACACAGATTGATTTGCATATATTGAAGAATCCTTGCATTCCTGGAATAAACCCAACTTGATTATAGTGTATGAGATTTTTGATGTGTGGCTAAATTCTGTTTGCTAAAATTTTGTTGAGGATTTTTGCATCTATGTTCATCAGTGCTATTGGGCTGTAGTTTTCTTTTCTTGTTTTGTCTTTGTCTAGTTTTGGTATCAGGGTAATGGTGGCCTCATAGAATGAGTTTGGAAGTGTTCCTTCCTCTGCAATTTTTTGAAAGAGTTTTAGAAGAATAGGCATTAGCTCTTCTCTAAATGTTTGATAGAATTCTCCTGTGAAGCCATCTGGTCCTGGGCTTTTGTTTTAATGGGAGATTTTCGATCACAGCTTCATTTCAGTGCTTGTAACTGGGTTGTTGATTATTTCTACTTCTTCCTTGTTCTGTCTTGGAAGATTGAACTTTTCTAAGAGTCTGTCCATTTCTTCCAGGTTATCCATTTTACTACCATGTAGTTTTTCATAATAGTCTCTTATAATGCTTTGTATTTCTGCATTTGTTGTTGTAACCTCTCCTTTTTCATTTCTAATTTTGTTGATTTGATCCTTCTCTCTTTTTCTTGATGAGTCAGACTTGATGGTTTCTCAATGTTGTATATTTCCTCATAGAACCAGCTTTTAGTTTTATAATCTTTACTATTGTTTCTTTCATTTATTTTTCATTTATTTCTGCTCAGATTTTTATGATTTCTTTCCTTCTACTAATTTTGGGGGGTTTTGTTTTTCTTTTTCCAATTGTTTTAGGTGTAAAGTTAGGTTGTTTATTAGATGTTTTTCTTGTTTCTTGAGGTAGGATTGTATTGCTATAAACTTCCCCCTTAGAACTGCTTTTGCTGCATCCCATAAGTTTTGAGTTGTCATGTTTTTATTGTCATTTGCTTCTATAAATTTTTTGATTTCTTCAGTAACCTGTTGGTCGTTTAGAAATGTGTTGTTTAATCTCCATGTGTTTGTGCTTCTTACATTTTTTTTTCCTTGTAATTGATATCTAGTCTCATAACGTTGTGGTCAGAGAAGATGCTTGATATGATTTCAATTTTCTTAAATTTACTGAGATTTGATTTGTGACCCAAAATGTGGTCTATCCTGGAGAATGTTCCATGTTCACTTTAAAAGTTGTATTCTTCTGCATTTGAATGGAATGTCCTGAAGATATCAATGAGATCCATTTCATCTAATGTATCATTTAAGACGTGTTTCCTTATTAGTTTTATGTTTTGATGATCTGTCCATCGGTGTGACTAGGGTATTAAAGTCTCCTATTATTGTGTTACTGTCAATTTCTCCTTTTATGTCTGTTAGTGTTTGTCTTGTGTATTGAGGGGTTTCTATGTTGGGTGTGTAGATATTTACAATAGTTACATCTTGCTCTTGGATTGATCCGTTGATCATTATGTAGTGTCCTTCCTTATCTCTCATAATATTCTTTATTTTAATGTCTATTTTGTCTGATATGAGGATTGCTACTCAGCTTTCTTTTGCTTCCCTTTGGCATGAACTATATTTTTCCATCCTCTCACTTTAAGCCTATATGTGTCTTTAGGTCTGAAGTGGGTTTCTTATAGACAGCGTATATATGGGTCTTGCTTTTGTATCCATTCAGCCAGTCTGTGTCTTTTGGTTGGAGCATTTAATCCATTTCCATTTAAAGTAATTAGTGATATATATGTTCTTATTGTCATTTTCTTAATTATTTGGGGTTGATTTTGCAGCTCTTTGTTCTTCTCTTGTATTTCTTGACTATATAAGTCCTTTTAAAATTTGCTGTAAAGCTGGTTTTGTGGTACTGAATTCTCTTAACTTTTGCTTGTCTGAAGAGATTTTTACTTCTCCATCAGTTTTGAGTGAGATCCTTGCTGGGTACAGTAATCTTGGTTGTAGATTTTTTTTTTTTCTTTGTGTTTAGTGTTTGTTAGTTTGATTAGTATGTGTCTTGGCATGTTTCTTCTTGGGTTTATCCTGTGGGGACTCTTCCTGCCTCTTGGACTTGATTGAGTATTTCCTTTTCCATGTTGGGGAAATTTTCAACTATAATCTCTTCAAAAATTTTCTCATACCCTTTCTTTATCTCTTCTTTTTCTGGGATCCCTATAATTCGAATGTTGGTGCATTTGATATTGTCTCAGAGGTCTCTGAGGCTATCTTCAGTTCTTTTCATTTTTTTTACTTTATTCTACTCTTCAGAAGTTATTTCCACCATGTTATCTTCCAGCTCACTGATTCGTTCTTCTGCTTCAGATATTCTGCTATTGATTCCTTCTAGAGTATTTTTAATTTCAGTAATTGGGATGATATTGTTTAATTCTTCTAGGTCTTTGTTAATTGATTCTTGCATTTTCTCCATTTTGTTTTCAAGGTTTTTGATCATCTTTACTATCATTCTTCTGAATTCTTTTTCAGGTAGTTTGCCTATTTCCTCTTCATTTATTTGGACTTCTGTGTTTCTAGTTTGTTCCTTCATTTGTGTAGTATTTTTCTGCCTTTTCATTATTTTTTAACTTATTATGTTTGAGGTCTCCTTATTCCCAGGCTTCAAGGTTGAATTCTTTCTTCCTTTTGGTTTCTCCCCTCTTAAATTTGGCCCAGTGGTTTATGTAAGCTTTGATTAGGGTGAGATTTGTGTTGAGTTTTTTTGGTTTGTTTGTTTGCTTTTCCTCTGATGGGCACATCTGAGTGAGATGGTAATCCTGTCTTCTGGTGATTGGGTTTATTTTTTTGTTTTGTTTTGTTTGTTGTTTAGATGAAGTGCCTGCACAAGGTGCTACTGGGCGTTGGGTGATACCAGGTCTTATATTCAAGTGCTTTCCTTTGTGTGAGTTCTCATTATCTGATTCTCCTTAGGGTTAGTTCTCTGGTAGTCTAGGGTCTTGGAGTCAGTGCTCCTACTCCAAAGGCTTAAGGTTTGATCCCTGGTCAAGAATGAAGATTCCCCAAGTGGTTTATTATGGCATTAAGTGAGACTAAAACAAATACCCCAAAATGAGAAACCCAGACAAATGGCAGTTACAAAATCAGGCAAATAAAAATTAAAATAATGGAATATACACTTATGAGCAAAGTCAAAACAGTCCACAAAATTAAAGTACAGTAGATTGGCCCGGCAAATGAAGGAAATGAAAAATTATGTTTACCAGTTAAGAACAAAACTAACTAAAGCACAAACTGGAAAACAAAACTAAAGCAAGGTGCCAAGTGAGGGATAAAGCAATGAAAATGAAACTAACACATATGTTGAGAGGAAAGGAAAGAAAGTAAGGAAAGAAAAAATAGATATGCAAAGTTAAATATAGGTAGATGAAGATGATTTATATACATTAAAGATTAACTGCAAGGAGAAAAGAACAGTAGGAAAGGCAAACAAAGGAATAATTGTAGAAAAAATATAATAGGTTTAAAAATTAAAAATTGAAATTATAAAAAGAGAAAAAAAAAGGAAGAAGAAACAAAAAAGGAAAATTCTACAGAACTCCAAAAGCCCAACGTAGAGACAGAGGTTTATAACAACAATAAAAAGTATGACTGAATATACACATATACATATACACCTATAAGCAAAATCAAAACAGTCTAACAAAAAGAAACTATAACAGATTGACCCAGAAAACAAAGGAAACCAAAAATTATACCTACCAGTTAAGAACAAAACTAACTAAAGCACAAACTGGAAAACAAAACTAAAGTGAGGTACCAATTGTTCAATAAAGCAATGAAAATAAAACGAACAAATATGTTGAGAGGAAAGGAAAGCAAGGAAGAATAGACGTGCAAAGTTAAATAGAGGTAGATAAAGAAGATTTACATTAAAGATTACATTAAAGATACATTAAAGATTAACTGCAAGGGGAAAAGAATAGTAGGAAAAGCAGACAAAGGAATGCATGTAAAAAAATAATAGTATGTATAAAAAATTAAAAAAAGAAAAAAGGAAAACTCCACAGAACTGCAAAAGCCCAACATAGAGGCAGAGGTTTATAACAATAAAAAATGTGACTGAGGGGGAAAAAAAATGCTCCAAAGCTTAATTAGATGTCATAGTGCCAATAAAATCAACAGCTACAACAGAGGGGGGGGGGAGGAAAAAAAAATCCAAAAGAATCTACAGAATAAGTAAAACCATAAGAATAATAAAGTTTTTTCTTGAGTCACTGCTGTTAGAGTCCTTTCCCTTGCTGGGAGTTGCAGTCCACCTCACTTCTCTAGCATGCTCTCCATCACTGTGCTGATTTCTGGACCTGCTTTGTGGGCAGCTCAGATTCTAACCTGGTCCTACTCCTCTGTGTTTCTGCCTCCAATGTCCACAGAAGTAGTGTGTTTTCCTTTGTGGGAGCTCTCAATGTCCTTTTATATATTTCATAGACACAGTCTGCCTAGTTGATCATGTGGATTTAATCTACAGCTTGTATATCTGGTGGGAAGGTTTTGGGACTTCTTCCTTAGCCACATTGCCCCTGGGTTTCAATTGTTGTTTTATTTCCACCTCTGCATGTGGGTCGTCCACTGGGATTTGCTCCTGAGGCTGCCCTGGAGGACTTGGGTCTGCACCTGCGAGGGCCAGGTATGGAGGTGGTGCAGATGCTTGGGTCACAGGGGTTCTGACAGCACCAGGTACTCAGGGGAATTGGTGGCTAGGGCAGCAGTAAATATAGTGCTCTAGAAGGGTATGGCAACCAGTATTGGCCAATACTTTCCAGTATTCTTGCCAGGAGAACCCACTGACAGAGAAGACTGTCAGGCCACAGTCTACAGGGTCACAAAGAGTTGGACATGACCGAAGCAATCCTGCACGCACAGATGCAAGGTTTTTTTGCCTGTGGCAGCTCTGCCCCAATGAGAGTTGAGCGTGAAGGTGGTGCAGCTACTTGGTTTGCGGGGACCCTGGCGGCACCACCTGTGCAGGAACACTAACTGCCTCTGCCCCAGGAGTTATGGCCCTGATCAGTCTTTTTTCAAGCCTCTTGTAGCTGGTGATCAGAAGGCCTCCTTGGCCAGTCTTTCTCCGTGGCTCCGCCCATTCAGGCACTTAGAGAACTCCCTTGCCTGGGGTCCTTCTCTGTTGTTTGGTGCAACAGGCACTTAAAGGGGCACCCTGGGTGGGATTCTACTCTGTAGTTGAGTGCACCAGGCATTTGATGGGCCAGCCTCTCTATTGTTCAGCTGCTGATGTTGGCGTGTGGGGAGAGAGAGGCTATGGTGATGGCTTCACCCCCTACTCGTGACTCAGCAGTATCACCTTTCTTCCGTGGTTGCCCGGCTTTCCTCCACAGGTATTTCCCACCACTATCTCCTCCCTCACATCCCCTTGATCTGTCTCTCTGCAGTCAACTGCAGCCCTCACTCTGGGATTGCTCCACAATCCCTAAACTCCCAGCTGCTGCACCTTCCAGGGGACCTGTGTCCCTGTCAGGGGTAGGTACGGCTGCGGCAAGGACTGTCTGATTCTCATTCCATTTAGGCTGCCACAGATCACCTGTTTCACTCTCAGCCTTAAATGTTTCTCCTCAGACTCAGACAACTGCCCCAATGTGGAGATCAGACCCCTGCTACAGTTCCCTCACCCAGCTGGGACAGGTCCAATCTTACCACACTCCTGTTTTTCCCCTAGTTCCTTCATCCTATCAAGTTTTGTATGGTTCTATATATTCGTTTTGGCGGGTCAGGTACTCCTGTCCACTCTCAGCTGGTTTTCTGCATGCCCGTCTGTGTCTGAAGGTGTATTCCTGATGTGTCTGTGGAGAGAGATGTACTCCATGTCCATTAACTCCTCCACCATCTTGTCCCCACCCCCCACCCTCTGGTATATGAGCCTCTTAATATATCGTTGAATTCAGTTTACTAATGTTTTGTTGCAAATTGTTGTATCTATGTTCATCAGTGATATTGGCCTATAATTTTCTTTTCTTTTTGATATGTCTGTCTGGTTTTGTTATCAGGCTTTATAGAATGAGTTCATTAGAGTTCCTTCCTCTGCAATTTTTTGGAATAGTTTGAGAATGATAAGTGTTAACTCTTCTTGAAATGTTTCGTGATAGTTAAAATAACTGCGTTTTGAAGAATTAACTCATGCTTTGTTTAGCAAATATAAATTTTGTGTACAGGGCACTCTAATAGTACATGAGTTACAGTATAAGGGTTATAGTATAAGATAATTAAGTCATAATCTTTGTTTTCAATAGGATTTAAATCCAAATAAGAATGTCAATAATCAAATAAGTGCAATGAAATTTTCTATCAATTTGGAGACAAATGCCTGGTATAAATTCTGGCAAATAAAGCCTGCTTAATAAATATCTATTTAAAAACAAATAGTAGAATTGATGCAAGTATGTGCCTGGAAAATTGAATGACCGTTCTGTGCTCTGAGGAAGGTTTAGGAATTATTATAAGAAGAAGTTTGTCTAGAAAAAATGCAGGAGTTAACCAATGGTGAGCACAGAGGAGGATGACATTACAGGCACAAATGTTTGACCAGAGATCAAGAAAGGTACACTGTTGAAGTGTATTTACATTTGGCAGGCATTCTACTCCAGAGGATGCTTACTCATTTTGCAAATGTGCAGAAGGAGTGTTCTGGTTATTTCTCACCTTTACCAAGATGAAGAGAAGTACTTGTAATCAGTTGTCTATGGAAATTTTCTTAGTTACTAGCATGTTGGGAATTTGCCTAGTTAGCATTGAGAAAGCTATGTGTTCATTCATGAGACCATACATTTTTGCATTTAAATACATTTATTGAATGAATATTTATGTGAAAATCTATGTTACTAAGTCTGTAAGGTTTTGTATCTCAACATGTTTCCCAGGAATAAGAAGCATCTGCATCACCTAGGAGCTTGTTAGAAATGCACGTTATCAGGGCCAGCCTCAGACTTATTGAATCAGAATCTGCATTTAAAAGAGATTTCCAGGTAATTCATATGGCTAGATCTGAGGGAAACAAAGAAAACTTCCCTAGAGCTTTATCGAACTTAGTCTAATAGGGGAGATAAAATACATGAAGAAACAAGTATACCACAGTACCAGTGCCCAACTGGCGCAATGTCAATATGTGTGACACAACCTACATTCTTTGAAGTTAGAGGAATACTGATTTAAAGAATAATCTTAGATGCTTATTTGCTGTGTGAACTTGGACAGGTTATTTTTCCTTTCTCTGACTCAGTATCTTTACTTGTGGAGTATTAATGGTGACCATTTTACTAAGCTGTTTAAGAATTTGGAATGACCCATGTAAATCCCTAGCATGGTATCTGTAGCAGAATAAGTAATGATGAATATTATGGAAATTTAAAAGTTCACATTTTGCAGGTAGACATGATGTTGTAGATATATCTTCATGGAAAGATAACATTTTATATCTCTTATTGATAGAATTTTAATGTAAGGAGTCAAGAGACCAAGTGACTTTCACTTTCAAGAATGCACAAGGAAGGAGATGTTCAACATTCTAATCATGATTTTCAACTAAGGGAAGCTATATTTCTTACACAAACAGATAGTACCTGAGAGTCAAGGACTTTATATGTTACAACAGATCATCCATCATGCAATTTAGATCTAATTGTCAATTTAGACCAATTGTCCATCTGCAAACTCAATAATATAGCTTAAACTAGATAGGTTGTTCAGATATATTACTAATTTTATTATTTCAAAGTGCCTTTAAAACAAAATCCTTTTCAAAATAAACAAACTGCCTCTTATAATTTATTTATTCACTTTAGAATTAAAATTAAATGACTTGGTATTTTTACTGTTGGAAGCATGGTGACACTTTATAAAAATATTGAAAATCAATCAAGTATATTCACAATGAATAGACAAATACAAATCATGCACCTCAGAATTCATTGCAATTTTACAACTGAAGGGTTTTTCTTGGCAAAATAGAGTCTTGAACATACTATGCATTGTTTGATTGAAGAAATTGTAACTGAGTAAAATCATTTCATCAAACTTACTTTGATTATCAAAGGCAGCATGCCTTCTCAGGATGCATTGGCAAGAACTACCAACTCTCTCACACCATGGACCAAGACAGGGAAAGTGTCTAATTTCAGCTGATGAGGCCGGGATTTATCCTTCCCACTTATTATTTTGTTAGGGGAACCACTGAAACTGCCCACCTTGGCCAGTCTCCATAGTAACACTTGGATGAGTTCTCTTAAACAGGAGGTCCTGGTAAGGAATGCAGAACTAACAAGCTACCACCGATTGGAAGAATTGGGGAAGGCTCAGAGATGAAAGCGTCTGCCCTCAATGCGGGGACCAGGGTTCTATCTCTGGGTGGGGAAGATCCCCTGGAGAAGGAAATGGCAACCCACTCTAGTATTCTTGCCTGAAGAATCCCATGGACGGAGGAGCATGGTGGGCTACAGTCCACGGGGTCGCAAAGAGTCGGGCATGACTGAGCGACTTCATTTTCTTTCTTTCTAAAGGAGAGAGAAGACTCCAGTCCATATGTCCTACCAACCTCCCAGAATCCTTCCCACTGGAAACCATCTTGGCTGAGTGATGAGCAGGCCAACAGGAAGGGTCCTGAGTCAGAGTGATTGACCAGAGACAACCCAGAATTAACCCAATGACCATGAAACCCTAGACAACAAGAAGCCATATGGCAGGGCAATTCTCCTGGGTTGTCTTACCCTGCTGCTCTCCACCTGGACACTTCCCAATAAAGTCTCTTTCTCTGTCAGCACGTGTGTCTCCTAAGGCAATTCACTTTCTACTGTTAGATAAGAGCCCACTCTCAAACCCTAGAAGGGGTCCCCCTTTCTGCAACAATCTCATTAAAATTTTGCTAAATATGTCATCAGAAGTTCTGTGGTTAACACTTACTGTAGAATTGTCCAAATTGTAAGGGAAAACAAGTGCTACCCAGGGAGAAATGTGAGTATTGTTATTTACTATTGCAAACTTTGCTTCCTTTCCCAAAGCTAGCTACAATGAAAGTGTCCTCAGAGGGCAGTAGGAAGTTACAAGGAGACCAGATAAGGTAGAAAGACAGACATTCACTTCCTCACAGTATGATTTTGTGCCTCTAGGCCTTGTACATTTCCATCTGGCTCTGGTTATGCTCTTAATCAATATACTGGTTTTCTTTTTCTTTCCTTTTTCTCCTTTGGGAGCCTGTAAGAGGGGTTATTAAGGACTTTCACCTGCCTTCCACTTGCCTTAGTCAAGAGAGTGGAATTTTTGCTGCAGGCAAGAGATAGATGAGCAGTTTGATCTGCTGAAATCTTTTACATTTTGGGATTTGATGACAGCCATAAGGTGAGGATTTCCACCATGTGTTTTGTGGGCTACAGAGAGACTTTCAATATTTTATATTTTTATATATAATATTTTATATATTATAAAATATAAAAATGTATTTCACATATAATAATATATAAATTAAAAATAAATATATAATAAATAATAGTAAGATGAATAATAAACACACGTGGTTTTATAAGAGCTCTCTAAGCACCTTGGTTGTTTTGGAGGAAAAAAATGATAAAATGACTTGTTCACAATTATTCCACAAATTTTATTATTTGTAAGAGTCAGACTTTCACCAAAATACCACCACAAGCTTAAAAACAGCACCCATTTTTATCAATGACCACTTGGACAAAATAATCAACTCAGTTTACATATTGCTCCTCACCTCAAGCACAGTGTTTTCCCATCTTTTCAGTGCTTTTGTTTTCGTTTCCTAAATTGCCAATTACATTGTTTTCCTTATTTTATTATCTGAATTGTAATAAGAATTCTAGCAGCTCAAAAATAAAGCTTTAAAGCACACAATTAGCCAAAGCATAATAAGAGCTCACAAGTTCTATTAATTGGAGAATAAAACATGAATCTTTCTGTGTTCAAAGCACTAAATCTGCAAGTGGAGAGGCTTTATACAGCTGTTCAAAACAGAAAGTGAATGAGGAGTACAATGTAGATGTCTGAAAATTAGATTTTTGTTGGTAAAGGCAACCATTGTGCTCCTAGCCACTACTGTCCCGTGTGTTAAAAATTCGGCCAAAGTGTTTTGAAGCCATAGATTATTTTCCTGACATTTTAAAATAAAACATAGTAGCCTCTCTGTGTGTCAATAGATTTTTCCTGGACAAGTGCAGAATAATGTTGTCTAGGATGATTTTGATAGATGCAGTCACTAAAACTAGAGAAGATAACAAGTCTATGAAGGCATTATTTGAAGTTGCTTTCCTCATGACAAAAAATTAGTCAAATTGCCTGCACAGTAGTTTAAGAAATAACCAACAAAGTTGTACTTACAGAGAAACAAAATGAACTATTGTCACAATCCTTAATCAAATGGACTTTTTGACCATCCAATATTAGGTACTTTAAATAGGAAATGCAAGTACTATCTTGTATGCAAAACTGTGGATATTTAAATTTACATTTTGCTAAAACTTCAGTATATGAATCTACTCTTGGCACATGTATGGTTAGTATATATTTATTATTTGAAGCCTTTATGTGGTTGTACACAGTTTTATTGGAATAAAGGCTGATGGAGCAGTGATGCAAGAAGGATGCTGTGACATGAATAAAGGTTTGCACCTGAGTGCCTGGGCACCCACTACTTTAATCACAGAAAACAGTTGGAAGATAAAAATATGTTGTCTCATCTTGGTTCCATATTAAAGAAAATAGTGCAAATTGTAAGTACCATTGAATCACAGCCACAGAGTAGCCATCATTTTCACTATGTTCTTCAGAGAAATTGGCAGGAAGCAAAAGATTTTTCTTTTCCAAAGCAGAACAAGCCAGCAACAAGCTGAGAAGCCACTCAAGTACATTGTAAATGATGGATGGGATAAAATTTTCCTGAAGGCATAAATAATGCCAGTAAAGAGTATTTATATAATTCTTAATGCATTGTTCCAATTGAATAGTTCAGTCATATAATTGTTTTCTTGAAGAGCTTTAACCCATTATTTTGAAACTAAAATATGATTTCAACTTGGTAGATAAAACTACCCGGGCTTAGTAGGCAGAAAAATACTTGGTGCAAGTGACTCAATTGCTGAGAAAAGTATTATTTTCACAACTTGATACTTGTTTTCATTTGACTGTGAATCACAGCTTTGTGATAAAATCATTTATAGAGCTGAAAGCAATAAATAAATGGATTAGGAATCTATTCATCCCTATCTTCCAAGTTGAACCATTTTAACTTGCCAGTTTTTGTGTATAATAGGCTTGTCAATTTAGTTTATGATGGATTCATGAAAAGAATTTTATGTAAGAGAGTCATTTTTTTTTTATGATTTCATGATTGATCCTAATACAGAGGGCCATCTAATATAGCCATCAAATAGTTATTCCCATTCCAGACCATGTGTAAATTATACCACAGTATAATGTAGCAAAAATAAAGAATTATAAAAGAAACTAACAGGATCATGGTCAAGGTACTCATCAATGAAGTTGGGTAAAGGAAATTTATAGAAATAAAAATTTTATGTACAATTTGTATCACTTTTATATCACCTGAGGAATCACTTCCATCCACAGAAATCTTGTTTTTCTGAATTTATATAACATTTGTCATTTATATTATTGTCTTATTTTCTTTTCTTGTCTTGTGTTTTCTTTTTTGTTTGATTTATATGTATGTCATATGTGACTCTTCGTATTTATCATAAGGCAGACTAGTAGAGCAAATTATAGCCCATGAGCCCAGTAACCCAAAGCCTACTACCTGTTTTTCAAAATAATGTTTTATTGTTAGAAAACCACACCCAATTGTTTATATATTATCTATGCTTATTTCAGATCAATAATAACAGAATTGAGTAATTGTGACAGAAACCATACAGTTCAAGAAACCAAAAATATTTATTTTTATTCTAGCCCTTTACAGACCCTTATGCTAAAATGTTAGTTGCTCAGAGATTTATTAAATTTTTAAAATACTTGACAAATGAATTGTCTCAGGTTTAATACTACCTGATATTTTTATAGTGAATTTATTCAACCATCTATAATTACCCTGACAGACACTTAGACCAAGAACATCACTCACAGTCAAACTATCCTCAGTCAAGTTGAAACCCAATTAGAAAATCATGAGCAGGTATACATGAATCAGAGGTGTTACCATATTTACTACTGGTTTGGGTAAAGTAAGCATGGTAAATTTTCATGGGACTGAAACAACACATTTTGACACTTTCTAATTAGCAACCCCAAACTGTCTCCAAAATAAGACTGCAGCTCCTCAGAAGAGCTACGTTCTCCTCAGGCAGAGCTGAGGTACCATAAATCATAGTGACACGGTGCACTCACCCATACTACCTAATATAAGGATGGTCCCCTAAAGCACATTCCAGTTTAGCCTTGTCATTAAAAGCACCTTGGGGCACACTGAAGACTCTATGGCCACTCAAGTCATTGTCTCAGTTGTAAGTGAATGATTTTTAAATGCAAACATTTTCTGTTAAGAGAGCAAAGTAAAGCCAGCATGTTTTGGAACATTTTAATGTTAATAGTCAGCTTTGGATATGATGCAGATGGGAGTTCAGTGTCATAACATTTTCAGTCACACCCAGAACCTTCAATCTGTGAGATTAAAGTCAGCCTATCTTTAAATTCTTGCAGCATATCCCCATCCTAGTTTACTCACAAATAGGGAGATTTATGTCTTCATTTGATGGTCAGAATAATGCGATTATTTTAATCATATGGCCATATTTTCTTAGCTTTGCACATAGCATGTTTCTGATACCTGAAAAATTTCAGGACCAAAGAGCTCATTAGATGTCTAAGTATTTAAAATAATAGATTACAAACTTGCATTCAAAAATCATACTTTTAGAGACAGGTTAGATATTAAGGAACATCTAGTCAACCATACTCATTTTACAGATGGGGAAAGAGGAGAGTCAGGTGATTTGTTGAAAGTGCAGTAGCTAGTCAGGAGGCAGACTACACGCCTTTCCTCCAGTTCCATCATGAGACAGCTACACACTGCTGTCTTTAATCTCTAAAGAAGATTTTCAACATTTTACACATCTTTGAGAAGACCTGGGCAGCTAACAAAATTGGAGATTAGATGTGAGAAGTGATTTGCCCAGAGTCATGTCACAGGTAAAGGCTTGAGCATCTTCTCCACTTGTCACCAGACTCCCACTGAAGTTGCTAGCTTCTGCATGAAAGCCTGTATCAAAATTTTCATTTCACACACAATCAAATGATGTATTTTGTAGCCAGATGGCCACAGGGTACGATTAATTGCAGTATGCACTAATTTAGATGTTGTAGAAATTAGGACATAATTATGTGTCGCTAAAGCTATCTGCACACATCACACATTACCTTAGATTACTCTAGCTGTCATAACACTGCCCTAAAGAAAAACCAAGAGTGAGAAAATCCATTTCTCTAGGACAAAATTTTCATTTTCTACTTATCAAGGTGGTACAAACTACTCAGATTGTGACATTTTTGACTTGTGGCCTTGAACCCATTTTTTTTCCACAAAGAAGCCTTAATATAACCTTGTAAAATGATAATTTGCCTTCTTTAGTTTCTACACTTCACTTATCCAGGTACTGACTTTAATCTTCTCTAACTTTTGCTAGTTTATGAACACTGTGTGAGGAGCAGAAATCATAAAAAATATGGGAGTATGTATCCAATGAGTTATAAATAAATACAAATCTAAAGTCTGATATCTCATTTAATAAAGTATCATCAAAAAACCACTTGGAATTGTGCAGAGTGGTTTCATGTGCCTTTTTCTCTATTTTTTTTATTAGTTTATTTATTTTAGTTGGAGGCTAATTACTTTACAATATTGTAGTGGTTTTTGCCATACATTGACATGAATCAGCCATGGGTTTACATGTGTTCCCCATCCTGGACCCCCATCCCATCCCTCTGGGTCATCCCATTGCCCCAGCCCTGAGCACTTGTCTCATGCATCGAACCTGGACTGGCATTCTGTTTCACATATACTAATATACATGTTTCAATGCTATTCGCTCAGATTGTCCCACCCTCACCTTCTCCCACAGAGTCCATAAGACTGTTCTATGCATCTGTGTCTCTTTTTCTGTCTCACATATAGGGTTATCATTACCATCTTTCAAATTCCATATATATGCATTAGTATACTGTATTGGTGTTTTTTTTCTAGCTTACTTAACTCTGTATAATGGGCTCCAGTTTCATCCATCTCAATAGAACTGATTCAAATGTATTCTTTTTTAATGGCTGAGTAATATTCCGTTGTGTATATGTACCACAGCTTCCTTATCCATTTGCCTTTTTCTCTAAATTGTACCTTTTCCATATTTCTTTAATGTGTTCCTCCAGATTACAAATGATCTACAGGAATACTGAGCAAATGGAAGCAACATTTTGATGATCATAGATTTTTTTAAAAGATACAACTAAATCAATGAAATAAAACAGTTAAAGTTACATCTTAATACTATCACTATTTTTAAAACAGGTCAATTTTTATGTTGCACATACAGAGTTGCCTAGAATTTTCTGTTCTAGTAATGACTAATAATTTATGTTGTAAGTTTAAATCAGTGCTAATGTTTGTGTGTGGGAAGAGGAAGAGTGGTGATGCACGTGTGAACATGCACGTGTTTAAGGAGGGATGGCTACTGCTGATCAAATCAATTTACCTATCATAATGGAATGAGATATTTTTCCTTTAGACATATTTTTTTGCAACTGCCATGAAATCACAATGTTCACAGTCTTTTTGTTTTCTTTCTTTTTAAATATTTAAGATGGCCATAGTGTTTTTCTTTTCTCATAAGATAGCAATATGGCAGAAGAAAGTCAGAGTTTTACTCTAATTGTATATTAGTGTGGAGGCCTCAGTTCATATTTCTGTGGCAGAGGCTGATTAAAAATTTTTAATCCAGGAAGGACTATGTTTAGTTGTGTGTCATGGAGAGCAATTTTTGAAATCCTAGGTTCCAGTCGTGCCTACCATCTCTTTCTGAAGGAACCAGCCATAGGAAATTATTTTTGTGTAGGTTTCTTTCACTTTTTTTCTGTGTTTTTCTGTCTTGGACACAGTAGACTGTGGGACTAGAGCCAGAACCAATCATGGATTCATTGTTAAAAAGAAATCGACTATCCAGAGGTTATTTGATATACGATTCCCCAAATAGTAGTGTACTGTATTGGATGGTAGAAAATGGAATCAGGAAACACTGAAGTGAAGTCCACACAGAAAACATAGCAAGAGGATAATCTACCCTCTTCTAAAAAAATTGAAATAAAACTGTCATTAAAGTTGTTAATATACCCTGAAGAACAATAAGCACCTTCCTGTCATCCTTGATATTATGACAATCCAGTTGCTAAATTTCTGGGACCATGTTGACTATCGTGTGGTAATTACAACAGCCTTATGGTTCTTAATTGCTCTGTAACTCCCTGCAGTAAATCTTATATCAAAAAAAAAAAAAGGTAAAAATAACTGGGAAGTGTTAAAAAAAAAAGTCCAGTCCCTACACTTCAGCAAAACACTCACAAAACCGGAAAAGAATGTAGATGCCACCACTGATAATCTGCTTTTGATCTTCATTAGTCAGAAGAAAAAGGAAGACTAGAATCTACATTATTCATACTATTTCCTCTACTAACCTAACTTTCTAGATGTATCTCAAGTTATAATCCCACCTTTCATTATTCACGTCAAATTAATTAGTTGATAATCCACCCATAAATAATTGCTCATAGCACACACACAGTTCTTTCTGCTCTAGCTCTTTCCAGTTCTTCTCTTCTTATTTTCTTTGACAAAACTCCACTCATCTTTTAAGATTTGGCCAGAATGCCTCATTCACCAGCAGACTTTCCACAATACCTGAACACACCTGCCTCCCCCTTCCACATGTGCCTTGCACATGTTTTCTTACACTGTTTTTTATCAGTAGCTTTGACACCTATCTCCTTATCTCAAATGATTATCTGCTTTTTAGGGAAATGATCCTAATTCTAGTCTCTCTATTCCACTGGGAATAGAACAAAAGCCCCCACATTGCAGGTGCTTCAAAATTATGATGAATTGACCACAGGTGAATTGATTCTCATTCTTGCGGTCCAGTTGTGCCATGTTTTCCTGTTTACTAGTCAATGGAACAATTATCGACTGATCATGATAAAAAAAAATAACTTTATTCTTTTTAGAATGTCATGTTTCAAAATAGTCATTTGCCTTTAATTCTTTTCAAAATATGGTTCAAGCAGAATGAAAATATTCCCTGAAAAAGCCATATAGTAACTAGGAAAAAAAGTAAAAGATTTCCTAACTAGATCATAATATAAAAATCCCATTAACACAATGGGTCTTGCCAATGGCACAATAAACGTCTTAATTTTCTTGCGTCTCCTTTTAATTTATTATCCCTTTAAGCCAGCATTGACCACAAGCTGCTGCTACTGCTGCTGCTAAATCGCTTCAGTTGTGTCCGACTCTGTGCGACCCAATAGACAGCAACCCACCAGGCTCCCCCGTCCCTGGAATTCTCCAGGCAAGAACACTGGAGTAGGTTGCCATTTCCTTCTCCAATGCAGCAAAGTGAAAAGTGAAAGTGAAGTCGCTCAGTCGTGTCCGACTCCTAGCGACCCGATGGACTGGAGCCTACCAGGCTCCTCTGTCCATGAGATTTTCCAGGCAAGAGTACTGGAGTGGGTTGCCATTGCCTTCTCCATTAGATTTCATAAATTTTGCCCTGAATAATTCAGACTAAGAAGAAAATAATAATTGCTCTTCTTTGTCTGATTTCTTTTAAAGTTGCTTTTTTAACAATTTTTTTGCAATCATCTTAGAGTTCTAAAATTTTGATGGACTCTATGGGAGAGGGTGAAGGCGGGATGATAAGGGAGAATGGCATTGAAGAATGTAAATTATCATATGTGAAACGAATCGCCAGTCCAGGTTCGATGCATGATACAGGGTGCTCGGGGCTGGTGCACCGGAATGACCAGGAGGCATGGGATGGGGGGGGAAGTGGGATGGGGGTTCTGGAAGGGGAACACATGTACACACATGGCAGACTCATGTCAATGTATGGCAAAACCAATACAATATTGTAAAGTTAAAAAATAGATAAATAAACTAGTTTAAAATAAAAAAATTTTTTTGAGACTTCAATGAATCTTAGACAACATTAAGCTAATATTATACAAAGTTAGTAACAGAACAGTAATAAATCTATGTAAATAACTTTTTACTCTTTTGTTTTTTTTGCCTCTGTAGATTAGATTGCTTTCCCTCGTGCTCCTGAGGCTCTCGGTTTCTCACCTCTTCTCCCAGAATAATCTGCAGTTGTTGGCTTGTCTGTGTGTTCTCTTACACTTAACTTTCCTTGAAATCTGGTTCCATGTCTCATTCACATGAGTATTCAGTATCTACCAGAAACCTACCGGACATTCAGTAAAAGTTTGGTGAAGGAAAAATAACTTGTTTCAGATATACAAGATATGTATCTGATTGGACTTCCTCCACGGCTTAGATGGTAAAGAATTCACCTGCAATCCAGGAGACTCAGGTTCGATCCCTGTGTCAGGAAGATCCCCTGGGGAAGAGAATGGCCACCCACTCTAGTATTCAAGCATGGAGAATTTAATGGACAGAGGAGCCTGGTGGGATATCTGATTAACATCTAAATATTTCCAATGAATTGCTTAAATCCATGTTTAAATAAGTCGTATGTGATCTTTTCAAATATTCATTAGTCTTTCATTTAACAGTAAATTATGTTAATCCTTTTTTGTCTTTTCTATTTTCAGTCTAATTCCCTCTCTTGGAAAACCACACCCAGTTCAGCAACCAAAGCAAAATGATAATAAACAAATAATTCCCAGCACGTTTTTTATATTCATAAAATTACATCTGAGTAGTTAAGGCAGCATTATTTGATTTCTAGGTCATGAAACACAAGATTACTTCTAGAAATAATGTTACTTTAACCAAATTCACAATGAAAACATATTTGATACTTCCATAAATTTCATGTTTTTTTCAATATAGTAGAATGTGTTCTCTAAGTATTTACTGGATAAAATTGTATATGAAATTAAACACATTTTTAATATTTTCCTTGCAATATACTAATAACTTCAAAGTAAGCAATTATTTCTAAAAAGCATTTCTTAATATTTTGTTTTGTACTTTCATGTTTGCTGAAACATGATCTATAAGTTTTAGGAAATAACTGGAAGTTAAGACAATAGTACTGTTTTTTGTTTGTTTGTTTGTTTTGTTTTGTTTTGGATTAAAGGAGAAACTTGGAAAACTCTAAGCAGAGCTGGCCTTTGGATCTGTACAGAATGGGCACTATGTCTGTCCGTGAATTTGGCTTCCCCACTTTTGTTTATCATATACTGAACATCTGTTGAGGAATATTACTTAAAACTCTCTGCAATTGAGGTCTATGGACTCCATGTGAAAACCTTCCTAGGATGCTTATTAGAGATAGAATTGGGAGATGAGATTGCCTGGCAAGTGAATGTACAGCTCTGATGAAGAAGGAAAAATATCACATTTTCCTACTAAGTACAAGAAATGAGTACATCATTAGCTTCTTTCTACCTTTCCTTTGGCTTCAGGGTTATGAATTTCATTTCTTCTGAATTTCATAAAAGGAGGCAAGTGAGAGACTGCTGTGTCCCAAGAACTTAGTGCGCTGTAGTTTTGTCATCAAAGGAAAAGTGGAGAGGGAGAAAAGACTACATTCTTTCTGTAATGCTTCCATCATCAACCCCTCCTCTATGTCAGGCAGGGAAAGATTTTGTCCCTACATGGTCATGCCAGAGCTGTTATGGTGCAATGGAAATGAGCAAGAGGGCAGTAACATATGGTAAAATGGCAAATCATTTCAGGTTTCAGTGTAATGTCATCCTTTTCTTATAATTGTTTCTAATGTGCTCAGAGGAGCATGTCCTAGGAATCATTATCTTATTGAGTTGTATGTAAGTCTTCTCATACCCACCATTGTTCTATTGTTTTGGGGCATGTTCCATGCTTCTGCTGAGTGGTTTTGTAAATTTTCAATTCACTGATTAGCTAACTGAAGCTCTGCAAATGCTGTTCTTGGCTCAGTTTGCCTTATATAGCTGAACTCTTATCTTAGATATCAGTGCAGGTCTGCTGCTTTCTGTATTGGATAATCTGTTAAAACAAATAACATAATAACAGTTAAGCCCATTATAATTTCCTCATCAAGAAACAGTATCTAAACACAAATTTTATTTATTAATTAAAATAAATATTATGAGATGCAACCCAGTCTTAGCATGCAATGACAGCTTCTAAATAATTACAAGGATCCTATGGGCACCTCTATTATTGTAGATGTTTTAATTATATGAACCTAACTCTCCACTGGGGGTTACTGACATCTAAAGAGTGGCTCACCCAGTCTGTGCTACAAGAGCATTTTATGCTTGATCATTTTATTTATTTTTAGATTTTGCTATATTTCAATTTATAATGTATTTATGTAATTACATGACAGTTTCAATGCAAACATACCCTGAGGAAAGCAACTTGTGGTGCTCAGAATCTTGATATTTTAGAGAGTGTTTAATGAATCAAATGTAAAGTAAAAACTAATTTCTGAAAATGCAAAAAAGATATATTACTCTAGGCTTATAATGTATCAAAGCAGGGGCATCTTTTAAGCATCATCTGTGGAGATTTTTAATAGTTTAATTGGCTATAAAGCCAACTAGAGCAACACAAAAAGAAAAACAAAATAATTCTCTAAACTGAGGCCACTGAATGGAGAAGCATTTCTGAAGGAGATCCTCAGAAAAATGAAACCAAGGAAGATACCATCTGATAATTGAACACCTTGTCCATGATGCTAAAAAATAAAATTACAGGCATATAAAATGAACCTTGAGTTAATATTAAAGATCCCAATACTGGAGTCTAATGAGCATCCAATGCCCTCCATTTTCAGGGCTAGTTGATTCAGAAGGTGAGTTGTTATACACTCTTTAGTGATTCCAACTTCCATGGCCACTGTCCTGCTGTCTATACTAACCAACACACTTTAAAAATTGTGAGTCACTATACTGAACATCGGTAACATACAATATTGTACAGCAAATACACTTCAAAAATTTTTAATTACAAAAAAAATCAAAGATCCTGTTTGCCACAACTAAGACCTGACACAGTCGAATAAATAAATCATAAGTTTTAAAGGCTTTAAATCAAGGCAAAAAAAAAAAATCTCAATATTGAAAGTTCAATAAACATCTCTTCAACCTAAACAGTCCTTCAACCCAGTAGATGATACCCAATGAATAACAGATATTTATAAAAAGCCCTGACAGAATGTCTCAATAGTTGGGAGATGAGTAGAAACATATTGACACAAAAACTCTCAGTATAGAAATTTCCTCCCTCCTCAGGAGATTTGTTGCATATTCTCCCTGGGTACCTGATAATTAGTGCTATGGTAAAGTTTCTCCCTTTATCATATAAATATATATATATTTTTTACCTGATGGTTTCACGGGGCTTGATCTCCTTCTCCCCTTTATCTTCCCCTGGCCCTAGCTGCCGTTCTTCAGGGCCCTTCTGGCTACTGTGGTGTGTTGCCCGTCATGGGACCCATCTCTGGGTGACTTGACAGAATCTCACTGCAGATCGTCAGCACCTGGGCTGACCGTTGTCCCATCTGTGTGTCACAGATGAAATCCGGGCAGCTCCTGCGGCTGCCGTGTGTCACCCCAATCCTGGAGCCACTCAGCAGACAGAGAGCTCCAGTTGCCTTTAGAGAATGACTGGGTTTCATGTTTTACTAGGATCTCTTTATTTTGTGGATTTTTGAGTGATTTAAAAATTTTCTAATGTTAAAAAAAAGGGGGGGGGTTCAGTGGCAAAGAATCCATCTGTCAATGCAGGAGATGCGGGTTCAAATCCCTGGGTTGAGAAGATTCCCTGGAGAGGAAATGACAATACACTCCAGTATTCTTGCCTGGGTCCCATGGACAGAGGAGCCTGGCAGGCCACAGTCGATGGAATCGCAAAGAGTCAGATGTGATTGAGTGATTGAACATGCACACACACAAGGTTTCACCACTAAACTTCAAACTGTTTTGTTCAACTGGTGTTTTGCAGGAGATAACTGGATGAATAGAGATAGAATAAACTATTTCATGAAGCAGAAGGGGAATAGTTTGCAATATACACTCCGTTTTCATTCTATCCTGTGTTATCAATTAGTATATGTGTGGGTGTGTATTTATGAAAATTAATCATACATACAATTATTTGCTAAATAGCAACTATATAATGAGCACCAGAGATATAAATGTGATTAAAGGAAAGTCTAAATACTGATGAAGATTATGTTGTAGAGAAAATAGGGCATGTGATGGAATTGAAAGCAAACTTCCATATACTATTAAAATCTGGAGGATTATTTTCATGTGAGGTTAATAAATCCTCACTTACCTTCACTATTACAAAATTCAAGCTGGAGAATACCTACCATAACACTGAAATCTGGCTTCAGGTACAGAAAAACATTAAGATATCTACCAGGTCTTTATAGAGTAAAACATTAATTGATTTTTAATGAGTATTGATCTTGTGTTGAGCTCTATACAGTCAGCAAAAACAAGACCAGGAGCAGACTGTGGCTCAGATCATGAATTCCTTATTGCCAAATTCAGACTGAAATTGAAGAAAGTGGGGAAAACCACTAGACCGTGCAAGTATGACCTAAATCAAACCCTTTATGATTATACAGTGAAAGTGAGAAATAGATTTAAGGGACTAGATCTGATAAACAGAGTGCCTGAAGAACTATGGATGGTTCATGACACTGTACAGGAGACAGGGGTTAAGACCATTCCCAAGAAAAAGAAATGCAAAAAAACAAAACGGCTATCTGAGGAGGCCTTACAAATAGCTGTGAAAAGAAGAGAAACAAAAAGAAAAGGAGAAAAGGAAAGATATGTCCATTTGAATGCAGAGTACAAAACAATAGCAAGGAGAGATAAGAAAACCTTCCTCAAAAACCAATGTAAAGGATTAGAGGAAAACAATAGAATGGGAAAGACTGGAGATCTCTTCAAGAAAATTACAGAAACCAAGGGAACAAACACTTCATGCAAAGATGGGCTCAATAAAGGACAGAAAAGGTAGGGACCTAATAGAAGCAGAAGATATTTAAAAGAGATAGCAAGAATACATAGAAGAACTACACACAAAAGATCTTCACAACCCAGATAATCATGATGGTGTGATCACTCACCTAGAGCCAGCATCCTGGAATGTGAAGTTAAGTGGGCCTTAAAAGCATCACTACGAACAAAGCTAGTGGAGGTGATGGAATTCCAGTTGAGCTATTTCAAATCCTCAAAGGTGATGCTGTGAAAGTGCTGCACTCGATATGCCAGCAAATTTGGAAAACTCAGCAGTGGCCACAAGACTGGAAAAGGTCAGTTTTCATTCCAATCCCAAAGAAAGGCAATGCCAAAGAATGCTCAAACTACCACACAATTGTACTCATCTCATACACTAGTAAAGTAATGCTCAAAATTTTCCAAGCCAGGCTTCAGCAATACATGAACCGTGAACTTCCAGATGTTCAAGCTGATTTTAGAAAAGGCAGAGGAACCAGAGAGCAAATTGCCAACATTCGCTGGATCATCAAAAAAGCAAGAGAGTTCCAGAAAAACATCCATTTCTGCTTCATTGACTATGCCAAAGCCTTTGACTGCATGGATCATAATAAACTGTGGAAAATTCTGAAAGAGATGGAAATACCAGACCACCTGACATGCCTTTTGAGAAACCTGTATGCAGGTCAGGAAGCAACAGTTAGAACTGGGCATGGAAAAACAGACTGGTTCCAAATCGGAAAAAGAGTACATCAAGGCTGTATGTTGTCACCCTGCTTACTTAACTTATATGCAGAGTACATCATGAGAAACACTGGGCTGGAAGAAACACAAGCTGGAATCAAGATTGCTGGGAGAAATATCAATAACCTCAGATATGCAGATGACACCACCATTATGACAGAAAGGGAAGAAGAACTAAAAAGCCTCTTGATGAAAGTGAAAGAGGAGAGTGAGAAAGTTGGCTTAAAATTCAACATTCATAAAACTAAGATCATGGCATCCGGTCCCATCCCTTCATGGCAAATAGATGGGGAAACAGTGTAAACAGTGTCAGACTTTATTTTTCTGTGCTCCAAGATCACTGCAGATGGTGATTGCAGCCATGAAATTAAAAGACTCTTACTCTTTGGAAGGAAAGTTATGACCAATCTAGATAGCATATTAAAAAGCAGCGACATTACTTTGCCAACAAAGGTCTGTCTAGTCAAGGCTATGGTTTTCCCAGTAGTCATGTGTGGATGTGAGAGTTGGATTATAAAGAAAGCTGAGCACTGAAGAATTGATGCTTTTGAACTGTGGTGTTGGAGAAGACCCTTGAGAGTCCCTTGGACTGCAAGCAGATCCAACCAGTCCTGGGTGTTCATTGGAAGGACTGATGTTGAAGCTGAAATTCCAATACTTTGGCCATCTGATGCAAAGATCTGACTCATTTGAAAAGACCCTGATGCTGGGAAAGATTGAGGGCTGGAGGAGAAGGGGATGACAGAGGATGAGATGGCTGAATTGCATCACCGACTGAATGGACATGAGTTTGAGTAAACTCTGGGAGTTGGTGATGGACAGGGAGGCCTGGCATGCTGTGGTTCATGGGGTCACAAAGAGTCGGACACGACTGAGTGACTGAAGTGATCTGAACTGATCTTGTGTTGAGAGCAAAGAGGAGTAGGTATTCTGTCACTAGTTACACTGAAGCAGTATCCCCATGTTGTGTAGTGTAATAATGGGAGGGTATCATGTTTACAAAAATGTTTTCTTTTGACTATCTCTGGTGTCAGCGATGTGTGTTTGAGTATGTGTGTCCATATATGTTTGTTACAATACTGAGGTCCCCAATTAGATGACCAAGAAGAATTTGTAACAAGACTTATAATGAGGAAATGCCTAAATTTATGGTTCCTTAATTGAATTATTGTTCCTGCTTTCTCAGTTAATAATCTAGACTGAACAGTTTTACTTTTGCAAAATATGATACTGAAGACTATCACTTTTCAAATCCCTTAAACTGAAGAAAATGGATAGATAATTTGCATAACCAGCATTTAATGTGGGACGTGGGGTTTTCTAAAAGATGATTATGCTTGTCTGGTAGAAACGAGAGGCACTCTCTGAAAGGAATAAAAACTCTGAGGCCAATAAAAAGTGAGTGCAAACAGATTACCTGCACCAAGCCCATCTGTGTACATATGCTTTTTATCTAGTCTATGAAAACTGTCCTGTGAATCATATAGTTCTTTATTTTGTCCATACTGCATGGGTTCCCTTAGTTTACTACAGTTCTTGATACTAGTGTGTAAGGATCAAGAATCAATAGAGGAACTGAAGCCGGTAGTTGCAGTAAGTGTAACCATCAAAGTGAAAAGTGGCCCAGAGCTGAAATGGGAGCAGTTCAGTTCAGTTCAGTTCAGTTCAATTCAGTTGCTCAGTCGTGTCCGACTCTCCGCGACCCCATGAATCGCAGCACGCCAGGCCTCTCTGTCCATCACCAACTCCCGGAGTCTACCCAAACCCATGTTCATCAAGTCGGTGATGCCATACAACCATCTCATCCTCTGTCGCCCCCTTCTCCTCCCGCCCCCAATCCTACCCAGCATTAGGGTCTTTTCCAATGAGTCAACCGTTCGCATGAGGTGCCCAAAGTATTGGAGCTTCAGCTTCAACATCAAACCTTCCAATGAACACCCAGGATTGATCTCTTTTAGGATGGATTGATTGGATCTCCTTGCAGTCCAAGGGACTCTCAAGAGTCTTCTCCAACACCACAGTTCAAAAGCATCAATTCGGCGGCGCTCAGCTTTCTTCACCGTCCAACTCTCACATCCATACATGACCACTGGAAAAACCATAGCCTTGACTAGACGGACTTTTGTTGGCAAAGTAATGTCTCTGCTTTCAAACATGCTATCTAGGTTGGCCATAACCTTCCTTCCAAGGAGTAAGCGTCTTTTAATTTCATGGCTGCAGTCACCATCAGCAGTGATTCTGGAGCCCAAAAACGTAAAGTCTGACACTGTTTCCACTGTCGGGAAGAGCAAATACTGGGTCGTGGCTCAGTAAAGTGAGAAATGTGGAGAAATGAGGATGTGAGAAAATGTTCTTTCCTAGATGCACTGACAAGACACAATCCTGGCCAGACTAAAGGTGGTGGGAGTGAAAAGGAAGCATGCTGGTGCTTGAGTTGCAAACATATATAATTGAAAAACTCTGCAAAGCAGTAATCCTAGATGCCAAAGATAAATGAGAAGATGTGTAGAAGTGGTCTGGTTTGGGAAAATTTCGTGGTGGCTGTATGATTATATTGAACTACAAGAACTACAGTGAGAACGTTACCTTTTGTACAAGCCTTCTTATTAACCTTATTTTAACTTTTTTAGTTGATAATTTTTTTAATTTCACTTTTGAGTTTTTACACTTTTCCTGATTATTCCATGTAAAGTGGAAATTAGGCCTATTTAAAAGATATACACAAATCTAATGTATCAATAACTGGGGTTTTTCTGTATGGGCAGTAAGAATTTATGAATGTGTTTCTTATACTGACTCCATATGAAAGCAGAACATCAAAATGAATGAAAAAAAATTAGGTACTATTCCAGCTGTTTTGGTGGTTCAGATGATAGTGTCTGCCTGCAATGTGGGAGACCCAGGTTCGATCCCTGTGTCAGGAAGATCCCCTGGAGCAGGAAATGGTAACCCACTCCAGTACTCTTGCCTGGAAAATCTCATTGACAGAGGAGCCTGGTAGGCTATGGTCCCTGGGGTTGCAAAGTCAAACATGACTGAGCAACTTCACTTTCTTTCTTTCCTTTCATACTAAATGCTCAGGTGTTAGTTCTATCAGGGAAACATACTACAGATTAAAATAACTGAGTACTCATTTTTCCCATTCAGTAGCCATTGCCAGTTTCTTATCATGCAATAAATCAAGATAGAAACAGGACCTACCCTGGGTACAAGATTTTATAATACTGCTTACTCTTCCCTCTTTTTAAAATTTAGACTAGAATTGTCATAACGTACATTATTTTACAGATGATACAAGCCATTCATGATGATTCTACTATCTGCTTTTGAAATCTATCTCTATCAACTTTATATTGGAATATAAATTGGCCTTTAAGTGATACTATTTGTTTTGTAGCATTTTTGCCTGAAGCCTCTCTAAATCTAAAGTCTCTATAAAGACTTAAGAGGGCTGCATTTGAAAATGCCATCTAATTTAATATGATAGCTTTTCTTCCTTAATGAAAACATTTTCCATTTCTATGCAAGTGTTTAGTCTTCAAATTATCATAATTGCACATGTTAAGGTGCATTATGATGAAAAGTCATTCCATTAAACATGATTTTTTTTTTCCTCAGTGCTAAGAATTATATATATATTTTTTTTTTCTGGAATTTTATAATATTCCTACTCATAAGAGAACTGAAGATAGCAAAGATTAAAAGAAGGCAATCTAATTTAATGGTTTGCAATTAGAGTTGATGAAGAAATATACTAACAAGGGGGAATAACTCAGATAACTTCCTGTTGGAAAAAAAAGCAAAATCAAAGAAAGTAAAATGAAAATTGTTGCCTTCAACTTGTTTTTTCCCCATACTGACAAAATGGCCATAAACCAGACATAGATTAAGGAGTTTCATTTTAAACATGCACTTAAATAGTATGAAATGATGTCTTTATAAAAAAAATAAGATGTTTAGGCTGTTATGAATATGGACACTACATGTGATGTCATAGCTTATGAAAACAGAAATGAAATGATCATTTAAATCAAATTTATCAATGTAAACTGAAGAGCATATTCTATCTCAGTATGTCTCAACAATGTGTTGTCTTTGAATGTTGCAAATTAAAATAATAGGATTTTTTTTTAGTCAGAATAGGATTTTTTTCACTGTGAAATGATGCACTCTTCAAAAATATGAATTACTATTGCAGAAAACATAATCCAACTTTCATTCTGAGTGATAGCTTTCAATTTCATTAGGATGACAGAATGTTGGTACTTTGTATATTTTTAGTGAAATTATATGTAGGTTGAACATGGAAAATTAGAGAATTTTTGACCTTGCACTGTGTTGGTAGACTGTCTTCAGGTGATAAATTGAAACTCGTTCACAAACAGTGTAATAAGACATCTGGAAAACATAGTAGCTCAAGTTCTCCAAAAGGTAAGTAATGCTTTTCTCATTGAATCAAAAATTGTACGAAATGAAGACAGAAATGATCTGGGGCTAAAAAGGAATGTAACAAGTCACTGACTAATGTAGAACTTTTATAGGTTGTCAAAGTGACAATGGACACTTGATAAAGAGAATAATAAGGAATTTCAGGTACCTAAGAAAATAAACTGGGTGAAATCTTTGTACGTTTCATATTGTATTCAAGAATTGATTTTGATGCATCTTGAAAAAAATTAAGCATAGTATTTTCTTTTTAGTCTACTAACTTGAGTGAAATCATTACAATAAAAATAAAGATGTCATTCAATGCTTTAATTATTGCTACAGAAATTTTGTTTGACCTATTAGTCTAGTACTGAGTCAGAAAGGACTATTTTCACATTGCCAGCTCCTGGGTTTAAATGGAAAACTGTTTCCATCTCAAGACAGTATTGGTATGGTCTATTTTGGTATGGTCTATTTTGACATGAATCATACTTTTCAGGTAACACCCATGATTCCAAAATACTTATTAAGAGCTCCCCCTTCACTTTCAAATATGTTCCAATTTGGAAAATAACATCATTACATATTTAGGAACCCTGAGACTGGCATTTCTAAATACTAACCACACTCACTTTTTTCCTAGTTTGTCTCCATTCTGTTTATTGTTCTGTGTATACCTACCTAGATTATCTTGCACACAAGAGATGCATACAAGAATTTCTTTCAAAAATGTTCATTCAGTTAAAAATGTTTAAGTTATTCTAATATGAAGAGACTTCAGATCTTTTCAGCAAAAATTAGTTTTGGTATATATAAGTTCATGATATATTTTTGCTGTTGTTAATGATAATGTGTCTCTGTTTTTGCCCATTGCAGATTCAGGTCTAATTTCCCACAATATATCAAGAGCAAATATAAATCATAATGACAATCATACATTATTCAGCTTACTATATAAGAAGCATCATATATATGAATGTATGTATATATGTGTGTGTGTGTAAATATGATTTGTTTAACTCATGCATTTTTAAACAATATTTTGAATGAGTTATAGGATGCCCACAGCTTCTAGATGTTCATATATAATAAGTCCTCATTCCTTTATGCATAATCAATGAAGATATTTATATTATCTATCCAGTCTTTGTAAATATTTCCATGTGACAAATTATAAATGCTTAACATTTTAATTAGTAATAATATTTCAGTATAATAGAAGAAACAAAAACATCTTTGACTAGAGTATGAATTCTAGATCAGACTTTGCTACTAATTAGCTTGTTGACCTTGGATACCCTAGTTAGTTCAGGCTGGTATGAAAGAATACTGGCAACGGGGTGGCTAAAACAACAGTCATTTATTTCTCACAGTTCTGGAGTCTGAAAAGTCCAAGATTAAGGTGCTGGCAAGTTAGGTTCCTGGTGAGAACCTTCTTACTGATTTGCAGAGGCCTCCATGGATCAGCAGCAAAGAATCTGCCTGCAATGCAGAAGATGCAGGAGATGCAAGTTCGATCACCGGGTCAGGAAGATCCCCTTCAGGATAAAATGGCCACCAACTCCAGTATTATTGCCTGGAAGAATTTGATGGGCAGAGGAGCCTGGTGGGCTGCAGTCCATGGGGTCTCAAAGAGTAGGACACCACTAAGCACACACGCACCTTCTCCCTATGTCCTCACATGGTAGAAGGTGTTATGTATCTCTCTGGAGTCTTTTATAAGGCACTAATCAAGAAAGGAATGGCAAACCACTTCAGTATTCTTGCCTTGAGAACCCCATGAACAGTATGAAAAGGAAAAATGATAGGATACTAAAAGAGGAACTCCCCAGGTCATTAGGTGCCCAACATGCTACTGGAGGTCAGTGGAGAAATAACTCAAGAAAGAATGAAGGGATGGAGACAAAGCAAAAACAATACCCAGTTGTGGGTGTGACTGGTGATAGAAGCAAGGTCCAATGCTGTGAAGAGCAATATTGCATAGGAACCTGGAATGTTAGGTCCATGAATCAAGGCAAATTGGAAGTGGTCAAGCAGGAGATGGCAAGAGTGAACGTCGACATTCTAGGAATTAGCGAACTAAGATGGACTGGAATGGGGGGATTTAACTCAGATGACCATTATATCTACTACTGTGGGCAGGGATCCCTCAGAAGAAATGGAGTGGCCATCATGGGCAACAAAAGAGTCCGAAATGCAGTACTCGGACGCAATCTCAAAAACGACAGAATGATCTCTGTCCGTTTCCAAGGCAAACCATTCAATATCACGGTAATCCAAGCTTATGCCCCAACCAGTAACGCTGAAGAAGCTGAAGTTGAACAGTTCTATGAAGACCTACAGGACCTTTTAGAACACCCAAAAGAGATGTCCTTTTCATTATAGGGGACTGGAATGCAAAAGTAGGAAGTCAAGAAACACCTGGAATAACAGGAAAATTTGGCCTTGGAATACAGAATGAAGCAGGGCAAAGGCTAATAGAGTTTTGCCAAGAGAACACACTGGTCATAGCAAGCACCCTCTTCCAACAACACAAGAGAAGGCTCTACACATGGACATCACCAGATGGTCAACATCAAAATCAGACTGATTATATTCTTTGCAGCCAAAGATGGAGAAGCTCTATACAGTCAGCAAAAATAAGACCAGAAGGTGACTGTGGCTCAGATCATGAACTCCTTATTGCCAAATTCAGACTGAAATTGAAGGAAGTGGGGAAAACCACTAGACCATTCAGGTATGACCTAAATCAAATCCCTTATGAGTATACAGTGGAAGTGAGAAATAGATTTAAGGGACTAGATCTGATAGACAGAGTGCCTGATGAGCTGTGGGCGGAGGTTCATGTCATTGTACAGGAGACAGGGATCCAGACCATCCCCATGGAAAAGAAATGCAAAAAAGCAAAATGGCTGTCTGAGGAGGCCTTACAAATAGCTGTGAAAAGACGGGAAGCAAAAAGCAAAGGAGAAAAGGAAAGATATGTCCATTTGAATGCAGAGTTCCAAAGAATAGCAAGGAGAGATAAGAAAGGCTTCCTCAGCGATCAGTGCAAAGAAATAGCGGAAAACAACAGAGTGGGAAAGACTAGAGATCTCTTCAAGAAAATTAGAGATACTGAGGGAACAATTCAGGCAAAGATGGGCTTGACAAAGGACAGAATAGTATGGACCTAACAGAAGCAGAAGAGATTAAGAAGAGGTGGCAAGAATACACAGAAGAACTGTACAAAAAAGATCTTCATGACCCAGATAATCACGATGGTGTGATCACTCACCTGGAGCCAGACATCCTGGAATGCGAAGTCAAGTGGGCCTTAGAAAGCAACACTATAAACAAAGCTAGTGGAGGTGATGGAATTCCAGTTGAGCTATTTCAAATCCTGAAAGATGAGGCTGTGAAAGTGCTGCACTCAATGTGCCAGCAAAGTTGGAAAACTAAGCTGTGGCCACAGGACTGGAAAACGTCAGTTTTCATCCCAATCCTAAAGAAAGACAATGCCAAAGAATGCTCAAACTACCACACAATTGTACTCATCTCACATGCTAGTAAAGTAATGCTCAAAATTCTCCAAGCCAGGTTTCAACAATATGTGAACTATGAAATTCCAGATGTTCAAGCTGGTTTTAGAAAAGGCAGAGGAACCAGAGAGCAAATTGTCAACATCCGCTTGATCATCGAAAAAGCAAGAGAGTTCCAGAAAAACATCTATTTCTGCTTTATTGGCTATGCCAAAGCCTTTGACTGTGTGGATTACAATAAACTGCAGAAAATTCTGAAAGAGATGGAAATACCAGGCCACCTGACATGCCTTTTGAGAAACCTGCATGCAGGTCAGGAAGCAACAGTTAGAACTGGACATGGAAAAACAGACTGGTTCCAAATAGGAAAAGGAGTACGTCAAGACTGTATATTGTCACCCTGCTTACTTAACTTATATGCAGAGTACATCATGAGAAACGCTGGGCTTGAAGAAGCACAAGATGGGATCAAGATTGCCGGGAGAAATATCAATAACCTCAGATATGCAGATGACACCACTGTTATGGCAGAAAGTGAGAAAGAACTAAAAATCCTCTTGATGAAAGTGAGAGAGGAGAGTGAAAAAGTTGGCTTAAAACTCAACATTCAGAAAACTAAGATCATGGCATTCGGTCCCATCACTTCATGGCAAATAGATGGGGAAACAGTGGAAACAGTGTCAGACTTTATTTTTTGGGGCTCCAAGATCACTGCTGATGGTGACTGCAGCCATGAAATTCAAAGACGCTTACTCCTTGGAAGGAAAGTTATGACCAACTTAGACAGTACATTAAAAAGCAGAGACATTACTTTGCCAACAAAGGTCTGTCTAGTCAAGGCTATGGTTTTTCCAGTTGTCATGTATGGATGTGAGAGTTGGACTGTGAAGAACGCTGAGCGCCGAAGAATTGATGCTTTTAAACTGTGGTGTTGGAGAAGTCTCCTGAGAGTCCCTTGGACTGCAAGGAAATCCAACCAGTCCATCCTAAAGGAGATCAGCCCTGGGTGTTCATTGGAAGGACTGATGTTGAAGCTGAAACTCCAATACTTTGGCCACCTCATGCGAAGAGTTGACTCATTGGAAACGACCCTGATGTTGGGAAGGATTGGGGGCAGGAGGAGAAGGGGATGACAGAGGATGAGATGGCTTAATGGCAGCACCGACTGAATGGACCTGAGTTTGGGTAAACTCCGGGAGTTAGTGATGGACAGGGAGGCCTGGCATGCTGCAATTCATGGGGTCACAAAGAGTCGGACATGACTAAGCGACTGAACTGAACTGAACTGCATCCTCTTCATGAGAGCCCCTCCCTCATGGTTTAAGCACTTCCCTGTAGGCCCCACTTAGTAATAATACTTTGGGAGTTACAATTTCAACATACAAATTTTGTGGGAACACAAACATTCAGACCATAACAAGCATTGATTCCATCATTAGGCCTACACACTAATGACCTAATTACCTCTCAAAGACTCTACTTTAAAGCACCATCACATTAGGAATTAAGCCTTCAATATATGAATTTAGTTGTGACACAAACATTTGGTCAGTGGGAATGGGAATACTACTTCTTTTGCAAGTATCTCAATTTCTTCTGAAAAATGGAAATATTATCTACATTTTCCAATATATCCAGATTATTGAAAATGTGATGATACAGCCCTCCATAAACCATAGGTACCATTGCATTCTCACAAGCTCTAGGAATATTTCTATATAATAAATCCATCTTACTGAACAAATACTCAGTCTGATGTTTGGTGACCAAGGCAAAGATATATAAAAATAGAAAATGCATCTACTACTTTTTTTTTCCCTAAAGAGACTTATTTTGTTGATTCTAGGGTTTTGTTCCCTCACTCTATTTTACAGTCAGACTGTTTTCACATCAAATGAATTAAAGATGAGTGGGTAGCCTGTGTCCTGCCTCTGCCTCATTGAGGAGGTAAAACAGTCTACGTGAGTCTTTCCAAGGACACGTGTCAGTGTCCCTCAGAAGGAAAGGGGTCATTCCCTCCACCTCTTCTGTGTTTTCCCTCCAGCTGAGTGCTGATGCAGCATCAGACATCTGACCCTTTTGCCCTGCTTTCCATGGCCAGGGGCTTGAATGCAGCTCTTTAGCAAGCATATTCTCTCATTTGTTCTTTGTTCCTTTCTTCCCACGTAGGCATGGGTTGACAAAGCTTGTACAAGCGGCAGTTGGAATGAAAAGGGTAAAAGACACTCAAAGATTTTAAAGAACACCTCAATTGGCCTTTTCTCCCTTTTGTTACATTTCTCCTCGCAGCTGAACTGACATTCGCTCCCTTTCTCCAAGCATACAAAATCCCACCGCTCTCCCTGGGCCATCTGAGAAATGAATCCAGGGGAGTGCCTCACTCCAGACTGTTCACATCATGAGCATTCTTGCAGCTCCCTGCTTTTTGTCTCTATGAATAAAACTGGCCAACTCTTTTTTAGATAAGCTCTCCTGGATAACTGAATGCCACAATAATGTTTCCCAAAGATGTTCAGAGGGGAATTGAAAGGGCTCAGAGTAGGAAAAAGCAAATAAAATCAGTGAAGAGTGACAGACAAGTAATCCTGAGTCTGATTGCTTGCCCATATTTAAGTGTTGAAATACAAATTTCTCAATTCTGCCACAATACCGTTCCATCTTTGAGACCCATAAATTCAGAGGCAGTTGATGAAGCTGAATCTAAGTCATGGTGTGGCTGAACACAAAAAGTTTTTAGTTGTTCAACATTTGAAGTCTTATGTTTCTTTTATATTGAGATACAAACTTAATTTAAAAAATGAAAATTTTAGTTGAATGTTATCTATATTAATGCTGGATGATAAAAAATAAACAATAAAGAGTTCATTTAAGATGTTTTAGAATCCATTTTCTTAGAGTTAGTAGGGACCTCAATATTTATCTAGTCTAACCTGCCATCCAATTCCACTACTTTTTATGAAAAGTTCTTACTGAGACTTTTGCATTGAAAAATTTCAAGCTAAGGATTCATGATCTTTTTTGGCCATTCTTTTAATAGTTAGGAAATTTTGGCCTGAAAGCTATTAAATGCCATCATTTCTTCAAGATTAAACAGACCACTTCTAAACTATATACATATTTTTATTTTTTTGATTATAGAACACAATTAAATAACAAAAGTGAGTCAAGAAAATAATATGGTAAACATCCTTGTATTCATCACTCAGAATCAGCTAATGTTAAAGTGCTGTATTCACTTCAAATTAATTTTAACACAAACAAGGCAATAGAAAAAGTGAAATTTTACTTACAGTCCTCCCCAGCCTATTTCCTTCACTTATTTTTCAGAGGAAAAGATTACTATAAATGTGATGTGTATTATTTTAGCCCATGTTTGTATACTTTAACACGTACAAATCCACAAAATATTTTTCCTTTGCTTTTTAATGTGAATCCTCCCACATCATAAGTATATTTTTGCAACTCTAGGTTGTTTGTGTTTTGGTATTCATCAATGCTGACCCGATTTTGGTCTAGTTCATTTATACACTTTATCTCTGACCTAGTAGTGTACTATGTGTTTATAACATATATCATTTCATAAACAATGTGCACTTAGGTATTTACCATTATGTCTCAAACTAACAATGATACTATGAATATAAGCTTTCAAATCTTATACTTGTGAAATTGCTGGGCTGATAGAAGTATTCTCAATTTATTTGAAATTGTGAAGGTCCCTATAAAATTTCTGAAGTAAACTGTATTTCCCTCAACAGCGTTTGAGTTCCTCTTATCTCACATTGTCAACAATAACTGGTAATTTGCAAATTTTTCATCATTATGGATGTGGTAAAACATCTCTCTACTGCTTGCCTGATTAATAGTGAAGTTAGCATCTTTTTATTGTTTATTTTCTAAATGACTCTCCTTTTATGTAAAACACTATTTAATATACATTGCTCATATTAAGTTGTGGAATAGTTTCTTATTGATTCAAGGAGGGCAATTTTTGCATTCGGATACTTATCCTTTGTGATAAGAAATATAAATGAAGTCTCACCATCTGTCACTTGTTTGGAATTTGACTATAGAAATTTTAGTATTAATTAATTTTAATTTTATGTAATCAAATACATTATTCTTTTATGTATAGTCCTTTTATGTATGTTTTAAGAAACTATTTTCCTCCAGAATCATACAGATATTCATATATATATTTCAGTTATTTGGATTACATGTATTTATTCTGCAGTTTCTAACCTATAATAATTTGAAGTGGGCTTTCTTGGTGGCTCAGTTATAAAGAATCCACCTACCAATGCAGGAGACATGGGTTCAATCCCTGGATCAGCAAGATTCCCTGGAGAAGGAAATGGCAACCCACTCCAGTATTCTTGCCTGGGAAACCCCATGGACAGAGGAGGCTGGTGGCTATAGTCCATGGATTCATAAAAGAATTGGACACAACTTAGTGACTAAATAACAACAACAACAATTTGAAGTAAGGATTTTTCTCTTTTATGTGGACAAAAAACATTTCCCTGAGTAATTATCTATGTGATAATCTTTCAAATACAGAATTATCACATAATCTTAACTTCCTTCATTATGATCTAACAGCTCATCCTTACGGAGTGTTTATACTGTCAATATTCCATTTCTCTCCTTAGACTGTTCTCAGTTTTTCTTTCTCTGTTCATGAATATGCCAAATAGAACTTTACAGAGCTTATTATGTTACAACTGATTTATTAAGTTTAGAACAGATTAATTCTTCCTTTGTTTCAGATGTTGTATTTTGCTTCATGCAGCCAAAATTTCAATGTGTCAGTAGTCATACTACACACTTGAATCCTTTTGTGCACCTGATAATTAAAACCATTTTTATCCTTTTATATGGTGTACTACTAATGACAACTTCCTCCTCCAATTCTTATGAAGTTTGCTGAGATATAATGCATTGATATTTAATTAATTAATATTGATTAAACTCCATTTTAAATTGTAAAACACATGGTATCAATCTGTTATAAATTAGCTAAATTTTGAGTCTGTCAATATTTGTCCCATTCTACAAGTTTTGTGTGTGTGTGATCTTTCCATTTAGAATTAGCTCAGTGTCTTGCTATCTGAAAAACTATATGAATTTGGGAAATTTTTTTTTTAATGTTCCAGAGTATCTGTAAAATGGGAATTAGAATACTATCTCTCACTGTGTTTGTGTATTAAGTAAAATTTGTTGTTGTTATTGTTCAGTTGTTCAGTCATGTCTAACTCTTTGAGGTCCCATGGACTGCAGCACACCTGGCTTCCCTGTCCTTCACTATCTCTGGAGTTTGCTCATGTCCATTGAGTCCATGATGCTATTCAACCATCTCATTCTCTGTCACCCCCTTCTCCTCCTTCCCTCAGTCTTTCCCAGCATCAGGGTCTTTTCCAGTGAGTCAGCTTTTTGAATCAGGTGGACAAAATATTGAAGCTTCAGCTTCAGCATCAGTCCTTACAATGAATATTCAGAGTTGATTTCCTTTAGGATTGACTGGTTTGATCTCATTGCTGTCCCGGGGTCTTTACATGTATTATTTTACATATATTATTAAGACAATACATATAAAGACCCAGAACATAGTGTCAGCCTGAAAAGAAGGGATTGTTCAGGGCTATTTTCCTTCATTTTATACTACAAGACACATGTGTGTGTGTGTCTTGATTACTTTCAGTTGGAGGAAACATGATACTGGTCTTCTGCATCTTTGTTTCACTTCCTGTATCGCAACTTTCCTCAGAACTGTCTGAGGCTAACCTGGGTTTTCCGGGTGCTTTGCTTTGCTCTTCCACACGCTTTGCTGCAGAGATTTTCCTTTTTCCTTCCCATGAGAACTCACCTGCCATTGGTTCCTTTCCCTTGTATATCTGCCACAGTGCTGTCTATATCTACTAAACTAGATCAAAACATAGCTGCTATTATTGTATAATTAATCAAAATTTAAGTGCTAATTAAAAATTAAAAGCTAATTATTTTTAAATTACTTCCCCCAGATACACACAAACATATACACATTTTATATATTTCTTTTGTTGAGCTGTGGTAAGAGACTGAAATTCCCCCACTGTTTCTCAAAGGTTAGTAGACAGTTTCGATTGTAAATTCTTAGTTTAACACCCAAGTAAAATAAGTAGAAATAGGTTTTCTAAGCCTGATTATGTTTTTGACACATTATTCAATAAAAGCAATGCCATCAGTTGTCTGAATAACTTCAGACTGTGACCCAGGATAAGTTATGCCTCCCCAGTGAACCCATCCCCACCACTCCACCCCTTCAAAAAAGAACAAAGAAATTGAAAAATGCCCCAAGGTCAATAGGACTAGAGAATAAACGAGTGCTTGGAAACCTGTGCCATTTGAATAGTCTCTGTGGCCTCCCCATTGTTCCCGGGCAAAACTTGGCATCTTTATACCTAATTGGCATCTCACCCTCAGGGATCTTTATTGAATTTTCTACTCTGCTGACACATTTGAACAGTGTTGGAACCAGTATTTGAAAGGGAGCTTTAATCTCTTGAAGGTGATGAAATGCTGTCATCCTTAGACAAAGTGTCTGTCATGAAGGGCTCAGAACAAACCAACAAAGGAGTCAGGTGCCAGTGAGGGACTGCCTCTTGGGTTTCCCTTTGTCTGTCTCAGGTGTTCCCACCTAGTCTGCATGCAATGGAGTGGGTGTTGATTTACATTATAGTATTTGAACAAAACGTTTGATTACAAATGTTTTGTGGACACAAAGATAAATGCACTTATGCATGCTTCATAACAGACACCTACAATATACCTTTCTAAATGAATTACTAGATCCTTAATTACTCTCAGATCTTAACTTTCTCAGAGGACACAGAATTCTGGACTTCACTCTCTGGAAATGGAACAAGTGTTTGTCAAGTGACTGAATTAATCTAAAACCCAATGACTTTATGGATTATGCCTGGCACTTTTGCTTTAGGTGTTAGAGTTGATTGCTAACTGTTGGTGACTGTTTTTATTAAAGTCTGTTAATATATCGATCACGTTTTGGTAGAACTCAGGTAAGGATATGTCTCTGCAGATATGTGGCTTCTGCAGTAACAGTCAATGATGTCACTTCAGTTTACTTTACTTTCCATTTACTATACTTTCCAAGGTCTCTTTTCCTCTTTTTTTTTTTAACCTTTTTAATATCTTTACAATGTGCTAACAGACCCTTATGAGATCAGTAAAATGGACAATCAAGTTTTCCCAGCAGAAAGCCATCAGATAGCCAACAATTGATATTGGTATTCACTCATTCACTCATATAAAATATTTATTGGTAATTAGTTGATACAAATACACTGATATGCACCAAAAATGGTACAAAAATGTGTAGGATAGAAACAACTCACTGGAAAATGGACACATGCACTCATATACCTTATTGATTTATTATAAGTTTAAGTGTTAGTCGCTCAGTCGTGCCCGACTCTTTGCGACCCCATGGACTGCAGCCCACCAGGCTCTTCTGTCCATGAGATTTTCCAGGCAAGGATACTGGAGTGGGTTGCCATTTCCTTCTCCAGGGGATCTTCCCAACCCAGGGATCAAACTCGGGTCTCCTGCACTACAGGCAGATTCTTTAATGACTGAGCTACAAGGGAAGCCTGATTTATTATAAGCACACTATAAAAACAAATTCTGTGCCAAAATTTCCTCAGAGAAGAGGAAACGACTTCTAGGCTGGGGGGATCAGGGAAAAATGATGGTCAAAATTACATTTAAGTTCTATCCTGAATCAGAGATAGCGGCCAAGTGGCAGAAACAGGGTATGAAAAAAGTAGGTATCTCTATAGCATGATCAGAGACATAATATGTGAAAGGTCAAGGCTTTTTCAGGAGCAGCTAAGCACTTAAATTTCAGAACTACAATTTGGTGGACTTGTAGAAGGGAAAATATAGGATGAGCACATATGGGTACGCTCTGAGTACCAGATAAAAACCTTCAAAGTGATTTGAAAGACTGGAAATCTGAATGGTTTTGGAGCAGAGCAGACTGGATTCTTAAAACATCAACTTGGTTGCTTTGTGTGAAATTGATTGTAGGAGGGACAATGAAGGTGAGGGAACAAATCACATAGGCAGCTACTGAAGTAAATTGTGTGACAGGTTTCATGTCAAGGTGCTTACCAAGAGTAAACAGCTTACAAGTAAGGGGCATATACAAGTTCAAAAATAATAACAACGCATGAGGCAGAACTGAATGTTATTCCATCCTCTCAGACCTTTATTACTATGAGTTAGACTACCTGAATATAAATTTCTATCCCCTTATTTGCTAGCTGAGGTCTTTGGGCAAGTTATATATCTTTTTGTTGCAGTATACCCATCTGTAAAATGGGGATAAAATGATAGAAACTATATTAAAGACTGCTATGAGGATAAAATTAGTTAGTACAGGTAAAGCTCTTAGATTGGTTCCTGGTCTATAGGAAGGGAAATAATGAGCACATTGTGATTTAATTCTATTTTGTTAGTCTTTCATATCACCAAAGTGATCAAAGCCAGCTTTGTGGTTAAGGAGAGGAAGAAGCTTTCTACATTGTAGTATTAGGGTCTAATTTCAAGATGCCTTGTTAAATTCTACCCCAAAGCTTATTCCAAATGGAGAGATAGTAGCCAAAATGCTTGTGGGTATTTTGATGCTGATATTCCAATGTCTGGCCATTGCCATAATTATATGAGCTATATACCTCAATCCTTGAGACATATTTTACATCTTTATTTTATAGAATAGCAGATAAATTCAACAGAGCTATATGATTTATTTGAGATTCTATATATTCAGAAGTAGCTATGGACCTGAACTATTCCCATCCAGAGGTCCACAGTGGGACCTTATTTTTTGACTTTTAGCTCTCCATTCAGAGTTACAAAATTGTTGGGCAATTAGTATAAATCTACGTTATAGCCTGTAATCAGAAGATCTTGGGTCAGGTCCAAGATCTACTATCATTCCAATCCTATCAGATAAATCCTAATTGATTATTAATAGAATAAGGAGTGTAGGGCAAGCCTCTTGACTCCAGCATAGGGGTCTTTATAGTATACATGATTTTTAATCATGTATGAACATTTTTTTTTATTTTTCCTATAGACAAAAATTACCAACACACAAGTAACATACACACACACACACACACACACACAAACACATACACACACAAACACACTAAGTCTATTTACCCATATCAATATTTACCCATATAAATGCAAGTAAAGGACAAATTTACTTCATTTGCCTTCTCTTGCTTTTTTGTACTTTAAGAACCGAGCCCTCCACAACTCTGCATACACATATTTTGGACACGCTACCTTGTTGGAGAGTTTACTTTTCAAAATAAATTCAAAAATAATGCTTAAGGTGGAAGATTCATAGCAGAGCATTTATCTCGGCAAAAAAATCTAAATCACAGTGTAATTTTTGAGTAAGGAAAACAGTGAAGAGCCTTGTGCTCCACATGATCCTATGATCAAGTAAGAGTCAGAACATATATTCTGGGACTCCATTGCTGTTCAGTCACATCAATGGCCTGTAGCAAATTGGAAGAAGCAAACCATTCAACTATGTCAGATTCCACAAGCCTGTATGGACACAGTTTTGGAGCCTTTCTGCCAATCTTTTACCACCCAGTCTTGTCTGTGTTCAAGGCAGTAATTGGCACCATCACAAATATTCTCAGCCAAGAGCAGTGCATTCATCCATTGCTTTAACTTCCTTTGGGGCCTTTGCTGACTGAATGACAAAGTTCTATTTTTATTATTTTTGACAGATTAGGCTTGAGATTTTGTTTCTCTGGGGATATTCATTGTTGTTGTTTAGTCACTAAGGCACGTCTGACTCTTTGTGACCCCATGGATTGTAGCCCACCAGGCTCCTCTGTCCATGGGATTTCCCAGGCAAGAATACTGGAGTGGGTTACCATTTCCTTCTCCAGGGAATCTTCCCATCCCAGAGCTTGAACCCATGCTCCTGCTTGGTACGTGGATTTGTTACTACTGAGCCACCAGGGGAGCCAAGGGATATTCATACAAGTGTTTTAATTGCTTAGTTTATGTATTAAAATTGCCTTACACAATGGGAGCAACACTATGGAAAATTTTTGTTATTTTGGTTTAAGAAGCTAAGCAATTATCTCATCCTTCTTCCCTCTCTTCCTCGTTCCCTCTCTCTCTCCCTCCCTCCCTCTCTTCCTCCTCTTTTTTCTTCTTCTCTGTCTCTCCCAATGGCTCTCTCCCTCTCTTTCAGAAATTTCAGAATGTTTTGTGGCAATGAATTTAGGTGGTAGCTGTTCCAAATTATCTAGAATCAAATATCTGACATCCATTATAGACAAAATATTTTACTTTGAGAGTAAACCTTTGCCAACTTGACCCAATAACATTTTCTTTTAATAATTTAAAATGTATGTGTAGTTAACCCAATTTTCAGAAAATAACAGATTTTTAAATTCATACCCACAGTAAAAACACATGCAATGAACATATTCCCCTAAAAGTATATTTATGCTGTTTATCCTTTTTCTTTCCATATAGAAAATAGTTTCTTGTTAGCTTTATATGCAGCCCTCTGACATGCCTATAACTGTATCAACAAGACATAATATTGTATACATTTTAAATAGATGTACAATTAATTTCAAAAGTGCAATGAAGCTAAGTATATTAATCACATGTAGTTATATGCCATATCTACAATATATATGTGGATATATCTATATATAATATGCATTTACATATACACTACTATTATTAAAGGCTATATATACATATATGGCTTTTAAAACTATGTACCATACATTTGCATATATATACACATTATATTTATATTATATATATACATATATTGATCAAATGTTCCTTAAAATAAAATGTTTCGGAAAAATTACTATGATAATCTTGTAAATAATACTATGAGGGATTTTTTGGGGGGAACAAGCTAATATGCAATCTATAAAAATATAAACATTTATAAATAAACTAGGGAATAGTTATCCTCATAATTCAGATAAGACATTTTAAATAATGTAATTAATCACTAGCAAGGTCAATGTTATGCTAAATGTTAGAAAACATTTTATAGTAATTACTTTATCATGCATCAGTTACCACCAGCCTTGGGTCAGAAGATAGTAGAGATCTGTAAGATAGAGTTGGCTGATAATTTGGGGATTTGCAGATAATCAAACAAAACTTACTCTAATTAAAAGTTAGATAAAATTATTAGCTTAAGGTTTCTCTTTGGCAGAGAGTTTCAATCTTCTCTCCCTGTGCACATGGAACTTCCTTGGTGTAGCCTTGGAGGAGGGTTTGGGCTAGAAGGGATCAGTGGCAGTGCTTTTCCGTTTAAAGCAGAGCACCTTTAATTTGATCTGTTTTATACATTGTAATTTCATGTTAGATTTTACTGGAAATAAATGTCTTTACTAACAACAGGTGTTGAAAACCAGTGATCCAAATATTAACTGTATTGACATTTCCTCTAAATGCTTTGCATTTATGGGTACAACCTGAATTCTTTATTGAGGTTGAAGGAGCCCACTTGTGTCATCCAGTATCTTCATTCTAAGCTCCAAGCAAATTGAACTAAAGTACCTGGATTTCCCCAGTGCTCTCTTGAGATTCAATTCTTTGTTATCATTACTTTCTTTCCTTGGACTTGTCTTGTCTGTGACTTTTCCCCTGGCTACCTCCTTCTCTTCAGTTTTTTTCCTTTTTTATAATAAACAGATCATATGAGGCAAGACCTCTTCATAGATGTTTAAGTGTGCAGTAGAGTGTTGTTAAATGTAAGCAGAGTGTTGTATAGCAGAGCTCTAGACTGTTTGCCTCTTGCATGATTGAAAAACTCTACATGTATTGAATAGCAACTCTCCATGTCTTCTTATCCCTAGACCCCGGCAACCACTGTTCTACTCTCTGCTTCTAACTTGTAAGAGTTTGACTACTTTAGATACCTCAGAGAAGTGGAATCATGCAGTACTTGTCTTTCTGTGACTAGTTCATTTCACTTGTCACCTTGTCTCCAAGGTTCATCTAAGTTTTTGCATATGCCATGATTTCCTTCATTTTATGACTGAATAACATTCCTCCTTCAGTTTTTCTTAAGTCATGATCAGCAAAGCACTTACACTGTTCTTGTTACAGCTTCTAGTGTTCAAGTATTTATTCAACTTTATTGTGTTTGCCTGTTTGCCTATCTTTCTCTCTTTCTAATTTTAAAGCTTATTCAGTTTTGTTAGTCCTAATATAGTTCTTAGTACACATTAGACAGTCAATACATGAGGTCACATTAATGAGAAACTTAGGAATATTTTTGGAAGGGAATGTGAGAATGGCCCAGCTTTCTTTAGTCCCTGACAATCAAGTATTTAATGAACAGATTTGTGTCTTCATCATTCACTAAAGAACAATTTATTGGACAGTTTGTGACTGTAAACACCTCTATGGAGCAGAAACCAAAGTGAAATACAAAACAATGGATGACACTAGAGTTAAGACTTGTGCTCCAGGTGCCAATTTGGCCAGTGTTTTCCATCCTGGCTGCATGTTAAGAATTGCCAATATATTCAAATGCCCTTGATAATTACCTGCTCTAGACCAGTTTTAATAAGTTGAAAAAGGAGTGTGTGTGGTCTGAGCATCAGTTTTTAAAAATGATCTCCAGATATTTCTATTTTAAACTAAGGGGGAGAACCACGGAAACAAAGTGTTGGCCAGATATTCAACATGCCCAAAGTGCTCCATCCTTGCTTGGGAGCTAGACATGACTCCTTGCTGTAACTGAAGTACTGAAGTGACATTCTTTGCTTCTAAAACAATATTTTAAAAAGCTACAACTAACCTTTATTGGGATCAATGGCGTAAAAATAATTCTCAAGTGTAGGGAAGTGGGATAACACATACATAGCCAGTGAACATAAAATTGAACACACTTTTCTCCAGTTATGGAGTAAATATTGCATTATTAGTGATTCAACAGTGGACAGAAATCCAAATAATAAATCTAAAATTTATATATTTGGGATGTTGGCCAAGACACTAGTGGAGAGCAATATAAACTTGTTAGAATATATGGAATGAATTAAGAAAGAGAAAAATCAAGCAAATAAACAAAAGTACCTCCTGTCTAACCTGAGCTTACAATTAAAATTAAAGAAACATATGACAAAATCTCATACTAATAAATATAAAATATAAATGTATTAAGAAATATAGCTGTATATTAACAATCATAGATTCAAATTACCATACATAAGGTTAAAATAAAAATACAGAAGATAAAATACTTTTAAATAATTTAAAAAGTAATTTTCAAAGGGATTAAATTCAAAATAATAATCAATAAACAAAAATAAATATGTTTTAGATATTGGAAACATAAGAACAAGTTGCTATAATAAAGAACAAAATATAAAATTTCAAAGTGAAAAAATTTTTTTCATTTAAATAAAAGAATATTCTCAGTAGATATGACTGATTTCAGACTGAACACATTAAGAGGATATTTAGTGAATTTATAAATGTACTGAAGAAATCACCCAGAAGCTAGCATAGAAGGATAAAAATAAATATAAAAGATTTTGGATCTCTGAGGAACAGATAGATTGAAAGGCCCATCACTGGTCAAATAAAAAAGTCCAGAAAAGTAGAAGACAATGAAAAGTGGAGAACCAGAATTTTCTAAAAAGGAAGACTAGAATTTTGAAATTGAAAAGCCTATCAAATATTTATCAGGATAAAAGAAATAGCTCAATATCTAGACTCATAATAATGAAATATATAACATTAAGAATAAAGAAAAAATATGAAAATTTTCAGGAATGAGAGCCTGTAATAAAATTTATATCAAAAACAGACTTCTGATGGATAAAAATAGAGAAATAACATCAAGTGTTAAGATAACTTATCTGTTAGCATAAAATTCTATAAAAAGGGCATTGAGAGGGAAAGTATGACAAAAAAGAAATGGTGTGCATAAAACTTGAAATTTAAAAAGCATTTATATATCTGTGTGTGTGTACATGTATATACATACACAAAACAATCATACACAAGTTATGTATATATAAAAATTATATACAAAGTTTGTATACACATGTTAAACAATTACATGCATAAATACTACATATTATATAATATTTATGCATCTTACTAAACTATATTTTCTAATGCCAGCATAATCTCGATAGCAAACATACCAAAAGAAAACACTTTAATCATGAACAAAATATAAAAATTAATAAATTTTTCAGGAAATAAAAATTCTAGTCATATATTAAAACCATAATGGGTTTATCTCAGCAATTAAAAAATCCATCACATTAACATATTAAAAGAGGGAAATAAAAGCTTCTTGTTATATGCAGAAAAATCATTTAATTAAGTTCAATTCTTATTTGCAATGAAAGAACTTTATTAAGAAAACTCGTGAAAAGTATACAGTATATGGAAATTCAATAACAAATATGCCAAATGGGAAAACTTTAGAAGACCTTTGGGAATTATCAGAAAGAACAAATGGATGCCTGCTATCACCTCTTCTCTTCAACACTGTGCTAGAGATAGAGGCTTTGGAAATTAGGTATTAACTTTCTGGGGTGAAGCAGTGGGACTCTTGGGATCTATGTAAAATGCAATTTCAGTTTTGTCTTCCTCCGCCTTGTATACTTATTCTGTTGTGTCAGTTTTCATTTGCCAGTAGGTAAAAAGTCAGATGGATCTTTGATTTTTCTGTCACTTTTTGGAAATGATACCACCCTTCTCAGTCACAAGTCAGTAACTGCAAGAATCCTGTCCAAAATCTACATCAGTTTTAATCTATATTCACAGATAACACAGGGCAGCTAGAGCAGGTTATAGGTATGCAGGTACTTTTGTAATCCATTCAGGGATAAGGATATAGTTGATCTTTATCTCTTTCCTGCTCTTATTATTTCTTCTCTTCCTTCACATAGTTAACCAAAGTTTGTGATCCTACCAGTGGTATCTAAATGGTAGGAGAGAGAACCATAAGGGGAATATGAGGTTCACACCTGATAAGGAAACTTTATAGGTGATTTTGTCCTCTCTGGACCAGGCAGGTTATTTAGAACAAAGTCTTTCTCTGAGGGAATCCTCTATAGGTGCTTCAGAAGACTTGATCTGTAGCATTCAACTTCATTCCTTGTGATAATGAGTAATGTGTTTGCCACTATACTACTCTTCCTTTGGTTCTGCCTTGATTTCATTTTCTTCTTTTCTTAAATTTTCTAAAGGATCACAAATACCATTGCAGTCGGTCCTTTGGAGCAGATAATAAATGACTCCTTGCAGGCTCTTTCTTCTGTGTGTGCCACTTGTATTTTGTGGAACATGCCCTTGTCCCCTGCCATGAGAAATGTAGCTATTTCCCGATGCACTAGAATCTGTTTCCTTCTCTCTCTCTCTCTGTCTCTCTCCTGTCAGCTCAGATTCATTATCATGCATTTATACATTCACACCTTTAGAGTCTCCAAGCCAATATCAAACAGTAGCCCACAATCTCCAGTGGATGTGTGAGTGGCATCCATGAGGCTAGTCTCACTAAGCATAATACAACTTATCCTTCTTAGAAAAGAAAAATACATAGGAGAATGCATTGACTGCAGACACTATAGGTCTGAAATTTCTCATGATAAAATGGATTCCTCTTTAAGTACCTACTTTGATGAAGAAAATGTAAAACATGGGTTATTAGGCATGAGATAATGGTAAGGAATACATTTTAGTCTTTCCCAATCCTCCTCATTTCTCCTTCATCAAGGTACCCCTTAAATAAAGAACCACCTTGAGAAAGACAAATTGAAAGGGCAAGACATCATTTATCAGGAAAGAGCATTTCTGCTTAATGGCCCCTTGAGTAAAGTGTTTCTTTAGGATATCACAGCTCATGTGAAGGCAGATTTAAAGGCCAGGGCATCAATTAGAGAACCACAGTCTTGCTGCCTAATCACTCTTTGTACAGCTTATTTTAGCAAGATAAAAATACCATCAAAATAGAAAATGAGACTTGCCAAACAATTTCAGCACTTCCCTTAGGCCACAATGCTTGATACTGTCAGACACAGCATTTCTGAGCTTCTGGTGAAGCTAGAAAGGATTACATAATATTTTATGTGGTTTGTTGCTATCTGCAATGCTGATTTAAAGAAACAGACATCAGCGATGAACAGTTCAGTACTGAGCATCTTCCCTGGAAATGACAAGTTTTAAAAGCAAAGTGACAAACTTGAACTATGAAAATTTCATTGTTCGGACAGAATGAGCACTGAATGTAAATGAAAAAGTTGACATATAGGACTTAATAAAAATAAAAAATGCACTGGTTTTTTGAAAATATACTGTTAAGGAAATAAACCGCAGACTGGGAGAAAATATTTGCCATGCATTTATCTGTCAAAGGACGTGTCTCCTACTATTTTAAGATTCTATATCAATAAAATTGAATTAATACAGACACACACACACCACTATAAATTAGTTAAATGTTTGTAGTACTCTTTGTACAAACTCAGACGTAAGAATAATCTCAATCTCACAATACTGCTCCTTCGAATGCCATCTCATAGCTGTGATAAACCTAGCTTGGTTACCTTCAAAATAAAGGGACAGAATTTTAAAAACAGATGGGAGAGTGTCAAGGAGGTTAACAAAAAATTTAATTGGAATCTCAGAAAAAGAGAGAGAGAGAATGTCATAGAAAACATAACCAAAGAAATATTGACTGAAAATTAGGTAAATGTGATTAAAAAATCAGTATATCCAAGTTCAGTGAACTCCAAACCAGATAGATGCATGGAAAACCATACATAGGTATAATATTCAGTAAAACCTTACCTCTTGATGACTGTTATATCTGTCTTTTACACCGATATACCCAAGCAGTAGAAAAAATATATACAACTAGTCATATTTATACCATTCTAATTCATAGATTTTACTTATTTACTTTTGGTTGCTCTGGGTCTTTGTTGCTGCACGCAGGTTTTCTCTAGCTACAAGCTGGGACTGCTCTTTGTTGTGGTGTGTGTGCTATTCATTGCGGTGGCTTCTGTTGTTGCACGGGATGGATTCTAGATGCGTGGCTTCAGTCATTGCAGCACATGGGCTCAGTAATTGTGGCACATGGGTTTAGTTGCTAGCAGCATGTAGGGTCTTCCCAGACCAGGGATGGAACCCATGCCCCTTCATTAGCAGGTGGATTCTTAACCACTGGACCACCAGGGAAGTCCGAGAATACAGATTTTAAAAGGTTGTCATTGCTGCCCATGAATAACCAGTGTAGTTGGAGAATTACCTAAGGGACAGGGATTAAACAGAGGAAAATATTACACTTATCTTTTTTTTTTAATTTAGAGAAAAGTATACAATATAGAAGGCAATGGCACCCCACTCCAGTACTCTTGCCTGGAAAATCCCATGGGCGAGGGAGCCTGGTAGGCTGCAGTCCATGGGGTCATGAAGAGTCAGACTGAGCGACTTCACTTTCACTTTTCACTTTCATGCACTGGAGAAGGAAATGGCAACCCACTCCAGTGTTCTTGCCTGGAGAATCCCAGGGACGGTGGAGCCTGGTGGGCTGCTGTCTATGGGGTTGCACAGAGTCAGACACGACTGAAGCGACTTAGCAGCACCAGCAGCAGCATACAATATAGAATCACAAAATACACAAAATTGAATGTTTAATAATTTAATAAAATTGTGCATATTTAATGTCTTTGTAATTTTCCTCATGTCATGAAAGTACTGATTACTTTGAAAACATGAATCTAAAAATTTTTTTAGATATATAATGATTAGTTTAGGCTTAGGTAAAACAGAAAAATATGGTATATGTAACTTTCATTTTTAACACATTGGCTTTAAACATGATTTTGCTAGTTATTTCTCTTCATGATTTATTTTCAAAGTAACATAGTCACTACATTGTTAGTGCTTTAAAAACAATACTATAATTTTGCTTTATATCTCATGCAGAAAAATAGATTATTTACTAGTACAATGATAAAAGCAAAAATCTCATTTTGAGGTCTATGTTTGAAATGTAAAAAGAGATGCTCAATTTAACTAAAATTACTCACCTAGAAGATGTAGTATCAAAGATGTGATTAGATTTGATAAGAAAATATAATGCATAAGATCAAACAGCCAAAAGCAATAAAATTCAAGAACATTTAATGGACCAATACTAATTTTGCTTCTCAGAGTAGTATTAGGGCTCACCTTAACAAACACTTATAATACTAAGCACAACATGAATAAAAACTATGATGTGTCCAAGTGAAAACCTAAAAGGATACCAGAAACCTTTCAAAATGTTCCCAGAAAGAAAAACTATAAGCCAACAGGACAGGAACTCAAGGGGTCAGTCTTAGTGTGGCAAAAATACAAAGAGGCAAAGGTAAGTAGAAACCTAAGTGCTGTTGAGAATCAATACAGATAAACCAAGTCCATAGTACAAGGAGAGGGGGAAAAAAATGTCATTTGAAAACAAGTTGAAATAAAAAACCAGTGGGGAAGCAAAAATCTGGAGGTTAAACTTTCACTAATACATAGTTGAAGGAAGTCACAAGAGCACATGGTCATCACTCAAATCACAGAAACTTGCCAGATAAACTACAAAATGTGAGATTAAGAAAATCAGAGAGCAGAGGTTACAAAGAAGCCTAAATTAACTAAATTACAGAAAGTGACAAGCCCTATCTTGGAGAAAAGAGAAGCATGGCTTCTTCCATTTTTGTCAGAGAGCTGTTAAGAAGAAAAATCTATCATAAACAGAAATAAAGCACACATCTAATGAATTTCTATACTTGCATGTTGTTTAGTGTGATGGGTTAGTACCCTGAGCAGCACCAGTGAAAATTTTTATCCACCTGGCGTGTTTCTCTCACAGCCCTTCTCACATGCGTGACACAGTATGATGAAGACTGAATACATAGTAAGAGAGCTGACAGAGTTTGCTCTCAGGCAAAATGAATTTTCCTCCTTGAGAGTCAAAGGCCTTCTCAAGTTGGATTCAGGACAGAAATGCTCAGAGAGACACAACCAAGTCACTGAATTACCCCAGGTGAACTAGTGGTAAAGAACCCACCTGCCAATGCAGGAGACACGAAAGACGTGGGTTTGATCCCTGGGTCTGGAAGATCCCCTGGAGTAGGAAATGGCAACCCCGCCCCAGTATTCTTGCCTGAAAAATTCCATGGACAGAGTTGGACACGACTGAGCATGCATGTGCCTCCCCCACCCCCCCCACACACACCTTTGAAGCTCATCAAATACCTACACATTCAGTCGTGTCTGACTCTTTGTGACCCTGTGAACTGTAGCCTGCCAGGCTCCTCTGTCCATGGAATTCTCCAGACAAAAATACTGGAGTGGGTTGCCGTTCCCTTCTCCAGAGGATCTTCTCAACCCAGGGACTGAAACGCGGTCTCCTGCATTGTAGGCAGATTCTTTTCCATCTCCGTCACCAGGGAAGCCTTTTTGCAACTAAGGTAAGGAAGTGATTTCTTTAGATGAAGAAAGTGATGGGTGGAACAGGAAAGTAGAATGAATTTTGCAGAAATGCAGAAAACTGGTAGTCAAGCTAAAAAACAGAGAGAAATAACCCACAGTTAAGAAAGTTGAGGGCTGAGTTGTTAATTGAAAAAGAAAAAGTCTCCAGAATATTGTTCACATTTGCATCTCAAAATCTAAAAAAAAATGTTACAATTTTTCCTTCAGAATATTTGAACTTAATAATGAATCCAAACTAAATATGCCAAAAAGCTGATTTATCTCAACTAGAGTCTAGATTGACTTAGCACTACAAACATGCAGCCTTAAAGAGAAGACATGCCTTTAGTAGGCATATACATTATTAACTGAAAACTCTATAGTTTTTCCAGTCTGTCTAGCAGTAGAACATTTACATGACATTTAATAAAGCATGAAAAGAGAATCCATGGTCAAGAAAGAAGAAAGTTAGAAAGAAGAAAGTTAGTAGAGGCAGACCCAGAACTGATACAGATGCCCTAATTATCAGAGAGAGACTTTAAAGTAATTGATAAAGATATTAAAGGATCTATTATAAACATGGAAAATCTTAATGAACTTATGAAAGTGTTTAGCTGAGAGATAGAAGTTTAAAATAGAGTAAAATTGAAATGCTAGAAAAAATATGATATAAAATGAAGATCTCACTTGAAGGACTCAATAAAAGGCTGAATCCAACACGAGAAAAGATAAGTAAGTCAGAATGCAAACTAATATAAGAATAGAAGAAAACAGTGAAAAATGAGCAGAACCTTCAACACCTATGGAGCAATATCAAATGCACTAAAACATTTACAGTTGGGTCTTCAAAAAGAGAAAAACAAAACAGAACAAAATGGGACAGGGGAAATATTCAAAGAGATTAAGACCAAGGGCAGCGGGAAAGGGTGGTGATGCACACCTTGGCGCATTATAGTCACCCTGCTGAAACCATAGAGGAAAAAAAAAAAACCTTATTAAAAGCAGAAAAAGAAGAGGGAGGGAATGAGGGAAGGAGAGAGAGAGAGGAGGCCAAATATTATTGCAAGATAGATTTAATGTGCTGAAAGGAAAAGAATAGTCAATCTAAAACTCTGTATACAGAAAAAAATATTCTTCAAAAATGAAGGCAATGCAAATCATTTTCAGTCAATTGTTTAGAGAATTTATGTGCAACAGATTTCCACTACAAGTAATTCCAAAAGAAAATTTTCAAGCTAAAGACATATGATGAAAGTCAATAACTACAGAGGTGGATAAATAGCAGTAGAAATTGTAATGCTTTTTAAAAATATAAAGCTACAATCATCATAAGCAACGTAGTATTGTTTTCAATGTAGACAGATGAATGGAATTTCAGTTTCTGTAAATTTTTCCCACAGTATCTGATATGAAATAGAAAAAATTATAAGACATTTAATGAAGCATGAAAATAGGACCCATGATCAAGAAAGAAGAAAGTGAAAACAGACTCAGAATCGGTATAGATGTTTTAGTTACCCGTATTGATAAATTCAAATATATATATATATAAAATACTTTTCCTTACACTGTCAATTGATTTGAAATTATGAGTCAAGTTAATTTAATAGAAATTTTTTTAACAAATGGTGTTGGAAAAATTCAATATTTATATCTAAAAAAATGAGTAAATAAAATTTCACCTATATCACTTAACATACAAAATGGATGGATCATAGTCCTAAATATAGCAAGAAACACACAAAGTCTAAGAGAAGATAAGGAGACTTTCTTAGTGATTTTGCAGTAAGGAAAGTTTTCTTAGAACAAATTACTTTAAACAAATAAATATGTACATTTTGACTTTACAGAAAAGGCAAACTGAGTAAAAAAAGTTACATAGTAGAAAAATGTCTATGACACGTGAATGCATAATTCACACAATTCAATTCAGAATACAAAATTGACTCATATCCAAAATATTTCAAGAACATCAATACATAGTCAGAAGCCAAAATAAATATTATAAATATGGGCAAAAGATGCTCAGTTTATTTGTCATCAGAAAATACATTTACAATCACAATATGTTACCAACTCACACAAAAAAGAATGGTTAATATGAAGAAGATTGACATCAATCATTGGCGAAATGTGAAGCAATCAAAGCACCTATACATTGCTAGTGGACAAATGAAACGATGTTACTCCTTTTTAAAACTATTTGTCAGTTTTCCCCAAAGCTAAGTAAACATTAACCTCTAAGACTGGCTTTCAACGCCTGTCTTAGTCATGTCCAAAAGCAAACAAACAAACTAAAAAAATAAATAAAATAAAATAACCAAGCAAGCCACTTGTATAGATATGTTCAAAGCAGATTTACTCATAAGCTAAACATGGAAATAACTCAAATATCCATTAACAAGTGAATAAAAAACAAAAAGAAATTTTGATGTGCTTCAGCCATGGCATACTACTACAGCAATATAAACTTAAACAAAAATAAATACAAACAATGATATGTATTAATTACAGAAAGATTATGTTGAATAAAGATATGAATGTGTGCTCAGTTGGGTCTGACTATGTGACTCCATGTACTGGGGCCCACCAGGCTCCTCAGTCCATAGGTTTTCCCAGGAAAAAATACTGGAGTGGGTTGCCATTTCCTCCCCCAGGGGATCTTCCCAACCCAGGGATGGAACCCATGTCTCCTGTATTTCCAGCCAGACACAATAGAGTACATATTATATTTTTTGGTTTGCATGATTTTTTTTTTTAACAGAGAAAACAGACTAATAAATAGGAATAGAAGTATTATTTTTTTACCCTATGAGGAGTGGGAATTTGCTTGAAGGGAACTCAGGGGGTCATTCTGAGGTGAAGGAAATGTTCAGTCTTGAACAAAGTAGTGGATGTCTGAATATATGAATGTATCAAAACTCATTTAATCTGTGAGTATTTCAGTATATATACACTTTATCTCAGAGGGAAAAAATATAAGGAGGTTTAGAGTAACTACAAGAATACTGTTGAAGAGATTTTTAATGGCTATTCTGGCATAAAGTCAACTCTAGGCATACTCCTACCTGGCCATTCCACATCTTGACTGCTGTATTTCATTTTAGACATTAAATTTATAATGCATATCAGTGTGTGCATTTATAGAGGATTATAGAGGAGGAATATAGTTCTTAAAATATCTTTATGGAAGAAAAGAAGAAATAGGTGAAAATGCTTACAGGGAAAATAGAATATACCTTGGTAAGGACCTAGTAAATTTTTTCCAAACAAATAGTCGCATGAAGGAGCACCTATTAGATTAGTTATGTGTGAGGCTTAGAGATGCAGCCATAAATTGATGGAGCCCAAGGATGACATTTTTATTTTTTATCCATGCAAACATGAAATCAATCTGAATTTAATTTTTGTAACAGAATGAAGACCATATATCTTTGTGTTTTTGGTTTTATTCAAGGACGAAAAAGAAGCATTATTTTTATTTTAGCTGCACCGAAGGCAAAGGCGTATCATAACTTTGTTACTGGACCCATGCTTCAGAGTCAATATAAAACATAAAAAAGTCCCGTAAGATTGGTAGCAATACCACTACCACCCCGTAAAAAATGACAAAAGGCAGAGCAAAGGTCGTTATGTGAGGCAGTTGGGGAGCCCTGATGGTGGCACTGGGCTTGGCCTCAGTCATCCCCTGTGCCCAAATAGAATTTTTTAAAAAATTTGGACTAATACGGTGGTAGAGGAGATTAAAAGCATACCTAATAATATTCGATTGCTTGTATATGGGCTTCCCAGGTGGTGCTAGTGATAAAGAATCCTCCTGCCAATGCAGGAGATACAAGAGATGTGGGTTTGATCCCCGTGTCGGGAAGCTTCCCTAGAGGAGGGAATGGCAACCCTCTCTAGTATTCTTGCCTGGGGAATCCCATAGACAGAGGAGCCTGGCAGGTTACAGTTCATGGGGTCGCAAATAGTTAGACATGACTGAGCACACATACACATATTATTTGTACTCAAGTTAATGTTATCTTTTTGGAAAACTGTGTTTGCCACTTCTGTACTAAGCTGATTCATTGATGACTGACCACCTTAATTTCATTAGGGATATTGTGCTGGGCTTCCCGGGTGGCTCATGCACATGATATGCTAAAACTGGGTTTCATCTTAGGCTTCCGTGGTAGTTCTGACAGTAAAGAATCTGCCTGCAGTACAGGAGACACAGGTTCCATCCCTAGGTCAGGAAAATTCCCTGGAAAAGGAAATGGTAACTCACTCCAGTATTCTGGCTTGGGGAATCCTGGGTTTCATCTTTGGTGAGACTTACTATACTTCTGCTATATGTTAGTTGCTCAGTCGTGTCCAATTCTGCGATGCCATGGACTGTAGCCCACCAGGCTCCTATGTCCATGGAATTCTCTAGGTTATCAGTTGCCTTCCAGAGTTTTCAACTGAAATCTTGATATTTTCTGATCCCTTCCTCTGGCAGGTTTAGATCACTTTTCTTAATTCCCCATGCTGTTTTTCCAACATTGTATGCTTCTGTTTTCTCTCTGACTCCTTGGAATTCCTGAATAAGGTAAATGCCATGAGTGCCAAAGTAACCATATGCTTGAAATTCCTTGTCTCCACCAAAAGCTCTGCTGAATATTTTGCCTCTGAAACAACTGATCTGAATTTCTTACAAATGTATCTATTGTTCTTGTTATGTTTGAGTCTTTTGCTTGTTACCTCATCCTACCTCTAAGTAGAAGTTCTAATGTGCTTACCAAATGAGGCGGCATTCTTCAAAATTTAAAAGTTTGCAAGGATTCTAAAAATAATATGTCTCTAAAGAATGTAGTTTTTGAATGAAGTATGCATTCTGAAACGTTGTAAGAAATCTCATCTTTTTTTTAAAACACTGATAGCAAGCCATATTCTATACATTAAAATTTATGTTAACATAGTACTTCAGTGTATGAATTATAGGTAAATAACTACTTAAATAGCTGTTTCATAATAAATAAAATTCACCATTAGGATGAGAATGATCATTTATGCTTGCACATTGGCTTTGGGAAGGATATACAATTTGCCTCTTTTTAGATTTACATTAAAAAAAAAAACCTATTTAGATAAGTTACCTAGAGTGCATAAATTTTTTTTTATTTTTTTATAAATTTATTTATTTTAGTTGGGGGCTAATTACTTTACAATATTGTAATAGTTTTTGCCATACATTGACATGAATCAGCCATGCATAGAGTGCATATATTAACGAATCTTTGATTAACAAATCATTTACCAAGAGTTCAGTTCAGTTCAGTCGCTCAGTCGTGTCCGACTCTCTGAGACCCCATGAACTGCAGCACGCCAGGCCTCTCTGTCCATCACCAACTCCCGGAGTCTACCCAAACCCATGTTCATCGAGTCGGTGATGCCATCCAACCATCTCATCCTCTGTCGTCCCCTTCTCCTCCCGCCCCCAATCCTACCCAGCATGAGGGTCTTTTCCAATGAGTCAACCGTTCGCATGAGGTGGCCAAAGTATTGGAGCTTCAGCTTCAACATCAGACCTTCCAATGAACACCCAGGATTGATCTCCTTTAGGATGGATTGATTGGATCTCCTTGCAGTCCAAGGGACTCTCAAGAGTCTTCTCCAACACCACAGTTCAAAAACATCAATTCTGCGGCGCTCAGCTATCTTCACCGTCCAACTCTCACATCAATACATGACCACTGGAAAAACCATAGCCTTGACTAGACGGACTTTTGTTTGCAAAGTAATGTCTCTGCTTTTAAACACGCTATCTAGGTTGGCCATAACCTTCCTTCCAAGGAGTAAGCGTCTTTTAATTTCATTTCTGCAGTCACCATCAGCAGTGATTCTGGAGCCCAAAAAAGTAAAGTCTGACACTGTTTCCACTGTTTCCCCATCTATTTCCCATGGAGTGATGAGACCAGATGCCATGATCTTAGTTTTCTGAACGTTGAGCTTTAAGCCAACTTTTTCACTCTCCTCCTTCACCTTCATCAAGAGGCTTTTTAGTTCTTCTTCACTTTCTGCCATAAGGGTGGTGTCATCCGCATATCTGAGGTTATTGATATTTCTCCCGGCAATCTTGATTCCAGCTTGTGTTTCTTCCAGCCCAGCGTTTCTCATGATGTACTCTGCATAGAAGTTAAATAAGCAGGGTGACAATATACAGCCTTGACGTACTCCTTTTCCTATTTGGAACCAGTCTGTTGTTCCATGTCCAGCTCTAACTGTTGCTTCCTGACCTGCATACAGGTTTCTCAAGAGACAGGTCAGATGGTCTGGTATTCCCATCTCTTTCAGAATTTTCCACAGTTTATTGTGATCCACACAGTCAAAGGCTTTGGCATAGTCAATAAAGCAGAAATAGATGTTTTTCTGGAACTCTCTTGCTTTTTCGATGATCCAGCAGATATTGGCAATTTGATCTCTGGTTCTTCTGCCTTTTCTAAAACCAGCTTGAACATCTGGAAGTTCACGGTTCACGTATTGCTGAAGCCTGGCTTGGAGAATTTTGAGCATTACTTTTCTAGCGTGTGAGATGAGTGCAATTTTGCGGTAGTTTGAGCATTCTTTGGCATTGCCTTTCTTTGGGATTGGTATGAAAACTGACCTTTTCCAGTCCTGTGGCCACTGCTGAGTTTTCCAAATTTGCTGGCATATCGAGTGCAGCACTTTCACAGCATCACCTTTGAGGATTTGAAATAGCTCAACTGGAATTCCATCACTTCCACTAGCTTTGTTCGTAGTGATGCTTTCTAAGGCCCACTTGACTTCACATTCCAGGATGTCTGGTTCTAGGTGAGTGCTCACACCATCGTGATTATCTGGGTCGTGAAGATCTTTTTTGTACAGTTCTTCTGTGTATTCTTGCTACCTCTTCTTAATAGCTTCTGCTTCTGTTAGGTCTATACCTTTTCTGTCCTTTATCGAGCCTATCTTTGCATGAAATGTTCCTTTGGTATCTCTAATTTTCTTGAAGAGGTCTCTAGTCTTTCCCACTGTGTTGTTTTCGTCTATTTCTTTGCACTGATTGCTGAGGAAGGCTTTCTTATCTCTCCTTGCTATTCTTTGGAACTCTGCATTCAGATGAGAATATCTTTCCTTTTCTCCTTTGCTTTTCACTTCTCTTCTCTTCCCAGCTATCTGTAAGGCCTCCTCAGACAGCCATTTTGCTTTTTTGCATTTCTTTTCCATGGGGATTTTGTTGATCCCTGTCTCCTGTACAATGTCACGAACCTCTGTCCACAGTTCATCAGGCACTCTGTCTATCAGGTCTAGTCCCTTAAATCTATTTGTCACTTCCACTGTATACTCATAAGGGATTTGATCTAGGTCATACCTGAATGGTCTAGTGGTTTTCCCTACTTTCTTCAATGTCAGTCTGAATTTGGCAATAAGGAGTTCATGATCTGAGCCACAGTTAGCTCCTGGTCTTGTTTTTGCTGACTGTATAGAGCTTCTCCATCTTTGGCTGCAAAGAATATAATCAATCTGATTTCGGTGTTGACCATCTGGTGATGTCCACGTGTAGAGTCTTCTCTTGTGTTGTTGGAATAGGGTGTTTGCTATTACCAGTGCGTTCTCGTGGCAAAACTCTATTAGCCTTTATTAGCCTTTATACTCTATTAGCAAGAGTAATATTGAACATAATTAGCACCTGAATACTAAGAGGTTGTTTTAGTATTCATGGTTACAGTGCTATTACTGAGAAGTCTGTCCCTCCTAACAGACCAGAGTGAGCTATTTATCTTTTTATCACTCAAGCATTGGGAGGTAGAATCATATAGAAAAAGTGACATCTTCATATTTCACACCATATGGTTTTTGTGAGTGTTAACTGATCATTTGAGTTTTCTCAATTTTTTTTTCAAAACTATGGAAGAGACAGGAATGGAACAGGTAGCTAGTCTTCAGTGAAAATGAGGCCACAATTTGATGAAATGGGTAAAAGACTGAGCATAGTTCGGGACCTGCTTCATTTAGAAATACGCATTCATTATCAGGAAAAAGAAAGGAATAAAGAGAGAGATTTGGTGACCTTATTCATAGAGGTGATGTGTATGTGTGCTCAGTTGTTTCTGACTCTTTGTGACCGCATGGACTGAGCCCACCAGGCTCCTCTGTCTGTGGAATTTCTCAGAAAAGAATACTGGAGTGGGTTGCTGTTTCCTACTCTGGGGGATCTTCCTGACCCAGGGATTGAACCCACGTCTCAAACAGTTCCTGAATTGCAGGTGGATTTCTTTACCTGCTGATCCATCATGGAAGCTCTAGATGAAATATTAAAACTAAAGAGATAACCCAAAAGGAAATGTAACCTTTAAAAAGAAAACTCTGAAGGTAGAAACTTAAGATAGCTTTTATATTAAATAAGATAATTGTTCAATTCAGTTCAGTCGCTCAGTCGTGTCTGACTCTTTGCGACCCCATGGACTGCAGCACTCCAGGCTTCCCTGTCCACCACCAACTCCTGGAGCTTGCTCAAACTCGTGTCCATCCAACCATCTCATCCTCTGTCATCCCCTTCTCCTCCCGCCTTCAATCTTTTCCAGCATCAGCATCTTTTCCAATGAGTCAGTTCTTTGCATCAGCTGGCCAAATTATTGGAGTTTCAGGTCCAGCATCAGTCCTTCCAGTGAATATTCAGGACTGATTTCTTTTAGGATTGACTGCTGGGATATCCTTGTAGTCCAAGGGACTCTCAAGTGTCTTCTCCAACACCACGGATAAGAAGCCTGGCTTAGAGAATTTTGGGCATTACTTTGCTACTGAATGAGATGAGTGCAATCGTGCAGTAGTTTGAACATTCTTTGGCATTGCCTTTCTTTGGGGTTGGGATGAAAACTGACATTTTCCAATCTTGTGGCCACTGCTGGGTTTTCCATATTTGCTGACATATTGAGTGCAACACTTTCACAGCATCATCTTTTAGGATTTGAAATAGCTCAACTGGGATTCTATCACCTCCACTAACTTTGTTCCTAGTGATGCTTCCTAAGGCCCACTTGACTTCACATTCCAGGATATCTGGCTCTAGGTGAGTGATCACACTATCGTGGTTAACTGGGTCATGAAGATCTTTTTTGCGTAGATGATCTGTGTATTCTTGCCACCTCTTCTTAATATCTTCTGCTTCTGTTAGGTAATATTTGTTAGATATTTACCTCCCCCAAGTTATTCTGAACAAATTGTTTAACAAAAGTCAAAATCACGGACTGTAAGTTCTTTAATTGAGATTCTATTCAATCTATGTGTATCCTATTGTTTTACTTATTATGACTTAAATATATTTAGTAGTTATTAGGGCACACTTAGGAATAATTAATATGCAATATTATACATTCAGAATATACTATATTCTCATTTAATCACACACACATACACAACCATTTTACATATGTTTTGTTAGAATGGCCCTAAAATTCACATTTTGTGTCCTTGTGAATTAATTCTACTTATGTTTCTGACTGTTTATTATAAGAACATGTGTTACTAATTGTTTTTACATAGTTTTATATATTTTTGTCTTGACTTTAGTTGACTGATTGTTCCTATTCTTTTTGGTTGATTTTTTTTTCTAGTATTTTTTAGGTTTTCAAAGCAGATAGTGAAAATTTTCTCTTCATTCTCTTCATTACTAAAGCTCTTGTTTCTGTTTTAAGTCATATTGGATTGATTAAAAACAAAATTACATCATCATATAGTAGCAGGCGATTTTATGCTTCTTTTGATTTCAGTAGAAATACTGTGTTTTTATCATTAAAAGTATTTTGTCTATGACTTGAGCACTAATCTTCCTAATGCTTTAAAATTTATAGTGTCTTAAGATTTTCACATATGTCTGTGTGTGTGTATATGTGTGTTTTCAGTTAAGAATGGGTAGTGAATTTGAGGTCTTCCCTGGTGACTCAGATGGTAAACAGTCTGCCTTCAATGCAGGAGACCTGGATTCAATCTCTGGATTGGGAAAATGCCCTGGAGAAGGACATGGCAATCCACATCAGTATTCTTGCCTGGAGAATTCCGTCGACAGCAGCCTGGGTGGGCTATAGTCCATGGGGTGGCAAAGGGGTGGACAAGACTGAGGAACTAACACACACACACACGCTGAATTTGAATTAAAAACAATGTTCTTTGTTTGGAATCATGATAATCATATGATTTTTTTCCTCCTTTCTACATCAGTTAACATAATGATATGCAGTATTTGCATATAGTTTAGGTGTAAATGATATAACCAATAAAATATACTTCTAGACTTTTCTTCTTCTGGAAAATGTTCTGGCAAGTTCCTTAATGTAATTGATCTACTATGACTAAATTCCAGAAGATTTCAGAAAGAAGGAATCTAGCTTCTTGTAGATAGTGGCCAGATATTTTATTTTTTAACTTAAGTGTATTAGTTAGGATTCGGTCAGAAAATACACATACTCTAGATTTAAGACAATGAAATAACTAAAAGATTAGAAATAGCAAGAAATGTTCATCTCTAGGGCTAGAGGGACAAAGAGTAAATTATGTAACTAGATATCAGGAGCTCATGTCAAACAGGTGGAAAGTAGAAAAGTATGAGCTCCTTTTGGTTAGAGCTGAGATCACAGAAGTTAAAAGCTATTTAGTGAAGATTCAGCTGCTCCAAGAAAATGATGAAAAATATACCATCTTGTCCCACCTCCCAGCTTGTCTTCTGCTGAAGACTCTCATTGACTGAATCGCCTTAAAATCAAGTAGGCAAGAGATTATGCTTTATAATCATATAATTTTCTGCAATACAGAGGAGGACAGGAAAAGATTCAGAATGGATTCCAAGGCAAATAGAAAGATGACCAGAACCCTGTGGATGAAGGCTACTGTGTTTTGTTTGATAGGAGGGGAAATTTAGGAACATCTACATAAGAATAACTGTGTCACAGTCCAAAGGGTTTAGAAATTTACCTGTCAGTGCAGAGTTCTAACTTTTATTGCAAATTAAGTATTACTTTGTTTGAGATTTCAGGAAACTGTATCATACCTCTAATAATATGAAATTATGATGCTAAAGCACTAATTGTGCATTCATTTTATTTAATGTAATAATAGAATTATCTAAAGTACATGTATAACTTGTTTCTTCTCTCAGTAGAAAGAAATGACAAGCAATATCAATTTGAAATCACACAGTTGAAATTAGGCAATAAATTAATTGGCATTATAAGTTTGATTTCCTACCCCAAAATGAACATATTAATTTGAGCAATTTAAAACTCAATTGAAATTGTTTTGAGAAGTCAGGCTTGCAACCTATTATGGTCTCTCAGAAGCCTTACTGACAGTTTTAGAGAAGCTGCAGGGAAAACTGGAAAAGACAAATTTATTTCTCCTGAGCCAATATCAACAGCATAGGACCTCCAGATGCTTATCACAGAGGGAGGTTGGTGACTCCTGTAATGGGTAACTCTGATGTGCTGAGTGACACTGAGACTGTTTTTTAAGTATTAAACTAGTTTGAATATAGCCTTCACCCCCTTTAATTGACAAATTGATATGTGCAATTAAAATACTCTTCTGACCATACATGTATAGAGAGGAAAACATTTAAACTTGTATGTTTTTTGCTGTAAAATTTACTAATGCCAATGATAGAAAATCAACTTGGCAACCTGTGAAATGCTTCCCCTCCAAAAAAGAAGAAAGGAAAAACATGCTCCATTCATTTGTCGTAAGTATGTGTATAATGGTTAAAAAGGAGAAACAACGCTATTGGATTTCATTTGGCAGAAATGATACCTATGCAAAAAAGTGTCTTTTCATAGGGAAAGGTCACAACATCCAAAGAAAATCAATTCTAACATGTATATTGACCAGTGTTTCTATTCAGGGCTGTCTTCACATACAAGTACAGTCGTCAACTGTCTGTGGCCCTAATTTAAAGGTCTCCAAGGAATACCTTGATCTTGGAGGATTTGATTTCATTAATCTAGATTTAAGCATTCTCAAGGCATATATTTATTTTTCAAGTAGAAAACGAAAGGAAGAAAATTGATTAGTACTTCCAGCAGAGTTTTCTGTTACTTACTTGTAATACACATTTCTTGAGCATATATCTCTATGAGGCCAATTTGTAAATTGTTTTGGGTGTTTTATTTATCAAAAACCTCTTATGAAGTAATGAAGTAGCTACCTGTGAGTGCTTAGTCACTCAGTCCTGTCCGATTCTTTGCGACCCCATGGACTGTAGCCTGCCAGACTCCTCTGTCCATGGAATTCTCCAGGTAAGAATAATGGAGTGGGTTGCCATGCTGTCCTCCAGGGGATCTTCCCAAACCAGGAATTGAATCCAGGTCTCCTGCATTGCAGGTGGATTCTTTACTGTCTGATCCACCAGGGAAGCCCAAGTAGCTACATATACCACTTCAATTTACAGAGTTCAATTTACACTTCAATTTACTGATGATTACAGAGCTCAGTTTACCCATTATCACACTGCCAAGAAATAGCGGAGTGTATATTCAAACCCAAATCTGTCAGAATCCAGGATCTGACTATTTAAACATTTAAAAATAATTCTTCAAAGTTTACTATCTACATTTGGAAAGAAAAGGAGGATTAACAAGACTCAATAATTTATAGAATAAAAATCCAGCTATTCATTTGAAGAATTAGAACTGATATCTAGATATTCCTACTATGCCATTCCACTCTGAAACTGTAACATAAAATGCCTCAATATCACAGTGTAAAAGAAACAGAATGTTTAAATATAGAAGACTTTGAAAGGAGAGGGACTCAAAAGCCTGTAACGATCCAGATAAACACAGGTAGCTCACTTATTTGTGAACGATTAATTCTAACTGAAGGGAACATACGTTCCTCAAAACTCTGAAAACCCAATCTAAATTTCTCAGTGTGCTCAGATCAACCTACGTAATTTAATAGATTTCTTAGCCTTGATGTTGAAATACCAAAGGGTAAACATACAACATACGATAGTATCACCATCGCTATCAGCAGCAGCAAAATAAAACATATTGAATAGTTGCTCTGGGACAGGCAATGAGCTTACTTCATATACCATGAAATATATTATTATTGCAAATAATGTATTTGTAAATTATTCCCATTTTGTAGTTGAGGAAACAAGCTGAAACTTTCTAATCAACGTTTCCAAGATCACACAGCTAGGAAGTTCCAGAGCTGGCACCTGCATGTATATTATTGAATTACAGTGCTCACACTCAACTATTAAGTAATGTTTATGCTAATCTAGTTAGAAGCTCAGTACATGACTACATATAATTAGTTTATTAAATATCATAAGATATATGCAATAAGCAATTGGAAATATTTTAGTGATACATATATGTGGAGAGACGAAGAGAAGATAATCCAGCTGTGTAAGTGGTATGAGAACTCTAGATGGTGTAATGATAACTGTTTCTTCACTACTCATTAACTAATACTCATAAATTATAAACTAGTGGAAAATCTGGTGGAATATTTCTATAGCTATGACAATGATTTTGCAAAATTTTCACCACTGTGTACTTACCGAGTACTTACCTCTGAGAAATAAAAAGCTGTTTGTAGACTTACGCAATTGTCACTTCAATTTTTTTTTCTTTCCTGAGTCCTCTGCTGCTAATATTCTTTAAAAAATATAATAAACATAGAAAGTCATTCTCCAGTCATTGAGGGATTTTGGATAAGTATTTCCATAATATTTCAAGATGGCAAAATACCTTTAAAAATTGACATGATGTATATCTAACCCATCAACAATAAAACCTGGGAGTAGAGTATACTATTATACAATGAAACTCATTTTTTCAATCTAATTGTCTGAACTTCCTGTGACCATTACAAATGTCAACCATTTTCACACAAAATTGCTGAATGTCAATGCCTCTAATGTTAAGTTATGTCATACAGAGCTGAAGTTTAATGACTTCAGAAGTTGACAGATTGTGAATAAGAATAGGTTGCTATTCTGTCAATAAAAGTTGGTATCAATGACTAAACTAATGTCACTGCCGCTGCTGCTAAGTCACTTCAGTCATGCCCGACTCTGTGCGACCCCATAGACGGCAGCCCACCAGGCTCCCCTGTCCCTGGGATTCTCCAGGCAAGAACACTGGAGTGGGTTGCCATTTCCTTCTCCAGTGCATGAAAGGGAAAAGTGAAAGTGAAGCCGCTCAGTCGTGCCCGACTCTTAGCGACCCCATGGACTGCAGGCTACCAGGCTCCTCCATCCCTGGGATTCTCCAGGCAAGAATACTGGAGTGGGTTGCCATTTCCTTCTCCAGTGCGTGAAAGGGAAAAGTGAAAGTGAAGTTGCTCAGTCGTGTCCGACTCTTAGCGACCCCAAGGACTGTAGCCTACCAGGCTCCTCCATCCATGGGATTTTCCTGGCAAGAGTACTGGAGTGGGGTGCCATTGCCTTCTCCGAAAATAATGCCACTAGTCACCACTGAATTAAGGTTGTATTTTAATGACTCTCTCCCCATGACAATCAAAAAGCCTTCTGGTGTAAGACATCACACATCTAACTCAAGGAGCTTGAAAACAATGGATATGTTCCCAGTGAATAGCAACCCTCAAGAAATGATTGAAATATTTCCTGGTTGATAGTGTCACGTTCAGCAGAAAGATAATAATTCTACATAGATTTCTCTTTTTCTTTATCATAAAGTCTATTGGTGCATTTTATTAAGTGTGAGTTTATACCATAATTATTACCATTAGTCTTTGAAATAGCACATGCTCAGGCCAGCTTTCTTAAACTATTTTGACATTTTGAAGGCCCCTAATCATTTTCCCTCATCTTATTAAACCTATGGTCCCAAATAGCAAGCTGTTGTTTTCTGCCCTGCCAGGGCAAATGCTATAATCAATTGTTTCTAACAGGTTTTAAACATTCTATTAAATAAGTAGTATTTGTGTTAAATCATATAAAAGGTGGCTCATGACAAACTTTTCTAGGTTTTCTTTGAAAGGAGGGACCCAGGAAAGAGAGTCCAGGTTGAAATAATGCTGAGTTATCTAACTCATAATAATCTCAGAGTAAGAAAAAAAAAGTCTCCTTTTTGGGGAATCAAATCAGGGAAAGAAGGGTCATCCTTAGAAGGATCATCTCCAAGATATTTTCTTAGATAATATTTCTTCTTGGGTATAAAATTATCTAGGGATAGATTTCTGTCTTGGATCCTGGCCAGGGGAATAGGATAAAATGGGAGGAAGTAGAAAGGAGAAGAAGTAAAGGCAGGTAGATAACTTTGGTCTACCTTTGCGGTTCTCTGTCTTAATAGGCATTCCTTTTTGAACAGGAGATTTGTAGATGAGAAAAATTGAAATCCACTCTTTCCTTTTCCTGACTTCTGTCATACTTTCAATTGATGACTTGCAAAACACTTCCAGTTTCTGGAAGAGAAATTAGAAATTATGTGTTTCTACATGAAGGCATGTAGTAAATTTATCCTTAAATTCTACAGCTTATTTATCCAAACACTTTTTCTCTGAATAAAATTTAATACTGGATGTCATCAAGGTGTATAAGTATTCCACAGTCACTAACAGTCCTCTGAAATAGGCATATTCTATCGTCACTTGAGATCTCAGTTACATAGCATATTTTGTGATACTTTCTAAGTTAAATAGTTGAGATAATATAACTTCTTCACACTCTCATGTTACATGTCATCATTTCAATTCATTTTTTGTTATTGTTGAAGAAATGTCTCTTTGTTAGATAATATGGCATGTATTTATAACTCTTTCCACATACTCTTTAGTTTCTGTCTACCAAATATATGGACAGTCAATAAATGCAGTCTCAAAAATTCATTTATAAGTTGGCTGCCTAGAAGTTAGAGTAAATTTTACCATATAATCAATGTAGTAAACAATGGTTCTCCAGTCAGATTTTACTAATGCAAATTCTATATACCGAGATCAGTGACATAAAAATATATGGGAATGATATAAATGGAGATATCTCCTCTGCCTAGGATGAACACAAATAAAATTTTGAATAGAACTGTGATTATGGTAATTTATTCTGTTTTTTTAAGGATTTCATCCTCACCTCTTCAAACCCGTTTTCCCACCATGTACACTCTCAATACTACACTGCCAAGGCCGGCCCCATATCAACCCAGTTTTCTTGCCTTATGCTTCACTCTCTAATTTGAAATCTCCATCCTCCTCAGTCATAACACTTTGCCTTTTTAAGAAGAAAAATCAGGCAAAGGGATGAAAGAAGTCAAATTCCCTTCAGTTAGACTATGAGGGATGCATAGATATAAACACTTTAAAGAAGATACTTTCATTCTTTTATTGTCTTCAACTTAGGACAGTGATTAACATATATTCAAAGTTCAATATATAACAATATTTATTTATACTATAATAATCTGTATTAATCTCAAATAATATCTATTCTCTAATATTTACTACTATCGCATAACTATGTTTTTATAGACTCCTGCCTTAAACTGACTTCTCATTATTTTTCTTTTTTTTCTCAATTTTAAAGAAGTTGACTTATTTAAGGAGACCAACATATATTGAGCACCTCATATGCTGCAGGCATATGGGCATGATCACGCACCTAGAGCCAGATATCTTGGAGTGTGAAGTTAAGTGAGCCTTAGGAAGCATCACTATGAACAAAGCTAGTGGAGGTGATGGGATTACAGCTGAGCTATTTCAATATCCTAAAAGATGATGCTGTAAAAGGACTGCCCTCAATAAGCCAGGAAATTTGGAAAACTCAGCAGTGGCCACAGGACTGGAAAATGTCAGTTTTCATTCCAATCCCAAAGAAAGGCAATGTCAAAGAATGTCCACACGTTGCTCTCATTTCACATGCAAGCAAAGTAACACTCAAAATTCTCCAAGCTAGGCTTCAACAGTATGTGAACCAAGTACTTCTAAATGTTCAAGGTAGATTTAGAAAAGGCAGAAGAATCAGAGATCAAATTGCCAACATCTGTTGGATCATAGAAAAAGCAAGAGAGTTCCAGAAAAACCTCTACTTCTGTTTTATTGAGTACGCCAAAGCCTTTGACTGTGTGGATCGCAACAAACTATGGAAAATTCTTTGAGAGATGGGAATACCAGACCGCATGACCTGCCTCCTAGAAATCTGTGTGCAGGTCAAGAAGCAACAGTTAGAACTGGACGTAGAACAACAGACTGGTTCCAAATTGGGAAAGGACTATGTCAAGGCTGTATATTGTCATCCTGCTTATTTAACTTACCTGCAGAGTGAAAGTGAAGTCACTCAGTCGTGTGCAACTATTTGTGACCCCATGGACTATAGCTTACCTCGCTCCTCTGTCCACGGGATTTTCCAGGCGAGAGTACTGGAGTGGGTTGCCATTTCCTTCTCCAACATGCAGAGTACATCATATGAAACGCCAGGCTGGATGAAGCACAAGCTGGAATCAAGACTATGACCAACCTAGACACCATATTAAAAAGCAGAGACATCACTTTGCTGACCAAGGTCTGTCTAGTCAAAGCTATGGTTTTTCCAGTAGCCATGTATGGATGTTAGAATTGGGCCTTAAAGAAGGCTGAGAACTGAAGAATTGATGCTTTTGAACTGTGGTATTGGAGAAGACTTTTGAGAGTCCCTTGGACTGCAAGGAGATCCAACCAGTCAATCTTAAAGGAAATCAGTCCTGAATACTCATCAGAGGAACTGAGGCTGAAGCTAAAGCTCCAATACTTTGACCACCTGATGTGAAGAGCTTACTCATTAGAAAAGACCCTGATGCTGGGAAAGCCTGAAGGCAGGAGGAGTAGGGGAGGACAGAGGATAGGATGGTTGGATGGCATCACCGACTCAATGGACATGAGTTTGAGCAAGCTCCAGAAGATGTTGAAAGACAGGGAGGCCTGGCGTGCTGCAGTCCATGGGGTAGCAAAGAGTTAGACACGATTGAGCAACTGAGCAATAACAACAGTGCTCTAGGCACTTTAGAAGTTTTCTATAGATTTTCCCAAATTAAACTAAAACCTATGGAGTAAATATTATTCTAGTTTTAGATCAGAAAACTAAGGCTTTGTGACTTCAGGAATTAAGCCAAGAGGGTCACTATTAGATTTAGCATTCAAACCTAGTTTTGTCTGAGTTCAAATTCTATACTCTTCCTGTCAATATAAACTGAAAAAGGAAATGAGTTAATAGCTAAAATTATGGTAAATGTGGCAAAATGAAAATAAAGATTTCAGAAAATATAGAAGAGTGTTGTTTTTGGTTATTTTGTGTTGCTTTTTGTGGTAGAAGTCTTGGAAAAAATCCTGATGCTGGGAAAGATTGAGGGCAGAAGGAAAAGGGCGTGACAGAGGATGAAATGGTTGGGTGGCATCATCCAATCAATGGACATGGGTTTGAGTGAACTCTGGGAGATGGTGAAGGACAAGGATGCCTGGAGTGCTGCAGTTCATGGGGTCACAAAGAGTCAAACATGACTTAGCAACTGAACCTCAACAAGACTTAATGACAATTTTTTAAAATGGATGAATGAACAAATACTTTTCTAATCATCAGATAGGAAGATTCCTATTTCTTAACTTGAGAAAATAAAACTTTTATTGATACAATTTTTCTTTTAGTGCACAAATTGGTTTGTATTTTTATGTCTTTCCATGTACAGACCTAAAATATTTTGTTCCTTTCACTTAGATACTTAAAAATGGTAGTTGACACTTCACATATCTGACAAAGCTATGGCAATTGATAACAATAAAATTTACTAACATAATTTTCTATGTTCTATGAATAAAAAATGCAAATTGCTCATGGGCAATTTCTCTGTAGAGGAGAAATAGTAGAAATTTAAGCAATTTCCTGTGATTTGCATCAAGCCAGGAAGCTAATCTGAATCGTTCATACATTTTTTGTCTTAACAGAATAGAAGGGCTCTTGCCAGAAATTACCCTGATGGTTGACTCTCAAAACACAAGTTAGGATTTGGCTTCCTGGTTTTGAATCATATTCAGGAATTAAATACTTCATTTATCCTCTTCCCAGGAGATCATCTGAATGTGGTAAGTCACCGTTACTCTACTGTATGGCTTTTCAAGACCAGTTGAAAAGAATTATACCAACATTATTTGATTCCCTTCTGATTTGGCTCTTGAATAACAAGATCTCTCTTATAGGGAATTAAAACACAAGTTTAACCATATAGAGCTTTAACCATTAGCCCAGTCTCTCTGTGAAATTTTGAATCCAGGGGATTAATTTATTACTTCCTTGCATTTTAAATTCAAAAATTCTTTGACTGGATTAACTTTGAGTTAAAGTCTGTGTGAGTTAAAGTGTGGCCTTGAAAGAAGTAAGAATGAATTTCATGATTTAACTTAGGTACAAAGGTAGAGTGAGATGTCTTTCAGTCTAACTGTCCTTTTTTTCCCCCCTCATAATTACTGTATTCTGTTAGGTAGGGCTAGATTATGCTGCTAATTATCAGTGGATTCAAATAACAAAGGTGTGATTTTTGCTCAAATTACATAAACAACATAAGAAATTCAGTCAGAGACCCAATCAAAACAACATTGGGAGAGAAACGTAAATCTAAATCATGCAGTGACTTTTTGCCCTCTTCATGGCAGTGAGATACCCTATGCAATCTCCCATTTTGTTGTCCAAAGCAATTCTTATTATCATGCCTATCTCCAAAAGCAATTGAAAAGTGCAGCTTATCATGTGCACCGAATCACAGAGCACCAGAAATGTTTGATGATCAATACCAATGACTACCACATGATTCTTTACATCGCACATTTTCTTTTCTCTCCCAGCAGCATAGAGGTTGTGATATCAAATCCTCACACTGAAAAATCTGGGACAGAGTAGACTGAGCTACTCGCTACGAATCTAGAACAAGTTTCTAAACTCAGTGCCTGTTTCTTCACCATTTACAAATGGTGAAAAGCAATGACTCCTCCATCACAGGCAAATTTCCAGTTTTTACAGTGAGCTGTTTTTGAGCATTTTCCTATTACCTTTATTATTTTTTACCAGCACTCCACCATCTTAATTAATTTAGCTTTGTGTCAGGTTTTGATAGGTAGAGGGCAAGTATATCTTCAAAATTGCATAGGCAATTCTGTCCTTTATTTTCTACATGAATTTGTAAAACTTTAAGAAAAGGTATTTAATATTTACACTGAAGTTAAATGTTAGTTAGGTAACAATTGACCATTGTATGATATCGAGTCTTTCTATCCACTAACCCTAATACGTTCTGCAGATTTTTCAGTTCTAAATATTTTCTAATTAGCATTGTTGTTCATTGTTCAGTTGCTAAGTTGTATCTAACTCTTTGTGACCCCATGAGCTGCAGCACACCAGGCTCCCCTGTTCTTCACAATATCCTGGAGTTTGCTCAGACTCATGTCCATTGAGCCAGTGATGCCATCCAACCATCTAATCTGTCGTCCCCTTCTCCTCCTGCCTTCAATCTTTCCCAGCATCAGGGTCTTTTTCAATGAGTCAGCTCTTCTCATCAGGTGGCCAAAGTATTGGAGCTTCAGCATCAGTCCTCCTGAATATTCAGGATAGATATCCTTCAGGATAGACTTGTTTGATCTCTTTGCTGTCCAAGGGACTCTCACGAGTCTTCTCCAGCACCACAGTTCAAAACCATCCATTCTTCTGCACTCAGCTTTCCTTATAGTCCAACTCTCACATCCATACATGAATACTGGAAAAATCATATCTTTGACTATAAGGACTTCTGTTGACAAAGTGATGTCTCTGCTTTTTAATATGCTGTCTAGATTGGTCATAGCTTTTCTTCCAAGGAGCATCTTTTAATTTCATGGTTGCAGTCATAGTCACCATGATTTTGGAGCCCAGGAAAATAGAATCTGCCACTTTTTCCATTTTTTACTCACATACTTGCCGTGAAGTGATGGGACTGATGCCATGATCTTCGTTTTTTGAATGCTGAATTTTAAGCCAACTTTTTCACTCTCCTCTTTCACTCTCACCAAGAGACTCTTTATTTCCTCTTCACTTTGGTAGCTTCACTTTCTGCCTTTAGAGTGGTATCACTTGCATATCTGAGGTTGTTAATGTTTTTCCTGGCAGTCTTAATTCCAGGTTGTGAGTCATTCAGTCTGGTATTTTGCATGATGTACTCTTCATATAAGTTAAATAAGAAGGGTGACAATATACAGCCTTATTGTACTCCTTTTCCAATTTTGAACCAGTCGGTTGTTCCATGTACAGTTCTAACTTTTGCTTTTTGTCCTGCATACAGGTTTCTCAGAGACAGGTAAGATGCTTGGTATTCCACCTCTTGAAGAATTTTCCAAGCTTCGTTGTGATCCACACAGTCCAAGACTTTAGCATAGTCAGTGAACCAGGAGTAGATGTTTTCTTTTTTAATTTCATTGTTTTTACTATGATTCAATAGATGCTGGTAGTTTGAAATCTGGTTCTTCTTTTTCTAAACTCAACTTGTACATCTGGAAGTTCTTGGTTTACATACTATTGAAGTCTAGCTTGAAGGATTTTGAGCATTTCCTTGCTAGCATGTGAAGTGAGCAGTTGTTCCATAGTTTGAGCATTCTTTAGTATTGTCTTTCTTTGGGATTGTAATGAAAACTGACTCTTAGACGGCACAAACAAAATTTTGTGTGCAGTAGGACCCAAGGAGAGGAGTAGTGATGTCACAAGAGACTGATTCAGACCTGCCTATGTGCGTTTGAGGGTGTCCAGAGAGGAGGCGTCATTTGGAAGTTGCATGCTGTGGGGACGGGGCACTGGCAGAAGCAGTCCTGGGAGGCGTGTGTTGACATAAGTCCATTTTGGAGATCGCCAACCTGGAGGAGGGCATGGCAACCCACTCCAGCATTCTTGCCTGGAGAATCCCCATAGACAGAGGAGCCTAGCAGGCTACAGTCCATGAGGTCACAAAGACTCAGACACAACTGAGGGACTAAGCATATAGTAGCCCTACCATAGAGCTTGTAAACTCCAAGATTGGGCTGCCTTAAGCCAAAGGACTAACAGGTAGGGAATACAGCCCCACCCATCAGCAGACAATTGGATTAAAGATTTACTGAGCATGGCCTTGCCCACTAGAGCAAGACTCAGTTTTCCCCACAACCAATCTCTCCCTTCAGGAAGCTTGCACAAGCCTCTTACCCTCATCCATGAGTGGGCAGACAGAAGTAATAACTATAATCTCACCACCTCCAGAAAGAAAACCACAATCACAGAAAGTTAACCAAAATGATCACATGGATCACAGCCTTGTCTAACTCAATGAAACTATGAGCTATACCATGCAGGGACAGCCAAGACAGATGGGTCATGGGGAGAGTTCTGACAAACATGGTCCCCTGCAGAAGGGAATGGTAAACCACTTCAATATTCTTGCCTTGAGAACCCCTTGGTCAATGTGAATTAGCATAATTATTTCTTAATTAATTCATTTATTATCTAGCAGCATTTCTTTTAAGTTCCTAAAATTGTATTTTATAATTTGTTTTATATTGATTTCTAATTTTGACATGTATTTAAAGAAAATTATACATATGTTACTGATTCTTTGGTATTTATTATTTTCTTTATGGGCCAGTACATAGATATTTAGGAAAAGTGTCATTGCTGGAAGTATTCCATGTAAGCATACTTAAAAGAATGTATTGTGTCAATGCTCTGTGTTAGTATTTTAATCATTCATTATCTTTTTTTTTTAATGATTCAATTATTGACATAGATATCTTAAAACTCTTCTAATATGATATGGTTGTCTTAATATTTCTTTACAATTTGATTATGGCTGCTTTAGATATTTTGCAGCTCTTTAGTTATCTGTTACGCATTCATTCAGAATTATATATTTTAAGCAGATTGTTTCTCATTAATATGTAATAGATCTTTATCTTAATTGTCTTTAATTTTCAGTGTATTTTTTCTGATATTATTAAAATAGCTATTCTACTTTTTTGCTTTATCATTTACTAGCACATGTTTTCTTCCCATTTATTTTTAAAGTCCATATTGTTACACTTTAGATATGTCTCTTTTAAACTCTATTTAGATGTTTTATTGTTTTGTAATCTGAAATTCCCTTTCTCTTTAACAGTTAAGCTTATGTACTCAATATTTATTTTGCTATGGATATATTTGGTACCGTTTTTACCATGTTTTGGCCAACAGTTTTTCCCATATTACTGTGTGTATGTGTGTGTGCTTGATTGCTCAGTTGTGTCTGACTCTCTGTGTGGCCCCATGAACTGTAGCCTACCAGGCTCCTCTGTCCATCGAGTTTTCCAAACAAGAATATTGGAGCAAGTTGTCATTTCCTACTCCAGGGGAATCTTCCTGAGCTTGTGATTGAACCTGTGTCTCCTGAGTCTCCTGCATTGGCAGGTGGATTCTTTACCACTAGCACAAACTGGGAAGCCCACATTACTATGCAGACATATAAAGATCTAATATAGTCATTTTAACCTCAGTTAATAATTTGTTGTTTATTCCCCTTAAGAAAAATTTTCACCTTTTTTACCATTATAAATAGTATTGAGGATGCTTGTATACATCTCTTTGTTTACATATATGAGAGAAATTTTGGATAGACACTGAAAACTACTGGTCTCAAATTTTACATCTTTAACTTTAGTAGCAATCACTAAGCTGCTGCCAAAAATGATTGTATAAATTAAAAACCCATCATCAATTATTATGTTAATTTATCTCAAATTAATAAATTATCTCCTTATTAATAAAATGTATCCAAGTAAAAGTATTGAAATTCACACTACAAATTAAGGCTTGAATGCTAATAATACTGGGATTATCAGATTACTCCAAAAAGGGTTCCTTTTCCCCCAAATGTTTTAAATGTACTCTGATTCTTTAGTACCTGAAGATTTCTTGATTACTCTTTGTTTTCCAAAATGTTTGCTTTCCAATGGAATAGCCCTGTTCAGTATTTGTCATTTTTTATTGCTATCCCTTTTCTAGCTTCTGCCACTGACAATCTTCTCTGCCCTTGTGATTTTTTTGATAGGCCATTTAGTCCAGCTTGCACATTGGTGCTGGCCTAAATAATAATGACTCCTTCCTGCTTCATCTTGTCCAGTATTATCAACCTTTGACTATCATTATCTTTCTGATATCTTAAACACAACTTTAAACCAATGGTGTAATGTAGTATTAAAATCATTTGTGTACTCCTACTAGATTGCATTAATAGAAGTTTAGAGAATAGAACGTAAAACTATTAAACTCGTGTTGCATACCATCCAAACCACATGAATTAGTATTGTGTTAAATTCTGAGTGCCATATTTTAAAAGAGGAATTGAAAAATAAGAGAGAGTACAGTGAAGGGCATCCAGAATGGTGAGCTGATGGAAATGCATGAAGCACAGTGGGGGAAAAAAGAAAAGAGAAAGAGAGAAAGTGAGAGAAAAAGAAAAAAGAAAAAAAAAAGAAGAAGAAGCCTAGAGAGTTTCTCCCCAGAGAAAACAGGTCTTAGTGAAGACACATGACAGCTGTCTTCAAATATCTGAAGTGCTGTTAAGGGACAGAGAAAGAGCATAAAGTTATTCTTTGTCACTGTTGAGGGCAGAATCAGGATTAATATGTGACTTAGACATGGCTCCCAGCCCATTTAAAGAAGACACCGGTCACTGTCACATTCATCCAACGAAGGAACTATCTGCCTTGAGACAGTAAATCCCCTGAGTTCTGTATGTTGCAATATATAGTAGATCACTAGAGGGAGCAGGATTTTTCACCATCTTTAAAATATCTTTGAATCAAATGCTCTACAAATGGAGAAAAAAAGATATATTTTAATATGTGTGTTTGTGTGTAAACAGATAGTCCTTATATGTGTTATATAAAATAACATTGAAATACATATTTTACATATTTAATGTATTTTCAAATGCTTTGACTAGTGAAAGGGAAAGACGCTCAGTCACGTCCGACTCTACAATTCCATGGACTGTGGAATTCTCCAGGATACTGGAGTGGTTAGCCTTTCCCTTCTCCAGGGGATCTTCCCAGCCTAGAGATCGAACCCAGATCTCCCACATTCTTTACCAGCTGAGCCACAAGAGATGTCCACTTTGACTAGAGCATTTATTATAAATAATTTTTTAAATTGTACCCCAAATTCAATGCTTTATATTTCTATTACTTATTTATAGTTTTAAGTCACAAAATTGTATATTCAGAAATACAATTAACTGCATTCTAATGCTAGAATACAAAAATGTCATTCAATAAAATCAAAGTAAGATAGAAAATTCACAACCCTTTAGCACTTAATATTGATGATTGCAATAAAAGACCTATAAAACTTCCTGAATTAAAATGTCTTGAGAAATTCTGTAATGCAGCTGATGAACACATACTGAGTGAGTCTTTAGAATGTGAGCATTGCATGTCATCATCCACTAAACTTGATTATATTTCAAATATAAATATTCCCATTGTATAAGAGAACAAAATCTCTGTGGAGTTCTAAAATTTTTGTTATCTATGGAATTTTCATAAATTATTAACAAAAATCCTAGTGGTATATCCATTCATTGATATTTGAAACCTGCTGAAATGTGTTTTCTTCCTTCCAAACACTATGCTTTCTTTTCTACAAAACCTCAGGTTTATTTGTGCATCCATGCTCAGTCACTGTGTCATGTTCGACTCTTTGTGACCTTATGGACTGTAGTCCACCAGGCTCCTCTGCCTGTGGGGTTTTCTAGGCAAGAATACTGAAGTGGGTTGTCATTTCCTTCTCCAGGGGATCTTTCTGCCCCAGGATCTAACACATGTCTCCTATGTCTCCTGTTTTGGCAGGCGGATTCTTTACCAACGAGCCACCTTTTTCTTTCACCCTTAACCTTTTCTTTTTCTTTTTTTTTTTTGTAGGTAGATCTCAGTGGAAAAAATACAATTAAAAATAGACACTCAATTTAATAAAATTATTTCAATAACAAGTTGTATCTTATCAGACTTATTTTAATCACAAAACATCAAGGTAAGAACAACTCTCTAGGCTGCCAAGTATTGCAGACATTTCCATAAGACTTTTCCATGGGTGGACAAAATTTAATGAAGGTTATACTATGCGATATAAGAAAGATGATAAATTTATACAAAAAATAACATTTTCTAAGAAAAGACAGTAGAAGATTTACCCTGAATTTTAATAAAATGAACACATAACCATTGTTACTCTATTCATTTATGAATACTGATTATTTGGCATCTACTCTGGTAGAAAATAGAAAGATAATCAGTTTTTAAATCAGGGATGAAGATGAGGATATTACTACCAAAAGAAGCTTCGACTGTTGAGTATTGCCACGGATAGATGTCAGATTCTTACAAGTCTTCTTAAGTAATTCTGTAAGTTGTATGGAAATGTCAACCCACTCCAGTATTCTTGCCTGGAAAATTCCATGGGCCAAGGAGCCTAGTGGGCTACAGCCCATGAGGTCGCAAGGAGTCAGACACAACTGAGTAACTGAGCACGCACACCTTATATTGACAGAACAAGAAGTAGTACTGAATCCCCACCATAAGAGCCAAATAATAATTGTTCTTTTCTTTGCTACAAGTATAAAAACTGGATTTGTCTTGAGTTCTCACAAATTTTCAAGGTATGTAGATTAAAATTAATAAAAGTATACAAATCCTAACTAATAATTAAAATGTTTAAAAATCTGAGAAAATAATGGAATGGAGGTTATCACAGGATGGTTCAATTTAGTAGAGAATCCTGAAAGTTAGAGCCTTAACATTACCTAAAACAATAAGAAAGGGAGCTGAAATATTACTCATCCTGAAGAATATAAAGCCAGACATTATAAAGAGAAAATCTGGCACTAAGAGAAGAGGTCATTGTAACTCTGAAATGCATTGTTATCATTACTGTTTAAGAATACCCCAACAGAGCTGTGTGCTGAATGGCCCCTAGTAGGCTTCCTCATAGACCCAACTTTATATCAATGTATCTATCAATGTATCCTGCAATTGCATCCTGCTTTCTTTCAAGCAGCCACAAGAAAAATCACAGGTAAGTAAGAAATTATAGAGAAATCATAAGAAGGAAGAAAACAGAGAAAGAGAGAGACAATGTTGATACCTATGTTGGTTTGCACACATGTGTACTACTTTCATGGGAAAACATGGAGAATAGTTTTATTCTAAAGCAGCTTTTTTGTTCCCCCCTCCCCAAATGGCTATGAGAAGCTGTGTTGATATGTCTGTAAAATTAACCAGTGCAGTGTCTGTGTGGGTGATTAATTATTAAAACTTGTCCTGTTCTATGCCCAATGCTGAATTCATGTGACAATTTTCAGATGGGGAAAAAATAGACAGAGAAAAGAAAAGGAGTGTCAAGTGCTTATTTGAAAAGGTCTTTGTCTTTCAGTTGCATATAGTCTATTTATTTTCACTGATGTTTTGCCATGAGTGGCCTTGTGAAAATCCTACCAACTGGAGTAGAGGTGTTCCACTCATGGACCCTCCAGAGGTAATAGGTTTCAGAGCTAATAACTGAGTGACCTCAAATAAAGAAAGCATCTTTACCCTTTCAACATTATCCATTTAAGCTTAAGAATAAGCTACTCAGAGCACAGAAGAACTTATATGCATTTATTGGAGTATCAGAGATACAGCTGTTATGAGGCTACATGATAAAAAAAGGCAATAGAGAACAGCAAGGCATTCTGGAACATATTAATGATGACATAGTTATGACACTCATAACGTGACCTCAAAGTCAGCAGTACTCTGTCATTTATTATGAGCGCCCCAAAATCCTTTATGAGGGCCACCTATTCATTATTTTTTACTAATCTAGATCAATGCTTGTCAGCCAAATATCTGGCAATGTCTGGAGACATTTTTGGTTGTCACACTGCCAGTAAGAGAGTTGACTCTTACTGGGATCTCTTAGTAGAGTCAAGGGAAGTTGCTAAATATTCTAGAATTCAGAGGTTAACCCCCAAAGCATAAAAAAATCTGTCCCCAAAGTTCAATAGTCCCTTGTTTTAGAAAGGCTGGCCTAAATACAAATTCTTATTTCCTTCTTTGTTTCTTCTGCAAACCTATCTGCCTACAGAAACCAATGATAAGGCTGCAAATCATTTTTTGAGAAAGATTATTATTAAGAATTATGTCACCATTTATGAAATATCACTGTCCTAATCAAAGTCATTTAGAGTATTACTCCATCACACGAAGGGCATTATCACAATTAGATTTCCAATATCTTGAGAACAAACATGATAGAATATGTACCCAAACTGAACTTGACTGAGAATTTCTTAATTATTTCAGTAACTCACTAAATCAGTTTGAATTATTTTGGGTATGATCTGCTACTCTTGTGTATATTTTATATATTTCCTTGTAATTTGCATATATTGCATCATTTTGTAGGTCTGGAATATGTTGTTTCCTTTTGGATATACTTTATCAGTTAATTTTCAGAATAACTATGGAGGGTAGAATTATTTCTGTGAACATTCTGTAAAGAGAAAACTGAAGGTATGGAAACGAGATGATTTGCACTTCTACAGGCACACCTTATTTTATTGCAGTTCACTTTATTACAGTTCACAGATATTTCATAGCAACCCTGAGTCAACAAAGTTCATCAGCATCATTTGTCCAATGGTATATGCTCTCTTCAGGGCTTCCCTGATGGCTCAGTGGTAAAGACTCCATCTGCCAATATGGGAGACTTGAGTTCAATCCCTGGGTCAGGAAGATCCACTGGAGAAGGAAATGACAACCTACTCCAGTATTGCTGCCTAGAAAATCCCATGGACAGAGGTGCTTGGTGGGCTACAGTCTATGGGGTTGCAAAGAGTTGGACATGACTGAGCAACTTTAAAAAAAAGAAAGAAGAAAATAAAAAATGTGCTCACTTTATGTCTCTGATACTTTTATAATTCTTGCAATATTTCAAATTTTCTCATTATTATTATAATTGTTATGGTGATCTGTGATCAGTGATCTTTTTATGTTACTTCCATAATGCACTGAAGGCTCAGGTGATTAGTGTATTTTTAAAAAAGTGTTTTTTAATTAAGATATGTGCATTTTTAGACATAACGCTATTGTTCATTTCACAGAATACAGTATAATAAAAACATAATTTTTATGTACACTGGGAAACCAAAAACATTGAGTGACTTCCTTTTATTGCGATATTTGCTTTATTGGAGTGGTCTGGAACAAAACCTGTGATGTCTCCAAGCTATGAAAATCTTTGATTGTTGTTATTCAGTCACCCAGTTGTGTCTGACCCTTTGAGACCCCATGACTGCAACATTATCAATACCAGTAATAAGCATTATATTTTTATTTTGGAAATGTCACTTTGAGTACATTTCGGAGAAAGGTTTTTAGAATAGCTAGACAGGAGTAGACTTCCCAGGTGGCACAAGTGGTAAAGAACTGGCCTGCAAATACAGGAGACATAAGAGATGTGGGTTCAATCCTTGGGTCAAAAAGATACCCTGGAGAAGGGCATGGCAACCCACTCCAGTATTCGTGCTTGGAGAAGCCCATGGGCAGAAGATCCTAGTGGGCTACAGTCCTTAAGGTTGTAAACAGTCAGACATAACTGAAGCAACTTAACATACATGCAGACAGAGATGAAAACAATTTTTAAATGTCTTTGGTATATACAGATAAGAAATTAAGATAAAGTAAGTCAATGATAAAATGCATTGAAGAAACTGGATCAGATCAAGTGATGCTAGGTAGATCTGATAAATTTTATTGACCAGGTAGATGGGGAAATGAAGGAAAGGATTCATGTTTCTATATTTGGAAAACTGAATATTTTATTCATTGAGATGAGGTACAAAATGAGTAGGTAATGGTAGAATATGGTAAATTCAGTTTTGAACATGTTGCATTTAAAGATTCTGTTAGAGGCATGAGTAAAATAAATCCTTCAGTTTGTGGAATATATATACTCAAATAGAGAATAACATAAGAAATATGAATTTGAGAGTTATCATTAAATTTAGTGGGGAAAGTGTTTTTTCTCAGTTGTGGGAGATAGCTTCTGTAATAGTCTGTCCTCAATCTCTCTTATTTACATCTGATTATCTGAAAGGACAAACCAGATATGAGAAACTCAGCATCTTTCATTCTCCTTTATCTTAGGGGTCATGCTATCTATAGAAAGCATGTGCTCTTGAATGTTCTTTGTCATGTGATGTACTTTGGAGACAAATAATATTTCCACAAAGCATACCGCAGTCATCCATTATTGCCAATGAAAGAGTGGCCACAGGCCTGGAAAAGGTCAGTTTTCATTCCAATCCTAAAGAAAGGTAATGTCAAAGAATGCTAAAACTACCACACAATTGCACTCATCTCACACACTAGTAAAGTAATACTCAAAATTCTCCAAGCCAGGCTTCAGCAATACGTGAACCGTGAACTTCCAGATGTTCAAGCTGGCTTTAGAAAAGGCAGAGGAACCGGAGTTCAAATTGCCAACATTCGCTGGATCATCGAAAAAGCAAGAGATTTCCAGAAAAACATCTATTTCTGCTTTATTGACTATGCCAAAGTCTTTGACTGTGTGGATCACAATAAACTGTGGAAAATTCTGAAAGAGATGGGAATACCAGACCACCTGACCTGCCTCTTGAGAAACCTGTATTCAGGTCAGGAAACAAAAGTTAGAATTGGACATGTTACAACAGACTGGTTCCAAATCGGAAAAAGAATATGTCAAGGCTGTATATTGTCACCCTGCTTATTTAACTTATATTCAGAGTACATCATGAGAAACATGAGCCTGGATGAAGCACAAGCTGGAATCAAGATTGCCGGAAGAAATATCAATAACTTCAGATATGCAGATGACACCACCCTTATGGCAGAAAGCGAAGAAGAACTAACGAGCCTCTTGATGAAAGAGAAAGAGGAGAGTGAAAAAGTTGCCTTAAAGTTCAACATTCAGAAAATTAAAATCGTGGCATCTGGTTCCATCACTTCATGGCAAATAGATGGAGAAACAGTGGAAACAGTGGCTGAGTTTATTTTTGAGGGCTCCAAAATCACTGCAGATGGTGACTGCAGCCATGAAATTAAAAGATGCTTACTCCTTAAAGGAAAGTTATGACCAACCTAGAAAGTATATTGAAAAACAGAGACATTACTTTGCCAACAAATGTCCATCTCGTCAAGGCTATGGTTTTTCCAGTAGTCATGTATGGATATGAGAGTTGGACTATAAGGAAAGCTGAGTGCAGAAGAATTGATGCTTTTGAACTGTGGTGTTGGAGAAGATTCTTGAGAGTCCCTTGGACTGCAAGGAGATCCAACCAGTTCATCCGAAAGGAGATCAGTCTTGGGTGTTCATTGGAAGGACAGATGCTGAAGCTGAAACTCCAATACTTTGGCCACCTGATGTGAAGAGCTGACTCATTTGAAAAGACCCCGATGCTGGGAAAGATTGAGGGCAGGAGGAGAAGGGGACAACAGTGGTTGGATGGCATCACCAACTCCAAGGAGATTAGTTTGGGTAAACTCCGGGAGTTGGTGTTGGACAGGGAGGCCTGGCATGCTGTGGTCCATGGGGTTGCAAAGAGTCAGACACGACTGAGCGACTGAACTAAACTGAATTGATAGTGTCATGGGAAGAAAATCTCCTGGTAGGACAGACAGAGAAGAGTTGGAAAACCAGAGTGTCACAGGAACACATGAAGTGGGATCTGTTCAAAAAGGAGCTGTATGGGTGGGAGTGGGACCAGTTAATAAAACCAAGTACTGAAGATTAGTCGAGTAGATATAGGGCTAAAATCTATCTTTAAGATCTGTAACTAGGATGCAGCTGGTAAATAGCTTAGAGTAGCTATCCCAGTTGATGAATAGCTAGCTATTCCAATTAAATGGAGGCAGGATTGGGGAGAAAAAGTGAGCTGGATTACACTGTGTCATTCTTTCTAGTATAATTTTGTGTGCACATGAGTGTAGACAGATAGACTCATGCATATTTTCATATTCTTCAACTCAAATTTTTTAAGTCAAAGAAAAGTTTCCTTAAGAGTCCTATTGAAATTATTCTTGGACAGAATTTTTTTAAGGTAGAAACAGTGGTATGAGGGCTTCCCAGGTACCACAGTTGTAAAGAATCTACCTACCAATGCAGGAGACTCAGGAGATCCGAACTAACCCCTGGGATGAGAAGATCCCTTGGAGTAGTAAATGGCAACCCACTCTAATATTTTTGCCTAGGAAATCCCTTGGACAGAGGAGACTGGTGGACTATAGTCCATGGAATCACAATGAGTTGGACACAACTTCGCGACTGAGTACAATGAGCACAAACAGTGGTAGAAAATGTGTGTGTTCCTTTATTTTTTGTATCACTGATATCAGTAACCCTACTTTACTCATACATGCTGATTCAGGAACAAACTTCTTGCCAGACACAGAGATGATTATTCATAAACCACAAAAAATACATTGTATAACAAGAGCCGGTGAGTGAGACATGAAAACTTAAAAACTTACTCTGTCATAGTTTATATTTTTTATGAGATTTCCTTTCTTTAGGAGGGATAATTTTTTATGTGATTTAATCACAGTGTATGAAAATTTAGCATTATCTCCTTGCAAAGTTAGGCCTTATTCTAGCCAAGCAGTGCAATGATCATAGATCAGTTGTTCAGCCTTCCACTCACATTTTGAATACTTCGTATTTGTCTTGGAATATGTCAGGCTCTGCTAATACTTAAAGCACCAACTTCAACAATAATAGGTCAAGTAGTATCTTATTGTTGCTTATGTAACTTCTAGTATGTTATGATGAACCTGAATATTTAGTCAGTATCAAAAGTTAATAAAAGACAATGGATCCAATAGGCTATTTTTCTAAAGAGTGTCGTTTCTGGAACACTGAGCTCATGCTTTTTCAAGGAGCACAAGGATAAAATCGTACATGATTGGGCTATAGTCTAATTTATGGGTGAGTCTAAAACAATTTTAGGAGCTTAACACTGCAATAGCCCTTTGGGGTATTAACTCTGTCAGCTGGCTTGCAAATCAGAAAATTGATAGCTCTATTACGAAGGCATGTGAAATATCAAATACATGGACTGGATGTAATACTCAACTGCTTTATGAGGTGACCAAAAACTGCTGACTGATTTGTTGGCTTAAATCCTGCTGAATGGATCCCTTTAATTGCCTTAAGAATACTCTACTAAATAATTCAAAATAACAAGACCTAAAAGGGAAGAAATATATAAGTTTGGATGGATTGTATTTAAATTAGAAAGTGTTTTTGAGGCAAAATTTCATGTAAAAAAAGGCTAGGATTTCAACCATACTTAAAAATGAAAACCTAAAAGTTGAGTAGGAAAAAATAAAGAGAGAAATTGATTGTTTTTTTACTCAAATATTCCCTGTTCCCTTCTCAATCATTCCCACCATATTAAGAGTATTATTATATTTACAGTGTATTTATAAAATCAAAGTATTCTTAGCATAGTATTTTGTACTTAGTGGCAAGTCAATAACCAAACTCAGCAAAAAGAATAATTAATTAAACATGTACCACATGTCAGGTATTTTGTGAGGTATTCCATATATAATGATGAAGAAAAAACAGTCCCTGCCGTAAATCAGCTTAAATATCTCATATGTAATGCAGGCACCTTGAAAGAAATTTCATCATGAGAATTTTTAAAGATATTATGTCATATTATGACTTTAAATAACTTTTTCAAAAAGGACTTAAGGCATTTTACATACATATAAATTACACATTAATGTAATTAAATAGTTGTAGCAATATATAATGGAGATGAACATGAGGTTAAAGCACTAAATACATGTAAATTCCTGTAAAATCACCATAGGTGGGAAATATAATTGATTCTCAGCTTTCTGGCAGCAAATGTAATATCACTTAGGGGTGCTGGTTGGGCTTCCCAGGTGGAACTAGTGGTGAAGAACCCACCTGCCAATTCAGGATATAGAAGAGACATAGATTTGATTCTTGGCTTGGGAATATCCCCTGGAGGAGAGCATGCAACCTGCTCCAGTATTCTTGCCTGGAGAACCCCTTGGACAGAGGAGCGAGCAGGCTATATAGTCCATAGGGTTGCAAAGAGTTGAACACGACTGAAGTGACTTAGCATACACACAAGGGGGCTGGTTAAGATATTGTGTTCTGAAATTGGTAGGTAAAATTGATAGCTCTGGAAGTGTGTAGACAATTTCTTCAATCCTCTTTAGAACTTCTCCTTAAAATTGCTCCATAAAAATTCTTAGATTTATCTTCTTGTGACTTTATCCCCTCATACTCATGAGAGGCTGACCAGGTGGTAATTCTCAGCTTTCCTCCTTGTATCCCTCCCACCTCATATAACCAAAATTGCATGGGCTTGACTGACCACTGTCCTACCTTCCAACATTTTAACTCATCCTCCATATTTACTTACAGAATATGTGAGTGGGTTTCTGGGAAAGATAACTGGATGTTTCTTAGGATTGCCCTTGTTTTCGCTGATAGCTGCTAAGTTGTGTTCAAATCTTTGTGACCCTGTGGGACTGTAGCCCACCAGTCTCCTCTGTCCATGGGATTTCCCAGGAAAGAACACAAGACTGGGTTGCTATTTCCTTCTCCAGAGGATCTTCCTGACCCAGGGATCAAATCCACATCTCCTGCACTGAAGGCAGATTCTTTACCATGAGCCACTTGGGAAGCCTAGGATTGCCCTAACTACTATTAGAAATACTGGGCTAGACTCTCCTCTCAAATGAGAAAAAAACCTGGTGAACCATCATAAGGGCCCACGGACTTTTCCATCAAAGCAGAAAATTGTCCTTTTAATCTATGCCGGCTAGTTATATTCAACCTACACATTATGTACACAGATAAGGAAAGAACAATGGTAGAAAAGGAACTTGTCTCAGAAGTTCCCAAGATGATATATCCTCAAAACAAGAGATTATTTTCTCCCCAACTCTTTCTTGTCCTAGAGGGTTCTTTGGATCAACTATGATATTTTGCTGAAATTAATTTCTAAAATAAGAAAAGAAGTATAACTATCTTCTTTAGTACACATTCAGAACTGGCTCGTATTTAATTCACTGTCTACTGTATTTCATTGTGAAATTGGGTTAGGGGTGTGAGTGTAAAAGCTTTTATTTAAGTAAAATGTTATGGATCCTGACCACATCAATCATGTTGTGATGTGGTCAGGGCTGCCTTGATCTTGGAACATAGAAAATAATTGATTATAAATACTCACAGACTGTAATTATTGTGTAGTTATAATGCAACCTGCAGAGTTTGAAGTCTATAATGTAACACTAGAAGTACACTTAGTTAGGAGCCTACTCCAACAAAATTCCATTTTTTCATGTGTACTATGCTTGTCTTTTTTTACTAAAAAAATCTCTAGCATCCAAAAAAATAAAAGTAACTTCTCAATACACTGAAACCCCTAAGAAACCCTAAAGAAAAACTAACCCCCTAAGTTAGGACTCCCAAAGAACAACGATTTCACCATACTCTAAGCCTTAGCCCTAGTCCCCCCCAATTTTTTTCAAATGTTTACTTTTGTGCTTATTAGATTACTTAAATTGTAGGAAATGTCACATCAGAATAGAATAGTGATGAAACAAGTATGATGGTTTTCATCTTCATTAACTTTTGTCAGGGAATCTATAATTACTACCTATGGAAGAGTCTGGCTTAAAAGGGAAATTGCCAATCTTCTCACATTAGTTGAATGATAAAACCCTGGAGATAACTTCATTCAAATAATATAAAGACTAAGCTGCTTTAATAATTGGGGAAAAGAAATTTACATTATTTGCTTAGATATTTTTGATAACTAATTTGAGGTGAGATGTTAGGGACCAAGAATAATATATGTTCAAAGAGAATTTTCACAAAATCTTTTCTATCAGCCTTATTTTGGGAAGGAAAGAATCTTCATTCTTGTCTTAATAATAATAATAGAGAAGTGACTATTTCAGGTATATAAAGTTAATTTTGAAATCAATATACAAAGATAAAAGTGCCAACATGAGAATGCACAATACTAAATTAGCCTGTATTACAAGTGGACCAAGTTAATCTCAGCATTAATTTATTATGAAGTTTTATTATAATATATTAGATAAATGATGGGGTATCCCTTTCTCTACTTCGGATTCATCTTATTACATGGAGCCCTAAGTCTCATTCATATTTTAATCCCACATAGTTAACAGCTGCAATTCTCTTAGTCTCTGATCTTCTTTGACTCCCAATCTACAGGTTTTCCTGTCCTACATGTTAGTAGTAATTCATCTTTAACCTTCATAGTACTTAACATACTTGTTATTTTAATTCAGTGATGGGAACACCTGTTTACTGTCTATTTCTGATCATTAAACTCTCAGAAAATGGAGATCATCAGACACTGATGTCCAAAACTGTTTCATTTCAGGGTGTATTGTGGTCCCTTTACCTCTGCTGACCATATTAAAACTTTTTAATACTAAATGCTTAGTCAGATATGCAATACAGGACCAAAGAAATTCCACAGAAGTGAATAGGCAAATTTCCATTCTGTTGAGGCATTGCTTAGATTAATCCAAAACAAGATTTGATATCATTTCAGTTCAGTTCAGTCGCTCAGTCATGTCTGACTCTTTGCAACCCAATGAAATGGAGTACGCCAGTCCTCCCTGTGCATCACCAACTCCTGGAGTTTACCAAAATCATGTCCATTGAGTCGGTAACGTCATCCAATCATCTCATCCTCTATTGTCCCCCTTCTCCTCCAGCCCTCAATATTTCCCAACATCAGGGTCTTTCCAAATGAGTCAGCTCTTCCCATCAGGTGGCGAAAGTATTGTAGTTTTAGCTTCAACATCAGTCCTTCCAATGAACACCCAAGACTGATCTCCTTTAGGATGGACTGGTTGGAACTCTTTGCAGTCCAAGGGACTCTCAAGAGTCTTCTCCAACACCACAGTTCAAAAGCATCAATTCTTCTGCATTCAGCTTTCCTTGTACTCCAACTCTCACATCCATACATGACTACAGGAAAAACCATAACCTTCACTAGACAGACTTTTGTTGGCAAAGTAATGTCTCTGCTTTTTAATATGCTATCTAGGTTGGTCATAACCTTCCTTCCAAGGAGTAAGTGTCTTTTAATTTCATGGCTGAAGTCACCATCTGCAGTGATTTTGGAGCCCCCCAAAAATGAAGTCAGCCACTGATTCCACTTTTTCCCCATCTATTTGCCATGAAGTGATGGGACCAGATGCCATGATCTTAGTTTTCTGGATGTTGAGTTTTAAGCCAACTTTCTCACTCTCCTCTTTCACTTTCATCAAGAGCTTCTTTAGTTCTTCTTCTCTTTCTGCCATAAGGGTGGTGTCATCTGCATATCTGAGGTTATTGATATTTCTCCCAGCAATCATGATTCCAGCTTATGCTTCATCCAGTCCAGCGTTTCTCATGATGTACTCTGAATATAAGTTAAATAAGCAGGGTGACAACATACCCCCTTGATGTACTCCTTTTCTGATTTGCAACCAGTCTGTTGTAACATGTCCAGTTCTAACTGTTGCTTCCTGAACTGCACGCAGATTTCTCAAGAGGCAGGTCAGGTGGTCTGGTATTTCCATCTCTTTCAGAATTTTCCACAGTTTATTGTGATCCACACAGTCAAAGGCTTTGACATGGTCAATAAGGCAGAAATAGACGCTTTTCTGGAACTCTCTTGCTTTTTCGATGATCCGGTGGATGGTGGCAATTTGATCGCTGGTTCTTCCTGTCTTCTCTGAAACCAGCTTGAACATCTGAAAGTTAACAGTTCACGTATTGCTGAAGCCTGGTTTGGAGAAGTTTGAGCATTACTTTATTAGCGTGTGAGATGAGTGCAATTGTGTGGTAGTTTGAGCCTTCTTTGGCATTGCCTCTCTTTGGGATAGGGATGGAAACTGACCTTTTCCAGTCCTGTGGCCACTGCCGAGTTTTCCATATTTGCTGGCATACTGAGCACAACACTTTCACAGCATCATCTTTTAGGATTTGAAATAGCTCAACAGAAATTCCATCACCTCCGCTAGCTTTGTTCATAGTGATGCTTCCTAAGGCCCATTGACTTCACATTCCAGGATGTCTGGCTCTAGGTGAGTGATCACACCATCGTGATTGTTTGGGTCATGAAGATCTTTTTTGTACAGTTTTTCTGTGTATTCTTGCCACCTCTTCTTAATATCTTCTGCTTCCGTTAGGTCCATACCAATTCTGTCCTTTATTGGCCCTATCTTTGCATGAAATGTTCCCTTGATGTCTCTAATTTTCTTGCAGAGATCTCTAGCCTTTCCCATTCTATTGTTTTCCTCTATTTCTTTGCCCTTATCACTGAGGAAGGCTTTCTTATCTTTCCTTGCTATTCTTTGGAATTCTGCATTCAAACGGGTGTATCTTTCCTTTTCTCCTTTGCTTTTCACTTTTCATCTTTTCACAGCTATATCAGACTTCCTCAGACAGCCATTTTGCTTTTTTGCATTTCTTTTTCTTGTGGATGGTCTTGATCCCTGTCTCCTGTACAGTGTCACAAATCTTCATCCATAGCTTATCAGGCACTCTGTCTATCAGATCTAGTCCCTCAAAACTATTTCTCACTTCCACTGTATAATTGTTAGGGATTTGATTTAGGTCATACCTGAATGGTCTAGCGGTTGACCCTACTTTCTTCAATTTAAGTCTGAATTTGGCAATAAGGAGTTCATGACCTGAGCCACAGTCAGCTCCCAGTCTTGTTTTTGTTGACTGTATAGAGCTTCTCCATCTTTGGCTGCAAAGAATATAATCAATCTGATTTCGGTGTTGGCCATCTGGTGATGTCCATGTGTAGAGTCTTCTCTTGTGTTGTTGGAAAAGGGTGTTTTCTATGACTGCTGCGTTCTCTTGGCAAAACTCTATTAGCCTTTGCCCTGCTTCATTCTGTACTCCAAGGCCAAATTTGCCTGTAACTCCAAGTCTTTCTTGACTTCCTACTTTTGCATTTTCCAGTCCCCTATAATGAAGAAGACATCTTTTTTGGGTGTTAGTTCTAAAAGATCTTGTAGGTTTTCACAGACCCATTCAAGGTTAGCTTCTTCAGCATTACTGGTTGGGGCATAGACTTGCATTACTGTAATACTGAATTTTTTTGCTTTGGAAATGAACAGAGATCATTCTGTTGTTTTTGAGATTGCATCCAAGTACTGCATTTTGGCGGAGAAGGAAATGGCAACCCACTCCAGCACTCTTGCCTGGAAAATCCTATGGACAGAGGAGCCTGGTAGGCTGCAGTCCATGGGTTCGCTAAGGGTCGGACATGACTGAGCGACTTCACTTTCACTTTTCACTTTCATGCATTGGGGAAGGAAATGGCAACCCACTCCAGTGTTCTTGCCTGGAGAATCCCAGGGACGGGGGAGCCTGGTGGGCTGCCGTCTGTGAGGTCGCACAGAGTCGGACACGACTGAAGTGACTTAGCAGCACTGCATTTTGGACTCTTTTGTTGACTATGATGGCTACTCCATTTCTTCTAAGGGATTCCTGCCCACAGTAGTAGATATAATGGTCATCTGAATTAAATTCACCCATTCCAGTCCATCTTAGCTCACTGATTTCTAAAATGTCAACATTCACTCTTGCCATCTCCTGTTTGATCATTTCCAATTTGCCTTGATTCATGGACTGAACACTCCAGGTTCCTAAGCAATATTGCTCTTTACAGCATCGGACCTTGCTCCTATCACCAGTCATATCCACGACTGGGTGTTGTTTTTGCTTTGGCTTTATCCCTTCATTCTTTCTGGAGTTATTTCTCCACTGATCTCCAGTAACATATTGAGCACCTACCGATATTAGTGGGTAGTTCCTCTTTCAGTATCCTATCTTTTTGCCTTTTCATACTGTTCATTGGGTTCTCAAGGAAAGAATACTGAAGTGGTTTGCTATTCCCTTCTCCAGTGGACCACATTTTGTTAGAAATGATATCATTTAGAACCCTTCTGATTTTTTAAAACACAATTATTAATATTTTATTTCAGCAATTTGAACACATTATTCTGTTATCTCTAATATATATTGTTGCTGATGAAAAGTTTAATTCTGTACCTTGATTAGTGCTTTCTATTTTGTTTGATGCAATTTTGGAGATTCTTGATAATCTGCAATTCAGTTATAGATTTATTTTATTAATCACCTTTAAGATTGAGTGTAATTTTTAACCCCCCCAAACATTATTTCTTTGTTAATTCTTCTCACTTTTGTCTCTGTATTTATATTAGGAATATACTGGCATTTCTCAGAGTAATCCTTTGTATCCTAAACTTTCTCTGCATCTTTCCAATTCTGTCTATTTGTTTTAAATTCTTGAACTCTCCTCAGTTTACATAAAATATTATTATATTGGCTTTCATCCTTGTTTATTCTCTGATTTTCAGCTTTTCTATTAAAAAGTTTTACTCTAAACAAGAACTTTTTAATTGCTATTTATTAGCCTCTTTATATTTTACATGTATGCCATCATCTCTACTAGTAATAACTGCTAGCATGCAGTGATTGATTATGTTGCACCAGCTACTAAATCCTTTAACTGTATTAAGTCCCACGTCAACTCAATGGGAAACTGATGGGCGGAGGGTTAAAGTACACATCTAAGTTCACAAAGATAGTGAGTAATCCCTTAAAATTTCTACTTTGTTGATTTAAAGAATTGTCTGATCTTTCTCCACACTTCTCCCCCTTTTAAAGATGTTATTAATCCCTTTAGTTTTTTACACATATCACGTTTATTTTACAGTACCTCTCAGACAGCTCTAATTTCCAATCATAAGTCCTTCCAGTTATTCAATTTATAGCTGTCATTCTTAATATTGAACTTTCTCATATATCCACTGGTTAAACATACCTGTGGTCAAAGAGTTCAAATTCCATGGAGTTACATCTCAGGAGTCTCACGTGGGTGGATGCCTTCCAGAGCATTGTTTCCTGGTTACCTCTGTCTCTTCTCTACTGAGTTCATCAGTTCTGAAATAGATTGTATGTGAGATTTTTAGACTTAGGGTTTCTATTAGTATACTATGTGATTTACACAAAACTGATCCTCAAAACTGTATTTTAGTCTTAGGGTGTCAATTATTCATGACTTCATCTCTCCTTACTTCCAGAACAATACTCTAGACCAACATTTATAAATGAGGTCAACATTTCCTGAAATCCAGCTTCAGACTGGGAGTCCTATACTTGCTACTTAAAGTACGCTGTCTTACTCTCATTTTGTGGACATTTCTTTGATTTAAAATTTCCTTATCTGGTTACAGTACAATACCAGTTGCTCAGTTTTGATGCTTGGTTAAAAAAATGATTATGAGGTGCTTTTGGTTGTGTTCATGGTTTGGTTTTGTCTTTAGCCCACTTGAACATTTCCCTTTCATCTCTGTAGTCTCAGAGATATATTTTTAATATTTTAAATATATATATCATTCATAATTTTCTATGATTTAGACCAGGAAAGTGTTTTCTATTCTGTCCAATGTAACATCTTGGTCTAAAGTCCATCCTTTTAAATTTAAACCTGTTACACTATGAATTTGCTCTACAAACAGATAACCAAAACTTTCCTGGATAAATGACTGTGACTTTACACCTTCAACATTTGTCTCTCTCTTGAAACCAAGCAAAAAGATATTTGTTTTTTAATACAGAAATTTAATGCTTTCCTTTTTGTAATTTCAGTTCTAGGGATGAATCAATTATATCTCTTCATGAACAGTAGGAAAATGATGTAATTGATGATGAGTTTACTGTTCTTCAAAATTTATTTTATTCTCCATTGCCTTGGATAGTATGGAATTAGGTAGGATGTATTTGGAGAAAGTCACACTCAATATGAGTGGCTTTTAGTAAAATGTGAGAAGAAAATATTCATCTATTAAAAGTTCTATGTGTATATCTATTGGGTAAGAGAATTTCCTATATGGTAGCCTGAATCTTGGAGAAGGAAATGGCAACCCACTCCAGTGTTCTTGCCTGGAGAATCTCATCGACAGAGGAGCCTGGTGGTCTGCCATCTATGGGGTTGCACAGAGTTGGACACGACTGAAGTGACTTAGCAGCAGCAGCAGCAGCAGCAGCCTGAATCTGAGCCTTGCGTGCTCAAGCGCTTCAGTTGTGTCTGACTCTTTGCGACCCTGTTGACTGTACGCTCCCAGGTTCCTCTGCCCATGGGATTTCCCAAGCAAGAACACTGGAGTGGGTTGCCATGTTCTCCTCCAGCAGCTCTTCCAAATCCAGGGATCAAACCTGTGTCTCCTATGTCTTCTGCATTACAGGCAGATTCTTTACTACTCAGCCACTGGGGAAGCCTGAATCTGAGCCTTGGACATCTAAAAAATATTTCCAGAGGTCATATAATGGCAAAGAAAATCCAGCCAAGTTGTTTCTCTTTCATGTAGTCTCCCTTTATTCCCATTAGAAATCTGCCACCTATATTACATGTAGACTAAATGAAGTAAAGAATATTCTCAATTGATCTCTTTGATTAAGACCCTGTTTGTTGAACGGGAAGAAACGACAGGGTAGTGAATCCTCTTTAAAATAATTTCAGAATATTGAGAAGATTCTTCAGGGGCCAAAGCCTGACAGTATTATGTTTCAGACTTTCAAGTCTCAAAATAAACCGCTAAATTATTGTGTGCCAGTTCAATGTAAGATTTATTTTATTGTTAAGACTCTTAGTTTAATAAAAACACAAAAGAGATAATGATCCTCAACTAAATGCTGTATTTCAAGAGGTCCTTGAATGAAAACTAAAAGAACTTTCTCCACTGTATTTGTGTCTTGAATGTTTTGGCAGGTGTAGAGAAAATTTGCAACTGGCAAATCATCAATTTAATTTGATGAACACTTAATGGGAACTCTGTGCTGAGCATCCTGATTTTCTGAGTGATTAAGATGGAGTCTGTGCTTTGGAAGAGCTCCCATGCTATGGATGAGATATATGTATAAGCAATTAGCTTTAAAACAATGCACTGAGTGTTATAACAGCGGCTCATAAAAATGCTCTCACAACGGAACTGAAGAATTAATTAGACTCGTTTTAGGGAGATCAAGGTCTAATCCATAATACAAGTTGGTATCACATGAGAAGGGAAGGGTTAAATTTTCTTATGACTCAAGATATTCTGATACTTCTCTTCTGGTATCTGGGAGGGAGGTTGTACTTCTGCTAGGGAAAATAACTCCCCATGGCCACACTGATGTGCTGTAACTTATAAGAGTAAGTTATATCACTCAGGTACATTGGGAGACCCTCCCCTAAATCATTAACTGTCACTAACTTATGTCAATATAGTGGAAGCAAAAACCTGGGAGAAAAAAGAGTCAAAGGCATGACAAAAACTGTGGGACAACTAAATGCACCTGGGCTTGTAATTCATTCATTTATTCAACACGTTTATAGAGGTGTTGAGTTAATTTCCCACTTCATTCGAGTGTGCTTATAAGTTAACTCATACATGAAAACTTTCTTGATTTTCTGATAGAAAGATAACTCGTCTTCATTCTTTATTACCTTATTCTGTGTTATTTTTAGTGCTGACGTACTATGTATCTGTATACATAGTATATACTATATATACTAGGACTTCCCTGGTGTCTCAGACAGTAAAAATATCTGCCTACAATGCAGGAGACCCGGGTTCAATCCCTGGGTCGGGAAGACCCCCTGGAGAAGGAAATGGCTACCCACTCCAGTACTCTTGCCTGGAAAATCCCATGGACGGAGGAGCCTGGTAGGCTACAGTCCATGGGGTCGCAAAGAGTCGGACATGACTGAGCAACTTCACTTTGACACTTTGACTATATATACTATGACATACTATGTATTTCTTTCCTTGTTTCATTCATGTTTCCTTCTTACTAGCATATAAGCTGCCTGAGACCAGAAGTTTTACTTGTTTTTCTTACTGCTATATTTCCAAAGCCTTGAACAATGTCTATACATGGTAGGTGTTCAGAATGCCTGATTGACTTTTGAATTACTTATATTACAAATTATCTATTATGTGTCAGATATCATGCTAATATTTTGAGTGAGTGAAAGTATCAGGAGATGAGACTTGAAAGATATGTTAGGAATAAGCCTTAAAGGACTGTACATAGTGTTATATACCAAATATGAGACTTTGTTCTAATCTATGAATTTTGTCTATTTGCTTGCTATTTTTTTCGAAGAGACTTAATACAATCTGTAGGTCATCAAAATATGAAGGCAATGACTCCCTGGCTGCTTCCTGTTTTTGTAAATAAAGTCTTATTGGAACACAGCCACACCTATTTATTTACTTGTGACTATGATGCTTTCCCGCTACTAGAGCTGATTTGAGTTGCTGTGGTTGGGAATGGATTGCGTGAAAAACTGAAGAGATTTATTTTGTGAACTTTTATAGAAGTCTGTTGACCTAAGAGAAAATAGAAGCAGGAAGACCAATGAAGAAACACTTGCAAAGCTCCTGGCAAGCAGGGATGATGGTGTTAATTGAGTGAGAGAGAGTTCATAAGACTTGTTGAATAAACAATTGGAATGATGTGAAGAAGGGAGCAATAAGGAACCATTCTCCCACACAGAAGGATAATGGAGGCATAATGGAAGGAGTCAGTGGTACCTCCAGGTGGCTGAGAATTTTGGATAATATGTGGTCTAAATCTAGGGGAAACAGAGTTTCATCCTAGTAAATTCTGTGATCACTTGTTCATGCTCTGCAGAGGGTGTATACTGTGCTAAGTTGCTTCAGTTGTGCCCAACTCTTTATGACTCTATGGACGGTAGCCCACCATGCTCCTCTGTCCATGGGATTCTCCAGGCAATAATACAGGAGTGGGTTGCCATGTACTCCTCCAGGGGATCTTCCCGACCCAGGGACCAAACTCATGTCTCTTGTATCTTCTGCATTGGCAGGCAGATTCTTTACTACTATTGCCACCTGCAGATGGTACAGATTTCAATCAATGTGTTTACTTGGTAACTAAAGATGCCATTATTCCCACTGGGAACCACTTTTATCCTCAAAAATGTTCTACAGACATGCATTTATTCCACAATCCTCCCTCTCATGACAAAATTCTGTGTTTTATTTATAGGCAATATTTAAGTATAGCTCTGGTGGCAGGGAATTTCTGAGCTGCTGAGAAGGCATGAATTTAGTAATTCACTAAATGAAGAGGAAACTAAGTAAGGATAAATCCCAAATGAGTCCTGGGAAAACTGGAAATAACCTCAAAGATAGTTTTCACTGAGATTTGAAGACCATTGAGATTGGTCTCAGAATAAATAACCATGAAAATAATTACATTTTTATCCTGCACATTGAAAAATATTAGTCACAAACATAATTTTTAAAGTTTTCTCAAGTAATATTTAGAATTAAATATAAAGTTGACAAGTACATAGGATTTGCCAAGTAGAACCTTAATGAATAAATTGTTGACAAGGATATATTGCTATACATATATTTCAGCATAATTCTGAAAACATGATTTAAAATATGTACTTTTAAATCTTCAGTTTCTTTATCTTTTATTTCTGAGATATAAATAGGTAGATCAATCACTAGATTGTATGTGGTTCTAATCTTGTGCCACTGATACCTTGGGAAATTTATTTACCTGCCGTTTTTCGGTTTTTTCTCTTTGCCTTTCCATGAAATCCTGTGAGATTTTCCTATGCTTTATAAACACCAAGCATCAGGCCTTGGGATCAGAAGTCATCTATCATAGGGCCTGGAGAAATATCAGAAGGTGCTATATTTGAGAATACAGACTTTTGTAGGCCGGGTGTATCCAGTTTCATAAAAAAGCTCCCACCATGTAACTCATTCAACAGATTACTTAAACGCTCTGGGTCTCCATTTTCATGTAAAACATGGACACAAATGCATATTTCCTAGATCTATAGGGGTATTTAATACATCTTTGTGCATAGATCATTAAACTCAGGTTCTAGCACAGAGTAGATGCACAATAAACAACAGCTTATATAATCGTTGCTCTCAAATTTTGCAGACTTTTTATTCTTGAACTCTGCTAGGCTTTCTGGTACCATGATACTTTTTTTATTATTTCCTAAGTTATGATGGCTCATTTCTCCTTTCTGTCTGGATATATTTGTTTGTTCTTCCATTAACCTATCCACTATCCTTGATCCATTGTTTACTTAGCTGAACCTGTGTTGTATATGACACATCTCTTGTCTTGCCATTTCCAGAAGGCTATAAATATTTGTATCTAATACTTCCTAGGCTCATAGAATCTATTCTCTTATGAAACCCTAAAGAAGGGTGTGACCATATAATTTACAATCAAACAGGGATAATTGGAAATCAAATATGAATGCTATTCCTAATTACAGCAGGTCATCTGGTGTAAGGTTTCCCTGGTGGCTCAGTGGTAAAGAATTCACCTGCAATGCAGAAGACCAGGGTTCAATCCCTGGGTTGGGAAGATCCCCTGGAGAAGGAAATGGCAACCCACTCCAGTATTCTTGCCTGGGAAATCCCATGGACAGAAGAGGAGCCTGGTGGGTTACAGTACACGGGGTCGCAAAGAGTCAGACATGACTTAGTGACTAAACAACAATAACAACAATCTGGTTTAAACTAGGACCACTTAGGACAAACAGGTATGCATTGGCCTCATATTTAAAAGCAAAGTTACTTCTGAAAACTTACATTGAAAGCACATGTACAAAGCATTTCCTCATTGCCATCTATCATGTGGGGCCTTGCAAATTGTTTCATTTTCTAAAAAGTGCTGATTGGAATGGTTTCTGCATTCTCAGGTCAGTTTTATGTAGTAAAATGGAAACTGGCTCAATGCCCAAATATTTGCAATTGAAAGATGCAGGTGATATTCTCAACAGCAGAAAACCCAAAGGAACTATAAGACCAGGTAATCGCCTACTCCATGTTACCAAATCACATCGACCATTTTGACAGTGGGGTTTTATAGCGATTCATTTCGTTGTCCAAATAAAGATTGATGTAGAAGGCCAAAAATAAATCCCCCTCATTTTGCTTACCAAAATACAAACAGTGCCAAAACTCATGAATGATTGCAGAAGCAATTAATCTAAATCACATACCAGATAGCTACAGTCAGTGCAGTTTCTCTGTGAGTGCACTGGGTTTAATTTAAAATGGCAAAGTAAGGGTAAATAAATCAATAGGTTGTTTTCCTAGATTTCTGCTGTATGTGTAGAGTAGCTGAGTATTAGAGTTGGAAGAAGTTCCCATTAAGCCAGTGAACGAACATTCATCCAGCAGATGCTCTGTGTCAGGCACTGTGCTTGACACTCAGGGCACTGCCCTTGGTTTGTGCTGAGGAAAAAAAAAAAAGAAGCAGACATTTGTGATGCCTGTCACTGCACATCACTTAGGTTGTTGGGACATATTTATTAACTTCAGTCTTTCCATACTTGACAGATATGTAGGGTGGGGAGGACATAACCTTTTTTCTCCTTTGTAAAAAGAAATGAATCATTTATGCCTCTCAGGAAAAATGGGCATTATTTGCTTGTCACTTGGACTGAAAAGGAGCTTGCCTTTGTGGATTCCTGCCACCAGTTTATTACCTCATGGGAATTCTGTGTTGTTAGAAAACATTCTATTGCCTTGACAGAGCCCTCCACCACAATCCCATCTCTCAGGTCTTCCTGTCTGCTGGATAGATAACTTGTGTCTGAGAGTCTGTTCTCTCCTTTTCCTTAAGATGATCAAACTGTCTTGAGAACTAATGACTCTCCATGAATTTAGGATTAATATCTAACAGTAGCCAGAGTCCTGTACTAACCTATCTCGTTGACTCCCTTCACTCAGAATTCTTGTCTTGATCGATACTTTGCTCCTTTGCAAGTTAATAAAATTGTCTGCAAGGATTAGCGCCCTTGGTCAGTCTAGGTATTAGTTTACAAGGGCTGAAGTAACAAATTGTCACAAGTTGGGTGGCTGAAAACAACATAAAATCATTCCCTCTTAGTTCTGGAGGCTAGAGGTCTGAAACCAAGGTGTCAGCAGGGCCATGATTTTCCTCTGAGACTCTGAATGAAATCCTCCTCTTCCTCTTCCCAGCTTCTGGTGGTGGCCATCCATCCTTGGCTTTCCTTGACTTGTACCTGCATCACTCCGGTCTCTGCCTCTGTTATCATATGGCGTTTTCCTCTTTTTATAAGAACACCAGTCATACTGGATTAGGAAACACCCTAACAACCTCACCTTAACTTCATTGTATCTACAAAGACTGCATTTCCAAATAAGGTTACATTCACAGGTACCCGGGGTTGGACTGCAACATGTACTTTGTGGGTCACAATTAAACCAATGCAACCTATGATATACAAATCTGTTTGATAGCCTGCTTTCAAGAAAACAGAACAATCAAATAAAGCAAACACTCTATTCATGGAAAGTCTTCTTTGATATCTAAGGCAGAATAAGTCTCTCTCTTTGCTTATTTCTAAGTCTGGCATTATAATCATGGCCATGAGTTATGCTTGTCTATTTCTCAGTCTCCTACTCTATGGAGAGGATCTTGGAGAGCAACATGATAAAGAACAAAAATGCAGGCCATGGAATGAGCATCAATTTAAGTTTCAATTTCCTGTGAGGTATGCCATCTAGTTATTCTAACACTAGTCATCCATCTGCCATCATCTCTCCTCAATACTTTGCTTTTTTAGAGGGATTATTTGATTTGCATACCAAACTATCAGACTTTATGCATGACAAATTGAATTGATAATTTGAGCCTTTGGACATTATCTTTCTCCAGTATTTACTTCATTCTGGCAGGCAGCTACACTATAGGGATATCATATCATATAAAGATTGAACTGAGAAGGCTGAGTGAGCCAGAGAATTTATAGCTTATAATTCTGCAAAGAAGGTAGTCCTTTAGGAGTTGCAAATAAGATCCTGGGCTTTTCTTAGGGACCTTCTTCTTCAACTGATTCTTGCTTTACTTTTTTGTTTCCTAAACCATGTAAGCCTCCCAGAAATTCTTACTGATTTTCTTGTAATGATACATCACATCTATTGATTTATGAATGCTGAATAAGCCTTACATTCCTGATATGAGCCACACTTGATGATGTATTAGCCATTTTATATACTGCAGGATTTGTTCACTAATGTTTTGCTAAAGAGACCTGTGTCTCTATTCATGAGAGATACTTACTTGCAGTTTTCTTGTAATATCTCTATCTAGTTTTGGTATTACTATAAAGCAGGCCTCATAAAATGAGTTTGGAAATATTTCTTTCACTTTTATCATTTTGAAAGATATATAGTATTGCTTAGAAGTGGTATGATTTCTTCCTTAAATATTTGGTAAAATTCATCAGTAAAATTATCTGGGCAGAGGGTTTCATTATTATTGTTTTATTTTATATGTAAATATATGCTTACATACCTATTTTATTTTACATTCATTACATATATGTGTGTGTATTTAATCACTAATTCAAAGTCGTTAATAGTTACTGGGATATTCAGTTTGTCTGTTCTTCTTTGGATGAGTTTTTGTACTTAGCCTCTTTCAGTAAATAGGTCCATGACATCTAAGTTATCATAGTTATGTACATAGAGTGGTGTAGAGTATTCTCTTATTATCTTGTTAATTTCCATGGGATCAATGGTGACAAGGAGGGCATGGCAACCCACTCCAGTATTCTGGCCTGGATAATCCCATGGACAGAAGAGCCTGGCAGGCTACAGTCCGTGGAGTCACAAACAGTCAAACACAACGGAAGCAACTTAGCATAGCATAGGAGTGGTGATGATTGCTGCTTTATTTCTGATGCTGATAATTCCTGTTACCTCTCTTTTTTCTTGGTTACTGTTTTGTTGTTGTTCTTGAGTCACTAAGTCATGTCCGACTTATTGCAACCCCATGAACTGCAACACACCAGGCTTCCTTGTCCTTCACTATCTTCCAGAGTCTGCTCAGATTCATGTCCATTGAGTCAGTGATGCTATCTAACCATCTCATCCTCTGCTGCCCACTTCTCCTTTTGCCTTCAGTCTGTCCCAGCATCAGGGTCTTTTCCAATGAGTCGATTCTTCACATCAGGGGGGCCAAAGTATTGGAGCTTTAGCAATAGTCCTTCCAATGAATATTCAGATTTGATTTCCTTTAGGATCAACTGGTTTAATATCCTTGCTATCTAAGGGACTCTCAAGAGTGTTCTCCTGCACCAGGATTCAAAAACATCAGTTGTTCCACGCTCAGTCTTCTTTATGATCCAACTCTCACATCTGAATATGACTACTGGAAAAGCCATAACTTTGAGTATATGGACCTTGATCAGCAAAGTGACATTTCTACATTTTAAGACACTACTTAGGTTTGCCATAACTTTCCTTCCAAGGAACAAACATCTTTTAATTTCATGGCTCCAGTTACCATCACAGTGATTTCGGAGCCCAAGAAAATAAAATCTACCACTACCTTGACTTTGTCCCCCTCTATTTGTCGTGAAGTGATGGGATCAGATGCCATGATCTTAGTTTTTTGGGTGCTGAGTTTTAAGCCAGATTTTCATTCTTTTCTTTTCACTCTCATCAAGAGGCACTTTAGTTCCTCTTTGCTTTCTGCCATTAGAGTGGTATCATCTGCATATCTGAGGTTGTTGATATTTCTCCCAGCAACCTTGATTCCAGCTTGTGCTTCATCCAGTCCAGCGTTTCTCATGATGTACTCTGCATATAAGTTAAATAAGCAGGGTGACAATATACAGCCTTGACGTACTCCTTTTCCTATTTGGAACCAGTCTGTTGTTCCATGTCCAGTTCTAACTGTTGCTTCCTGACCTGCATACAGGTTTCTCAAGAGGCAGGTCAGGTGGTCTGGTATTCCCATCTCTTTCAGAATTTTCCACAGTTTATTGTGGTCCACACAGTCAAAGGCTTTGGCATCGTCAATAAAGCAAAAGTAGATGTTTTTCTGGAACTCTCTTGCTTTTTCAATGATCCAGCAAATGTTGGCAATTTGATCTCTGGTTCCTCTGCCTTTTCTAAAACCAGCTTAAACATCTGGAAGTTCACGGTTCACGTATTGCTGAAGCCTGGCTTGGAGAATTTTGAGCATTACTTTACTAGCATGTGAGATGAGTGCAATTGTGCGGTAGTTTGAGCATTCTTTGGCATTGCCTTTCTTTGAGATTGAAATGAAAACTGATTTTTTCCAGTCCTGTGGCCACTGCTGAGTTTTCCAAATTTGTTGATATATTGATGTTCCTTTGCCTTTTCTAAATCTAATTTATACATCTGAAAGTTCTTAGTTCACAAACTGCTAAAACCTAACTTGAAGGATTTGGGGCATAAACTTGCTAGCATATAAAATAAGCACAGTTGTATGGTAGTTTGAACATTCTTTGGCATTGCCATTTTTTGGGATTGGAATGAATCTCTTCCAGTCCTATGTCTTCGGCTGAGTTTTCCAAATTTGCTGAAATACTGAGTGGAACACTTTCATATCATCATATTTTAGGATTTTAAATAGTTCAGCTGGAAATCCATTACCTCCACTAGCTTTGTTTTAGCAACCTTGTCTAGAGGCTTTACCTACCCTGTCTAGATGTTTCTCATTTTTAATTTTAAAGAACCAAATTTTTGTCTTCCTAATTTTTTCTGTTTTTCCTTTTTCTCAATTTCATTGATTTCTGCATTAATTTTTAATATATTTCTACTATTTGCTCTAACTCACTCAACTTTTCCAGTGCAGTAAGGTAGAAACTGAGGTTATTGATTTTATATCTTTCTTCCTTTCTAATATATACATTTAATGCTACAAATTTACCTCTATAAGCACTGATTAAGCATGATTACAGAATTTTTGCTGTTATAAATTTCAGTTTCATTTAGTTGTAAATAAATTTTATTTTCTCTTGGGTCATCTTATTTTTACCCATGAATTAATTACATGTGATTCTAGCCAAAATGCCAAGAAGCGATGCTCATGGACTATTTACTTCAATTAGTTGGGGCTTTTCCAGCTATTTGTCTGTTACTGATTTCAAATTTAATTTCATTATATGATCTTAAAAGTGCTTTGTACAATTTCTGTTCTTTAAATTTTTTAAGGTATATTTTATGTTCTAGCACATGACCCAATCTGGTGAATTTTGTGTGTGAGCATGAGGAGAATATGTACTCTACTATTATTTGGAGTGTTCTATAAATGTCAATTAGGTCAAGTTAACAGATAGTGCTGTTCAAGTCATCTATATTCTTACTGATTTCCTGCTTGCTTGATCTATCAGTTATCAAGACAGGAGTATCAAAATGCCAAACTATAGTTGTGGATTTGTCTATTTCTTCTTTAATTTCCATTAGTTTTTGTCTCATATATTTTGAAACTCGTCTGGTATATTTAAAAAAAAAAAATGCTATCTTGATCCAGTTTTGAGGCCCTGGCTAGAGACTAGTTGTTACAAATAGCTGTGAAAAGACGGGAAGCGAAAAGTAAAGGAGAAAAGGAAAGATATTCTCATCTGAATGCAGAGTTCCAAAGAATAGAAAGGAGAGATAAGAAAGCCTTCCTCAGTGATCAATGCAAAGAAATAGAGGAAAACAACAGAATGGGAAAGACTAGAGATCTTTTCAAGAAAATTAGAGATACCAAGGGAACATCTCATGCAAAGATGGGCTTAATAAAGGACAGAAATGGTAGGGACCTAACAGAAGCAGAAAATATTAAGAAGAGGTGGCAAGAATACACAGAAGAACTGTACAAAAAAGATCTTCACGACCCAGATAATCATGATGGTGTGATCACTCACCTAGAGCCAGACATCCTGGAATGTGAAGTCAAGTGGGCCTTAGAAAGCATCACTATAAACAAAGCTAGTGGAGGTGATGGAATTCCAGTTGAGCTATTTCAAATCCTGAAAGATGACTCTGTGGAAGTGTTGCACTCAATATGCCAGCAAATCTGGAAAACTCAGCAGTGGCCACAGGACTGGAAAAGGTCAGTTTTCATTCCAATCACAAAGAAAGGCAATGCCAAAGAATGCTCAGACTACAGCACAATTGCACTCATCTCTCAGGCTAACAAAGTAATGCTCAAAATTCTCCAAGCCAGGCTTCAACCATACGTGAACCATGAACTTCCAGATGTTCAAGCTGGTTTTAGAAAAGGCAGAGGAACCAGAGATCAAATTGCCAACATCTGATGGATCATCGAAAAAGCAAGAGAGTACAGGAAACCATCTATTTCCATTTTATTGACTATGTCAAAGCCTTTGACTGTGTGGATCACAATAAACTGTGGAAAATTCTGAAAGAGATGGGAATACCAGACCATCTGACCTGCCTCTTGAGAAACCTGTATGCAGGTCAGGAAGCAACAGTTAGAACTGGACATGGAACAACAGACTGGTTCCAAATAGGAAAAGGAGTATGTCAAGGCTGTATATTGTCACCCAGCTTATTTAATTTATATGCAGAGTACATCATGAGAAACGCTGGGCTGGATGAAACACAAGCTGGAATCAAGGTTGCTGGGAGAAATATCAATAACCTCAGATATGCGGATGACACCACCCTTATGGCAGAAAGTGAAGAGGAACTAAAAAGCCTCTTGATGAAAGTAAAAGAGGAGAGTGAAAAAGTTGGCTTAGAGCTCAACGTTCAGAAAACTAAGATCATGGCATCTGGTCCCATCACTTAATGGCAGATAGATGGGGAAACAATGGAAATAGTGGCTGACTTTATTTTTCTGTGCTCCAAAATCACTACAGATGGTGACTGCACCCATGAAATTAAAAGATGCTTACTCCTTGGAAGGAAGGTTATGACCAACCTAGATAGCATATTTAAAAGCAGAGACATTTCTTTGCCAACAAAGGTCTGTCTAGTCAAGGCTATGGTTTTTCCTATAGTTATGTATGGATGTGAGAGTTGGACTATTAAGAAAACTGAGTGCAGAATTGATGCTTTTGAACTGTGGTGTTGGAGAAGACTCTTGAGAGTTCCTTGTACTGCAAGGAAATCCACCTGCCCATTCTAAAGGAGATCAGTCTTGGGTGTTCATTGGAAGGACTGATTTGAAGCTCAAATTCCAATACTTTGGCCACCTGATGTGAAGAGCTGACTCACTGGAAAAGACACTGATGCTGGGAAAGATTGAGGCCAGGAGGAGAAAGGGACAACAGAGGATGAGATGGCTGGATGGCATCACCGACTCAATGGACATGGGTTTGGGTGGACTCTGGGTGTTGGGGATGGACAGGGAGGCCTGGTGTGCTGGGGTTTTTGGGGTCACAATGAGTCGGACAAGACCGAGAAACTGAACTGAACTGAGAGACTAGTTACTTCCTTTCATTGATCGTCCAACAAAGTTCACATTCCCAATTATTCTATTGGACATCTCACTCTCACACTCTGGACCACTAAGTGCCTGCCCTAATTTCCCCAGTGAGGTACTAGATAATCAGGGACAGCCCCATGCCCCAGAACTTGCTGAAACTAATCACATTCATCATTCTCAAACCAGCTTCCCCTGTCTTTCCCTTTTCTTCCACAGAAACCTGAGTGGCCTTGCATGCTGTGTTGTGTTATTCTCAGGGGACTTTAAGTTAAGTAAACTATAAACTTCCCCATCTTCCCTCTCTTGATCTCTGTCTGGCCTCATCATACTTTACCAGGGTAATATGGTTAAAACAGTTGCTAGATACAATCATGTTTAGGAATTTTATGTCTTTTTTTATAAAAGTGATCTCTTTGTCATTGTAAAGTGTCCCTGATACTCTTCTTTTGCCTGAAGTTGGCTTTATGTGAAATTATAGTTACTACAGATTTCCTTTGATTAGTGTTAGCATGTTATATCTTATTGCAACTCTTTACTTTAAATTTACTCTTTAAAAATTATCAATTTTATATAGACAGCACTTAGTTGTTTTTTTTTAAATCCAACCTATCAATTTCTCTCTTTTAACTGTATTTAAACTATTTACATATAAAGTGATTTTCAATATATTTCAATTAAAATTTTGCTCTTTTCTGTTCATTACATTTATTCATTTGTACATTTGTTCACAATTTTTTTAGACTTCCAAATTTTAAATGAGAATTTTTATGCTTCAATTTTATCTAATCTATTAAGCTATCAATTATACTTAAAAAGTAGTGTAGCAAAAGTGTGTGAGATAGATTTTGAACAATCTAAAGCTACTTAGAATAGTAGCATACTACTCATGTGTTGTGCAGGAAACACAGCAAAATATCTATCCCATGTTCCTCCTTCTCATCCCTTTTTCACTGTTGTCATTGATTTCACTTTTATATTTGCTCTACATACTCAATACTTTGTTACATGATTTCGTTAAACATTCAGTTATCTTTTACATCAATTTAGTATAAGAAAAATCAAATCCTGTATTTCACCCTTATTTATTCCTTTTCTGAGTTATTGCTGTAGTTCTTTGGGTTTCTTGCACTCCAGCTTCATTCAATATCTTAAATCTGTGGTTTTTAGGCTTTTCAATAAATTTGAAAACTTTTCCACCATTATCTCTTCAAAGAATGTTTTATCTTTCATTTCTTTTATGGACTATTTACATATATATTAGGTTATCTGAAGTTTTCACAGATCACTGATGATATATTCACTTTCTTCTAAAATTTTTCTGTGTTTTTTATTAATTGTTTATTTCATTTTTTCTATTTTTCTTTATTTTATAAATTTTCTTTATTTTGTGTGGCATATTTTCTGCTGTTGTATAATCAGCTTTACTAATTTTTTCTTGTGCAGTATCTACTCTGTTGTTAATCCTATGCAGTTAATTTTTCAATTCGCACACTAACATTCATTTGCTGAAATTGATTTGGTTCTGTTTTTTTCTATGTCTCTCCCTAGGTTTTAAAATATAGAGAATCCAAGGGGGTAGAAATGTAGCAGTGATTGCTATGAACTGAAATTTGAGAAGCATACTTGGATATGTGAGTCTCTTCATGCCAGTGAAGCAACAGACAAAGAAGGAAGATGCTATAGTGACTGGGATGATTGATTCTAGCTATCAAGAAGAAATCAATTTGTTTTTACACAGTGCAGATAAGGAAGACTATGTTTGGAATGCAGAAAATCTAAGGAACTTCTTAGTACTATGTCCTTAGTGCTAGTAATTACAATAAATGGAAAACTATAATAATACGGCTTAAACAGGACTGTTCAGGAGTGAAGTCATCGTCATCTCACATATATATCACTTGCTTACGGAAAAAGCCATGTCTAGCAAAAGAAAAATGAAAGTGAAAAAGTGTTAGTTGCTCAGTCGTGTCCGTCTCTTTGCGATCTCAGGGACTGTAGCCTGCCAGGCTCTTCTGTTCATGGAACTCTCCAGGCAAGAATACTGGAGTGGGTAGCCTTTCCCTTCTCCAAGGGTCCTTCCCAACCCAGGGATCGAACCCAGATCTCCTGCATTACAAGCAGATTCTTTACCATCTGAGCCACAAGGGACCATCAAGAAGAGAAAGTAGGTATAAATACCAAATACAGTCGTGTGGTGACCAGTTGCAGAAGTGAGAACTGTAATTGCTAAGAGTATGTTTTTCCTAATTTTCACAAGCATATATTTGTATATACAAACCATTTTTTTGTGTTTTCTTTACTCATTTTATCCACTCATAGTCTAATAAAATATTTGTTGATAATAGTTAACTTTATAACTTCATATGGAAAAATACAAAAATCCATTTAGCGCATAATGACTTCATTCAAATCCCTGCATTAAGAGATTTGACTGAGGTCAAGCATATTTTCTAACAACTTAATGTCTTTGTCCCTAGGATGATCCCAGCCACCCTCTAAAATGCCTGCTGAAGAAAATAAGAAAGCTCAGTGTTGCCAGGAAAATTTAATGTTTGTTCTAGCCAAAACCTGGTGATTGGCAGATAGGCCCCTGAACTTCCTTTTAGAGTAGTTAATTTAGAAAGTTTGCAATTATAAATCCTTTCTCAGACTTTTGAGATGTAAATCTTCCATCAACAAGCACCATCTATTCCAGGACCTAAGAGCTGTCTCTGAAATGCAAACATCTAGGAAGATAGCTCTCACAACGCACCCTGCTCAGCTGCAAGGGTAAGGACCTACAGGGAGCGCCATGCTCCAACTTGTACTCCTACCTCCTGTCTAAAAGATAGGAGAGGTTTGTTTCTCCTCCAAATAAGTATCAATTAGCATACCTCGTGGTCTAGTCAAATGGAGCAAATCCCCTTTCTACTCTTCAGTACCCTTTCCCTAGCACATCCAAGCCTTCAAAACCTCTTTTGCCTTTTGTTTTTGTGAAATTGAATTCACTTCATGCTGGATTCTCCCCTGTTGCAGTAGTAGTTACCATCCTTTTGGTTTTAACTGGGCTTCCAGGTGGCTTAGAGTTAAAGAATTAGCCTGTCAATGCCCGAGACACAAGAGACATCAGTTCAATCACTGGGTCAGGAAGATCCCCTTGAGGAAAAAATGGCAACCCACTCCAGAATTCTTGCTTGGGAAATCCCATGGACAGAGGAGCCTGGTTGGCTGTAGTCCATTGAGTATCATAGAGTTGGACATGACTGAGCACACACCAGCATAACTCTAACTAGTATCCTTACTGTTTTGACTAGTGTCTGCCTTTATTTTAAAAATTACTTAATATCAAAAGGATGATGTGAATCAGTCATTGGCAGTAGAAACTGTGTCTTCTGAGGAAAGGTTTAGCATATTTTTGCTTGTATGTGGAATAGCTGTATCATGTTAAACAGTAAATAAGACTATGTTCATGTCTTTATTTCGGAGAAGGCAATGGCACCCCACTCCAGTACTCTTGCCTGGAAAATCCCGTGGATGGAGGAGCCTGGAAGGCTGCAGTCCATGGGGTCGCTAAGAGTCAGACATGACTAAGCGACTTCACTTTCACGTTTCACTTTCATGCATTGGAGAAGGAAATGGCAACCCACTCCAGTGTTCTTGCCTGGAGAATCCCAGAGACGGGGGAGCCTGGTGGGCTGCTGTCTATGGGGTCGCACAGAGTCAGACACGACTGAAGCGACTTAGCAGCAGCAGCAGCAGCACATGCTTTTGGTTGTCAAATCCAAAACATCATTACCAAGACCAATATCAGGGAACTTTTCCCTCATGTGTTCTTTAGTTGTTGTTGTTCAGTCGCTCAGTCATGTCTGGCTCTGCTACGCCATGGACTGCAGCATGCCAGGCTTCCCTGTCCTTCACCATCTCCCTGAGCTTGCTCAAACTCATGTCCATTAAGTCAGTGATGCCATCCAACCATTTTGTCATCCTCTGTCATCTCCTTCTTCTCCTGCCTTCAAGCTTTCCCAGCATCAGTCTTCCCCAATAAGTCAGCACCTCACATCTGGTAGCCAAGGTATTAGATCTTCAGCTTCAGCATCAGTCCTTCTAAAGAATATTCAGAATTGATTTCCTTTAGGATTGACTGGTTTGATCTTCTTTAGGATTTGATCTCCTTGCAGTCCAAGGGAATCTCACGAGTCTTCTCCAACACCACAGTTCAAAAACTTCAGTTCTTTGGCGCTCAACTTTCTTTATGGTCCAACTTTCTCATCCATACAGGACTTCTGGAAAAACTGTATCTTTGACTAGATGGACCTTTGGTGGCAAAGTAATGTCTCTGCTTTTTAATATGCTGTCTAGGTTTGTCATAGCTTTTCTTCCAAGGAGCAAGCTTCTTCTAATTCCATGGCTGCAGTCACCATCTTCAGTGATTTTGAAGCCCAAGAAAATTAAGTCTCTCACTGTTTCCCTATCTATTTGCTGTGAAGTGATGGGACTGGAAACCAGGATCTTCATTTTTTGAATGTTCAGTTTTAAACCAGCTTTTTCATTCTCCTCATTCACCTTCATCAAGAGGCTCTTAGTTCCTCCTTGCTTTCTGACATAAGGGTGGTATCATCTGCAAATCTGAGATTATTGATATTTCTCCCTGCAATCTTTTCTTTAGTAGTTTCACAGTTTCAGGTCTTGCATTTAAATTTCATTGCTCCTGTAGATTGCCTTGAGTAGTGCAGGGATTTTCAGAACATTTATTTTTACCATTCATTTGCATGAGGTATCTTATCATACTTTTGTATGCCTTAAATTTTTTCATCAATGTTTTACAGATTTCAATGTACATATCTTTCACCTCCTTGATTAAATTTATTCCTGAGTATTTTGTTTATGCTATTGTAAGCAGGGTTGTTTTCTTAATTTCCATTTCTGATAATTACTTGTTAGTGTATAAAAATACAACTGATTCATGTATGTTGATTTTGTATCCTGCTACTTTACTGCATTTATCAGCTCTGAGTTTTTTGGTAGAGATTTTGATTTTTTTTTTATATAGAAGTTCATATCATACACAAACAGAGTTATTTTAATGTTTTTCTTGCAGATTTAGATGGCTTATTTTGTTTGTTTTTTACTAATTTCTCTATCTAGAACTTGTGGTGCAGTGTTGAACAGAAGTGGTGAGAGTGGCACCTTTGTCTTGTTCCTGATCTTGAAAGAAAAGTTTATAACTTTTTACTGTGGAGTGTGATGTTAGTTGTGGGCTTGTAACATATGACTCATATTATGTTGAAGTTTGTTCCCTCTGCACTCACTTTGGTGAGAGTTTTTTTATCACGAATGGATATTGAATTTTGTCAAATGCTTGTTTTCTGTATGTATTGAGATCATGTGATTTTATCCTTCATTTTATCTTTATCTACATTTTAATGTGGTATATCATATTAACTGATTTATGTGTGTTGAAACATCCTTGTATCCCAGGATAAATCCCACCAGAACATGGTATACTATCCTTTTAATGCGCTATTGAATTTAGTGTGCTTGTATTTTATTGAGGGCTTTTTCATCTACGTTCTTTAAATATATTAGCCTCTGATTTTCTTTTCTTGTAGTATTCTTGTCTTGATTTGGTATAGGGCAATATTGGCATCATAAAGTTAGTTTGGAAGTGTTTCTTTCTATTTAATTTTAAAAAGTTTGTGAAGAGCATGGGAAACAATCAACAAAATTAAAAAGCAATTTATACAATGAGAGAAAATATTTGGTACCATATATCCAATAATGGGTTGATTATATCTATCTATCTATCTTATATATATATATATATGCTCAGTAGGAAAAAAATCCAAAACAAGAAATAACCCATCTGAAAACTGAACAAAGGATCTGAATAGACATTTTTCTACAGAAGACATACAAATGGTTGATAAGCATATAAAAAATGCTCAATATCACTAATCTTCAAGGAAATGCAAATCAAAACCACAATGCTACCTTGCATAATAAGTGACTTTGAAAGTTAATACAACATTTTCTGTACGTTAGCACAACTACTTATGGTACACTGAAGTGTACAAGAATACTGGAGTGGGTTGTCATTTCCTTCTCCAACAGAAGAAAGTACAGTAAAATTTATACTAGGGAAGAAAGAAGAGAGATTTCACTTTGAGATGAAATTGAGTATAGAGATTCTGTTTAATTTTATTATTTTGTTTTCTTGATTTCTCTCTCTCAATTCTTTTTGCTCATTTCCCTCATTTTCTTGAATTCTTGCTAGATCTTTTAAATGCAAATCTGTAGGTTAAGTTTTCAAATACATATTCAAACTTGACAATTGAAAAATCAATTGCTTTCATCCTCTTCATTCCATTTCACTCTTCTATCTCAATTCTTCATTTCAATAATTAATTTGAACAAAATCCTATAATTATCTCTCAGTTTATTTAGTTAAATAAAAGCGACTTTGCACACACACATTCTCTTTAATCGTGTGCTGCTGCTGCTAAGTCGCTTTAGTCGTGTCCGACTCTGTGAGATCCCATAGAAGGCAGCCCACCAGGCTCCCCCGTCTCTGGGATTCTCCAGGCAAGAATACTGGAATGGGTTGCCATTTCCTTCTCCAGTGCATGAAAGCGAAACGTGAAAGTGAAGTCGCTTAGTCGTGTCTGATCCCTAGCGACCCCATGGACTGCAGCCTACCAGGCTCCTCCGTCCATTTCTCCGTCGCTCCAGGCGAGAGTACTTGAGTGGGGTGCCATTGCCTTCTCTGTTCAATTGTGTGATATTAGGACAAATTTGTAAGAAAATTTGTTTAGCAATGCTAAAGAAGAAAAGCAAATTGAAACAAGTTCTGAAGGCACATCCCATGATGTATCCCATAAATTTGCAAGGTGTAAAATCTCTAAAGGCATTTATTTGAGTTGTAATTTATAAATTTTGTGTCTAAAGTGTCCTTGGGAGATTCCCTTTTTAAACCTTTTAATATATCTTAATTGTTTTCATCTGCTGCAGAACTTTCAAGTTGATACAAATGTGTGTGTGTGTGTGTGCACACTCAATCGTGTCTGGCTCTTTGCAATCCCATGAGCTATAGCCCACAGGTTCCCCTGTCTATGGGATTTTCTAGGCAAGAACTTTGGAGTGGGTTGCTGTTTCCTACTACAGGGAATCTTCCCCACCCAGGAATTTAACCTGTGTTGCCTGTGGCTCCTGCATTGACAGGGAGATTCTTTATCAATGGACGACCTGGGAAGCCCAAGTTGCTATCATATCTTAATAAAGAGAATGCCCAGGACCTTTTTAATATGGAACTCACACATGAATTGGAAATAACCTTATTGCTATGGTTCACCTGATAGCACTCAGTAGTCCAGCAGATCATGGCTTAAAAACTGACACCATAGTGGTAATTCATAACCAGTTCTAAGTGCTCTTCCAGCACGGTTCTGGGTCAAAAGCACTATTACCCTTCATTTCTAGTTCATACATGATTCAACCCATCAGTTTTACTTTGATAAATCTTCTCTTGAGAATAGAATGTGATGTTTATCGTGGAAAGATATGTGTGAAGCTGTACTCAGTGGATAAGAAACAGTTGTAAATAAGCAGAAAGATAGACTTATATATATCCTAGAATGATAAGGATAAGTGTGAAGATATAGTTAGTGGATACACAAACAAAGATAAATTCTTTCCAATTTATCCCATTTAGTCTACACACACACACACACACACACACACACCCTCAAATATACCCAGCGGATAGTATAAAATATAAGGAACTATGAACAAAGGGTGAGAGCAATAACTCACATTCCCATTTTCTAAAATAACTATACTACATCTTACCTCCATTAAATCCTGCACTCCTCAACCTTTCTCAGCTAACAACATTGCTTCACTCTTTGGAGAAGATAAAAGTTCTCAGACAGAGCTCTCTGCTTTCTTCACTGTGTCCATGTGCATATTCTCCTTTTTGCTCTTCTACAAGGCTATGAAACACCTTGCTTCTATCCAAGGAAAGTCCTTGGCTTGGGTAATGAACCCAATTCCATATACATCACCTTTACAAGAACTTCAATCTTACACATTTCTTTTTGGCTTGTATCATCAGGAATTGTGTTTTACTGGGACAGTGTCTTACTATACTTCATCAATATTGTATATTATTACCTACAATATATTACTTCCACTTTTAAAGTGAAAAAAAATGTTCAGTAAGATAGAGAGCTAGTAAATAGTATATTTAATTTTATAATGATATTTCCACTTACAAGTTTACCCTGCTAGTTATTATAAGCCATTTTATTTATTCTAGATTTTACTTTTTATCAACTTACCCTTCCTTAACTGCTGCTGCTGCTAAGTCGCTTCAGTCGTGTCTGACTCTCTGCAACCCCATAGACGGCAGCCCACCAGGCTCCCCCGTCCCTGGGATTCTCAAGGCAAGAACACTGGAGTGGGTTGCCATTTCCTTCTCCAGTGCACGAAAGTGAAAAGTGAAAGTGAAGTCGCTCAGCCGTGTCTGACTCTTCGCGACCCCATGGACTGCAGCCCACCAGGCTCCTCCGTCCATGGGATTTTCCAGGCAAGAGTACTGGAGTGGATCGCCTAGACATGATAATACCCTGATAATTATAATATATTCACAATGTGTCCATTAATTCCACCAATACTTATTGAATATTGCTTGCAGGTATAGTTCTAGATGTTGGAGACTCAAAACTAATACTTTTGCATTTTTGCAATTCATATTGTAATGAGGAGTGTTAGAAGCATGATAGGGATGATAAATAATAAATATAATAAATAAATTATAATGAAGATTAGAGAGTGATGAAAATGAAACTCGCTCAGTTGTATCCAACTCTTTGCGACCCCATAGACTATACAGTCCATGGAATTCTCTAGGCAAGAATACTGGAGTGGGTAGCCTTTCCCTTCTCCAGGGTATCTTCCAAACCCAGGGACTGAACCCAGGTCTCCTGCATTGCAGGTGGATTCTTTACCAGCTGAGCCACAAGGGAAGCCCAAGAATACTGGAGTGGGTAGACTATCCCTTCTCCAGGGGATCATCCCAACCCAGAAATGGAACTGGGGTCTCCTACATTGCAGGCAGATTCTTTACCAGCTGAGCTATCAGGGAAGTGACAGGTTGTGGGGGAAAAAAAAAAGAGTGAGAGAATGGAAATTGTGAAGAAGGCATTGGAACATTTAATGAGTGCTCAGATGGGCCTCTCAGATGAAACTATGCAAAGATAAGAAAGAGAAAAGGAGTGAATCTGACACTTGAATTAAAACATGTTCCAGAAAAGAAAAAGAAAAAAAGAGCTATAGGGTAATGGAGTAGCTGTAACAGAGATGAGGTCAGAAATATAAAATATGGTCAAACTGTGAGATCCTTTAATGCTATCATATGGACTTTAGTTATTTTTATAAAAAATGGTAGCTAGTTGGAAGGAGGTTCAAGAGGGAGGAGACATATGTATACCTATGGCTGATTTCATGCTGATGTATGGCAGAAATCAGGCTTCCCTGGTAGCTCAGCTGGTCAAGAATTCACCTGCAGTGCAGGAGACCCTGGTTTGGTTCCTGGGTTTGGAATATCCCCTGAAAAGGAATGGGCTGCCCACTCTGGTATTCCTGAGTTTCCCTGGTGGCTCAGATGGTAAAGAATCCACCTGCAATGCAAGAGATCTGGTTTTGATACCTGGGTTGGAAAAATCCCCTGGAGGAGTGATGGCAACCCACTCCAGTATTCTTGTCTGGAGAATCCCCATGAACAGAGGAGACTGGCAGGCTACCATCCGTGGGGTCACAAAGAATTGGATACGACTGAGCAACTAAGCACAGCACAGCACATGGCAGAAACAAACACAATATTGTGAAACAATTATTCTTTAACTAAAAATAAATTAAAATGTAAAAAATAAATTTAAAAATAGTAGGTAGTAGATGATTCTCAGCAGAAGTGTAATATAACTTGTTTATACAGAATTATCTGGATATTGGTATATTTTAGGGTAGCAAGGAGTAGCAAGGTGTTGGACATAAGGCTAATTCAATGATCCAAGAGACATTTGATTACCAACATTGGAAGTGGTAAAACCTGGTTGTATTTTGAAAATAAATTCAAGGTATTTCCTGGTGGATTAGATGAAGGGAGCAAGGAAGGAATGAAAGGAGTCAAGGTGACTCCAGAGTTAGTTCCTCTGTCATGTCCAACTATTTGCGACCCATCGATTACAGTCCATCAGGTTCCTCTATCCAGGGAATTCTCCAAGCAAGAATACTGGAGTGGGTTGCCATTCCTTTCTCCAAGTGTCTTTAATTGAGCAAATTGAAAAGACGGTTGTCATTCATTCAGAGGTACAAATCTATGGGTGCTGCTGATTTGAGGGCAGTGTTTAGTTTGAGATACAAGTTAGATATGAAAGTTATGATGGTGACTAGCAGGTTGAGTATATTAGTTTTGGTTTCAGGAAAGTGGTCCATTCTGGAGATAAGAATTTGGGAATCATCAGCATATAGATGACATTTAAAGAAATTAGAATGGATGAAATTACCAAACAAGTGAGTGTAGGTAGTCAGAGAATAGAAGAGGTCTAAGAAGTAAACATTTGGGCACCTCAGATTTAGAAGGTCTAGGAAAATAGGAAAAGTGAGAAAATGAGACTAAGAAACACTATCGAGGTAAGAGGAAAAATAAGTCATGTTTGAGAAGTCAAATGATTAACCTTAATAAATGCTGTTGCTGAGTCAAGTAAAATTAGAACTGATAATAAAATAAGGGTTTAAATATTATAGAGGTTAATGGTATACTTGGATAGTAGAGTACAATAGAGTGGTGGAAAAGAATACTTGAATAGACTAGATTTAAGAGAGATTGGCAGAAAAGATAATAGTTTTTTCATAATAACTATGAGGATTTGTCAGTAAGAAGTTCTTGAAAAGCAGAGAATAGGAAGAAATTTCAGGAGTCAATGTCACATGATGAACAGATACCCAAGAGGAGGAAGTCTTATTCTAAAGCCAGAACAAGAAAGGAAAGTGAAAGTGTTAGTCACTCAGTCATGTCTGACTCTTTGTGACCCTGTAGACTGTAGCCCATGGACAAGCTCCTCTGTCCATGAAATTCTCTAGGTAAGAATATTGGGAGTGGTTTGTCATTCCCTTCTCCGGGGGATCTGCCCAGCCAAGGAGTTGAACCCAAGTCTCCTGTATTGCAGGCAGTTCTTTACCACTTGAGCCACCAGAGAAGCCCACAAGAAAGGATGAAAGAGAAGATACTTTGAATCAAGAAGGAATATTCACTAAGAGTTCAGAAACTGCAGTCTTACAGAGGCTTTAACTTACTTGAATCTCTATAGATTCACATACATAAGTAGATTTTACTTGGCTTAAAGATGATGATCTACCCAAGCTCAATATTTCTTGGTACACATTAAGCAGTACAGCCAATATTCCTGGGTTATGCCTCATTTGAACTTCATAAAACATCTTTAATGAGTAAATTTTCTTTTTCCTTTTCTTAATTTATTTTCCAGGTCAAATTATTGCCTGCAAATTATGAGAACACAGAGGTTACTTTTTGAGGAATTAATGAGAGGGAGAAATCATCTGTGTATTTTTAAAGTGTACAGTAGGAAAGAAATATTAAGAATTAAACTAAGAAGTGAAAGTTACATTGCTATGGCTAATGTTATTAGGCCTTAGGCTTTAATTTCATTCTTTAGCTTTCCAAATTGAATTTAAATGTTCTGAATTAGAAATTCTCCCCTTTGTAAGTTACGTGTTATGTGTTAAATACATGAATGACATTGTTTTACATATTATCTTAGCTAAATTATACAGAAGTTTGATCAATGCAACAACAACCAGGAGGTTGGACTTTGGTTTTTCAGCCTCTTCTATTGCTATGTTTCTAATTTTATTTCCATGTGTTCAATATCCATTGCAAATACATTACCATTAGAAAGTTTTAGGTGTATCTATTTTTTAAAATTGAAAACCTAGTGAAATTAGCTGATTGCTTTAAGCAACATGCTATTTTAATTACTGTGCATTTAGCTATTATCAATATTTGCTATGCCTATTATTTATTAATTAGTAAAACACATTTAAAAATCATCAAAACCCATTTTCTAATATTAGTGAAAAATGGGATAACTATGTCTTACTGGAAACCTTTAAAATAAAGTTTATGACCCATTGAAAGTGAAATTCCTCAAACTACTTCTCTATTTATATATCTTATTGAAGATAATATCTGGCATTGGCATTCAATATTACATACCTGAAGAGTCATCACAGGCTCAACAGTTTGTTGCAAACAAGAAAGAAATATTTGTTTCATATAATTCATAAGAGAAATGCACACTCAGCTTAGAGAATATAAACTACAAAGCAAAAAAGAAAAGGATCACTTTCATTTATAAAAATAGTAGCTATCAGTATGATTTATATGTTTATCAATTCTCAAATGGAAAAAAAGATGCTGATGCAAACCATAAAAATTTAAATCCAGAATGGTTAGAACTCAAACTTGCATAGATATTCTCAAAATGGGGACAGTTCCTGTTGTTTTATTATTTGGAATGTTCACTTTCACTCTAGATATTGATATGGCAAAAAAAATAACTGTGGACTGTATTCATACACATTTCAGATAGAGGTATGCCTCTTTGTCTACCATTATTATTTAACAGAAAATTGGTCTGGTTATTTTGAACACAAAAACATCCATATTACTAGAAAAATTTCTTTTGGATATTTGCATCCTCATTTTAGATATTCTAAGTATAATGTTTTCTTTGTCAAATTTTTTCTTTCCCATGCTTGGCCAGTTATATCCTTCTGAACTGTAAAACATATAAGAGGTTATTAACCGGGGAAATATCTTAAAAATTTGATGAGTTCAGGGCAGCTCTAGTTTTGTTTCATTGTCAACTAGGGAAGCACCATGATAACTGATTTGTAGAATAGTTTAAATACCTGACAATGAATTAGGTGAATCTGACATACTGTCCTATTATAAGTAATAGCTATAGAAAAACAAAAACAAAACCTTGTTTACATTCTAGGAATATTTACCCTGAGGATTAGTAACTTAAAACAGATGAAGTAAAGAGGAAAAGAAACATTTATTTATCACTAATGGCTGTTTTCATTTTGAACTAAAAGGACATGTCTGTACTTTTCAGTAATAGCAGAATCTATCTCCAAGTGTCAGTCTCAAGGAAAAAAAATGTTGTTCATATAAAATTCATAGAACTAAAGGAGTTCCTGTCATAATGCTTTCAAGAGAGCACTGTCAAATCTCTTTGGGCCTTTAGTTTAAATGTCATTTCTAGTCAACTGCAGGGATTTTTAAAGTGTTTCAGCATCAGTTTTTTCCTAGGGATATATCGGGTCTTTCAGAGAATTTATGTTTTTTAATAAAAGACACTGTACTGCCAGTCTTTGTGAAATACCCTTCCAGATAGTGTCATTTGTAAATGACTTACAGGAGAAAATATGCAAGAATCTTTAATTCATTTTCAAGTGGTAGAAAATGGACAAAGATTGCAGGATAAGTGGTTCATGAATAATGAAGTTAACCCCACAGAGAAATTAGAGTGGGATACTCCTATAATCTTAGTCACTGAAGGGAAAGATTAATTATGATTCAAAACTATCCTGGGATTCCTCCAAAGGGATTCCAATATTGGAAGATTCAAGTGATTCCATCCTATGCTGGATCAAAACAAAAGGCAATCAGGTTATGATAAGTCTGGAAATGATCTCATACTGCTGCTGCTAAGTCGCTTCAGTCATGTCGGACTCTGTGCGACCCCAGAGATGGCAGCCCGACCAGGCTCCGCCATCCCTGGGATTCTCCAGGCAAGAACACTGGAGTGTGTTGTCATTTCCTTCTCCAATGCATGAAAGTGAAAAGTGAAATTGAAGTCGCTCAGTCATGTCCGACTCTTAGCGACCCCAAGGACTGTAGCCTACCAGGCTCCTCCGTCCATGGGATTTACCAGGCAAGAGTACTGGAGTATGTTGCCGTTGCCTTCTCCGAATGATCTCATAGAGACTTATTAATGTCTTAATTCCTTTTACCAACCTTTCCTAAAACAAATATCATATATATCTTTGATTTTCTCTTTCCCACCTGACAATTCATAATTTGTTACAACTTTTATAAGATGCATGCCATGAAAGTGATATCTTCCTTTCTTCCCAAAATACTTTGAAAATGTTTCTTCTGCTAGACTTGGTCTTAGAAAATTGTTGTCATCTACTCAAAGTATTAATGGAGTCATTATTTTCATCACCTGCCAAAACTGTTAGTCTTTATTATCACAAAAACTATTTAAAGCAGTAGTTTCCTCCATATATGTTATTGTTAGCATTTTAATTTCAGCTTATTATTTATTTAGTCTTCATGATTCTTATTGCGAGTTAGCTAACAGCAAGGCTTCTCTGATAGCTCAGTTGGTAAAGAATCTGCCTGCAATCCAGGAGACCCCAGTTTGATTCCTGGGTCGGGAAGATCCCACATGGAGAAGGGATAGGCTACCCAATGCAGCATTCTTGGGCTTCCCTTGTGGATCAGCTGTTAAAGAATCCACTTGAAATGTGGGAGACCTGGGTTCAGTCCCTGGGTTGGGAAGACCCCCTGAAGAAGGGAAAGGCTACCCACTCCAGTATTCTTGCCTGGAGAATTCCATGGAATGTATAGTCTATGGGATCGCAAAGAGTCGGACAGGACTGAGCGACTTTCACTTTCACTTTTATCCCAGATGGTGCTAATGGTAAAGGACTCACATGCCAATACAGGAGACATAAGAGATCGGGGTTCCATTTCTGGGTTGGGAAGATCTCCTGGAGGAGGGCACAGCAACTCACTCCAGAATTCTTGCCTGGAGAATACCATGGACAGAGGAGCCTGTCCATGGAGTTTCAAAGAGTTGGACAGGACTAAAGTGGCTTAGCACACACAAACAGCAACCAAATGAAACAAGTTAAATATTTGAAGTGTGAGTAAGGAGAAATGTTTTGAAACTGAAATCAAATGGAGATAATAATTCCATAGTTGAAGTATTATACTATGTCCAATCTGGAGACAGAAATCACATAATAATTTAAATGAAAGAACAAGATTAAATCCCAGTATTCTGATGAAATTAAAATAATTTAAATACATTTATAAAAATGGTCAGTGAGTTTAGAAAAAGAACACAGAAACACATTAAAGACTTCAACAACATTTAGAAAATATAAAAAGAATCAGTCAAAACTGGACAATACAAAGCTGAAATGAAAAAGGAGGGAACCAACACCACAGTAGGTGATATGGAATATCAATCAATATCATATAGTGTATTAACAAAACCAAAAATGAAAATCACAGAATCATTTTAATAGCTGCAGAAAAAATAATTTGACAAAATACAATATCCATTTGTGGTGAAAACTCTCAACACAATGTGTATAGAGAGGGACATACCTCAACATAATAAAGGCCACTTAGGACAAACCCATAGCTAACATCATACTCAATGGTGAAAAGCTGAAAGCTTTTCTTGTAAGATCAGAAGCAAGACAAGGGTGCTTGTCTTGCCACTTTTATGCAACATAGTAGTGAAAACTCTAACCATGGCAATTAAGCTAGAAAAAGAGAAAATATGTATCTAAACTGGAAGGGAAGAAGTAAAGCTGTCACTATTTGCAGATGATATAATATTATATACAGAAAACCCTAAAGACGCCACTAAAATCTATTATAACTAATAATTCAGTAAAGTTGCAGAAAAAAAATTAATATACAGAAACCTGTGGCATTTCTATACACTAATAAAGAAGTATCAGTGAGAGAAATCAAGACCATAATCACATTTACAATCATATCAAAAAGAACCAGATATCTAGAAATAAATTTAACCAAGGAACTGGAGGGATTCTCTGGTGGCTCAGATGGTAGAGTCTGCCTGAAATGCGGGAGACCTGGGTTCAATCCCTGGGTCGAGAAGATCTCCTGGAGAAGGAAATGGCAACCCACTATTCTTGCCTGGAAAATCCACTGGATGGAGGAGCCTGGTGGGCTACAGTCCATGGGGTTGCAAAGAAGTGAACATGACTGAGCGACTTCACTTTTACTTCTGAAAACTATATATCCTGAGATTATATATATATATATCAGTGGGTGGAAGCTCCACCCACTTGGTGGGCTGGAGGAGAGCTGTGAGAAATAGAAGGGCTGGAGACAACAGGGCACAGCCTGGTGTGACAGTGGCCTTTGCTGGCGCTTACGTAAGCAATACCTTAGCAGTCTCTCCACCACAGCTAACCTCCCAGGATGTCCACCAGCCCTGCAGAATGATTTCATCACAGACCAGAAGTGGTGGAAGCAGGGAGAAGTGATCAGCTGTGAAAGACAAAGGGGACTTGCCTCCGAGGCTGAGTCTGAAATGAATGGCCACAGATCCCTAAACAGGCAGCTCATTTTACCTCTATCTGCACATGGGCCCCACTGGTTTCAGCACTCCCCTCCACTGGGGTAAACCCACCCTGAGAAGAAAGAATCGGTTTGAGCCCGGATCTCAGAACTTCTGCTCCAAGCAACTGACAGGGCGGCCTCCACCTCTGACCGCATGGTGGTGATGGCAGCTAAGTAAAGAGGAAGCTTGTCTTCACATCCAGCACTCCTTCTAGCCCCTCCACCTACAGCTCCATTACCTAAGATGATAGCTTCCAGCAGAAACTGAGGAAAGGCATGACTTGCATCCACACCTCCAGCCCTCTTGCCAAAGGCTCTTACAACTCAATATCAAAAAAAAAAAAAAAAAAGCCAAATAAAAAAAAATTGGCAGAAGACCTAAATAGGCATTTTTCCAGAGAAGACATATAAATGGATAACAGGTACATAAAAATATGCTCAACATCACTGAATCAGAGAAATGTGAATCAAAAGAGTAATGAAATATCATCACACATGTGTCAGAATAGCTGAGCATTCAAAACACAAATGAAATTATAGGCATTAATTCCTTCTCCCTAGTATATATATTTACTATATTAATACATGTACGCTATATGTTAAATATATACCTTACATATTCTCTCTATAGATATATGCGTGGATGCATGTTAAGTCGCTTCAGCTGTGTCTGACTCTTTGTGACTCTATGGACTGTAGCCCACCAGGCTCCTGTGTCCATGGGATTCTCTAGACAAGAATGCTGGAGTGGGTTGCAATGCCCTCCTCCAGGGGATCTTCCTGACCTTAGGATTGAACCTGCGTCTCTTGTGACTCCTGCATTACAGGCAACTTCTTTACCACTGAGCCACTAGGGAAGCCCCTATAGATATATAGTATGCATTAAATATATATTTAAAACTGTATATATTCAGATAAAGTAGAGGGCAGACATTTTGTTAAGGTTTATTAATCTGGGAAATTTCACCCCAGGAAACAAGCAAATATGGTCTGGTATTGAATTTACTTAAAATTCTAAGAAAATATTGGAAAAATTTCTCCAGAGACAAGTCATTTAGTGGCTGAGCTAGTGTGAGGTTTAATTTATCAGATTAGTATAAACCATATTTACAAGACTCCACTAAATAGTTAAATCCTTAGCCACCTTATTAAAAACAATACAAAACCTCTTAGCTAGCTCTTTTCCTGTTTCATTCTTATTTCCTGTCCCAGTGAGCCTTCATTATTTCTTACTATCTCATCTAGATAATAATTTATTTTGCTTATTTTTATCTCCCATTAGATGGTAAACTCCATGAAAGCAAATGTTTTGGTACTTTGCTTGTTTGTTTTCCTCATGTATGAGTGTCTACAATAATACCAGACATATTTTAAGTGCTCAATATTTTTCTGATAACTAAATGAGTGAATACATTTCCAGTGGTCATGTATGGATGTGAGAGTTGGATGGTGAAGAAAGCTGAGCACCGAAGGATTGATGGTTTTGAACTGTGGTGTTGGAGAAGACTCTTGAGAGTCCCTTGGACTGCAAGGAGATCCAATCAATCCATCCTAAAGGAGATCAATCCTGGGTGTTCATTGGAAGGACTGATGTTGAAGCTGAAACTCCAATACTCTGGCCACCTCATGCGAAGAGTTGACTCATTGGAAAAGACCCTAATGCTGGGTAGGATTGGGGGCAAGAGGAGAAGGGGACGACAGAGGATGAGATGGTTGGATGGCATCACTGTCTCGATGGACATGGGTTTGGGTAGACTCCGGGAGTTGGTGATGTACAGAGAGGCCTGGCGTGCTGCAATTCATGGGGTCGCAAAGAGTCGAACACGACTGAGCGACTGAACTGAACTGAAATGAGTGAATGAATGAATATAGAATTCTTTTCAGAAAGGAGGGCTACTAATCTCATGAAACTTTAAGGGATATTTTTCTCTCAAGCACTTTACTAGAACGGAGGGGACATATTTTTCAGTCTTGCTGGCTGGTGCACATCAGCTAGAGAGAGTTAATCATCTGAAGTCAAGTGCTTGAGAGACTTTCTTCTGAATCATTATAGTGCTTATTGTCTAGTGGCCTTGGTATCCAAGGGAGGTTATTTATCCTTCTCCTGTGTTTCACTCTTTGAGAGTTAACCAGAAGCCAGAAGTAACAGCAATAGCCTGTTTCCAGTAGCAAAAACCTTGAGAATACTCATCCCAGTATTGCTGACTTTTTCTGCCTATACGAGCAAAGTTTCTGATAACCAGATGCAGTGTGGGGAGGTAAAGAGTGTTTAATCCTAAAAAGTTGTTTTACATACTTTGACTTGACAGCAAATGATAAACAAGAAGTCTAGGAATAGCTCAGAGAGGCATCCTTGGGAAATTTCAAATTCACATAGATACAGAAAAGGTTAAAATTATTATTTTTAAGCACTGTAAAAGTATTATTTAATTTTCACAACCATTCTCTGAGATAGAGAGATACCTGTTTTACAAATGAAGAAGTAGAGTTACCAAGAATTGCAGTAATGTGCCAAATGTCACACAGCCAGGCAACAGTGGAGCTGGGATTTGAATCTAGGCATCCTGACTCCAGAGTCTCTATTCTTGGTTGAAGTACCACATTTCTACACAAAAATAAGTGTGAGATCCTGAAAAGTTGGTGTTAAAGAAAAACCACAAGGATTAGGTATTTGACTTCACATCAATATTGTTTTAGAGGAGTTCAAAATGTGTTTTATAACATTATATTTTCTAACCAAAATTATTGTTTCTATTTCTCATTGCCTATTTTAGTAACTGTGACTAGTAGTCATCTAGTAACACAAATTAGAAAACTTAGACTCATTCAATATCTCTACTTCTTGTATACTTTCTACGTCTAATCAGTGGCCAAATCTTGTGGTGTATTTACATGAAAGATCAAAACAACTTTAATTTTTTTTTGCTAATTTTGTAACGTTTTAATTTTTTTTAGTTTTTTATTTTATATTGGAGTATAGCTGATTAACAACGTTGTGATGGTTTCAGGTGCACAGCAAAGTGACTCAGTCATAAATACACATGTGTCCATTCTCCTCTCAACTCTCTTCCCATCCAGGCCACATAACATTGAGCAGAGTTCCTTGTGTATACAGTAGGTCCTTGCTGGTTATCCATTTTAACTGTAACAATGTGTACACGTCAATCCCAAACTCTCTAACCATCCTTCCCCCCCATCCTTCCCCACTGGTAACCGTACATTTGTTCTCTAAGTCTGCGAGTCAAAACAGCTTTAATTTACTAGGCACCTGTAATCACAAACTGTGCAAGTCAGAAAAGTTAAAATTATTAAAGAACTCAAACCAAAACCAAAAAAACTCAATAATCCTCTAAACTGTATCCCAGTTTTTAATATAATATTTAGTATATATTTATTATAATAATTTAATTATATAAATATATAACACAATTTCAATATATATTCATTAATTAGATACTAAGTATGGTCTCATTATAAATTCATTTTATCTATTTTTTCTTGATTTATCTGTTTTAGGATATCTGAAATGATGTTCACCAAATGATAATGATGGATTTTTCTTCTTTATGCTTATAAAGTTGACTTTTAACTTTATTATTTGTATTTTTTATATTTTTAAATGTTTTACAATTCTCATGCATATTTTCCAGTGATATAATGCTGTTATTCTTAAAAGCAAATGTATAAAATCAAAACAGAATAAGCTTAGAACCAATATTTTCTGATTCTAAAACAAAGCAGCACCAATAACAATAATAGCTAGCAATGACAGCAACAATATATGGAAATAAAATTTTAAGTTTTTCCTCTAAAACACCTGCTCAAAAGTAAATTATTGGCTTACCATAAAGAACGAATGGATGCAGATTGACAGAAATTTATTGAAGATTTTAGTAGTTTAATGAATAGACTATATGGGTTATATAGTCTAAAATATATTTCTGCCAAATATTTATTGACTGAGCAATATATATCAAGAATTAAAGGAGATACAAAGACAAGAAAGCTTCAGTTTTGCCATTAACAAGTGTATGATTCAATAGGGAAGTAAAGATATGTTCAAAATTTATTTTAAAGTAGAAGGAATACAGGGAAGGGCAAAACCATACTTTGCTGAAGGGATTAGGAAAAAAATAAAATAAAAATATATTAGGATAAGTCAAAAACTGGAAAAATGATTGTACATGGAAAATCTCTGTATGTATTATACATATAATCTCTAAAACTAGTCAATATTATTTGTAGTCATTATTAATTTCTGCTGTAACAAATTATCACATATTTAGTAACTCACAACAACACAAAGTTATCTCTGAAAGTTCTGTAGATTATAAGGCTGACATAGGTCTCACTGAGTTAAAACCAAGGTATCGATAGGATGGCATTCCTTGTTTTTCTAATTTTTGGAGGTCTTCCAGTTCAAATTCCCTGGCTCACAGCCTCCTTCCCCTATCTTCAAAGCCCACAACATTGTATCTCTCTGACCATTCTTCATAATCACATCTTCCTCTGACTCCAGCCTGGAAAAGTTATTTGATTCTAAGGATCCATTGAGCCCACCTAAACAATCCAGGGTAATCTCTCCAACTCAAAGCTGTTCATTTAACGACATCTGCAAGGTCTCTTCTGTCAAGTAAGTAACATATTCCTGAGTTGAGTTCAGTCGCTCAGCCGTATCCGGCTCTTTGCGACCCCATGGACTGCAGCACACCAGGCCCCCCTGTCCATCACCAACTCCCAGAGTTTACTCAAACTCATGTCCATTGAGTTGGTGATGCCATCCAAGCACTTCATCCTCTGTCATCCCCTTCTCCTCCTGTCTTCAATCTTTCCCAGCATCAGGGTCTTTTCCAATACACTCTTACGTTCTGAGAATTAGAACACAGGCAGTGTTGGGAGTCATTATATCGCCTACTGTAATCTGCCCTCTGGATCCCCAAAACTCATGTTCTTCAGAAATGCAAACTACATTCATCTCATTCCATCTCCAAAGCCTCAAGCCATTGCAACATTAATTCACTATCCACTCAATTAAATTTCATCTGCTCAACAGCACCACATTTTATCATCTAGATCAAGAATGTCGGGTATGAGTGACACTTGGGGTATGATCCATTCTGGGGCACAATTTGTGGACACGTGAAATTTAAGAAATAAATCCGGTGGTGGGACAGGCATGGAATATTAGTGATAAATATTCTGAGTGAGAGAAATTACATTTTCTTGTCATGAAGCTAAATTTCCCTTAGCCTTTTTCCGTATTTTAAATTTAATATTGACATTCATCTGCTCCCAGATACAGGACCCATAAGAAAGCTCAAATGTCACCCTTGTTGCTGATAGAGCAAGAATAACTGAATATATTGAAGAAAATCAATTGTTATGTGAAACATTAACCAGGAAAATTAAGTCAAGGTGGCAGGGCACGCATGCCTTCTTTTATTTCCTTAAATAGTAAAGGTCCCATTAGTTTATTTGGGTCATGGGAGGCTAGATGAAGTTGAGAAGATGCTGTAAATGGTTGCAACGAGATATGGAGATTCTGACTTGTATTAATCTTGGTCAAGTTATTAGGTAACTACTGGTTATGTTTACTAAAATAGTCAATGAGAAATAGAAGCAATGATTTTGGTGAGAAAAAATAATGTCATAAAACATACTTTGAACTCCTCTAAAACAATGTTGGTATGAAAAAAATACCTAATCCTTGTGGTTTTTCTTTATCACCATTCTTTTAGAATCTCACGTTTATGTTTGTGTAGCAATATAGTACAGCAACCAAGAATAGAGATGCTGGAGTCAGGATGCCCGGATTCAAAACAGACTTTGTCTCTATAAAATGTAATAAATAATTCTGCACCTCCTTATTTCACAAAAATCCCTGTCATTACTAGAATTACTAATGTACAGGGAGTCTGGTACTCCCTTTTTATTGAGAGGGAATCTGAATGCCTCTACCAGGGATGTGCAGAGTATGAGGCCTTGCTTCCCTACTGCTTGATCCAGAGAGATTTTCTTTTTTTCTTTATCCTGAGAGATTCCATTAACCAATCTCAGTGGAGTATCTGAGAAAATGTGTTTTTCTGAGTCGGGAGACTAGCTTCAGGGATCCATAGAAATCACTAAGGCTATTTGCCACGGGTCTCTACTACTTTCGATGCTGGGCTGAGTTACACTGAGAAATACCAAGAGGCAATCCATGAATGTGTCTGGTAGAAATATGACTGACCCTTAATCCTGATATCCTTCTGCAGCTTTGAAAGGCCACGTACTCTCAATTCTTCTCTCGCCTTGTTTCAAATTAGGTTGGTCTCCTGTTCAGATTTATTGTCCCATTAGTTACAAATGAAAACTCAAATTTTCAGGATCCTAATATGAAATTTAAACATGGCAGAGAACTATGAACAAATAAAAATTAAAATATTTTGATATTTGATGTAAAAACCTATGAAAACTATTAGCTCATTAAAGATCAGGAAGAGAGTGTTCTTACATTTTTAGGACATTAGATAAAATTCTAATAAAGGCGATAACAGTAGTAGTACCTTCTACATGCTTTAGTAAATGGTACTGCACTGCAGCAAATTCACTTTTATTTGCTTAAAATTGCCAAAAATAACTTGATTTTAGCTTAGGTAACATGTTAAAATCTTCCTCCTATGGATCAACAGGCTCAACCTGAATTCCCAAGCATTCTCCTGGCTGTATTACTTTTACTTTTGATTCATTCATCATTTTGACTTTTAAATCCTAGAGTCAAATCATACTAGAGACAAATGCTTGCTATTAGTAGCAGACAGCTATTTGGTTCGTTCATTTATATCCAATTGTCAGTCATATTCTGGTTATAGTGGATCAGTTTTCATTCTAACTTAAATAAGTTTGTCTGTAACAGAATAGAGAATATCTTGATACTATCATATCCTTATTAGTGTTTTTCTTCTAGCTGATGATACCGTGTTTTCCATTATATGCTGTACTATTATTATATTCTGATAACAGATCTGTTTATCTTGCCCATTATAGCTTACTGTGGAACAATTCAGTTAAAATATTAATAATAATAATATTTCAAACACAAAAAAATTAGAGAAGATAATCTATATACTTAAAAGATATTATATATATACATACAATTTCAGAGTGAGCATAAAGGCAAAAAATACTAACAGAGAAGAAATCATAGCCAGGATTTTTGCCCTGCATACGATAGCTAGAGAATATTGCCCTCTGGTGTTAAAAATTTGAGATTTTCCAGTAGAACTGATTGAACTCTAGTAGAGCTTTTAAGAATTCTTATCTTTAATATTCAGAGATTCTTCTCATAAATGGTGTTCTTCAGAGTAGGAAAATATTACTAACAATGATAAAAAGTTAGATAATATGTATTTTCCAGTTTTTAAACTTACAGATATCATGCTGTATCTATCTCTCTCAAGTACAAGGTTTCATTCTACTCTAGTATACATTTCTAACCACTTTGGTAAGTTACAACAAAGGTTAATATTATTTCAAAATCCTATTAGTGTGTTGAATCAAACTCAAATATATTCCAAAAAAGCTTTAGTTTTGGCCTTTTTAAGAAGAATCTTAGCAAGCTATGAGTCAGCTGGGTAAAAGACCTTAAGCTGAATATGTGTAGCATCCAAGTTGCCAAGTTTTCTCTCTTCTCATTTTACCAAAGAAATATGTAATTGCTTGATGTTTTGAGATATAATATTACCAAACATTTATAGGCAAAATTAGTGAGAAATCAAGAAATGATAGTTGAACATGGAACAAATCTTTCTGCTTCAGTGCTGTGCTGAATTTGAGGTTGTTCAAGCTTGCTTGGTAATGTGGCAGTAGGGGAAGTGAAAATGGGATCTCAGTTCCAACAGCAATTTACCAGAATGATTACAAAAGTCTAAATGATGGCACATTAGAGTTGACATGTTTTTGACTACAATTTAGCATAGAATTGCAAAGAGTTTGTCCTGTATTGACTCCAAACTTGAATAAAAGCTTCCAGAATAGTCAGAGACAAAGATCTGCTCATTTAGCAATCTTCAGGATCAATGTAAATTCATCGGGCATACCAAGTATGTCATACATCAAATGTGAAAACATCCATAATTATGTTACTTTGCATTACATACATCGGATCTATAATGAATTCATTTCTTAAGAATCAGAAGAAATAGACAAGGTTCCTTTCCCAACTCTGTATTTTGTAGATGCATTTCGAGCCCATTTGTTTCTTACTTTTCCTACCTAAAAAAGGGGTGTTTCCAAAGATGTTGAGGAAACTGATTTGCCTTTAGGAAGATTCTGTGTGTTCTGCTTCACAGTATAATACTAAGAAATCCTTACCGTCAAGATACTTCCTGATGGCATTTTAATCTAAGATAAGTCTGATGAATTACACGTAATGATTCATTTATTTTAGTTAAGGAAACAAGGTGCACAGTGAATTTGTTAAGGTCACAGAAAATATGTGGTAGTGACAGGACTTAAACTCATGTTTCCTGTTTCATAGTGTTCTTTATTCTGAGAGTTTCTCCATAGTTCAAATGTAAAATTTGCTAGAAAGAAGTAAATACTTTCTTGACCAGAGTTTTATTTCAAAATTTAGCTCCCACTGAATATATGTATTTTTCAGTTTGGGTCTATTTTCAGTTCTTTATTTCTTCAATGGTGGTAAATATGAGCTGTATTCACTCTAGAAATAAAGTCAGTATTTGTTATAATTTAACAGTAATCTGTGGAATACACATTTTCTATTATCAGAGTTATAAACTACAATTTGAAAGAAATTCTATTCCCAACAAAGCTTACAATTTCACTGTGGCAACAGAGCATAATAGAGAAAAATGGGTATGATAACCGCTAAAAGAGACTTGCATATGAATATATGTTAAAAGACAAATAAAGTAGTGCTTTCAATGTTTGCTTGATATTAAAAAAATCACTTTTGATAATGATGTATTTCCTTACACATATTTAATTGACATCAACATTTTTGTAAATGGTTTAAATTTCTGTTTATGTGTGGTGATGTTTCAATCGCTAAGTCATGTCCAAATTTTTTGTGACCCCATGGATTATAGCCAGCCAGGCTTCTCTGTCCATGGGATTTCCCAGGCAAGAATACTGGAGTGGGTTGCCATTTCCTTCTCCATTGGATCTTCCCAACCCAGGGATCAAACCCATGTCTCCTACATTGCAGGCAGATTCTTTACTACTGAGCCACCAGAGAAGTCCTTCATAAATAAAATTTAACTTTTTATTTGCTATGACAAAAAGTAAATTATTATTACAATTCCTTTTAAAATAAGATTGATCAAAACCACTTAATTAGAATTTTTTCAATTATTGAATATAAAAAATAAAATATTGAAAGTGCTTCTCTTTAAGATTAAAAATGCTTTTATAGTATTTTTATCAATATAGGGATGTGATTTACTGCTAGAATGAGACTAGTTCAGCATTGACTTAATTTCCTTTTTTTTTTGGAATTTATACTTGAAGTGTTGGAAAACCTTCTATACATAAACAAATATAGAAAAATGGCAGGACTTTTGATATGGCAATATTACTCAAGCATTCAAACTGTTTTCACTCATATACTAAAAGTCATGTGACTTTTTGCAATTGATGAATGTTGGAATGGTACTTAATTTGAAAATACTGGATTTTCCTTCAATTTTTGTTTACATCAAAGACTTTAAACCATGGCTTTTAGAAGGATTGTTTCCAGACATTAAAGTTAATTATTTTCTTCATTCCTAATTAAATATCTTACAACTATATTCACTACTCTTTCTTGTAAAGTTGCTTTGTCTATGGAATAGAAATTAGTCAAAATTGTTTTAGAAGTTTGGCTAAGCGACTTGGTTGGATACTCTGTTTTCAGGAGTACGACGTTATTTTGTAGATGTTAAAAACAACTACAAAAGGCCTTTGATGAAAGTTTCATAGAGGAGGAATTAGCTTCTAATAACTCTTAGGCTGTCTCTCATAAACTGGCCAGTTTACAATTTCTGGAGATGTAACAGTTAATGTCATGAAAATAGAATTGCCAGTGCTTCACCGCCCCACTCTGTAATTTGTATACCTTCAATTTGATTTCAAAATATCTTTACTCATTTCACATATATCACTTCATGTACTGTGCCTCACCCTAAACAAGTTGCATAAGCCAGGGAAATTCATTAAGCCTTTCTTTTCATGGTGCCTTCATTAGCCAAGCATTCTCAAATAACAAAACTTGATCTTTTTTTGGTCGATTTGTCTGTTTGCCTTTCAATACACTGTAGAAAGATTACTGATGACTAAGAGTCTTGCATTTCTTCCCAAAGTGAGAAAAGACAATTATGTAAAAGGAGACAGAAATAGAACCAATACAAACCTTAAATGCAAGGACATTAATAAGATCAGTTACCACAAAAAGTACAAGTACGTTAATGGATTCAAGGAATGACTGAATCTATAAAATCCCTCCCGCTGTATATTCCTCAGGAATTTTTTTTTACCTGATTGAAAATGGGTAAAGAAATTGTCATACCACCCAGTTGCTCATGGAAAACAATATATAGAATCATGTAAAAGGAAAAAAAAATGGTAGGATCTGATGTCAATAAACATTTCTACAGATGATGTAGGTATGTTCTGTACCCATAAAGATGAATAGGAGCTTAGAAGGCAAATAATTCAGGATAGGAACTTCAGCTACAGCTAAACACAGCAAAGATTTTTGGGATCAGAAGTCATGGTGTTTTGGGGAGAGTGAAGAACATAACTAAGCAAGTAAAGAATTTGCTTAGCTAGGTTAAGAGGTATGGTTAGAGAGGTTCTTTGTACCTCAAGTTGGAGAAGGCTGTGCTTAAACTTCATCTAGTAGAAAAACACTTGTCAAAATAGAAATTTTGGACAATGTGCTTTAGAGTCACTTGGGAGAACTACTTAAAACACAGTCTTGACACCAATTCCAAACCTTCTCAAACAAAATATCTAAAATGGCTGGCTGTTGTTGTTTAGTTGCTAAGTCGTATCCAACTCTTTGCAACCCCATGGACTGTAACCTGCCAGGCTCCTCTGTCCATGGGATTTCCCAAACAAGAATACTGGAGAGGGTTAACCATTTCCTTCTCCAGAGAATCTTCCTGACCCAGAGATCAAACCAACATCTCCTGCATTGTAGGCAGATTCTTTACTGCTGAGCCATGGACTCTGCATTTAAATCAAATACCTACATGATAGCTAAAAAGTGTATAAGTGGTGAACCTCTGATATAAGTGTTTGGAAATACTAAAAGATGTTGAGCATGGAAGAACATTCATGACTCAGAAACTTTGTGGCTGCATCAGCTGGACTATGTGGACTGCTAGGTGGTCTATAGAGAAGTTAGATGAATCAAGGGAAACTTTAGGTTTCACATCTGAGTGACTATAAAATGATGATGCCACTGGTTGAGGGGTGCCATGCTTAGGGGTTAATGAGGATGCTGCTTATATGGTCATTACTTCATAATCTAATTTGGTTTCTGTTTGAAATTTATCATCCAGTAAGCTAATCATTTGATAACTCATATCTGATTCTGTCAAATTTTCTGTCTGTCATGTATGTTTCTCAGAACAGAAAAATAATCATTTAAGATATATTTATTAGTTAATATATGTGTCCTAAAACAAATCAGAGTACTAATGAAAGATTATTTACATTCCATTGTATGTAAGCACTGAATTTTTCTAATAGTGTGTACAAGTTAAAAACCAAAAAATTATAATGCAACTTGCTTCACCTGAAATACTTGAGAAATACATCATTCATCTTTCTTTCTAAATCCACTACCATTTGATTTGTCCTTTCACTGACCTTAATTTCTCTGGGAACAGCCTCTTGTGGAAGTGATTCATGTCAGGTTTACTCAAGAAAGGAGACAGAGGGGAACAAAATTTGTTGTAAAGGTTTAGTGAGGAACTAACTGACATTAAAATGACCTATTCACTTCAAAATTTTGATTATTGGCCAGAAAGCCCGGAACAATATTAGAAAATAATAGAAAGGTTGATGGGGAAAAAGAAAGAGAGAAAATGATGAAGACTCATTTTTATTCTTCAATTCCTTATTTTTAACTCAAGGGGAAAAGTAAACTCTGGGTAAAAAAATACTGTATATAAGAATTCATTTCTTCAAGATCAAATATGTGTCAGTTCAGTTTTATAAATAGCTCAAATATCCTTCTTACCAGCTTTAAGATTTTTAATTTGCTGTTTGAACACTTTTCTGGTGTTTTAGGAAAGTCCCTCTCAATATGCTGAATAAGCATCAAATTCATCCTAGCCCAGTCCTTCCCAAATGCTTCTATTTCACTCTGTAGAACCTGAATAAGAAGTATTAAAATGCAGCCATCCATAAAATATATTCATATAACTTTCACATAACATATAATGTATATGACTGTGAGAAAGAAGCTGGTGTATATGTAAGAGTATTCAAAGCACTCATGTAAAAGAGTTTCACCAAATTAGGATCAAAAATCTTCACCCATCCCCTCCTCTCACCTCTTCCTGACTCATCTACATGCAGATTTTAATCTAGTTATAGTCATGACTGTTAATGTGCATACTGTGGCTAATTTCAGGATTCTGAATATACTGGAGCAAGCAGGATTTTATAATTTAATAGGAGAGATAATTCAGAAAGAAAAGAATTATTATGACTCCTATGCAATACAATGAAAAAGCATACAGAGATGAGAGAGCATTAAAAATGTTTAGTTTTTCACTTTTACTTTATCATTTTGTGTAAAAGCTTAGGTGTGATAAAGATAGCTAGAGGCAAAAGGTTAGAAAGGAATAGTCAAGGCCAAGCCTAATTGGACTCTGAGACTTACACCTGAGGATAATGTTGTTGGTGCCAAATAGAGATTCCAAACAGGCTTAATATTGAAGGGTGAAGCTGATTGGAGTCAAGTCCTTGATTTTAGAAAGAAGCATTCCATAAAAAAAAAAAAAATTGTTTCATTTGAATACCATGAGATGATTGTTAAAATGGTTATTACAAAGCAAAGTGAATGAATTTAGTGAACTCTGGCATTTCATACTATTGAGGACTTGGAGCAACAGGAACTCTCATTCATTGCTGATGGGAATACAAGTGGGTACAGACACTTGGAAGAGAGTTTGGACATCTGTTACAAAAATAAATATGCTCTTATCCTATGATTCAGCAATCGTGCTCCCTGGTATTTGCTCAAAGGAGTTGATAATATGTCCTCACACAAACCTTCACATGGATGTTTGGAACAGCTTTATTCACAATTCCCAAAATATGGAAGCAAACAAGATGTACTTCAGTAGGTGAACAAACAAATAAATTGTAGTATACCCAGACAATGCTATTTAGAGATAAAAAGAAATGAGCTGCCAAGCTGTGAAAAAAAATATGTAGGAAGCTTACATGCATATTACTCAGTGAAAGAAGCTAACCTGGAAAGGTTACATACAGCATGATTCCAAGTATATAATTTTCTGAAAAAGGCAGAACTATGGAAACAGTAAAACAATCAGGTTTGCCAGGTTTGGGGGTAAGAGGGATTAATAGGTGGAGTACAAAGCCTCTTTAAGGCAGTGAAAATACTCTGCATGGTGGAAATATGTCATTAGACATTTGTCCAAGCCTATAGGATGTCCAACACCAAGAGTGAACCCTGATGTCAACTATGGTCTTTGGGTGATTATGATATGTCAGTATATGTTCATCAAGTGTAATAGATGTACCTCTCTGGTGGTGGGTGTTGATAACAAGGAAGGCAAGGTGTGGGTGGGGGCAGGGAGTATATGGGAAATCACCATACATTTCCCTTACTTTTGTTGTATCCTAAAGTTGCTCTTAAAAAAAGTTGTGTGGTATGGACATTATCAAGATAATGTGAGGAAGAGGAAAAAGGAAAAACAACCATTTTTCCCACGAAAAGCAATCAGCAGATGCCAACCCGGAGATCATTCAGATAATGGAATTATCAGAATATAAAGCAGCTATAAGTATGTTGCATAAGACAGTGTTTTGCTCTTGAAATGGATGAAAATATAGAAGTTCTCATGGGGGATCTAAACTACCAAAAGAACTGAAATTTGGTTTTGGCATGGCCACCTGATGTGAAGAGCCGACTCATTAGAAAAGACCCTGATGCTGGGAAAATTTGAAGGCAGGAGGAGAAGGGGATGACAGAGGATGAGATGGTTGGATGGCATCACTGACTCAATGGACATGAGTTTGAGCAAGCTCCAGGAGATGATGAAGGACAGGGAAGCCTGGCATGCTGCAATCTATGGGTCTCAAAGAGTCGGAAACGACTGAGTGACTGAACAACAACAATGGCCTCAATGGCACAGTGGAGGAGACAGGTGGGATAGTCAGTTTAGAATAAAGATGCAGAAATGATCCCATCTGAAGCAAAGAGAAAATAAACTTTGAAGGAAAACAAACAAGTCTTGAGACTTGTGCCATAATATTGAGAAGTCTCACATCAATTCAGGTCAATGGAGTCTCAGAAGGAAAGGAGATGAAGAAAAGGGATAGCATTTAGATAATAGAATTGTAGTAGATAGTAAAGGATAAGAATCAACAGATAGGGACTTCCTTGGTGGCCCAGTGTTTAAGAACCTGCCTTGCAATGCAGGGGACATGGTTTTAATTCCTGGTCTGGGTACTAAGATCCCACATGCCTTGGAGCAACTAAACCTGCTCCCTGCAATTATTGAGCCCATGTGCCACAACTAGATGTTCCATGTGGACAAAAGAGCCATATAATGCAGTGAAGATCCTACATGCCGTGAGTAGCCAAATATATATATATATATATAAAATTAAAGAATCAACAGATGAATTATTAGAATAATAAAGACTGTTAAATTTATTTGGGATGGGCATGTCCACACTCATATTGAAAAGGAATAGCCAATAAGGACCTACTGTATAGCATGTGAAACTCTGCTCAATGTTTTGTGGCAGCCTGGATGGTAGTGGAGTTTGGGGGAGAATGGATACATACATATGTATGGCTGAGTACCTTTGCTGTTCACCTGAAATTATCACAATGTTGTTAATCAGCTATACCCCAATACAAAATAAAACTTTTTTTTTTTACTGCATATACAAAAATCACTGATTTCTCAATATTATTGACTCTCACAAATAAAAATTAAAATGCATAAAATCACCAAAATAGAGTTATCAAGGAACAAATCTATGAAAATTTGCTTAAGAAATTTTGACAAACTTACAACAATGGAGGGACGGGGAAGCCTGGTGTGCTCCAGTCCATGAGGTCGCAAAGAGTTGGACACAAATTAGCTACTAAACAACAACAACAAAAAATGGATAGATATATTGTGTTTATGGATTGGATGCCTTAATACTGCACATATCATTAGTATACAAGCAAATTTATAGATTCAACGAAACACTAATCAAAATTTAAGCAAGATTTTTAAGACTGTTCTAAAATGTGTATGAAAATGTAAATGATCAGGAATAGACAAAATAATTTTTAATGAGAACAAAGGTGAACTATTGATAGTTTCAGCTATAAATATTTACTACAGAAAATGTGGTTAAACCAGTGTGGTACTGCGCGGTAATTTATAAATAGGTAATTATAACAAAATAATACAGAAAAAGACCTACACACATATAGACATCATGTAAATAAATTAAAGTTTTATATATCCTATGACCCAGATAGTTTGTTTCTAGCTAAAATTTTTATAATTCCATGTGCATCAGAATAAAAGTATTAGGATATTAGAGTGATGGCAGATTTATTCATAGAAGCCCAAGCCTGGACACTTTTCAAATGTGTACTAAGAGCAGTATTCTTAGTTAAAGGTGGTAAGTTAATGCAACAGAATACTATATAGCAATGAAAATTAATGACAGCTTCAAAAATCAATATGTATGAAACTTACATATACTAGGAAAATACATTTATGCTGCTGCTGCTGCTAAGTCACTTCAGTCGTGCCTGACTCCATGTGACCCCATAGACGGCAGCCCACCAGGCTCCCCCGTCCCTGGGATTCTCCAGGCAAGAGTACTGGAGTGGGGTGCCATTGCCTTCTCTGAAATACATTTAAAGAAGAATATATAGGTATTTTGTAAAGTTAGTAAAAAGGCAAAATTATTTTTAAAGATTTGATAGTGGTTTTCTCTCAGGATTAGGCAGAGAACTATGATCGCAAGGGAACACACAAGGAATATTTAAGTTTCTGAAACTGGTTAATATAATGGTTAATTATATATATCAACTTGCATGGGCCATGGGATGCCCAGACAATTTGATTAAACATTATCCTGGGCCTGTCTATGAGGGTGTTTTTGGATGAGATTAACATTTGAACTGGCAGATTTGTTCAAATGAGATTAACTTTTGAACAAGCGTATTGCTCTTCCTAGTGTGAGTGGGCCTCATCTACTCAGTCAAAGGCCTGAATAGAACAAAAAGAAGAAACTCCTCTTGCCTAAATGTCTCTGATATGAAATATTAGTCTTTTCCTACCTTCAGTCTCAAATTGAAACATCAGCCTTTTCTAGATTTCAAGTCTGCCAGCCTTCAGGCTGAAACTACACCATTAAGCCTCTTAGATACCCAGCTTGCTTACTGCAGGCCTTGGACCTTGTCAGCATCCATATTCAAGTAAACCAATTCCTTATAGAAACCAGTCTGTCTCTTTCTCAAAAGTTTACAGAGAATAGATATGTCCCCTTTTTGGTTACATTTATTGCCTCTGTTTCTCTGGAGGACTCTAATAGAGGCAATAATCAACATCTTAATTCTTACAAGAATTTTTATTTTGTAATTTTTCTTCAAAATCTACATTATTTCCTTTCTTCTATATTATGAATTTCTCAACAAAATAAAACACATAGAATCAAAAAAAAAATAGCTACCATCTCTCTTCATTATACTTATTGAATCCCTATCTTTCTCTGCTGGGGTCTCTTATGCAGTCTTCAAATTTTAGTACAAAAATGGCTGCACCACAAATACAACTTTCCCCTAGAAGTTAAACTTTCAATTATAACCAGACATCTTATCAAGTTTTCTATTTTTTTTTTTTTTGTTTTACTTCCAGTTTTCTTAAATCTCCAGTAATCTTGGTAGTGATTTGTGCCTGCATGCTAAGTTTCTTCAGTCATGTCTGACTCTTTGAAAACCCATGGAATGTAGCCCGCCAAGCTCTTGTGTCCATGAGATACTCCAGGCAAGAATACTGGAGTGGGTTGTCATGCCCTCCTCCAGGGGATCTTCCAGACTCAGGGATGGAGTCTCCTTTATCTCCTGCATTGGAAGGCGAGTTCTTTACCACTAGTGCTGCCTGGTAGTGATTTAATTCCCCCCAAAGCATTGGTATATGAATATCTACTTCTTTTTCAGGTATCTCCTTATATTCAAATGTGAGTAGGAAAAGGAAATAGAAAGCCATCAAATGGTATAGTTTAATTTTGGCCTAAGATACGATTGAAATATCTGAGATTGGAACATATTTGCAACCCATTACTTCATTGGCTGGGCTTCCCAGGTGGCACTAGTGGTAAAGAATACTCCAACCAATCAGGAGATATAAGAGACACAGGTTCGATCCCTGGGTGGGAAAGATCCCCTGGAGGAGGACACAGCAACCCACTCCAGCATTCTTGCTTGGAGAATCTGCATGGACAGAAGAGCCTGGCAGGTATGGTTCATAGGGTCCTGAAAAGTGGGATTTGACTGAAGTGACTTAGCAAACACACACACATTTCACTGGCTAAATATAGCTCAGCTGGTAAATCTACATCTCCAAAACTCATTGGGCAGAAGACCACTCTCTTTATTACAGGGGCCTCATGACATCTTTAAACTCCTTGTAGTTTATGTAGTTTATGCAACTTTTTGTTTGTAATACATTTCTGGAGAGAAGATACACAGTTTCATCATATTTTCAATGGCATTCCAGAGCAATCATGAGGGACTGCTGTTCCAATTTTTCAAGACTGCAGATAGTGCTAGTTATTTCATAATATCCTTAAATATTGTACTAGAGTTACCAAAAGAAAACTAGATAAGGACTAATAATTGAAGATAAGATAGACATGCCAATTATACGGACATGATAAAGCCGGTTATAATTTCTGTGCCTCAGAAGTGATCACAGTGCATTTGATATACTCCTGTGAGATATGTTTACAAGTAATGTAGATTATCATATATTTGATGTGGATGTGGAAATTAGCAGTGAGAGAAAGGATGGCTACGTTTGTATCAATTATATTGTTTCTTTGTTCACAGGATAGATGGTTACACAGACTGAGAAACAAGTGCTCCAAATTACTAAATGATGTCTTTGTTACCTGACATATGTCATGTGGCTTTCTAGAGAGCTGCTTTTCTTTCCAAAAGAATACTAAAGCACAAAAATAACTGCATGAGTAATTGGAAATGTTCATTATATCAACTTTGCTTTATGAAATAGCAAGACATAGTTAAATGATATAAGATATGTAGAAGGGCTCTGTAACATATACAATTCTATAAAAATCAAAGTTTTGTAGGTTATTCTTATGTTTGTTAAATGGTTCTTGCCAATGAACTGTAAAATATATATAGAAACTATAATAAACTACATCTTTCAATAAAATACACTTGATTCAAAAGGCAAACTTAATATCATGCCCTATGTTTCTTCATTGTGCGTATATTTTATGTACACACAACCACACATGCATACATACATATGTATATCTATATACACATATACATATATCCATAATTGCATATATACCTTTATGAAGATAAATATGTTTACATAAACTAAAAAGCAAAATATATGTTCATACATGTTTATATATATGTATAAATAATCATTAGTTATAAATTATAATATCCCTACATAAGTGTAGAAACTTTAAATAATACTTTAAATCTCTAGTTTACTGAAAATTATAGAATACATTCTATTCATAAGAGTTAATAATGTTAACTATTTTACTTAATCAGAGTGGCCAGTTATTTGAGAGACAAACATTTTCAAAGAATTAACATTAAATAAAATGTACTTTATTATAAAATATGCTGAAAATATTCTGGGGGTGACTTTGAGAACATTACACTATCAATGATTCAGATTAACTGTATTAGTATATACAAATTTCTCCTGTCTTAAGTGCAGAATTATTATGTAATAACTCCACACTTTAGAATGCTTAAGGTTAGACTTTTTGGTACATGCCAGACCTTAGGCATAAATGACAAAAATATGTAAATTCAATATATTCTCTTCTAGGTTTCTAAAAACAATACCATTTGACATTTTTATTTTGTCTTAAAATACTCTTACACTTCAATTCCTAGAGGGAAAACCTGTACACATCATTGTTTTGATATGAATATGCCAAAAGGAGATAAATAACATACCAGCTTACTTTCCATGAAAGTGTCAGGCACCATGGTACTCATTTCATTTTTATATAAATATGTTGTTAAAGAGTAAATCCTGTATAAAAGCCAAATATAAAACAGAAAAATAAATAAACTAACAGCTAAAGATTCTGAATGTATAATGGTCTAATACTATAATTAGAAAAGCAATTTTTAGTACTTGCAAACAATGATTTCAAAGAAGTAGTACATGTTTATAGAGCTGATTATGACTATAACTATACTGATACCAAAATTCTTCAGATTATTAAGATGAACTAAAAAGAGGGACATAGTCCAAAGAAAAGATATCTACAAGTTCTTTAACATTAGAAAGCTTGAGTTGTATTGAAACGGAGTAATCTTTTTCTTTAAAACATCAAAATAAACCTGCTCTACACATAGAAAAGGGGCCTTCCAGATGGCTCAGTGGTAAAGCATCTGCCTGCAAAGCAGGAGACTTGCAGGAGACAAGGGTTCGTTCTATGGGTTGGGAAGATTCCCTGAAGAAGGAAATGGCAACCCATTCTAGTATTCTTCCCTGGAAAAGCCCATAGACAGAGGAGCCTGGTGGGCTACAGTCCATGGGGTCACAAAGATTCAGACACAACTGACTGACTAAACAACAATGACACATACAAAGGGCATCACCACAGTCTTTGTTACGTATTTTACTGACTGAGAACATCAAATACCTGATTGTTTATGGTGGAAAGGTGAGTTTGATGCCAACTACTCAAGTATGGATAGAAATGAAAATGATATTGAGACATTTTATTCTTCTGATTCCAAGTAGATATAATTTCTCTCTATATAAGGCAGAGTTTGCAGGAATTGAATAAAATTAGATATATTTATTGTCATATGTATTGGAAATACATATGATTAAGAATGGTTTTGTAAATTAAATGATTATTATCAGACCTATAGCCTTCAAAACATCTTAGTTATGAAAAATAAAATATAGAGATATTGAATAGTAAAGTAAAAGAGAATTTTCATATTTGCAGAGGAAAATTTAAACAATAAAAACATCAAAATAGTAAATGTTCAAAAGGGAACATGGAGAATAAATTGAATAAATTTTGAAAACAAAGTAAAATGTATACTCTGAGAAAACTGTCATCTATAGGATATGAGAGTTTGAACCCTGAACAAGTATTAGTCTTTCTCAAATATTTATTGATCATATTCCAAAACGCTAAGTAAATATTTTTGAAATTAATAAGTTAGGTACATAGTGTAAAGTTGGGAAGAATCTTAAAGCATATTTTTGGGGGACTCCAAAGCTTCTTAAGATAATTTCTTCCTTGAAAGGTGCTAAATTTTCCAAATAGCAATTTCTTCTTATAAGATTTTCATTTTAGTTTATTTTTATCCCTGCATGTGTTCTCCCAGCTAACGCACTGGTTTATATGTGTGATTGTGTTTTGTGAGTTTGCATGTGTATTCTAATAATAAATGAAAATGGCATATCACAACTCCAAAGATACGCTGTTTCTTAAGATCAAAATACTAAGGACTGAAGTGGTGAAATGTTCAGTTCAGTTCATTCAGTCCTGTTCTACTCTTTGCTTCCCCATGGACTGAAGCACACCAAGCTTCCCTGTCCATCACCAGCTCCCGGAGCTTGCTCAAACTCATGTCCATCGAATCGGTGATGCCATCCAACCATCTCAGCCTCTGTCGTCCCTTTCTCCTCCTATCTTCAAACTTTCCCAGAATCAGGGGCTTTTCTAATAAATCAGCTCTTTGCATCAGGTGGCCAAAGTAGTGGAGCTTCAGCTTCATCAATCAGTCCTTCCAATGAATATTTAGGGCTGATTTCCTTTAGGATTGATTGGTTTGATCTCCTTGCTGTCCAAGTGACTCGCAAGAGTCTTGTCCAACACCACAGTTTAAAAGCATCAATTCTTTGGCTTTTAGCCTTCTTTGTGGTCCAACTCTCACAACCATACATGGCTACTGGAAAAACCATAGCTTCGACTATATGGACCTTTGTCGGTAAAGTAGTGTCTCTGCTTTTTAATATACTTCTAAGTTTGTCAGAGATTTTCTTCCAAGGAGCAAGTGTCTTTTAATTTCATGCCTGCAATCACCATCTGTAGTGATTCTGAAGCCCGAGAAAATAAAGTCTGTCATTATTTCCATTGTTTCCCCATCTATTTTTCGTGAAGTGATGGGGGCAGGATGCTATGATCTTAGTTTTTTAAGTGTTGAGTTTTAAGCCAACTTTTTCATTTTCCTCTTTCACTTTCATCAAGAGGTTCCTTAGTTTCTCTTTGCTTTCTGCCATAAGGGTGGTGTCATCTGCATATGTGAGGTTATTGACATTTCTACTGGCAATCTTGATTCCAGCTTGTGGTTCATCCAGTGGAGCATTTCGCATGATACACTCTGCATATAAGTAAAATAAGCAAGGTGACGATATACAGCCTTGATGTGTTTCTTTCCCAGTTTGGACCCAGTCCATTGCTCCACGTCTGGTTCTAACTGTTGCTTCTTGACCTACATACAGATTTCTCAGGAGACAGGTTAGATGGTCTGGTATTCCCATCTCTTTAAGAATTTTCCACAGTTTGTTGTGATCCACACAGTCAAAGGCTTTAGCGTAATCAATGAAGCAGAAGCACCAGATGTTTTCCTGGAATTCTCTTTCTTTTTCTATGATCCAACGCCAATTTGATCTCTGGTTCCTCTGCCTTTTCTGAATCCAACTTAAATAGCTGGAAGGACTCGGTTCATGTACTATTGAGGCTAGCTTGGAGAATTTTGAGCATTATGTTGCTAGTTTGTGAGATTAGTGCAAATTGTGTAGTAGTTTGAACATTCCTTCGCATTGCCTTTCATTGGGACTGTAAAGAAAACTGACATTTTACAGTCAGTCCTGTGGTCACTGATGAGTTTTCAAATTTGCTGGCATATTGAGTGCAGCACCTTAACAGCACCATCTTTTAGGATTTGAAATAGCTCAGTTGGAATCCCATCACCTCCACTACCTTTGTTCATAGTGATACTTCCTAAGGTCCGCATGATTTTACACTCCAGGATGTCTGGCTCTCAGTGAGTGATCACACCATAGTGGTTATCTGGGTCAAGAAAATCTTTTTTGTAGAGTTCTTCTGTGTATTCTTGCCACCTCTTCTTAGTATGTTCTGCTTCTGTTAGGTCCATACCATTTCTGTATTTTCATGCCCTTCTTTCCATGAAATTTTCCCTTGGTATCTCTAATTTTCTTGAAGAGATTTCTGGTCTTTCTCATTCTATTTTTCCTCCTCTATTTCTTTGCACTAATTGCTTAGGAAGCCTTTTGTCTCTCCCTGCTTCTTTGGAACCCTTCATTCAGATGGATATATCTTTAATTTTCTCCTTTGCCTTTAGTTTCTCTTCTTTTCTCAGCTATTTGTAAGGCCTCCTCAGACGACAATTTTGTCTTTTTGCATTTCTTCTTCTTGGGATCGTTTTGATCACCACCTCCTGTACAATGTCATGAACCTTCGTCCATAGTTCTTCAGGAACTCTATCTATCAGATCTAACCCCTTGAATCTATTAGTCACTTCCACCGTAAAATCATAAGGGATTTGAATCATGTCATACCAGCTTCTGTAGTAGCTCAACTGGTAAAGAATTCACCTGCAATGCAGGACATCCTGGTTGATTCCTCGGTTGGGAAAATCCACTGGAGAAGGGATAGGCTACCCACTCCAGTATTCTTTGGCTTCCCTGGTGGCTCAGCGGGTAAAGAATCCTCTTGGAATGCAGGAATCCTGAGTTTGATCCTTGGGTTGGGAAGATTCCCTGGAGAAGGGAATGGCTACCCACTCCAATGTTCTGGCCTGGAAAATTCCATGTACTGTATAGTTTATGGGGTCGCAAAGAGTCAGAAAAGGCTGAGCGACTTTCACTTCACTCACTGAATGTTCTAGTGATTTTCCCTACTTTTTTCAATATAAGTCTGAATTTTGCAATAAGGAGTTCATGATCTGAGCCACAGTCAGCTCCTGGTCTTGTTTTTGCTGACTGTATGTCCCTTTTGCACATGAAATTGTGGAAGAGTCAATTCCTAGGCAGGTTGATAAGAAGTCTGGGGGTCCCTGAGGAGAGAGAGGTCTGGGGTTCTCAAGGAGGTGATCGGGGTCTGGAATTCTTAAGCAGGAGGAAAGAACAAACTTTTTTTTTTTTCCTTTTTCTCCACATTGCTTAGTCTTAGTCAGATAAAACATTTTCTTTCTTTAAACTGGGAACTGATGATTACACAGCAAAGAACTCAATTTAAAATCTGTACTAGGGATTATATAACAACAATGTATCCTGCTTGAGGACTGTTTCTCCTTCCTGAAAACCTTCTGACTAATCCTGATATCTTTTTTTTTTAAATAAATTTATTTATTTTAGTTGGGGGCTAATTACTTTACAATATTGTAGTGGTTTTCATATCTTAAAATGTATTTTACGGGACTGGGTCTGGTAGGATCTTTCTATTGTTAAATTCTAATTCTGTTATCCTGAAATGTAAATTGTGGGAGTGGGTCTGGTAAAGTTTTCACAAACTTGAGACATTCTTTGATTTACTGTAATAACTAATTAAAAAGTATATAATTCCCTTGCTAAAGACTAGCGAGTGGGGCACTCTCCACCTCCTTCTGATGTCTATGTTAGAAGATTTCTCTGTCCCTTTTCACTGTAATAAAATTTCTCCCACACAAGCGCCCTGAGCCGTCAAGCCTGGTATCTGGTCCAGAAGCTAAATCTTCTTCCGAGATCACAAATCCGACATCCTTCACTAAGCTATCGATTGGACCATGTAGTAACTGACTGATCTCAGACATCTCAGTGCAGCAAAGAGATTTAACTCCTAGTGTTTCACCTCTCTTATTAAGGTTACATAGCTAAACAAAACTTTGTTCTTGTTGTTCGGTTGTTAAGTCGCTCAGATTCTTTGTGACCCCATGGAATGCAGCATACCAGGCTATTCTTTCCTCCATTATGTCCCAGAGTTTGCTCAAATTCATGTCCATTGAGTCAGTGATGCTATCTAACCATTTCATCCTCTGCTTTTCCCAAATGTAACCACTGTGCATCAATTTTGTTCATAATAATGAATTTTCAAAAATATCCTGACACTTAGGATTAAATTTTAAAGAATTATAAAACAAGAATGATCACAGTAGTCATATGTTTTAATAAGTATACACCTGATTCTTTTGTGCTGCCTGTGAATTGAGATTTATCACCTTTCATCCTGTTTGAAGTTTTAAGTCATTTTCAGGGCCTAATCAATTGGTATTTTTACCTTAAACCGACCTGAGTTCATAACATGCTATCCTTAAAACCGTTCTTTAAACAATACAGAAATTTTACACTCCTTGATTACAATTTTCATTCAACATAATTAACTCTAAATGACTTTTTGACTATTTTCAGAGTTTAAACGAATCCTTAAACGGTTAAGATTTGCTATCATTGTAGACATAAAAAGGAAGAAGCAGTCCCCAAGAACACTTAAGTAACTATGATAGCATGATTCCAAGGTAACTGAAATGACCAGTACTTTGGGAAATATTAAAGTTCTAATATATTTTTAAAGTATTTTCATTATTTTGTAGTGACAACTAATACTAAAAATAGGGAAATATAAATCATAATTTCTCTCATACATTTCTAGTAATTGTAGAAAGAGTTTGTATATTAAAACTCAGCAATTCAATTCTCCTAAATTGGAACTGCTGAAATGTAATCAAGATTGAATATATTTTTACTGTTGTACTGTAAAAAAAATAAAAACCTTAAAATGGACTGGAGCATATGAGATTTCAAGGGGCATGGTTAACATACATAAAAGAAATTATTTAAGAATTGTAGTGCACATTGTTATTATCAAGTGAAACTTTGCAGTTTTCTACCTTCATGTCACTTTATTTCTCCTGAGTTCCTATTCTCTTTTTCCCGTCTCCAATTACTCTTTTCCTTTAACTCAAATACACTTCCACATGAATCTTTCCTCAATCTTTTGCTTGCTTTCTCTAAAAACCTCCCATAACTTTGCTTGTATTATAGGAAATACCACTTTACAGGAAATCTCTTATTATCCACCAGCCATTGCTTCAAGATTATAATTTTGTTACATGTAAGGACAAAGTTTTTTTTTCTTCTTCTTCTTTCTATTGTCCACAACACTTATTAGGATTTGAACTGAAGTTTTTAAGCAAATACAACTTTTTGAATGAATGAGAAGTTCCTTAGAATATAACCCTTCCTTAGGAATATTCAAATATCATCAGCAATGGAAAAATTCTAACTGTACTTAAGGATATTCAATATACATAGACAACTATGTTCAGATAGAAGAAATTTGGAAATAACTGGAACATTTTAACCATTACTGTAAGTCATCCATCATGGGAATAGTCAACCTTAAAAATGGGAATATTTTACTGAGATACAATTGACATAAAACATCTTGTAAGTTTAAGGTGGAGAGCATAATGATTTGATATATGTTTATATTATAAAATGTTTACCATAAAGTGTTTAATTAACACCTATCACCTCACATAGTTACAAATCACATGCCAATTATATCTTAATAAAACTGGGGGGGGGGTGGAGAATTACCAGACACATAGTAGGCTCCCAATAAATATTTGTTAAAAAAAGGAAAGATGCATGGTTTGAGACTGACTATTAAAAGAGTAGGAAGCAATTCTGCTTTGAATACAGTAGACCATTAAATTCTTGGGGATAGAAAATAGCCTTTCTATCCCCAAATCCTTCACTTTAAATAAGGAATTGCATTTTCCTATCAGCTTTGAGGAGCCATAATGAATCCATTCTACTTTAGAAATAACTTCAGCAAAATAGAGACACAATCAAACTGAAACTAAGACTAGTTTCATGACCCCAAGCTCATAAAACTGTTTCCAACATCTTAGAACTTTTTAACTAATTTGGCCTTTTCAAGTTACCATTGAACCTTGTGAAAATAGTATTCATGAGAACAGTTTAAACTCATTTAGTTTTTGATTAGAATAGTCATAGCAATTTTAGATGTGAGGAAGACAGGTTAAGCATCTTTCCCTCAGGTTAAATGTAATTAGCATCTCCAAAATAACTCATCAGTAGTCTCCAGAATTTGGATCACATATTGAAGGAAATATTTTATAAATTTATAAATTATAAAAGTTTACTACTTAAAAGTCACATGCCATACTATCAATCGAAATACTGCATATAACTAAAAATATGTGTTGCTCTTTAATTGGTAATAAATATTCATTATAATTCTATTTTTTTAATTTAATTCATTGTGCTTGAATTTTTTTCATCTGAAATAAAGTACATATACTCTAGGGTTATTGCAAGAATTACATTAACAAATTAATATCTCATGCCTAGAATAATAATTCAACAAATGCTAGCTGCTCTTATTATCATTACATCCCAGTGGAATGTATGCTCTACCTTCTGGGGTTCACACAGGCTACTTTGAAGACCACCTTTTTAAACTGTTGTTATGTTCTGTAATTATGTATGTTTTCTAGTTTTTCATTCAGCATCTTAAAATTTTCACGTTGCCTAATATTTCAGTCTTCTTTTGGAATTGAGAGAATGCAATGTATTAACAAATTGGATTATTGTATATTCAAAATATAATTAAAAGCCATTTAACATAGGCCAGAATATGTATCCTTCTCTATATCCAGATGTTTAATTCTGCCCTTTTTCCTTACACCAGAAGATTACTGTAAGAAATGGAGTCTAGTGTGTAAAAATTATTTGAAATCTATTAAGAGAAGCAAGGAGGCTAATGCACTTTGAAAACTTACTGTATTGGAGGCATTATGCTTGGTGTTTTTTATTAAATTTATGAATAAATCAAATATTAATAAATCATCATTATCATCATATTCATTTGGGAAATTAGCTATGTCTAGAAGAGTATTGCTAATAATTATGAATATTTGACTTAATTGTTTTTTTTTCCTTTTTTAAAAAAAGTTATTTATTTGAATTGCAGGCTAATTACTTTACAATATTGTAGTGATTTTTGCCATACATTGACATGAATCAGCTATGGGTTTACATGTGTTCCCCATCTTGAACCCCCTTCCTACCTCCCTCCCCATCCCATCCCTCTGGGTCATCCCAGTGCACCAGCCCTGAGCACCTTGTCTCATGCATCGAACCTGGACTGGCAATCTGTTTCACATATGATAATATACATGTTTCAATGCTATTCTCTCAGATCATCCCACCCTTGCCTTCTCCCACAGAGTCCAAAAGACTGTTCTATACATCTGTGTCTCTTTTGCTGTCTCGCATATAGGGTTATCGTTACCATCTTTCTAGATTCCATATATATGCGTTAGTATACTGTATTGGTGTTTTTCTTTCTGGCTAACTTCACTCTGTATAATAGGCTCCAGTTTCATCCACCTCATTAGAACTGATTCAAATGTATTCTTTTTAATGGCTGAGTAATATTCCATTGTGTATATGTACCATACCTTTCTTATCTATTCATCTGCCGATGGACATCTAGGTTGCTTCCATGTCCTGGCTGTTATAAACAGTGCTGCGATGAGCATTGGAGTACATGTGTCTCTTTCAATTCTGGTTTCCTCAGTGTATATGCCCAGCAGTGGGATTGCTGGGTCATATGGCAGTTCCATTTCCAGTTTTTTAAGGAATCTCCACACTGTTCTCCATAATGGCTGTACTAGTTTGCATTTCCACCAACAGTGTAAGAGGGTTCCCTTTTCTCCACATCCTCTCCAGCATTTATTGTTTGTAGATTTTTGGATAGCAGCCATTCTGGCCGGTGTGAGATGGTACCTCTTTGTGGTTTTGATTTGCATTTCCCTGATAATGAGTGATGTTGAGCATCTTTTCATGTGTTTGTTAGCCATCTGTATGCCTTCTTTGGAGAAATGTGTGTTTAGTTCTTTGGCCCATTTTTTGATTGACTTAACTGTTTAAAAGTTAAAGCCCTAAAGTAAATAGTAATATCTGGTAAGAATACCAGGCATGTAGCTTTCTTTTCTTGTACGGTCTTTGTCTGACATCTTATCAGGGTAATGCTGGTCTCAGAAAATGAATTTGGAAGCCTTCTTATTCTTCAATTTTTTGTAATAGTCTGCAAAAGATTGGTAGTAATTCTTCAAATAATTTCTAGAATTCACTAGTGAAACCAAATGGTCATAGGTTTTTCCTTTTGGGGATTTTTTGATTACTGATTTTTTTGATTACTTTTTACTTGTTATTAGTCTGTATAGATTTTCGATTTCCTCGTGACCAGTCTTGATTAAAAATCACATGATCATTTCAATAGATGAAAACAAATGAATTTGACACAATTTGGTACCTTTTCATAAGAAAAAAACTCTCAATATGCTAGGCATAAAGAAATTTACCTCAAAAGAATAAAAACCAGATATGGGAAGTTCACAGCTAATATCATATTCAGCAACAAGAAAAGTCTTTTCCTTTAAGATCAGGAGCAAGGAAAGATGCCCATTCTCATCATCTCTATTCAACATAGTACTGGAAGTCCTAGCCAGAGCAATTAGACAGAAAAAGAAATGAAATACATCTAAATTGGACAGAGATAAGTAACATTTGCGGATGACATGGTTTTGCATGTAGAAAACCGTAAAGAGTCCACAAAAATTCTGAAGGAACTAATAAGAAAATTCAGCAATGTTTCAACATGCAAATAAACTTACAAATCTATTGTGTGTAGTTTCAGTTATTAAGATGAATAAGTTCTAGATATCTGCTGTACAACACTGCACTTATTGTTAACAATATTGTACTGTACACTTAACATTTTGTCAGAAGCATAAATCTCATGCTGAGTTTTCTTACTATAATAAAGAATTTTTTTTTAATTCTATCCTTCAAAAGATACTATTAGGAAAATGAAAAGGAAAGCTATATATAGGAACAAAACATAGGCCAAACACAGTCTGGTAAAATGACTTATATCCAGATTACTTTAAAAAAGCAAAATATAAATTTAGATAGTTTATAAATAGACACTTCACTGAAGTGAATATATGAATATTCATGAAAGATGTTGAATATGAGTATTCATTAGAAAAATGTTTCCCTGGTGGCTAGGGTGGTAAAGAATACACTTGCAATACAGGAGACCTGGGTTTGATCCATGGGTTGGGAGGATCCCCTGAAGAAAGGAATGGCAACCCACTTGAGTATTCTTGCCTGTAGAATTCCATGGACAGAGGAGCCTGGCGTGCTACAGTCTATGGGGTTGCAAACAGTTGGACATGACTGAGCGACTAACACTTTCACTTTCTTTCACTAGAAAATGCAAATTAAAATTTTGAGCCATCATCATACATAGATTCGAATGACTAGAATTAAAACTCAAAACCAAAACCAAAAATGCTGAAATTACCAACTCCAGGGGTGTGCATATTACAGAATCGAATGCTTATATTTTCTATTAGGAATGTGATATACTTCAGGACATGGAACAACAGACTGTTTCCAAATCAGGAAAGGAGTGCATCAGGGCTGTATATTGTCACCCTGCTTATTTAACTTATATGTAGAGTACATCATGAGAAATACTGGACTGGATGAAACACAGGCTGGAATCAAGATTGCCAGGAGAAAAATCAATAACCTCAGATATGCAGATAACACCACCCTTATAACAGAAAGCTAAGAAGAACTGAAGAGCCTCTTGATGAAAGTGAAAGAGGAGAGTGAAAAAGTTGGCTTAAAACTCAACATTCAGAAAACTAAGATCATGGCATCCAGCCCCATCACTTCATGACAAATAGATGGGGAAACAATGGAAACAGTGAAAGACTTTATTTTTTTGGGTTCCAAAATCACTGCAGATGGTGACTGCAACAATGAAATTAAAAGATACTTGCTCTTTGGAAGAAACACTGTGGCCAACATAGACAGCATATTAAAAAGCAGAGACATTACTTTGCCAACAAAGGTCAGTCTAGTCAAAGCTATGGTTTTTCCAGCAGTCATGTGTGGATATGAGAGTTGGACTATAAAGAAAGCTGAGCACTGAAGAATTGATGCTTTTGAACTGTGGTGTTGTAGAAGACTCTGGAGAGTCCCTTGGACTGCAAGGAGATCCAACCAGTCCATCCTACAGGAAATCAGTCCTGAATATTCATTGGAAGGACTGATGCTGAAGCTCCAATATTTTGGCCACCTGATGCGAAGAACTGGCTCATTTGAAAAGACCCTGATGCTGGGCAAGATTGAAGGCAGGAGGAGAAGGAGATGACACAAAATGAGATGGCTGGATGGAATCACCGACTCTATGGGCATGACTTTGAGTAACCTCCGGGAATTAGTGAGGGACAGGGAACCCTGGTGTGGTGCAGTCCATAGGGTTGCAAAGAGTTGGACATGACTGAGCAACTGAACTGAACTGAACTGATCCTTCAGGGACTTTGGATTGGTAGTTTCTTATAAAGTCAGACATAGACTTAATCATACTAACCAGCAAACTTACTCCAGTTTCTTGCCCAAAAGCAAAGAAAATTGATATGTATCTTTCTATAAAAGCTTTATTCATAAGTTCACTAAACTGGAAACAACCTAAATATTTTTTTAAGCTGGTGAAAGTATAAATAAACCAGTTACATCAAAGAACAGAACAGTACTGAACAATGAGAAAACAACTATTCATACACACAGAGCTACAAATAAATAAAATAAATAAAAAATATATTAGGCAAATTAAATGAAGTCATACTCATACTATATGCTAAATACTATGTACTGTGTGATTCCACTTATGTCACATTCTGGAAAATCCAAGACTTTTTTTGACAGAAGATAGTTCGGTGGTTGCTAAGTGTCTGGAACTGGTAAAAGGGTTGAAAAGAAATGGGTAGATTTAGAACTACTTGTTATCTAGATCATGGCAGTTGACTAAATGTGTCTCTCATCATTCATATATTTATACACAAAACATGTGAATTTTGCTTTATATAGGTTAGGCCTTAGTAAATCTGACTTCAAAGTAATTGCCCAAATTTAGCAGTGAGATCTATTTTTATTGTATATAAGTTGTGCTAATGAATTTTACACAAAGGGATATTCTTAAATTTTATTTTATATGTATTTTGTCAAACATAGAACTCTGTTGTTTTTAATTGCTTATTTTTGACATCAGAAATGAAAGCTTAGAAAATTACAGTGATTTGGTATCCAAGTTAAATTCTCAATAGAATTTCAGGATTATTAATACTGTTTTTTCAGTCACGATGTTACTGAGCAATGAACATATGAATCTGACACAAAATCAGCTTAGTTTCTCATCTCAACTCTGCCACAATATGGATAAAACTCAATAGTGATGTTGTGACATTTAATTAAGTCCATGTATTGAAAGCACTGTTACACAGTCGGCACTTCTTAGGTACTCAGTAATAATTAAATCTTTTCTATTGTAAATGAAGATGCTTCAGTTTCAGTAATTTACTCCCAGGTCACAGCCAGGATTTACTGAATGGGGAAACTAAACACAGGTTTCTGACACTACATTCCATGGTATCTATGCATACAATACTTATCCTAACCCCTCATTATGAATTACTCTCGATGACTCATTGAAAAGTGCCTTATATGAGTGAAAAATAAGCAGGACAAAGGTTAACAGAGTTTTTCCATACTGAACATACTGATCAGAGCAAACATCCTCTTTCAACAAGAGACGACTCTACACATGGACATCATCAGATGCTCAATACTGGAAGCAGTAATTATATTCTTTGCAGCCAAAGATGGAGAAGCTCTGTACAGTCAGCAAAAACAAGACCAGGAGTGGACTGTGGCTCAGATCATGAACTCCTTATTGCCAAATTCAGACTTAAATTGAAGAAATTAGGGAAAACCACTAGGCTATTCAGGTATGACCTAAATCAAATCCCTTAAGATTATGCAATAGAAATGACAAACATATTCAGGGATTAGATCAGATAGACAGAGTACATGAAGAACTATGGACAGTCGCATTAATCAAAACTATCCTCAAGAAAAGGAAATGCAAAAAGGCAAAATGGTTGTCTGAGGAAGCCATACAATAGCAGGCCTTGGGTAGCATCATTATGAACAAAGCTAGTGGAGGTGGTGGAATTCGAGCTGAGCTACTTCAAATCCTAAAAGGTGATGTTGTTAAATTGCTACACTCAATATGTCAGCAAATTTGGAAAACTCAGAGTGGCCACAAGACTGAGAAAGGTCAGTTTTCATTCCAATCCCAAAGAAGGACAATGCCAAAGAATATTCAAACTGTTGCACAACTGCACTCATCTCATAGGCTTGTAAAGTAATGCTCAAAATTCTCTAAGCTAGGCTTCAATAGTACATGAACCAAGAACTTTCAGATATTCAGGCTGGATTTAGAAAAGGCAAAGGAACCAGAGGTCAAATTGCCAAAGTCTGTTGGATCATAGAAAAAACAAGAAAAATCCCGAAAAACATCTACTTCTGCTTTATTGACTGTGTTAAAGCCTTTGGCTGTGTGGATCACAACAAACTGTTGAAAATTCTTCAAGAGATGGAAATACCAGACCACCTTACCTACATCCTGGAAACCTGTATTTGGGTCAAGAAGCAACAGTTAGAACCAGACATGAGGCAATGAACTGGTTCCAAATTGGGAAAGAAATACATCAAGGCTGTATATTGTCAGCCTGCTTACTTAACTTATAGGCATCATGTGAAATGCTAAATTGGATGAAGCCCAAGCTGTAAGCAAGGTTGCCAGGAGAAACATCAATAACCTCAGATATGCAGATGACACCACACTTATGGTAGAAAGCGAAGAGGAACTAAAGAGCCTATAGATGAAAGTGAAAGAGGAAAGTGAAAAATCTGGATTAAAACTCAACATTCAAAAAACTAAATCATGGCATCCAGTCCCAACACTTCATGACAAATATATGGGCAAAAAATGGACACAGAGACTTTATTTTCTTGAGTTCACAAATCACTGCAGATGGTGACTATAGCCATGAAATTAAAAAATGCTTTTTCTTGGAACAGAAGCTATGATACACTTAGAAAGCATATTAAAAAGCAGAGAGGTTACTTTGTCAACAATGGTCTGTCTAGTCAAAGCTATGGTTTTTCCAGTAGTCATGTGTGGATGTGAGAGTTGCACCATAATGAAAGCTGAGCGCCAAAGAATTGATGCTTTTGAACTGCGGTGTTGGAGAAGACTCTTGAGAGTCCCCTGGACAGCAAGGAGATCCAACCAGTCCATCCTAAAGGAGATCAGTCCTGAATATTCATTGGAAGGACTAATGATGAAGCTGAAGCTCCACTACTTTCACAACCTGATGCGAAGAACTGACTCATTAGAAAAGACCCTGCCCTGATATCAGAGAAGTGAAATCGCTCAGTCGTGTCCTACTCTTTGCAATGCCATGGACTGTAGCCTACCAGACTCCTCCATCCATGGACTTTTCCAGTCAAGAATACTGGAGTGGTTTGCCATTTCCTTCTTCAGGGGATCTTTCCAACCCAGGGATCAAACCTGGGTCTCCCACATTGCAGGTAGACATTTTACCATCTGAGCCACCAGGGAAGCCTAATACTGGAGAAGGAAATGGCAACCCACTCCAGTATTCTTGCCTGGAAAAGTCCATGGACAGAGGAACCTGGCGGGCTGCAGTCCATGGGGTTACATGACTGAGCACACATACATGAGGGTGGGGGGAGATGTGTTTGTAGCAATAAATGGGTAGAACTAAAAAAAAGAAAAAAAGAAAGAAAGAAAACACCCTGATGCTGTGAAAGCTTGAAGGCAGGAGGAGAAGGGGATAACAGAGGGTGAGATGATTGGATGCATCACCAACTCAATGGACATGAGTTTGACAAATCTCTGGGAGATGGTGAAAGACAGGGAAACCTGGTGTGCTGCAGTCGATAGGGTCACAAAGAGTTGAACATGACTGAGAGACTGAACAAAAATATGAAACAGAGGATAGACACAGCTTCATGAACATTGACTATATACATCATCATTGCATTAAAATAAAAATAGAGTAAAGAATATTAAAAGAAAGCCATTAGATTTTTAAAATATTTCTTTCATTTCATCATAGCATTGATAAGATTGGACTACCTATTTCTCAAGGTGTTTGGTTTTTTGTTTGTTTTGTATAGTCTACCACATAGATGAACGAATTATTTCTTTGTAAAAAGTCTCAAGAATGAATCATATTTAGGCAGCAGAAGAAATTAAGATGCTGTTGTGACTTTGATAGATGGAATGATCCCTAGATGTATGGTTACTACATACAGCCTTACTAATTGCTAGATTTCCGTAGCAAATCTAGAAAAGTGTAACTCAGTTATCTTCCATAGAACATTATTTGCATTGAGTAATAATAAGCTTTGAAATGTGCATGTGAACATGAAGAATATGTCTGTGATCATCTAAGTTTGGGAAATTTTATGTAGAAGATTGAGTTTCTTTAATACAGGACTTGTGAGGGCCTTTAACTTTATTCATGTAGAACCCCAAGAAAGAATATAGAATATATAGTATATTGCAACATGGAACTTTCTTATGTAAAATATATTTAAAAATTTAAAAATTAATGCCCTGAAAGAAATATTTTGTGAAGCATAAGATTATGCATATTTAGACCAGTCTTGGAAATAGTGCCAAAATGATCATTGATACTTTATGCTGAATATGGAAATTAGATGACTTATTTCAATCTATCATTGTAATTTGCACAGTTGTCTGAATGCAATTGAAAATTCTGAATGGCACATTTTGCACATGTATGATAGATGACCGTGGAGAAATGTTTCACTCTATCGAATTCACAGTAGGGGAGAATTATTGATAACTCAAAATCAAATTTACTGTTAAATAAATTCTGAAGTATGAAGTATGAAGTTTAAATGAAAGTTCCAAGCAAAAGCAGCTTTGCATAAGCAAGTCTATTTGTCAAGTACAGCAAATTAACTGAGAAAAAGGCAAATATCATGAAGAGGACTGGAGTTATATCCAGGAATTCTGGTGTCTTTGTCCAGATCTACCATTAATTATCAGTGTTCTTGCATAAACGAATTAGTCTCTAACAAGGTTTGAGAAATTTATAGCATTTAATGCAATTTTTCTGTATATTTCCCCTATTTTAAGTTCACTGAGCTTCATTTTGTTGTAGTTTTATAGTTTTCATTAAATTTGAAAAATGTCAATCATTATTATTTTTTGCCTTCCCTTCTGAGATTCCAGTTATAAATTTATTAGACCATTTTAATTTGTCTCATAGATTTTTAATGTCTGCTTATTTTTCTTATACCTTTCCTTCACTTTTTGGCTTTAGTTTGGATAGTTGCCCTGACATATAATCCAGTTCAACAATCATTTTTTTTTTGTAATATTTAGATTTATGTTAAGTTCCTCCTATGATTTTTTACCTATGATGCTCTATTGTTTATCTCTACCAGTTCCATTTGTTTCCTTGTATAATCTTTATTTCTACCTTCACTATTTTAATATTTCCTTTAATATCTAAATATATTTATAGAAGCTCTATTAAAGTTATTGTGTGCTAATTCTATCATGTATTGTATGGGTATGTTTCTATTGACTAATATGTCTCCTGCGTGAATGACTGCTAAGTCGCTCCAGTGGTGTCGGACTCTTGGTGACCCAGTGGGCTGTAGCCTGCCAGGTTTCTCTGTTCATAGAATTCTCCAGGCAAGAATACTGGGGTGGGTTGCCACGCCCTCCCCCAGGGGATCTTCCCAACCCAGAGACTGAACCTGGGTCTCTTATGTCTCCTAAATCAGCAGGCGGATTCTTTAACACTAGAGCCAACTGGCAAGCCCAATATGTCCCCTATCCATGGCTTCCCTGGTTGCTCAGATTGTAAACGATTTGCCTTCAATGCAGGGGACGTGGGTTGGATTCCTGGCACGAAGTTCCCCTGGAGGAGAAATAACCCATTCCAGTATTCTCCCCTGGAGAATTCCATAGACAGAGGAGCGTGGTGGGCTACAGTTCATGGGGTCTCAAAGAGTCGGATACAACTGAGCGACTAAAACACACACACACACACACACACACACACACACACACGTGCAAGTGCACATGCACATGCGCATAATAGATTCTTTGTTGTTTTCACTTCTAGTTATTTTTTATTGAATTCTGAATTTCATGAGGTTACATTGCTAAGCACCTAGATTTTGTATCTTTCTTATAATAGTGTTAAGATTTACTCTAGCAACTTCAATTTACTTGAAAATCAACCTGATCCTTTTGAGCATTATTTTTAAATTTTATTAGAAGTACAAAGTAGTCTTAACTTCAGGCTTTTTTGTTATTTATGGCAATGGTAATGATTTTGTCATGTCTGTGTTTATTAATTTAGGTATTTCACCAGGTTTTCCATTTCTTTAGTAAAGAATTTAAATGTATCCTAAATTTGTGTGACCTCTTGGTATTTGTAGTTCCTTCAGTATTTTTTCTTGGTCCATTTTCATGGAGTCTCATCTTAAATATGTGAAATATTCAGTTACAGACTCCAGGGGCTCTCATGAGGATGTTTAGATTTGGTCAGATTTTGTCTACATTGCTCTAGCTCCTCCTGCCTCATCTTCTTTGAACGCCAGTTTCTAACTTAAATCAGTCATTTATTATACCACAGTTGGAAAACTGCTTCAGGTAGAAAACCATGGAGACTATAGCACTCATCTCATGTTTTTCCTTTTCTCACTGAGTACTATAAATTCTGTTATCTAATTTAAAAAATAGTTATTTCACATATTTTGTCCAGTTTTTACAGTTTTTTAATTGATTCTGTTTAGAGGAGTATTTTTAGTACCAATTACTTTATCATAGTGACACACTTTAAATTCGATTTGATTTCATTTCATAAAATTGTCCATGAGCTCTCAGTCCTTAATTCTAGATGAACATTTAAACCACTTTCCTTTTCTCAGATAAGTCACAATCCATCAAGAAGACGTTTAGGGGAAATTTGTTCATGTTTTTTCTAAATCACTACTTTTGCATGTTTTCTCACTTATTTTTAAGTAACATTGTTATGTGTAATACAATATTTTAATTTAGAATATTGAGGAAGAGCCAATTTAGAACTTACCTGTTGATGTAATTCTATCTTAGAATTTTGATAATGCTTTATTTGGTATGCCATCAATAGGAAAATGTGGTATTTTGCTGATCCTCAAGGATAACCATGAGCAGGAATTTTAAAAGACAGGGGAAAGCAAAGAAGAGGAAAATAGCATGGCTTCAAATATCTCAGTAAATGTAAAATATACTTTTGTATCTTTCATTTAAATTATGAAAACAATACATTAAAGAGTTACTACCAATATATTTACATGACTAAAATTATTTTATTAACCAGTCTCAAGGCTGGCAAATTCTTTTTTTTTTTTAATTACTTTATTTTCTATTTTTTAACTTTACATTATTGTATTTGTTTTGCCATACATTGTCATGAATCCACCATGGGTGTACATGTGTTCCCCTTCCAGAACCCCCCTCCCACCTCCGTCCCCATCCCATCCCTCCAGGTCATCCCAATGCACCAGCCCTGAGCACCCTGTATCATGCATTGAACCTGGACTGGCGATTCGTTTCACATATGATAATTTACATGCTTCCATGCCATTCTCCCATATCATCCTGCCCTCGCCCTCTCCCATAGAGTCCATAACACTGTTCTATTTATCTGTGTCTCTTTTGATGTGTCGCATACAGGGTTATCTTTACCGATTGACTGAATACTATATATATGTGTTAGTATACTGTATTGGTGTTTTTCTTTCTGGTTTACTTCACTCTGTTTGATAGGCTCCAGTTAAGATACACATTTTCTCACTTATGAATGTATCCTCATGTTTGTTTTTTTCCTATATACTATGAACATATAGCTCCAATCAATTGTTTTCAAGGTTTTTTTTTTTTTTCCCCTTCTAGATAATTACTTTGCACTGCACATACACAAAGAAGAAACTCTTATAAGGGTTTTTGCTATAAACATATAGGGGTATTTATTTGCATAAACTAGATTAATATGGAAAGAAGCTTAAAAGAAATTATATCTATTCCTAAGTTCCTTAGTAAAATAATATTACTTAAATAACTATTTTAAATTGTAACATTTTATTGAGGAGTGACTTTTTTAGAAATACACATTAAAAAAGATTTTCTTGCTAATATAATATGTACTCTTGGCAGCAGCACCAATTTTTGTGATGAATTGGAGATTGGAGTCAGTGAACTGAAGAGGAGAATAATATGAGCTACAGTTGACCTGAGCCCCCAGATCATTTCCAAGTGGGAAATGTTGCTTTATAGATGCCTGAATCCTTGCATCTAGAAGAGTATGATGAATCATTCTAACAAATGCCCTGGCAAGTAAGTTGATAAAAGGGAGAGGTTTAGATATTGTGAAGCTGGGTAACCTGGTCTAATACAATTATAGAACTAAAACTTCTTTAAAATATATATGATTACATACTGTCATTTTATATACAAAGCTATTAAAGCCTAGAGAATTAAAGTAGCATCATCAAGGACACAGTGTTCATGCTTAGTTAAGCCTGAACATAAATACACCTCCAGACTTCTCAAAATCACTTTAAAAAAAAAAGTACGCAGTCACTATTACTAAAAGTTTTTGGAAGATATAAGAGGACCACAAAATTATTGTTATTCCTTTCCTCTTTGCAGCTCTTCCTTTCTTACAAAAAGATTTTGTTAGGGAGAGTAATCTAATATTTCAGTTTTGTATAGCAATTAATCTTGTCAAGTTGTTTTTACAACAATTGTTTAATTTGACTTTTAAAAACAACTTTGTGAAGGAGAGGATAAACTGGTATCTTTATTTAAGAAAACTAAGACCTTGTCAAGAATATCTGTCTTTTCCACCACTGTCCCTAACTTATTTTAATAGCCTTACTATATTTAGGGAATATGTCACTATTATATGTGTTGTCTTCTTGACTTATATTAGAACTCAAATTACCAGACTCGCTTACTTCTAGGCCCTTCCATTCAGATGTACATTATGAGAGGCTCTGTTTGAAATAAGATACAAAAGAAATGAGACTGTTCAGAGCTTTCATTTCACTGGTATTTATGAAGATAGACATTTATCTCTGAGGGGTAGCAGAAATGCATAGTCAAGTTTCAGTCTCAGGAAAGGCAGAGGCCCTGGTGGAAGGAATTATCTCATTAGAACTTCCCTGAAGTTTAGTCCTGTTTCTTTAACTATCCCCATAATTTGGAAAGCAATCTAATAAACTTTAAGAAATACTTTTACAAATAAAACTAGTCAGAGTTGCTTCTATTGTTTGCAACTAACAATGCTAATAGGATTTGACACTTGCCTATAGTGACACAGTGGCAGAACTGGAGTGAAAAAAAAGAAATGATGGGGGTGAGAGTACTTATGAGAGTGACAAAAGCAACATTTTATTGTCCTCTATGTACCTAGCACTCAGCCACTTAACTATTAAAACAATATTGAATGCTTCTTAACAATTTTTTGTATTTTTATTTTATTTTATTTTTAATTCTTAAATATATTTATTAAATGTGAAGACATCATAACCCATAAAACAGAAGAAACTATCATCATAAAGGAAAAGACATCTTAATGCGTTATGCTGCTGCTGCTAAGTCGCGTCAGTCGTGTCCGACTCTGTGCGACCCCATAGACGGCAGCCCACCAGGCTCCCCCGTCCCTGGGATTCTCCAGGCAAGAGTACTGGAGTGGGTTGCCATTTCCTTCTCCAGGGCATGAAAGTGAAAAGTGAAAGTGGAGTCGCTCAGTCGTGTCCGACTCAGTGACCCCATGGACTGCAGCCCGCCAGGCTCCTCCGTCCACGGGATTTTCCAGGCAAGAGTACTGGAGTGGGGCGCCATTGCCTTCTCCATGTATTTTTATTTTATTTATGAGATTTTGGGGAATAAAACAATTTCATGAGGTGAAACTTTGCATTAAAATTTTTCATGTATCCTAAAATTTTGAAACAATTTTTAGAAAGTCATCTAGCTCATGGTGGCCACTTTTGAAAATAATGCCAAAGAATGCTCAAACTACTGCACAACTGCACTCATCTCACATGCTAGCAAGGAGAAGGCAATGGCATCCCACTCCAGTACTCTTGCCTGGAAAATCCCATGGACGGAGGAGCCTGGTAGGCTACAGTCCATGGGATCACTAGGAGTCGGACACCGCTGAGCGACTTCACTTTCACTTTTCCCTTTCATGCACTGGAGAAGGAAATGGCAACCCACTCCAGTATTCTTGCCTGGAGAATCCTGGGGACGGCGGAGCCAGGTGAGCTGCCGTCTATGGGGTCGCACAGAATCGGACACGACTGGAGCGACTTAGCAGCAGCAGCAGCACATGCTAGCAAAGTGATGCTCAAAATTCTCCAAGTCAGGCTTCAACAGTATACGAACTGTGAAATTCCAGATGTTCAAGCTGGTTTTAGAAAAGGCACAGGAACCAGAGATCAAATTGCCAACATCTGCTGGATCATCGAAAAAGCAAGAGAGTTCCAGAAAAACATCTATTTCTGCTTTATTGACTATGCCAAAGCCTTTGATTGTTTGGATCACAATAAACTGTGGAAAATTCTTCAGGAGATGAGAATACCAGACCACCTGACTTACCTCTTGAAAAACCTATATGCAAGTCAGGAAGCAACAGTTAGAACTGGACATGGAACAACAGACTGGTTCCAAATAGGAAAAGGAGTACGTCAAGGCTGTATATTGTTACCCTGCTTATTTAACTTATATGCAGAGTACATCATGAGAAATGCTGGGCTGGAAGAAGCACAAGCTGGAATCAAGATTGCTAGGAGAAATATCAATAACCTCAGATACGCAAATGACACCACTCTTATGGCAGAAAGCAAAGAAGAACTCAAGAGCCTCTTGATGAAAGTGAAAAAGGAGAGTGAAAAAGTTGGCTTAAAGCTCAGCATTCAGAAAACTAAGATCATGGCATCTGGCCCCATCACTTCATGGCAGACAGATGGGGAAACAGTGGAAACAGTGGCAGGCTTTATTTTTTTTGCGGGGGGGGGGGGGCTCCAAAATCACTGCAGATGGTGATTGCAGCAGTGAAATTAAAAGACTCTTACTCCTGGGAAGGAAAGTTATGACCAACATAGAAAACTTATTAAAAAGCAGAGACATCACTTTGTCAACAACGGTCCGTCTTGTCAAGGCTATGGTTTTTCCAGTAGTTATGTATGGATGTGAGAGTTGGACTATAAAGAAAGCTGAGTGCAGAAGAATTTATGCTTTTGAACTGTGGTTTTGGAGAAGACTCTTGAGAGTCCCTTGGACTGCAAGGAGATCCAACCAGTCCATCCTAAAGGAGATCAGTCCTGGGTGTTCATTGAAGGACTGATGCTGAAGCTGAAACCCAATACTTTGGCTACCTGATGTGAAGAGCTAACTCATTTGAAAAGATCCTTTTGCTGGGAAAGGTTGAGAGCGGGAGGAGAAGGGGAGACAGAGGATGAGATTGTTGGATAGCATCACCGACTCATTGAACATGAGTTTGGGTAAACTTTGGGAGTTCGTGATGGACAGGGAGTCCTGTCGTGCTGCAGTTCATGGGGTCACAAAGAGTTGGACACGACTGAGTGACTGAACTGAACTGAAGTTACTGCAGATGGTGACTGCAGCTAGGAAATTAAAAGTCGCTTGCTCCTTGGACGAAAATTTTTGACCAACCTAGATAGCATATTAAAAAGCAGAGACATTTCTTTGTTGACAATGGTCTGTCTTGTCAAAGCTACGGTTTTTCCAGTAGTCGTGTATGGATGAGAGAGTTGGACTATAAAGAAAGGTGAGCACCAAAGAATTGATGCTTTTGAATTGCCATGTTGGAGAAGATTCTTGAGAGTCCCATGGACAGCAAGGAGATCCAACAAGTCAATCTTAAAGAAAATCAGTCCTGAATATTCATTGGAGGAACTGATACTGAAGTTGAAACTCCAGTACTTTGGCCACCTGATGCGAAGAACTGACTCATTGGAAGAGACCCTGATGCTGGGAATGATTGAAGACAGGAGGAGAAGGGGACGACAGAGGATGAGATGGTTGGATGGCATCACTGACTCAATGGACATGAGTTTGAGTAAGCCCCGGGAGTTGGTGATGGACAAGGATGCCTGGCGTGTTGCAGTCCATGGGGTCTCAAAGAGTTGGACATGAGTGAGCAACAGAACTAAACTGAATGTTTACAAGTGTGTTTATGGTTACACACATTTCGGTCTTCTAATTTCCATCCAAACAAATTATTTTCAATACAAGAATCTATTTTGACTGTTTACTCTCATTAAGTATCTAGTAGTAGCATTGAAAAGTATTTTCTATTTTCAGAAAAACTTTACATGATGGGAAAATGAGAACTTATTGTTGTATCATGTTTGACTAATACTTACTTGTATTTATTGCTTTGTCTTTAATAATAATAAACATTTCAAAGCAAGTTAGACTCCAAACAATAAGGAAATGTTTAAAAATAGTATCAACCTCATGTTATACAATATTATACAGCCATGAATCACAGTAAGTTCCAAGCATATAGAATAAGGAAATGCTCACAATAATAAACATTTAAAAATAAATATGGATAATTTCTGCTTCAGAGATCACAGGCTTGCCAGGGCAAAGGGGCTTGCATAACTCAATGAAGCTATGAGCCATGTTGTTCAGGGCCACCCAAGACAGAGGGGTCATAGTGAAGAGTTCTGACCAACATGGTCCACTGGTGGAAGGAATGGCAACTCACTCCAGTATTCTTGCCTGGAGAAAGGCAAAAAGATATGACACCGGAAAATGTGGCCCTTAGGTCAGTAGGTGTTCAGTATGCTACTGGGGATGAGCAGAGGGCAATTACTGATAACTCTAGAAAGAAAAAAGTGGCTGAGCCAAAGTGGAAATGACTTGTTTGTTGTGGAAATGGTTTCTTGTGGAAGTGTCTGGTGGTGAAAGTAAAGACCAATGATGCAAAGAACAATATTACATAGGAACCTGGAATGTTAGGCCCATGAATGAAGGTAAATTGGATGTGGTCAAGCAGGAGATGGCAAGATTGAACATCAGCATCTTAGAAAATGGTGAACTAAAATGAATGGTAATGGAGAAATTTAATTCAGTTAACCATTATATCTACTACTGTGGACAAGAATCCTTTAGAAGAAATGGAGTAGCTCTCATAGTCAACAAGAGTCTGAAATTCAGTACGTGGGTGCAACCTCTAAAATGACAGAATGATCTCTGTTCATTTCCAAGGCAAACCATTCAATATTACAGTAATCCAAGTCTATGCTCCAACCATTGTTGCTGAAGAAGCTGAAGTTGACCAGTTCTATGAAGACACACAACACCTTCTAGAACTAACGCCAAAAAAGACGTCCTTTTCATCATATGGGATTGGAATGCAAAGTGGGAAGTCAATAGATACCTGCCTTAACAAGAAAGTTTGGCCTTGGAATATAAAATGAAGCGGGGCAAAGGTTAACAGCATTTTTTCAAGAGGACATGCTGGTCATTGCAAATGCTCTTTTCCAGCAACCTAAGAAACAGTTCAACATAGACATAACCAGGTGGTTAATACCTAAATCAGATTGATTATGTTCTTCGCAATCAAAGATGGAGCTTTATACAGTCAGCAATAACAAGACTTGGAGCTGACTGAGGCTCAGATCATGAGCTCCTTACTGCAAACTTCAGACTTAAAATGAAGAAAGTAGGGAAAACCACTAGGCAACTTAGGTATGACCTAAACCAAGTCCCTTATGATTATACAGTGGAGGTGATGAATAGATTCAAGGTATTAGATCTAGTAGAGAGAGTGCCTGAAAATCTATGGATGGAGGTTTGTTAACATTGTACAGGATGCAGTAAATAAAGCTATATCAAAGAAAAATAAATGCAAGAAGGCAAAGTGGTTATCTGAGGAGTCTTTACAAGTAGCTGAGGAAAGAAGAGAAGAAAAAGGCAAGGGAGACAAGGAAAGATATACCCAATTCAATGTGGCATTCCAGAGAATATCAAAAAGAGATAATAAGTGTTTCTTAAATGAGCAATGCAAGGAAATAGAGGAAAATAATAGAATAGGAAAGACTAGAGATCTCTTCAAGAAACCTGGAGATATGAAGAGAACATTTCCTGCAAGGATGGACACAATAAAGCACAGAAACTATGAGGATCTAACTGAAGCAGAAGAAATTAAGAAGAATACATAGAAGAACCATACAAAAAAGGACTTAATGAACCAGATAATCATTATGGTGTGGTGATTCACCAAGAGTGGACATCCTGGTGTGTTTAGACAAGTGGGCCTTAGGAAGCATTACTACGAACAAATTTAGAGGAGTTTATGGGATTACAGCTGAGCTATTTAAAAATCCTAAAAATGATGCTGCTAAAGGGATGCACTCAGTATGTCAGCAAATTTGGAAAACTCAGAGTGGCCACAGGATTGGAAAAGGTCAGCTAAAACATCCATACCAATCCCATAGAATGGCAATTCCAAAGAATGTTCAAACTAGCATACAATTGCACTCATTTCACATACTAGCAAATTTATGCTCAAAATCTAACCTAGGCTTCAGCAGTATATGAACTCAGAAACTACAGATGTAAAAGTTGGATTTAGAAAAGGCAGATGAACCAAAGATCAAATTGCCATCATTCATTGGTTCATAGAGAAAACAAGGGAATTCCAGAAAAAAAAATCTACTTGTTTCATTGACTACACTAAAGCTTTTGATTGTGCGGATCACAACAAACTACAGAAAATTCTTAAAGAGATGGGTGTATCAGACAACCTTACATGTCTCCTGAGAAACCTGTATGTGGGTCAAGAAGCAACAGAACCGGACATGAAACAACGGACTGTTTCAGAATTGGGAAAGGAGTATGATAAGACTATATATTTTCACCATGCTTATTTAACTTATATGCAGAATAATACATCATGCAAAATGCCCAGGCTGGATGAAGCTCAAGTTGGAATCCACATTGATGGGAGAAATATCAACAAGCTCAGATAGCAGATGATATCACTCTCATGGCAGAAAGTAAAGAGGAACTAAAGAGCCTCTTGATGAAGGTCAAAGCTGGCTTGAAACTCAACAGTCAAAAAAACTAAGATCATGGCATCCAGCTTCTTCACTTCATGGCAAATAAAAGGACAAAAAGTGGAAGCAGTGTCAGGTTTTATTTTCTTGGGCTGAAAAATAACTGGGAATGATGACTGCAGCCATGAAATCAAAAGACACTTGCTGAGATCTATCTCCCACCTCCTGCGTCTCCTGCATTGTGGACGGATTCATTACTGCTGAGCCATCAGAGAAGCCCTCCTTGGAAGGAAAGTTATGACAAACCTAGGCAGCATATTAAAAAGCAGAGACATCACTTTGCCAACAAAGGTCCGTATAGTCAAAGCTATAGTTTTTCCTGTAGTCATGTATGATTGTGAGAGTTGTTCTATAAAGGAGACAGAGTGCTGAAGAACTGATGCATTCAAATTCTGGTACTGGAGAAGACTCTTGAGACTTCAAACTATTCAGTCCTACAGGAAATCAATTGTGAATATTCACTCGAAGGACTGATGCTGAAGCTGAAGCTCCAATACTTTGACCATCTGATGTGAAGAGCCAACTCACTGGAAAAGACCCTGATGCCGGGAAAGATTTAAGGTAAAGGAGAAGGGGCTGCAGAGGATGAGATTTTAGCATCACCAACTCAATGGACATGAATTTGAGCAAATTCTGGGATATAGTGGAGGACAGAGGATCCTGGCGTGCTACAGTCCATGGAGTCACACAGAGTCAGGCATGACTTAGCAGCTTAGTGACTGAACAACAACAACAATAGATATTTTACTTAACACAAAAATTGAAGATGTAGGATACAAAACTGAAATCCCAACTTTTCTGTATATTCTTTACAACTATATGTATATTATCTATCTTATCTATACTATTTACATTTATGCCATCCACTTTGAAGTTACTAAAATGTGTACTTATTAAAAACAATAAAGACATTTCCCTTTGTAATTTTATTCATAGTGTCGAAAGGAAGCTGGTAAATATCTATTCTATATTGCCCTCTGGCATTTCCTGGAGTTTTAGTAAATAACTTTGAATAATATAATTAACAGAAAGGGTCTTTTTTCACTTTTAGTATATGTTATTATGTATAAATGACTTCTCAGAGATTATGTCTGATTAGTGAATTTCACATATTAACTGTTCATGCTTTATATCTTCATGAAAAGAAACTCTGAACTTAAAGCTCCTGTGTAAACACACACCACTACAATCATCATCACAACTTTAACATCAGAATTCTGTTGGTCTTTATCTAATATCTAAGTTGTATTATAATTAGGTTTGTGCTACAATATTTAGGCTTCATGAAAGTAAGAATTTTACCTGTTTAATTCATTTCTGAATCTTCATATCCAGAATAGGGTCTGGAATACAGTTTATGTTCATTGAATATTTTTAAACGGAGTACAGTAATGTACTTATTGAATATAATTTCAAAAATTTAACAGTGTACTTCCAATATTAATTGATTTACCATATAAAAGGGAATAACTCAGTTTCTCCAATTAACTTTATTTGAAATGAAGCAACTTTTGAATACATACTGGAAGGAAAAAATTGAGCAAACATCTTTTGGTCTACTCAGCATGACCATCATGCTCTTTACATACCCTTCACTCATTTTATTTATTCCAATTTCATTAAATTAAAAGTTACACTAAATTATTTCCTTCCTTCAGTAGAGCAAGATGTATGTGTGTATGTATGTGTCTCTGTTTAAACCAAAATTATCTTTTTCAAAGATTTGCTTTAATTTATTCATTTACTGAGCACTTACTCTACCTACAAGGTAGTTATATAGATCCTGTAGTTATGTGAATGCATAAAATCATGGTTTCTTACCTCTATCATAATCTGACTTGGGTGATATTAAATTATTTTATTTTTAACTGTTTGTATGTCTCAGAACTACAACAGAGGTAGATATAAAATGCTATTTGAGCAGAATGAAGGCCACTCATTTCATTCCAAGGAGAGAGAATTCCATAAACCACACTAAAAATTGTGTACATATAAATATATCTAAATATAACTATTTGTTTCAGAATTTGAATGTAAGATTATGAAGCATTTAGCTTGGAATGTAGAATGGTAAAATGAAGTGTTAGTCACTCAGTCATGTCCAACTCTTTGCAACCCCACAGACTGGAGCTCACCAGGCTCTTCTGTCCATGGGATTCTCTAAGCAAGAATACTGCAGCGGGTTGCCATTTCCTTCTTCAGGAGATCTTCCCAATCCAGGGATTGAACCTGGGTCTCCTGCCTTGCAGGTAGACTCTTTACCATCTTAGCCACCAGGGGAAAATTTTTGGCTTACACTGAATTATTTAACTACAACTTAAATCTACAAGATTTCTGGGGAATCATCCATAGTCTGTGTTAAGAATTTTACAGAGAAAATATTGAATAAAGTGGTTATGTTGTGATACTAATGCTGAAATTATCAATGTATTTTCCTCCATGAATACAGGAGGATACAGGAGGAAATAGATGATGTTTCGGTAGCAAATAACTCTAATGCCATCTGGAGGGCTTTTTCTTTTCTTAATGGGGAAAGCAAGCATTCATTATATTATTTAGCAGAAAACCACCTTGTTCTGGTCTTTGTAAGTGCGTGTTCAGTCACACAGTTTCTGACTCTTTGAGACCCTTCGTACTATACCCACCAGGCTCCTCTGTCCATGGGATTTCCCAGGCAAGAATACTGGAGTGAGTTGCCATTTCTTCCTCCAGGGGATCTTCCTGACCCAGGGATCGAACCCATGTCTCCTGCATCTCCTTGCATTGGCAGGCAAATTCTTTACCACTGAACCACTGGGAAGTCCCTCTAGTCTTTGTTGTTGTTCAGTCACTAAGTCATGTCCAACTCTTCGCGATCCCAGGGACAGCAGCACACCAGGCTTCTCTGTCCTTCACCATCTCCTGAAGTTTGCCCAAGTTTATGTCCATTGAATGGGTGATGCCCTCCAACTATCTCATCCTCTTCACCTTCTGCCTTCAATCTTTCCCAGTCTGAGCATCTTTCCCAATGAATCAGTGTTCCTTAAATATAAATCTATTTTAGATTCTTCAGTTCTTCTGCTTTATAGTGGCTGTAAGCTTGGGTTTTGACGTCATTCTGATTTAAATTTGAGTCACAGAAGTGTCATCCAACAGTGATCTCTTGAGCATGTTACTAGAGCTTTCCATTTCAGTGTGCCTTTCTTTAGAATGGGAATATTAGTAATTTCTGCTCTATATAATTATTTTATGTATTAAGTGGTATACTGCATGTAGAGCATTTTGCTAACTGTCTGATCTGTAATATATTTTCAGTAAATATTAACAATTACCACCACCATCAACAATATCACCATCACCTCACGCCTATGACAAGACTACCACCACCATTACCGCTCTTGCTGCTGCTATATTACCATTCTTCTTACTAAAATGTTTGTAATTAGGAAAATACATTTTAGTTGGCTTCGCTGCTGTCTACTCAAGCTAATATGAATTACCAGTGAATCAATGTGTCTAGCCAGGACTTGGATTCGGAAAACCATAACTACTTGAGTCACATTTCTATATCACAATGAATCATACTGTTTTATCTGCAATGTGTTACTTGTAATTTCTCTATACAGGATAGTCATTGTGGTCATGAAATACGGTGGGGGGAAATGTATGCACAATATACTGGAAGCAAGCTATAATTCAAACTCATCAGTTACTTGCTATACAGAAGAAAGACCAATTTTCCTGTATCTTTGATTGAAAATAGAAAATCAACGTGTAGTATTCTTGCTGATTGTCTGTCATCCTTGGGGTTTCTATTTTAGACAAATAATGGACATTCAGATTGCAGGAGTCTGAAAGTTAATTTTTGTTAAAAATTGACTTTATAGAGAAAGAAAAAGGAGGCTTAGAATATTGTATACAAAGAATGGTGAATAGAGTAAAATTATATTGATAAAGTATATTAACTATAATAAATATAAAGTGAACATACCAATTCAATTAATGAACTTGTGGAGGATAGACATTAAGAAAAATGATATATTAAGAAAGATAAGACTGAAGAGCTTCTATGTGTTAGCAACCCCAGAAATATGAAGAGCCAAGAACACTTTCAGTGTTCAAGAAAATGGAGCATTAGGGCAAAGCTAAAAACTGAAATACACAGACACCTCTCCTGGTTGCTGTGGTTATGGGTCTACTCTAGTTAGCTTAATATAATGAAAAAAAAAAAAAAACCTCCATGAAAATGAAATAAACAGTAATTTGTCACAAACATTTTGGGTAAAAATTTGGAATAGATTTGTACTATCTTCAAGGAAAACATGCTATTACAAGGGGATGGTGAGAAAAGGGATTGTATTGAGTCCATGAGATTAAAAGGCTGTGAGCTCTGTCAAACTTTTTAAGTATCTCTGGTTTGTGCAAATAAACTCTACAGAGTGGCTATCCACTTGGGCTTATATCAATGCAATGTAGAAGGAACCGTGGTCTGGCAAAGGGAGTTTTCTTTCTGGCCATTTTGGGAGAAGTGATTTAGTTAGTAATGCTAACTGCTTGAAGCCTTCCCCATTCTCCCTGCACCTTGCTTCCACCAAGGACATATATTCTGAGAAAGAGCCACCTGGGGAAAATGAAGTTAATGTTTTTCAGTAATGCAGGATTCTTAGAACAAATTCATTCATAAAGTTCATATGGGGCAAATTTTAATTACCAGCAACAGTTCTAGCACTGGGGATGGGCAATGAACAAATGAGATAAAGTTGTCTATACTCATGAAATGTACATTTTAGATCATTCATGAAATGAACTAGAGATAAAATTGCCAACATCTATTGGATTATAGAAAAAACAATGGAATTCTAGAAAAACCTCTATACTGCTTCACTGACTTCTCTAAAGCCTTTTACTGTAGGATTACAACAAACTGTGGAAAATTCTTAAAGACATGGAAATACCAGACCACCTTACATGTCTCCTGAGGAACATGTACGTAAGTCATGAAGTAACAGTTAAAACTGAATGTGGGACAACAGATTGGTTCCAAACTGGAAAAGGAGTACATCAACCCTGTATATTGTCACCCTGCTTATTTAACATATATGCAGAGTACATGATGTGAAATGCTGAGCCGGATGAATCACAAGCTAGAATCATGATTGCTGGGAGAAATATCAACAACTTCAGTTATGCAGATGATACCACTCTAATGACAGAAAGTGAAGTGGAACAAAAGAGACTCTTGATGAGGGTGAAAGAGCAGAATGAAAAACCTGGCTTAAAACTCATCATTAAAAAAGTGAAGATCATGGCAACCAGCCCCATCACTTCATGGCAAATAGATAGGGAGAAAGTGAAAGCAATGGCAGAATTTATTTTCTTGGACTCCAAAATAACTGTGAACAGTGACTGCAGCCAGGAAATTAAAAGATGCTTGTTCCTTGGAAGAAAAGGTATGACAAACCTAGACAGAGTGTTAAAAAGCAGAGACATCATTTTGCTGACAAAGGTTCATACAGTCAAAGCTATAGTCCTCCCAGTTGTTCTGTATGGATGTGAGAGTTGGATCATAAAGAAGGCTGAGTACTGAAGAATTTATAATTATGAATTGTGGTGCTGGAGAAGACTCTTGAGAGTCCCTTGGACAGCAAGCAGATCAAATCAGTCAATTTTAAAGGAAATCAACCCTGAATGTTCATTTTGAAGGACAATTGGTGAAGCTGAAGCTCCAGTACTTTGACCACCTGTTGTGAAGGGCAAACTCATTGGAAAAAAACCTGTTTTTTTCCTGGAAAAGATTGAGGGTAGGAGGGGAAGGAGGCGACAGAGAATGAAATCACTGGATGGTGTCACTGACTCAATGGACATGAGTTTGAACAAACTGCTGTAGATAGTGAAGGACAGGGAAGACTGGTGTGCTGAAGTCCATGAAATCACAAAGAGCTGGACACAACTCTGACTGAACAAACAAAAAAAACCATATGGTTATCTTTGGATATTTGTACTTAAGTGTAGATATGCTTCAAATTTTACATTCTGATATTCCATAGCATGGATGAGGTTTAATTTATTTAACTATTTCTCTATTGCTGAACCCTTATTTCATTAAGATTTAAAATCACACTTAGTATGAATGTACTCACTATAAATATTAAAATGACTATAGAGAGATATAAGTATAAACCATTTTCATTGGCTTATGTGCATCTGTGACTTTAAGTACAGTTCTAAAACTGGCATTATACACCAAAGGGTATGGACATTTTGATTCTTAGAGATACTATTAAGTGAGTTCATTCAGTCATGTCTGACTCTGCAATCCCATGGACTATACAGTCCTTGGAATTCTCCAGGCCAGAATACTGAAGAGATACTATTAGATTTACCTCAAAAGTGATTTATAATGTCAATACCAGAAAAATGACATTAATACAATCCACAGAGCTTGTTTAGGTTTAACCAATTTTTGACAAACTCGTGTGTGTGTGTGGGTGTTTTAATTTTTATCACATTGTAGATTTATGTAGCACCACAATCAAGATACAGAACTGTTTCATCACTACAAGGTTCCCTCATGCTGTCTCATTGTAGCTACACCCATCCCTTCCCAATTTTTTGGAATTGTCTTTTTAAATTCAGTATAATTCCCTTGAGATTATATCCAGGTTTTTGTATGGGTCAATAATTTATTCCTTTTTATTGCTGAATATTATTCCATGATACAGATTACCAAAGTTTGTTTAAACATTTACTTTTTAAAGATATTTAGCTTCCAACTTGGAGCTATTACAACTAAAGTTGCTATAAATATTATGGCACACATTTTGTATAAACAAAAGTAAGCTTTCATTTTCTGGGATAAATGCCCAAGTGCAATTCTTAGGTAATATGGTAAGTGCACATTTAATTTTATCAAAAACTACCAAACAATTCTTCAGAGTGATTATATCATTTTATATTCCTACTGACAAAGCATGAGAAAAGGCAGTTTTTCTGCATCTTGATCAACATTCAGCGTTACCACTACGTGTTTTTTAGTTTAGCGATTTTGATATTTAGATAATCCATTTTTAAATCTTTATAAGGCAGAATATATTTTGTTATTTGCATAAGTAGATAAGTTGGACAGTTTAAACATATTAAAAAGGAAAAAAATGTGTACACATCTGCTAGCTATTTTAGTATATAATTATAAAATGATTAAATGAATAGAGGTGCTGAAATTAAATGGTGGAATAGTGGTGAATTTGATTCTAAAAGTCATAATTTCAAATTTATGCTCTGCTATTTACTAGTTATGTAATCTCTGGTATGTCCCTTTAGCTCTCTGATATTCCTTTTTTATATGGTAGAGGATATGAATGCCAACTTTGAAGTTTTGGGCAAGAATTAGGCAAAATACTGAGTTAAGCTACTTATAAACCCTAAAGAATTACTCTTATTTTCAAATATTTGATCTGTGTAGAAAATATCAAGCATAGCCACATAATTTTTGATAAGAAATATGATACTGTGATCCTATAGGAATCCATAAAGTTAAGCTAAGTTAGATATGTGTGACGAGAAACAGTTCAGACACGTGTGACTACGTGGGAAAAGCACTGAATAGACTTTTTAAAAATGTACCATATGAGAAATAAAGAAATCCTCTGATGATTCACATCAATTTTTTTCTTTTAAATTGTTAGATTTTAAATTAAATGGATTAAAAAAATCTAGAGTCTTTTTAAAAATTCTTTCGACAGTTTTATAGGTGTATACATGAACCAGGAGAAACAAAAAGAGAACAGTACCATTTTGGATGCCCATCATCTAGCAAATAGATCGACTAGCTCATATTGTCCTAAATAGTAGAGGGAAAATACTGTTTTTGGCTTCTACAAGTCCAACATAGTATATTGCTTTTGCAATTGTTAAGAAGTCAATGAGAAAATTGCAAATGCTACTAAAAAAGCAATTTCAGCTTATTTTAAATTGCTGAGCTGAGAGATTTTATAGCCAATTCAAGAAACAGGTGTTTGTTTTTTTTTTATGATAGTGTTACTCTCTGTGATAACTGTATGACCATTCCAAAATGAAACATTTTATTAATACTAAATAATTCCAGTGATGATGATGTAATGGCCAATTAAAGGTAATTTGTTTTGCCTATATTCCCATGGTAATATGAGTAACTTTAGCAATTATTTTCATTGTTGTAAAATGTTGATGATTTCCATGTATTAATGTCTTCACACTGCCATAGAATAATGCAAAATGCAGTAGTACATAAAATGTTCCATAACTTTTATTCTATTGTTTCCATAAACCTTATAAAGAATGTTATTACAGAACCCTTTTATACTGAACCTGTTTTATGCTAATCATATTGTGACTAGTCATTGCTTATTCTCATAATAGCTCTATCTAGGTCAGTTTTTTTTTTACCATAAATTTATTTATTTTAATTGGAGGCTAATTACTTTACAATAGTGTATTGGTTTTCCCATACATTGACATGAATCCACCACGGGTGTACATGTGTTCCCTATCCTGAACCCCCTCCCACCTCCCTCCCCATCCTATCCCTCTGGGTCATCCCAGTGCACCAGCCCCGAGCACCCTGTATCATGCATCGAACCTGGACTGGCGATTCAATTCACATATGATAATATACATGTTTCAATGTCATTCTCCCAAACCATCCCACCCTTGCCCTCTCCCACAGAGTCAAAAAACTATTCTATACATCTGTGTCTCTTTTGCTGTCTTTCATACAGGGTTATTGTTACCATCTTTCTAAATTTCATATATATGCATTAGTATACTGTATTGGTGTTTGTCTTTCTGGCTTACTTCACTCTGTATAATAGGCTCTGGTTTCATCCACCTCATTAGAACTGATTCAAATGAATTCTTTTTAATGGCTGAGTAATATTCCATTGTGTATATGTACCACAGCTTCCTTATCCATTCGTCTGCTGATAGACATCTAGGCTGCTTCTATGTCCTGGCTATTATAAACAGTGCTGCGATGAACATTGGGGTACACGCGTCTCTTTCAATTCTGGTTTCCTCGGTGTGTATGCCCAGCAGTAGCATTGCTGGGTCATATGGTAGTTCTATTTCCAGATTTTTAAGGAATCTCCACACTGTTCTCCATAGTGGCTGTACTAGTTTGCATTCCCACCAACAGTGTAACAGGGTTCCCTTTTCTCCACATCCTCTCCAGCATTTATTGCTTGTAGACTTTTGGATAACAGTCATTCTGACGGGTGTGAAATGGTACCTCAGTGTGGTTTGATTTGCATTTCTCTAATAATGCAGTAAGATTAGACATCAATTACAGGAGAAAAACTATTAAAACTTCCAACATATGGAGGCTGAACAACACACTGCTGAATAACCAACAAATCACGGAATAAATCAAAAAAGAAATCAAAATATGCATAAAAACGAATGAAAATGAAAACACAGCAACCCAAAACCTATGGAACACTGTAAAAGCAGTGCTAAGGGGAAGGTTCATAGCAATGCAGGCTTACCTCAAGAAACAAGAAAAAAATCAAATAAATAACCTAACTCTACACCTAAAGCAACTAGAAAAGGAAGAAATAAAGAACCCCAGGGTTAGTAGAAGGAAAGAAATCTTAAAAATTAGGGCAGAAATAAATGAAAAAGAAACAAAAGAGACCATAGCAAAAATCAACAAAGCCAAAAGCTGGTTCTTTGAGAAGAAAAATAAAATTGACAAACCATTAGCCAGACTCATCGAGAAACAAAGGGAGAAAAATCAAATCAACAAAATTAGAAATGAAAATGGAGAGATCACAACAGACAACGCAGAAATACAAAGGATCGTAAGAGACTACTATCAGCAACTATATGCCAAATAAAATGGACAACTTGGAAGAAATGGACAAATTCTTAGAAAAGTACAACTTTCCAAAACTGAACCAGGAAGAAATAGAAGATCTTAACAGACCCATCACAATCACAGAAATTGAAACTGTAATCAGAAATCTTCCAGCAAATAAAAGCCCAGAACCAGATGGCTTCACAGCTGAATTCTACCAAAAATTTAGAGAAGAGCTAACGCCTCTCCTACTCAGACTCTTCCAAAAAATTGCAGAGGAAGGTAAACTTCCAAACTCATTCTATGAGGCCACCATCACCCTAATACCAAAACCAGACAAAGATGCCACAAAAAAAGAAAACTACAGGCCAATATCACTGATGAACATAGATGCAAAAATCCTAAACAAAATTCTAGCAAACAGAATCCAACAACATATTAAAAAGATCATACATCATGACCAAGGGGGCTTTATCTCAGGGATGCAAGGATTATTCAATATCTGGAAATCAATCAATGTAATACACCACATTAACAAATTGAAAAATAAAAACCATATGATTATCTCAATAGATGCAGAGAAAGCCTTTGACAAAATTCAACATCAATTTATGATAAAAAAAAAAACCTCCAGAAAGTAGGAATAGAAGGAACATACCTCAACATAATAAAAGCTATATATGACAAACCCACAGCAAACATTATCTTCAATGGTGAAAAACTGAAAGCATTTCCCCTAAAGTCAGGAACAAGACAAGGGTGCCCACTCTCATCACTACTATTCAACATTGTTTTGGAAGTTTTGGCCATGGCAATCAGAGCTGAAAAAGAAATAAAAGGAATCCAGATTGGAAAAGAACAAGTAAAACTCTCACTGTTTGCAGATGACATGATCCTTGACATAGAAAACCCTAAAGACTCCACCAGAAAATTACTAGAGCTAATCAATGAATATAGTAAAGTTGCAGGATATAAAATCAACACACAGAAATCCCTTGCATTCCTATACACTAACAATGAGAAAACAGAAAACAAAATTAAGGAAACAATTCCATTCACCATTGCAACGAAAAGAATAAAATACTTAGGAATATATCTACCTAAAGAAACAAAAGACCTATATATAGAAAACTATAAAACACTGGTGAAAGAAATCAAAGAGGACACAAATAGATGGAGAAATATACCATGTGCATGGATTGGAAGAATCAATATAGTGAAAATGAGTATACTACCCAAAGCAATCTATAGATTCAATGCAATCCCTATCAAGCTACCAACGGTATTTTTCACAGAACTAGAACAAATAATTTCATAATTTGTATGGAAATACAAAAAAACTCGCATAGCCAAAGCAATCTTGAGAAAGAAGAATGGAACTGGAGGAATCACCCTGCCTGACTTCAGGCTCTACTAGGTCAGTTTTAAGATAGAGTGATATTAGGACTTACCTTAGGTGAAATGGTGAACTTAATAAAGAATAACTTAGGTGCAATGCTCCAAGTGCAATGTCTCAAATACCTTTCACCATCATGCCTATCAATTATCATAGACATCTCTAAAATACATTTTATGAATAACTTCACCTTTAACATTTGTATTTATTGAGGTTAAACTATGTATAAATATTAATAACTACTGATCAACCTTTCTTAAGATTAATCACTGAGATTTTCAATCTCATAACTATTCCCTGCTCTCTTCTCCCACTCTCTTCTCTTCCCTTAGCCTCAAATTCATGAGATTTAGTATTCTCTTTCTTACTCATTATACACCTGCACATTTTTATACCCAAAGACCTCAACAAAAAAGTCTAATTTAAAGGGAAATTTGCCTTCCTTCATCAATGTCTTCATCTATGGCTTATAATTTAGTTGCCTAATTGTGTGTTTTCTACTACAGGAAAAAAGTTAATGACTGTATATTATCTTAGTACAAGTGTATATCATAATAAAAGTAACTGAATTTCTATTGATGGATGTTTGGTAGTTTTAGATTCTCAAATATTTTTAAATGCTAAAACAAACTCATGAAATAAGCTCTTATTTTAATCCTTATAGAAAATTCTTAGAAGTATAATATTTGAGAAGCATAACCATTCCTTAAAAAGTGCTTCTCAGAAGAGTTGCATAAATTCATAGTTAGATGAATACACACACAAACACAATGTTCATACACAAATAGGCATCAGGAGACTCGATTGTTCTTCACATTTTCCAATCCAGGACATTACAGTTTTTATTGAATTTATGCAACTATGATAGAAGAATGTGAATCTCGGTATTTAGTTATATTATTTGATTATCCTGAGGTTTAAAGTTTATATGTACATATATTTAATATTCAATATTTACTGTTCTGAAAGTTGCCTTTATATTTATGTCCATTGCCTTTTTCAATAATATCAAAGATCATATTTTAGGAAAATTATTTTGGCAACACATGTTATTAAGTTCATTTAGGAGAAAATCACAATATTTCATGAATGGACCATGATGACATGGACTACATGGTGAGGTACAAATATAAAGCAATGGCAAAATGGAAAAGTTATGAGATAAATGCATGGTCAAATGTCTCAGAAAGGTTTAATTCTAACTGAAGGAGAATTGATCTGGGATAAAGATCATGAGTGCTTTATTGAAGGTGGATTCAATATGAGAGTGAGCACATCCAAGCAGCAATGACCCAAAAGCAATTACAGATAGGGGGCAGCATCTCAGCTGAGAGGACAAACCCTATTAGTTATTTCTAGGTTTCTACCAACTGAACATCACCATAATTAAACACTCAGAACATACTGTTTTCAATGTCAAAATGCATATTATACAACCTCTACCACTCATCAATGCCCAGAGGGAGCATGACATATGTGATAAACTAAATAACATCATAAGAACATAGGAAAAAATGCCAACACATAATTCCAAACAATAGGATTTCATCTTGCCTAATGAGGTTTTCTCAATAACCTCAGATGTGCATATGACACCACCCTTATTTTGCAGAAAGCAAAGAGGAACTAAAGAGCCTCTTGATTAAGGTGGAAGAGGAGAGTGAAAAAGCTGGCTTAAAACTCAGCATTCAAAAAACGAATATCATGGCATCTGGTCCCATAGATGGGCAAATAATGAAAACAGTGAGAGACTTTATTTTCTTGGGCTCCCAAATCACTGTGGATGGTGACATCAGCCATGAAATTAAAAGACGCTTGCTCCTTGGAAGAAAAACTACGACTAATCTAGGCAGCATATTAAAAAACAGAAACATCACTTTGCCAAAAAAGGTCCATCTAGTCAAAACTGTGGTTTTTCCAGTAGTCATGTGTGGATGTGAGAGTTGGACCATAAAGAAAGCTGTGCGCCGAAGAACTGATGATTTTGAACTGCGGTGTTGGAGAAGACTCTTGAGAGTCCCTTGGACTGCAAGGAGATCCAAACAGTCAATTGGAAAGGAAATCAGTCCTGAATATTCATTGGAAGGACTGATGCTGAAGCTCAAATTCAAATAGAACTTTTTTTCATTAGAAAAGACCCTGATAGTGGGAAAGATTGAAGGCAGGAGGATAAGAGGACGGCAGAGGATGAGATGGTTGGATGGCATCACCAACTCAATGGACATGAGTTTGAGCAAACTCTGGGAGATGGTGAAGGACAGGGAAACCTGACATGCTACAGTTATGGGGTCACAAAGAGTCAGAGATGATTGAGTGACTGAACTGAACTTAACTGAATAAGATTTTGATGAATACATCTTTGCATTCTATCAATAAGTTGTGATTATCAGAATGTAAGCAAATGAAACAAACCATGCAGCAAAATTTGAAGCAAGAGAATTTGAAATTATCCTAGTTTCCTATTTTGTGCCAAGGCTTTTATCCTCTCTCAATTGCAGAAACTTAATTACGTCTGGAACCAAGATAAAGGTAGCTGTCTAAACAAACAGCAGCTTCCCTCTAATCGTACTCTATTATTCTGTTTCATACTTCCTGCGTCAAATATCATAGCCCAGAAACACAGCATGCTAGGATGGGGAAATGCGTGAACCAGTGAAAACTACAAAAAGCAAAGTGGTGTAACCTAACTTCAAAAAGAGGATAAAATATTGATATAGTTCATCATATATTTAAGGGAACCTGGAAAACTGTGTATAATCTGCTAGTATCAGGCTCTAAGGTGACTCTCAAGAGAAGGGCAGGAAGACTGGGGAGTAAGTCTAGGTGAGGCAGTTCTTCCTGTCATTCAGAGTTCAGGCTCTGTTCTAGATGAGCTACAGAAGTTTAGAAGCTGTTTGGGAGAATTAAATGAGAAACAAAGTCTATCTTCGAGAAAATGGGTTAGAGTGAAAGGACTGAAAAGGGAGTTACCAAGTTTCTTTGTAATTCCACTGGTGAAAATACTAGGAAATAACTTGACAAACATGTGAGCTGACATGAGTTCTTGAGCCCTTACTGGGGGGTGGAATGGGTGCCCTTTGATAGGGCTTGCCCATCTCCAGCCTACACGGTACAAGTATAAGAGGGTTGCAGCTTACTTCAAGGCCCTCTGTGAGGTGGAGAGGAAGTCAGGTATCTCTTTTAGCCTGAATATTTCTGGTTTCTAAGGTCAGGGTAGCCAGTCCTTCAGTGAGCTCTATATCACTGTGGACATCTCTGGTAAGCTGAACAGAGCGTTAGAATGTGCTGAGACCCTGACTGATGCATCATTATGAGCTTTGCAGAAAAAGCCCTCTGCTACACTTCAGATTGCTTGCAGTGAAAAAGTGAAAGTAAAGTCACTCAGTCGTGTCTGACTCTTTGCGACCCCATGGACTGTAGCCTACCAGGCTTCTCCATCCATGGTATTTTCCAGGCAAGAGTACTGGAGTGGGTTGCCATTTCCTTCTCCAGGGAATCTTCCCGACCCGGGGATTGAACTCCGGTCTCCCGCATTGTAGGCAGACGCTTTACCCTCTGAGACACCAGGGACGCCCGTAGATTGCATAGACAAAGTAAAATAAACAATAAATATACAATCAACTAAATTTATTATCTACTATGTTTAATCGCATAAGGGAAACTTACAACCATGGTTTAAAATATAGAAGCTGGAAAGGTTACTATCCATTTGAAAACAGCCAAGTAAGAATAAAAAAAGAGACAAGTTCTCAGACTGATTCTAAAAAAATAAATAAGCTCTTTCTTTTTTTTTTTTTTATTTTTAAAAGGTGCATGTTAAATGCCCTAGAAATGTGATGTAGGCACATTTCTACCTGTACATCTCTAAGTGTAATCATCTTCTCAATGATGTTACACATAGAGGCATAAATGTTTCCAATATTATCACTCTCAATGTACTTTCATATATAACATGATCATTCTTTTATTGCTTTTTTGGTGACTTTAGTATCATTTCGTTTTCAGTATAGTCTATCTCTTTGCTAAGTAGGTCTTCTAATAAATCAGTATTATGGTTTTATTTTTTCACTGTGGGTTGAAGATTTTTATTGATTACTTCTGGAAAAATGAGACTCCTACAAATTGCATTAGCTGAAAAGATCAATGGCTCATTAGACTGGCATTTTGTAAAGACCTAGACTCAATGCTTCAGCAGAAGGCTGAAAAAAATTACCTTTCATAAAGCACCTGTCCAACTGTTCAATATTATACCACAGGGAAAATTTTTTCCTAATTCCAGCTGGTTATCATTTTATGGCTTTGAAACACAATAATTGATGATGCTTGTAATTTTAGCTTGGCTTGTAAAACTGCACATAGTTTATTATTTATATTCACATAAATGCCCATTCTATTGTTTTAATCTTCCTAAGATATTGGCCACCGTAATTTGCAGCAGGCTTCAAAATAAATACTTTGAAGAATGATTTCTGAGAAAAACAAAAATTTTGAGTTTAACCAAAACAAAAATTCATAGGATGAGTCTTCCTGGCATTAGGGCACTCCAGATTGTCCTATTACAAACGTATGATAGAGCAAGGTGATAAGAGCAACCATGGAAATGGATTTCCATGTAATATCTGTAATATCTTCCTTCTATACTCTTGAGAGTCCCTAGGACTGCAAGGAGATCTAACCAGTCCATCCTAAAGGAGATCAGTCCTGGGTGTTCATTGGAAGAACTGATGTTGAAGCTGAAACTCCAATACTTTGGCCACCTCATGTGAAGAGTTGATTCATTGGAAGAGACCCTAAAGCTGGGAAGGATTGGGGGCAGGAGGAGAAGAGGACGACAGAGGATGAGATGGTTGGATGGCATCACCGACTCGATGGACATGGGTTTGGGTAGACTCCGGGAGTTGGTGTTGGACAGGGAGGCCTGGCGTGCTGCGATTCATGGGGTCACAGAGAGTCGGACACGACTGAGAGACTAAACTGAACTGAACTGACACTGCATTTATATACAGACAATGTGACCTGATTCTTTACTCTGCTTAATTCCATATCTAACGTTTGTATTTATTTATAAGGTCATGATTTATAAGGTCGATGTTTATAAGTCCATGATCATCTTCATGACCTTCAGTTCAGTTCAGTTCAGTCGCTCAGTCTTGTCCGACTCTTTTCGACCCAATGAACCGCAGCACGTCAGGCTTCCCTGTCCATCACCAACTCCTGGAGTCCACCCAAACCCATGTCCATCGAGTCGGTGATGCCATCCAGCCATCTCATCCTCTGTCATCCCCTTCTCCTCCTGCTCTCAATCTTTCCCAGTATCGGGGTCTTTTCAAATGAGTCAGCTCTTCGCATCAGGTGGCCAGAGTATTGGAGTTTCAGCTTCAGCATCATTCCTTCCAGTGAATATTCAGGATTGATTTCCTTTAGGATAGACTGGTTGGATCTCCTTGCAGTCCAAGGGACTCTCAAGAGTCTTCTCCAACACCACAGTTCAAAAGCATCAATTCTTCGGTGCTCAGCTTTCTTTATAGTCCAACTCTCACATCCATACATGACTATTGGAAAAACCATAGCCTTGACTAGACAGACCTTCGTTGACAAAGTAATGTCTCTGCTTTTCAGTATGCCGTCTAAGTTGGTTAAAACTTTCCTTCCAAGGAGTAAGTGTCTTTTAATTTCACAGCTGCGATCTCCATCTGCAGTGATTTTGGAGCCCAGAAAAATAAAGTCAGACACTGTTTCCACTGTTTCCCCATTTATTTGCCATGAAGTGATGGGATTGGCTGCCATGATCTTCGTTTTCTGAATGTTGAGCTTGAAGCCACTTTTTTCACTCTCCTCTTTCACTTTCATCAAGAAGCTCCTTAGTTCTTCTTCACATTCTGCCATAAGGGTGGTGTCATCTGCATATCTGAAGTTATTGATATTTCTCCCAGCAATCTTGATTCAGCTTGTGCTTCCTCCAGCCCAGCGTTTCTCATCATGTACTGTGCATATAAGTTAAATAAGCAGGGTGACAATATACAGCCTTTACAGACTCCTTTTCCTACTTGAAACCAGTCTGTTGTTCCATGTCCAGTTCTAACTGTTGCTTCCTGACCTGCATACAAGTTTCTCAAGAGGCAGGTCAGGTGGTCTGGTATTCCCATCTCTATGACCTTAAAGGAATCATTTTCTTTATGAGTTTCACTTGATTGCTATGTCTTGCCATCTGCATCATCTGTAGATGCTGATACTTTCATTCTCTAGTCTCAGCCATACCTAGGTTTTCAGGGGTTTATTCCTGCCAAAATTTGCATACAAGAATAAACAAAGTCATATCTAGTGAATCTGGATTAAGCTTTGCATTCTGGGTATTTACTAAGCCCCCATTTCCTCCTAATCCCCACCATATTTTGGTACTTCATTCAATTTAAAGTCTATTCCAGGATCTTAAAATTCATATGTTCACCACTTTAGGAAATCTCACTAGAATTCTGTTATTTTTAGTTTTGTTCTTCCATGATTTTACCATGAGCCTTTTTCCTGAGGTCTAGAAACCTAGTGAGAGTCTGTTCCAAGAGATAATTGGTCATGTACAACTAAGATGTTGCCATGCATCTGTCCTGAGTATTTTCACTATCTGAGAAATCTGTTTTCCTGTCATAGCTGTAATTATGAGCATCTTTCTATATCAATTCCAGTTGAGCTATTTCAAATCCTCAAAGATGATGCTCTGAAAGTGCTGCACTCGATATGCCAGCAAATCTGGAAAACTCAGCAGTGGCCACAGGACTGGAAAAGGTCAGTTTTCATTCCAATCCCAAAGAAAGGCAATGCCAAAGAATGCTCAAACTACCACACAATTGCACTCATCTCACATGGTAGTAAAGTAATGCTCAAAATTCTCCAAGCCAGGCTTCAGCAATACGTGAACTGTGACCTTCCAGATGTTCAAGCTGGTTTTAGAAAAGGGAGAGGAACCAGATATCAAATTGCCAACATCCGCTGGATCATCGATAAAGCAAGAGAGTTCCAGAAAAACATCTATTTCTGCTTTATTGACTATGCCAAAGCCTTTGACTGTGTGGATCACAATAAACTGTGGAAAATTCTGAAAGAGATGGGAATACCAGACCATCTGACCTGTCTCTTGAGAAACCTGTATGCAAGTCAGGAAGGAACAGTTAGAATGGGACATGGAAAAACAGACTGGTTCCAAATAGGAAAAGGAGTACGTCAAGGCTTTATATTGTCACCCTGCTTATTTAACTTATATGCAGAGTACATCATGAGAAACAATGGGCTGGAAGAAACACAAGCTGGAATCAAGATTGCTGGGAGAAATATCAATAACTTCAGATATGCAGATGACATCACCCTTATGGCAGAAAGTGAAGAAGAACTAAAGAGCCTCTTGATGAAAGTGAAAGAGGAGAGTGAAAACATTGGCTTAAAGCTCAACATTCAGAAAACTAAGATCATGGCATCTGGTCCCATCACTTCATGGCCAATAAATGGGGAAACAGTGGAAACAGTGTCAGACTTTATTTTGGGGGGCTCCAAAATCACTGCTGATGGTGATTGCATCCATGAAATTAAAAGACGCTTACTCCTTGGAAGGAAGGTTATGACCAACCTAGATAGCATATTTAAAAGCAGAGACATTACTTTGCCAACAAAGGTCCGTCTAGTCAAGGCTATGGTTTTTCCAGTGGTCATATATGGATGTGAGAGTTGGATGGTGAAGAAAGCTGAGTGCTGAAGAATTGATGCTTTTGAACTGTGGTGTTGGAGAAGACTCTTGAGAGTCCCTTGGACTGCAAGGAGATCCAACCAGTCCATCCTAAAGGAGATCAGTCCTGGGTGTTCATTGGAAGGACTGATGTTGAAGCTAAAACTCCAATACTTTGGCCACCTCATGTGAAAGGCTGACTCATTGGAAAAGACCCTAATGCTGGGAAGGGTTGGGGACAGGAGGAGAAGGGGACGACAGAGGATGAGATGGTTGGATGGCATCACCGACTCGATGGAGATGGGTTTGGGTAGACTCTGGGAGTTGGTGATGGACAGGGAGGCCTGGAGTGCTGTGATTCTTGCGGTCGCAAAGAGTCAGACATGACTGAGAGACTGAACTGAACTGAGCTTCTATATCAACAAAAAGGTGAGAGCCATTATCAAGTGTTAACCTAATTTTCTCATGGGAATCCCTAGAGTTTTCTCTTCATAAAAAGAATATCTAAGTCTAAATTATTTAAGAAAATGATCCTGTCCTCCAGATAAGATATTTTATTGCTTTTGATGATGGAAGTTTAATAGCTTAAGTCAAATGAACAGTGAAAAGTAACCATACTTCTAAGGGCCATTGCAGAGAAAGATTTTTTTTCTGTTCCTCTTTCTTCAGTTGTCTCCCTGGTGGCTCATACGGTAAAAAATCTGTCCGCAATGCGAGAGACCCAGGTTCAGTCCCTGACTCGGGAAGATCCTCTGGAGAAGGGAATGGCTACCTTTGGATTGCAAGGAGATCCAACCAGTCAATCCTAAAGCAAATCAGTCCTGAATATTCATTGGAAGGACTGATGCTGAAGCTGAAACTCCAATACTTTGGCCACCTGATGCAAAGAACTGACTCATTGGAAAAGATTCTGATGCTGGGAAAGATTGAATGTTGGAAGAGAAGGGGACAACAACAGAGAATGAGATGGCTGGATGGCATCACCGACTTAATGGATGTGAGTTTGAGTAGGTTTTGGGAGTTGGTGGTGGGCAGGGAAGCCTGGTGTGCTGCAGTCCATCAGGTCACAAAGAGTCGGAAATGACTCAGCTACTGAATTGAACTGAACCCACATTAGTATTCTTACCTGAAGAATTCCATGGACAGAGGAGACTGGCAAGCTATACTGTCCATGGACACAACTGAATGACTACCATTTTCAGTTACATTGGTGTGATATTTGGAAAGCGAGATGCCTGAGGAGAGAGGGTAACAGTGGAATAGTCTTTTCTTACAGGGAAAGCATGTTTTCATCAACATGAGTTATGTTGAGGTTACTGTAAATGAACAGCTGGCAGTGAAGGTGCATTTCATGCTCTCTTTCATATTGATAGCCAGAGGAATCTTGGAAATGATAATTTTTTAATCCTTTATAAAAGAGTAAAGTGAACACATACTCAAGTAATTTTAAGCAATAGGAAATAAGATAGCAGATATCAACTAACCTTACTGGGAATAACAGGGAAAGTAAGAAACTTTATGGGCTTCCCAGGGGGCACAGTGGTAAAGAATCTGCCTGCTTATGCAGGAGACACAGGTTCAGTCTCTGGGTCAGGAAGATTCCCTGGAGGAGGAAATGGCAACCCACTCCAGTATTCTTGCCTGGAAAATCCCATGGACAGAGGTGCCTGGTCGCTATGGTCCATGGGTTTGCAACAGAGTCAGAAATGACTTAGCGACTAAACAACAATAAACTTTATAAAGTTCATATCTCCTTATAAATACAGTTATCCTTCAGTATCCATAGAGGATTGGTTCCAGAATACTGTCCTTTCTCAGCCAAAAATCTAAAAATCCAAGGATTCTCAAGTTCTTTATGTAGAAGGATATAGTATTTGCATAATCAATGCTCATACTTCCATACACTTTAAATCATCTCCAGATTATTTATGATACCTTATATAATGCATTTGCTATGTAAGTATCTATAAATACAATCTAAATATTATGTAAGTGGTTGCCAGAACATAGTAAATTCAAATTTGGCTTTCTAGAATTTTCTGGAATTTTTTCCCCAATATTTCTGATCTGAGATTGATTGAATCTGTAGATGTGAGACACAATTACAAATTGCTACAGCTGACGTTCAAATAAAATGATTAAATTGAATTTTAAATATTATACAGCCCATATTCATAATAAATCTTATTAATTCTGGGACTACTGTTAACACTTTTTGGCAAGCAATCTGCAGATATGAAATACTTTTTCTCTCATGTTTTATCTAACTCCCATATAGCAGCTTCAATTTATCCTGAACAAACTTATACAGAGTTGAGTCACATTTTGGAGAAGAGTTCTGAATTCCCTGGGGAAAGTCTTATTTCTGTGAGCATTAGTTTAGCAAAGTAAAATTTCTATTATTTTGTAATCTTATAGCATAGTGGTTTCCAAGCATGCTGAGATGGTACCTTTGGGAATGCAATCCATGGCAGATATATGTATAAATATGGGCTTCCGTGGTGGCTCAGAGAGTAAAGAATCCTCCCACAATGCAGGAGACTGGGTTGAATCCCTGAGTTGGGAAGATACCTTGGAGGAGGGCATGGCAACCCAATCAGTATCTTGCCTGAAGAATTTCCATGGACAGAGGAGCCTGGCAGCTACAGTCTATTCCTATGGACAGAGGAGCCTCCTTGGCTGCAGTCTATGGGGTCAGAAAGAGTCAAACATGACTGAGGGATTAAGCACACCATGTATAAATAAATCAATAAATATGTATGTATTTATATTAATATCTATCCATCTAAACAGATTTGTGTACATATGCATATAAATATGCCATGTGGGGCCACCCAAGATGGACGGCTCATGGTGGAGAGGTCTAACAGAATGTGGTCCACTGGAGAAGGGAATGGCAAACCACTTCGGTATTCTTGCCTTGAGAACCCCATGAACAGTATGAAAAGGAAAAATGATAGGACACTGAAAGATGAACTCTCTAGCTCGGTAGGTGCCCAATATGCTACTGGAGATCAGTGGAGAACTAACTCCAGAAAGAATGAAGAGATGGAGCCAAAGAAAAACGATATCCAGTTGTGGATGTGACTGGTGATAGAAGCAAGGTCCGATGCTGTAAAGAGCAATATTGTAAAGGAACCTGGAATGTTCGGTCCATGAATCAAGGCAAATTGGAAGTGGTCAAACAGGAGATGGCAAGAGTGAATGTCAACATTCTACGAATCAGTGAACTAAAATAGACTGAAATGGGTGAATTTAACTCAGATGACCACTATATCTACTACTGTAGGCAGGAATCCCTTAAAAGAAATGGAGTAGCCATCATGGTCAACAAAAGAGTCCGAAATGCAGTACTTGGATGCAATCTCAAAAACGACAGAATGATCTCTGTTCGTTTCCAAGGCAAACTATTCAATATCACAGCAATCCAAGTCTATGCTCCAACCAGTAACACTGAAGAAGCTGTAGTTGAATGATTCTATGAAGACCTACAAGACCTTTTAGAACTAACACCCAAAAAAGATGTCCTTTTCATTATAGGGGACTGGAATGCAAAAGTAGGAAGTCAAGAAAAACCTGGAGTAACAGGCAAATTTGGCCTTGGAGTACAGAATGAAGCAGGGCAAAGGCTAACACAGTTTTGCCAAGAGAACACACTACTCATAGCAATCACCCTCTTCCAACAACACAAGAGAAAACTCTACACAAGGACATCACCAGATGGTCAACACTGAAATCAGATTGATTATATTCTTTGCAGCCAAAGATGGAGAAGCTCTATACAGTCAGCAAAAACAAGACCAGGAGCTAACTGTGGCTCAGATCATGAACTCCTTATTGCCAAATTCAGACTGACATTGAAGAAAGTAGGGAAAACCACTAGACCATTCAGGTATGACCTATATCAAATCCCTTATGATTATACAGTGGAAGTGAGAAATAGATTTAAGGGACTAGATCTGATAGACAGAGTGCCTAATGAACTCTGGACAGAAGTTCGTGACACTGTATAGGAGACAGGGATCAAGACCATCCCCATGGAAAAGAAATGCAAAAAAGCAAACTGGCTGTCTGAGGAGGCCTTACAAATAGCTGTGAAAAGAAAAGAAGTGAAAAGCAAAGGAGAAAAGGAAAGATATTCCCATTTGAATGCAGAATTCCAAAGAATAGCAAGGAGAAATAAGAAAGACTTCCTCAGAGATCAATGCAAAGAAATAGAGGAAAACAACAGAATGGGAAAGACTAGAGATCTCTTCAAGAAAATTAGAGATACCAAGGGAACAATTCATGCAAAGATGGGCTTGATAAAGGACAGAAATGGTATGGACCTAACAGAAGCAGAAGATATTAAAAAGAGGTGGCCAGAATACACAGAAGAATTGTACAAAAAAGTTCTTCATGACCCAGATAATCACGATGGTGTGATCACTCAACTAGAGCCAGACATCCTGGAATGTGAAGTTAAGTGGGCCTTAGAAAGCATTACTACAAACAAAGCTAGTGGAGGTGATGGAATTCCAGTTGAGCTATATTCAAATCCTGAAAGATGATGCTGTGAAAATCCTGCACTCAATATGCCAGAAAATATGGAAAACTCGGCAGTAGCCACACGACTGGAAAAGGTCAGTTTTTACCCCAATCCTAAAGAAAGGCAGTGCCAAAGAATGTTCAAACTACGGTACAATTGTACTCATCTCACACGCTAGTAAAGTAATGCTTAAAATTCTCCAAGTCAGGCTTCAGCAACGTGAACCGTGAACTTCCAGATGTTCAAGCTGGATTTAGAAAAGGCACAGGAACCAGAGATCAAATTGCCAACATCCGATGGATCATCAAAAAAGCAAGAGAGTACAAGAAATACATCTATTTGTGCTTTATTGACTATGCCTGAGCCTTTGACTGTGTGGATCACAATAAACGGTGGAAAATTCTTCAAGAGATGAGAATATCAGACCATCTGACCTGCCTCTTGAGAAACCTGTATGCAGGTCAGGAAGCAACAGTTAGAACTGGACATGGAACAACAGACTGGTTCCAAATAGGAAAAGGAGTACGTCAAGGCTGTATATTGTCACCCTACTTATTTAACTTATATGTAGAGCACATGATGAGAAATGCTGGGCTGGTGGAAGCACAAGCTGGAATCAAGATTGCCGGGAGAAATATCAATAACCTCATATATGCAGATGGCACCACCCTTATGGCAGAAAGTGAAGAGGAACTAAAAAGCCTCTTGATGAAAGTGAGAGAGGAGCGTGGAAAAGTTGATTTAAAGCTCAACATTCAGAAAACTAAGATCATGGCATCTGGTCCCATCACTTCATGGGAAATGGATGGAGAAACAGTGGAATCAATGCAGACTTTACTTTTTGGGCTCCAAAATCACTGCAGATGGTGATTGCTGTCATGAAATTAAAAGACGCTTACTCCTTGGAAGGAAAGTTATGACCAACCTAGACAGCATATTAAAAAGCAGAGACATTGCTTTTCCAACAAAGGTCCGTCTAGTCAAAGCTATGGTTTTTCCGGTAGTCATGTATGGATGTGAGAGTAGGACTGTGAAGAAAGCTGTGAGCCAAAGAATTGATGTTTTTGAACTGTTGTATTGGAGAAGACTCTTGTGAGTCCCTTGGACTGCAAGGAGATCTAACCAGTCCATCCTAAGGGAGATCAGTCCTGGGTTTTCATTGAAAGGACTGATGTTGAAGCTGAAACTCCAATACATTGGCCATCTCATGGGAACAGTTGACTCATTGGAAAAGACTCTAATACTGGGAAGGATTGGGGGCAGGAGGAGAACGGGACGACAGAGAATGAGATGGCTGGTTGGCATCACCGACTCGGCAGACCTGAATGTGGGTAAACTCCGGGAGTTGGTGTCGGACGTGGACTCCTGGCGTGCTGCGATTCATGGGGTCACAAAGAGTGGGACACGACTGAGCGATTGAACTGAATTGAACTGAACATATATACAATTATTTTCTCTTTTATGATTATGAATTTTTGATATATGATGCTGATGCACAGTCAGTTCTTGTTTAGAAATTTACAAGCAAGTGTAGCGATTTCAAAGTGTATAGGTAACTCAGGTCCTTGTTTAAAGAGCACATTTCCCCCAGTCACTGCCACAGAAATTCTCATTCCCTAGTGTGAAATAGGGCTCACTGCTCTACTTTTTTTACAAATTTTCTAAGCAGAATTTTTGTAGGTTGAAAAGTTTTTTTTTGTATCTACTAGAAAAAAACGACCAAGGCAATATTATCAACAACAATAGGAAGTCATTGATAGTATTCAGTAGGAGGAAAATAGTCTGGTTCTGAACCATCCTCAAGAGTTCATGTCCAAAAAAGTTGAATATGGCGATTTGGAACCTGACAAAGATAGGTACTTTATGACGTTTGCTTGAGCCAAACAATGTAGGGAACGAAAAAGGTGATTAAAGTGTCTAGGTAATTCATTAATATAAGCACCGATGACTTTTTATCATAAGAAACAGTTGGCCAAATCGAACATTTGATTAATTCCTTGTTCTGTTCTGAGTTACGTTTCTGAAATTTTTTTTTCTCTCAGTTTGTTAAAATGAGGTGTTTTCTGTTATTAAGTATCCTAAGATAAGGACATTTATGGATAAAATTTTAAAGTGTTATCTATATATTCTAAGTATTTTAATCAAGTAAACCCACAGCCACACACATTCATTTCTTTCACCACTTAAATATCAATCACAATTGTCTATAATATCAATAGAAGTGCAATCAAAAATTTAACTATAACTAGTGAAGACACTATAATTCAGAATTGAGGAAGAAGGGGCTTTCCCTGTTATATTATGTAACTAATGTAACAAAAATTCTATGAAACTGTACATTCTGAGACTGTATCAGCCTTTGGCTACCCTATAATCAGTTTTCATTATAGTCTGAAATTAAACAGTGATAAAGTTGGCCCAATTTTTGACTAACCGCCCAAGAACTGGGGAGAGTTAAAAGCAATATAAAATCTTAGAGGTGATGTTATTTTTGAATGCAAGTGAATTTCACCTTCTTTTGCCTCAAGGGAGAGAAATGCCCAGGGAATTTTGTTGTCATCAAGAGCAGCTGAAAGACATCAGGATCAATTTGAATTTCTAACACGATACACAGTAATGAAATATGAATGCATGTAATTTAATACAAGAATTTGTGTGTGCATGAATAATAGATGGTGCCTATGCTTCCTATTTCCAGCTACTCCTGCCCCTTTGGCTGTTTTCTCAAAAATATGCACAGTAAACTGAGTTGGTGTTAGTACTCTAGTATATTAAGAGTCTATAAATTCTGAGCACCACATATGTAATGCAGTATATGTATATATTCATAAGTCCTTTTATTTGTATACTTAAAAATTAAGAAGTTGAAGCACTATCTGGTAAAGATTATATATGTAGAATTTATGTTTTTCAATTTCGTAAGAGAAAAACTAGACATCCAGTGAATTACCGAAGTCTTAAGAACTACCAGGTAATTGTAATTCTATAACGTTTTTTACTATGTGAGAAATATATGCTCAGTTGGACTATTTAATTCATCTATAATAATGTTAAAATACTTTCTTTTGTTCCTAAATGTGGTACTTACCTTCTTGTAAGCCAATATCTTTAATTCACATAGGCAATAACCAGTAAAAAACTCTGCCTGGCACTAGCTGTTTACTTCAGACACAGCCAGACTTTGCATGGGCATAACTAAATGCATGAATTAGCACAAAACACACATTTCTCTGAAAACTTATGGAATTATATTTTCCAGTAAAACTTGTATATCTTAAAAGGCATTTACACTGATAATAATAGCTAAAATCTATTAAATTTCTACTATATCTATAATATATAGACATGGGGTTGTTAATCTAGTAAAAAGCCATGCAAAACAACTCTTATTTAGTATCAGTTTTGCAGATAAGAAAATAGATTTTCAGAAAAAGTAAGTAATTTGCACAAGAGAGTTTAGGTTTATTATATAGTTAATGGGTACCAGAAGCAAGATTTAAACATATCTCTAAAAGAGTTCAAAGACTGATTATTTTGTTTGTTTGCTTAATTGGCCTTTTTTGAATGTTTTGTGAAGAGTATCAATTTTAGTGGAAACAGATATTACATCTTCCATCACAAAATAGATGACAAATTTTGTAACTGTTCGGTTAAAATTAAACAGTTGCTTTATTATAAGGTTTCTCAGAATGCTTTGTACTTTAATAAGCAATGCAAATTTCTAAGAGAAAAATAGCTGATTTGCCATTTTCTAAACTAATGTGAAAAAGGTCTCTTTTTTCAAAGGGGATAATTTTCTATGAACTATAAATTTGTAACCCATTCTACTCTGCTTCAATGGTATTGCTTATTTATCAATTAGATCAGTTGATAGTTTCCATGAGTACTAAAAATAAATACTTACAGACTGATCTGATCAAGCAATTAGAATAAATGCAAATCCAAGTACATTTTGGGCCTTTTGAAAATGTCTCATTGGTTCCCCAGACTCTACACCCCAAATTTTGTCATTATGGAGGCTACGAATGCTTCACTTGCAAGTCCTATCTTCTTCTAGTCATTAGGATGAAGTCTCACCTCACTCTGGAGAGATCCTCACCAAATATCCTGTGCCAATATAGACATGGCCAGCACTGTGATGCCAACCCATCAGACTCTACCCTGGTTAACCAAATTCTCACTTTGAACTCTTTGGACTGAATATTTGCCTTGATAATATGTGGTTAACAGACCCACGAAAAAATAAATTCTCAGTCTCACTAATAATCGAAAATTGCCAAATAAAGTAATTATGAGGAAATTTCCTGTTTACTTGAACAGAATTTGTTAAAAATATAATAGGGTATACTCCTACCCTACTAATGGGGATGCAGATGCATGCAATTTTTAATATGGCATTTTGGCAATTTAAATCTAAAATCAAAAGGATTCAAAACCTTAGAGAGTGATTTTTTTTAACTGGGAATAAACAGGTTTTGAAATTTGCAGGCAAATATTTATGTTTAAGATGTTTCTTGAATTTTGTTATGGTAGTGAAAAATATAGAATGAATAAATTAATTATATATACCATGCAAAATAAAGAGAAATATAGTTATTAAATTACTACAAAAATGTTAATGGCATGGAAAATGTTTATGATATAATGTCATGTTATATATAAAAAGAAAGACATTTATATGCGGATTTTCTCAATTTGTGCCAATATGCAATTAAATGTTCTGAGATATTTCTGCAAACTGCTTATGGGTGGTAGAAAACTAATAGGGCTTTAAATTTTTTTTTTTTAATTTTTTTAAAACTTTCCAAAATTACTGTAAAAAAATCAAGCATATAAAATATTTTCTTTTGCATTATCATCAATCACATTTTCGTGTAGTAAAAACTTAAACCATTATAATTTGTTTTCTTTATCAGGAGCTTCTTTGGGCTTCAAATTCTCAAATATTACTAAACTTTTCATTTATGTATATATATGTTTACATATGATTAGTTTTAAGAGAGGATTTTTACAAATACAGATTCTTGAAAACCAGGAATTATACAGCTAACTTTTGATTGTCTCACCCTTTTTAATTAAATCTTTTTATATTCTAATCTTCAATCTTTCCATATGTACCAATTCTGATATATATATGCAGATCTACCTGGGAGCAGTAATTTCAGGAAAATCATGTTAAAAATCCTGTAGTGGTTCTCCACAGTCAGACAAACTACTTTCAGTCTTAACAAAATCAAATTAAGTCCCAACAATTTGAATAGCTTTCAAGAGAACCTAATGACTGTGCTGGGTGCTCTTTATTGCTTATTGCCAGTTCTACACTGATTGTCACTTATAAGTTGCTTGCAATGTTCTTTAGTCTTGTTGGTAGGGACTTCTGTTACTCTAGTGGATTGTCCTCTTCCAGGAATGGGAGGCATGCTTTCAACTCTTCAGGATTGCCTCACTATTATCCCAACTTCTACATCACAATATTTGCTCAGATTGGAACACAGAAATTGCTCAAATGATGAGGACCAGTTCACTCAGGAGTTAAATCTAATTCTAAAGTACCGTTTGAGCCAGACAGAGTTACAACTAGATTTTACACTATTTCACATTAAAGTACAGTAAATTCTACGAGTCTCTGCCTTTGACAGCTTCCATTCTTGCAAGACTATTTCAACTAGACTTTTAAGCTAACTATTTACTGCAGGTACCATAGAAGCAAGGCTACTACTGCAATGACATTCAGAACAATTATTCCATATCCTGGCTCACCAGTTAGACCAGGAATCACAGTATTATTACGTTTCAAGGAATTTATGATTATTAAAAAAAAAAACTTGCTTTAAAATACTCAAACAGCCTGAGCCCTGCAGGTTTCCAGGAATTTAGGACATACTTTATAACTGCTCATTAAAACTTCCTTTTAGCCATCTAACATAAACTAAATATTGAGATATTACATTATCTCATATTAATTTATTTTATTTACATCTCCCCCAAACCCTGTAAGGTAGATATTATTAATCTAGGCTTTTAAGGTACATAAGTGCTCCATGGTCAAGTGATCGGTCAAGATCACACAGATTTCAGTAGTTTGACTGAGATTATAATACAAATAATCACCCCAAACCCATGTTATTTCTGCTATATCACACTATCACTGAACCATAGATATTAGGGAAGATATTCTGAGTAGACATCAAATAAATTTTAGGTAGTTGCTATAAGTATTATTGCTGAAATTTCATGAATTCTTTGGCATAATGTTAATGTATTCTTATTTATAAAAGAAATTCACTAAAATTTTATAAAATACAGAAAAGTATAAAAGTAGAATATAAAAAGTAAAATTTTAAAAATATTATACACAAAATAAAATTTATAACACACTGATAAACCTTTTGTAGAGAGGCAACCAGAGTTACTAATGGGAACGTGTCTGCATGAGATTAATTGTTCATCATCACCATATTACACTTTTAATAAATTTTGGCATATTAAAAAAAACAATTGGAGCTGGCCCAGTCTCTTATAGGATGGCAAATATATGGTCATTTATAACTATTTAAGTGACTTTTATTCAAGTATAGTTGAGTCAGATGCTCTTAGCACACTAATACTAGAGCTATTGTTTTATCCTCGTGGGAAAAGGTTAAAATGATGCTGACGTATACATACACACACACACACACACACACACACACATACTTACATATATATGTATATTCTTATTTGAAATTATACTTGATGTCACCAAAGAATAACAAAATGATGATTACCCTGGCAAAAAAAAAGAAACACGATTATTGTGAGCTCACATCACAGTCTAATCTTAAACAAAGGACATGAGAATTTCTGTAGATGTGTAGACTTCAGAGATAGGGGTCCATGGAAGGGATTGAGGGACATCAAGAAGACAGAGTGAAACAAAAGAATAGACTTAAGCTTTGAAGTTAAATTACAGCTTTTGTCCCTTCCATACTTTTCTGCTGTTTTGAGATCAACCAGAATTTTAGTAAAGAAATTGGATACTTGTCCTGGAAGAGTCACTTATATTAGAACAATAACTACTGCTCAGTCTCCTTACTGGGTCTCTGGTGGGGACAAAGATGAGGTTCGTCAATTGGCACTCCCTCTCACTACCCCATGACTAGATGAAGTCATCTTTGCTAAGATACAACAACAGACTTAAATGCCATTAACTCATAGAGACTGTAAAAGTAACTTCTTGCTTTCAGGCACACATAGGTACAAGGGTAGCAACAAAAATGAGATGATATAAATTCAAGGTCTATTAATATTACCAGTATTATATTTAAAATATTTTCTTATGTCATCAAAATTCCTTGAAATCATGACTTTAAGACAATACGACATAGTTGTATGGAGTTTCAATGGTGGTAATTTTTTAATTCATTCTCTTGAATAGGTCACCAGTATTTTGGCTTTATTTTTTAAATGTAGTGAACATGTTTTATGTAGAACTCTGTGCTTATCCTTAGGATAAATTTCCAGCAGTTATTTACTGAGAAAAAATATTTAACATTTAAAATACTCTTGATATACATTGCCAATTTATCCTCTAAAGAGATAATTCTTTTTATACCTCCTAGCAGCAGACAATGGAGAAGGCGATGGATGGCACCCCACTCCAGTACTCTTGCCTGGAAAATCCCATGGATGGAGGAGCCTGGGAGGCTGCAGTCCATGGAGTCGCGAAGAGTCAGACACAACTGAGCGACTTCACTTTCACTTTTCACTTTCATGCATTGGAGAAGGAAATGCCAGTCCACTCCAATGTTCTTGCTTGGAGAATCCCAGGGACGGGGGAGCCTGGTGGTCTGCCATCTATGGGGTCACACAGAGTTGGACACGACTGAGGTGATTTAGCAACAGCAGCAGCAGCAGCAGCAGCAGCAGCAGAGCTATTTTTTACTGCACTCTTGCCAACACTGAATATTATCCTTAAAAATGTATCCAGTGTCTTAAATTTGAATTATTTTGATTATGGGACAGTATAGCTTTTTGCTTATTTGCTTTTTATAATTTTCAATATGAACAATAACAAAATTATTTACTTTCTTTTTTATTATGCTGCATATGGAATTGTCACAACCATCCCAAACTGTAAAATGTCACTGTTAAAAGGTAGCAAAGAATAACGCAAAATGTAAGCACTTTGGATACAGAAAGACCTGGGGTTCAAATTCCAGTGCCAAGTCTTATATGACAGCAGTTGTAACATCCTTGGGCCTCCTATTTCTCATCTTTAAAATGGTGATAGTATTTTAAAATCTTTGTGATTTCTATGTATCTAATATAATATATACATATATATATCTAACATGATGTATATATCATATATGTATATATATTAAAGCTCTAATCAAACATGAATTTCTGTCTTTTGACAGCATATAGAGATAACATATTTTATTAAATATAGCTTGTCAAATTAAACAATTTTCTGAGAATTTTATATTGCTTTATATCTTCAGATGAATTCTAATTGCTTTGTTTCATTTACGGGTTGCTCAGTTTTCAACATCTTTAAATAAATAGTTGATGCTGGCTTTGTCTGCAATATATCCCAGTGTTCTGCAATGAATGTGGATGGAGAAGAGAAAAACAATGTGGATGTTTTAAGGGAAGTTGTGCTTGGTAAAGGAAGAGCTGGTTTCAAAGTAACTTCCCCCTTTCTAGACAAATTTAATGGGACTTCCTACTCAATTTTAATACATCTAAGTGCTTCCCTGATGGCACAGACAGTAAAGAATCCGCTTGCAGTGTGGGAGACCTGGTTTCGATCTCTGGGTTGGAAAAATCCCCTGGAGAAGAGAACCCACTACTGGAGAATTCCACGGACAGAGGAGCCTGGCAGGCTATAGTCCATAGGGTTGTAAAGATTAGGACATGACCAGGTGACTTTCACTTCACTTTAGGAAGCATAGTGCTACAAGAAGTGATGTGAATATGTAGGAAGATACTGTTTGTGTGCGTTTGGTTCTACTGAGATGGATGAAACTGGAGCCCATTATACAGAGTGAAGTAAGCCAGAAAGAAAAACAACAATACAGTATACTAATGCATATATATGGAATTTGAAAGATGGTAACGATAACCCTATATGCGAGACAGAATAAGAGACACAGATGCATGGAACAATTTTATGGACTCTGAGGGAGAAGGTGAGGGTGGGACGTTCTGGGAGAATAGCATTGAAACATGTATATTATCATATGTGAAACAGAACACCATTCCATGTTCGATGCATGAGACAAGGGCTCAGGGCCGGGGCAATGGGATGATCCAGAAGGATGGGATGGGGAGGGAGGTGGGTGGGGGGTCCAGGAGGGGGAACACATGTAAACCCATGGCTGATTCATGTCAATGTATGGCAAAAACTATTGCAATGTTGTGAAGTGATTGGCCCCCAACTAAAATAAATAAATTTATAAAAAAAAAATAAAAAAAAAAAGCAAGTAAGCATACAGAAAGAAAAGCAATTTCAAAGAAATATTGTCTGTACTCAGAATTTTACTGGATTGAAACTAATTTAATCCTTTAACTTCTAAAAAATTTGATAAAAAAATCTAAAGTGGCACTTCCATGGAATCTACTCAGGAAATTAAAAACAAAACAGGCTTTCACATAAAACCTTAATTCTCTCTAACCAATCCAGTACTTTTAATCAGGAAACTTGACCATGCCACACAATTTGTTGTGTCATGTTTTGTTACTAAAAGTGTAGTCTGAAGAATGATAATATTCTTTTCACTGGAAACTTTTTATAAATGAAGAATATTGTTTCCACACCAGACCTACTGTATTCAAATCTGCATGTTAGGAGACTATCTGGGCATGTTAAATGTAGGTCATTGGGCAAAGAGCAAATACTTTCACAAATTATATCCAAGGAATTGCATTAGCTCAGAGTTTGTATTAGTATTAAAGTAAGAAACTACCCCTGTAAAGGCTCAGCAAATCATTTTCTCATCAAGTAATTATTGGTAAATACAATATGTCAGAAACTCTTTTACAAATTGGGAACAACACTGAAAAAAAAAAAAAGCACATAAAAATTCCCATCCTATGTAGCTAATGTTCATATGGGAGACATTCAGTAAACCAAACACCAAGTGAGATATGTCAGCTTGTATTAGCTGTCAGGGATTTTTAAAAAGTGGCAATGTAAGAGTGATATTCTAATTAGGATGATCAGAGAAGGCATCAATACTAAGTTGACTTTACAGCAGAGACTGAAGGAGGTGAAATAGAGAGTTATCCATTTATCTGTAGGTAATATTTTCCAGGCAGCACACACAGCAAGTGCAAAGGCCCTGCGTCAGGCAAAGTCTTATTCTAAAGAAGAGCCAGCAGACTGATGTGCCTGAATGGCATCATCAAGAGAGAGCTATAGGAAGTAAAGTGGTCTGACAGGTAGCAAATGGCACATACTGTAGGACATTGTAAGAAGTTGCTTTTACTCTGAATGAGAAGGTAAATAACTGGATGATTTTGAGCAGAGGCATGACAAGATCTGACTCACATTTTAAAATATCCTTGTCATTCTGTGTTGAGAACATAGAGTGGGTGGCAAAGGAAAAAAAATGATCCCTTAGAAGGTCAGGAGGGTAATTCTGAGCAGAGCTGATTGCAGCTTATATTGAAATGGTAGCTAAATGAATCTTGAAGGAAGAGGAAACAGGATTTACAGATTAGGATGAAAGTACAGCTCTTTTCTCAGTCCCATAAACACTTTCCCACCAGAAGCAAAGTGTCAGCTAGCACTGCCTCTATGCTGCTGATTGGGGATATAAGCTTGGCTTCCACTTAGTCCTTGTTGACAAAAGGAGGCAGAAATGGAACACTCTTCTCTTATCACCTCCTTTCATTTTATTGATGTCTAGTGGGGGATGGAGTTTCAGCTTTAGTTGGCTCTGAAGACACAAGGATGGAGGAGGGTCTGGGTTTAGAGGAGTACAGACTAATCTCACTAACTTCCTTCATACTTGATGCTACTGGATGGTGAAAGAGGTTTACCCTTCTGCTGATCCTCACTAACACTACCTAGGCAAAGAATTTGGGTCAGAAGATTGGGAGTACTGCTGCCTGCTTCCACGTCTTGTTAAAAGTCAGCTCTCCATTGGTCCTACCAACACCAGTGCAGGAACGCTTGAGCACCATGGCTTGCTTCCACCAGGCGGTGAGTAGAAAACCAGCTCATCACTTAAGCTTACTGAAATTACAAGGATAAGGAGGTCAGTGTTTCCCCTCCAGTTTGACTAAAGTAGGACACATGTTGTCTGAAAGGTTTTCTATACTGTTAGGCTGCTCCTTCTATGTCCTACTGGCTGGGGAAGTACACTTTCCTAGATGTTTTTGTTTGCTTGTTTTTGTCTTTTCTTTACCGGTTTTTAGTTCTGGGTTGAAGGCTTTTCTATAGCTCCCTGTCTGGGAGGCGATGAAGGATAATCAGGTAACTTCCCGCATTGTATTTCCTCAAGCTGCAAGGTTTTCTGATCAGGTATCCTTTTTCTTTCCACATGTATTAGTTTTCCAAGACTGTCACAACATATTACCATAAACTTGGCTTACAACAACAGGTAGATATTCCTTAACAGGTCTGGAGGTTAGGTGTTTAAAGTCAAGTAGTTGGCAGGTATCTGCTTCCTCCAGAGTTTCTTAGAGTATCTTCCTATGCCTCTTCCAGCTTCTGGTGTCTTCTGGTTTTCCTTGGCTTGTGGCAACGTAGCTACAACTTCTGCTCCATCTTACGTGGCTTTCTCCTCTCTCTGTCTTCCATAAGGATCCTGGTTTTTATATTTAGAGTCTTCTCTAATCCAGGATGATCTTCCCTGGATGGCCTTAATTTATTTACATCTGCAAAGATGCTTTTTACAGATAAGGTCATATGTGCCGGCTCTAGAATTTGGAAATTAATATATTTTGAAGGGATATGATTCAACCAACTACAACTTTCATAGCTTTCCTATATTAATATTTGCTGTGTTATGTCAAATATGTTTTATTTGCAAAAGGAAGAGCCTGAGAAAAGTGGGGCTACTGTAAAACATTTCATTTTTAATATTTAGTTTTTTGCTTGTGTGTTCGATTGAAAGCTGCTATATTGTAACAAACTTTTACATTGTTTTTTGAGTGATAGGAATAGACGGAGTTCTGAACAAGAAAATAACCCCTTATTGAAAAAAAAATAAATGCCTTGAAGGCCTTTATCTTGGTTTATGAATTGTGCCCTTTCTTTTCTCTATTTAATACTTGTATCAGTTTTCTTTTGCCACCGGAGAGCTTCATAACAAACCCACCCCAAAATTCTGTTGGTTAAATGATAATTTACAATCATTTATTAATAGGATCAGAATTTTACTCTTAGATCAATTGGGTGATTTTTCTGATCTCAGCTAATCTAATATGGTTTCAGCTGGTGTCATTGAGATAACTCACTGTTTGCCATTTGTTCCTCACCATCTGGAAAACTATGGTGGACATGGTCTCATTGGTAATGGCAGGGGTCGGAGTGAGCAGAAATGTGCAAATGCTTTTATAGGCCTCTGCATCATGTGGGTAGAAATGGTTATATGGCAGGGTCCACAGTGAGAGTGGAAGGACAAGCCTGCGTTAAAGCTGGGGTCATGCATGTAGTCAGTCTACCATGATGCTACTGTTGTTCTGGAGTGCCAAATAGCAAGTATACAGTGATATCATCTTCAAAAAGAGAAAGAGTTTCATAGAGTCCACTGACTAATCTCAAACACAAAATTCATGTCAATGTACATGGCAACATACGTATATACTATATATGTGTGTGTGTGTGTGTATATACATACATATATATATTGCTTTCCCAGCATTTCCTTTTCCCTTAAAATTTAAGTAGCACTTTCATCTACTTGTACCTGATCAATAAGTGGGAAAATAATTTTATTTTTTAAGGATTTTGATATATTGTTGGAGTAAGAGAGGATCAAGACATACATAACTTGCCCTTTTCTGCTGAGACTCTCAGTTAGTGTTGTTGTATCCCTAAAGAGAGATTCATGTTCTAATAACAATTCCTCCCTTCAGTATGCAATCAAAACTTTTATTCCCTCAAGACAAGCGTCTACGCACATTTGTTCTTCAAAGTTTCCAAATTTAATTCACATGGTGGAATTAAACTGATATAATATGTTAATCCAATAGCAAATAACCTGTAGTTTTTGTGTCAGGGTAGAATTTTAACAGAGATATTCTGAAGTGAGAGGACTTTAACTGTTGAGAAATCTTCCCAGACCTGGAGCCTTCCTGTTTATCGACATAAGTTACCAAGCTCAAAGGAGGTCACCTCTTCATTCCCTTACTTTGGTTTTCAAAATTGGACACCTTAAAGCATTCCAAAGAGCTACCAAGGAAACTAAACAGCCCATTGATTTTCACTCCCCCTAGTCACATAAGAGACCTAAAGCATGGTTAATTTAGCCAGTGCAGATGAGGTGCCTTAAATTTTTGTTGTGGTGGCCTCAATTTGGAAGTGTGGGAAGGAGAGGGAGTATAAACTTGTATATGGGACATTTTCTACAATATATAGTTTAGTTTGCTTTGGATAAAATAACTAAGGGTTGTACTGAACATGTTTACTCACTGTGAGTTGTTTCTTTTTTCTTAGTGACAGAATATTTAGAATAAAATCTGAAACATATTTTTATCAGTCAGGTGAACTAGAATTAATATTGCTACAATCTCTTATTATAACTTGCTTCTGAAGCAATGAAAAGCAATTGAGTCAATAGCTCAATTTCTAATTCTTTGAATAGATATGAGTATATGATACTTACTAGGCATTATATAATGGGTAGAAAGACCATTAAAAAAACCCAAGTCTCCCACTTTGTATAAGATTCATCGAGAAAGAAACCCATGAGGCCAAGATCCTGCCTCAGTAGGTTGGAACTGTGGCATAGGCAGTATCGTAAATATCCTGAGTCTAGATCAAGTGATGGAAGCTTAACATGCACGGTTGCTTAAGGGCTGCTTTGAAACCCAACTAGACCCTCATGACTTCCTCTGCAGAAAAAAAAAGCAATTGTGCAGAAAAAAAAAGCAATTGTACAAAAAACACCAAGAACAAGGAAAATCTTATTATGACTCTAAAGGATCACACCAATCACATTTATCATCAACCGGCTTCACTTGTGGCTCAGCTGGTAAAGAGTCCGCCTGCGATACATGAGACCTGGGTTCAATCCCTGGGTTGGAAAGATCCCTTGGAGAAGGGAAAAGCTACCCACTTCAGTATTCTGGCCTAGAGAATTCCTTGAGCTGTATAGACCATGCAGTTGCAAAGAGTCGGACACAACTGAGCAACTTTCACTTTCATATCTCTTTGGAAGGTTAGGACTTGAGTTGTAACTATATACTGCCTTGATACTAGCACTGGGAAATTAGATGGGAGATGACAATCGCTCCCTCCCTTTTCTTATATGGACACTACACCCAATATTTAGGTCTATTTGTATTTGCAACTGCCTGTATTGTGTTCTCACTTTCAGACACAACTTGAAAGTTGCACCCTTGTGCCATCAGTATTCCAGCAACTTAGTAACCATTTAAACTATTCCTTATAGATGTCTTTCCAATTATTACAAAAAGCTTGCCATTCTCTTTTTCTTACTTTTTTATATAAATGGGTGCAGTTTTGTATTATAAAATATTCTACAGGCTTATAGTTTGTTTTTGTTTAAAAACTTTAAAGCAGCAGACCATTTTGCATATGAATATAATGAGACACAATCCAAATAAAAATGTCAACTTTTAAGACATTCTTGTTATTGTGACAATTGTGTTTGGAAATGTGAATATATATTTGTATATATATTTTATATTAATTTTGAATAAGTTTTAAAAAGTATAGTAAGATTACCTGTTATTATTATAGTGTGTCCAGGAAGAGGCTGACCTAATTGCAGAAAAATATGCATGTCTGAAAGCAGTTTCTGTAATGAGTTTGGCTCTTGCCTTACTTGGTACACTTGTGAAAGTATACGAATTCACCTTGCACTGTTTTTTGAAAGGAAATTTATGTGCTTTTTATTTACTGCATATGACCATATTCTAGAATTCATAAGACTTAAAAAATTTATTTGAATATCTTGGTAAGCCTGGGAGAGCTATGTTCAAGGCATCATTATTATGAAAGTACTTAAATAACAAGTTACCATGGTATTTAAAATCAATATTCACTTTTTCTACTAGCTGCTTCCTGGGTCATATCAAGCAAGTTTTATCATTCACAGCTGGAACTGCTCCAGCTGTGCACTCTGCAGTAGAGTTGTTCTTTGCTTCAAACCATTCAGGAAGTTACATCTCTACTTCCACATGTTTAAATGACTCTTCTGGCAATTTTTCAGGCAGATTTTTTTAAGAGAAAATGCCCTTTTTTTTTTTTTTAATCAAAGGGCTAACCCCTACTGTTTTAACGAATATTACTTTTTTCATTTAACGCTATAAGAGGAGATTATTGTAAACAGAAGCTGTTTTCATCTATATAAAATAATTTATAAACTCCTGACTTATTTCTCTGGAAACGCGGTAAAGCAAGAGCACATCTGGCATGTGAAGATGATGAAGAATTATTTAAAGAAAAGCTCTTGCCTCCAGACGTTAATGGATGAGACTGACCCAGCTATGGTGGAGAAGGAAATGGCAACCCACTCCAGTGTTCTTGCCTGGAGAATCCCAGGGATGGAGGAGCCTGGTGGGCTGCTGTCTATGGAGTCACACAGAGTCGGACACGACTGAAGCGACTCAGCAACAGCAGGAGCAGCAGACATAGCTATGGAATTAAAACATGAATATATTTTTAATATTTAAATATTAATACTTTGTTAAAACTAAAGAAGGGATGAAAAAATACACACAGCTAATCAGAAATTCATACAAATTTTATTTTAATGTTCAACAAACTGAATGATATCATGTACTGTAAAAGTGTATGTTTTTTCAAGTTTCATAGAAAATTAGTTTTTCTTTTCTCAATGTATTAATCCTTATAACCTCAAATTCCCACTTAAAAAAATACAGAGTAAAATTGTTCATTTCAAATGTCAGCTATTTTTATTATAATGTCATTTTTATTCATTGATGAAGTATTGCAGTGTATGACAAAATTTATGACCTTTAATTACAATGTGCTGCTTGAGACAAAGTTTTCCCAGTGTCTATTGTCAGGAATGGACCAGACCACCTTACCTAACTCCTGCCAAACCTGTATGCAGGTCAAAAAGCAATAGCTAGAACCAGACATGGAGCAATGGACTGGTTCCAAATTGGGAAAGGAGTACATTAAGGCTGTATATTGTCACCCTGCTTATTTAACTTCCATGCAGGGTACATCATGTGAAATGTCGGGCTGGATGAAGCACAGGCTAGAATCATGATTTCCGGGAGAAATATCAGTAACCTCAGATATGCACGGAGAAGGCAATGGCACCCCACTCCAGTATCTTGCCGGGAATATCTCATGGACGGAGGAGCCTGGTAGGCTGCAGTCCATGGGGTTGCTAGGAGTCGGACACGATTGAGCGACTTCACTTTCATGCATTGGAGAAGGAAATGGCAACCCACTCCAGTGTTCTTGCCTGGAGAATCCCAGGGATGGGGGAGCCTGGTGGGCTGCCATCTATGGGGTCGCACAGAGTCAGACACGACTGAAGTGACTTAGCAGCAGCAGCAGCAGATATGCAGATGACACCACCCTAATGGCAAAAAATGAACTAAAAAACCTCTTGATGAGGGTGAAAGAGGAGAGTGGAAAAGTTGTCTTAAAACTCTACATCCAAAAATCCAAGATCATGGCATCTGGGCCCATTACTTCATGGCAAATAGATAGGGAAACAATTAAAAAAAAAAAGATGAAACTTTTTCAACTGCTTCAGGATATATCAGTAACATTGAATCCAGGAGGTGATAGACGACCAGTTGGTAAATCCACCTTACCCATGGGCCTGGTCCTTACAGCGAGCCTCCTTGTACACCTATGCCTACCCGCAGTTGGGAACCTTTTAGATCATTTGGTAAATGAGTCAGACACACATGTCTCAAATGTGGAACATATTCGCAATATGATACAGAGAGGTCCAGCTATCATTCTGCTTTTTAATGTTAAAATACTGTGCAGCAAGAACTTTCCCGGAAATTATGACCTATAGACTTTGTTAAATTGGCAAGATTTTACTGTTGTGTGGGAAATTACCCACTCTGATATGCATGAATTTTGCCAAAGTATCTCAAGTGGTTCTCATCCTTAAAATGTAAACTTAGATTTGCCATAGGATCCTACAATTCAGCTCCTGTGTATATGTACAAGAGAAATAAGACTACAGGTTTACACAAAGATGTGTGGACTAATGTTCATAGTAGTATTATTCATAACAGCTCAAATGGGAGAAAAACCCAAACACTCATTATTGTGAATGGAATAAAATATCCATATAATATAGTATTACTTAGAAATTAAAACAAGTGTAATAATATACATTGTACAGTATAGTTGAACTTTGAATATATTATGGTAAATGAAAGAAACTAGACACAAAAGACCATATAATGCATGATTCCATGATATGACATGATCCTGAAAGGCCAAATTATAGAGATACAAAGTAGATTAGTGATTGGCTCAGGTAGGAGCAGGACGTGATTAAAATGTTCTAAAATTTTGATTTCAGTAATGGTTACATAATCTGAAAATTAACTAAAATTTATTGAATTATACACCTAAAAGGAGTGAATTTTGTAGTATATAAATTACACCTCAACTAATCAGTTTCTAAAAATCTATCAAACAAGGTTATTTCATAAAATTCTTTACTGAGGAATAAAAGCAATCTTCATTCTATAATCATAAAGAGCACTAGGCTAGGAAGTCCCAACTCCCTTGTTTAGTTGCATTCATTGATGTCCAGTCAAGATTGGTTAAATAATATTCCCAGAAACCATTCTATATATTAAAACCAGATAGAATTTAAATCAACAAATTTTTATACAAGTGAAAGCAGAGGTGATAAGTCAGAGGGGAGAATGAGGCAACCAAGAGATCAGCAGGAAACCAATTTTAATTCTCTTCTTTAATTTTCTGACAAGTGGAAAGTGTGGCTTACTGGAATCTGGAGCCCTGGGGGACCTACAGTCATTGCTGGAGAAGTCACATGAGACAGAGATAGAAAGAGAATTTTCCTGGAGTCTCTTTTGCTACCATCCTCCTATCTTTCTCCAGTGTCTCCTACTGGCTTGACTTGAATGATAAGCCATGTACATAGAATTTGTCACCTCCTTTGCTACACACAACAGAGAAAAGAAAAGGTAGGAATGAATCTGAGGCAAAGATGCTCAGAACTAGAACAATGGTATTTAAATTATTTTGCCATTTATGTCCAACTTAACTTTTGCCCATACCACTTTTCATAACACTAAGTGTTATCTGGGCTTTAGACATCTCTATGGCACTCTGTTTCTAGCCCATCTCAGATCTTTCATCAAACATCCAGGCTTCACACACTGTACTTATACTCAGTGACTACTTTCACCTATAAAACCACTGCAGAAAGCATATGCTGTACGGTTCAATTTACAAACAAAAATCACTTTCTTAGTTTTTAAATGATCTTGTGTTTTATTGTCCCAATTTGATTAGAACTATCATGAAGACAGGTTTATGCCGTAGACATTATTCCCAGTTGTCGTTGTTCAGCGGTTCAGTCTTATCCAACTCTTTGTGACCCCATGGACTGCAGCATGCCAGGCTTCCCTGTCCTTCACAATCTCCTGGAGCTTGCTCAAACTCATGCCCATTGAGTCGGGGATGCCATCCAACCATCTCATCCTCTGTTGTCCCCTTCTCCTCCTGCTTTCAGTCTTTCCCAGCATCGGGGTCTTTTCTAATGAGTCATCTCTTCACATCAGGTGGCCAAAGTAATGGAGCTTCAGCTTATACTAGATTGTACACATGGCTTATCCAGTACCATGTCCCCTTGTTAACAGGGTTTCTAAAATACAAGATGTAGACCTTAGTAGTTAGGGTACTTCATTTTCCTTTAGTAGCTGTTTATAGCTCTGCCTTTTATCAACTAACTCTAATGTTTCCAGAATCCATTACATTTCTTCTACAAAGAAAAGAAATACACTGAAAAGATTCTGGGCTGCCAGACTCAAAATCTGACAGTGTCACTTAGATGCCTGGATCATCTACTCACTGTTTGCATGTGTCCTTTTTACAATAAGAGCTATTTATTAGTCAAAATGATCCAGCACTTACTTCCTTCTAGGTCTGTTCTTCTTTTGCTTTGATAGGAGAGCTAGTACTTGGAACAGCGGCATCAGTTAAATAATGCAAAACTTTAGGCTGAAGATAGAAGTGTTAGCCAAGTTTCAATCTTTGTGTTTACTGATTATTTCTAAATATTTTAAAAGGTTGATAAATTCTGGCTTAGAAGAAGTATTTCCAGGGTTATATATACAATGTTCTTGGCTTACACTGTTAGTAATGTGAAAATAAGTATTGTACTGGGAAACACCATGAAGAGGACCAGTTGTGAGAGGAAATCAAGAATTTATATGTAGCCAAGCAATGAAAGGAAAAAAAACAGTCAAACCAATTAGTCCAGTTGGCTAATGGTCTTTTTAATGAGAGATATGGAGAACAGGACTGTTAGCCTGGGGGGGGCATAATCTCACGTAGCTTGATTTAAACTTCCTCAATTATCCTGAGTTCTCACATGCTACAGTTTATTCTAGATGACTGGGGCCTGGATATAAAACTCTGGTTTTAAATCCAGTTTATCAGTAATAGCTTGTTGGATTTATGTCTGATAGTTAAGACTATATCTAAAAATACTATATTCACTACAAAGTGGGCTAAAGCCACTCTAAGGTGTGTATCTATATTTTTCAAAGGTGTAAGTTACTCACTTTATAAGAATTGAAATGGCATAGTTGACATAAAGGAAGAATTTATTAGTTGAGTTATTGGAATAAATATTAGTATCGTTTGGATTTTAAAAATACTTAGTCTCGTTATCTGATGTGAATAGAGTTACCTGCAATCACAGATAGAACTGGGTCAAAATGAAATTCTACACCTCTGAGAACTTTCAAATCTACTACTTGAGTTTCAATATTGAATCTTCTCAAAATTAATCAGAGTATATTAGAATATAATTATGTAGCAATCTTTTATCCAGAAAGTTCAAATGCAAATTTATTGCCTCTTTGTGGAGTATAGAGATTGGTTAGGTAGGAGAATTGTAATTTAACTGAGAGTGCTATATGCTTACTCATTTATTGAAATTAATGTAATTATTATTTAACTAATTAGCTAGAAACATGACTTGTTCTATTATTCATTAAATGTGAAAATTCTTCCCAGAAAAAAAATAACTCAGTGAAAAACTGATCTAAAGACTGACATAAAACTTAAAATATATACCAATGAAAGAGTAGTAATTCAGAAATAATTTTGGTTAAGTGAAGTGAAGAAAATGGAAATAGGTGGATTCTAACATTGATTAGTTATTTAAAAGATCATTTTGATTAGAAGAAGTAGAAAAAAATATGTAGCATTCTATGTTTATGTTTATAGACATAATTGAATCAATTTGTCCATGTTGAGAGATTATAGTTTACAAATTAAAAGACTATTATATTATGCCTTTAATTACTATCACTATATATAAGAGCACTAAGGAAGAAAAATATACTTATCAATTAAAATTTTAAATTTTAATGATATGAGATATCTATCAATCAGTAAGTATTCATTAAACTCAGCATTAGGTTTTTAACAAAAAAATGAAGTAAAGTACATAGCATTGTGTATTTTTATTCTGTACCAAAACAGCAGGTGGATATTAATTGTGTTAATGCATTTTCTTTCAATTTATAAGTGTCAGAAAGTATTATATTAAATCACATTATAACACTGTAGAGAGTTGTTTATTTCATATGAACACAAAAGTTATTGTAACTTGCAAACAGCAAAATGATAAGCTTTGAAATAATATCATCAGCTTATTTTTCATGATTTATAAAATGGTACAAGATAACTACATTTTATACTGTGCAAGATGACCATTCTTTTCCTTTGTACCCAAATCCTTGCTTAATTTAAAAACTTAGTATATGATCTATGGATTTAGACATGTACAAATATTTTGTAAGGCACATACTTATACACTAAAATAAATCACTTTTGTTTTCTATGAGTTAGGTGAAAATTTGAGCAACTGAAAACTCTAAATCTCAAGTACAAAACCCACTCCAGTATTCTTGGGGTTCCCTTGTGGCTCAGCTGGTAAAGTATCCTCCTGCAATGCAGGAGATCTGGGTTTGATCCCTGGGTTGGGAAGATCCCCTGGAAAAGGGAAAGGCTACCCACTCCAGTATTCTGGCCTGGAGAATTCCATGGACGGTATAGACCATGGGGTTGCAAAGAATGGGATACGACTGAGTGACTTGTACTCACAAAACATTTTAATAAAGAGAGATAGAAGAATTTAAATAGTTGGCACAAATTAGTTCTAGAATAAAATTGGCAATAAATATTAATAATTTAAGGGTATCTTTTAGACTCATAAATTATAATACATCAAATTAGTTTCCTATGTACAACCAAATCAGAAAAGAAACATTTTGGTATGGAATAGAGGAACATTTGAGGAAAAAGTGAAACCGTGAACAACTTATATATATGTGTGTGTGTGTATGTATGCGTGCATATATATATATATATATATATATATATATATATCGGAGAAGGCAATGGCACCCCACTCCAGTACTCTTGCCTGGAAAATCCCATGGACGGAGGAGCCTGGTAGGCTACAGTCCATGGGATCGCTAAGAGTCGGACACGACTGAGCGACTTCACTTTCACTTTTCCCTTTCATGCACTGGAGAAAGAAATGGCAACCCACTCCAGTATTCTTGCCTGGAGAATCCTAAGGACGGCAGAGCCTGGTGAGCTGCCGTCTATGGGGTCGCACAGAGTCGGACACGACTGAAGCGACTTAGCATAGCATATATATATATATAATCTGTGTATATATAATTCAGTTGCATAATATATAGAATACAATATATTCAATCTATATATATATATAAAATTCAGTTGCATAATATATAGTTTCTTGTAATACATATACAGCATATATATGTAACCATGAATGTATATCTATATATTTATGCTATGTGTATACACACACACATATATATACAGTTATATAGATATGTAGTTCCATCCACAATCACAATCAAGATATAGAATATTTCTTTCATTTCAGAAAATTTCCCTATGGTCCTTTATAGACACCCCCCACCCCCAACTTCTGACCACTGGCAAATGCTGATCTCTTTTCTGTTGCTATAAGTTTTGACCTTTCCAGAATTTCATATAACTGAAGTGTTACATAGTACAGAGCCTTTTGAGTCTGGGTGTTTTTACTTAGCATAATGCTTTGGTGACTCACCTATATTGTTTCAGGTAATAGTAACCTACTCCTTTTATTGTTGAGTAGTTCTGTTGTATGGATGGACCACAGCTAGTTCATTCTTTAATCAGGATATGGACATTTCATTTGTTTCTAGTTTTGGGTAATTTTGAATAAAGTTGCTATGAGCAATTGGATAAAAGCTTTTTTTTTTTTTTACCAAATTCAATACAGACTTTTTTTTTTTAATTTATTTATTTTAGTTGGGGGCTAATTACTTTACAATATTGTAGTAGTTTTTGCCATACATTGACATGAATCAGCCATGGGTTTACATGTGTTCCCCTTCCTGGATCCCCCTCCCACCTCCCTCCTCATCTCATCCCTCTGGGTCATCCCATTGCCCCAGCCCTGAGCATTTGTCTCATGCATCGAGCATGGAATGGTGTTCTGTTTCACATATGATAATATACATGTTTCAATGCTAGCTTTTGTATACTTTGGTCACCTGATGCAGAGTCAACTCATTGGAAAAGACCCTGATGCTGGGAAAGACTGAAGATGAAAGGAGAAGAAGGCGGCAGAGGATGAGATGGTTAGATAGCATCACTGACTCAATGGACATGAATTTGAGCAAAGTCTGGGATATAGTGAAGGACAGGGAAGCCTAGTGTGCTGCAGTCCATGGGGTTACAGAATCGGACACGTCTGAGTGACTGAACAACAACATCAATAAACAAATATCTTCATTTCTCCGAGAGTGGGATTGCTGCATAGTGTGTGAATAATATTCTAGCTCTAAAGAAATTTTTCCCAAGTGTTCTAATAGTTTCATTTTCACCAGACTTATATGAGAGATCCAGTTGCCAGGCATCCTCACCAACAGTTGATACTGAATTTAATTTCCTAAACTGTTCTAATTGCTGTGTAATTCTATCTCTTTGTAGCTTTAACTTGAATTTCCCTAATGACTAGTGATGTTGAGCATCTTTTCATATTGTTATTTGCTCAGTCTCTCTTCTTTAGGAAAATATTTGTACAAATATCTTCTTTTTTTTTTTTTTTTAATGAGTTCTTCCCTCTTCTTATTGAGTTTTTTGAGATGTTCTGGTTAATATTTAATTATCTTATATGAATTTTAAAATATTTTACACTGATATACATGTCTTTATCTCTTTAAGCATTTCTTCCAAAAAACAAATATTTTCTTAGTGCATAAAATGCATGAACCATAAAAGAAAACTGATAAATTGACAGTGCACAAAAAGCATGAACTATAAAAAAACTTGTAATTGAACATATGTTCACAATACAAAGCTGCCTTTACTCTTTCTAGCAAATCTTAAAAGTAGGTGGTGTAAGCCCTCCAATTTTGTTATTTTCATAATTGTTTTTTCTAACTTTTTTATTTTTTTAATTGAAGGATAATTGCTTTACATAATTTTGTTGCTTTCTATCAAAGCTTTTGTTTATCAATTATCAATTGGGGGTTGTCATATAAATTTAGAATTAGCTTATTAATTTCTAAAGAAGTAAATTAAAAAATCAATTTATGTCTGAGATCATGCTGACTCTAAAAGTTAACAGGGAGCAGAATTGGCATCTTAATAACACTGACCTTTCTAGTCTATGAATATAATATACGTTAGAAAATTTGAGAAGATGAGTATTGTATCCCCATCCTTTTGCTTACTATAGTCTTTCCTCCTCCTAATGTTTCAAGGCTCCTTTTAAAAAATCATTTCTTTGGTCTTTAGAGAACTATTTTAAAACTTTTGTGAGGCTAGGTCTGCCCCTGACACATTTGCTTAGTTTTTCTTCTATTAAAAATACTTTGATTCCCCTTCCTTGCTGGAGAATATTTTTTCAGACCTTAGAATTCTGGGTAACTTTTATGCATCTGAAGTGTGCTACTTCCTTTTGACCCTCAAGGCTTCTGAATGAAAATCCAGTAATTCAAAAAGCAGTTTCAGCTATTGGACAGGTATTGTTTGTTTCTCACTACTTTCAAGATTTTTAACTCTTCAGAAGTTGAGTATGAGGTGTCCCTGTTTGGATACATTTGGAGGAATATTTAAGGTTTTACTCAGGTTTTAAGTCTGTACTATTGACGTTTTTTTAAACCAATTTTGTTAAGTTTTCATCCATTATTACAAGTTCTTTTTTTTTTTAATAAATTTATTTATTTTAGTTGGGGGCTAATTACTTTACAATATTGTAATAGTTTTTGCCATACACTGACATGAATCAGCCATGGGTTTACATGTGTTCCCCTTTCTGGACCCCCCCACCCACCTCCCTCCCCATCCCATCCCTCTGGGTCATCACATTGCCCCGGCCCTGAGCATTTGTCTCATGCATCGAGCATGGAATGGTGTTCTGTTTCACATATGATAATATATATGTTTCAATGCTATCCTCCCAGAACGTCCCACCCTCACCTTCTCCCTCAGAGTCCATAAGACTGTTCTATGCATCTGTGTCTCTTATTCTGTCTCGCATATAGGGTTATCATTACCATCTTTCAAATTCCATATATATGCATTAGTATACTGTATTGGTGTTTTTCTTTCTGGCTTACTTCACTCTGTATAATGGGCTCCAGTTTCATCCATCTCAATAGAACCGATTCAAATGTATTTTTTTAATGGCTGAGTAATATTCCATTGTGTATATGTACCACAGCTTCCTTATCCATTCATCTGCTGATGGACATCTAGGTTGCTTCCATGTCCTGGCTATTGTAAACAGTGCTGCGATGAACATTGGGGTACACGCGTCTCTTTCAATTCTGGTTTCCTCGGTGTGTATGCCCAGCAGTGGGATTGCTGGGTCATATGGCAGTTCTATTCCCAGTTTTTTAAGGAATCTCCACACTGTTCTCCATAGTGGCTGTACTAGTTTGCATTCCCACCAACAGTGTAAGAGGGTTCCCTTTTCTCCACACCCTCTCCAGCATTTATTGCTTGTATCCCACATACTTTTTCCTTTCTTTATGAAATTCAAAAGATATAAAAATTAAATATTTTTTTCATAGCCCTACAAGCCCCTGAAACTCTATTTATTTATTTTAGTCTATTTTCTGTCTAGTCAAAGCTATGGTTTTTCCAGTAGTCATGTATGGCTGTGAGAGCTGGACTATAAAGAAAGCTGAGCGCTGGAGAACTGATGTTTTTGAAGTGTTGTGTTGGAGAAGACTCTTGAGAGCCCCTTGGACTGCAAGGAGATCCACCAATCAATCCTAAAGGAAATCAGTCCTGAATATTCATTGGAAGGACTGATGCTGAAGTGGAAACGCCAATACTTTGGTCACCTGATGTGAAGAACTACTCATAGGAAAAGATGGGAAAGATTGAAGCCAGGAGGAGAAGGGGATGACAGAGGATGAGATGGTTGGATGGCATCACCAACTCAATGGACATTAGTTTGAGTAAGCTCCAGGAGTTGGTGATGGACAGGGAGGCCTTGTGTGCTGCAGTCCATGGGGTTGCAAAGAGTTGGACACGACTGAGCAACTTAACTAAATCTAAATTTTCTATCTGTTGTTCAGATTGGGTAATTTCTACTTTTCAACTGTCTGTTTCATTGCTTCTTTTTCCACCCCTTCCATTCTGGTCTTGGCTTCCCTAGTAGCTCAGCTGGTAAAGAATCCACCTGCAATTCAGGAGACCCCAGTTTGATTCCTGGGTCAGGAAGATCCCCTGGAGAAGGATGGCAATCCACTCCAGTATTTTGTGGTTTCCCCAGTGGCTAAGATGATAAAGAATCTGCCTGCAATTTGGGAGACCTGGGTTCTATCCCTGGGTTGGGAAGATCCCCTGGAGAAGGGAAAGGCTACCCACTCCAGTACATGGCCTGGAGAATTCCATGGACTATACAAGAGGCGGACAGGACTGAGAAACTTTCACTTTCACTTTTGATTGCTTATTTGAATTAATTTTTTCAACCTGGTCATTTCATCCTTACTATGAAAATTAATTTTGTTTTTTGTGTCCAATTTTCAAAAATTTAATTCTTCAGCCATTTTCAAGTCATCTGTTACAGGATGATCCTAGGAATCAAAATTGAACTATAGCACATATCCTTCACTTCTTGATTCTTTAATATACCATAGACATGAGACACAATATTGTACCAATAACTACCAGTGCTCTTACATAGAAAAATATTTCATGATCAGTTTTGTGTGTGTGTGTGTGTGTGTGTGTGTGTGTGTGTGTGTGTAATTTTACCTTGGTTCATGGGAAACTAATTGAAGTATTGTTTTCTTAACATAATTTCTATCCCTAGAGCATAACGATAAATTTGAAATCTGACACCTGTGATGCTTTCTTGGATTCCCTTACTTCATTTGGTTAAGTAGTAGCAAAAATTCACAACCAGTAGAATCTGAAATTGCAACTTAGACATCATTCTTTCAGACAAATGGTACACCAATGTCTAATATAGAAGGACCTTTGAAGTTCAATGAAATGTATTTCTGCTTTGTTTGCAATCTTACCATGAGCCCTGAGTCCATGCCGTTGAAATTAAATTACAACTAACTTCTACATCTACTATAACTGACTTTGATTTCAACCAAAATATTGCTGCTGTGTTTACCATATTGTCTTGGTCCTTTTGTGGATAAGTCTTCAAACATGCTTCCATTGCCTTGACTGAGTTCTAAACATTGTTTAATGTGTATCTAGATATTGATCTGGAGAAGGCAATGGCACCCCACTCCAGTACTCTTGCCTGGAAAATCCCATGGACGGAGGAGCCTGGTAGGCTACAGTCCATGGGGTCGCTAAGAGTCGGACACGACTGAGCGACTTCACTTTCACTTTTCCCTTTCATGCACTGGAGAAGGAAATGGCAACCCACTCCAGTATTCTTGCCTGGAGAATCCCAGGGACGGCGGAGCGTGGTGGGCTGCCGTCTGTGGGGTCGCACAGAGTTGGACACGACTGAAGCGACTTAGCAGCAGCAGCAGCAGCAGATATTGATCATGAAGCCATTTAAACACCAAATTTCCCCTTTCTACTTTCCCACTTATATATTATTTTGCTATGGCTACCTATTATGTATCTACTAATCACCCATTGTTGGAACCGTGAATCTTTATTCTCCTGAGTTGAGGTTCTGTTTTTCTTTTTTTTTTAAAAAAAAGTATTTATTTTTAACTGAAAGATAATTGCTTCTGTTTTTCAATGACACCAGAGGTGATAGAGTATAAATTCTGACTTTGTGTATATATAACACTGACTTTGATTTTGCTTTCTGAAATTTTAGGTGTAGACATTTAAAAACTCTGCATAATTTGCATAACATAGGCAAAGGTCGCTGAGTAGAATACAGTTAATATAAATAATGGCAGCTAGTTTTTCCCAGTTTTATGATTAGTGATTAATTTTTAAATTATTTTCTGCACTCTTATGGAAAGCATCGTATGTGACTCATTAACTAGTGAACATTAGCATTTTGGACTATTAGCCCAAAAAGTTTTCAGACATTCATCATTTTACAGATGAGAACAATAAAGCCCATAGAGAGTTTTATGCATGCATACATACATATAAGCAAAGCAGTTAATGTTAGATTCAGTCAAAATGCACACTTCAGAGTCTAAGAATATTATTGTTTTTGTTTTGGGTTCTTTTGCTTTAAGAAATGGTAATTTTAAGAAATGAAGATATCAACCTAAACCAGCAGTTGTTAATTAGTATTATAAGATCACTAGTTAGAGGCATTTAAAATTTATATTTCTGTTATAACTGCACAGCTGAGGACCACAAACAATTATTACTTCCAGTCACCCAGAGATATCTTTCATTTAGTGGGAGCTAAGGTAATCCCTCACAGATGGCCATGTGATAGCATTCCCTGTCTGAAACAATTTTCCCTAACTTCAACCTGTGCCTCTGGCTTTATATAAAATGGTCCTCTTTCCACCAGCTTGTGATTATTCTCCTTTGAAAGTAAAAGTGGAAGTTGCTCAGTCCTGTCCTATTCTTTGCGACCCCATGGATTGTACAGTCCATGGAATTCTCCAGGCCAGAATACTGGAGTGGGCAGCCTTTCCCTTCTCCAGGGGATCTTCCCAACTCAGGAATCGAAGCGGGGTTTCCTGCATTGCAGGTGGATTCTTTATCAACTGAGCTATCAGGGGAGCCCGGGGAATCCTCCTTTCAGTTCAGCTCAGTTCAGTTCAGTTCAGTCGCTCAGTCGTGTCCGACTCTTTGCAACCCCATGAATTGCCGCACGCCAGGCCTCCCTGTAGTTCATTGTAAAAATCATTTAGCTCTTATCCTATCATTCATTATCTCCTAGAGACAAGTCCAGTGGAACTGATTTTCATTCATCTTATTTCATCTTCCTGGGGTTAGACAAGCTCTGGTATTTTACTATTAGCTACTTTTAATATTAGAGGTGATACATTAATAATGCCATAGGTTTTCTTGTAATGAGGTATAACAATGATGGTTTTAACAGTTTTTACTTTCCTGAAAATATTAGTTTGGAAAGTTGGGCTTCTGTTTTGGAAGATTTACTTTTGGTTTGAAAGTTGATGCCAAACTTTTTCCAAGTTCTTTTTGTTAAACAACCTAATAATAACCCAACTTCATTAATGTAGTCTCCTTTCCCTCATGTGGTATGCAACTGTTTCAAGCATTTTTGAAACCACTATCATGGATGTTTTTTACAAGAAGTAGTGCTTCTATACAAGGCAAATATTAATATACTTATTTTAGGAAAAAAGTCCAATTTATTCTATATGGTAAGTAGATAATAAATGTGCATTTTAGTTACAATTGTTCAGTTCAGTTCAGTTCAGTCACTCAGTTGTGTCTGACTCCTTGTAACCCCATGGACTGCATTACAATTGTTACTATATAGGAAATTTCTAAAGAGACTATTTTATGTACTTTTCTAATGATTTGATAGACTCAACCAAAGTTTCTGAAATTCTACAGTGGTGAATAGAAAATGCAGATCCTCATCTGCAGGTATATGAAAATACACTTAAATGAGATAAAAGCAATATTTTGAAGTGTCATCTAAACATGAGTTGGACTAAAGATAAGCAATAAGTAAGCAAACTGTTAATTCAGCCTCTTATTCTTCATATTTGAGTATGATAATTGATGTCTTACTGCAAAATGACTATTTCTTATTATAGGATAACTATTAGGCTGTGGGGGTTAAACTGACAGAAATAGGAAAATCTTTTTGTACACTGAGTTTGGAAACAATATATCTTACTTTTTAGGTAAATAAATCTGCTGGGAATAAGAAGTATACATTGACATTTCTGGAAAGGCTTAAAGTGATGGATATTGATCAGAAATGTTTTCTTAGTAAGAGAGAGACCTTCACATCCAAGAAGATGCGGTGGCCATTTTTCCAGTTTTCTCTTCCTAAATATTACTAAAACCTCTTAAATTGTATATAAAACAAACATAAGAATCAACTTGAAGGCAGAGAAAAGGTAAATTAGTTAGGGCCCTTGAGATTCAAACAACAACATGACAGTGAATTCCTTTGGTTATCTTTTTACCTTATATACTCCAGACTGGGTGCTGGGAAAGCAAAAAACCCAGAAATGCAAACAGCCAAAGACAAAAAAAAAAAAAATCCTCAGTCCTCCAAAAAACCTGATTTCTCTAGCCAGATGACCATAAAAGAATTGTACTAGCAAGGCAAAATGTTTTAGCAATTAAGTATGCTACTGCAGCCAAATTCCATGAGGTTGAGGGAAGGAAACTACAGTACAAACTTGACATTTCTCAGCAAAAAGAAGTGGAGCACCTATTCTTCCACCCTTAAGTGAAAATACTGTCCTTTTCTCATCTTTTTAATTCCATTGCTATAGGCTGATTGTTCATATATGTGTGGATTTATTTCCAGGCTTTCTATTCTGTCCCATTGATCTATGTGTCTGATTCTGTGCCAGCACTGTACTGTTTCAGATACTATAGCTTTGTATCAGAGGTCGAAACCAGGAGCAAAATATCTCCAGCTTTGTTCTTTCTCAACATTATTTTGTCTGTATGAGGTCTTTCTGGGTTTCATACAAATTTTAGAATTATTTGTTCTGGTTCTAAGAAATGTATCATTTGCACTTTGATAGGGATTGCACTGAATGTGAATATTGCTTTGGGATGTATGAACATTATAACAACACTAATTCTTCCAATCCAGCACAAGACGTCTTCCCATTTTTGTGCATCTTCTTCAGTTTCATTCCTCGCTGTTTTGTTGTTTTCAGTGTACAGATTTTTTACCTCCTTGTGTGTGTGTGCGCATGCTTAGTCGCTCACTCGTGTCCGACTCTTTGCAACCCTTTGGACCGTAGGCCACCAGGCTCCTCTGTCCATGGGATTTCCCGGGCAAGAATAGTGCAGTGGATTGTCGTTTCCTCCTCCATGGAATCTTCCTGACCCAGAGATCGAACCCACATCTCCTATGTCTCCTGCATTGCAGGCAGATATTTTACTCACTGAGCCATCGGGAAAGCTTTACCCTCCTTGGTCAAGTTTATTCCTAAATATTTTATTCTTTTTGATTCAATTATAAATGGGATTGTTTTCTTAATTTCTTTTTCTGATAGTTTATTAGTGTATAAAATGCTACAGATTTATGTTTATTGATTTTGTATCCTGCAACTTTATTGAATTCATTTATTAGTTCAAAGCGTTTTCAGTGGAATCTTTAGGATTTTCAACATATAGTTTTGTGTCATCTGCAAATAAAGACAATTTTACTTTTCCCTTTCCAACTGGGATGCTTTTTTTCCCTTGTCTAATTGCTATGGCTAGGATTTTTTATACCATGATGAATAACAGTGGCCAGAGTATCTTTCTCTTGTTCCTCATCTTAGAGGAGAAACTTACAGTTTTTTGCTGTTAAGTATGATATTATTTGTGGGTTTGTCATATATAGCCTTTATTATGTTGAAATATGCTCCCTTTATGCCTACTATTTTGAGATTTTTTACCATAGATGAATGTTAAATTCTTTTCAAATGCTTCTTCTGAATCTGTTGAGATGATCATATGATTTTCATCCTTCATTTTTTTACTGTGATGTATCACATTGACTGATCTGCAGATGTTGTACTAAGTTAGAACTACTCTTACATCACTGTAATAAATCCCACTTGATCATGGTATAAGAACTTTAAATGTTTATTGAATTCAGTTTACTAACATTTGTTGAGGAGTTTACATCTATGGTTATCAAGGATCCAGGCCTGAATGTTCTTTTTTTTTGTGGTGATCTTTTCTGCTTATAGAATTGGCACTTCCTAAAATGTGTGTGGAAGGTTTCCCTCTTCTTCACTTATTTGGAAAACTTTTGAAAGGATGGGGAAATTAAATATTCTTTTAATGTTATGCAGAATTCACCAGTGAGGCATTTGGTCCTAAACTTTTGTGTTGGGAGCTGTTTGATTACTCTTTCCATCTCATTATTGGTAATTAGTCTATTTAAATTTCCTAGTCCTTCATGATTCAGGGTTGAAAAACTATTTCTAGAGTTTATTTATTTCTTCCAGGTTGTCCAGTTTGCTGGAGTATAATTGTTTATAGTAGTCTCTTATGATTCTTTGTATTTCTACGGTATCAGCTGTAACTTAACCTTATTTGCAAAAACATAAATTTGAAATGGTCATTATATTACCTATCATATCAAATACTTACTTTGCATAAATAATACCCTCTTGGAGCTCTTTGTTCCCCAACTTTTATTAGATTTTTCTTTTCCCTTGTAGCATTGTTAATCCTGAGGATTCTTAGTAGTGTTTTTTTGAGCACATCAATGTTTTTGCATACCTTTTATTTATTCCTCTTAGTAGTTCACTTTCTCATTTAATGAAATCTATTCTTAAATCACCTTTAGACAAAAGATGGCCTCAGAAAAAGTTAAAGAGATATATTATGCGAAGACATCTTGTTGTTCCCTCCAATGACTGATTCAATATTTTGAAGGAATATGATTACAATACATTTTATCAAGACTGCCAGGAGAAATATCAATAATTTCTGATGTTCAGATGACACCACCCTTATGGCAGAAAGAAAAGAGGAACTAAAGAGCCTCTTGATGAAAGTAAAAGAGGAGATGAAAAAGCTGGCTTAAAACTCAACATTAAAAAAACTAAGGTCATGACATCTAATCCCATCACTTCATGGCAAATAGAAGGGGAAATGATGAAAACAGAGACAGACTCTATTTTCTTGGGCTTCAAAATCACTGCAGACGGTGATTGAAGCCATGAAATTAAGACGCTTGCTCTTTGAAAGAAAATCTATGACAAACATAGACAGCATTTTAAAAAGTGGAGACATTACTGCCGACAAAGGTCCGTGTAGTCCAAGCTATGTTTTTTCCAGTAATCTTGTATGGATGTGAGAGTTAGGCCATAAAGTAGTCTGAGCACTGAAGAAGTGATGCTTTTGAACTGTGGTGTTGGAGAAGACTCTTGAGAGTCCCTTGGACTGTAAGGAAATCCAACCATTCAATCTTAAAGGAAATCAGTCCTTAATATTCATCAGAAGGAACGATGCTGAAGCTGAAACTCCAATACTTTGGCCACCTGATAAGAAGAACTGACTCATTGGAAAAGACCCTGATGCTGGGAAAGATTGAAGGCAGGAGGAGAAGGGGATGACAGAAGATGAGATGGTTGGATGGCATCACCAACTCAATGGACATGAATTTGGGTAAGTTCCAGGAGTTGGTGATGGACAGGGAAGCCTGGCGTGCTGCAGTTCATGGGGTCACAAAGAGCGGGACATGACTGAGCAACTAAACTGAGCTGAATTATATTTATTCTCTAAAATTTTGAGTCTATTCTCTTTTTCTAATACTTAGAATTGCCATTGAGACATCTAAATTTTAACTCATTGCTATTCCTTTTGTATAATGCCTCCTTTTTTTCTTTTTTCCTGATTTTCTTGGACTTTTTAAAAATTTCACATGATGTAAGCTTTGGTCTTTATTAATTTACATCTTTCAGCATCAGTAGACCATCTATTTTCTATTTATTTAATAATATCCTCCATTCTGTGTTTCCTGTTCCATTTTTCAATCAGTGTTAAATGCATATTGACCACCACATACAACTCATGCCTTCGAGTGTTTAGAGCAGTCTCTTACTTTACTATTAACAATTTATCTACTTATTATTTTAGTTTGCCTATCACTTTAAATTTTTAAAAGCACTATATTGTTTTAAATTTTCATTTTTAAGCAACCTTAATTTTGTTTTATAAATTCAATACCTAATATCAACTTAAATAACTTTGAAGATATTGTTCAGATTGTTATTGTTGTTCTCATTTTTCCTGAAAAATTTTTTGCAGGAGAAATATTCACCAGGTTGTATGTTAGACTTTCTCTGTTATGACACACTTTCTTCAAAGTGTTAAAGTGTTAGTCATTCAGCCGTGTCTGTGTCTTTGCAATCCTGTGGACTATAGCCTGCCAGGTTCCTCTGTCCGTGGGGTTTCCCAGGCAAGAATACTGGAATAGGTTGCCATTTCCTTCTCCAGGGGATCTTCCCAACCCAAGGCCTTTTTCAAACAGCTAATTAATTATTAAGCATCCAATCACATTTTAGAATGAAACAGAGGCATGTGTTTGAGAGATTTCAGTGTGTATATGTAGTTTGTTTCTAGCAAGAAACTGGTGGTTATAATAGAATTCACATTGCCAAAAATTAGATAGATTTTCTCTGATATAGCAGCGAATTAGTTTCTAGGGATGCCATAATAAATTATTACCAAAATTGTTGACTTAAAACAACAGAAATTTGTTCTCTTGCAGTTTTGGCTAGAAGCCTAAAATCAAGATGTTGGTAGAACCACACTACTTCTGAAGGCTCTTGAGGAGAATTACTCTTTGCCTCTTCAATATTCTGATATGTCCACACAATCCTTGACTTGGAATTGCATAACTTCAAACTCTTCTTCTACCTTCACATGACTTTCTCCTCTGTGTCTATGTCTTCTCTTCTTATAAGGACCCTCTTCATTGGATTTGGTGCCCACTTAGAAAATTTGGGATGATCTTATCTAGAGATGCTTCATTAAATCTGCAAGGGTCTTTTTCCAAATAAGGACAAATTCAGAGTCTGAGTAAATATATCTTGGGATGCCCACCATTCAACCTACTACCAACAATATACAGTAATCCCCTTAAGAATCTTAAATGAAGACTACTTGTTAAAAGTAAAAGATTCCTTTTAGAACAGGAGAAAAATTCACTTTTTGTCTGGGTTTTGGTGAGAAATATTCTTGTTATTATGATTTCAGCATGAAGAGTGGAGTGGTTGGCACTGAATACTTCAGTTCATCTCGTTCTTCTCAGCCTCTCCTCTCCATTATGGTCTCAGTTGCACTTGCCATTTTTGAGACTGAAGCTACTCTTGTATTCTGCCATAGAGGGTAGTACTCTTGTTAGTGCATGCCACTCAAACACATAACATAGTATTCGTAAGAATTGCCATAACATGGCTTCCTTCTTCATGGTCATCCATCTGTATTTTTCTACCTACATTTTCTTCTCCAGAAACGTTTAACAGCCTGAGGTTTACAAATTTCTCTCATTTTCTTGTTGATGAAGGATTATACTTAAAAATATATAAACTATTATTTCTATGAAATCTCATATAAAGAGGTAAAAAGCTTATCCTATTTATGATAAATCAACATTCTAAGTCTTAGTGTTCTTTATGAAATACAAGTTAAAATTACACTTAATATTATCATTTGCAAGATTAAATGCTATATGTGTACAGAAAGTTGTCTATATGGTCTAAGATTGTCTATATGGAAGTTTTCAATAAATATTAACTATTATAGAAAATAAGTCTCTATCCAGATATTTAAATAATTGGTAAATCATTTGAAAATTTATCAAATAAATATATTCACTTAGATTTCCTAATAGATCATTTGCTTATTTACTTCACTTAAAAATGGAGATATTAATTATCACAGATTTTGTTTCATTCATTTGCTACTGAAACATCAACTAAGTGCAAGAATGTCCTGTTTTTAATTTCAATACAATTTCCTGGAACTTGCCAAAATAGCTTTTGTCATTTCCCATCTCACCAACTTTGAAAGGAATATAATTAATAAGTAAATAAAATTTGTGTAGTTCTTCTCATTAAATTTTTCATGAATTAATCAGTTTAAAGGGAAATTGTGCAGATCATACCATTTGATATTTAAAAATTAATAACTACAAGCTGAATTTTGAAAGACAGTCATAATTTAGTGTTAAGCTTGAATAAATTATATAGCATTCAAGGACAGTTGTTTATCATTTCAAAAATTAGGCAACTCAGTTTCCCCTTGGGAAAAAAAAACAGGTTGATTTTCTGTTTACTGAGGTTAATTAAAGTGCAAAGGTATAATCTTCTCACTCTCTGCAAGGCAAAAAGTTACTTTAATTATGAGTCTATAGTAATCATGCCAAAGCAATAAGAGTAATTATTGTGTTTAGAAAAAGTAGATTTTGGAGTATAAGTCTTTAATAGATGAGAATTTTTTTTTTAATCTGTATCCATAGTGATGAAACAGTCCAGGCACACAGTGGACACTCAATATATGGGTACTAACATACCACTTTTACTATTATTCATGATCAACTGTCGGTCAAGTGAATTTTTGGAAAATGTCTCCTACATAAAGCATTAACACTAAGATGCTACATTTATGTATAAATATAGTTCTAAGATAAAACTTTAAAACTATACTGTTTTGTTGTTCAAGTCACTAGTCATCTCTGATTCTTTGTGACCCTATGGACTGTAGCCTGCCGGCTCCTCTCTCCATGGAATTTCCCAGGCAAGAGTACTGCAGTGAATTACCACTTCCTTCTCCAGGGAATCTTCCCAACTCAGGGACTGAATCCATGTCTCTTGCATTGGCAGGTGGATTCTTTACCACCGATCCACCAGAGAAACCTATACAAATGACAATATTTAGCTTTGAAATGGAGGTAGTAGATACTTTTCCTCATATATTTCTGTTTTTAAAGTAACAATTATTTATTGAGTACATATTATATGACTTGCAGTACCTAGCAAAGGTAGCACACAAAAGAGTAAAAGTCATCTTTCTTCTACTGAAAAAGACTACTGCTTCATTAGTGAGATGTGTCTTGGTCATTAGAAAAACGTCTAAGTATCCAAATATTTGGTTAAATAAAATAATTTCATCAAACGAATTTGTTGACTATAAAAAGTAATCTTGTGGGTATGTGTGTGTGCTCAGTTGTGTTTGATTTTGCTACCCTCCAGACTCCTCTGTCCATGAGATTTTCCAGGCAAGAGTATTGGAGTTGCCTTTTTTTCCTCCAGGGGCTCTTACCGACCCAGATATCAAACCCACAATCTCCTGAATTGACAGATGGATTCTCTACCACTGAGCCACTTGAGAGGCTCCCGTATAAAATCATCTTACATAAGAATATTTAATGTCATGGGACATATTTATGACAAGTATAGGTCATCAAACAATACATATAATACATTGGCAATTTTGCTGAAAGAAAAAGCAAGACAAACTATTCACTGAAATGTTAGTGGTTGTTACCTTTTGTATGAAGTACTTGTTTTCATTTTAAAATGTTTCTATGTTTCATTAATGCTGTAATTAATTTAAAAATAGAGTACAGTTAGAAAATAGTATTCAAACAACGGATTCTAGATTTAATTGCTGAAATGAGTAGAGTAAGGTTAATACAACTAAATTGTTGAGGCTAATAACAATCATTAGCATTAATTTGGAAGCAAATCATGTTTTATCTTGAGACAAGTATTCTGCACTACTAAGCACACTCACAAAATATGTCTTTGAATATAGCATTCTGATAATTATACAATGGCATGACTACTTTCATGCAAACATCTTGATGTGGAAACACTTTGATAAGACATAAGAAGTCATTTCTATTGAATTTCATTTTTTAAATATAAGGAATGTACAAAACAGATATTCACACTACATCTATGAGTAACACCTAAATTATCGATTACCATGCCTACATGTTAGTAGCGAGTAGAGCTCAAAAATAGAATGTACTAGACATGGATGATAGGTCAGAAAAGAAATAAGAATTGAGCATTTATGTTTAAAAAAAAAAGACAACATTGCTTTGACAGAAGAAGAAATGCATCTTAATCTCCTAATGTTAGAGTCCATGATGGAACAACCAGGACCATGCTTCCTGCTTCAAGCTAACAGAAAATAATATACAAAATATATGAAACTGTCTTAGAATTCTGGACAGCATATAATTCTGGATCTGTATCTATTAGAGATAGTCAACAAACAAAAGTAACTTTAAAAAGGCCTGGGTTTCTCACTAAAGGTATATCCTAGCTGCAGAGCAGGGAGTATGGTCACAAGCAGGATATGATGATATTGCCAATTAGGGAATCAGGGAACAGAGTCAATGAGACTGTGGGAGATGGAAGTTGCAGAGTTCCAAGCTCCAGGAAAAGGGTTCAAAATCTGAATAGGGTGTTCTCTCCAATCTTTGCTAAATACATAGCAGTATATGTAGAATGAAACACTATGAATAGAGCAAAGTGCAACCTGGGAGCAGTGAAACTGGTTTCCAAACCTTCCCCAGGGCTAGGAATCATCTGACAGTAAAGGGATGGAAATGTCCCACTGTGAAAAACTAATCATAAGAAAGTAAAGTTGCTATCTTTCTATCCAAAAAAAGAATACATTTTATAACGGTAAAGGTGTAAATTTGTTATGAAGATATAAAAATGAATCATGTCAAAGCGCCATGTGAGTGTGTCTATGTTAAAAACACATGAGATCTACCTCTGAACAAAAATTTTAAATACACAATACAGGATTATTAATTAACCTTAATATTGGGTTGGCCAAAAAGTTTGTTTGAGATCTTATGGAAAAACCCAAATGAACTTTTTGGTAAACCCGATATATGTAATATTATGGGAATTCCTATTCAATAAAGTTTTAGAGGAGTCAGTTCAGATTTGTTTAAAATGCTTTCACTCACTTATCTAATGGTTTGATTACATGAAAAAACAGTTGTCTGTTTTAGTGTAGCAATTATAAATTATAAATATAGTCATAAATTCAACAACAAAATCATTAATGAGATAATTATAGTCAGTTCACAAAATATGATAAATTTGTACTACATTAAATAAATAATTAAAAATTCACATTTGTGAAATTCGTTATGGTTTGTGATTATAACAACAGTATATGAAATGGACATTGTCATTTTTAATAGATAAAATTATTCTCCTTACAACTTTCATTCATCTTTGTTTCAAAACATCTTTATCAAAGAAAATGTTCAGATGCAATATATTTAAATTACTGATCAAGTTATTTATTTTCAAACATTGAAATATTACTCCTGCTGCTGCTGCTGCTGCTGCTGCTAAGACGCTTCAGTCATGTCCTACTCTGTGAGACCCCATAGACGGCTGACCACCAGGCTCCCCCGTCCCTGGGATTCTCCAGGCAAGAACACTGGAGTGGGTTGGCATTTCCTTCGCCAATGCATGAAAGTGAAAGTGAAAGTGAAGTCGCTCAGTCCTGTCGGACTCTTAGCGACCCCATGGACTGCAGCCTACCAGGCTCCTCCGTCCATGGGATTTTCCAGGCAAGAGTACTGGAGTGGGTTGCCATTGCCTTTTCTGTGAAATATTACTATTGTCAGTATAATCAAGTCTCACAAATTTCTTAATCAGATACAATGTTCTGGATATTCTTATTTTAGTTATGAAAATAGTTCTATAGTAATGATCTAGTTGTTGCTTTCTTTAACGCACTTTTCATTGTTCTAGGCACATTTTCTCATGAAGCTTCTTCTCTTCCAATATTTAAGAAAAATTTTGTTAAGTTGGGTATCTTTTTAAGTAGTGTAAAAGCTAATACTATACATTTCTCACTAAAACTACATCACTGTCATAATTAATCAGTTGCATTTTTATATTTTTTATGTAAATAAACATTACAAATACAGGCTATGAAAGGTATACTTGCCCCCCCTAACTAAAACAGTTTTATAAATATTGGTGCTTTGGTTCCTATGCAACCAATACTTCTGACTTCTGTGTAGATAGACTAGATGACCATTTGGTATCATTCTAGTCATTTTATTTTAATATATGGTATAATTCTCTGCAGTTAATTATTGTGAATAATTTATTCATGTTAACATTTTAAAAGGCTGAGGATTTACTCTATTACATGATAGTGTCATTTTTGTAAAGCACACACAAGCTGTAGAAAGTCTATGGAATTATGCAGTTTAAGGATGAACAGGAGGAAACAACTCTTTCAATTTAAACCACTGATGTGGATTATTATACATATTGCAATTCATCTATATAAATTTTATTGAAGTAACCCTAGGAGTGAATCAGGATGAGCAAAAAGCAAAAGCAAAGCAAAAAAAAAAAGTCTATTACTCTATGTTAGAGGGCTTGTTTTCCAATACAAACAAAGACAAATTCTACTTTGTGTTTTTGTTAAGATGGAAGCCCAAAAAGTGAAGTTACAATGCTACTGAATATAAAATTTTAATATTGATAGCCTACCAAAAAAATTAGCATCCAAAATGCTCTGTTCAGTACTTTTGCCTGACAAAGTTGAGGACTTTTTTAACCACCAACAAATTTTCTACCCACCAAAAACTGATACTATTTTACACCATGTTCTGATACAAGCTATTGATATCAGGTTCATTTCTATATCATAAACTTTACTGTTTTGGGACATGGTCTGTGACTTTATGGGAACCATCAAATTAGTACCCATAAGTGCTGAGGCTACATTTTTCCCTTGGTCTGTTTGAAAAAGGACATCAGTTGCATTCCACAAACTTGTTCATAGAAAAATAAAATCTGCATTTAAAAAGGTATCACATAACTGACTTGTTATCCATTTAATTCACTTCATCATGATTCTATTTTCATTAATTTAATCAATATTAGTTATTTTTTCCAATGACAAATGTAGTGTCCTGTTTTACAAAAAGCAATTGATAAATGCTTTAGAACTGGACTGAAAGAAATTTTAGCAGTTAAAAATATACTAATGAAAAGAATATTATTAAAGTAAGAGCAGCATGGCAATTATTTGTAATCATGGTTTACTTAACATTGTAATTATGTTGGGTATACTGAAATCTCCAGTTTCTCATAGTTTGTGACTTATGCTCAACCCCCTACAGAGACATTGCCCCCAGAATTGTACAAATTTTAAGAATAATAAATTTATATCACCAGTTCCAATAAAATAAATACATTTTAAATGCCTAATTTTCTCAGAATGCCCCATGCCATTCTAGTGGAGTTAATCTGATATTTCTTAGAGTGGGCAGGGAATACACAGAGCAGCAAAGGAGAAAATGCAGGTGAAGTTAGTACTATGCCCATAACATAGGAGTATTCAGTAGGTAAATTGTATTCTCATTGTCATTATTATTTTTCTCTCCAAACAATTAAAACCTAACGTATTCCTGATTTTTCAAATATTGTAATATATTATCTTAAAGACCATATATATATACATATATTTTATATCACACAGGTTTGGCATCACAAGCCTAGGAACATAGCTAGTATTCAATAAATATGTCAAAAACTGGACTCAAGTTCCCTTTCAGCTTTAGAATATTGTGAGTCTCTGGATGGTATTGAAGTGGTGACTTGTTATCTATACTCTGAAAGCAAGTAATTTGGAGCAGCATAGCTCAATTTAGCATCAAAGATACCTGATTGAATTGTTTCAGTTGTTTGTTTATTGACAGTGGGGTAGGTATTTTTTACTGGTGTTCAGAGGTTAGCTTTTGCCTTTTGCACGACTCTAAAGAAATCGAGGATCTTCAATGAAATAAGATGAGACTCCTTTGGGAAACTAAAGCTATAAAACAGGTATCAATTCAGTTCAGTCGTGCAGTTGTGTCAGACTCTTTGTGACCCCATGGACTGCAGCACACCAGATTTCCCTGTTCATCACCAATGCTTACTCAAACTCATGTCCATCGCGCTGGTGATGCCTTCTAACCATCTCATCATCTGTCGTCCACTTTTCCTCCTGCCTTCAATCTTTCTCAGCATCAGGGTCTTTTCCAGTGAATCAGTTCTTCACATCGGGTGTCCAAAGTATTGGAGTTTCAGCTTCAGCATCAGTCCTTCCAATGAATATTCAGGACTGATTTCCTTTAAGATGGACTGGTTGGATCTCCTTGCAGTGAATGGACTCTCAAGAGACTTTTCCAACACCATAGTTCAAAAGCATCAATTCTTCAGTGCTAAATTTTCTTTATAGTCCAACTCTTAGATCCATACACGACTACTGGAAAAACCATAGCTTTGACTAGATGGATCTTTATTGGCAAAGTAATGTCTTTGTTTTTAAATATGCTGTCTAGGTTGGTCACAGCTTTTCTTCCAAGGAACACGCGTCTTTTAATTTCATGGTTTCAGTCACCATCTGCAGTGATTTTGAAGCCTAAAAAAATAGAGTCTGTCACTGTTTCCATTGTTTCCCCAACTATTTGCCCTGAAGTGATGGGTCGAGATGCCATAATCTTAATTTTCTGAATCCAACTTTTTCACTCTCCTCTTTCACTTTCATCAAGAAGGTCTTTAGTTCTTTGCCTTCTGCCATAAGGGTGGTGTCATCTGCATACCTGAGGTTATTGATATTTCTCCCAGCAATCTTCATTCCAGCTTGTGTTTCATCCAGCCCAGCATTTTGCATGATGTACTCTGCATATAAGTTAAATAAGCATGGTGACAATATACAGTTTTGACATGTTCCTTTCCCAATTTGGAACCAGTCTGTTGTTCCATGTCCAGTTCTAACTGTTGCTTTTGGACTTGCATACAGATTTCTCATGAGGCAGGTAAGGTGGTCTGGTATTCCTCTCTCTTTCAGAATTTTCCACAGTTTGTTGTGATCCACACAAAGGCTTTGGTGTAGTCAATTAAGCAGAAGGAGATGTTTTTCTGGAACTCCCTTGCTTTTACTATGATCCAACGGATGTTGGCAATTTGATCTCTTTTCTAAGTCCAGTTTGAACATCTGAAAGTTCACAGTTCATGTATTGTTGAAGCCTGGCTTGGGGAATTTTGAGCATTACTTTGCTAGTGTGTGAGATAGATACCACAAAAAGAAATCTCAATCTAAGATTAAAAGAGGACAATTCCTTTAAAAGCACTTTAAATGACAGCTGGAGAACCTGACCAGATGCCATCAGATATTTATTCCTTTCGGCTCTACATAGGTGAAACTGTGTAGGAGCTATGTATTATACCACAGTTATTTTTTAGGGCTTCTGGTCTTTGCCGACTCCATTTTCCTATGCTTCTGATTTTCATTTGATTATCTCAATCTGCTTCTATGTCTCCCTGAACATGTTTCTTGTTTGTTTAGAATGTATCTCTTTCAAAGGTGATCAATATAAATCTGATCCTGCCCTAAGACTCTGAATCTTTCTTCAGAGATTAATTTCAAAGCATTATCTTGTTTTGAAATTGAGTAACATTCAATTCTGATTATCCATATACTGTTTTTCAATGGAAGGATCTAAACCTATATCATTCAATAAGAATTTAGATCTGAAGCAATTTTTAAAATTTTGTTTCCAAAGAATTGTCTCATTTTTATATTAAATTTTGTGTTGAATTTCTAAGTTCTTATGCATCAGCCTACATCTTATTCTTGCCATGAACATTGCAAAAATTTATTTTATGTTTCAATTTTTCCTATAAACAACCACTAATTGATGAATCACATATTATTTATTAGATCAATCTATGCATTTCATTCATATTCAGTTTAACCTAATGATGGCTTCTACATAACTGGCATAGCTCCTAAAATCAGAGATCCATGGGGTTAAGAGGAGAGGACTCCATATACAGAGACTAGTCATTATTGACATGAAATAATATATCTTACACATGTCATGTTGTTTTTTTGGATTTTTGTTCTGTTTCTCTCCTTCCTCCTCCTCCTCCTTCTTCTCCTTCTTCTTCTTCTTCTTTTTTGTATGATCAAAGAGACCAGATGACCAGTTTGACCAGCACTCCAGTTTACAAGAGTTGGCTGCAATAATTATTACCACTGTTTTCATTCTCAAAAGTATCTTTATTTGGATGATAAATTGTATGGCAATTCACAGAGCACTCAAGTGGAGGCAAATTTCTCTGCACTTGGATCAACCACACATATCGTGTTCTGCCGAGTTATCTAGAAACATGATTTCTATGAATTAGGGGCTTTATTCTCTGTCAACCACTCTCTTGATTATAATGTATTATGTGCAACCATAAACCCAAAGGTGAAAATTAATTGAAATTGAAGGATAATATAAAATACTTGACAGTCACACATTTCTTATTGAGTTTCTAGTTTCAGGGAAAACTACTATTACATAATTTCATTATAATTGATTTAGAGAAGAAATTGGTGATACAATAAAAAAGGAAGAAGAAATGTGAGAGTATTCCCTTTTGATTTAAAGAGTAAACTATTTTTTTATTAACAAGTGGGGGGAGAAATGAGAATTTGATCTACAAATTAGATTTTTCTATAGAGTGAACCCATTAGTTAATGCCTATCTTCTAAAAAATGAAGGAAATATCTTTGTTCATCACACTTAAGGTCAGAAGTTTCCAAGTCTGTGCTGTAAAGATTGAACTGGTTTTCAAAAAACCTTCAGAGATATAAAATAATAGGATTTTATTCTCAATAATATTATAAACTAGTAATTTTAATAAGGTTTTATGTCCTTGCTTTTTTCTAACTGAATTTATACTTATTCTTTTCAAACTTTAACAAACTGTTTGATTAACTTTATATAAAATTATTACACTTAGATCATATAATTTCATGTCAAATTAATAGCCTATAAAAAATTCAGTTTAATTAACTAACTGATTATATTGTTGTTAAAGAATAAAGTATCCTGAAATTTTTTCTCTAATTAATTGCTTTTACCTAAAAACTCTTTTGTCACATTAGCAACTTAAATGCATTTATCTGCTGGATTGAAGAGGATCATTCTTACCCTTTTAAAACATAAATACTATTTTTTATTATATGAGTTAATTTTTCTTCTGCTATACATAAGCTTCAGCTTCTTTGAGTTTCTTAAAAGTGCCAGTATTTTGCTTCAAGTCCCCTATTTTGTTTCTTCCTGAATCAGCTCTTCAGTAAACTGAGTGATACCCATGCTATATAACATAAAGTACCTTTCAATGCTCTTTAGTGAAATTAGCATATTATATTCCAATAAATACACAAACTTTCCTACTACATTTTAATTGTTGTTTTTTGTTGTTCATTTTGTTGTTGTTTTTCAGTCATTAAGTTGTGTCCAACTCTTTGTGACCCCTTGGACTGCAACACACCAGGCTTCTCTGTCCTCCACTATCTACCCGGAGTTTCCTCAGATTCATGTTCATTGAGTTGGTGTTGCTATCCAACAATATTCTCCTCCGCTGCTCCTTTTTCCTTTTGCTTTCAATCTTTCCCAGCATCAGGGCCTTTTCCAATAAGTCGGCTCCTCCCATCAGCTTAGCTAAAATATTGGAGCTTCAGATTGAGTATCCTTTCCTTTAGGACTGACTGGTTTGATCACCTTGCAGTCCAAGGGAGACTCAAGAGTCTTCTCCAACACCACAATTCAAAAGCATCGATTCTCTGTTGTTCAGCCTCTTTTAATGTCCAAGTCTCACATCTGTTCATGACTACTGAAAAAAATCATAGCTTTGACTATACGAAATTTTGTCAGCAAAGTGATATCTTTGCTTTTTAATACACTGTATAGGTTTGTCATCTTTCCTTCCAAGGAGCAAGCATCTTTTGATTTCAAGTTTCAGTCACCAGCCAGTGATTTTGGAGCCCAGGAAAATAAAATCTGTCACTGCTTCCACTTTTTCCCCTTCTATTTGCCATGAAGTGATAGGACCAGATGCCTTGATCTTATTTTTTTGAATGTTAAGTTTCAAGTCAGCTTTTTCACTCTCCTCTTTCACTTTCATCAAGAGGTGCTTTAGTTCCTCTTTAATTTCTGCCATTAAAGTGGTATCATCTGCATATATGAAGTTGTTGATATTTCTACCAGCAATGTTGATTCCAGCTTGTGATTCATCCAGCCCCCCATTTTGCATAATGTACTCTGCATAGAAGTTAAATAACAGGGTGACAATATACAGCCTTGTACTCCTTTCCCAATTCTGAACTAGTTCATTTTTCCATGTCCAGTTCTAACTGTTTGCTTCTTGACCCGCATACACGTTTGTCAGGAGTCAGGTCAGGTTGTCTCATATTTCCATCTCTTTAAGAATTTTTCAGTTTGTTGTGATCCACACAGTCAAAGGCTTTAGTGTAGTTAATGAAGCAGAAGTAGATATTTGTGTAAATTCCCTTGCATTTTCTATGATCCAGCGAATGTTTGCAATTTGATCTCTGGTTCTTCTCCCTTTTCTAACCAAGCATGAACATCTGAAAGTGCTTGGTTCATGTATTGCTGAAGTCTAGTTGAAAACTCTTCAGCATAACCTTACTAGCATGTGAAATACGTGCATTGTCCAGTAGTTTGAACATTTTTTGGAACTTTCTTTCAGATAAGAATGAAAACTGACCCTTTCTAATCTGGTGACCACTCCTGAGTTTTCCAAATTTGCTGACATATGGAATGTAGCACAATAACAGCATCATCTTTAAGGATTTGAAATAGATCAGCTGGAATTCCATTATCTCATCTAGCATTATTTGCCCTAATACTTCCTAAGACCCATTTGATTTCCCACTCAAGGATGTCTGGCTCTATGTGAGTGACCACACCATCATGGTTGTCTCTGTCATTACTGCCACCTCTTCTTAACATCTTCTACTTCTGTCAGCTCTTTACAGTTCCTGTCCTTTATTGTGTCCATTCTTGCATGAAATGTTCCCTTGATAACTCCAAGTTTCTCAAGAAGATATTTAGTCTCCCCTATTCTATTGTTTTCCTCTATTTCTTTTCATAGTTCATTTAAGAAGGCCTTCTTATCTTTCCTTGCTATTCTCTGGAACTCTGCATTCAGTTAGGTATATATTTCCCTTACTTCCTCGCTTTTCCCTTTTTTCTTTCCTCGGCTATTTCTAAAGCCTCCTCAGACAACCACTTTGCCTTCTTGTGTTTTATTTTTCCCCCCGCTTTGGGAGGGTGTTGGTTACTGCCCCCTGTACCATATTATGAAACTCCACCCATAGTTCTTCAGGCACTCTGTCTACCAGATATAATCCCTTGAATCTACTTGTCACCTTCATTGTATAATCAGAAAGGATTTGATTTAGGTCATATTGGAATGGCCTTGCAGTTTTCCCTACTTTCTTCAACTTAAGCCTGAAATTTACAATAAGAAGATCATGATCGGAGCCAGCGTGGGAGCGGCTGTGAGGAGACGCCACACGTCCAAGGGCAGAGAAGCCCCAGCAAGACGGTAAGTGCTGGAATGGGTGAATTTAACTCAGATGACCATTATATTTACTGCTGTGGGCAAGAATCGTTAGCAGAAATGGAGTAGCCATCATAGTCAACAAAAGAGTCCAAAATGCAGTACTTGGATGCAATCTCAAAAACGACAGAATGATCTCTGTTCATTTTCAAGGCAAACCATTCAATATCATGGTAATCCAAGTCTATGCCCCAACCAGTTCTGCTGAAGAAGCTGAAGTTGAACGGTTCTATGAAGACTACAAGACCTTATAGAACTAACACCCCCAAAAGATGTACTTTTCATTATAGGGGACTGGAGTGCAAAAGTAGGAAGTCAAGAAATACCTGGTGTAACAGGCAAATTTGGCCTCAGAGTACAGAATGAAGCAGGGCAGAGACTAACAAAATTTCGCAAAGATAACACACTGGTCATAGCAATCACCCTCTTCCAACAACACAAGAGAAGACTCTACACATGGACATCACCAAATGGTCAATACTGAAATTAGATTGATTATATTCTTTGCAGCCAAAGATGGAGAAGCTCTATACAGTCAGCAAAAACAAGACTGGTAGCTGATTGTGGCTCAGATCATGAGCTCCTTATTGCCAAATTCAGACTTAAATTGAAGAAAGTAAGGAAAACCACTAGACTATTTAGTATGATCTAAATCAAATCCCTTACAATTATACAGTGGAAGTGAAAAGTAGATTCAAGGGATTAAATGTGATAGACAGAGTGCCTGAAAAACTATGCATGGAGGTTCATGACATTGTACAGGAGGTAGGTATCAAGACCATCCCCAAGAAAAAGAAAGGCAGAAAGGCAAAAAGGCAAAATGTTCCTCTGCAGAGGCCTTACAAATAGCTGTGAAAAGAAGAGAAAAGGGCAAAGGAGAAAAGGAAAGATATAACCATTCGAATGCAGAGTTCCAAACAATAGCAAGGAGAGATAAGAAAGCCTTCCTCGGGGAAATAGAGGAAAACAATAGAATCAGAAAGGCTAGAGATCACTTCAAGAAAATTAGAGATACCAAGGGAACATTTCATGCAAAGATGGGCTCGATAAAGGACAGAAATGGTATGGACCTAACAGAAGCAGAAGATATTAAGAAGAGGTGGCAAGAATACACAGAAGAACTATTCAAAAAAGATTTTCACGGCCCAGATAATCACGATGGTGTGATCACTCACCTAGAACCAGATATTCTGGAACATGAAGTCAAGTGGGCTTTAGGAAGCATCATTACAAACAAAGCTAGTGGAGGTGATGGAATTTCAGCTGAGCTCCTTCAAATCATAAAACATGGCGCTGTGAAAGTGCTTCACTCAATGTGCCAACTAATTTGGAAAACTCAACAGTGGCTACAGGACTGGAAAATTTCAGCTTTCATTCCAATCCCAAAGAAAGGCAATGCCAAAAATGCTCAGACTACTGCACAATTACACTCATCTCACATGCTAGTAAAGTAATGCTCAAAATTCTCCAAGCCAGGCTTCAACAGTTCATGAACTGTAAACTTCAAGATGTTCAAGCTGGATTTAGAAAAGGCAGAGGAAGCAGAGATCAAAATGCCAATGTCCACTGGATCATCAAAAAAGTAAGAGAGTTCCAGAAAAACATCTACTTCTGCTTAATTGACTACGCCAAAGCCTTTGACAGTGTGGATCACAAGAAACTGTGGAAAATTCTTCAAGAGATGGGAATACCAGACCACCTGACCTGCCTCCTGAGAAATCTGTATGCAGGTCAGGAAGCAACAGTTAGAACTGGAAATTAAATAGAACTGAAAAGACCGGTTCCAATTTGGGAAAGGAATATGTCAAAGGTGTATATTGTCACCCTGATTATTTAACTTATATGCAGAGTACATCATGAGAAATGCTGGGCTGTTTTAAACACAAGCTGGAATGAAGATTGCTGGGAGAAACATCAATAACCTCAGATATGCAGATGACACCACCCTTATGGCAGCAAGCAAAGAACTAAAGACCTTCTTGATGAAAGTGAAAGAGGAGATTGAAAAAGTTGGCTTAAAGCTCAACATTCAGAAAACTAAGATTATGGCATCTGGTCCCATCATTTCATGGCAAATATATGGAGCGACAATGGAAACAGTGGCTGACTTTATTTTGGGGGGCTCCAAAATCACTGCAGATGGTGACTGCAAGCCATGAAATTAAAAGGTGCTTGCTCTTTGGAAGAAGAGTTTTGACCAACCTAGACATGGGGACTGGAGGCGGTGGCCGAGAGGAGCTAGGCCGGGCCGGGGGCCGGGGGTGGCGGCGCCCGCGCCTGAGGCTGCGGGCGGCAGCTGAGAGCAGTTTCTCCACATTCAAGGTCAGGAGGGGCCGTTACTCCACATTCAAGGTCAGGAGGGGCCGTCGTGAGTAGATACCCCTTCAAGGTAAGGAGCAACGGCTGAACTCTGCTGGAGCAGCCGTGAAGAAATACCCCACATCCAAGGTAAGAGAAACCTAAGTAAGACAGTAGGTGTTGCGAGAGGGCATCAGAGGGCAGACACACTGAAACTAGAATTACAGAAAACTAGCTAATCTGATCACACGGACCACAGCCTTGTCTAACTCAATGAAACTAAGCCATGCCGTGTGGGGCCACCCAACACGGATAGGTCATGGTGGAGAGGTCTGACAGAATGTGGTCCACTGGAGAAGGGCATGGCAAACCACTTCAGTATTCTTGCCTTGAGAACCCCATGAACAGTATGAAAAGGCAAAAAGATAGGACACTGAAAGATGAACTCCCCAGGTCAGTAAGTGCCCAGTATGCTACTGGAGATCAGTGGAGAAATAACTCCAGAAAGAATGATGGGATGGAGCCAAAGCAAAAACGATACCCAGCTGTGGATGTGACTGGTGATAGAAGCAAAGTCCGATGCTATAAAGAGCAATATTGCATAGGAACCTGGAATGTTAGGTCCATGAATCAAGGCAAATGGGAAGTGATCAAACAGGAGATGGCAAGAGGGAACATCAACATTCTAGGAATCAGCGAACTAAGATGGACTGGAATGGGTGAATTTAACTCAGATGATCATTATATCTACTACTGTAGGAAGGAATCCCTTAGAAGAAATGGAGTGGCCATCATGGTCAACAAAAGAGTCTGAAATACAGTACTTGGATGCAATCTCATAAACGACAGAATGATCTCTGTTCATTTCCAAGGCAAACCATTCAATATCACAGTAATCCAAGTCTATGCCCCAACCAGTAACACCAAAGAAGCTGAAGTCGAATGGATCTAACCTACAAGACCTTTTAGAACTAACACCCAAAAAAGATGTCCTTTTCATTATAGGGGACTGGAATGCAAAAGTAGGAAGTCAGGAAACACCTGGCGTAACAGGCAAATTTGGCCGTGGAATACAGAACGAAGCAGGCCAAAGGCTAACGCGTTTTTGCCAAGAGAACGCACTGGTCATAGCAAACACCTCTTCCAACAACACAAGAGAAGACTCTACACGTGGACATCACCAGATGTTCAATACCAAAATCAGACTGATTATCTTCTTTGCAGCCAAAGATGGAGAAGCTCTATACAGTCAGCAAAAACAAGACCAGGAGCAGACTGTGGATCAGATCATGAACTGCTTATTGCTAAATTCAGACTTAAATTGAAGAAAGTAGAGAAAACCACTAGTCCATTCAGATATGACCTAGATCAAATCCCTTATGAGTATACAGTAGAAGTGACAAATAGATTTAAGGGACTAGATCTCGTAGACAGAGTGCCTGATGAACTGTGGACAGAGGTTCGTGTCATTGTACAGGAGACAGGGATCAAGACCATCCCCGTGGAAAAGAATGCAAAAAAAATGCAAAAAAGCAAAATGGCTGTCTGAGGGGGCCTTACAGATACCTGGGAAGAGAAGAGAAGTGAAAAGCAGTGGAAAAAGGGAAAGATATTCCCATCTGAATGCAGAGTTCCAAAGAATAGCAAGGAGAGATAAAAAGCCGTCCTCAGTGATCAGTGCAAAGAAATAGAGGAAAACGACAGGTTGGGAAAGACTAGAGAACTCTTCAAGAAAATTAGAGATACCAAGGGAACATTTCATGCAAAGATAGGCTCGATAAAGGACAGAAATGGTATGAACCTAACAGAAGGAGAAGATATTAAGAAAAGATGGCAAGAATACACGTAAGAACTGTACAAAAAAGATCTTCATGACCCAGATTATCACGATGGTGTGATCACTCACCTAGAGCCAGACGTCCTAAAATGTGAAGTCAAGTGGGCCTTAGAACGCGTCACTACAAACAAAGCTAGTGAAAGTGATGGAATTCCAGTTGAGCTATTTCAAATTCTGAAAGATGATTCTGTGAAAGTGTTGCACTCGATATGCCAGCAAATTTGGAAAACTCAGCAGTGGCCACAGGACTGGAAAAGGCCAGTTATCACTCCAATCCCAAAGCAAGGCAATGCCAAAGAATGGTCAAACTACCGCACAATTGCACTCATCTCACATGCTAGTAAAGTAATGCTCAAAATTCTCCAAGCCAGGCTTCAGCAATACGTGAACCGTGAACTTCCAGATGTTCAAACTGGTTTTAGAAAAGGCAGAGGAACCAGAGATCAAATTGCCAATATCCGCTAGATCATCAAATAAGCAAGAGAGTTTCAGAAAAACATCTATTTCTGCTTTATTGACTATGCCAAAGCCTTTGACTGTGTGGATCACAATAAACTGTGGAAAATTCTGAAAGAGGTGGGAATACCAGACCATCTGATCTGTCTCTTGAGAAACCTGTATGCAGGTCAGGAAGCAACAGTTAGAACGGGACATGGAACAACAGACTGGTTCCAAATAGGAAAAGGAGTCCGTCAAGGCTGTATATTGTCACCCTGCTTATTTAACTTATATGCAGAGTACATCATGAGAAACGCTGGGCTGGAAGAAACACAAGCTGGAATCAAGATTGCCAGGAGAAATATCAATAACCTCAGATATGCAGATGACACCACCCTTATGGCAGAAAGTGAAGAAGAACTAAAGAGCTTCTTGATGAAGGTGAAAGAGGAGGTGAAAAAGTCGGCTTAAAGCTCAACGTTCAGAAAACTAAGATCATGGCATCTGGTCCCATCACTTCATGAGAAATAGATGGGGAAACAGTGTCAGACTTTATTTGGGGGGGCTCCAAAATTACTGCTGATGGTGATTGCAGCCATGAAATTAAAAGACACTTACTCCTTGGAAGGAAGGTTATAGCCAACCTTGATAGCATATTTAAAAGCAGAGACATTGCTTTGCCAACAAAGGTCCATCTAGTCAAGGCTATGGTTTTTCCAGTGGTCATGTATGGATGTGAGAGTTGGATGGTGAAGAAAGCTGAGCGCCGAAGAATTGATTCTTTTGAACTGTGGTATTGGAGAAGACTCTTGAGAGTCCCTTGGACTGCAAGGAGATCCATCACTCCATCCTAAAGGAAATCAGTCCTGGGTGTTCATTGGAAGGACTGATGTTGAAGCTGAAACTCCAATACTTTGGCCACCTCATGCGAAGAGTTGACTCATTGAAAAAGACCCTAATGCTGGGAAGGATTGGGCGCAGGAGGAGAAGGGTATGACAGAGGATGAGATGGTTGGATGGCATCACTGACTCGATGGACATGGGTTTGGGTAAACTCTGGGAGTTGGTGATGGACAGAGAGCCCTGGCGTGCTGCAATTCATGGGGTCAGAAAGAGTCGGACACGACTGAGAGACTGAAATGAACTGAACTAAACTGAGACAGCGCATCAAAAAGCAGAGACAATACTTTGCCAATAAAGGTCCATCTAGCCAAAGCTTTGGTTTTTCCAGTAATCATGTATGGATGTGAGATTTGGATTATAAAGGAAGCTGAGAGCTGATGAATTGATACTTTTGAACTATGGTGTCAGAGAACACTCTTGAGAGTCTCTTGGCCTGCAAGGAGCTCCAACCAGTCCATCTTAAAGGAAATCAGCCCTGAATATTCATTGGAAGGACTGATGTTGAAGCTGAAACTCCAATACTTTGGCCACTTGATGCGAAGAGCTGGCTCACTTGCAAAGACCCTGATGCTGGGAAAGATTGAATGTGGGAGGAGCTGGGGACGACAGAGGATGAGATGGTTCAGTGGCATCACTGATTCAACTGACATGAGTTTGAGTAAACTGTGGGAGTTGGTGATGGACAGAGATTCCTGGTTTGCCGAAGTCCATGGGGTTGCAAAGTGTTGGACACGACTGAGAGGCTGAAGTTAACTGAAGTGATGTAGCCACAGTCAGCTCCAGGTTTTGTTTTTGTTGACTGTTTCGAGCTTCTCTATTTTGCCTGCAAAAATATAATCAGTCTGGTTTTGGCATTGACTAACTGGTGATGTCAATGCGTTGAATTGTCTTTTGGGTTGTTGGAAAAGGGTGTTTGCTATCACCAGTGTGTTCTCTTGACAAAATTGTTAGTTTTTCCCCTGCATCATTCTGTACTCCAATGCCAAACTTGCCTTTTACTGCAGATATCTTTCAAATTTCTACTTTTGCATTTCAATCCCCTATGATGAAATGAACTTCTTTTGCTTGTTTGTTAGTTCTAGAAACTGTTGTAGGTCTTCCTAGAGCCAGTCAACTTCAGCTTGTTGGTGTCAGTACCTGGGGCATAGACTTAGATTACTGTGTTGATAAATGGTCTGCCTTGGAAATGAACCAGGGTCATTCTGTCTTTTTTCAAATAGCACCCAAGTACTGCATGCTGGATTCTTTTGTTGACTATGAGAGCTACTTCATTTCTCTAAGTTTTTTTCCCCACAGTAATAGATATCAGGGTCTTCTAAATTAAATTCACCCATTCCTGTCCTTTTTATTTCACTGATTTCTAAGATGTCCATGTTCTACTTACCATCTCTTGCAGGACCACATCAAATTTGCCTTGACTCATGGACCTAACATTCCAGGTTTCCATGCAGTATTTTTTTTTTTTTTTATAGCATCGGTCTTTGCTTTTATCACTAAACACATCCACAACTGAGCATCATTTCTGCTTTGGCTCAGCTGCTTCATTCTTTCTGAAGCTATTGGTAATTGCCCTCTGATCTTTCCCAATGGCATATTGGACACTTTCTGACCTGGGGGGGCTCATCTTCCAGTGTTGTATCTTTTTGCCTTTTCACACTATTCATGGTGTTTCTGTGGCAAGAATACTGGGCAGGTTTGCCACTCCCTCCTCCTTGGACTCTTTTGTCAGCATTCTTCACTATGACCTGTTTGTGTTGGGTGGCCCTGTATATCATGGCTCATAGTTTCATTGAGCTATGCAAGCCCCTTCACCACGACAAAACTGTGGCCCATGGAGGGGTATTTGAACATAGGATTGTTATTTTAATATATGCTACCAGGGACCAAACTGACTGATATTTGGTTGTGACTGGAGCTTCCAGGATGTCGCTGGGGGTAAACAACCCACTTGCCAATGCAGGAGACATAAGAGACGTGGGTTCCTTTCCAGTGATGGGAAGATCCCCCGGCAGAGGACATGGCAACCCACTCCAGTATTCCTGCCAAGAGAATCCCATGGACCGAGGAGCCTGGTGGGCTACAGTTCATAGGGTTGTGAAGAGTCAGACACAACTGAGGTGACTTGTCATGCACAAGCCCTAAAGCATATATTCTAGAATCTCGTAAATAAACTACTGGTGGAAATTCTTCTATAGGATTATTTTTTGACAGATTTACTGACAAATAAACACTCTGAATAATCCATAACGTTGCTTAGACATGTATAATATTCTACCCTATTTTATTGATAGATATGACTTACTTTTAGAACATCATAAACTAATTCACTAATTTTGAATTCATAACACTTTATTTAATACACATGTTGAGCAGCATTGATTTATTTTTTTCCCTGGTATTAGAATGAAGGACTCTTTGTGCTTTGGAAAGCTGAATTTTTTTTCTGTTTTTCTAAATTACATAAAATTAAGTTTAATTATTATCTTTCTGATTAAGAGATACATCTCATCCTGAATGAAATTAAATGACAATTTATAAAGGGAATCATAAAAGTAGACAGTAGATTCTTTGTGTGTGTGCGTTTTTTTTTTTTTTGAGTGAATACATTTTCTATGCATTTGTTGCTTCTAATCAAACAACTAGCTCACAAGTACAACTACATAGAACAGATGGCAAAACCTTTGCACATTAGACTTTATATCTGAAAAGGAGACATTTTATTTTAAAATTGCCACTTGGGAGCATAAAGTGCTCTCATGAGTAAAACACATTTTACACTTTAAAGGCAGTCCATAAAATAAAGGCAGATGTTTAAATGACTTCTTAATTAATACAAAGCAAACATTTACCTACACTGTGGGGATGAAGCACTGCAATTGATGAACCCTTTAAAATAGCCTGGAACATGTTTTATGTAAAGCAATACCAAATATTTTATCTTTTAGGATTTTTCTGTATTTTGTTAAAAAAAAAGAGTGATTATTATTTACCCACAATTCATTAATTCGAAACTGCTGTAAAACTAATAGCTGTTATTTTATAGTTTGATTAAAATGCTTTTTGAGATAAAATGTGCCTGAGTCTAAAGCATACTATAGTTACAAACAAATATTTTCTTAAATTAATTGTATGGTTCTGTTGCCCCTTTAGCACTGAACACTTCTATTACCCAAGGAAACATTCATTAAGGGATTAGAGAGATGGAGATAGTTCTCAAAATACCTTCACACAAAAAATATGCAGAGCATATTGCTTACAATATATAATGACAGGTAGCATAAATGCTGGAATAATCATATAGAACAGAGAGAAAAATAAAAATAAATCATTGATACTTACAAGAAATTAATTTGGGGAAAACAGAGTATGTTGACATATTTTTGAAAGTTTAAGGTGACAGGTTAGAAAGGAACACCAGCTCACTATACAAGATGAAAGTGCTCAATTGTGCTTCCTACGTGCATGGAGTCTGTCTACTCCTTTAGTGTCTCAAAGTAAAGGATTAGAAGTGATGTGAGAAATTATTAAGAGCCAGAATGCACAGGGTTGACTGTGAAATTCTATTAATATAAATAAGTTGTCTCTGCTTTGATAAAGACAAGAAAAACAAGGAAATGGTAGTGTTCTATTGGGACATTTTCATAATTAAACTAATATAAAGAGATATTACAACGAAAGAAGACCTACTGTACATTCTAAGGGCTTTGAAGAAAAGTGACCTGCTGACTGGAAAAAGATAGAATAAATACTAAAAATGAGAATCAGCATCAAAAGCTGGTGTTCAGAATAAAAGAAAGAAAAAAGAAGTTAGCATCTACTATCCAAAATGGAAGTGGTGAAGAAACTGAATTTTTATTAGAGATAGAGAGGATAACACATAAAATAATACTATGCAATGCCTTAATGGATGGATGGAGATAGAAATCATTAACCAAGGATTATAATCAATGCAAGCTTTTTTTCTAACCTGAAAAATCTTGGGGATTCATATTAACTAATGGCTTCTTTGTAACAAAGGACCCAATAAAATAGTTCCAGTTCATTGATTTCACTTGTATTAAATGCCATTATTTTGAACAATTAGCAAAGATTATTTTGAAATCTAGCTGGTAAACATTAAAATTATTTTAAAAGTGACATGTCAGAAAACCATAGGCTGGGTAATGATTTCTGAATTTTCTAGAAGTGACAGAATGTGAGTTCCAAAATCACAAACCAGGTTTTGTGATCACAAAAATATCCTAGAACAAAATATCTTACAAAATGCAAATATTTGAGGAGAACGAGATGGCGTAGGAGTAGGTGGATGTGGAGTACATCTCTCTCCATGGATACATCAGTAATACACCTTCAGACACAGAAGTGCATGCAGAACACCAGCTGAGAGCGACCAGGAGTACCTGACCATCGGAAAAGAATATATAGACCCACGCAAAACTCGGTAGGACAAAAAAATTAGGGAGAAAATCAGGAGTGTTAGTAGGACTGGACCTGCCCATGGCGGGTAGGGGAACTGAAACAGGTGTCCGATCCCCATATCAGAGCAATCATCTGAGTCAAAGGGGAAACATTTAAGGAAACATTTACACTGTGAGTGAAACAGCTGATTTGTGGCAGCCTAAATGGAATGAGAATCAGAGAGTCCTTGCCGCAGCCATACATACCCCAGACAGGGACGCAGATGCCCTGGAAGGTGCAGTGGCTAGGAGCTGAAGTTTAGGGATTGTGGAGCAATCCCAGGGCGAGGGCTGCTGTTGACTGTGAAGAGACGGATTGAGGGGATGTAAGAGAGGAGACTGTAGTGGGAAATGCCTGTGGAGGAAAGCCAGGCAGCCATGGAAGCAACGAGATAGTACTGAGTCATGCATAGAAGGTGGAGCCATCACTTTAGCCTCTCTCTTCCCACACGCCAGCATTGGCAGCTGAACAGCAGAAAGGCTGGCCCATCAAATGCCTGATGCACTGAACTACAGAGCAGGACCCCACCCAGGGTGCCTCTTTAAGGGCCTGATGTGTTGAACAACAGAGAAAGACCCTAGGCAAGGGGCCCTCTATGTGCATGCAGGGGCAGAGCTATGGAGAAAGACTGGCCAAAGAGGCCTTCTGATTGCCAGCTACAAGAGGGTCGAAAAAAGACTCTGATAGGGCCAATTCCTGCGGTGGAGGCAGTCCATGTCACCACACGCTTGACGCCACCAGGGTCCCTGCAAGCCAAGCAGCTGTGCCACCTTCATGCTCAACTCTCGATGGGTAAAGCTGCCACAGGCAAAAAAAAAAAAACAAAAAAACAAAAAAAACAAAAAACTTGCACCTATGGGCACAGGGTCGCTTTGTTGGTGTCCAAATCTTTGTGACCCTGTAAACTGTAACCTGCCAGGCTTCTCTTTCAGGGAGGGGACTTCTCCAGGCGAGAATACTGGAGCATATTGGCCAATACTGGTTGCCATACCCTTCTAGAGCGCTGTATTTTCTGCTGCCCTAGCCGACAACTCCCCTAAGTATTTGGTGCTGCCAGAACCCCTACAACCCAAGCAGCTGCACCACCTCCATTCCTAGCCCTCATAGGGGCAAACCCAAGTTCTCCAGGGCAGCCTCAGGAGCAAACCCCAGTGGACGACCCACATACAGAGGTGGAAATAAAACCACAATTGAAACCCAGGGGCAGTGTGACTAAGGAAGAAGACCCAAAACCTTCCCACCAGCTGTACAAGCTGGAGATTAAATCCACATGATCAACTAAGCAGACTCTGTGTCTATGGAATATATAAAAGGTCATTGAGAGCTCCCACAAAAGAAAACGCACTAGTTCTGATAGCTGTGGACATTGGAGGCAAGAACACAGAGGAGTAGGACCAGATTAGAATCTGAGCTGCCCCCACAGCAGGGCCAAAGATCAGCACAGTGTTGGAGGGCATCTTAGGGAGGTGAAGTGGACTGTGACTCCCAGCTAGGAAGAGGATTCTGACAGCAGTGACTAAAGAAAGATATTTATTATTCTTATGTTTTGATTTGTTCTGTAGATTATTTTGGATTTCTTTACCCTTTCCCCCCTCTCTGTTGGACTTGTCGATTTTATTGGCACTATGAAATCTAATTAATCTTTTGAGGTTTTCTTTTTTTTTCTCAGTCACATTTTTTTATTGCTGTTATAAACTTCTGCCTCTAAGTTGGGCTTTTTGCAATTCTGGGGAGTTTTATTTATATTTTTTCTTTTCTCATTTTTCAATTTTAGTTTTTTAAACCTATTATCATTTTTTCTATATTTATTCCTTTGTTTGCTTTTCCTACTGTTCTTTTCCCCTTGCAGTTAACCTTTAATGTATATAAATCTTTATATACTGCTATTTAACTTTGCATATCTATTCTTTCTTTCTTTTCTTTCCTTTCCTCTCAACATATTTATGAGTTTTATTTTCATTGCTTTCTTCCCCAAGTGCCATCTTGCTTTAATTTTGTTTTCCAGTTTCTACTTAGTTTTGTTCTGGTAGACATAATTTTTGGTTTCCTTTGTTTGCCAGGTCAATCTATTGTACTTTATTTTTGTTGGACTGTTTTGATTTTGCTTATGGGTGTATATGTATATGTGCATATTCAGTCACACTTTTTATTGTTATTATAAATATCTGCCTCTACATTGGGCTTTTGCAGTTCTGTGGAATTTTCCTTTTTTTTTTTCTTTTTTCTTTCCTCTTCCATTTTTTTCTTTTCTATTTTTTCTATTTTTAATTTTTAAGCCTATTATATTTTTTCTACATTTGTTCCTTTCCTTGCCTTTCCTACTATTCTTTTTGCATTGCAATTAATCTTTAATGTACATAAATCTTCTTTATCTACCTCTATTTAACTTTGCATATCTATTCTTTCTTTCTTTCCTTTCCTGTTAACATATTTGTTAGTTTTGTTTTCACTGCTTTATTCCCCACTTGGCAGCATTCTTTAGTTTTGTTTTCCAGTTTATGCTTTAGTTAGTTTTGTTCTTAACTGGTAAATATAATTTTTTATTTCCTTTGTTCGCTAGGTCAATCTATTGTACTTTACTTCTGTTGGACTGTTTTGACTTTGCTCATGGGTGTATATTCCATTATTTTAATTATTATTTGCCTGATTTTGTAACTGTGCTTTGTCTGGGATTCATCTTTGGTTTCTCATTCTTGGATATTTGTTTTAATCTCACTTAATACAATAGCAAACCACTTGTGGAATCTTTGTTCCTGTCCAGAGATCAAGCCCTGAGCTTTTGAAGTGGCAGCACTGACTCCAAGATCCTAGACTACCAGAGAACTAACCCTAGAGAGTATCAAATAGTGAGAACTCACACAAAGGAAATCACTTGAATACAAGACCCTGCATCGTCCAACCACCAGTAGCACCCTGTAAAGGCCATATATGACAAGCTTACAGCAAACATTATTCTCAATGGTGAAAAACTGGAAGCATTCCCCCTAAGATCAGGAACAAGACAAGGGTGTCCTCTTTCACCACTATTATTCAACATAGTTCTGGGAGTCCTAGCTACAGCAGTAAGAGAAGAAAAAGAAATAAAAGGGATCCAGATAGGAGAAGAGGAAGTAAAGTTCTCACTGTTTGCAGATGACATGATACTGTACATAGAAAACCCTAAAGATAGTATCAGAAAATTACTAGAGTTAATCAGTGAATTTAGCAATGTTGCAGGATACAAAATCAATATACAGAAATGTCTTGCATTTCTATATACTAACAATGAAAAATCAGAAGAAGGAATTAAGCAATCAGTCCCATTCACCATTGCAACAAAAGGAATTAAAAATCTAGGAATACTTACCTATGGAGACAGAAGAATTGTAAGTAGAAAATTGTAAGACACTGATGAAAGAAATCAAACATGATATAAACAGATGGAGAGATATTCCATGTTCCTGTGTAGGAAGAATCAATATTGTGAAAATGACTATACTATGTAATGCAATCTACAGATTCAATGCAATCCCTACCAAATTACCAATGGCATTTTTCACAGAACTAGAACAAAAAATTTCACAATTCAAATGGAAACAAAAAAGACCCCAAAGAGTCAAAGCAGTCATGAGAAAGAAGAATTGAACTGGAGGAATCAACCTTTCTGTCTTCAGATTATACTACAAAGCTACAGTCATCAAGACAGTATGGTACTGGCACAAGAACAGAAACATAGACCAATGGAACAACATAGAAAGCCTAGAAATAAACCCATGCACCTATGGATACCTTATTTTTGACAAAGGAGGCAAGAATACACAGTGGGGCAAAGATAGCCTCTTCAATAATTGGTGCTGGGAAAACTGGAGAGCTACATGTAAAAGAATGAAATTAGAATACTTCCTAACACCATCCACAAAGGTAAACCCAAAATGGATTAAAGACGTAAATGTAGAGACCAGAAACTATAAAACTTGTAGAGGAAAACACAGGCAGAACACTCTATGACATAAATCAAAGCAAGATTCTCAATGACCTACTTCCTAGAGTAATGGAAATAAAAACAAAATCAAACAAATGGGACCTGATTAAACTGAAAAGCTTTTGCACAGCAAAGGAAACTCTAAGCAAGGTGAAAAGACAACTCTCAGAATGGGAGAAAATAATGGAAATGAAATAACTGACAAAGGATAAATTTCCAAAATATACAAGCAGCTCATACAATTCAAAGCCAGAAAAACAAATAACCCAATCAAAAGGTGGGAAAAAGACATAAATAGACATTTCTCCAAAGAAGACATACAGATGGCTAATAAACAGATAAAAAGATGCTCAACATCGCTCATTATTAGTGAAATGAAAATCAAAACTACAATGAGATATCACCTCACACCAGTCAGAAACAGTTCAGTTCAGTTCAATTCAGTCGCTCAGTCGTGTCCGACTCTTTGTGACCCCATGAATTGCAGCACGCCAGGCCTCTCTGTCCATCACCAACTCCCGGAGTCTACCCAAACCCATGTCCATCGAGTTGGTGATGCCATCCAACCATCTCATCCTCTGTCGTCCCCTTCTCCTCCTGCCCCCAATCCCACCCAGCATTAGGATCTTTTCTAAAGAGTCAACTCTTCGCATGACGTTGCCAAAGTATTGGAGTTTCAGCTTCAACATCAGTCCTTCCAATGAACACCCAGGATTGATCTCTTTTAGAGATCAGTGGATTGACTGGATGGATTGATTGGATCTCCTTGCAGTCCAAGGGACTCTCAAGAGTCTTCTCCAACACCACAATTCAAAAGAATCAATTCTTTGGCACTCAGCTTCCTTCACCGTCCAACTCTCACATCTGTACATGACCACTGGAAAAACCATAGCCTTGACTAGCAGACTTTTGTTGGCAAAGCAATGTCTCTGCTTTTAAATATGCTATCTAGGTTGGCCATAACCTTCCTTTCAAGAAGTTAGCGTCTTTTAATTTCATGGCTGTAATCACCATCTGCAGTGATTTTGGAGCCCCCAAAAATGAAGTCTGACACTGTTTCCACTGTTTCCCCATCTATTTCCCATGAAGTGATGGGACCAGATGCCATGATCTTAGTTTTCTGAACATTGAGCTTTAAGCCAACTTTTTCACTCTCCTCTTTCACTTTCATCAAGAGGCTCTTTAGTTCTTCTTCACTTTCTGCCATAAGGGTGGTGTCATTAGGTGGTGTCATAAAGGTGGTGCATATCTGAGGTTATTGATATTTCTCCCGGAAATCTTGATTCCAGCTTGGGTTTCTTCCAGCCCAGCTTTTCTCATGATGTACTCTGCATATAAGTTAAATAAGCAGGGTGACAATATACAGCCTTGACGTACTCCTTTTCCCATTTGGAACCAGTCAGAATGGCTATCATCAAAAATTCTACAAACAATAAATGCTAGAGAGAGTGTGGAGAAAAGGGAATGCTCTTGCACCGTTGGTGTGAATGTAAATTGATATAGCCACTATGAAAGATGGTATGGAGATTCCTTAAAAAACTAGGAATAAAACCACCATGTGACCCAGCAATCCCACTCCTAGGCATATACCCTAAGGAAACCAAAATTGAAAAAGACACATGTATCCCACTGCTCATTGGAGCACTGTTTACAATAGCTGGAATATGGAAGCAACCTAGGTGTCTATTGACAGATGAATGGATAAAGAAGTAGTGGTACATGTACACAATGAAATATTACTCAACCATAAAAAGGAACACATTTGAGTCAGTTCTGATGAGGTGGATGAACCTAGAACCTATTATACAGAGTGAATTGAGTTACAAAGAGAAAGATAAATATCATATTCTAATGCAAATATACGGAATCTAGAAAAATGGCACTGAAGAATTTACTTACAGGGCAGCAACGGGGAAACAGACATAGAGAATAGACTTATAGACATGGGGAGAGGAGAGGAGAGGGTGAGATGTATGGAAGAGTAACATGGAAACTTACATTACCATATGCAAAATAGATAGCCAACTGTTATTTGCTGTATGGCTCAGGAAACTCAAACAGGGGCTCTGTATCAACCAAAGGGGTGGGATGGGGAGGGAGATGGGAGGAAGTTTCAAAAGGAAGGAGATATATGCATACCTTTGACTGATTCATGCTGAGGTTTGAGAGAAAACAACAAAATTCTGTAAAGCAATTATCCTTCAATAAAAAAATAAATTAAAAAAATTTAAACCTGTATCTTATTATCTGTTACCATGTTAAGAGAATGCACAAAATGATGAAGCAAGAAACATATTCTTTCATTTTGGAAGAGCATAATTAGATAGGAGAGATGAAACACAAATGATCAAGTAAATCAAACATGCTGTATTAAATGTATATAATGAATATCAGTAGGGGATATTGTAAATTATCTGACAGATTAATCAGCAGGCTTGTTTGCAGGAATCAGGGATGACAAAAATATATCTAATTTGGACTTGGAAAATCAGTTGGCATAAATTTTAAATTGATTGTTCATATGACCATTTAAAAATATATATATAAGATGTAAATACAAAAAACAAAGGAGTTTTTAACATCAATTATGCCTCTTTTTTAAAAAAGATAATTCGGTAAGAGCAATACTAAGGGGAAGGTTCATAGCAATACAGGCGTACCTCAAGAAACAAGAAAAAAATCAAATAAATCAACTAACTCTACACCTAAAGCAACTAGAGAAGGAAGAAATGAAAAACCCCAGGGTCAGTAGAAGGAAAGAAATCTTAAAAATTAGGGCAGAAATAAATGCAAAAGAAACAAAAGAGACCATAGCAAAAATCAACAAAACTAAAAGCTGGTTTTTCGAGAAGTTAAACAAAACTGACAAGCCATTAGCCAGACTCATCAAGAAACAAAGGGAGAAGAATCAGATCAACAAAATTAGAAATGAAAATGGAGAGATCACAACAGACTCCACAGAAATACAAAGGATCATAAGAGACTACTACCAACAGCTATATGCCAATAAAATGGACAACTTGGAAGAAATGGACAAATTCTTAGAAAAGTATAACTTTCCAAAACTGAACCAGGAAGAAATAGAAGATCTTAACAGACCCATCACAAGCACAGAAATCGAAACTGTAATCAGAAATCTTCCAGCAAACAAAAGCCCAGGACCAGACGGCTTCACAGTGGAATTCTACCAAAAATTTAGAGAAGAGCTAACACCTATCCTACTCAAACTCTTCCAGAAAATTGCAGAAGATGGTAAACTTCCAAACTCATTCTATGAGGCCACCATCACCCTAATTCCAAAACCAAAGATGTCACAAAAAAGGAAAACTACAGGCCAATATCACTGATGAACATAGATGCAAAAATCCTTAATAAAATTCTAGCAAACAGAATCCAACATCATATTAAAAAGATCATACATCATGACCAAGTGGGCTTTATCCCAGGAATGCAAGGTTTTTTTAACATCCGCAAATCAATCAATGTAATACACCACATTAACAAATTGAAAGAAAAAAACCATATGGTTATCTCAATAGATGTAGAAAAAGCCTTTGACAAAATTCAGCATCCATTTATGATAAAAAACCCTCCAGAAAGCAGGAATAGAAGGAACATATCTCAACATAATAAAAGCTATATATGACAAACCCACAGCAAACATTATCCTCAATGGTGAAAAATTGAAAGCATTTCCCCTAAAGTCAGGAACAAGGCAAGGATGCCCACTTTCACCACTACTATTCAACATAGTTTTGGAAGTTTTGGCCACAGCATTCAGAGCTGAAAAAGAAATAAAAGGAATACAGATAGGAAAAGAAGAAGTAAAACTCTCACTGTTTGCAGATGACATGATCCTCTACATAGAAAACCCTAAAGACTCTACTAGAAAATTACTAGAGTTAATCAATGAATATAGTAATGTTGCAGGATATAAAATTAACACACAGAAATCCCTTGCATTCCTATACTCCAATAATGAGAAAACAGAAAGAGAAATTAAGGAAACAATACCATTCACCATTGCAACAAAAAGAATAAAATAATTAGGAATATATCTACCTAAAGAAACAAAAGACTTATATATAGAAAACTATAAAACACTGATGAAAGAAATCAAAGAGGACACAAACAGATGGAGAAATATACCGTGTTCATGGATTGGAAGAATTAATATAGTGAAAATGAGTATACTACCCAAAGCAATCTATAGATTCAATGCAATCCCTATCAAGCTACCAATGGTATTTTTCACAGAACTAGAACAAATCATCTCACAATTTGTATGGAAATATAAGAAACCTCAAATAGCCAAAGCAATCTTGAGGAAGAAGAATGGAACTGGAGGAATCCACCTGCCTGACTTGAGGCTCTACTACAAAGCCACAGTCATCAAGACAGTATGGTACTGGCACAGAGATAGAAATATAGATCAATGGAACAAAATAGAAAGCCCAGAGATAAACCCACGCACATATGGACACCTTATCTTCGACAAAGGAGGCAAGAATATACAATGGAGAAAAGACAATCTCTTTAACAAGGGGTGCTGGGAAAACTGGTCAACCACTTGTAAAAGAATGAAACTAGAACACTTCCTAACACCATACACAAAAATAAACTCAAAATGGATTAAAGATCTAAACGTAAGACCAGAAACAATACAACTCCTAGAGGAAAACATAGGCAAAACACTCTCCGACATAAATCACAGCAGGATCCTCCATGACCCACCTCCCAGAATATTGGAAATAAAAGCAAAAATAAACAAATGGGACCTAATTAAAATTAAAAGCTTTTGCACAACAAAGGAAACTATAAGCAAGGTGAAAAGACAGCCTTCAGAATGGGAGAAAATAATAGCAAACGAAGCAACAGACAAACAATTAATCTCAAAAATATACAAGCAACTTCTGCAGCTGAATTCCAGAAAAATAAACGACCCAATAAAAAAATGGGCCAAAGAACTAAACAGACATTTCTCCAAAGAAGACATACAGATGGCTAACAAACACATGAAAAGATGCTCAACATCACTCATTATTAGAGAAATGCAAATCAAAACCACAATGAGGTATCATTTCACACCAGTCAGAATGGCTGCTATCCAAAAGTCTACAAGCAATAAATGCTGGAGAGGGTGTGGAGAAAAGGGAACCCTCTTACACTGTTGGTAGGGATGCAAACTAGTACAGCCACTATGGAGAACAGTGTGGAGATTCCTTAAAAAACTGGGAATAGAACTGCCATATGACCCAGCAATCCCACTACTGGACATATACACCGAGGAAACCAGAATTGAAAGAGACGCGTGTACCCCAGTGTTCATCGCAGCACTGTTTACAATAGCTAGGACATGGAAGCAACCTTGATGTCCATCAGTAGACGAATGGATAAGGAAGCTGTGGTACATATACACAATGGAATATTACTCAGCCATTAAAAAAATACACTTGAATCGGTTCTACTGAGATGGATGAAACTGGAGCCCATTATACAGAGTGAAGTAAGCCAGAAAGAAAAACAACAATACAGTATACTAATGCATATATATGGAATTTGAAAGATGGTAACGATAACCCTATATGCGAGACAGAATAAGAGACACAGATACATAGAACAATCTTATGGACTCTGAGGGAGAAGGTGAGGGTGGGACGTTCTGGGAGAATAGCATTGAAACATGTATATTATCATATGTGAAACAGAACACCATTCCATGTTCGATGCATGAGACAAGGGCTCAGGGCCGGGGCAATGGGATGTCAATGTATGGCAAAAACTATTACAATATTGTAAAGTAATTAGCCCCCAAGTAAAATAAATAAATTTATAAAAATAAATAAATAAATAAAAAATAAAATAAAATGTCACAAGTTAAAAAAATTTAAAAAATAAAAAAGATAATTCGGGAAAATTGTATTTTGTACTCATTTATAAATATATTTTAAAAGATATTTCATGGTCTACTTATGTAAAAATTTTAGGCTAGCAATGTTACATGTAGATTTTATAACTGGCTTTATAGCTATACCTAAAATATTAATTAATAGATCACTTGCCAAAACAATAATTACTGAAAAAGTAATACACATTTTATGACTGGTGTGTTCATATTGTGAATAAAGAGTTGAAAAATACAGATGATTCAAAACAAAAGGCAGAAGTTGGCTCAAATGTTGGCTGAAAAAGAAAACATTCAAAGTGTCTTGCATCTTTATAGTCAATACAGAGTTACAATCCTCAAATATAAGATAAATTTTAGAGATGTGAATGTAAAATAATGAAGAATTTGAGTTAAAATAATTAACTATAGAAGTATAGTTTCAAAACAAGGTTACATTACAGAAAAATTAATATATTTTAGTTGATCAAATATATTCTAAGCCATAAATTGGATGGAGCTGCTTTAAAAACTAATAAAATCATTGACACATATTTTTCCTTCACATAACTAGATCTTAGATTAAGTTAATGCAAATGTAAAACCAGGATCTAGAAGTACATTAGTGCTAAACTTCTGAGTCCAGTTCTGGATATCACAGTATGAAAGGAGCAATGGATTTTCAATCATTCAATATCAAAGGCTAAAGAAATAAACCAAAGTAAGTGGCACTTTTACATGTAAAAATAAAAACATTAATTGGAAAAATTAATGGTGTCTTCAGTTCAGTTCAGTCACTCAGTTGTGTCTGACTCTTTGCGACCCCATGGACTGCAGCATACCAGGCCTCCCTGTCCATCACCAACTCCCGGAGTTTACTCAAACTCATGTCCATTGAGTCAGTGATGCCATCCAGCTATCTCATCCTCTGTTGTCCCCTTCTTCTCTCACCTTCAATCTTTCCCAGCATCAGGGTCTTTTCAAATGAGTCAGCTCTTCACCTCAGGTGGCCAAAGTATTGGAGTTTCAGCTTCAGCATCAGTCCTTCCAATGAATATTCAGGACTGATTTCCTTTAGGATTGATTGGTTGGATCTCTTTGCAGTCCAAGGGACTCTCAAGAGTCTTCTCCAACACCACAGTTTAAAAACATCAATTCTTCGGCACTCAGCTTTCTTTATTGTCCAACTCTCACATCCATACACGAATACTGGAAAAACCATAGCTTTGACTAGACAGACCTTTGAATGTCTCTGCTTTTTAATATGCTGTCTAGGTTGGTCATAACTTTTCTCCCAAGAAGTAAGCGTTTTTTAATTTCATGGCTACAGTTACCATCTGCAGTGATTTTGGAGCCCCCCAAAATAAAGTCTGCTACTGTTTCCACTGTTTCTCCATTTATTTGCCACAAAGTAATGGTACCTGATGCTATGATCTTTGTTTTCTGAATGTTGAGCTTTCTCAACATTCAGCATCTGGCATCATTAATCATTAGGGAAATACAGATTAAAGGTATTAATTTGCCATGGTCATAAAGATAAAGCTACACACCAATAGAATATTTAGAATTAAAAATGCTAACCATACTCAGTGTTGATAAGTATTCACTAGAACTTTTTATACACTGTTGATTGAAATATGAAATGTAAAAACAATTTGGCAGTTTCTTATAAAGTACTTCATATACCTACTACATGACACAACCATCCGTTCTTAGAAACTTGCCCAGGAGAACTAAAAGCAAATGACTTTATGAAGACTTGTGCATAAATAATCATAGTAGCTTTGTGTCTAATAGCCCAAAACTGGAAACAACTCAAAAGTCCATTAACAGAAAAGTGGATAAACAGATTGTCTTGTGTACGTACAACTAAGTAATATGAAGAAATAGACTACTATTGATGCCACAACAGCATGAAGTCTCAAACTAAGTATGCTGATGTAAGGAAGACAGATTACATACTGTATGACTCAATTTATACAATATCTAGAAAATACAAATTGATCTACAAGATGGAAAATAAACTAGTTGTCTGAGATATAGGTATGAGAAGAGTAAGAGACAGGGATTATATAAAAGGGAACAAGAAAAATTAGGTTATGATAGAAAAGTTAATTCTCATGATTGTAGAAATTGTTTCCGATCAAGTTGTATGCATATGTATATATAGTTTATTTCAATTATCCAAAAATAAAGGTATTTAAGAATTATAGTCATAAGAGAATGTGTGATTATGTATGTGTATGTAAATGATGTATATGTGAGTAAATGTAAATGCAGAATTAGAGTACTTACAAATTCCTGCACATCCTCAAACCACTTAAATCTCCCCAAATTTCAATAGTTAAGAGGTTTTCTGCCAATGTAGAGGAAATATTTTTCAAATGGTGACCTCCTGGAACCTCAGGGTTTTGAGTCCCAGATCATTAAATTGGTATTTGAAAAGTTCCCCCTTGTTTACTTCTCTTTCTCAAAGTAGAGAAGTCAATAATCAAATTTAGCACCTTTCTTTCCTTACACATAGGCTATTTTTTTTTGTTTGATTGATTAAACAATCACTTATTAAGCCACTACTACAAGAGAAGTAGTGGCTGTTTATTGTAATATGAACAGTTAAAACAAGAAACATCTTAAAATCAGGAACAGTTTAGTGTATTTGGCCTAAAGATGGTCCCAGGAGTAAAGAGAAGGGTTGTTTCCTCCTCTGACTTACATTTCTTCCTCTCCATTCTGTAACACTCTTTAAGGATTGTGACCTTATACTTCCTCTCCGTGGCTCTGGTGGTTTGCACAGTGTGGGATATTTTTAGGTGTCCTATGTGGGTTAATGGTGGGTCAGTGGTGGCTTGCTGCAGGGTTGGGGGCACTGAGTGTAGCAGTGCATGCCTGGGACCTTTTGAGAGAGGTCACCATTATCTTCATTACCTCCACCATAGTTTGGGCTCAGGTGAAACAACAAGGAGGGAACACAGCCCCACCCATCAACAGAAAATTAGATAAAAGATTTACTGAGCATAACACCCTCCATCAGAACAAGACTCAGTTTCCCCCTCAGTCAGTCTCTCCCATCAGGAAGCTTCCATAAGCCTCTTATCCTTACCCTTCAGAGGGCAGACAGAATGAAAACCACAGTTGTATAAAACTAACCAAACTGATCACAAGGACCACAGCCTTGTCTAACTCAGTGAAACTATGAGCCATGCTGTGTAGGGCCACACAAGATGAACAGGTCATGGTGGAGGGTTCTGACAAAACGTGGTCCACTGGAGAAGGGAACGGCAAACGATTCAATATTCTTGCTTTGAGAACACCATGAACAGTATGAAAAAGCAAAAAGATAGGATACTGAAAGATGAACTCCCCAGGTCGGTAGGTGCACAATTTGTTACTGCAGATCAATGGAGAAATAACTCCAGAAAGAATGAAGAAACAGAGCCAAAGCAAAAACAACACCCAGTTGTGGATGTGACTGGTGATCGAGGTAAAGTCTGATGCTATAAAGAGCAACTTTGCATAGGAACCGGGAATGTTAGGTCCATGATTCAAGGCAAATTGGAAGTGGTCAAACAGGAGATGGTAAGAGTGAACATCGACATTTCAGGAATCAGTGAACAAAAATGGACTGGAATGGGTAAATTTAACTCAGATGACTTATAGCTACTACTGTGGGCAAGAATCCCTTTGAAGAAATGGAGTAACCCTATAGTCCACAAAAGAGTCCAAAATGCAGTTCTTGGGTGCAGTCTCAAAAATGACAGAATGTTCTTTGCCCTGTTGGCCATACATGGAAAACCATTCATATCACAGTAATCTAAGTCTGTGCTCCGACCAATAATGCTGAAGAAGCTGAAGTTGAATGGTTCTATGAAGACCTACAAGACCTTCTAGAACTAACACCAAAAAAAATGTCCTTTTCATTACAGGGGACTGGAATGCAAAAGTCAGAAGTCAAGAAATACCTGGAGTAACAGGCAAATTTTGTCTTGGAGTACAAAACGAAGCAGGACAAATGCTAATAGAGTTTTGCCAAGAGAACACATTGGTCAGAGCAAACACCCTCTTTCTACAACACTGGAAAAGACCCTACACATGGACATCACCAGGTGGTCAATACCAAAATCAGATTGATTTTATTCTTTGCAGCCTAGATGGAGAAGCTCTATACAGTCAGCAAAAAAAAAAAAAAAAAAGACTGCGAGCTGACTGTGGCTCAGATCATGAACTCCTTATTGCCAAATTCAGGCTTAAATTGAAGAAAGTAGGAAAAACCACTAAACCATTCAGGTATGACCTAAATCAAACCCTTTCAATTTTACAGTGGAAGTAACAAATAGATTCAAGGGATTAGATCTGACAGACAAAATGCCTGAAGAACAATGGATAAGGTTCATAACATTGTACAGGAGGCAGGTATCAAAAACATCCCCAAGAAAAAGAAATGAAAAAAGGCAAAATGAGGAGGCTTTACAAATAGCTGAGAAAAGAAAAGAAACTAAAGGCAAAGGAGAAAGGGAAAGATATACCCATTGGAATGCAGAGTTCCAAAGAATATCAAGGAGAGATAAGAAAACCTTCCTCAGTGATCAATGCAAAGAAATAGAGGGAAACAATAGAATGGGAAAGACTAGAGATATCTTCAAGAAAATGAGACATACCACAGGAACATTTCATGCAAAGATGGACATAACATAGGTCAGAAACGGTATGGGCCTAACAGAAGCAGAAAATATTAAGAAGAGATGCAAGAATACATAGAAGGACTATACAAAAAAGATCTTTATGACCCAGATAACCATGATGATGTGATCACTCACCTAGAGCCAGACATCCTGGAATGCGAAGTCAAGTGGGCTGTAGGAAGCATCACTACGAGCAAAGCTAATGGAGGTGATAGAATTCCAGCTGAGCTATTTCAAATCCTCAAAGATAATGCTGTGAAAGTGCTGCACTCGATATGCCAACAAATCTGGAAAACTCAGCAGTGGCCACAGGACTGGAAAAGGTCAGTTTTCATTCCAATCACAAAGAAAGGCAATGCCAAAGAATGCTCAAACTACCACACAATTGCACTCATCTCACACGCTAGTAAAGTAATGCTCAAAATTCTCCAAGCCAGGCTTCAACAGTACGTGAACTGTGAAATTTCAGATGTTCAAGCTGGTTTTAGAAAAGGTAGAGGAACAAGAGATCAAATTGCCAACACCCATGGATCATCGAAAAAGCAAGAGAGTTCCATAAAAACATCTATTTCTGCTTTATTGATTATGCCATAGCCTTTGACTGTATGGATCACAGAAAACTGGAAAATTCTTCAAGAGATGGGAATAACAAACCACGTTACCTGCCTCCTGAGAAATCTGTATGCAGGTCAAGAAGCAACAGTTAGAACTGTACATGCAACAGCAGACTGGTTCCAAATCAGGAAAGGATTATGTCAAGTATTGTCACCGCTTTTATTTAACTTATATGCAGCGTGCTATGCTATGCTATGCTAAGTCGCTTCAGTCGTGTCCGACTCTGTGCGACCCCATAGACGGCAGCTCACCAGGCTCCGCCGTCCCTAGGATTCTCCAGGCAAGAATACTGAAGTGGGTTGCCATTTCTTTCTCCAGTGCATGAAAGGGAAAAGTGAAAGTGAAGTCGCTCAGTCGTGTCCGACTCTTAGCGACCCCATGGACTGTAGCCTACCAGGCTCCTCCGTCCATGGGATTTTCCAGGCAAGAGTACTGGAGTGGGGTGCCATTGCAAGAGTACATCATGCAAAATGCCAGGCTGGATGAAGCGCGAGCTGGAATGAAGATTGTTGGGAAAAATATCAATAACCTCAGATATGCAGATGACACAATTCTTATGGTAGAAAGCGAAGAAGAGCTGGAAAAGAGGCTCTTGATGAAAGTGAAAAAGGAGAGTGAAAAAGTTGGCTTAAAACTCAACATTCAGAAAACTGAGATCATGGCATCAGGCTCCATCACTTCATGGCAAATAGATGGGGAAACAAAGGAAACAGTGACAGACTTTATTTTGGGGGGCTCCAAAATCATTGGAGATGGTGACTGCATCTTCCAAGACACTTGTTCCTTGAAAGGAAAGCTATGACCAACCTACACAGCATATTAAAAAGCAGAGAAATTACTTTGCCAACAAAGGTCCATCTAGTCAAGGCTATGGTTTTTCCAGTGGTCATATATGGATGTGAGAGTTGGACTATAAAGAAAACTGAGCACCAAAGAATTGATGCTTTTGAACTGTCGTGTCGGAGAAGACTCTTGGGAGTCCTTTGGACTGCAAGGAGATCCAGCCAATCAATCATAAAGGAAATCAGTCCTGAATGTTCATTGGAAGGACTGATGTTGAAGCTGAAATTCCAATACTTTGGCCACCTGATGTGAAGAGCGGACTCATTGGAAAAGACCCTGATACTGGGTAAGATTGAAAGAACGTGGAGAAGGGGACGACAGAGGATGAGATGGTTGGATGGCATCACCGACTTGATGGACATGAATTTGAGTGGTATACAGGAGTTGGTTATGGACAGGGAAGCCTGGCATGCTGCAGTCCATTGGGTCTCAAAGAGTTGGACATGACTGAGGGGCTGAACTAACTGACTGAACTGATGTGGGATTACAGTTCTCAGCTTTAACTGGAAAAATGTGTGCTCTGTGAAACTTTACTTCCTGCTCATTTGCACCAAAGCCTTTGGTTTTTCACCTGTTTCAGAATATAATTTTGAAAAAGATAATTCATTATCTTAGATGTTTGATTGTCCTCTGTTTCTAAATATCTCTGAGGATGTAGTTTACCTTTCCTATAAGCCTTCCTACTTACAGGAACAGGCTTAACCTAATTGAATACTCTTGTTCCCAACTGACTGAAATAGCTTTTGAGTGCATAGGACCTTTTGAAGGGCAGTTTTCCTGCCTAGATGAGATTGATTAGTCATTACTCAAGCAGGGAAACATGATCACTAGAGTATATTTTTGCTTCTATTTCTTGAATTGATAAACTAACAAATAAAACTAAATAGCTAATTATCCAATATATGCAGTAAACCAAATTACATAAACAATTAAACCACTAAAAAAATAAACAAGTTGAATTAGCTAAGAAAATATAAGACCTTTCTGCTTAAACTGAATTTTTAATATTTATACTATGAAATAATTACCCTTTCCCTCTATAGGATATTTTAAATAAGTGGCTAAAAATGTCTCTCCTAAAAGTTAAATTGCTTTCTCTTTTTTTTTATTTTATTACTAAGACTCTACTTAGTCTTCTTTTGTTAAAATATAATATTGTTCAATTGATGCAACTCTTTCGTTTAGTTGCCATGGTAACAAAAAACAGGCTTGAATTAAGACCCTAGGCAGTCAAATTAGCCAAACTTTAACAAAAGCAACTCTCTTTATTTAGTTAGGTTTCTTAATAAACTATGCCAGCAAAGGTCCTTCTATTCAAAGCTATGATTTTTCCAGCAGTCATGTATAGATGTGAGAGTTGGACTATAAAGGAAGCTGAGCGCTGAAGAATTGATGCTTTTGAACTGTGGTGTTGGGGAAAACTCTTGAGAGTCCCTTGGACCGCAAGGAGATCCAACCAGTCAATCCTAAAGGAAATCAGTCCTGAATATTCATTGGAAGGACTGATGCTGAAGCTGAAACTCCAATACTTTGGCCACCTAATGCAAAGAGCTGACATTTGAAAAGCCCCTGATGCTGGGAAAATTGAAGGAGAGAGAAGGGGATGACAGAGGATGAGATGGTTGGATGGCATCACCGACTTAATGGACATGAGTTTGAGTAAACTCTGGGAGTTGGTGATGGACAGCAAGGCCTGGTGTGCTGCAGTCCATGGGGTCACAAAGAGTAGGACACGACTGAGCGACTGAACTGAGTGACTGACTGACTGACTGACTGACTTAATAAACCTAGGTGAACTTAGCACATAACAAACCCTTAAAACTGTTTTTCTCATGGACATGATAGAACACGATGTCCTCATAAGAGCACCCTTTAACACAATAAGGCATTTGATAACATAAAGGCAAAGTTGAAAGTTGTCATAAACCTCATGATCAAGTTAAATATATCCTTCTTGGGGAAGTATATGCTATTTTGAGCTCTTCAGGGTGTCCTCTGAGGCAGATCGATATAGAAGTAGAGACAGAGAAAAAGAGAAGAGAGATAGAAACCGACAGAGACTTACTTTCTTTGAGGACACAGGTAAGATACCATTGTCAAAACGTTTTTTTGTTTTTTGATTGGAATAATTTAAAGACTTAGGAAAGAAAGCAACTTAACAGAGGTTACTTAGAAGTAGCTTCTGATGACTCCTTATATAGTAAATTATGTGTTGTTGTTGTTCAGTTGCTCAGTCGACTCCTACAGTCAACTCCTACTCTCTGTGACCCCATGAAGTGCAGCGTGCCAGGCTTTCTTGTCCTTCACCATCTCCTGGAGCTTGCTCAAACTCATGTCCATTGAGTTGGTGATGCCATCCAACCATCTTGTTCTCTGTCATCCCCTTCTCCTCCTACCTTCAATCTTTCCCAACATCACAGCCTTTTCCAATGAATTGGCTCTTCGTATCAGGTGGCCAAAGTATTGGAGCTTCAGCATCAGTCCTCCCAATGAATATTCAGGGTTGATTTCCTTTAGGAACAACTGATTTGATCTCCTTGCAGTCCAAGGGACTCTCAAGAGTCTTCTCCAACACCACAGTTCAAAAGCATCAGTTTCTCAGCTCTCAGACTTCTTTATGGTCCAACTCTCACATCCATACATGACTACTGGAAAAACCATAGCTTTGCCTATATGGACATTTGTCAGCAAAGTAATGTCTCTGCTTTTTAATAAGCTGTCTAGGTTTGCTATAGCTTTTCTCCCAAGGAACAAGCATCTTTGTTGTTATTGTTGTTGTTGTTTTGAATTTCAAGGCTGCAGTCAATGTCCGTGGTGATTTTGGAGCCCAAGAAAATAAAGTCTGTTACTCTTTCCATTGTTTCCCTATCTATTTGTCATGAAGTGATGGGGTGATGGGACTGGATGTCATGATCTTAGCTTTTTAAACGTTGAGTTTTAAGCCAGATTTTCCCTTCTCCTCTCTCACCTTCATCAAGAGGCTCTTTCGGTCCTCTTCTCTTTCTGCCGTAAGGGTGGTGTCATCTGCATATCTGAGGTTGTTGATATTTCTCCCAATAATCTTGATTCCAGCATAGTAAATGATTACCCTCTATTTAAAATATACTTTGCAGTTTCAAAATTTAATGTAGAAGGCTTGAGAAATAAACACTTTATTTCTTCTGAGAATATGAGATTTTTACAGACAATTTAATTTGATTTATTAAGGTGCCAAAATTGAAACATTTTTATGATTTGCTTATCAGTACAGATTTTATCTTCATACATTCATTGCAACAGTTTTTTTTTTTTTCCAATTTCTTGTTTATCCTCTGGTTGTCTTGTATTTTAAAATTCAGTAGTAAATTACAAAATAGCTATGCTAAGTATAATTTTGTCTAAGTCTATAACATGCAGAATGAATACATGTAAACATTATAGGCACCTGATAATTCCAAATTTCAGCCAAGTTTTATTCTAGGTAGGCAGGCTACCACTGAAGCTTTTACCTATATTTTACAACCATGTTTTTCTGCAGGTAGCATGTCTCCTGTAAACTAAGAGTATCATATAGGTTTTTTAATGGGTTCAATATCTCTAATTTCCAAAGATTAGCATTATATCCCATGATAATACTACTGATTCTTGATTATTTACTACCTTGATTATGTACTACAGAAATCTGGTGCTCCTTCATGCCAGTATAACTTATTTTATAATTTATGAATCAAAGAGAGGCATTTATGATCTGTACCTATTTGAACATTAGATACTGTGGTTAGATAATTATTTCTGATTTAACTTTATAAGAATGTTTTAATGTTATAAAAAGTTATCTCAATTATACTAGTAAAACAGTTTTAGGACCATAGGAGACCTAAGTTTTATGGAGATGCTTCTGAATAGAAAAATGATAAGGGGCATTGCACTTTAGCTGTTGGACATTAATAAGCTTAATAAAAGAAAGATTGACTAAGATAATAATGGTAGCAAAATTAAGTCCATGTCTTGGGATAATAAGCTGAAGAACACAGACTATTCTAGCTGTATTCATGTCAATTTTTCCTAAACCATTCTTGTTACCCAGAGCTACGTGTCTCTTGTAGTGTTTCTGTATTTCAGGAGAGCTGGTAACTACCAGTCTGTTCCCTGTTTCTATGAGTTAAATTTTTAGATTCCTCATAAAAGTGAGATCATACAGTATTTGTCTTTCTTGTCTGCCTTAGTTACCCTGGCATAATCACCTCAAATTTCATATACATAGTCATAAGTAGAAAGATTTTTTCTTTTTTTAATGAATGAATAATATTCCATTGCATGTATATGTCCGTCAGTTCCTTTTGATTTATAGTGTTGTTCAACTCTGCTGTTTCTTTATTAATTTTCTTCATTGCTGAGAGTGAGGTACCACTCCTCAACTCTTATTGTATTGCTGTTTACATCTTTCAGTTCTGTTAGTATCTGTTTTATATATTTAGGTATGTTGGCAATATAATTATTTACAACAGTGACATCTTCTTCATGGATTGACCTATTATTAAGTCATGATCTTATTTGTCTCTTTTGGCCATTTTTAGCTTAAATTCTACTCTTATAAGTATAGTTATCTGGTTTTCTTTTGGTTACCATTTGCATGAATATCTTTTTTTCCATCACTTTACTCAACTAAGGGAGTCTTTAAAGTTAAATTGTATCCCTTGTAGAAAATTTAGAGATGGATCATGTTCATCTATCCAGTCAACTATTTTGTGTCATTTGATGAGACAATTTATTTAATTTATGTTTAAATGAAATGATAAGTTCATTTTTGATTTTTGATAAAGGCCAACTAGTCTCATTTTGTTAATTGCTTTCTGATTGCTTTGTAAATACTTTGTTTCTTAGTTTTGTTTTTTTTGTTTTGTTTTGTTTCTTATTTTTTCAGTCTTCTTTTGTGATTTGATCAGTTTTTATAGTAGTATGTTTTGACCTCTTTATTGTAAACTTTTTCTTTTGTGTAATTACTGCAGGTTTTTCTTCCACAGTTACAATGACATATAAAATATTTTATAACAACTCATGTTAAGCTGATAACTTCAGTGGCATATATTAGTTTTACAGTTTGAGTTCATTAAAATGATAAAGCAAAAAACAAAAAAAAACCATTAAAATCCCCTGAAATTCTTAAGAGTTGTGGAAACAAGCAGGCTCTCTCCTGTGGATGTCAAGTACTATTGCTACAAGATCTGTTTTGTGTTAATGGGTTACACAACCCTGAATGATATGTCTGGCTAGGGCTGTACTCCCCTGCTCTGTTTCCACTCCTTTTTTGTTTTAATCAAAGGACGAGGATGATGATATCATCAGATAAGTGATAATGATTCTTTGATCAAAAGTACATGACTCAGTGGGCTTCCCTGGAGGCTCAGTGGTAAAGAATCTGCTATCAATGCAGGAGATGCAGGTTCGATCCTTGGGTGGGAAAGATCACCAGTAAAAGGAAATGGAAACTCACTCCAGTATTCTTGCCTGGGGAACCCCATGGACAGAAGAGCCTGGAGAGTTACAGTTTATGGGGTGACAAAAGAGTCAGACATAACTTAGCGACTAAACAACAGTAGTGACACATGACTCAATTTTGCTATAAGTAGCAGACAGGCATAGAGTAAGAAAGTTTAATAATTATTTAAAATTAACTGGAAGTATTAGTGTGTGGTCCATGTTACAGTACTAACAGTAGATAGAGAAAAGATTGTTATTTGCTTCTTATGTTAATAAGTGCTTTTATTTATTGCTAATATTATTATATAGTCATTGGAATCTGCATTTTCTGTGAGAATAGATCAAGTTCCATTTTGTCAGTAGAAGAAAAAATATGAGAAGTAGGAAACATTTGTACTTTAAATGTTTTAGCTTTCAAAAATCACCATTTATCACACGGTCAGTCAATCAAAATGAAGATAAATGTAAAAAGGAATATAAAATTCATCTCAAATAAGTATTTACTTTAAGTTTAATGAGCTAGTTGTTATATATTTAATGAGTTAACTGGTACATATTAATTAAATCTCAATTGTTTGTTTAAAATCTCTTTTGGAGGATTTCATGCCATCTGGTTAACTTACTTTAAATGACAACAGCGATAAGTACTTAATTGCATTCCTATTAACGTATTATTGTTTCTAAACATGTGAGACTTATAATGAGCATTTCACAAGCTATGCTAAACGAATCTTGTATAGATAAGAATAAATGTGTTAACTCCTTGGTTGCTAAGAGTAGGTGTAAAATAGTGCAAAAACATCATTAAATGTGATTAAAATTGTTATTTAAAAATAAATTATCACAGTTTAGAAGTGAGTTTCTAAAACTGTCTCCCTACTGTTCTTTTTTTTTTTTAATTCCTGCCATGTATCCGCAGATGTTAGATTTCACTTTCTCTGTTTTCTAAGCCCCGGAAAAGAAATGTTGTGAACAGAGATAGACACAATTGTTCACCTCCGTGTGACACTAAATGGAAATGTTTAGAGCTTCTGTTTTGAGCTACTCTCCAAGTGTGAGTGATGTGGGCAGGTAGAAAACTATAGATATACATCAGTCAATATGCAATGGAATATTACTCAGTTATAAAAAGGAATGCATTTGAGTCAGTTCTAATGAGGTGGGTGAACCTGAAACCAATTATACAGAGTGAAGTAAGTCAGAAAGAGAAAGACAAATACTGTATATTAACACATACATATGGAATTTAAAGAGACAGTACTGATGATCCTACATGCAGGGCAGCAAAGGAGGCTTAGATGTAAAGAACAGACTTTTGAACTCAGTGGGAGAAGGCAAGGGTGAGATGATTCAAGACAAGAGTATAGAAACATGTGCATTATCATATGGAAAATAGATGACCAGTGCAAATTTGATGCATGAAGCAGGGCACCCAAAGATGGTGCTCTGGGACAACAAGAGGGATGGGGTGGAAAGGAGGTGGGGATGTGTGGTTCAGAATGGGAGGGACACATGTATACCTGTGGCTGATTCATATTGCTGTATGGCAAAAACTATCACAATATTGCAAAGTATCTTCCAATTAAAATAAATTTAATTTTTAAAAACAAACAAGGGTATTTTGAAGAAAATACAACCAGTCTACAAGTGATGATAAACTGAGTTGTGAAAGTTGTTTGCAAACTGATAGCTTAAACCTGGAAATAATTTTCCTTCCCATAAAAATCACACTCATCAGATTTGTTTCCTTGGCCTGTCTGCAAATAGATGTGATGGACAGTGCAACAAAACCCGTGTTTAAAGTAATGCTTTTCCAATTGCAGGTTTTGAATTAATTAAATAGACAGTAACTATTTTTTTGCTAAGTGAAAACAACAGAATATATCAATTAAAATTCTACTTTTTTTGAGGAAAATGAATTTGTGACACTTTTATTTTATTTTTATAAACATATCTATGTTATGTATGCGAATATGTGTTTAAAGTTTTGCCTATACTGAAATGTGAAATCAAATGTGTTTTATAGCCAAAAGTTTGAAAGTCATGGGTTTAAGCCTTCTGAAAAAGCCAATAACTGTCTCTGTCTACATTCTGTCCTTGGCACTGTCCAAAAAAAAAAAAAATTTGTGTCTATCAAACTATTTTTAAACATTTGAGTCTATGGCTTATCTAGATAAGCAACGTGAATTGCATTTGGAGTTGCATTGAAATAAAACTGAAACTTGAAATAAAATTGAAATAAAAACTTCAACAAAGTTAATTTTGTATTTCTAAAAATAGTTGTCATTTTGCTCTAGGTAATTAGATTTCAATGGCAAGTAGTCCAAGCAAATACAATACATTTTACTGACCTTTTAGAGTAACAACTAAACCAAGCATTTTAGGGTTTTAGGTGATGTTTGTGGGGAAATAGACATTTTTGATCACTCTTTTTCAGCTCAGAGGCTCAGTTGCATGAACCCCCATTTTTCCAAAATGGGTGAAACTTATGGCAACAAGTCATCTTGACTAATAGGTCATACCCATGCGTTTCTCCAGGTGTTAGGAGTTAAGAATATTCTCTGTGTCTGCTTTGCTGAGAACTGCATGTTTTCTAGTGTGGCTGAACATTTCACTAAGAATGTTGGATCTCAGGAAAGAAAGTTGTAAGCAGGCATATGAGGGGCTCTCTATCCTTCACTCCAGACTCCAGGTCATTGAGGGTGTATAAGAGACAAAGGGACATGTATGAATCTATTTTCTCTTCACCTAAGATGGAAATGTGAACAAAAGTTACAATTTAGGGTACGATGAGGCTAAAAGAGGGCTTCCCAGGTGGCACTGTGGTAAAGAACCCCCCTGTCAATGCAGGAGACATAAGAGACAAAGGTTCAGTCCCTGGGTCAGGAAGATCCCCTGGAGGAGGGCATGGAAACTCATCCCAGTATTCTTGCCTGGAGAATCCCATTGACAGGGAAACCTGTCCATGGCCTACAGTCCGTGGGGTCACAAAGAGTAGGACACGACTGAAGCAACTTAGCACATATGAGGTGGAGAAAGACTAATAGGAAAGGAACCACAGATTTTTTATATTAGATGTGCAACAGAGGTGTTACAGGGAAATATAAAAACCTGCAGGAGGTCCCTTTACACTTTGTTTCCTTACCATTATATGAGTTTCATTTAGAAATAAGAATCTTGAAGGAATTAGGGGAAAGGAAAGATGTAAACATGAAGTCATATGATGAATAATTACAAGAAAAAAAGAAGAATTTGATAGGCTACTTTGGCTAAAGAGAAACCAGAAGCCACATTGGCATTTATTTTTTTCCTAAAATCAAGTCCAACCTTTACTGTGGGCAGTTGTGAATAATAAGCAGTGGAATCTGATCTGTTTAATTAAACAGAAAATTATACTGGCCTCACAGATTGTTAGAAGAGCTATAGATATAGGATTGAATCTAAGCTTTGAAAAGTAATACAAAAAATGTGCCAGAAAACTGATAGAATGAGGCAACCACAACTGATGTTGCCATTTGCTCTGCTGTCAGAAATTGGACAGTCCTCTAGCAGCTGCTGCAGACAATACTGATAACACTTTTCAAGGAGAAACTCTACCTAGCAACTAACATTTTCCTTGATACTGGACAACTCGGGCACAAGCCGTGCTGCAAAATGATGATCCCAGGCAGAGCCCGTTTCTTCATCTTTGCATTCCTTAACCAAAGCCTCTTTTACAGGTGCCCATGGTTGTGTGTGTGGAGCCTTGGTCACCTGCTTATGTTTGGATTCAAAGAAAGAGGGAAAGCCAGTTTCCTAGGTTACTTTTTAAGAAGGCTGAACTTACCAGTCTAAGATTGCCCATCAGAGCAAGAGACTTCAAAATATGCTAAGAAACCTAAAAATACTACCCAGGATAATGGGCCATTGAATGTGGTATTTCTTTCTTTTGGAAAAGTTTCCTTCAAGACCTTTAGATGACTGTCTCTGAAAGTCAATGGAGAAGTTCAATTTCACCTTTTCAGAAAGGCTTTCTTAAAACACCCTGCCTAAGTCGGTCTCCCAGCTTGCCATTACTCTCTGTCACCTGAAATTATCTGTCATGGAATTTTACCATTATGTGAAAAGTTTAACCTCTTTTTCTTTCCTCCCTTTCTCCCTCTCTTCTTCCCTCCTTCTCCCTTTCTTCTTTCTTCCTTCTTTTTCTTTCTTTCCTTTTTCCCTCTCTTTCTTCCTTCCTCTGTCCCTTCCTCCTTCTCTCCTCTCTTTTTTTCTTGCTTTTTCTTTCTTTTGTATCACTCTGAAAGAAGAAATAGTGCAAGACTAGGATTCTGTCTTGTTTAAAATCTTTTGCCATAACACAGAGCAGAGCAAGGCCTGGCACATGCAGTGGTGCAGTAGATACTTGTAGACTGAATTATTGAAGAGCAAGGGATAATAGGAAAGAATTGGAGACGTAGAGCCTCCAAACAAATATCTAGAGGGTTGGGGGTTCCAGAATATAGGAGGAACATGAATGGATGTAAATCAAAAGAACTGCTGAAGCAGTTTCTCTGTCTTACCCTACACCCTGGTCTCCAGAAGTACAAGTGGATCCTGACTGAATGATTATTTTTTCATTCATTATTGACACAATAGATAATTACTGTTAATTTTATGGGAGGCACCATGCTTGCACAATTCTGTTTTCCTTCTATTTATGTCCTCAATCCTACAGATTTGTTTTTTTCAGCATCCTTGTAGCTGTCTGATTTTTATCTCTAAATCAATATTTATCTTGATATTGACCAAACCCCTTGGTGTTGCAGATAACATGATACAGTAGGTAAGCCAAAGGCTCTGGAGCCAGACTGTCTGGGTTTGAGTTCTAATTCTCCCATTAGTTTGTGCATGAGTTATTTAACTACTTTCCTACTTCCCTCACTCATATAATGAAGATGAAAATCGTAGCCTTATCATAAGGTAGTCGTGAGAATTAGATGAATGAACATAGGTAGAGCAGTTGAAATGCTGCCCAACAAGTAATAAGTTATAGGAAAGCATTTGTTGTTATTATAAGTTGGATTATGTTTCTAATAATTTTCTCATTTCTCTCAGCCGTACCTCCTAAACACTTAAATGGCCAATTATGCCCTGCTTTCTTTGTCCTGTCATTATTTCTGGTTTCTTTTACTGAACTTTTCCCTTGATCCAGCACACTGGCATGAGAAGAGTCCAAGAAAAGATTAGGAGGTTTACCTAGGGACAGATGGAGCAGGATACCAAGAATAATCTTTCCCTATTTCACAATTGGACACAATCCTGGCCTATTATTTTTTCCTCTCTTCCAAGGGACAAAATGAGAAGAGTTCATCAGACATCCCCAGCCAGATACGGTGAGTATTTTATTCCCTTTAAACAAAAGAAATTTTGAGGCAAAAAGAAGGTGGAATGATTCAACTAGTATTAAATCACAATGTAAATCTTCCTTTTCATTTACCAAACACAAAAGATTCAGATCATCCAAACTTCATTGCTGAGATCTACAGTCAGCAGTCCCTTAAGTCATTTCCTCTGTAACTTCCTGTCTGTTGTAGATAGCTATATCTGTTGTGAGAAGCAAATAAAATTGAATTTATTTTTTAAAAGTATGGTGCCTGGAGTATGTGATATAGACTAGATATATACGTATATGTTTGGTTATGGGTGCTTGAGACTGTATCTGTGCTTATTTTAGAGCATTCATTGTCATGTATGCAAGTATTACAGTAAGAAATATGAACATATACATAGGTAAATCTGGCTGTCTTTTTTTCAAAAAGAATAACCAATAGAAGAAAGAGGAAGAGACTCAGAACACAGATAAGGCAATGAGTGATCTGTTTGAAAAATAATTACTTTTGATTATTCACCTCAATTTTAATATAAAGTTAATATTTTCTACAAGTTTCCAAATCAGCATTTCTTGTTGGAAATAACTTTTAGCTGCTTTATCTTTATTTAAATATAGTCTAAGACCTTATTTCATTTAGGAAAGTACCAAAAGTTTGTTTGCTAGTATTTTTATACATATTTTACAAAGAAAATGTGAATATTTATGCATGTGGTCCTACTGACCTTGTGTTTGAATTACAAATGTGGAATTACAGGTTACAGATATATGGTAGGTACTCATCTTTTATTGCTGCTCTTATATTTACATCTACTTAGCAGTAACTTACTGCTAGAAAGCTCTAACTCTAACATGAATAACAACAGCTGAATGCAGCCTATTTATTTTCCCATCATCTTTTTCAAAGTAGCTTTCCACAAATTTAGAAAAGTGTCTACCTTGCTTAGCCCAAGTTATTTCAGTGACATGAAAGTACTCTGGAATTGCAATAAAACACATGGAAGGTCCTTTGAGTGCATTTCAAGTGAACATTTTTCAACAGTTTCTAATATCAATCTACTTTTTCTTCCCATGAAAGTGTGAAGGTGTGCTGAGTATCAATAAAGGTTTCAGAGACTCATAACCACCGTCTGAAGAATGTTTTTTTGCTCTTCTCCAGAACAGAGTGCTTCATGCTGAAAACAGAGATGAGGGTGTTTGCCAAAGGTCTATTAATAGCTAAGACAAAATCAGTACCTATAGTTTATTCTTTGGTGAACTGAATAACAGAAAGATAAGTAGTCACCATTTGGAATTTAAAATGTAACACAGCCATTTAAAAATAAGATCTTGTTTGAAGATAATACAAGCAGAGACACAGACACTATGAAACTTAAGCTTTATATCTGCTAATATGCACAATGACGTCTTCTTCTAAAAGGGGAACCTGAGTACTGCTCATGTGATAGTGTTGAAATGAGTGAACACACAATTAAACTCAATGAGAATGAGGCTGAAAGAGAGGCTCAGCTGGAGATCTACCCTCAGGAAGTAGTTTAAAATATTGGCCATTTGGTACCATCTGTTGAATTCCATACCCTAAAAATAATGCTATTCAGAACTCAATTTTGTGAGCCAGGAATGAAGGATGTCTCTTACAGGGATCGTTTAACAGAACTCATTGAACAGAAGGAAGATCAGCAGAGGGACAGTGAAATCTCTTCTGACCACTCCACACCACATTAATTTGAAATGGACAGAGAAAACATAAGTATTAATTCATTCTCGCACACACATGATCCTCAAATTTACTCCATAAGTAGAGAGGTCCATCATACTGTACATAATAAGTAGGCAAGAGGAAAAGTGTGATATGGTCAGATCATATGTTCAGAGATTTATACAGGTACTTATGGAAGTTTGTATAATGTCACTACAGCAGTGAGAACAGTCCTATTGTTCTGGATTACGTTAAATTTAGAGATTCTAAATACATCTTTAAAATGGCCATCACCGTGATTATTCATCTCCTTTCTTGAACTTATTAATACTCTTTTTATGCAATGAAATAGCCAATGACTAGAAAGCAAAGACAGCAAACAAAATACAGGAATCAAAATTAGTCTTTTTGGAATTTGGAATTGTCTAGTTTTTATTGGAGAATTTATCAAAACATTTTAAAATCTTTGTTGATTTGCCACTATATATCTTGTATTTATTCTCTTACAGATTGTTCTATAGATTATAAGCAGCTAATTTATCACAATCTATTTTGAATTAATACTAATTTAATTTTAGTACAATACCGAAAATTTACTTAAATAGAACTTTTATCCTCTTCCCTCCTTTGTGCTGTTACTGTCAACTATCTCTGTCTTATATACTCATGAATACAATGTCATTATTATCTTATACTTCCGTGGGGCAAGAATACTGGAGTGGGTTGCCATGCCCTCTTTCAGGCGATCTTCCCAAACCAGGGATCAAACCCAGGTCCCCTGCATTGCAGGCAGATTCTTTACCATCCGAGCCACCAGGGAAGCCCTTGATAGATCCAGAATTTCCGATTAACAGTGTTTCCTATTTCTTCCTCTACCACACACAGCTGGAATTTGTCATCCCTCTGGCCTCAGGTCTCCACTATTATTATGAACAATCAGCTTATACTCGCATTATTGTTGTGCACCAAAAGAGGTGTTCTTTTCCTCTTTCATTTTACAAGATTTTCCCTTTGATTTGGCATTGACCAGTTTGACTGTGATATACTTGGTGTGGACTACTTTGTGTTTATCATATATGGATCTGTGGATTAATGATATTTTATCACTTTTATGAAATTTTAGTCATTATTTTCCAAAAAATGTTGCCCATATTCTCTTCTATTCCTCAGTTCAGTTCAGTCACTCAGTAGATTCTGACTCTTTGTGACCCCAAGGACTGTAGCATGCAAGGCTTCCCTGTCCATCACCATATCCCGGAGCTTGCTCAAACTATTGTCCATCGAGCTGGTGATGCCATCCTCTATCTCATCCTCTATCGTCCCCTTCTCCTCCTGCCTTCAATCTTTCCCAGCATTAGGGTCTTTTCAAATGAGTCAGTTCTTCGCATCAGGTGGCCAAAGTATTGGAGTTTCAGCTTCAACATCAGTCCTTCCAATGGATAGTCAGGACTGACTTCCTTTAGGATGGATTTGTTGGATCTCCTTGCAGTCCAAGGGACTCTCAAGAGTCTTCTCCAACACCACAGTTCAGAAGCATCAATTCTTTGGCGCTCAGCTTTCTTTATAGTCCAAATCTCACATCCATACCTGACTACTGGAAAAACTATAGCTTTAACTAGATGGACCTTTGTTGGCAAAGTAATGTCTCTGCTTTTTAATATGCTGTGTAGGTTGGTCATAGCTTTCCTTCCAAAGAGCAGGTGTCTTTTAGTTTCATGGCTGCAGACACCATCTTCAGTGATTTTGGAGCCCAAAAAAATAAAGGCTGTCACTGTTTCCAGTGTTATCCCATGTATTTGTCATGAAGTGATGGGGCCGGATGCCATGATCTTAGGTTTCAAATGTTGTGTTTTAAGCCAACTTTTTCACTCTCCTCTTTCACTTTCATCAAGAGGTTCTTTAGTTCTTCTTCGCTTTCTGCTATGTGAGGTCACTGCTCCTTTCTCCTGGGTCCTTTTGTGCACAAGGTTTTGTTGTGCCCTCCAAGAGTCTGTTTTTCAAGTCCTGTGTAAGTTCTGGGGGCTCTATGTTGGGGTTAATGGTGACCTCCTCCAAGAAGGCTTATGCCACACCCATGTCTGCTGTGGTCAGAGCCCCTGCCCCTGTGGCAGGCCACTGATGACACGTACCTCTGTAGGAGACACTCAAACACCTAAAGACAGGTCTGGCTCAGTCTCTGTGGGGTCTCCTGGTTCACATAAGGTTTTGTTTGAGCCCTCTGAGCATCTGTTTCTCAGACTCATATATATATAGTAGTAGTGTACTAGTGAAAGTCGCTCAGTTATGTCCGACTGTTTTTGACCCCAGGGACTGTACAGTCCATGGAATTCTCTAGGCTAGAATTCTGGAGTGGGTAGCCTTTCCCTTCTTCAGAGGATCTTTCCAACTTAGGGATCGAACCCAGGCCTCACGCATTGCAGGTGGAGACTTTACCACCTGACCCACAAGGGAAGCCCAAGAATACTAGAGTGGGTAGCCTATCCCTTCTCCAGTGGACCTTCCCAACCCATTAATTGAACTGGGGTCTCTTGCATTGCAGGTGGTTTCTTTACCAACTGAGCTATCAGGGAAGCCCCACATATATTGGAATATATATCAATAGAAAATATGCATCAAGAAGAGAAAGAAAAGAAATAAGAAAAGCAAATACTTAGGGATCCTTGGGACAACATCAGCATCAGAATTTTTAGTGAATTTTTATTTTTGTTATATATATATACATATATATATATATAGGAATGTTGTGTATGTAATATCATGTATACTATAAATATATATATATATAAATGTTGTGTATGTACATATTGTGCATACAATATATATATTGGAATCTCTAGTGCATATACATATTGTATATGCAATATATATACATATATATGTATATATGAATGCTGATATTGTCCCAAGGATCTCTAAATATTTATTTTTCTTATTTCTTCTCTTTCTCTTCATAATAAATATTTTCTATTGATACATATTCCAATTCACTAAATTTTTTCTCTAATTACCATAAATCTTTTAAGACACTCTAATAATTATTCCACATCAATTAGTGTACTTTTCATCTGTAGAATTTCTGGGGTTTTATTGTGTATATTTGTGGTTGTTTGCTTGTTTGTTTTGTTTTTGCTTCCTGCATTTCATATCTTTGCAAAATACCACTGCTATATTTACATCTCTCAAAATTTATCAATTTTTGTTCTTCAAGAGACAACCAAGTCCCACCTCTTTAGTGAAGAAATTTTTGCTAGCAATTAGTAGACTTCATCACTTTCTGAGCTTCCAAGCACTTCGCTATTTTTGTTGTGGTATGTTTTTATAAATGATGTCAAATTCCGGATGGCATGAGTTTGTACACTTTGCTTCATCTAGTGTATTATTTTACATATGCTACCTGCTCAGTGAAAAGTTTGCTTCCAGCTGAATATAATTCTATTAATAATCATATTATGATATTACTTAAACTTTTGCTAATCTCACTATTACCCTTCATGAAGTGCAGCCTGGTCTTGGCGAAGTGGCTCACATAACTCAATGAAGTTCTGAGCCATGCTATGCAGGGCCACCCAAGATGGGTGGGTCATAGTGAAGAGTTATGACAAAACATGGTTCGTTGGAGGAAGAAATAGCAACGCATTCCAGCATTCTTATCAAAAACCTCCATGAATATTATGAAAAGGCAAAAAGATACAACACCAGAAAATGAGTTCTCCAGGTCAGAAACTGTCCAATATGTTACTGGGGAAGAGCGGGGGGCAATTACTAATAGCTCCCAAAGGAATGAAGCAGCTGGGCCAAAGCAGTAATGATGCTCAGTTGTGAAGATGTATGGTGGTAAAAGTAAAGTCCAATGCTGTAACGAACAATATTTCATAGGAACCTGGTCCTATGAATCAAGGTAAATTAAATGTGGTCAAGCAGGAGATGGCAAGATTAAATATTGGCATCTTAGGAATCAGTGAACTAAAGTGAATGAGAATGAAAGTGAAAGTGAAAGTTGCTCAGTCGTGTCAGACTCTTCATGACCCCACGAACTATACAGTCCATGGAATTCTCTAGGCCAAAATACTGGAGTGGGTAGCCTTTCCCTTCTCCAGAGGATCTTCCCAACCCAGTGATTGAACCCAGGTCTCCCGCATTGCAGGTGGATTCTTTATCAGCTGAACCTCAAGGGAAGCCCAAGAATACTGTAGTGGGTAAGCCTATCCTTTCTCCAGGGGATCTTCCTGACCCAGGAATCAAACTGGGGTCTCCTGCTTTGCAGGTAGACTCTTTACCAACTGAGCTATCAGGGAATGAGAATGGGCAAATTTATTTAGATGACCATTATATCTTCTGTGGACAAGAATTCCTTTTAAAAAATGGAATAGCCCTCATAGTCAAGATGAGTCTGAAATGCAGTACTCAGGTGGAACCTCAAAAATAACAGACTGATCTCAATTTGTTCCCAAGGCAAACTATTCATAATCACAGTAGTCCAGGTCTATGCCCCAACCACTAATGCTGAAGAATTTGAAGTTAAACAGTTCTATGAAGACCTACAAGACCTTCTGGAACTAACACCAAAATAAGTTGTCCTTTTAAACATAGGGAATTGGAATATAAAAGTAGGAAGCCAAGAGACACCTGGAATAACAGGCAAGCTCAACTTTGGAGTACAAAAATAAGGCAGGGTAAAGTGTAACAGAGTTTTGTCAAAAGAACACCCTGGTTGTACTAAACACCCTTTTGTAACAACCCAACCCACTAGACTTTACACATTGATATCACCAGATGGTTAATACTGAAAACAGACTGTTTATGTTTCTTGAGGCTGAAAATGAGAAGCTCTATACAGGGAGCAAAACCAAGACCTGGGGCTGACTGGCTCAAATCATGAGCTCATTATTGCAAAACTCAGGCTCAAATTGAAGAAAGTAGGGAAAAGCCACTAGGCCATTCAAGTATGACCTAAGTCAAATTCCTTATGATTATACAGTGGAAGTGATGAACAGATTCAAGGGATTAGATCAGATAGACAAAGTGCCTGAAGAATTATGGACAGAGGTTCATAACACTGTACAGAAAGCAGTGACAAAAACCACCCCAAAGAAAAAGAAAGGCAAAAAGTCAAAGCAGTTGTCTAAAGAGGTTTCCAAGTAGTTGAGGAAAGAAGAGAAGCAAAAGGCATGGAAGATGTGAAACATATACTCAACTGAATGCAGAGTTCCAGAGAATAGCAAGGAGAGATAAGAAAGCCTTCTTAAATGAACAGTGCAAAGATATAAAGGAAAACAATAGGAAAGACTAGAGGTTGCCTCAAGAAAATTGGAGATATCAATGGAATATGTCATGCAAGAATGGGCAAAATAAATGACAGAAATGAAAGGACCTAACAGAAGGCAAAGAAATTAAGAAGAGATGGCAAGCATACACAGAAGAACAATACAAAAAAGGTCTTAACTGAGATAACTATGATGGCATGGTCACTCATTCAGAGCCAGTCATCCTGGAATGTGAAGTCAAGTGGGCCTGAAGAAGCATTATTATATACAAAGCTAGTGAAGGTGATGGAATTCCAGCTGTTTAAAACCTTAAAAGATGATGCTGTTAAAGTGCTGCACTCACTATGGCAGCAAATTTGGAAAACTCAGCAGTGTCTATAGCACTGGAAAGTTTCAGTTTTCATTCCAATCCCAAAGAAGGGCAATGCCAAAGAACACTCAAACTACTGTACAATTTTGCTCATTTCACATGCTAGCATGGTCAGGCTCAAAATGCTCCAAATTAGGCATCAGTAGTATATGAAGCAAGAATTTCCAGATATGAAAATTTGATTTTAAAAAGGCAGAGGAACTAGAGATCAAATTCCCACCATTCTTTGGGTCATGGAAAAAGCAAAAGAATTCTAGAAAAACATCTACTTCTGCTTCATTGGCTATACTAAAGCCTTTGATTGTGTGATCACAACGAGCTGTGGAAATTTCTTAAAGAGATGGGATTACCAAACCAACTTACTATCTCTTGAAAAACCTGTATGAGGGTCAAGAGCAACAGATCGAGTTGGACATTACCAATGATCTAGTTCAAACTACGAAAGGAGTACAACAAAGCTGTATATTCGTTACCCTTCTTATTTAACTTATATACAGACTATATCATGTGAAATATCAGGCTGGATGAGTCATAAGCTGGAATCAAGATTGCCAGTAGAAATATCAACAACCTCAGATATGCAGATTATACCAAGTGCTGCACTCAATATGCCAGCAAATTTGGAAAACTCAGCCTTGGCGACGGGACTGGAAAAGGTCAGTTTTCATCCCAATCACAAAGAAAGGCAATGCCAAAGAATGCTCAAACTACCGCACAATTGCACTCATCTCACAGGCTAGAAAAGTAATGCTCAAAATTCTCCAAGCCAGGCTTCAGCAATAGGTGAACCGTGAATTTCCAGATGTTCAAGCTGGTTTTAGAAAAGGCAGAGGAACCAGAGATCAAATTGCCAACATCCACAGGATCATCGAAAAAGCAAGAGAATTCCAGAAAAACATCTATTTCTGCTTTATTGACTATGCCAAAGACTTTGTGTGGATCACAATAAACTGTGGAAAATTCTTCAAGAGATGGGATTATCAGACCACCTGATCTGCCTCCTGAGAAACCTGTATGCAGATCAGGAAGCAACAGTTAGAACTGGACATGGAACAACAGATTGGTTCCAAATAGGAAAAGGAGTACGTCAAGGCTGTATATTGTCACCCTGCTTATTTAACTTATATGCAGAGTACATCATGAGAAACGCTGGGCTGGAGGAAGCACAAGCTGGAATCAAGATTGCTGGGAGAAATATCAATAACCTCAGATATGCAGATGAAACCACCCTTATGGCAGAAAATGAAGAAGAACAAAAGAGCCTCTTGATGAAAGTGAAAGTGGAGATTGAAAAAGTTGGCTTAAAGCTCAACGTTCAGAAAACTAAGATCATGGCATTTGGTCCCATCACTTCATGGGAAATAGATGGAGAAACAGTGGAAACAGTGTCAGAATTTATTTTTGGGGGCTCCAAAATCACTGCAGATGGTGACTGCAGCCATAAAATTAAAAGACTCTTACTCCTTGGAAGGAAAGTTATGGCCAACCTAGAAAGCACATTAAAAAACAGAGACATTACTTTGCCAACAAAGGTCCATCTAGTCAAGGCTATGGTTTTTCCAGTGGTCATGTATGGATATGAGAGTTGGACTGTGAAGAAAGCTGAGTGCTGAGGAATTGATGCTTTTGAACTGTGGTGCTGGAGAAGACTCTTGAGAGTCCCTTGGACTGCAAGGAGATCCAACCAGTCCATCTTAAAGAAGATTAGTCCTGAGTGTTCATTGGAAGGACTGATGTTGAAGCTGAAACTCCATTACTTTAGCCACCTCATGCGAAGAGTTGACTCATTGGAAAAGACCCTGATGCTGGGAAGGATTGGGGGCAGGAGGAGAAGGGGACGACAGAGGATAAGATGGCTGGATGGCATCACCGAATCGATGGACATGAATTTGGGTAAACTCCGGGAGTTGGTGATGGACATGGAAGCCTGGCGTGCTGCAATTCATGGGGTTGCAAAGAGTCGGACATGACTGAGCAACTGAACTGAACTGAAGGGCAGAAAGTGAAGAGGAACTAAAAAGCCTTTTGAGGAGGCTGAAAGAGGAGAGTGTAAAGCTGGCTTGAAACTTAACTTTCAAAAAACTAAGATCATGGCACCTGGTTCCATCAGTTCATGGCAAATAGAGGGGGAAACGTGGAAGTAGTGACAGATTTTATTTTCTTGAGCTCTAAAATCACAGGATGGTGACTGAAGCCATGAAATTAAAGGATGTTTGGTCCTTGGAAAGAAAGCTATCACACCTAGTGCTTAGTCATTCAGTCGTGTCCGACTCATTGTGATCACATGGACTGCATCCTGCCAGAGTCCTCTGTCTGTGGGAATTCTCCAGGCAAGAATACTGGAGTGGGTTGCCATGCCCTCCTCCAGGGTATGACATGTCATGGCATGTCAAACCTAGACAGCATATTAAAAGGCAGAGAAATCACTTTGCCTACTAACATTCTTATAGTCAAAGTTACATTTTTTCGAGTAGTCGTATGGATGTGAGAGTTGTACCATGAAGGCTGAGGGCCTAAATAATTGATGTTTACCATTTGTGGTGCTGGAGAAGTCTCTTGAGAGTTCCTTGGACTGCAAGGAGATCAAACCAGTAAATCCTAAAGGAAATAAACCCTGAATAGTCATTGGAAGCTGTTGCTGCTGCTAAGTCGCGTCATTCATGTTCGACTCTGTGCAGCCCCATAGATGGCAGCCCACCAGGTTCCTCCATCCTTGGGATTCTCCAGGCAAGAATACTGGAGTGGGTTGCCATTTCCTTCTCTATGGGTGAAAGTGAAAAGTGAAAGTGAAGTCCCTCAGTCGTCCGACTCTAGCTTACCAGGCTGCACCATCTATGGGAGTTTCTAGGCAAGAGTACTGGAGTGGGGTGCCATTGCCTTCTCCTTTGATCATGGCAAATGTCTATAATTGTTTCAAAATCACAGCCATACACCATGATATCCTGAAACAACTGAAAATATAGGGAACTTTTTAGAGTTCCTGAACTCATTACTCTTACCAGAATTTATATGTACCTTTAGGCCTGTCTGAGTTAAACTTGGAGTGGGTAGTTGGAAGTTGAAGGTATATTTTGAATGAAAAAGAGATTACAATAGGAACCAAAATAAAATTATTTTAGAGAAAATGCAAATTTATTAAGCAATAAACTATATGAATTACACCTAGGTATTTAAAAGATGTAAAAAACCCATACTTCATATGCTCTAAATTTTTGTAGTGAGCCTAATAAATTATATTTTGACTGTGCCTCCAAGGTTTTTTTCATTAACTATCCTCCTCCCCTTTTTACTCCTGGCTAAATTTAAAAGTAACTTGGTTTATGTCCTTAATCAAAATTTTATCCCTATTATTTTCCTTGTATAATCAAATTACAAATATTTTGGATAAAGTGTAAAATTAACATTACAACTAACCATATTTGATAGTCATGTAGTATAAACATTTAAAGTTTAACTGTTCAATTTACTTTTTATTTTATATTTGTTAGCATGAAAAAGCCTTTCATATTTTTAATTAGATGTTTCTTCCTCTATGTTCAACAAGTAGAACATCAACTTAATAGAGAAAGATACTCATCCATCCAAAAATTTAATGAACTGATCAAGGACACAGAGTGAGACTGACAAAAATTTAGTATCCATACCAACAGTGTTGAAATTACCCTACCAAATTGAGCATACCATGCTTGATTTGGAATTTGAGGTCATACTGAAGACTGATTGCTCAGCAATAAATCCAACCCACAGGGAAGTAATATTAATAAGTAATTAGGATGGCTAAACATAAAACTGGTCATGCGATGGTCTATTAAGGCTGGATTTTTTTTTGTTTTTAATGTGAAGGTAAAAATCATTATCAAGATGTGATGTAATAAAAAACAATAAATAGACATTTCTCTAGTTGATGGTCAAGAGAAGAAAGGTTACATATAATTATTTATGCAATTTCTCATTTACATCACTTACTTGAGTATAATCTTAATGGTCAAATATGCTAAGATCACTCATTTAAAAGTGCTTTTCTGAATTTGAAGTATAGTATTGTTTCCAGTACAAAAGGTATTTAAATGTACTGTGCACTAAGCTTGTTAACCCCTGAAAAAGTGAATGCATCTTCTGGAAAAAAGTACACCTCTTGGAAGAAAATCTAGGAAACTGGGATGCTAATTGTTTGAGCTGAGAGATTAAAAATCATTTACCTGGTGTTTTTTATAATAAACATTGAAAGAAATATAAGTATAAGAAATATCCTTTTCTTGACAACAGTACAAAATTTATGGAAATTTATTTTGAAAAACTACTATCTTAGAGTCTAAATGAGATATCTTGAAATTACACTTCACTTCTTAGAGGTTAACTCAACTGTCTTGTGAGGAACTGACTTTAATAAGGACATCCAACTGATGATCAAACCCAACTATACACAGATAGTTCTGTCACTTATGCCATGTCCAGAATCAGTCTGTCTACTCAAAATAAAAATGTAGCTATCTTTCCCATTTCTTTTTTTGCTGTGCTTCCTGACTTCAAACAAAATGACGAAAGGATAATGGAACCAGGTAAAAAGGAACTTTTCATTGGTACACTAAAATAAAATATATGCATATCTGAAAAAAAGGATAAAAATTAATGTCAAGTAAGAGTTGAATATAGGTGTTACTTGAAAACCAACAATCATTTATTGAATATAATAAAGCAAAGAAAAAATCTAGAGTGGAATTTTTTTATCAAACCAATATTTTTTAAATTGACTTAAGTGCTTTTATGGTCCTCATATTCAGCTGCTTCTTAGAAGCTGATGTTTTATTTCCAATTATAAAAATCAGCCAGGAATATTGAAGAACACATGTAAAAAGATGGTGGATAATATAAACATGTAATTTATAAAATAGGAAATCTAACAAGCATAACAAGTTGTACTCAAACTTATTAATAATCACAGAAATACAAATTAAAACCACAATGAACTGTCTTTTATATTGACTTGGCCAGAAAAATTAGAAATCTATGCATGGCCTTGTGGTGCCAATGATGTTGGTATACAGAAATTCTGACACAGTGCTGAAAAAAGCTTAGACTGACACAAGCATTCTGAAGAGAACTTGGAAATAGTTAATCATTTAAATATACATACAACCTATGGTTAGAGTGAACATACAATTTGGAGACTGAAAGAGGATGCTATTTATGTTTACTCTGAAACAACAAACTTAAACCAAGTTCATTCCAAGTAAACAGAAAATATGTCACCTTACTTATGACGCAGTACATTTGTTCTTAGGTATACATTTCAAAAAGTTTCACTCAAACTACTTGTAGGAATGTGGATTGGCCTAGAGTCTGTCATACAGAGTGAAGTGAGTCAGGAAGAGAAAAATAAATATGTAACATTAACACATATGTGGAATCTACAAAAATGGTACGTGCATACTAAGTCACTTAAGTTGTGTCTGACTCTTTGTGACCCTATGGACTGTAGTCCTGCAAGGCTCCTCTGTCCATGGGATTTTCCAGGCAAGAATACTGGAATGGATTGCCATTTCCTTCTCTAGGGGGATCTTTCTGAACCAGGGATTGAACTCAAGTTTCTCATGTCTCTTACATCAGTAGGCAGGTTCTTTACCTGGGCCACAGGGCAGGAATAGATCCAGATATAGACAATGGGCATGCAGACACAGTGGGGAAGGGAAGTTAGGATGAACACAGAGACTGGGACTGACAAATGTATACTACCAAGTGTAAAATAGATAGCTAACTTGCATATAGCATAGGAAGCTCAGTTTGGTGTTCTGTGTTTCTGTGTTCTGGTGTTCTGCGGTAGGTAATCTAGAGAGATGGAATTGGGGGTGGGGGCAAAATTCAAGATGGAAAGGATATATACATATAGCTGATTCACGTTGTTTTATAACAGGAATTAACACAACATTATAAAATGACTATATCCCTATTTTAAAAAATCTTAAGGTGTAGACATAGAAGAATCATCATGGAAAAGCAATAATTTATATTAATACTCAAATCCTAACTAATACAATAATTTGATAATCTTAATTTTTATTAGTGCTTATTTGATTTCATTAGGCTTAATATTTTAATATATTTGTCAGTGATTACTATTTCCTCTTTTGTAATTGTTAACATTTTTTCTTTGATACCTCAGTGCTTGGTTTTTTACTTGTATGAGTGATTCATGTTTTCCAATTTATAATGAGCTTCTCCTTTTGACTTTTGTTATAATACTGGATCCATGCTATGAGTTCTTCTCAATAAATTTTTTAAATCTTTTCATCAAATTATTTTAAATGTCCCTTGATCGTTTTATAAGATTGCACTAAACCTAAAAGAAACTTTGAAGATTTATCAGACTTAATTCAGTTTTCCAACAGTAATAGGACTCTTGTCTTCTGCTGTCTTGTTTCTCAGTATTGATTTGTTATTTATTTTGTATGGTTACAGTATATGCCTTACTAATCTTAAGTCCCCAGGAATGTATGGCTTTGTTGCTAATGTTTTTTTTCTACAATATAACTTAAATTGAATACTTCATTAGTTGTCTCAAAAAACTTCAGTAAAGATTGAAAGTATTTCATTACAGAACCCTCAATCATTCCTGTGGCCCATTTGTACTGAGAACATGGTTGTAGAGTTCTGACAGAGGCAAATAGAAAGAATTGTTGTTCTGTTTCTATTTAGATTCCAAAAACAAATTCAAATATAACTCAATCTAAGTTCTTGCTTTCTACTTAAGAAAAATTGCCTGCTTTAGGGCTTTTTATCTAAGAAACAACCAAAAATGCACACTCAAAACAACCAAAATCCCATATAAACTTGTATTTTTTTTTTTAGCTCCTGAGGAGTTATTCAGCATTTCTTATATGACAGGTATACTCTAGACACAAGAGAGAGGCTGAAAATAAAATTAATGCTCTAATAGATTCTAGATTCCAGTGGAAACATAATAAGTAAAATGAGGATAACTAACAAATAATCAGCTCAGTTTCAGATATTGGAAATCCATGAAGACAATAAAAGAGACATTACTGTAATAGCAAATTGGGTTGAGAATATGTTGTTTTAAAAGAGCATTAAATAATGTCTTTTTTGAGGAGGTGACAAATGAGCTTGAACATGGTTGGTAAAAAGAAGGCATCTATGAGAAGATCTTCATGGCAAAGAGATGGGGAAAAGTGGAAACTGTGATAGATTTTCCTTTCTTGGGCTCCCAAATCACTGTGGATGTTTACTGCTGCTGCTGTTGCTAAGTCGCTTCAGTCGTGTCCAACTCTGTGCAACCTCATAGACGGCAGCCCACCAGGCTCCTCTGTCCCTGGGATTCTCCATGCAAGAACACTGGAGTGGGTTGCCATTTCCTTCTCCAATGCAGGAAAGTGAAAAGTGAAAGTGAAGTCGCTCAGTCATGTCCGACTCTTCAGGACCCCGTGGACTGCAGCCTACCAGGCTTCTCCATCCATGGGATATTCCAGGCAAGAGTACTGGAGTGGGGTGCCATTGCTTTCTCCAGGATGTTGACTGCAGCCATGAACTTAAAAGACACATGCTCCATGAAAGGAAAGCTATACAAACCTAGACAGCATATTAAAAAGCAGAGATGTAATTTTGCTGACAAAGGTCCATAGAGTCAAAGCTATGGTTTTTCCAGTATCATGTATGGATGTGATAGTTGGACTATAAAGAATGCTTTTGAACTGTGGCACTGGAGAGGATGCTTGAGAGTCCCTTGGACTGCAAGGAGATCAAACCAGGCAATCCTGAAGGAAATCAACCCTGAATATATGTTGAAAGGACTGATGCTGAAGCTGAAGCTCCAAAACTTTGGCTATTTGTTGTGAAGAGCTGACTCATTGGAAAAAAAAAAAAAAACCCTGATGCTGGCAAAGACTGATGGCAGAAGGAGAAGGGGGTGACAGAGAATGAGATGGTTGGGTGACATCACCAACTCAATGGACATGAGTTTGAGCAAAGTCTGGGAGATAGTAAAGGATAGGGAAGCCTGGCATGCTGCAGTCCATGGGGTTTCAAAGAGTCAGATACTACTTAGGGCTGAACAACAGAAAAAAAAAAAAGAGTGAGAGAGAGAAAATCTGGGAGTAGAGATTTCTGTGCTTGGAGAGGCAAGAACAAAGATCCTGGAAGAGTAACAACCTTAAGGTGGCTAAGAAAAAGAAAGAATACAAGCTTGGTTGGACACTGGATCAATGAGATGAGGAGCACAATTCTATAATATTATAGAATTTATAAATAATTAACATTTTCAGGATCCTATATCCTTGACATTTACTTTAGAATACTTGAAGTCAAAGAGAAATATGATTTATTTAAAAGAGATTTTTCTGCTGCAGTTTATAGAAAATAATTATAGAACAGACACATGGAAATCAATTAGGAGACTACTGAAGTACATGCAGAGGGTATCCAACATTAACATTCAACAGAGAAATGTAAATTAAAGCCAAAACTAGATACCATGCTAATCAAAATGGTTATAGGTAGGCAATATCAAAGTTAATGACAACGTAGAGGAAAATTCTCACATATTGCTTATTGGAATGTGACATGATAAAGCTATTTTGAAAAAACTCTTTGACAGTTTCCTATCTTCTTAATCATACACTTATTGTATGAACCAGTAATTCTACTTCTAAGTATATCTCTAAGAGAAATGAGGGTGCATATACACACAAAGTCTTAAAGAAATGTCCACAGCAGTTTTACCCAGTGAGAAAAAATGGAAACAATCCAAATTTCTATCTGTAAAATAATTCACAAAGTTCAGTTTAGTCACTTAGTCATGTCCAACTCTTTGAGACCCCATGGACTGCAGCACACCAGGCCTGCCTGTCCATCACCAACTTCCAGAGCTTACTCAAACTCATGTCCATTGAGTCGGTGATGTCATCCAACCATCTCCTCCTCTATTGTCCCCTTCTCCTCCTGCCTTCAATCTTTCCCAGCATCAGGATCTCTTCCAATAAGTCAGTGCTGTACATCAGGTCACCAAAGTATTGGAGTTTCAGCTTCAGCATCAGTTCTTCCAATGAATATTCAGGTCTAATTTCCTTTAGGATGCACTGGTTGGATTCTTTGCAGTCCAAGGGACACTCAAGAGTCTTCTCCAACACCACAGTTCAAAAGCATCAATTCTTTGCTGGTCAGCTTTCTTCCAACTCTCATATCCATACATACTACTGGAAAAACCATAGCCTTGACTAGTCAGACATTTGTTGGCAAAGAAATGTCTCTGCTTTTTAAGATGCTGTCTAGGTTGGTCACATCTTTTCTTCCAAAGAGTAAGCATCTTTTAATATCATGGCTGCAGCTACCATTTGCTCTGATTTTGGAGCCCCAAAAAATAAAGTCTGACAGTGTTTCCACTGTTTCCCCATCTATTTCCCATGAAGTGATGGGACCAGATGCCATGATCTCAGTTTTCTGAATGTTGAGCTTTAAGCCAACTTTTTCACTCTCCTCTTTCACTTTCATCAAGAGGCTCTTTAGTTCTTCTTCACTTTCTGCCATAAGGGTGGTGTCATTTGCATATCTGAGATTATTGATATTTCTCCTGGCAATCTTGATTCCAGCTTGTGCTTCATCCAGCCCAGTGTTTCTCATGATGTACTCTGCATATAAGTTAAGTAAGCAGGGTGACAATATACAGCCTTGACGTACTCCTTTTTCTATTTGGAACCAGTCTGTGGTTCCATGTCCAGTTCTAACTGTTGCTTCCTGACCTGAATACGGATTTCTCAAGGTGGTCTGGTATTCCCATCTCTTGAAGTATTTTCCATGGTTTGTGGTGATCCACACAAAGGCTTTGGCATAGTCAATAAAGCAGAAATGTATATTTTTCTGGAACTCTCTTGCTTTTTTGATGATCCAACGGATGTTGGCAATTTAATCTCTGCCTCCTCTTCCTTTTCTAAAACCAGCTTGAACACCTGGAAGTTCACGGTTCACATATTGCTGAAGACTACCTTGGAGAATTTTGAACATTACTTTACTAGCTTGTGAGATGATGCAATTGTGTGGTAGTTTGAGCATTCTTTGCCATTGCCTTTCTTTGGAATTGGAAAGAAAACTGACTTTTTTCAGTCCTGTGGCCACTGTTGCTTTTTCCAAATTTGCTAGCATATTAACTGCAGCACTTTCATAGCATCATCTTTTAGGATTTGAAATAGCTCAACTGGAATTCCTTCACCTCTACTAGCTTTGTTCATAGTGATGCTTCATAAGGCCCACTTTCCAGGATGTCTGGCTCTAGATGAGTGATCACACCATTGTGATTATCTTGTTTGTGAAGATCTTTTTTGTATATTTCTTCTGTGTATTCTTGCTACCTCTTCTTAATATCTTCTGCTTCTGTTAGGTCCATACCATTTCCATACCATTGCATTCACAAAGCATGTTGTATTAATACTACTGAATTCGATTTAGCAAATTTAGCAATAACAAGGTAAGAAATACTGTTATACACAAAAAAGTATTGTCAAAAACACTGAGTGAAAAGAGTCAGATATGAAAGAGTACACACAATATGACTGGATTTATATGAAATTCAAGAACAGACAAAACTAATATATGGTATTTGAAATCAGAACAGTAGTAGACTTTTGGCAAAGATGTGAGGGTAGGGTAGACTGGCTGATGAGTTGTAGGAAGGAACTTTCCATGTAATATAAATGCTCCGTATCTTAATTTTAGTGATACTATTATGAGACAAAACTCAGTGAACTCTTCACATGATATCTGAGCATTTTAACTTCTAACAATGAATAAAAATAATTTTGTGGTGGCTCAATACAAAGGTTGTTAGCACTGTAAGAAAATGTTTCCCTTGCTCTGTCCTCAGTTTTGAGGATGTTTTGAGGATGACTCAGTTTAGGGCTCTGGTATGTGACTTGGTGAAACATTTTTGTCCTCTCCTTGTATGTACATAAGAACAAAACAGATTTTGTTCACAGAATCACAGCAGAAACCACCTAATGGATCTTGAAATATGCCTGTCAAATGATGAAAAGGATTGCGAATGCATGACCTGTGAAATACAGAAATGTTTTGTATCATGATTTATGGCAGTGCTACATAAAACTCTAAAATCTTAGGAATTTATACAACATAAAGCCCCACAATACCTGCTTTCTAGTTCAATAGAGACAATTATTTTTTATTATAATTCATTTTCCATTGCTATCATATAACTCTTTTATCATCCACACATGATTTATCTGCTTCTGATTCAAATCACTATGGTAAACCCGGTCCAGGTGACACAATATAGATTTCAGAATGGAAATGTGTCACTCTCTGTGAAGCAAATATAAAAGAACAGAAGAAAAATAAAATGATTCTGGAAAAAAAGAAGTGTAAATGGAAAAGGAAAGTAGTGCATTTAATTTTTTTCTAATTATATGTGTTAATCAGGAGGAAAGTTAAATATTTGAAACACTGTCATTTTTTTCTTGGGGTTTTCTGGTGCAGACTGGAAAACCTGCTAGAAAAATTCTAAAAGAGCTGGAAAACTGTTATTTTAAATTATTGCATCTAACTTCAAAACAACGGTGGAAAGACAAAAATGGCCTTGCCATACATTTGAGAAGCTCTCTTCTCGTGTGCCCACATAGGCATTGTATGGATGACAGTTAACATGTTGTTCTATCAATGTGACAACAATTAAAGGAGTTTAAGAAGAGAGAATATCTATCCAGCCTCCACCCTGGTAGACACATTGTGATAGAAAACCAGGACCAGAAACAGGAACTAGTTTCTAGAAGTAGCATCTTTTAGGAGTTTAGGGTGAGAGATAATGGAACAATGAGGTCAGACCACATATAAGAATAGAACTTTGATGATAATCTTGTAGCCACCATTCTGGGAATCAAAACTACAGCCTCTGCAGTAATTGGCCTAAACTAATCAATGAAGATAGTGAGACATTTAGGAGGAGATTTAGGAAATCGCACGAGTCAAAACAGTAGATATTTCAAAAAGGAAAGGGAGACCAATAGTACTAATTCCCACCAAAAGATTAAGTAAACTGAAAGATAGAAAGCCTATTGATTTTGCATTTCATAAGCCATTGTTTAACATGAAAAAGCAATTTCAAGTGTGGTGGATGAGAGAGAAGGCAGAATAAAAGCTAAGTGTAATGTCATGGAGGTGTGGAGGCATCAATAGTAGAAATGCTTATAGAACAACAATTAAGAGATTGTTAAAAGGCAGAGACCTTACAATGTCATTTAGGATGGTGTAGCTCAAAGACTTAGGTTTTGTTACTATGGAGATGAGAGCTGAAAATATCGGACTGGAGAGGAGTTGGAGGGAGAAAGAAAAGACAGGATTAGAGAAACATGAAATATGAAAATATTGTCAGAACTTAGATTTAGAGAATATTTACTGCTAGAAAAAATAATATAAGAACATAAACCAACCAAGGGAAAAGAAAAATAGATGTTTGCATCAGCAAAAGGCCAAAGGAGGGATGCTAATCCCATTATGTAATTTAGCAGATGACCAAACAGAAACATAGCATTTATAAACGAAACAGGCAAGGATGTTGGAGGATACCCAGGGTAAAAGGGGTCGCAGAATTCTGAGTAATGGTATATTTTTGCATTACCTACGACCAGCCCAAGCCCTAAATTGTTATGACAGTTTCACAATTATTTTAGACAAAACTACCTCCTGTTAAACTGATTAATTGCTTTTTGAAATGAGTTCAAGCGTACTTAAGGAAGTAACAAATGTCTTTAAAAGATTAGACTTTGAAGTTAGACTAGGCTCCCATTTTCAATTCCCTACTCTGCCATTTTCTGTCAGTGTAATTTTAGGCAATTATTTAACAACTCTAAATCTCAATTTTTTTTTATCTGGGAAATGCAAACAGCCATTCTTCCTCATAAGGATAAAAAGCCAATAGAGTAAAATTTTAGTATCAAATCTGGCTCAGAGCTGATGATAAAAATGAAATGTTTTTACACTCGAATAAAATATACTAGTACTGTTTCTTTGATTAAGTTTGTTGTCGTTGCTTAGTTGCTAAGTCATGTTTGACTCTTTGTGACCCTATGGACTGTAGCCTGCCAGCCTCCTCTGTCCATGGGATTTTCCAGGCAAGATACTGGAGTGGGTTGCAATTTCCTTCTCTAGGGAGTCTTCCCAAGCCATGGATTGAACCCGAATCTCCGGTGTTTTCTGCATTGGCACATGGATTCTTTACTACTGAGCCACCTGGAAAGCCCTTGATTATGTTTAGCAGCTTTAATATGACACACAGAGAAACACAAACATACATACATACATACACCTGTACATGCATACATGTTAGTCACTCAGTCATGTCCAACTCTTTGCGACTCATGTACTGTAGCCCACCAGGCTCCTCTGTCCATGGAATTCTCCAGGCTAGAACACTGCAGAGGGTAGCCATTCCCTTCTCCAGCTGATCTTCCCAACCCAGGTCTCCTGCATTGCAGGCAGATTCTTTACCATCAGAGCCACCAAGGAATCACCACCTGACTACATACACATATACATGTAAGAGAGGCAGGACAGGAGTTATTATCACTGTTTTACGCAAGAAGATGTTGAAGGTTCAAGGATGCTAAGCAATTTGTCCAGGGTCTAATATTGACTGATACAAGCAGAAATCAAATCCAAGACTTCTGATATTCTAAGGTCTTAGAAACCTTAGATTGATGGGTAGGCTTATGAGGTTGCATTCCTCCAAGAAATGTGGGCATTCTTTCAGTGGGTCTAGAAAATCTTCATTAAGTTTTAAAGACAGAGGCAGAGTGAGTGCCAAGAATCTCTGGTTAGGAGTAGTCACACCTCAGTCGAGTCATATACATATTCCTGTATGTTAGAGTTCAGAAGGATTTCTTATTTTGCATAAGATGAAAAACGTCTTTCCCAGTTTGCAATAGGAGAGCTCCTAACACCAATTCCTCTAACTAGTAATCTTATCACTACACAATCTCTATATTATTTGTCAAATATAATGGAGAAAATAGGTCCTGCTGAAATAACTTGCCAAAAAATAACTGGCAAGACATTGAGAAATAGAGTCTAAGGGAAAAATGTTACTTGTGTTTACAATTTCACATATTTATTCCTGTATATGTTTGCCATCTTTTAAAGGAGGTTCTTGTGCATTTGTGACTGTTATTTATGGTATATTTATTCCTAACCTATAAACATTCTGCTGACAAATACAAATGTCACTTGTTCTTTATGTTATAATTTCATGCATGTTTTATAAAAATAAGAAAAGTGTATATATAATAAATCCATTTAAAATATTTTATAACATATATATCTTCCATATTAACCAGTGAATTCCTAGAACATTTGTAAAAGGCATTTATTAGTTTCTATAGATTTTAAACAAAATATATTTGAAGCATCTAAAGAATATATAACATTTTTAATAAATATGAAAATTAGTTGCTATGGCATGATTTTTATGTTGAGTGTTTTTTGCATATTTAAAATATAATTTATATTTTCAAATATAAGAACTGTAATGATATATATTCTTCAGCTTACTAACTTGCTAAATTATTGATTCATATCTACAGGAATGTATATGGGAATGCACTCATCATAATTATGAAATATGGATTTCAATTTCCTGCCCCTGAGGGCTGCAATAAAATATTTTCCAAAAATATGAAAATAATGGGAAAGGAAATTTCTCCTCTAATGCTGTATCATAGTGGAATATAGGAAAAATATGCAAGGTTACTAAAAGGAATACAATCTAGGTAAGTAGAAATTAGGCATTAGCATATTTGAAGAAAGAATATGCCATCCACCAAACTAGTTGCTTATTCAGAAAACAAAAAGGAAAATTCATAGAGGTAAACGTGAGCTGAATCCAACCAGGCATTATTTAGAAGAAAGAAACATCTCTAAGTCAAAGAATTTAGCTTGCATTGTCCCCAGAAAGATATACACCTTGTTATCTTAGCCTGAGACAGTTAAATATCTAAATTATATAACTAACAACTGAGGTTCTAAACTCAAGTTGAAAAGCAGCCTTTTGCTGTTTAATTTTCTTGTTGAATGCTTATAGGAGTCTTACCTGGCAGTATCCTATTTGGTAGTCATTTAGCTATATGTTGCTAATGACCACATGAAATGTGGCTGGTCCAAGTTGTGATGTGCAGTAAGTGTAAAGTACACTTTGAATGTCAAAGACATAGTACAAACACCTCATAAATATCTAAGTATGTTTTTGTTGATTGCATGTTAAAATTATATTTTATACGTATTGTGTGAAATAAATTATAGTGCTAAAATTTGTTTCATCTGTTTCTTCTTATTTTTCTAACATGACCTCCAGAAACATCTAAATTACATATGGGGCTCCCACTTGTGGATTGCATTATATTTATATTGGACATCACTGGTCCATACCAACAGAGAACAGTAATAACTATTCCCTACTCTGTCTATATTTTATGTTGTATGCTTGTTAAGAGGCATTCTTATTATAGATAATTGCATGGGTAGATCTGGCTATAAGGCAAGAGAAACTAATCACGTGAATTTTAGATGTTTGGTTCCTTTGCAATCAACACTTATTAAATACTTTCAAGGTAACACTTTGATTTTGAACATCAGTTTCATATACTTTTTTGGCCTGAATCTGCCAATAAGAGCAGCATCTACTCTTGGCATGCTAAGGAATCATATCTGAGTTTATACTACTAAGGGTCAAATCTTAAACTATGATATATACTATATATGATATGATATATACTATAGTATATATATACTATATACTATACTATACTATACTATATGATATGATATATACTATATATGATCTGATATATACTATAGTATATATATGCTATATATATACTATATACTATACTATATGATATGATATATACTATATATGATATGATATATACTATAGTATATATATACTATACTATACTATATACTATACTATACTATATACTATATAATATAGTATACTATGTATACTATAGTATATACTATAGAGTATACTATATAGTATATAGTATAGTATAGACTATAACTATGCCATAAATCAGACTTTTAGAAGACAGCCAGCTGCCCATTGTTGCCCAATCAGAAATCAAATCTTCTGTTTCATATGTGTTTATATGAGTATCCTATTGTTACACTTTGTTATAATTTTCTAAAATTATATAGTTTATTCTATAATTAACTTCATATTTAGTATTTTTAATAAAACTTGTGCATAAATATAGGACTTCCCCGGTGGCTCAGCTGGTAAAGAATCTGGCTGCAATGCAGGAAGCAATGCATAAATATAGTTCAAGAGTCATCTTTTTCTGTATCCCATATACATTTGCTGCTGCCAAAAGATCAGCTCTTCCTTTTAATCTTTTCACTGATTATGTTTTATTTGCCTGTTTCTCTAGATAACATGCCTATATTGCTACTTCTTCACTTTTCAGTTTTTGTCATTATCTATGGAACTTGAGATTTTGCTTTCTTTTGTGAATTTTATCCTTCTACGCATACACAGAAATAAGCTCACTCATCATGCAACTGTTTCCCATTCTGCCATCTTCCAAATAGGTATAATTTTGATGAGCTTATAATTCACAACAAAGTGGAAGCTAATGCATGTGTTTAACTTACCATCTCTAAGGGGTATTTGAGGGAGATCTTTACACTTGAAAAAAAATCAGAGTGTGAACTTAGGGGCATTACTGCTAAGTGAGAAATCAAGATTAATAGTCCACTGAGTAAGAGGCATCAATTAAAAAGAATCAAATGAGTTATATCACCCCCATATTGCTTTCTCTCACCTATTTAATTATTCATGTATGACCTTGTTAAAAGACTCAAAGTTGGAATTTTCTGCCAAAATTTTAGAAGGTGAACCTGTCAATGAAAGCTTCATGGAGGAGGTAGAGTTTGAAGGCAGTCATACCTTTCATTGAACACAGGCCAGTGAAGTGAGATGTACAGGAAGGCGGCTCTTTAGATATCAAGATCAGCAACTTTGATGATAAACTGGATGAGATATAACAGCCAGCTGGCCCTTCCCCATATCCTTTCAAAGAGAGCAAGGGCTTAGACAAGTGAAGAGTAGAGGCAAAGGGTTTTTCTGGTGAGTGTAACAATTATGGGGCAATGCATAAAAGTGGCAAAGCACAGAACATGTTCTGTAGGGGAGTGAAGAAAGGTAAAGATGTAGAAATAAAATCAAACAAGCAAAGGTGAGGAAAAGATCTGACAGAATATCAAATTCAAATTCTTGTCCAACATAGGGGTCCTTCAAACTCTTCTATAGCTTTAATATTCAGAAAGATGGGTCATTCTGATTTTTCTAAAGGCCTCCATGGGTGGAAAAATACTCTAGCAGGAACTGTGTTTTGTTTTTGTTTTTTAAAGTAGAATTTGTCTTTCTCATATTAAATTATTGAGGGCAAGTTAACAGGTACTAACACAAAATTAATACATGTGTAATATATAAGGAGATACACAGTGGAATATATAGGGAGATACACAGGAAACTGAATGTCTCTTATCCTTAGTACATTGAAGTCCAGCACACATGAAGCTCAATTAAAAGACTATAGTTTGAGAAAACTAGGGACATTTTATTAGTGAATTTTAAAATTCTATATAATTGGTAAGCATTTAATTCTGACCAAATACCGATAACTTGTGTTTTTTTTTTAATTATTAATATTATTCTTGGCTTCTCTGTGGGCCCATGACAATACAGATAGCACTCTTTAAGCATTTATTAAATGATTAGGATTTTTATTTAAAGAAAAGAAAAGGAGAGAAGGAAAAAGAAAAGGAATATTGAAGAGACCTGAATGACCATATTATCAACCAATTGAGTCTATGGCTCAAATGAAGAATGCATGCACAGTGTAATAAAACAGTCTGGCCTGCTTCCCAACCAATGACATCTTTGACCGTGTCTACTTTTTATAACAAAGCCTTAAGAAAATGAGAAATTATTCTTCTTTACAAAGAAGTTGAAGATGATGATAATAGATAATCTTCTAGCCCTCACTGTATTCCATATAATCTTGCAATTGAATGCAGAGTACATCATGAAAACGCTGGGCTGGAAGAAGCACAAGCTGGAATCAAGATTGCCAGGAGAAATATTGATAACCTCAGTTATGCAGATGACACCACCCTTATGGCAGAAAGCGAAGAAGAACTAAAGAACCTCTTGATAAAAGTGAAAGAGGAAAGTGAAAAAGTTGGCTTAAAACTCAACATTCAGAAAACTAAGGTCATGGCATCTGGTCCCATCACTTCATGGCAAAGAGATGGGGAAACAGTGGAAAAAATGACAGACTTTATTTTTGGGGGCTCCAAAATCACTGCAGATGGTGACTGTAGCCATGAAATTCAAACGTTTACTCCTTGGAAGAAAAGTTATGACTAACCTAGACAGCATATTAAAAAACAGAGACATTACTTTGCCAACAAAGTTTCATCTAGTCAAAGCTATGGTTTTTCCAGTAGTCATGTATGGATGTGAGAGTTGGACTATAAAGAAAGCTTAGTGCCAAAGAATTGATCCTTTTGAACTGTGGTGTTGGAGAAGACTCCTGAGTGTCCCTTGGACTGCAAGGAGATTCAACCAGTCCATCCTAAAGGAGATCAGTCCTGAATATTCATTGGAAGGACTGATGCTGAAGCTGAAACTCCAATACTTTGACCACCTGATGCAAATAACTGACTCATTGGAAAAGATCCTGATGCTGGGAAAGATTGAAGGTGGAAGGAGAAGGGGACGACAGAGGATGAGATGGCTGGACGGCATCACCAACTCAATGGCCATGAGTTTGAGTAAACTCTGGGAGTTGGGGATGGACAGGGAGGCCTCTAGTGCTGCAGTCCATGGGGTCACAAAGAATCGGACATGATTGAGCAACTGAACTGAACTGAACTGATACATAGCTCACATTGTATGGAACACTTGCAGAGAAATCTATCTTCTGCAAGTCTTGTTTTATTGTAAAGAACAGTAACAATTTTCAATACAGCCATTTAGTTTTAGAGTTGTTAGTATAGTGTTTGCTATGAATCGGAATAGTTGTCAAATGCAGACTGTGCTATTTGAGGGTGTATTGAGGGGAGACTTGGGAATTCTTGACATGGGCATTCATCTGGAACACTTTGGAGGAAATCTTTGACAACTTTATCTTTAGCTTTGACAACTAAAATAAAGCACATTGTTTTGATAGACAATTGCTGGATTCCATAGGCAAGTGGTCTATTTTATTATAATAGGAAAAGGATAGGTGTTAGAGCAGTCATCTTTAAAGTTTGTCTTTTTTGTTGGTACCATGGGGTTGTTTGGATAAACTAATAGGTGAATATTTGTCAGTGTGATTTTGTTTTGTTTCTTTTCCCCTTGCTTTAAGTTCAAAGTCATTAAATTAATAGTACAGAAGGAAGTCAGGATGGAATAGCTGGTTGATAAAAATCTAAGAAATGTCACTGGCCAAACAAACATTTTTCAGGGATGCATGCTTGAGTATAGTCATGGAGAGAAGGCATACTACACAAGGAGCAAATAGCTCTTCTCTTAACTTCTTTCTAGGGGCAGAACTGAACATGTGTTCTTGGATGAAAATAGCATTCTCATGCTCTAATGATTTAGGAATGATAGCTTGATACACAGTTCCAAAACCAGCAAAGTTATGAAATAAGATGAATGGAAATTGTAATTATTGAATAATGGAAATTATAATTATTGAAGCAATCCTCCTGTTGCCCAAGTCAGTAAGTGAATAGTTTTCCAAATTCAATGTTTCTTTCTCAGTACGCTTTCTCCTGCACATCTCTATGGGTCTTAGGATGTTTCTCCTCCTCCTGATTCATGGAACACATAGATTTGCCATACTTCATTATACTTGTTCTCTTCTAGAATTATGGGTAGCTTATTCTATGATTCTTTCTAGTTCTATTTACACTGCAAAATGCTTAAATAAGAATCTGTTTTGTTACAGGCAAACTGCCTTTGAGAGGCAGTTCACTGAAATATACTTAGCTACTTTAAATATACATATCTATGTATTGTGGTATAGATATCATAGATAGATGGATAGTGTATTTATATATTGTTGTTGTTCAGTTGCTAAATCGTGTCTGATTCTTTGAAACCTCATGGACTACACCACGTCAACTTCCCTGTCCTTCACTATCTCCCAGAGTTTGCTCAAACTCATGTCCATTGAGTCAACGATGACATCCACCCATCTCATCCTCTATCACACCCTCTTTCTCCTGCCCTCAATGTTTCACAGCATCAGTGTCTTTTCCAGTGAGTCAGTTCTTCCCATCAGCTGGCCAAAATATTGGAGCTTCAGCTTCAGCATCAGTCCTTCCAATGAATATTCAGGGTTGATTTTCTTTAGGATTGACCAGTTTGATCTTCTTGCTGTTCAAGGGACCCTCAAGAGTCTTCTCTAGCACCACAGTTCAAAAGCATCAATTCTTTGGCACTTAGCTTTCTTTATGGTCCAATTCTCACATCCATACATGACTACTGGAAAAAAACATAGCTTTGATATACAGACCTTTGTCACAAAGTGATGTCTCTCCTTTTTTAAATGCTGCCTAGGTTTGTCAAAGCATTCCTTCCAAGGAGCAAGCGATTTTTTAAATTTAATGGCTGAAGTCACCGTCTGCAGTGATTTTGGAGCCCAAGAAAATAAAGTCTGTCGCTGTTTCCATTTTTTCCCCCCTATCTATTTGCCATGAAGTAATGGGACCAGATGCCATGATCTTAGTTTTTTGAATGCTCAGTTTTAAGCCAGCTTTTTCACTCTCATCTTTCACTTTCATCAAGAGGCTCTTTAGTTCCCCTTCAATTTCTGCCATAAAGGAGGTGTCACCCACATATCTGAGGCTACTTATATTTCTCCCAGCAATCTTGATTCCAGCTTGTGCTTCATCCAGCCTGGCATTTAGCCTGATGTACTCTGCATATAAGTTAATTAGGCAGGGTGACAATATGCAGCCTTGCCATACTCCTTTCCCAATTTTGAACCAGCCTGTTGTACCATGTCCAGTTCAAATTGTTGCTTCTTTAGCTGCATACAGATTTCCCAGGAGACAGATAAGGTGTTCTGGTATCCTCATCTCTTTAAGGATTTTCCACAGTTTGTTGTATATACATAAATATGTACATAATATGTAAAATGCATGCATATTTTAAAACACAAGCTACTGTATAAAATATATAACACATACATAGTAGATATATATGCAAAATTTCATATATACATGCATGTGTGTGTGTGTGTGTGTGTGTGTGTGTGTGTACCCCAAATAAAATTCTATTTTGGCTTCTTTCTGAATATAGATACAAACTTGACTTGGACCCATAGTGTACTTAATCATCCTCTCCTTATCTTGCTAGTCCACCCTTACTCTTAACTGGACACACTTTAAAACTGGGTGGAATTGGAGAACTAGCTTGTTTCTTGAGAACTGCACCAAGTTTAAGTTTTCTACTATATTACTGAGCTAAGAAAATATACTTTCTGAATTCAGTGAGTAAGAACTATACACTCCATTTAAATATTTCCACCATAGCTCCCCACTTCAAAAGCAATTATTGTAACTATATAAGCTGAAATTAGTTCAGATTTTCTTGCTGAGTTATATGTATTCCTTGACAGAGCAACAATGACATTTTATGATCTGTAACAACAGAACTCTGTGGCTATTATTTGGAACCAGATGTTAAAGATCTTTCTGGATGTTTTAACTACAATGAATAAGTCTAACATCAAAGTGCCCCCTGCAGAAACACAGTGTGAGACTGAGGAGAATTGTCTTTTCCTACCATGCTTTACCTGCTAAGAGGAAATCTGTGCTAAAAGATTTTCACACAATTCTCACGTAATTCCGTTCTTGATCTTTTGTTTCAGCTGCAGGTTTTCTTTAACTTTTCCATCGCAATGTCCCCCAAAGCACAGGAGATTGAATGTGTGCCTTCAGGCGTGCAAAGGCAGAGCCTGAAGCAGCTCAACAAAAATAACTGTCTTCCAAGTCACACATTCTCACATTTTTGTCTCAAACCTTCTTGTGAAACTGGCACTCTATTCTATACTATAAAGTATCTCTTTCCTGAAAATAAATAGAAAGCTTTAAATTATTCAGTATTGAGTGAAAACGGATTATATGGACAAATTTATTGCATTTATGATAGCAAATTATCATATGAACTCAGACGTATGAATACACAAATGGGAACACAGCTTGAGTCCCCTATCTTGAGAAAGAAGTACCAATAAAATCGTTGTTAAGTGGTACTCAGAAAAAAAAAGTACTCCATCTGAATACTTCAGCAAAAATTTTATCAACAAGAATTCAAATTTTTCTTAAGCTTTTATTTTTTAATATAAAATTTATATACAATGAAAACATAGATCTTAAGCATCCATTTATGGAGTTTTATATAATAAATAGTATACCTATGCAAACCAAACTCTTACGATCTTACAGAACATTAAATTCACTCTGTGTGTATTAGTTGCTTCAATCATGTCTGACTCTTTGCAACCCCATGGACTGTAGCCAGCCAGGCTCCTCTGTCCATGGAACTCTCCAGGCAAGGATACTGGAATGGGTTGTTGTTGTTGTTCAGACACTCAGTCATATCAAATTCTCTGTGACCCCATGGACTGCAGCACACCAGGCTTTGCTGTCCTTCACTAACTCCTGGAGTTTGCTCAAACTTGTGTCCATTGAGTCAGTGATGCCATCCAACCATCTTGTCTTCTGTCATCACCTTCTTTCAGAGCTTTCAATCTTTCCCAGCATCAAGGTCTTTTCCAGTGAGTTGGCTTTTCACAACAGGTGGTCAAAGTATTGGAGCTTCAGCTTCAGCATCAGTTCTTCCAAAGAACATTCAGGGTTGACTTACTTTAGAATTGACTAGTTTGATCTCCTTGCAGTCCAAGGGACTCTCAAGAGTCTTTTCCAACACCATAGTTCAAAAACATCAGTTCCTCAGCACTCAGCTTTCTTTATGGTCCAGCTCTACCATCCATACATGACTACCATAAAAACCTAGCTTTGACTATACAGACATTTGTTGGCAAAGTATTGTCTCTGCTTTTTAATATGCTGTCTAGGTTTATCATAGCTCTTCTTCCAAGGAGCAAGTGTCTTTTAATTTCATGACTGCAGTCACCAACTGCAGTGATTTTGGAGCCCAAGGAAATGAAAGTTTGTCACCGTTTCCATTGTTTCCCCATCTATTTGCCATGAAGTGATGGGACCAGATGCCATGATCTTAGTTTTTGAATGTTGAGCTTGAAGCCAGTTTTTCATTCTCCTCTTTCATCTTCATCAAGAAGCTCTTCAGTTCCTCTTTGCTTTCTGTCATAAGGGTGGCATCATCTGCAAATCTGAGGTTATTGATATTTCTCCTGGCAATCTTGAGTCCAAATTGTGCTTCGTCCAGCCCAGCATATCATATGATGTACTCTGCACAGAAGTTAAATAAACAGGGTGACAATAGTTTGTAACCAGTCTGTTGTTTCATGTCGGGTTCTAACTGTTGCTTCTTGATCTGCGCACAGGTTTCTCAGGAGACAGGTAAGGTGGTCTGGTATTCTCGTCTCTTTAAGAATTTTTCACAGTTTGTTAGGATCCACACAGTCAAAGGCTTTAGCATAGTCAATGAAGCAGAATTAAATGTTTTGTTTTGTTTTGTTTTTTCTGGAATTCTCTTGCTTTTTCTATGATCCACCAGATGTGGCAATTTAATCTCTGGTTCCTCTGTCTTTTCAAAATCCAACTGGTACATCTGGAAGTTCTCGATTCACATACTGTTGAAGTCTGGCTGGAAGGATTTTGAGCATGAGCGTCTTCTTTCAGTTTCACTTTTCCCTTTGAACATTCTTTGCCATTGCCCTTCTTTGGGACTGGAATGAAAACTTACCTTTTGCAGTCTTTCAGTGGATATTCATTCCTTTCTCCAGGGGATTTTCCCAGACAGGAATTGAACCCGGGTTTCCTGCATTGTAGGTAGATTCTTTACTCTCTAAGCTACCAGGGAGGCTTACGTTCACTCTAATATTTCCTTATTCTCCCTTACAGTCAATCCCAAAACCAGTACACCCTGAAACAACCACTGTTCTTATTTTGTCAGTCATTATTTTGCCCATTACAGATTTTCATTATCAATCAGTTCAGTCACTCAGCCATGTCCAACTCTTTGAGACCCCATGGACTGCAGCATGCCAGACCTCCCCGTCCATCACCAACTCCTGGAGTTTACCCAAACCCATGTCCATTGAGTCAGTGATGCCATCCAGCCATCTCATCCTCTGTCGTCCCCTTCTTCTCCTGCCCCCAATCCTTCCCAGCATTAGGGTCTTTTCCAATTAGTCAACTCTTTACATGAGGTGGCCAAAGTGTTGGAGTTTCAGCTTCAACATCAGTCCTTCCAATGAACACCCAGGGCTGATCTCCTTTAGGATGGACTGGTTGGCTCTCCTTGCAGTCCAAGGGACTTTCAAGAGTCTCCTCCAACACCACAGTTCAAAAGCATCAATTCTTCGGCAGTCAGCTTTCTTTATAGTCCAACTCTCACATCCATACATGACTACTGGAAAAACTATAGCTTTGACTAGACGGACCTTTGTTGGCAAAGTAATGTCTCTGCTTTTTAATATGCTATCTAGGTTGGTCATAACCTTCCTTCCAAGGAGTAAGCGTCTTTTAATTTCATGGCTGCAATCACCATCTACAGTGATTTTGGAGCCCCAAAAATAAAGTCTGCCACTGTTTCCAGTTTCCCCATCTATTTTCCGTGAAATGATGGGACCAGATGCCATGACCTTAGTTTTCTTTTTCACTTTCCTCTTTCACTTTCATCAAGAGGCTCTTTAGTTCTTTCTGCCATAAGGGTGGTGTCATCTGCATATCTGAGGTTATTGATATTTCTCCCGGCAATCTTGATTGCAGCTTGTGCTTCATCCAGTCCAGTGTTTCTCATGGTGTACTCTGTATATAAGTTAAATATGTTAAATATACAGCCTTGACGTACTTCTTTTCCTATCTGAAACCAGTCTGTTGTTTCATGTCCAGTTGTAACTGTTGCTTCCTGACCTGGATACAGATTTCTTAAGAGGCAAGTCAGGTGGTTCAGTATTCCCATCTCTTTAAGAATTTTCCATAGAAAATTATCAATAGGGTCATTCTTTAGGGCAAAGCTTCTTACGTTTAGTGCAGTGTGCTTGTGATTCATGGAGATGTCGTGTGCATCAATGATTTGTTCCACTTTATGACTGATTAGTAGTCTATCACAACTGTAATCAGGTATATTTATGAAATATTTCTAGGAATGGGCATCTAGACCATTTTCTATTTTGGATATTGAAATAAAGCTGCTATGATCATTCTTGAACAGTATTTTTGAGGATACTCATTGTAATTTTCTCGGGTGAACCCCTGGGTGTGGAATTTCTTGGTGCAAGCAATGGTGTAAGTATGTATTCAGAAGAATTCTCAGAACATTTTTCAAAGTGTTGTGTGTTTTTGTATTCCATTAAAAATTACAAAATTGAGAGCTCTATTGTTCCAGTTGCACACCAGTGGTGTGCAATGGTATTGTCAATCTTTTTATTTTAGCCATTGTGTTGAATATACTTGTATCTTTATGCTTTTATTTGAATATACCTTATTAATAATATTATTGACATTTCTTTATGGGTTTGTTCATCATTTATAGATCTACATAAGTGAAGTGTCTCTTCCAAATCTCTTGCCTACTTTTTATTGAATTATTGTCATTTTAATGTTGAATTGTAGGAATTCTTTATATATCCTGAACAGTTGTCCTTTGTCAGAGAACTATTTTGTAAATATTGCTTCTCTCTTATAGTTTATGTATTATTTAATTACTACTATTCTTTAGTGAGCAAGATTTTAATCAAGGCTAGTTATTTGTTTTCATTTTGCTTAACTTAGACTTTTGCCTCATATCATGCATAAAAATGAACTCAAAATAGATAAAAAATCTAAATATATGAATGAAAACTCTAGTTTCAGATGGCCCAAGAACCAGTCTCACACACTATTGCACCAGGACTACCCCCTAGAACCCCCAGTGCCCTGCAGCCAGAGAAACCAGGACCTGGTTCCACCCACCAGTGGAGGAACACTAGCTCTAGGACCAGCTCAGCCTGGCAACCTTCAGGGTCAGGATCTAGGCCACACATCAACAGACTGGCACCAGTCCTAGGACCCCACGGACCCTGGCCCCATCCAGAGGGCCAACTAGTAGGCCAACACCAGCCCTGGGACACCATGGGCCCTGAAGGCAGCAACGCCTGAATCTAGACCAGTCAACAGCATGTAGACACCAGCTCTGGGACCAAAGGCCCTGAAGCCAGAAAATTCTTCCTACCAGATGATACTAGCTTCAGTACTAAGGCCTCAGCCCCACTCACCAACAAGCAGCCATTAGCTCCAAGACACCGAAAGCCCTTCATCAGAAGCCCCATGATCTAACTCCTCTCACCAGCACACTCACACTAGATCCAGGACCCTGGCCCGGCTCCATCCACGAGTGGCCAACACTAGCCCTAAGAACCTCTGCATCTCAAAGGCCAGCCACCTCATGAACTGGCTCCAACAACCAATGTCAAGCAATCTCCACACAAGACAGTACCTGGAAACAAAACGGACAGGAGTGGGTGGGTATCCATGCCTACAAGACAGCCCACAGTAGTCAGCCTTCCACAAAAGAAGGACACATGCAGGCCACATAAGGGTCATCTCTAGAGCATATAGGTCTAGAGACCAGAAGGGAGTGTGCTCCTAGAATACATAATATGTCTCCTAGAAAGGGCCACTTTTACAAATTTAGAACACATAACCAACCTACCAGTTCAGTTCAATTCAGTTCAGTCTCTCAGTCATGTCCAACTCTTTGAGACCCCATGGACTGCAGCACGCCAGGCCTCCCGGTCCATCACCAACTCCCAGAGTTTACTCAAACTCATGTTCATTGAGTCAGTGACGCCATCCAGCCATCTCATCCTCTGTCATTCCCTTCTCCTCCTGCCTTCAACTTTCCCAGCATCAGAGTCTTTTCAAATGTGTCAGCTCTTCACATCAGGTGGCCAAAGTATTGGAGTTTCAGGTTCAACATCAGTCCTACCAATGAACATCCAGGACTGATCTCCTTTAGAATGGACTCTTGCAGTCCAAGAGACTCTCAAGAGTCTTCTCCAACACCACAGTTCAAAAGCATCAATTTTTTGGTGCTAAACTTTCTTTATAGTCCAACTCTCACATCCATACATGACTACTGGAAAAACCATAGTTTAGACTAGATGGAACATTGTTGGCAAAGTGATGTCTCTGCTTTTTAATATGCTGTCTAGGTTGGTCATAAATTTCCTTCCAAGGAGTAAGTGTCTTTTAATTTTATGGTTGCAATCACCATCTGCGGTGATTTTGGGGCCCCCAAAAGTAGTCAGCCACTGTTTCCACTGTTTCCCCATCTATTTGCCATGAAATGATGGGACCTGATGCCATGATCTTAGTTTTCTGAATGTTCAGTTTTAAGCCAACTGTTTCACTTTCCTTTTTCACTTTCATCAAGAAGCTCTTCAGTTCTTCTTCACTTTCTGCCATAACGGTGGTATCATCTGCATATCTGAGGTTATTGATATTTCTCCCGGCAATCTGGATTCCAGCTTGTGCTTCATCCAGCCCAGTGTTTCTCATGATGTACTCTGCAAATAAGTTAAATAAGTAGGGTGACAATATACATCCTTGACATTTTCCTTTTCCTATTTAGAAACACTCTGTTGTCCCATGCCCAGTTCTAACTGTTGTTTCCTGACCTGCATACAGATTTCTCAGGAGGCAGGTCAGATGGTCTGATATTTCCATCTCTTGAAGAATTTTCCACAGTTTATTCTGATCCACACAGTCAAAGGCTTTGGCATAGTCAATAAAGCATACATGGATGCTTTTCTGGAACTCTCTTACTGTTTCGATGATCTGATGGATGTTGGCAATTTGATCTCTGGTTCCTCTGCCTTTTCTAAATCCAGCTTGAACATATGGAAGTTCACAGTTTACATATTGTTGAAGCCTGGCTTGGAGAATTTTCAGCATTATTTTACTAGCATATGAGTGGAATTGGGCATTAGTTTGAACATTCTTGGGCATTGCCTTTCTTTGGGATCAGAATGAAAGCTGACCTTTTCCAGTCTTGTGGCCACTGCTGCATTTTCTAAATTTGCTGGCATATTGAGTGCAGCACCTTCACAGCATCACCCTTTAGGATTTGAAATAGCTCAATAAGAATTCCATCACCTCCACTAACTTTGTTCGTAGTGATGCTTTCGAAGGTCCACTGACTTCACATTCCGGGATGTCTGGCTCTAGGTCAGTGATCACACCATCGTAATTATCTGGGTCTTGAAGATTGTTTTTCTATATTTCTTCTGTGTATTCTTGCCACCTCTTCTTCTTTTTTTTTTTAATAAATTTATATATTTTAGTTGGGGGCTAATTACTTTACAATATTGTAATAGTTTTTGCCATACATTGACATGAATCAGCCATGGGTTTACATGTGTTCCCCTTCCTGGACCCCCCACCCACCTCCCTCCCCATCCCATCCCTCTGGGTCATCCCATTGCCCTGGCCCTGAGCCCTTGTCTCATGCATCGAACATGGAATGGTGTTCTGTTTCACATATGATAATATACATGTTTCAATGCTATTCTTCCAGAACGTCCCACCCTCACCTTCTCCCTCAGAGTCCATAAAATTGTTCTACGCATCTGTGTCTCTTATTCTGTCTCGCATATAGGGTTATCGTTACCATCTTTCAAATTCCATATATATGCATTAGTATACTGTATTGTTGCTTTTCTTTCTGGCTTACTTCACTCTGTATAATGGGTTCCAATTTCATCCATCTCAGTAGAACCGATTCAAATGTATTTTTTTTAATGGCTGAGTAATATTCCATTGTGTATATGTACCACAGCTTCCTTATCCATTCGTCTGCTGATGGACGTCTAGGTTGCTTCCATGTCCTGGCTATTGTAAACAGTGCTGCGATGAACACTGGGGTACACGCGTCTCTTTCAATTCTGGTTTCCTCGGTGTATATGCCCAGCAGTGGGATTACTGGGTCATATGGCAGTTCTATTCCCAGTTTTTTAAGGAATCTCCACACTGTTCTCCATAGTGGCTGTACTAGTTTGCATCCCCACCAACAGTGTAAGAGGGTTCCCTTTTCTCCACACCCTCTCCAGCATTTATTGCTTGTAGACTTTTGGATAGCAGCCATTCTGACTGGTGTGAAATGATACCTCATTGTGGTTTTGATTTGCATTTCTCTAATAATGAGTGATGTTGAGCATCTTTTCATGTGTTTGTTAGCCATCTGTATGTCTTCTTTGGAGAAATGTCTGTTTAGTTCTTTGGCCCATTTTTTTATTGGGTCGTTTATTTTTCTGGAATTCAGCTGCAGAAGTTGCTTGTATATTTTTGAGATTAATTGTTTGTCTGTTGCTTCATTTGCTATTATTTTCTCCCATTCTGAAGGCTGTCTTTTCACCTTGTTTATAGTTTCCTTTGTTGTGCAAAAGCTTTTAATTTTAATTAGGTCCCATTTGTTTATTTTTGCTTTTATTTCCAATATTCTGGGAGGTGGGTCATGGAGGATCCTGCTGTGATTTATGTCGGAGAGTGTTTTGCCTATGTTTTCCTCTAGGAGTTTTATTGTTTCTGGTCTTACGTTTAGATCTTTAATCCATTTTGAGTTTATTTTTGTGTACGGTGTTAGGAAGTGTTCTAGTTTCATTCTTTTACAAGTGGTTGACCAGTTTTCCCAGCACCACTTGTTAAAGAGATTGTCTTTTCTCCATTGTATATTCTTGCCTCCTTTGTCGAAGGTGTCCATAGGTGCGTGGGTTTATCTCTGGGCTTTCTATTTTGTTCCATTGATCTATATTTCTATCTTTGTGCCAGTACCATACTGTCTTGATGACTGTGGCTTTGTAGTAGAGCCTGAAGTCAGGCAGGTTGATTCGTCCAGTTCCATTCTTCTTCCTCAAGATTGCTTTGGCTATTCGAGGTTTCTTATATTTCCATACAAATTGTGAGATGATTTGTTCTAGTTCTGTGAAAAATACCATTGGTAGCTTGATAGGGATTGCATTGAATCTATAGATTGCTTTGGGCAGTATACTCATTTTCACTATATTAATTCTTCCAATCCATGAACACAGTATATTTCTCCATCTGTTTGTGTCCTCTTTGATTTCTTTCATCAGTGTTTTATAGTTTTCTATATATAAGTCTTTTGTTTCTTTAGGTAGATATATTCCTAACTATTTTATTCTTTTTGTTGCAGTGGTGAATGGTATTGTTTCCTTAATTTCTCTTTCTGTTTTCTCATTATTGGAGTATAGGAATGCAAGGGATTTCTGTGTGTTAATTTTATATCCTGCAACATTACTATATTCATTGATTAACTCTAGTAATTTTCTAGTAGAGTCTTTAGGGTTTTCTATGTAGAGGATCATGTCATCTGCAAACAGTGAGAGTTTTACTTCTTCTTTTCCTATCTGTATTCCTTTTATTTCTTTTTCAGCTCTGATTGCTGTGGCCAAAAGAAACAAAAGAGACCATAGCAAAAATCAACAAAACTAAAAGCTGGTTTTTCGAGAAGATAAACAAAATTGACAAGCCATTAGCCAGACTCATCAAGAAACAAAGGGAGAAGAATCAGATCAACAAAATTAGAAATGAAAATGGAGAGATCACAACAGATTCCACAGAAATACAAAGGATCATAAGAGACTACTACCAACAGCTATATGCCAATAAAATGGACAACTTGGAAGAAATGGACAAATTCTTAGAAAAGTATAACTTTCCAAAACTGAACCAGGAAGAAATAGAAGATCTTAACAGACCCATCACAAGCACAGAAATCGAAACTGTAATCAGAAATCTTCCAGCAAACAAAAGCCCAGGACCAGACGGCTTCACAGTGGAATTCTACCAAAAATTTAGAGAAGAGCTAACACCTATCCTACTCAAACTCTTCCAGAAAATTGCAGAAGATGGTAAACTTGCAAACTCATTCTATGAGGCCACCATCACCCTAATTCCAAAACCAGACAAAGATGTCACAAAAAAGGAAAACTACAGGCCAATATCACTGATGAACATAGATGCAAAAATCCTTAATAAAATTCTAGCAAACAGAATCCAACATCATATTAAAAAGATCATACATCATGACCAAGTGGGCTTTATCCCAGGAATGCAAGGTTTTTTTAACATCCGCAAATCAATCAATGTAATACACCACATTAACAAATTGAAAGAAAAAAACCATATGGTTATCTCAATAGATGCAGAAAAAGCCTTTGACAAAATTCAGCATCCATTTATGATAAAAAACCCTCCAGAAAGCAGGAATAGAAGGAACATATCTCAACATAATAAAAGCTATATATGACAAATCCACAGCAAACATTATCCTCAATGGTGAAAAATTGAAAGCATTTCCCCTAAAGTCAGGAACAAGGCAAGGATGCCCACTTTCACCACTACTATTCAACATAGTTTTGGAAGTTTTGGCCACCTCTTCTTAATGTCTTTTTCTTCTGTTAGGTCCATACCATTTCTGTTCTTTATCAAGCCCATCTTTGCATGAAACTTTCCCTTGATATCTCTAATTTTCTTGAAGATATCTCTAGTCTTTCTAACTCTATCGTTTTTCTTCATCTTTGCACTGATCACTGAGGAAGGCTTTCTTATCTCTCCTTGCTCTCTTTGGAATTCTGCATTCAAATGGGTATATCTTTCCTTTTCTCCTTTGCTTTTCACTCCTCTTCTTTTCCCAGCTATTTGTAAGGTCTCCTGAGACAACTCTTTTGCTTTTTTTGCATTTCTTTTTCTTGGGGGTGGTCTTTCTCCCTGTCTCCTGTACAATGTCATGAACCTCCTTCCATAGTTCATCAGGCACTCTGTCTATAACATCTAGCCCCTTAAATTTATTTCTTACTTCCACTGTATAATCATAAGGGATTTGATTTAGGATATGCCTGAATGGTTTAGTAGTTTTCCCTACTCTTCAATTTAAGTCTGAATTTGACAATATGGAGTTCGTGACCTAAGCCACAGCCAGCTCCTGGTCTTGTTTTTGCTGACTGTATAGTGCTTCTCAACCTTTGGCTGCAAAGAATATAATCAACTTGATTTTAGTCTTCACCATCTGTTGATGTCCATGTGTAAAGTCTTCTCTTGTGTTTTTGGAAGAAGTTGTTTGCTATGACAAGTGCGTTCTCTTGGCAAAACTCTATTAGCCCTTGCCCTGCTTCATTCTGTACTCCAAGGCCAAGCCTACCAGATAGATAAAAATAAAAGCAGGAAATTATGCAAAATGAGGCAACAGAGAAACATGTTCCAAATGAAGTGACAAGATAAAACCCCCAAAGAAGAACTGAGTAAAGTGGACATAGGCAATCTACCTAATAAAGAGCTCAAAGTAATGATTGTAAATATATTCAAAGAACTCATCAAAATATAAAGGAAGAAAACAAAAGAAACAAGAAACAAACAAACAAACAAAAGAACTACAAAACACCCCCAAAATGGCAATGCCTATCAATAATTACTTTAATTGTAAGTGAGTTAAACACTCCAATCAAAACACATAAAGTAGCTAGTGAATTAAATAAACAAAGAAAAAACCCATATATATGCTGCCTATAGTCATATCAAGCTCTTTTGGGACCCCATTAGGCTATAGCCCACCAGACTTCTTTATGCATGGAAAATTCCAGTTAAGAATACGAGAGTGGGTTGTCATTTCCTTCTCCAGGGGATCTTCCCAATCCAGGGATCAAACCTATGTCTCCTGCAGTGGCAGGAAGATTGCTTACCACTGAGGCACCTGGGAAAAACAATAACAATATATAAATGGCAGAATATTACTCAGCTGTAAAAAAGAATGAAATCATGCCATTTGCAAGAGCATGGATACACTGAGAGGGTATTAAGTGAAATAAGTGAGATAAGTCAGAGAGAGAAAAACAAATACTGTATGTATGTATATATGATTTCACTTATATGTGGTAACTAAACAAACAAAACAAATGAACAAACATAACAAAACAGAAACCACTCATAGAGGACAAACAAGTACTTGCCATTGGGGAGAAGGATAGAGGGAGGCAAAATGGGTGAGGTACAAAGTCACAGGTATGAAATGAACAATATGGGGAAGATAGTCAATAATCATGTAGTATCTTTATATGGTAACATTTGGTAACTAAATTTATTATAGTGATTGGTTTGAAAAGTATATAATATCCAATTACTATGTTGTATACCAGGAACTAACATAATTTTTTGGTCAATTATACTTCAAAAACAAGAAACAAATTCACAGAAAAAGAAATAATATTTGTGGTTACCAGAGGAGGGGGAACTGGATAAAATAGTGAAAAGTCATTTTCTTATAGATATGGGTGCCACTAATTATTCTACCATTATGAGAAAAGCCAACTCATTGGAAGAGACCCTGATGCTGGGAAAGATGGAAGGCAAAAGGAAAAGAGGATGACAGAGGATGAGATGGTTGGATGGCATCACTGAATCAATGGACATGTGTTTGAACAAGCTTCAGGAGATGATGAAGGACAGGGAAGACCAGGGTGACTGTAATCCATAGGGTCACAAAGAGTTGAACATGACTTAGAGACTGAACAACAACAGCAATTCTACCATATATCCCACTACTATAGAAGAGCAGATTCCTTGGACTTCTGCTTGAGTGGTATGAAATTCCAGTAATTCCAAATTCTTCTCCATATCTCAGCCTCTAACTGTCCCTCTGTGACCACTAATAGAAGAACATTTCTTTCTTTTCTATGAAAATAGCCTATCAACTTTATTATTAAATGTTATAGATATTTACTCTGTAACTACAACTGTTAAATAAAATATTTAGCTGAAATATTATATTCAGTGTTCTCAGAAAAAACCTTATCTCTGATCATTTTCTAGCTGATATTTTGATATTTGTTCTCCTATAGCAAATATTCAAATAATAATTGATAAGTAATTTAGAGCTTGGTAAAATTCTAATATATTTATGAGCAAATGAATCTACTAATATTGTAAAATAATAGATGCTGAGCCAGTCAGACTCCAGGTTAACATTTATAAACCATTACCTACTATTTGTCAATAATAAATTAAAATTGAAGCTTGAGGAATACATAGGCTTATCATGATTATTTTTATGGAAAATGAAAATAATCATCCCTTGCATTGTTCTTTTCAAGATTAGTTTTACTTATAACCAAATGATCGAGATTATAGGTTTTTTTGAGATTTTCAAGCAATAAGTAAAATATGTATCCTTTAAATTTCTGACCCTGGAAAAGTAAATGGTAATTCACTATAGTATTCTTGCCTGGAGAATCCCATGGACAGAGGAGCCAGACAGGCTACAGTTCATGGAGTCGCAAAGAGTTGGACAGGACTGAGTGACTAAGCAAGCACACACATGAACATTTCTGAAGTGCCTAATCCAAACACAAATCTTCACTTAGCATCTTTGCTTAAATGTTCCACTGTGATAGATGTTTTTGACATTCTTTGTGCCCTATTGTATAAAGATAATCAATAATTATTTGTCTTCACTTGGGAAAACTTATGCACTAAGACAACGTCTTAAAGCTTTACTGAGAGATCATCTTATTTCCTACTTCTTTTGAGAATATAAACTTTCTAATTCTCCTTCAAACTAATTCTTAATTCCTCAGCATTTTATTGTTTTTGATTCAATTATGGATGGAAGTTTTCTTTATTTCCTTTATAGGGATATTTTATTGTCAGTGTTTACAGACATGTATCTGGTTTCTGAATATTGATTTTATTTCTTACAACTTTACTAAATTTGTTGATTAGTTTCAATAGTTTTGGGGTTGAGTCTTTTAGTTAATATTTTTGGTATATAAGATCATATTATCTATAAATAACAATTTTGTTTTCCTCTCCAATTTGGATGTCTTTTATTTCTTTGTCTTCCCCAATTTGCTCTGTGTGTTAATTCCAGTACTATGCTGAATAAAAGTGGTGAGAGTGTGCATCTTTCCTTTCTCATGATCTTGTAGGTAAGGGTTTTAACTTTTCAGTGTTGAGTATGATATTAGCTATTATTACCTAAGGATAAATTATTGACTACTTAAAATTATGCAAAACTTTAAAAAAAAGAACATAGATTATTATAAACTCACTAGTTTTCTGAACTAGTGACTGTGTTACAAGTTTTGTTGCATGGAGTTCAGAGGTCAACAGTACCTTCAATAATCTCAAAATCTCTCCTCAGAAACATTTGTACTATGCTTTCCTGGTTAACAAAAACAACTCTTTTTTTTTTTTTTTTTTTAATAAATTTATTTATTTTAGTTGGGGGCTAATTACCTTACAATATTGCAATAGTTTTTGCCATACATTGACATGAATCAGCCATGGGTTTACATGTGTTCCCCTTCCTGGACCCCCCACCCACCTCCCTCCCCATCCCATCCTTCTGGATCATCCCATTGCCCCGGCCCTGAGCCCTTGTCACATGCATCGAACATGGAATGGTGTTCTGTTTCACATATGATAATATACATGTTTCAATGCTATTCTCCCAGAACGTCCCACCCTCACCTTCTCCCTCAGAGTCCATAAAATTGTTCCATGCATCTGTGTCTCTTATTCGGTCTCGCATATAGGGTTATCGTTACCATCTTTCAAATTCCATATATATGCATTAGTATACTGTATTGTTGCTTTTCTTTCTGGCTTACTTCACTCTGTATAATGGGTTCCAATTTCATCCATCTCAGTAGAACCGATTCAAATGTATTTTTTTTAATGGCTGAGTAATATTCCATTGTGTATATGTACCACAGCTTCCTTATCCATTCGTCTGCTGATGGACATCTAGGTTGCTTCCATGTCCTGGCTATTGTAAACAGTGCTGCGATGAACATTGGGGTACACGCGTCTCTTTCAATTCTGGTTTCCTCGGTGTATATGCCCAGCAGTGGGATTGCTGGGTCATATGGCAGTTCTATTCCCAGTTTTTTAAGGAATCTCCACACTGTTCTCCATAGTGGCTGTACTAGTTTGCATCCCCACCAACAGTGTAAGAGGGTTCCCTTTTCTCCACACCCTCTCCAGCATTTATTGCTTGTAGACTTTTGGATAGCAGCCATTCTGACTGGTGTGAAATGATACCTCATCGTGGTTTTGATTTGCATTTCTCTAATAATGAGTGATGTTGAGCATCTTTTCATGTGTTTGTTAGCCATCTGTATGTCTTCTTTGGAGAAATGTCTGTTTAGTTCTTTGGCCCATTTTTTTATTGGGTCGTTTATTTTTCTGGAATTCAGCTGCAGAAGTTGCTTGTATATTTTTGATATTAATTGTTTGTCTGTTGCTTCATTTGCTATTATTTTCTCCCATTCTGAAGGCTGTCTTTTCACCTTGTTTATAGTTTCCTTTGTTGTGCAAAAGCTTTTAATTTTAATTAGGTCCCATTTGTTTATTTTTGCTTTTATTTCCAATATTCTGGGAGGTGGGTCATGGAGGATCCTGCTGTGATTTATGTCGGAGAGTGTTTTGCCTATGTTTTCCTCTAGGAGTTTTATTGTTTCTGGTCTTACGTTTAGATCTTTAATCCATTTTGAGTTTATTTTTGTGTACGGTGTTAGGAAGTGTTCTAGTTTCATTCTTTTACAAGTGGTTGACCAGTTTTCCCAGCACCCCTTGTTAAAGAGATTGTCTTTTCTCCATTGTATATTCTTGCCTCCTTTGTCGAAGATAAGGTGTCCATAGGTGCGTGGGTTTATCTCTGGGCTTTCTATTTTGTTCCATTGATCTATATTTCTATCTTTGTGCCAGTACCATACTGTCTTGATGACTGTGGCTTTGTAGTAGAGCCTGAAGTCAGGCAGGTTGATTCCTCCAGTTCCATTCTTCTTCCTCAAGATTGCTTTGGCTATTCGAGGTTTCTTATATTTCCATACAAATTGTGAGATGATTTGTTCCAGTTCTGTGAAAAATACCATTGGTAGCTTGATAGGGATTGCATTGAATCTATAGATTGCTTTGGGTAGTATACTCATTTTCACTATATTAATTCTTCCAATCCATGAACACAGTATATTTCTCCATCTGTTTGTGTCCTCTTTGATTTCTTTCATCAGTGTTTTATAGTTTTCTATATATAAGTCTTTTGTTTCTTTAGGTAGATATATTCCTAAATATTTTATTCTTTTTGTTGCAATGGTGAACGGTATTGTTTCCTTAATTTCTTTCTGTTTTCTCATTATTGGAGTATAGGAATGCAAGGGATTTCTGTGTGTTAATTTTATATCCTGCAACATTACTATATTCATTGATCAACTCTAGTAATTTTCTAGTAGAGTCTTTAGGGTTTTCTATGTAGAGGATCATGTCATCTGCAAACAGTGAGAGTTTTACTTCTTCTTTTCCTATCTGGATTCCTTTTATTTCTTTTTCAGCTCTGATTGCTGTGGCCAAAACTTCCAAAACTATGTTGAATAGTAGTAGTGAAAGTGGGCATCCTTGCCTTGTTCCTGACTTTAGGGGAAATGCTTTCAATTTTTCACCATTGAGGATAATGTTTGCTGTGGGTTTGTCATATATAGCTTTTATTATGTTGAGATATGTTCCTTCTATTCCTGCTTTCTGGAGGGTTTTAATCATAAATGGATGCTGAATTTTGTCAAAGGCTTTTTCTGCATCTATTGAGATAACCATATGGTTTTTTTCTTTCAATTTGTTAATGTGGTGTATTACATTGATTGATTTGCGGATGTTAAAAAAACCTTGCATTCCTGGGATAAAGCCCACTTGGTCATGATGTATGATCTTTTTAATATGATGTTGGATTCTGTTTGCTAGAATTTTATTAAGGATTTTTGCATCTATGTTCATCAGTGATATTGGCCTGTAGTTTTCCTTTTTTGTGACATCTTTGTCTGGTTTTGGAATTAGGGTGATGGTGGCCTCATAGAACGAGTTTGCAAGTTTACCATCTTCTGCAATTTTCTGGAAGAGTTTGAGTAGGATAGGTGTTAGCTCTTCTCTAAATTTTTGGTAGAATTCCACTGTGAAGCCGTCTGGTCCTGGGCTTTTGTTTGCTGGAAGATTTCTGATTACAGTTTCGATTTCTGTGCTTGTGATGGGTCTGTTAAGATCTTCTATTTCTTCCTGGTTCAGTTTTGGAAAGTTATACTTTTCTAAGAATTTGTCCATTTCTTCCAAGTTGTCCATTTTATTGGCATATAGCTGTTGGTAGTAGTCTCTTATGATCCTTTGTATTTCTGTGGAGTCTGTTGTGATCTCTCCATTTTCATTTCTAATTTTGTTGATCTGATTCTTCTCTCTTTGTTTCTTGATGAGTCTGGCTAATGGCTTATCAATTTTGTTTATCTTCTCGAAAAACCAGCTTTTAGTTTTGTTGATTTTTGCTATGGTCTCTTTTGTTTCTTTTGCATTTATTTCTGCCCTAATTTTTAAGATTTCTTTCCTTCTACTGACCCTGGGGTTTTTCATTTCTTCCTTCTCTAGTTGCTTTAGGTGTAGAGTTAGTTGATTTATTTGATTTTTTTCTTGTTTCTTGAGGTACGCCTGTATTGCTATGAACCTTCCCCTTAGTATTGCTTTTACAGTGTCCCATAGGTTTTGGGTTGTTGTGTTTTCATTTTCATTCGTTTCCATGCATAATTTTATTTCTTTTTTGATTTCTTCTGTGATTTGTTGGTTATTCAGAAGCGTGTTGTTTAGCCTCCATATGTTGGAACTTTTAATAGTTTTTTTCCTGTAATTGAGGTCTAATCTTACTGCATTGTGGTCAGAGAAGATGGCTGGGATGATTTCAATTTTTTTGAATTTACCAAGGCTAGATTTATGGCCCAGGATGTGATCTATCCTGGAGAAAGTTCCATGTGCACTTGAGAAAAAGGTAAAATTGATTGTTTTGGGGTGGAAACTCCTGTAAATATCAATTAAATCTAATTTGTCTATTGTATCATTTAAAGTTTGTGTTTCCTTATTAATTTTCTGTTTAGTTGATCTATCTATATGCGTGAGTGGAGTATTAAAGTCTCCCACTATTATTGTGTTATTGTTAATTTCCCCTTCCATACTTGTTAGTATTTGACTTATATATTGTGGTGCTCCTATGTTGGGTGCATATATATTTATGATTGTTACGTCTTCTTCTTGAATTGATCCTTTGATCTTTATGTAGTATCCTTCTTTGTCCCTTTTCACATCCTTTATTTTAAAGTCTATTTTATCTGAAATGAGTATTGCGACTCCTGCTTTCTTTTGGTCTCCGTTTGCATGGAATATGTTTTTCCATCCTTTCACTTTCAGCCTGTGTGTGTCTCTAGTTTTGAGGTGGGTCTCTTGTAGACAGCATATATAGGGGTCTTGTTTTTGTATCCATTCAGCAAGACTTTGTCTTTTGGTTGGGGCATTCAACCCATTTACATTTAAGGTAATTATTGATAAGTATGATCCCGTTGCCATTTACTTTGTTGTTTTGAGTTCGTGTTGAAACATCCTTTCTGTGTTTCCTGTTTAGAGAAGATCCTTTAGCATTTGCTGGAGAGCTGGTTTGGTGGTGCTGAATTCCCTCAGCTCTTGCTTGTCTGTAAAGCTTTTGAATTCTCCTTCATATCTGAATGAGATCCTTGCTGGGTACAGTAATCTGGGTTGTAGATTATTCTCTTTCATTACTTTAAGTATGTCCTGCCATTCCCTTCTAGCCTGAAGGGTTTCTATTGAAAGATCAGCTGTTATCCTTATGGGGATCCCCTTGTGTGTTATTTGTTGTTTTTCCCTTGCTGCTTTTAATATTTGTTCTTTGTGTTTCATCTTTGTTAATTTGATTAATATGTGTCTTGGGGTGTTTCGCCTTGGGTTTATCCTGTTTGGAACTCTCTGGGTTTCTTGGACTTCTGTGACTATTTCTTTCCTCAATTTAGGGAAATTCTCAACTATTATCTCCTCGAGTATTTTTTCATGGCCTTTCCTTTTATCTTCTTCTTCTGGGACTCCTATGATTCGAATGTTGGGGCGTTTCATATTGTCCCAGAGGTCCCGGAGGTTTTCCTCATTTCTTTTGATTCTTTTTTCTTTTTTCCTCTCTGCTTCGTTTATTTCCATCATTCTATCTTCTACCTCACTTATCCTATCTTCTGCCTCCGTTATTCTACTGTTGGTTCCCTCCAGAGTGTCTTTTATCTCCTTTATTTCATTATTCATTCTATATTGATTCCTTTTTATTTCTTCTAAGTCCTTGATAAACATTTCTTGCATCTTCTCAATCTTTGTCTCCAGGCTATTTATCTGTAACTCCATTTTGCTTTCAAGATTTTGGATCATTTTTATTATCCTTATTCTAAATTCTTTTTCAGATAGATTCCCTATCTCCTCCTCTTTTGTTTGGCTTTGTGGGCATTTCTCATTTTCCTTTACTTGCTGAGTATTTCTCTGCCTTTTCATCTTGTTTAGATTGCTGTGTTAGGCGTGGCCCTTCTGTATTCTGGTAGTATGAAGTTCCACTTTGTTGTGGAGGTTCCTCACTGCGGTTGGGGTTGGACAGGTGGCTTGTCAAGGCTTCCTGGTTGGGGGAGCTTGTGTCGGTGTTCTGGTGGGTGGAGCTGGATTTCTGCTCTCTAGAGTGCAATGGAGTGACCAGTATTAATTTTTGAGATGTCTATGGATTTGGTGTGCCTCTGGGCAGCCTGTATATTGATGCTCAGGTCTATGTTCCTGCGTTGCTGGAGAATTTGCGTGGTATGTCTTGCTCTGGAACTTATTGTCTCTTGGGTGGAGCTTGGTTTCAGTGAATTTATGGAGGCTATTGGATGGTCTCTTATTAATTAATGTTTCCCCTGGCTTTCAGTCTTATTCTTGCAGTAGCCTGAAGACTTCTCCTTCCATACAGCCTCAATAATAAAACTTTTAGGTTAATGGTGAAAAGATTCTCCACAGTGAGGGATACCCAGAAAGGTTCACTGAGTTACATGGAGAGATGAGGTGGGGGGGGGGGGTTGAGGTGACCAGGAGGGGAAGAGGGGAATTCAAATGTGGAGAGAGCAATCTAGCCAGTAAGCACTTCCCTCTGTGCTTTCCACAGTTTGGAACCCTCAGAGTGATTCACAGAGATACATAGAGAGGGGGGAGGAAGGTAACAGAGGTGAGCATGAGTAGAAAGGGAGGAATTAAGAGGGGAGAGAGAGATCTGGGCAGTATCCTGTTCCTGAAGTGTTCTCCAGTACCCAGAACACCCTCAGAGATTCACAGAATTGGGTTGAGAAGAGAAGGAGGAGGGTGGGAGATAGAGGTTCCCTGAGGTAGAAGAAAGAGCATCAATAGGGGGAGAGAGTGATCAGGCCAGTGATCACACTCCTGAGTAAAAATGGGTCCTAAAGATTGGGTTCTTAAATGTACAAAGTTGATATGAAATATGTAAAACAAAGATTAAAAATCTAGAGTAGAGGTTAGACTCTTATAAAACTTACAATCTAAAAAAAAAAAAAAAAGAAAAAAGGAAACAGTGTAAAAAGAAAAAAAAAACAGTAAAACAGTAAAAAAAGAAACAGTAAAAAAATGTAGAACAGGAAAAAAAACATTAAAAAAAAGAAAACACAAAAGGTATAAGATATATGTATGTAGTTTGCTTCAAAAATAGGGTTTTTTTTTTTGCAAGTTAATAGTGGGTTATGAAAATGAAAGTTAAAGGTGTAATAGAGGACTTGAAGAAAAAGGAAAGAAGAGAAAAAAAACTTTTTTTTTAATTAAAAAAAATAATAATAATAATAGTAAAAAATACATATATCCCGGACTTTCTCTGGAGCTGTTGTGAGCAGTGTGGGATCTGCTCAGTTTTAGATAGATCCTTATTCCTGCTTATACTTTTCAAGATCTATAGGTCCTTTTCAATGCAGTCGGTATTAACTACAGGGATCTTAATCTGTTGGCCTGTCCCTTCCAAAGCGCTTCCCTCTGTTTATTTGGCTTCTGTTTGGAGATCTCTTCAGTATCTAATTTCCGCCCTGCAACAAAGCAGTGGAGGTGATCTCTTTAGGTTCGCTTGTTCAATCGTGCTGTGGGGAGGAAGGAACACTGCAATTCTGGCGTGTGTGTGGTAAGCTCGCAGTGTCTCAGCCGCACTGGGTTCGCCCCCGCTCACGGCGTGTGTGCTTTCCCCGTCTACCCTGCTCAGGCTTCAGGTTACTCGGCCGGGGAGCGGGCCCTGAGCTGCGTGCACTTCCCAGGTCTAAGCCGCTCAGGTTCAGGCTCCCGGTTACTCCACAAAGGCGCAGACTCGGTTTCGCCCGCGGCTTGTGCCGTTCCCGGTCGGAGCTGCCCAGGCAGCTAGGAGTTTGGCGAGGGCGCTCTCCCCTGTTGGGGCGGTGCGGCTTATCACCTCCCTGGTCCCCGCCTCGGTTTATGGGCGCGCCCGGCTCCGGTGTGCTTTGTGTCGGTTCTGGGGAGCTGGTCTCTGGCTGCGACCCTCCCGGCGGCTGTCGACCCTCCGGGATCTCAGGCAGTCTTTGCTTAGAAACTGGGAGCCTGTTTGCAGTTTGGTAGGGGGTGCCCTCTCTGGAGTGGAATTTGCCCCTTTCCGGCTCTGGCGGGCCCCGCCTGCCCGCTGTGTCCGGCGGGGGATGGGGCGGTCCGCAGCCGGCTAGCTCTCCTCTGGTATCGCTCAGTCCTTTGTTCTGTGAGCGGGCCGGCAGTGCCTTAGAGTTGGGCTTTTCGCGGGATAGTTCTCTCTCTCTCTCGCTGGCCCACAGTTTAGGTTACTATCTCACGTTAGCTCCCTCAGATTGCCCTCGGGGCACTCGGGCCCGGTCCTTACCCTAGGCAATGCCGCCCGCTCCTCTCCGTTCAGCCCCCACTTGCTGGTGGCGGATGATGCGAGCGTCTGGGGTTCTTTGCTGGGAGTTGCTTTAGGCACGTAATCTGTGGATTTTATTTATTTTTTCCTCCCAGTTACGTTGCCCTCCGAGATAAAAAATCCTCCCCCACACCCGCCGGTGAGAGGGTTTCCTGGTGCTTGGAAATTCCTCCTCTTTTACGACTCCCTCCCCGGGACGGGTCTCCGTCCCTAACTCTTTTGTCTCTCTTTTTATCTTTTATAATTTCTCCTACCTCTTTTGAAGATAATGCGCAGTTTTTGTGGAAGCCTGACGTCCTCAGCCAGCCTTCAGAAGTAGTTTTGTGAAGTTTGGTCAGCGTTCAGATGTTCTTTCGATAAATTTGTGGAGGAGAGAGTGGTCTCCCCGTCCTATTCCTCCGCCATCTTAGCCCCGCCCCCCCAAAAACAACTCTTAATAGTGAGAAACGAAGAACTCATCCCTGAAAATCAGGGACAACTCAAAAATATCCCCTCTAACTACTGCTTTTCAACATCATATTGGAATCCTAGTTAATGTAATAAGACAAGAAAAGGAAATTAAAGGATTCAGATTGAGAAAGAAGAAATAAACGCTTTGCTGCAGATGATATGATCATTTTTTAAATAAAGTCTTTAAAAATTGGCAGAACAATTGAAAGATGGTAACGATAACCCTATATGCGAGACAGAATAAGAGACACAGATGCATAGAACAATTTTATGGACTCTGAGGGAGAAGGTGAGGGTGGGACGTTCTGGGAGAATAGCATTGAAACATGTATATTATCATATGTGAAACAGAACACCATTCCATGTTCGATGCATGAGACAAGGGCTCAGGGCCGGGGCAATGGGATGACCCAGAGGGATGGGATGGGGAGGGAGGTGGGTGGGGGATCCAGGAAGGGGAACACATGTAAACCCATGGCTGATTCATGTCAATGTATGGCAAAAACTATTACAATATTGTAAAGTAATTAGCCCCCAACTAAAATAAATAAATTTATTAAAAAAAAAAAATTGGCAGAACATCCCTATCCTGGAACTAATAAGTTACTATAGAAAAATTGCAGGATACAAGATTAATATACTAAAGTCAGTTACCTTTCTATATAATAGCAGTACATAACACTATTACAATTGCACACCTAAATGAAATATTTTGGTATGAATCTAACAAAATATGCATAAGATTTATATGAAGAAAATTATAAAACTTTGATGGAAGAATTCAAAGAACTAAATGAACAGAGAAATATTCCATGTTCATGAAAATTCAGGAAGACTCAATAATGTCAACATGTCAGTTCTTCCCAACTTGATATGGCTTTTGGATGGTAGTAACACTAAACACAGGGAATGTCTAGTGATTAAATGTAAATATACTTAAATATTGATTAGAATAATAACAGCCTGCATTTATTTGCAAAATTTTTATACTATTTTATAAAAAAGAAATACTTTATTTATAGGAAAATGTTATTTAATAGTCTTTATTATAGAATCTAAAGAAATTATTAAACACTTTAAAGGAATTGTCTTCAAAATTCCCAGAACATTAGACAGTTAAGCATATAAAAAAAAAAAGTCTGCATGCTAGTGTTAAAACATTAAAATCTTTAACATTCTAATTGCTGCTGTATCTTGAAGAGTATATACAATGTGTGTGTGTGTGTGTGTGTGTGTGTGTGTTTTCAGAAATAAACTCTCAAAGGACAGTGTCAATCCACCATAACACTTTTATTCACAATTCACTAATTCTGAATTTTTTTTTATTTTATGCTTCTAAGAGATGTCACATATTACATATCACTTTTGACATTTTAGTTTTTCTTGGAATGTTTAGAAATATTTTGTGTGGTCACACCATTAAGAAACAGTTTACACCAAGAAAATAGCAGATCAACACTTTAAATCAATGCAAATGTTCTCCCTCACTTAGAGACTAATGTGTTACAATACATCCCACATGCCAATCAGAATAAAACCAAGGAAACAATTTGTTAATGTTACTACTTTTCTAATTTGACTCAAACTGAACAGTAGTCATTTCAATCATTTCTCCATTCAGTCAATAGTATTGAGTATTGATATTTGTGTGAGGAAAAGTACCAAGCACTGGACATAAAATAATGATCATACAGACAAGGTTTCTAATTCAATGGAGACAAAGAAAATTAAATAAAATAAACGAAAGAATTTCAAAATGTAATTCATTATAGAAAGAAATATACCAAGAGTGAGATTAATAAATAATAAACATGTGTGGGGGGAGGGAGTGGATGTACTTTATAAAGAGTAGCTTGGCAAGACATGTGAGAAACATAAAACTCCCAGTGGATGTGGGACAAACTGGTGAATGAATCCTAGACTTCTTGGGAAATACCACAATTTGGAAGTAATGAAGCTCAGAAATCTGCTAAATTTTTCAAGGTCATCAACCTAATAAATGAATGATAGAAGCAGAATTTAACTTTAGGGGATTTTTTTTAAGTCTGCATTATTATTATTATTATTACTTTTTATCCTGCCCTGCACAGCTTATGGGATGTTAGCTTCCCTGCCCTGTGCAGTGAAAGCATGAAGTTCTAACCACTAGACCACCAGGGAATTCCCTAACATGGGATTTTGTCTCCAATTGCCACATAAGATTGTAATATTGAGTAACACCCATTCAGAAATTCTTTTTTTTTTTTTTTAATAAATTTATTTATTTTAGTTGGGGGCTAATTACTTTACAATATTGTAATAGTTTTTGCCATACATTGACATGAATCAGCCATGGGTTTACATGTGTTCCCCTTCCTGGACCCCCCACCCACCTCCCTCCTCATCCCATCCTTCTGGATCATCCCATTGCCCCGGCCCTGAGCCCTTGTCACATGCATCGAACATGGAATGGTGTTCTGTTTCACATATGATAATATACATGTTTCAATGCTATTCTCCCAGAACGTCCCACCCTCACCTTCTCCCTCAGAGTCCATAAAATTGTTCCATGCATCTGTGTCTCTTATTCTGTCTCGGTGGGAATGCAAACTAGTACAGCCACTATGGAGAACAGTGTGGAGATTCCTTAAAAAACTGGGAATAGAACTGCCATATGACCCAGCAATCCCACTGCTGGGCATATACACCGAGGAAACCAGAATTGAAAGAGACGCGTGTACCCCAATGTTCATCGCAGCACTGTTTACAATAGCCAGGACATGGAAGCAACCTAGATGTCCATCAGCAGACGAATGGATAAGGAAGCTGTGGTACATATACACAATGGAATATTACTCAGCCATTAAAAAAAATACATTTGAATCGGTTCTACTGAGATGGATGAAACTGGAGCCCATTATACAGAGTGAAGTAAGCCAGAAAGAAAAACAACAATACAGTATACTAATGCATATATATGGAATTTGAAAGATGGTAACGATAACCCTATATGCGAGACAGAATAAGAGACACAGATGCATGGAACAATTTTAAAAAGCTGAGAATTCAGACCGTGGGATACTCAGAAAGAATAAAGAAGCAGCCACATGAAAATGTTAATCCTTCATTTGTTTCATTTATTAACATGGTTATGGGCTGACAACTTCAATCAAAAAAGAAACAAGCAACTTTGTAAAAGAGAATAACATGTTCTTTGGAGTCAGAAAAAAGTGAAATTGAATGAAAAGTTGCCATTTACTATTTGTATAATCTTATGCTCAGTGAATAACTTACCTATGACTTGATTTTTTCATTTTCTAAAGAGGTTAACAGTTACCATATTGTTATGTCATTAAGATTAAAATAGACAATATAAGTGAAAGCACCTCACATATTCAGTTCAGTTCAGTTCAGTTCAGTTGCTCAGTCATATTGGGTTCTTTGTGACCCCACGGACTGCAGCATGCCAGGCTTCCCTATCCATCATCGACTCCTGGAGCTTCCTCAAACTCACGTCCATCGAGTTAGGGATATCATCCAACCATCTCATCCCCTGTCGTCCCCTTCCCCTTTTGCCTTCAATCTTTCCCAGCATTGGGGTCTTTTCTAATGAGTCAGTTCTTCGCATCAGGTGGCCAAAGTATTGGAGCTTCAGTTTTCCGCATCAGTCCTTTCAATGAATATTCAGGACTGATTTCCTTTAGGATTGACTGGTTTGATCTCCTTGCAGTCCAAGGGACTCTCAAGAGTCTTCTCCAACACCACAGTTCAAAAGCATCAATTCTGCGGCGCTCAGCTTTCTTTATAGTCCAACTCTCACATCCATCCATACATGACTACTAGAAAAATCTTAGCTTTGACTATATGCACCATTGTTGGCAAAGTAACATCTCTGCTTTTTAATATGCTGTCTATGTTGGTCATAGCTTTACTTCCAAGGAGCAAGTGTCTTTTAATTTCATGAATGCAGTCACCATCTGCAGTGATTTTGGAGCCAAAGGAAATAAAGCCTGTCACTGTATCCATTTTTTCCCCATCTATTTGTTATGTAGTGATGGGACCAGATGCTACAACCTCAATTTTTTTAATGTTGCATTTTAAGACAGCTTTTTCATTCTCCTCTTTCACTTTGATCAAGAGGTTCTTTAGTTCCTCTTCGCCCTCTGCCACTAGGGTGGTGTTATCTGCATACCTGAGGGTATTGAAATTTTTCTTGGCAATCTTGATTCCAGCTTTTGCTTCATCCTGCCCAGCCTATCTCATGATGTACTCTGCATATAAGTTAAATAAGCAGGGTGACAATATACAGCCTTGATGTACTCTTTTCCCAATTTGGAAAAAGTCCATTGTTCCATGTCTGGTTCTAACTGTTACTTCTTGACCTGTATACAGATTTCTTAGGAGAAAGGTAAGGTGGCATGGTATTCCTATCTCTTGAAGAACTTTCCACAGTTTGTTGAGATCCACACAGTCAAAGGCTTTAGTGTATAATAACCTCACATATAATCACAGATAATCACGATGGTGTGATCACTCACCTAGAGCCAGACATCCTGAAATGTGAAGTCAAGTGGGCCTTAGAAAGCATCACTACGAACAAAGCTAGTGGAGGTGATGGAATTCCAGTTGAGCTATTTCAAATCCTGAGAGATGATGCTGTGAAAGTGCTGCACTCGATATGCCAGCAAATTTGGAAATCTCAGCAGTGGCCACAGGACTGGAAAAGGTCAGTTTTCGTTCCAATCCCAAAGAAAGGCAATGCCAAAAAACTACTCAAACTACCGCACAATTTCACTCATCTCACATGCTAGTAAAGTAATGCTCAAAATTCTCCAAGCCAGGCTTCAGCAATACGTGAACCATGAACTTCTAGATGTTCAAGCTGGTTTTAGGAAAGGCAGAGGAACCAGAGATCAAATTGCCAATATCCACTGAATCATCGAAAAAGCAAGAGAGTTTCAGAAAAACATCTATTTCTGCTTTGTTGACGATGCCAAAGCCTTTAACTGTGTGGATCACAATAAACTGTGGAAAATTCTGAAAGAGATGGGAATACCAGACCACCTGACCTGCCTCTTGAGAAACCTGTATGCAAGTCAGGAAGCAACAGTCAGAACTAGACATGGAACAACAGACTGGTTCCAAATAGGAAAAGGAGTATGTCAAGGCTGTATATTGTCACCCTGCTTATTTAACTTATATGCAGAGTACATCATGAGAAACGCTGGGCTAGAAGAAACACAAGCTGGAATCCAGATTGCAGGGAGAAATATCAATAACCTCAGATATACAGATGACACCACCCTTATGGCAGAAAGTGAAGAAGAACTAAAGAGCCTCTTGATGAAAGTGAAAGAGGAGAGTGAAAAGTTGGCTTAAAGCTCAACGTTCAGAAAACTAAGATCATGGCATCTGGTCCCATCACTTCATGGGAAATAGATGGGGAAACAGTGGAAACAGTGTCAGACTTTTTTTTTTTCAGCTCCAAAATCACTGCTGATGGTGATTGCAGCTATGAAATTAAAAGACGCTTACTCCTTTGAAGGAAGGTTATGGCCAACCTTGATAGCATATTTAAAAGCAGAGACATTACTTTGCCAACAAAAGTACGTCTAGTCAAAGCTATGGTTTTTCCAGTGGTCATGTATGGATGTGAGAGTTGGACGGTGAAGGAAGCTGAGTGCCGAAGAATTGATGCTTTAGAACTGTGGTGTTGGAGAAGACTCTTGAGAGTCCCTTGGACTGCAAGGAGATCCAATCAATCCATCCTAAAGGAGATCAATCCTGGGTGTTCATTGGAAGGACTGATGTTGAAGTTGAAACTCCAATACTTTGGCCACCTCGTGCAAAGAGTTGACTCATTGGAAAAGATCCCAATGCTGGGTAGGATTGGGAGCAGGAGAAAAAGGGGACGACAGAGGATGAGATGGTTGGATGGCATCACTGACTCGATGGACAGTGGGTACTACTCGATGGGTAGACTCTAGGAGTTGGTGATGGACAGAGAGGCCTGGCGTGCTGCAGTTCATGGGGTCGCAAAGAGTCCAACACGACTGAACGACCGAACTGAACTGAACCTCACATATTAGTCCACAGTAATTGTAGATTCATTTCACAGTATAACACAAAATTCATTTTTGGACTCAAATAATATCTAAATATTAATTCTCTTTTGAGACGCTTTCTGAATTCCATTCAAAGCCTTTCATTACACACATAATCAATCCAAGAAAGAATATGGAATCATAACTTGTGTTTGAGAGGAAAGAAAACCCCAGTGACCTCTTCCACATAATAAATGCAAGAAATCATTTTAATTCAATTTAGAGTGAGTAATGTATTCAATTTGTTAAAATTACTTATATTCTTTGAGAAAATTAGATATGAGTAAAATGAATCTAATAAGTTATTTGCTCCTATATGAGGAGCATGTTTATTTACTCACATAAGTCACATATCAGAATTTTTACCAGTCATTTCAATAAAGGTAGTTGGACAATAATTTTAAGTTTTTCTCCAGATATAACTTATATATGTGAATTCTTTACTTTTGCAACTAACATTGTCATGTTAATGTCAAATTTTTGTTCATAATTCCAGAATATATGAGTATATTCTATATATTTGCAAACATAGTATATACTGTCTCACTTTATATATATACACATATATATGCATATATATATGTATGTGTGTGAATATGCATATGACTATATATAGACACATACATTAACATATACACATATATTAAAATATGTATACACACGTATACGTATGCATATGTATGTATACATATATAGTGCACATGTGAAATATATACTTATATGCTTATATTTTATATATGCACGTTATATATGTATGTGCTTGTGGATATGTATGGGCCTTCCCAAGTGTTGCAGTGGTAAAGAATCCTCCTGCCAATGCAGGAGACTGAGACACAAAAGATTCAGGTTTGACCCCTTGGTCAGGAAGATCCCCTGGGGTAGGAAATGGAAAGCCACTCTACTATTCTTGCCTGGAAAATTCCATGGACAGAGGAGTCTGCTGGTTTACAGTTCATGCGATTGCGAAGAGTTGGATCTGACTGAGAGACTGAGCTCATGCACACACACACACACACACACACACACACATACATGTATAGACAAACAAATATAGCTAGAAGCCCTAGCTACAGGATAATAAGCTAGTCATTATTAATATTAATACTTTGAGTCACTCTATTTCTTATCTTGTAAATGGCAATAATAATATCTAAATAAGAGAGTGTCTATAGGAATTAAAAGAGATAACACATGAGAAAATCAACTTATAAATTGAAAAAATATTTATGTTTGCAGATGCTCATCGTTACTATTCATTTTTAATGCATTTCAGCCACAGAAATTATTTTTTTCAAGTGGTTAAACAATTTACAAAATTCAGTTTAGAAGCCCATAGCTCTCCCTTTCTTCCCACAGGCAAGAACTGTCAACAGAATATAGCCAAAGGCAACATTTTTCGTTCAATTCATTTCAGTTCATTTAAAAACCAAAGAAATGAAACCTAAATTTCTTCCTTTTTCTATTTTCTTTCTTGTTAATCAGATTACAGACCATTCCAAAGAGGGATGAGTTGTCTGTTCTGTGGTGGTAGAAGGGAAATTCCTCCAATAAGAGTGAGAAGATGGGGGTTGGACTTCCCACAACAGGCAGAGTGTCTCTTGTTGGGACTACTCCCATCCCTGCCGAATCACAATTGCTAACACTTCCTGAGAATTGAATGCGAAAAGCACTTGTAATAACTATTTAACTCATATGGGTTCCCCTAGTGGTTCAGCAGTTAAGAACCCACCTGCATTGTAGCAGACTGTCTGAAATACAGGAGACACAGGTTTGATTCCTGGGTTGGGAAGATCACCTGGAGGAGGACATGGCAACCAACTCCAGTATTCTTGCCTCGGAAACTCCATGGACAGAGGAGCCTGGCGGGCCACAGTCCACAGGGTTGCAAAGGGTAGGACACAACTTAATGACAACACCACCACCAACAAAGCTTATAACAACCCTGGGAGAGTTACTTATTATTTCCTTTTTCACATTGTAAAGATGGGGAAATTGATTCTTTAAGAGCTTGGAGACCTGAAACTAATGAAGGTCAGACTTAGATTTAATTATCATTTGTATCAGTTCAGTTCAGTTCAGTCACTCAGTCGTGTCCAACTCTTTGTGACCCCATGGACTGCAGTACACCAGACCTCCCTGTCCATCACCAACTCCTGGAGTTTACTCAAACTCATGTCCACTGAGTCAGTGATGTCATCCAACCACCTCATCCTCTGTCATCCCCTTCTCTTCTTGCCTTCAATCTTTCCCAGAATCATGGTCTTTTCCAATGAGTCAGTTCTTTGCATCAGGTGGCAAAAGTTTGGAATTTCAGCTTCAGCATGAGGCCTTCCAATGAATATTCAGGACTGATTTCCTTTAGAATGGACTGGTTGGATCTCCTTGCAGTCCAAGGGACTCTCAAGAGTCTTCTCCAACACCACAGTTCAAAAGCATCAATTCTTTGGTGCTCAGCTTTCTTTATAGTCCAACTTTCACACCCATACATGACAACTGGAAAACCACAGCTTTGACTAGATGGCCCTTTGTTGGCCAAGTAATGTCTCTGCTTTTTAATATGTTGTCTACGTTGGTCATAACCTTTCTTCCAAAGAGCAAGTGTCTTTTAATTTCATAGCTGCAGTCACCTTCTGAAGTGATTTTGGAGCCCCCAAAAATAAAGTCTGACACTGTTTCCCCATCTATTTGCCACGAAGTGATGGGACCAGATGCCATGATCTCAGTTTTCTGAATGTTGAGCTTTAAGCCAACTTTTTCACTCTCCTCTTTCACTTTCATCAAGAGGATCTTTAGTTCTTCTTCGCTTTCTGCCATATGGGTGGTGTTATCTGCATCTGAGGTTATTGATATTTCTCCCAGCAATCTTCATTCCAGCTTGTGCTTCATCTAGGCCAGTGTTTCTCATGATGTATTCTGCATATAAGTTAAATAAGCAGGGTGACAATATACAACCTTGATGTACTCCTTTCCCGATTTGGAACCAGTCTTTTGTTCCATGTTCAGTTCTAACTGTTGCTTCTTGACCTGCATTTGGATTTCTCAGGAGGCAGGTCAGGTGGTCTGCTATTCACATCTCTTTAAGAACTTTTACAGTTTGTTGTGATTCACACAGTCAAACTCTTTGGCATAGTCAATAAAGCAGAAGTAGATTTTTTTTCTGGAACTCTCTTGCTTTTTCGATGATCCAACGGATGTTGGCAATTTGATCTCTGATTCCTCTACCTTTGATAAATAATTTGTATACCCTTAACTAATATGCTAGTTAACAGGAAAACAAACTTCTAATGATGAGGTTGAACCTCCAATTACAGGTTCAAACTGACCCAGATGCTACACAATTTCACAGGATTTGATAGGGATCCACATTGCATATGAGCCATAACATAGTCTCTGTACCCTTATGGTTCTCACCAGATCTCACTTCCCTGATCTTGTAGATTGGGTTTCACGGTTCAATGTACTCTTTCCCCTAAATTACAAATTGTTAAAGAAATAAAACTGTGAATATACTACTTTTTATCTTCTGGTTTATAAAATTTATTGTTTCATTCTTTGGGGTATACTTTTTGTTATTTTCAAGCAAAATAGCAAAAGCTGTAGGAACACTAGATACTATGCAATAAAACATTATTAAATTTGTTCAAAATCACTGGTAAAAATTTGGTTAAAGGAAAGAAGTAGCACATAAATAACTGATTATTTCAGGTATGTTGTTGTAGCCCAAAAATATTGCAGCAAAGTCAGTTTAGTTTGCCTTGAGTTTGGGTAACATCTGCGTTTTCTATTATAAAAAAAGTACAAGGCATTCTCTTTCATGAAATTTAAAAATAACTGACAATTTTTGAACTTCAATTTCTGCAAAAGGGAGAGAAAAACGATTCAGTTTACTAAAATTGACTTTGTGTTCAAAATATATTTAAGATTATGTTTTAAAAGCAGTGTCAATTACTTCTTCAGCCCAAATAGTACTGTTTGGTGAACACTTAAAGAGAAATACTTTTGACTTGCCAAATAAGACAATTGCGTTTCTGGCAATTCATTCACTAGCTTTGTTGATTAAATTTTTCCAAGTAATATTTAGTATTGGAAGTCTTTTAAAGTGCAGGAAAGTGGATAGAAACAAAAATTAGGACAATTCAAAATATTTATTTTTAATAATTTTTCTGTTTCGTCTTCTGTGTTCTCTCAAATTACTCTTATACAACAAATTAACAAATAATTCGTAATAGAAGTGCCTACTTTGGAGGTTTTCCCTTGCTTTTCACTTCTCTGCTTTTCTTCAGCTATTTATAAAGCCTCCTCAGATAACCACTTTGCCTTTTTACTTTTCTTTTTCTTTGGGATGGTTTTGTTCTCTGCCTCCTGTATGTACTACCATCCATAGTTCTTTAGGCACACTGTTTACTAGATTTAATCCCTTGAATCTATTTGTCACTTCCACTATACTTTCATAGGGGATTTAATCTAAGTTGTACCTGGTTGGCCTAGTAGTCCCCCGCTTTCTTTAGTTTAAGCCTGAATTTTCCTATGAGAAGCTGATGATATGAGCCACAGTCAGCACCAGGTCTTGTTTTTGCTGACTGTACACAGCTTCTCACCTTTGGGTACAAAGAATGTAATCAATTTGATTTCTATATTAACTATTTGGTGATTTCCATGTGTAAAGTTGTCTCTTGTGCTGTTGGAAAAAGGTGCTTGCTATGACCAGTGCATTCTCTTGGCAAATTTCATTTAGCCTTTGCTCTGCTTCATTTTGAACTCTAAGGCCAAGCTTGCCTGTTACTCTAGGTATCTCTTGACTTCCTACATTGGCATTCCAATCCCCAGTGATGAATAGGACATTTTTTTTTTTTTTGGTGTTGGTCCTAGGCTGTCTTCTAGGTTCATAGAACTAATCAACTTCAGACTCCTTGGCATCAGTGATAGCAACGTAGACTTGAATTACAGTGATGTTGAATGGCTTGCCTTGGAAACTAACCAAGATCATTCTGTCATTTTTGAGTACTGCATTTTGGACTCTTTTGTTGACTATGAGGGCTACTCCATTCCTTCTAAGTGATTCTTGCCCACAGTAGTAGATGTAATGGTCATCTGAATTAAATTCGCCTATTCTTGTCTATTTTAGTTCACTGAATCCTGAGATGTCAATGTTTATTCTTACCATCTCCTGCTTGACCACTTTCAATTTACCTTGATTCATGGACCTAACATTCCAGGTTCCTATGCAATACTGTTCAATACTGCATCAGATTTTACTTTCATCACCATACACATCCACAACTTAGTGTCATTTCTGCTTTGGCCCAGTCACTTCATTCTTTCTGGGGCTATTAGTAGTTGTCCTTCACTCTTCCTTAGTAGCATATTGGATACTTTCCAACCTGGGGGATTCATCTTTTGGTGTCACATCTTTCTGTCTTTTTAGACAGTTCAGTAGGTTCTCACGGCAAGTATACTGGAGTGGTTTGCCATTCCCTCCTCCAGTTGATCACATTTTGTCATTCTCCACTATGACCTGTCCATCTTGGGTGGCCCTGTATGGCACGGTTCATAGTTCCATTGAGTTACACAAGCTCCTTCACCATGACAAGGCAATGATTCACGAAGGGATTGGAGGTTTATAGGAACACTGTGACCAGACCTACATGAACAGTTCTAAGAACAAAGGATTCTGGAACCAAGAAGTTAACAGCAACCAGCCACAACCCCTCCTCTGTTAGTATAAAGGAAGCCTGAATTCTAATTCAGTAAGATGGTTCTTTGGGACACTAGTCCACAATTTTCTCAATCTGCTGGCTTTCTGAATGAAGTCACCATTCCTGGCCCCAAACCTCATCTCTCAATTTATTGGCTATCATATGGTGAGTGGTATAAACTTGGACTTGGTTACACTTCTGGCCCTATAAAAATCAAGACAGCATTAGTGGATGTTCAGGAAGCCTGCTTTCAACTTGAATGATTCATATTTTTGAGCTTTAGGTTCTTTGAGATAGCATTCTCTCTTTTATTTCTTTAGTAAATGTAAAACCTCAAAGATGGGTGCTTTAATTCATTTTTTCTCTGATAATTCCCATAAAGTTCTTAGAAATACATATTACCAACCTCACTTCAGAGATGAAGAAAATAAGTCTCAAAGAATTAGAGTAACATATTTAAATTCTCACAATAAGGAATAATAGTGGATCTGGAATTCAAACACAGTTCAGCTGATTCTAAAGCCTTTGATCTTACCCACTACAAGATTTTATACAACAAGAAGTCTAAGAAGCTATTTATACACCTTTTCTAAGTAGTTTTTTTTTTTCTTTAGTCATAGAGTGATGGTAAGTCATATACTTACCTTGCTCAAGAATTCTGATCAGACAAAAGTCCACAAAAAGTATACTACTTTAACCATGCTAGAATTTACACTCAATCAAAAAAACACTTATAGATTTTCTTCTGTGTAAGTGTTATTGTGTTGAGCACCACATGAATCAGTGTGAACTTGATACTAAAAGTAATGCAGAAAAGAAATATTACAGAATGACTTTCATGATAACTTCATGAAAAGAGAGCCAATTTTATTTTTTCCTGGACCACTTGAATGTTTCAACTAAATTAAGCAACTGTAATCAGCAGGTGTCTAATTAGAAAATAAAGGGTAGGCCTCCACACTAGGTGCAGTGAATAAATGAAAAATATTTTAAAAGAATACATGGCAATAAACCAAGTCCCTCCATTGCTTCACTATTCGTTCCTCATCCCAAGGTAGAAGATTATCATACTGAGAACAGTGGGATTGAGCTGGTAAGAATCAGGTGTTATTTACACATATGAGACCAGAAATTTGTTGATCCAGGCTTTTGTTTCAGTTATTTAACCTTTTCTTATCAAGGAGATCATGAGTAACTGAGTTGGTTATCAAAGCTTTTTCTGATAAGGTGAAGCATACTTTCAGCTGCTCTTGCTGATCCATCTAATATCAGCAGTTGCTGTCAATTACAAAAGGCCTGGGTCTTCTCTGGGCCCTCCACTCTCAAGTCTGGTCATTATTTATTAGCATATTACTTTTTAAAAATTTGACTGCTTAAAAAAAAACTGATTGATAAGGAAAGTTAGGTATATCTATTACTGATTCTATTACTGTATCAGAGAAACACATTTTCCAGTAGCAAAAATTAAATCGTAAATCTGGCCACATTATGGTACTTGTTACAACATAATGTCTGTTACACTGCATGTTACAAGCTTCAATCTATGTATTTTCATCATCTTGAATGATAGTTTGGCCTAAAATACCATCTATCAAAACTTCATAGGGTGATTGTGAAAATTAAATGAGTTGATATATGTAAAGCTTAGGACAATACCTGATGTATTGTAAGCACACTCAAACCCTAGCTACTATTCTTTGTACTGTATTGTGTTTATGCTGTCAAGAGTGGAATTCTCCAGGGAAGAATACTGACCGGGACAGTCATTCATTCCCTTCTCCAGGGGGTCTTCCTAGCCCAGGGGTTGAACCTGGCTCTCCTGCATTGCAGGCAGATTCTTTACCATCTGAGCCACCCAGGAAGCCCCAAGGGCATGCAAGATAAAAGAATAATCCTCAGGGAAGATTCTTGACTGCAAAAACTAACAACTCTTTTTATCATTTTATCCCAACAAATGTCATAAAGTTATAAATAGAACTTTAAAGAAAGATTCTGGAGACTTGACCTTTAAGATGACTGGATCAGGACATGAATCCCCCTTTTCTGTTTGCGCTTAGAGGAAGGATGAGAAATAGACACATAATTCTTCAATTAATCTAGGGTACACTATAACCCCAGGCCCAATGTATGAGAAGAGTTGTCAGAACAAGTAAATGTTAGAGGAGACATGCCTGCTGCTGCAGGTGCAGACAATGCTGGAAGAACCCAGAGATTTCCAGGCCAGGTGCCTCACCCTGAGTGACAGAATAAACACCATTGTTAGGAAGAAGGATACCAAGGGGGATGGGTTGCTGAATGAAGATCTTTGGACCCCGTTACATACTACAGTTTATAGGTTCTGAGATAAATAAAAGAATTTACAGATGTCCCATCACCGAAGGGCTTATCCAAAGGGGAAGAACTTTGGAGAAGAGTCTGAGTTGTGAGCAAGGCTATAACTTTAGAAATACGAGAAACCTGGAAATAAAGAAAATTAAACCAAAGCACTTGCATTCTCTCTCTCTCTCTCTCTCTCACACACACACACACACACACACACACACACACAAACACACAAACATACACAACCAGAAGTACAAAGTAAATAAAGGGAACATAGTATGGCAGAAAGAGGAAAGACATGAAAACTTAACTTCATTGCTGCTCAGGAAAATAGGTGAAAAAATAAAATGGCACCAAAAATGAAGGTCACACTGAGATATAAAAAGAGGTAAGTGCCAGAGGGCAAGACTAAGAAAAAAATAATTAAATAATGGAAAATGATTAAGAAGTTAAAAATACATAAAACGAGAGATATGGCTTTCACAAAGAGAAAAGCTGAAAAAAATTTTTAAATACATTTTTTTAAATTTGTAATTGAGAAATTGTTCAGAAATGAAAAGTAAACTTGAATCCAAGTGTAGAGGAGGGAGTACACATATCTCTACAATAACAAATATGAAATCATAAATTCCAAGATATTTCCTGGCAAACTGTTATGATTTTAAAGATGAAAGACAGAGACAGAAGCAAAGAAAGACAAGTTCTTGCATACCTAGGAAGAGATCGTAAAAATAGGCTCTCCTGAACATGTAAAAACAAAAAAATCCCATGCTAGCTTGACTTTCTTCACCACACAAGCTGTCCTGTTCCTTCCTACCCCCTTCCTTGCACACAAGTTGGACTCAAATCAGTCTGTTGAGCTGATTTACCATGTGATTGTAGGAATCTTCCCCAAAAATTGCTGATAAAAAGAAACCTGCCAAAACTTGGGCTTTCAAGGAATACAAGAAAAAAATCAATATTAAAATTGTATAAAAATGAAATATGTTTCTAAGCAGGGGCTTTTAGTCCACCACACAAGGTTGCAGCCCCATGGTAAACATTTTGACATTATAATATGGAATTCTATGTCTAGTCTCTGTAATTAATTGCATTTCATGAAAAATCAAACTTTGTTATTCAGATCATGATTTTATGTGATCAGAAATATTCCTCTGTGTGCCAGCCTAAGGGGTATAGAATAATGAGGCAGCACGTAAGGCAGGAATTTATTCCAGGGACCAGATCAAGCACAGGTTGGGCTGAGATGGTGTTCTAGGATTTAACTTGCTATTTTATAAAACAAAGTTTCAGACCAGCCATGTTCCCAAGCTGAAGGTGTCCAGTGCCAGTGTGTACAAGTCCTGAAACTCATTTAACTTTCCACAAAATAAACTTTCAGAAAGACAATTTGAACTGTGAGTTTCTGTGAATGGTAAATGGTAACAGGAAGAAAAAAACAAAACAAAGCATTAGCTTAGGTCCCTTCTTCCTCTACTTTCTAGATTTGTTAGGTAAGACTTTTCAAGGACCAATTATGAAAAAGTTATGGTTTAATTGTACACTATAAAAACAGGCAATGGAAGAAGACAGAAAGAGAGCTGGGAGGAAGGAAGTGAAAGAGAGAGGAAGAAAGGGAAGGAGAGAAGGAGGGAAGGAAGCAAGGAGGAGGAAAGGAAGACAGACACTCAAGATCCAAATCTAACACATTTATCTTGACAGGATCTTACAAAGAGAGAATCAAATGAAAGATATTGGAAACATCCAATCACATTGGTCAAACTGCCTAAAGTTGACTTCTATGAGCCAATTTCAAAAACATAGTCCTTGCAATATCATCCTCATCAATTAATATTTATTGACTGGCTCCAAAGGTACATGACACATGAAGAGATAAGATTAACTTCTTTTCTTTACCCTCCTCTCTGGAAAATGAAGCTAGTCCAACCTTCAAAATATCTGCCTGAGGGGAAAAAATGGACTTGCTCTAGTAACCTGAACAAACATTATTTCCAGAATTAATTTTCCACTTATCTGGCTCTTGCCTTCCAAATTTCCAATATCCTGTGATGTCTCATAGCAATTTAAAACTGCAAGTCACTAAGTACAAACTGGCACAGTCGAGAGTAGGTTCTGTGTTCTTTTCATTTATTTAATACTTTGTATTTAAAAGAAGTTGAAGTGTTAGTCATTCAGTCATGTCCAACTCTTTGCGACCCCATGGACTACAGCCCACCAGACTCCTCTGTCCATGGAATTCTCTAGGCAAGAATACTGGAGTGGATAACCATTCCTTTCTCCTGGAAATCTTCTCAACCTATGGATCAAAGCCAGGTCTCCTGAATTTGAGGCAGATTCTTTATCTTCTGAGCTGCCAGGGAAGCCCCCTGGTGTATTTTAAAATTCCCTTTAATAGCAATTACTTCAGTTAGGCAAAGTAGTTATTGTTTTCACCAATTAACAGATAGAAATCTAAAAATTTTAAGTGACTTACGTTAGGTCTCCTAGTTCATTTGGGCTTCAAATTTTCTGATACTGAGGCCTATGTTAATAAGGACACCTGCTAACTCAAAACTATATTGCATGCTGCAGAGTAATTTTATATTACTTTTCCTTTTTATCAATAGCTGCCTTCTCCAAGTTGAGAAACAAAAAGATAGAGTATCTAAAAGCTTAATGAGAGATAGGTTCTATGCTAAATATGTTGCATTTATTGTTGTATTTATACTCAAAAGAAATGTATGGGGTAGGTGTTTGTATACTCTTATTTTAGATGAAGTAGCTGATGCTTGCAAAAGTAAAATTGCCTATTAAGTGGTAGATCTGTTGTCTGAATCCAGGTCATCAAACCCCAAAGCCCATGTTCTGATCTACTTCAATACACTTGCCTTTTTGGTTTGCAGAAGCAGCTAAATTAAAAGCATATATCCTCTGCATTTATATATTGTTTCAGATGATATTTTGCTATATTTTTATTTCTGGGTCATATAAACCATAAAGGTCAGATTTTCTAAATGTGTTGGCAAAAATACTGTAAAGGCGGCAGATCATTTTAGAATAAAATTCTTATGATATATACTCCAAATGTCTTTTGACTTCAACTTCATTCAACAAACACTTAGTGATATGTACAATGTAGAGAGGAACTTTGAAAACTAAAATGTGAACATGATAGACTCTAATTCTGAGGGACAGGTGATATTGTATTGCAAAGTCCCGGTGAGCAAATCTAACTAGAGACTGAGTATGATTCCTTTTCCAATTCATTTTGTTATACTTGTAAATCTGAATTACACATGCCAGACAGAATCATACAAAAAGCACACACAAAAAAAACGAAGCTATCTTCTTTTCAATCAATAGTATTTTACCAATTTCATACAGAACTCCCAATACATAGCAGTAAAAAGTTTTGAGAATTCCTTATACCTTTTTACAACCCAGGACACTCTAAAATATTGGGCTATAACATTTTATAACCTTTCTTATTGTAACAGCATGTTATTTCTACCATAATGTTGTTGGCAGCAAAATTTGAAGGAAAAAAAGTTTACAGGCACTTTTCAAGGCAATTATTGATTAACACTTTCATTATTAAGTTTTTCAGTGTTTGCTTATTTGTAGGTTTCATTAATTGATAATACTACTGGTAGTTCACCACCTAGTTCTGCTGTGATAAAAATTCATACTTCAATTTTTCACAGAATACTTAAACCAAAAAAATGAAAATAAGTGTATCTTGTGGTATAAGGAAATGTAAGGCTGGATTTGGGGTTATTGGCAGACAGCTACCATACAAATTACATGAAGAGATTAGAATATATTTGGGCTTTGCCTTGGGAATCAAAAATTAATAATGTGTCCTCATTCTCCTACATTTGTAAGCTTCTCAGACTTAAAAGTTTTTCCTAAGAAAATAGGATCATTTTGCTTTCAGTTCAGTTCAGTCGCTCAGTCGTGTCCGACTCTTTGCGACCCCATGAATTGCAGCACGCCAGGCCTCTCTGTCCATTACCAACTCCCGGAGTCTACCCAAACCCATGTCCATCAAGTCGGTTATGCCATCCAACCATCTCATCCTCCGTCATCCCCTTCTCCTCCCGCCCCCAATCCGACCCAGCATTAGGGTCTTTTCCAATGAGTCAACCCCTCGCATGAGGTGGCCAAAGTATTGGAGTTTCAGCTTCAACATCAGACCTTCCAATGAACACCCAGGATTGATCTCTTTTAGGATGGATTGATTGGATCTCCTTGCAGTCCAAGGGACTCTCAAGAGTCTTCTCCAACACCACAGTTCAAAAGCATCAATTCTTCGGCGCTCAGCTTTCTTCACTGTCCAACTCTCATATCCATACATGACCACTGGAAAAACCATAGCCTTGACTAGACGTACTTTTGTTGGCAAAGTAATGTCTCTACTTTTAAATATGCTATCTAGGTTGGCCATAACCTTCCTTCCAAGGAGTAAGCGTCTTTTAATTTCATGGCTGCAATCACCATCAGCAGTGATTTTGCTTTAGTTCTTCAAATTATCTTCATTATTATGACTGTTAAATGAAATAATCTCTGTCTAATTATTTTATTTATTAATTCAACAAACATTCATTGATATCTACTATATGTTATGTACTGAACTAGATAGAACAAGATTAACCAGGGTCAAAACTGTGCCTGCCTCATTACCTGAGAGACTAGTGAGGGATCCAGAGGAATAAATAGGAAATAATACTTCAAAAATAAATAAATAAATAAACAGAAACTTCAGTTGGAGTTGGGAGACCAGAGGGGAGGGGAGGCTGTCACACTCTGAGTTACTAGCAGAGCCAAACAGAAAGAAGAAACACATCTTTTCTTTCCTCAAAAAAGCCATCTTTGCTGGAGAAATGTATGGCAGCCTATTTGTTTCAGGTCATCAATAACATAAACCAGTGATAGTTACTGGTGGGCAATAGAGAATAGCATGGCAGTCCATATAAAAGAGAAGCACTACCTAACACTTGCCACGTACAGAGAGGTCTACTTATGTAAGCTGAGATGTCAAGAATGCATCTATTTAGCCAGGCAACTTCTGGAAGAGAGAGAGGAAAATATTGCTTTACTTAGAGAATGGCTCATGCAAAAGCTGAGGGCTGAGGAAGGCTGAAGATGCTCAGGACACTGGGAATAATTAAATTGAGTGGTACAGAATAGGAAGAGGAGTGCGTGGCAAATGCCCAGAAGATATAGGTGTGAGCAGCCATGTATTGAAAGTCTTGCAATACTTGATAGGGACAATGAACATTATTTTAAGGTCAATGGGGATTCATAAGTTTAAATATATGTGAGATATAATGACATTTGTGGTTTAGAAAGATTGCTTTGATGATAATGGTGAAAATAGAAGTAGAGGCAAGTAGGGAAAGCAAGAAAGTGAGTCAGAACCTGTTAGAACAATCAAGTCAAGAAAGCAAAGTGATTTGAGCTACATTTGTGGAAACTGCATGGAAGGTTATTTCTCCAGATAGTATACATAGACACAAGAACACACACACACATTCACATGTGTGTATCTGTATCCTAAGTTTATTGTTAACTATATATTTGTGTTATTATTTATCCTTCGTTAGATCATGAAGCCCAGAGACATGAACTCTGCTTTCTGCCAGATTGTAAAGTCTGTGATAGCTCATCAAGTCCTTGAAGATAGAGAACAAAAATTAAAACAAATACAATGAAGGTAGAGAGAGTCAAATTTGTTTTTATAAATATATTGTAGAACTCTCATGAGATGTACATCAAAAACAAACTACTTAAATAAACTCCTTGAGATTAAAGATATCATATAATGTATTTTTAAATTACTCTACTCCAGAACTTTTTAGGAATATTGTTATTTTTTAAAAAAAAATAAAGCCACTTTTAGAGCATTTGGTACAAATTTATGGTGAACATAATGCTAATAATGTTCACTGTGTTGAGACTTGTCTTCCAAGAAAGAATTTGAGCATTGCAAGGAAATAAAGAGGAAAAGAATAAAATTCCTCTTTAGTCATTCATTACATAACTAATCTTTTAAAAATTCTAAGAACAATGATCTTTTTTATCCTTTTCTTGTACTTTGTTATATATATATATGTGTATATATATACACACATATATATATATGCACATACATACACAATCCTCTTCATTATTTTTTACAATAATGTGTCAGCTACCAACCCACAACAGTGATATGGTAATGCTTTGTAATATGAACTAATTTTCCTGTAGGAACTCAGACTACAGTTTCAGATGGGTAATACTTTTTCAACTTCAGAAAGCAAGCTATTAATTAAATCATTTAAATTTTGAGAACTGACAGAAATGGAGACCACCATGAATCAAGTGCATTTCCAACCTAGTTGTGTAGGAAAGTTGATTTGTGGCCATAATTTCTTGGGCTGTATGTAGAAACTAATAAGAGTAGAGTGATAATCACAATAAATCAAAAGAATACTACATGACTAAAGTAGCAGTAAAGAGTAATTTTAATAGATGTCATATATTCTGTTTAATTAAATTGATTTTCATAAATACAAATAGTTAATAAAACTCAAAATGAAGAAACAAGCAGCAACAGTTCCTTGGGAAGTTGTCTTACCTTCCTTTGAGTTGATGACAATGGGTTGACAGATAATGTTCCATTATATGTTGGAAGCCAGGTGAGCCTCTTTAATAGATTAAATGCTATCTCACAGGTAGAAACTTGGTTTTGAAATATTTTTTGACATGTATCTGGTTTCCATTTATTTTATATGAGTACTTCCATGTGACTTAGTAGGCTTTCCAGGTGGCACAGTGGTAAAGAGTCTGCCTCCCAGTGCAGGAGATACCAGAGACACAGGTTTGATCCCTGGGTCAGGAAGACCCCCTGGAAGGAGGAAATGGCAACCCACTCCAGCATTCTTGCCTGGAAAATCTCATGGATGGAGGAGCCTGGGGTGCTACAGTCCATGGGGCCAAAAAGAGTCAGACATGACTGAGTGATTGAGCGCATCACAGCATGTGACTCAGCATAAAATTTGTCATTGGGCCATTTGTTTTCTGGCATACTTTCATGTTATTTCTAGTCTCCACAAGTTGCTTAGGCAGCGCTACGCTTGAAAATGGATTTCCAAACAATGAACTGTGAAATCATTCCAGTGCTAATTTCTTTCTGGGCTACTGCCCAGGACACTCCCTACTTAATTTCACCATCATGTTCTTTTGTGGTGGGAACACCAGGCCACTTAAGTTAATCCTGATCCTGTCCTGCAAATAACTCCAAAGAGGATGCTGCTCCAAAGGCACTGATTTGAAGTCAGAGATACTTGTGGTTATGAATTTTTAAAATGAAGAAATAGAAGGTGGAGGAAAGGAAGAGGAAAAAAGAAATAAAAATGTTCTACTGCATAAATTTGAGTCTATCTAGCACTTTAGTTTTTAAATTCTATGTATATTTCTTCCTTCATCAGACCATATGTTTCAAAGATCAAATAAGCTTGCTATTTTATGCAAGCAGTTTCTAGTCATCTGCCTATACTAGCACTTCTTGAATAGTAGTTGGTAGTTCCAGACACAGTTCAAAGATGATTAATGAGAAATAAGCAGGAAAATAGGGCCTTTGGATGTCAGTGGCACTAAATTCAGGGAATGTCTATATTTAAATATATAGAATCAGTGAATGACTAGTGAATCAGCAGTGACTAGTTTAAGATATACAGCTGGGTCAAAGCAAATCCAATGCATTGGTTTTCCTTACAGAACAGTGTAGAAGAGATACTCATCTTTCCCAAATGAAGAGAAGACATGTTGCTAAGATTCCTCTGAACTAAAATAGTGGATTGGACCTTCTCCTCATATGATAATGCATTTCTTTATATCCATATACAGAAACTCAAAAACAAAATCTACTTATGCTTTATTGATTATGCCAGAGCTTTTGAATGTGTGGATCACAACAAACTCTGGAAAATTCTTAAAGAGATGGGAATACTAGACCACCTGACCTGCCTCCTGAGAAATCTGTATGCAGGTCAAGAAGCAAAAGTTAGAACTGGACATGGAACAAAAGACTGGTTCCAAATCGGGAAAGGAGTAGGTCAAGGCTTCATATTGTCACCATGCTTATTTGAATTATATACAGAGTACATCATGAGAAACGCTAGGCTGGAAGAAGCACAAGCTGGAATCAAGATTGCCGGGAGAAATATCAATAACCTCAGATATGCAGATGACACCACGCTTATGGCAGAAAGCAAAGAACTAAAGAGCCGCTTGATGAAAGTGAAAGAAGAGGGTGAAAAAAGTTGGCTTAAAACTCAACATTCAGAAAACTAACATCATGGCATCTGGTCCCATCACTTCATGGCAAATATAAGGGGAAACAATGCAAACAGTAAGAAACTTTAGTTTTTTGGTTCCAAAATCACTGCAGATGGCGACTGCAGCCATGAAATTAAAAGACCCTTGCTCCTTGGAAGAAAAGCTATGACCAACCAAGACAGCATATTAAAAAGCAGAGACATTACTTTGCCAATAAAGGTCCATCTAGTCAAAGCTATGGTTTTTCCAGTAGTCATGTATGGATATGAGAGTTGGACTATAAAGAAAGCTGAGCACCTGAGAATTGATGCTTTTGAAATGTGTTGGAGAAGACTCTTGAGAGTCCCTTGGGATGCAAGGAGATCTAACCAGTGCATCCTAAAGGAAATGAGTTCTGAATATTCATTGGAAGGACTGATGCTGAAACTGAAACTTCAATATTTTGGCCACCTGATGAGAAGAGCTGACTCATTTGAAAAATCCTGATGCTGGGAAAGATTGAAGGCGGAAGGAGAACAGGACGACAGAGGAAGAGATGGTTTGATGACATTGTCGACTTGATGGACATGAGCTTAAGTAAACTCCGGGAGTTGGTGATGGACGGGGAAGCCAGGCATGCAGCAGTCCATGAGGTTGCAAAGAGTCGGACACTACTGAGAGGCTGAACTGGAGCCCAAATAAATAGCACTTCACATTACTTTCTTGAAAAGAGAATGAGATGCCTCATCTCCTACATACAGATAGTTTATAAGTAAGTAGTTTGAATACAAATATAGTTATTCATATTGAATCAAATTAATACCCCTAATCACACTGACTATGTTAAATTAGAACTCATTAAAAACATTAAATGTAGTAATAACAAATATGTATGTAATTAGGTGTCACTACTTAAAATATTCAATGAAAATTTATAAATGCGAAAAACTTTCAGATGGGAACATAATAATGATGTTATAGTTTTTGCTGTTTAATATCTCCAAATATTTTATTATATTTTAACTTTTCTATGAATAATAAGATACAATATAGCTGTGAAGAAAGGAAAATCCAACGAAAGAAGTCCAATATATTTAGTTTGTTGATTATACAAAAATAGAGATATAACTCAGTAAAATTATAGGGTCCCTGCCTTTTAAATAAAAGGAATTTTGCTTTGATTTAGAGTTTTAATTTTGTTTTTTCACTACTTATAACCAAGTAAATTACTATAAAGTATTTGTCATGACATGCCACCATAGTTGAGAATAGATGGAAGAAAAGATGAATTAGAGGAGGAAACAAGATAAAATAAGAGAAGGGAAGGAAGAAGAGATTATTTCATGAAATAACTAAACCAGAGCAGTCCTTCAATGGATGGAATACAGTGAGAAAGGAATAAAAAACTAATGGAAGGCAATGAAATAGGTGATATTTTTTTTTCTTTTAAGTCTATATGTGAAAAGAATGTTTCTTAATGTGGAAAGAATGCTTCAGCTATTTCTCCTTATTCTTTTATCCCCTCTAAGGCAAGGACTTCCCTCCAATGATCACAAATACACAGATTATTTCACTCTATATCACTTGTATTGATGCCTTCTTTATATATATGCACTCAGTCATGTCCAGCTTTTTACAACCCCATGGACTGCAGCCCACCAGGTTCCTCTGTCCATGGGATTTTTCAGGCAAGAATACTGGAGTGGGTTGCCATGCCCTCCTCCAAGGGATCTACGTGACTCAGGGATGGAACCCACATCTCCTGTATTGTGTCTTCTACATTGCTTTACCATCTGATCCACCAGGGAAGAAGCATGTGTGTGTGTATTATAGACATGAATAGATGTAATATATTAATATATACCTACATAGATAGATGGGCTTCCCTGGTAGCTCAGCTGGTAAAGAATCCACCTGCAATGCAGGAGACCCCAGTCCAATTCCTGGGCCCAGAAGATCCCCTGGAGAGGGGATAGGCTACCCACTCCAGTATTCTTAAACTTCCCTGGTGACTCAGAAGGTAAAGAATCTACCTGAAATGTGGGAGACCTGGGTTTGGTCACTGGGTCAAGAAGATCCTCTGGAGGAGGGCATGGCAACCCACTCCAGTATTCTTGCCTGTAGAATCTTCATGGACAGGGGAGCCTGGTGGGCTCTATGGGATCACAAAGAATCAGACATGATTAAGCGACTAAGCACAGCACAACATAGATAGATATATTAATGGTTTTTGTACTTCTCCAATGCTGGTCTAAAGTGGTTTAGTGTTTTGGAATAAATTTACTTAATTTTCAAAATCTGTGTTATCATTATTATAGTGAAAAACATGTTTCTGTTCCTTTCTCTAGAAGTCTTAAGCTAGTGGTAGACATTTGTACCCTCGAAGAATCCTCTGTCTCCAAATGTAATGCCAAGGCTAGTACGCAATTAGTTGCATGGAGCAGAATTGTCTTGCAAAGACAATAAGCAGTGAAAAGCAGATACAATAGTTTAGAATCCACCAGAAATGAAAAAAAAGTATTGTTCAAAAAGGAAGACAGTTTCATCTGTCTAATAAGTCAAGAAGACATAAAATATCTGTTATTTGTTTTGTAAGCAGAGGTCAAAAGCCCACTATTTCTCAAGGGAAAGCATATCATCCTTTCATTTCAATTAACCTTATAAAGCAGTCAATAAATATTTTTGAAAAATACTTCTGGCAGCTGTAAAGGCAGAAATTGTTTTAAAGAAAGTTTTTTATTAAGATAAATGGAGACCTGTGTTGAGTTTATTGTTCAATCAAATTTCCAAGTCAAGAATCTGAAAGATGAGTTTCTTGGGAAAGTGCTGCAAAAGCTGACTTGAAGACCCCAGCTCTCCTCCTATAAGACCCTGCACAGTTGTCTAGGGATGACACACTTCTGTGTTTTCCTCCCTTACTGCTCACACAGAACACTTCACTTCCTGTCACTAAATGTGTGGGGAGTTTTCCCCTACATCAATAATTGTCTATGACACCAGTTGAGTGTCTTATAGTTCAATTCAGTTCTGACATTATCTACTTGGAGTCAGCATCAGATCCCACAAGTTAATGCCTCAGTTCTACAAGACAGTCCCAACTTCAGACACTAATTACAACTCCCAGATTTTCTCCTGTACTTTAGATCAACAGGCTATAAATTAGGGGTCCCATGACCCTTCCTTGGCTTCAATAATTTACTAGAATGGCTCAGAGAACTCAGGGAAACACATTTGCCATTTTACTATCAGGGGGATTTCCTGGTGGCTCAGACAGCAAAGTGTCTGCCTGCAATGTGGGATACCTGAGGTTGATCCCTGGGTTGGAAAGATGCCCCAAGGAAGGAAATGGCAACTCACTCCAGTATTCATGCCTGGAAAGTCCCATGGATGGAGAAGCCTGGGTGTCTACAGTCCAGAGCATCACAAAGGGTCAGACACAACTGAGCAACTTCACTTTCACTTTCCCCCAATCTATGGGCATTGTGGATGAAAGATGAGTGAGGGCTTTCCAGTTTCCAGTGATACAGGATATGCTTAAGGATACAAATGAATAGCCAGAAGAAAAGATACACAGGGCAAGGGGTATGGAAAGGAGCTTCTATACCCTCTCTGTGAACACTTTCATTTGTACACCAACATGGAAGCTCTCTAAACTGTGCACTCTTGGGAATTTTGTAGAGCCTTCATCACGTAGGCTTGATCAGTCATTAACTCAATCCCCAGGCTCTCTCCTCTCCTTGGAGGAAGTGGGGTGGGGAGCAGGTATTTCCAAGGTTCTAATCATGGCTTGGTTATTTGGGGGGACCAACCTCAATCCTGAAACCATCCAAGAGTGCACTAACAGCCACCTCAACAGAACAAAAGACACTCTTGTCATCCAGGAAATTCTAAGAGATTAGGACTGCAGGGTAAAAAAAAAACAAACACAAGTGTTCAAATAAAAGACGATCCTTGTGTTATTATCATTTAGGAAATTACAATGATATTAAGAGCTCTGTGCCAAGAAATGGAGGCAGAGGGAAAAATACATATATTTTCAATTATTTCACAATAAAAATTGTACAGAACTGTTTCAAAGAGAAGGCTAGTCTCGGAAAGAAATCACCAAGGTCATTTTTTTTTCCTTTTCTGATACAAAAGATAAAATTGTTATATATTACTCTTAGCACTCTTTATATAGTGTATCTCTAGTCTTTAACTTATCCCAAGGCAGAATTGTTACAGAATACTGTGATTCTATATCTAGTAATTTGGAAAACTGACACATGTTAATTTTTGAGCTAATATAAAAGATCTAATGATCATAATGCTCGTGGAGGGTAGGTTTTCTGTAATAAGATATTATGATGCCAATGTTATCATTAGCTAAGAATATTTCAAAATTTCCTAGAGAAGGTAAAAACAAACTGAAGAGCTTGGTAAATAAGCAAGAAAGAAATAAGGACCTAGAAAAATTGATATTTTTTTAAATAGCACCATGAAAAACAGAAACAATATCATCACTTCAATTATTGAGTTAAAGTCTTACTCAAAAATAAAAATTCTAAAACTTTGGAAAAAAACATATGAATATATTGGGTTAGCCAAAATATTCATCTGAATTTTTCCTTAAGATGTAACAGAAAAACCAGAAAGAACATTTTTGGCCAACTCAGTATTCTACACAAGTGGATGGGCTTATTCCAATCTTCAGTATATGGTATGGTTCAAGACCATGTCTGTGACTAACCTCTATTTATAGAATATTCATATTCTATACAACTTTATAATTAATACTTACTTTGTTATCAAGTTACTCATTATTATAGAAAAAACTATCAACTTGAAAAACTTATTGACTGTAATAAATTCAGAAGAGAAAGGGATCTAGAAAAACTTAATCAGTCTACATTAATAAATATTATGTGTCCACATTCTAAACAAGGTTTAGCAACAGAAATTCAAAATATATTATGAGATTTACAATATAGAGATTTCTTTAATGAATAAACATTAGAAATCACATAGGTCCTCATACAAATGTAGGCTGTTTCATAATTTTAAAAAGTTACCATTACTAGATAGATGAGACTAGAGAGAGGAAACATTAAAAATAAAATCTTAAAGTGAAAAAGGTTCAGTAGAAACTATCGATGGGAGATAGATGGGATATATTGAAAGCCAGAGTTTGGGTCTGCCTAGTGCTACTTTGAGTCTCAATATTCAAATACTTTTTTGATACATTACATGAGTTTCTGAATGTTACAATCTTTTTCCCTTAAAAATCATGTAAGTTCCCCATAAATCTATAGTTTAATGTGGGTATATTTTCATTTATTCCAAACACACCCTTTTCTCTGCTGATTCCACTTCGAAGAGAGAAAATAAAAGAAGGAATAAAGGAAAGGAAAGATGGAAGAAAGAAGGACAAATGGTTTTGCTGAATCTGCTGAGACATACAACATCTTGATACCCATAGGTTGAGTGGTTTTTGATGTCCAGGTAGGTGACTGAGTTGGAGACAGGGCTTGGGCCAGGGTATTGTGATGACATATCAGCCAGGCTGAATCAAATACATACTCAGAATACTTATCACAAATGTATCCCTCAGTTCAGGGAAGAACAGTCCTAGAGAAAAGGAACAATTCAGAAAGGGGTCACAAGGATTCTTCTTCAAGTACAAGGACCACCCTGAAAATACATAAGATCATTTTCATTAAAGGTGATGTAAAACATGATGCATAATGGAGCAAGTATGTGATTAGACCTAAACTGGACAACTGAAGTTCAAGTCAAGCTTCCATGAACTTGACAATAGACGACACAACAGACATTTCCTGGAATTTTTAAGGCACTGATATAACATGAAGTGCTACACAATACATCCATTTATTCATCTTTTCATTCATTTCATAGACTTACAGAAGAAAAATCTAAGCAAGGCACACAACTATAGGAGATGGAGATCCAAATATAAAAATGATGGCATGAATATTTCCCTTAGGAAACTTATAACCTACTGAGGGACAAGGAGGGGATCAACTCTGCATACAAATGTCTATAATGCAATGAACCCACAGGAAGTGCCAGGGCAAGGTTATAAGTAAAGAACCAAAGAATTTCACATGAGAGGAACATTGATTATAGATGAGAGATAGTAATGTCTTCAGCAGACTATGCCTTTGAGCTGAGCTTTGAAGAGTGTGTCTGTAGCAGTATTTAGTCAGGGTGTTCTACATAAAGAATTACTACAAAGATATATAGGCATTTGGCACAGAAGTATAAAAAAAATCAGAATGGGTATATATGCACAGACAATTGCGAAGACACTTTAGAATTACTCGGCGCATTTCCATTGACCCAGCAATTCTCTCTTAGTAACTAGCCTGAGATGCACTAATCTGAATACACAAGGTGGTAGGTGCAATGATGTGGCAGACTTTTAAGAAATGTTGTTAAGTAAAAAGAATATACAGAGCCCAGATAAAGTGTGTAGCATTTGTGCAAAAAACAAAAATTACACACACATTTTATAGGTTCCTATCGGAGAAGGCAATGGCACCCCACTCCAGTACTCTTGCCTGGAAAATCCCATGGATGGAGGAGCCTGGTAGGCTACAGTCCATGGGGTCGCTAGGAGTCGGACACGACTGAGCGGCTTCACTTTCACTTTTCACTTTCATGCATTGGAGAAGGAAATGGCAACCCACTCCAGTGTTCTTGCCTGGAGAATCCCAGGGACAGGGGAGCCTGGTGGGCTGCTGTCTGTGGGGTTGCACAGAGTCGGACACGACTGAAGCGACTGAGCAGCAGCAGCGCGTACATAATTATGCACACACATGTTTTCCGAAAGGAAATCGATGAAATTAATAGCATTGGTTTCCTCTGAGAAATGTAACAGAATAGAGGTAATAATGTTATCTTTATGAGAAAATGGATTTGTGCATTGCTTTTTTAAATTAATTTATTTTTTAATTCTTGGATAATCGCTTTACAGAATTTTGTTTTCTGTCAAACCTCAACATGAATCAGCCATCAGTATACATATATCCCCTCCCTTTTGAACCTCCCTCCTGTCTCCCTCCCCATCCTCCCCTCTAGGTTGATACAGAGCCCCTGTTTGAGTTTCCTGAGCCATATAGCAAATTCCAGTTGGCTATCCATTTTACACATGGTAATGTAACTTTCCACGTTACTCTTTCCATACATCTCACCCTCTCCTCCTCTCTCCTCATGTCCATAAGTCTATTCTCTATGTCTGTTTCTCAATTGCTGCCCTGTAAATAAATTCTTCTGTACCATTTTTCATAGATTCTGTATATATGTGATAGAATATGATATTTATATTTCTCTTTCTGTCTTACTTCACTCTGTGTAATAGGTTCTAGGTTCATCCACCTCATCAAAACTGACTCAAATGCGTTTCTTTTTATGGCTGAGTAATATTCCACCTTGTATATGTACCACAACTTCTTTATCCATTCATCTGTCAATGGACATTTAGGTTGCTTCCATGTTCTAGCTATTGTAAATAGTGCTGCAACGAAGATTTGTGCATTTCTTGTGTAATCAAAACTAATTAAAGGTATCGGTTATTAAAGAGTGTATCTAGATAAATAATCTACTTGCCCTAAATAACTGAAAGCACTCTTACATTTTTTTCAGTCCTCCAGAATGACCTTGTTTTTCTTGTTTTTTTTTTTTTTTTTTTTTTACTGATTACCCACTTGACTTTGCGTAAGTATCTTTTCTTACTATTATTTAGTGCTTTTCTTGGTAAAGTAGGGTACACTCTTTCTTTGTTGTGTTAAGAGTTTTCTTTTAAGAATTTTACACAATGTACATCACAAATATCAAAAGATGAGAATAAAAGAACCGTTGATTTTTATTATCTTTGCTTCCTGTCTTGAGGACATACTATCCTTGGAATGTGGTGTCTAAATGTGTCACTTCATAAGATATTAGAAAAATCCCTACTAATTTTGGGGAGAGAATCGGTGAACAGAAATGCAATTACTACACTGGATTCTGGCAAAGACACCAGGATCATTTCTCTGTCAAAAAGTGCTAAGAATCTGTTTCAGGTATATGAGGTTAGAACTTCTGTTTTGCATCTCATTGGAAAGCATGGCCTCTGTCAGCACAGCAGGTCTTAACAATGTGTTCTGAGACTGAAGGATGGGGTCTAAGCAGAATGGAAAGTGCTACTTATTTCATTTCCCACCTCCTTCCAGTCCCTGGAAGCAATTCCCCCTTTTCCCTGAAGGATCACCTATGAAGCTGATAATTGGTAAAGCCCTGCATCCCTAAGAGTGGCACCCTGGTGCTGCTAAGACTAAAGAGTCTAAGTGTCAGTTGTGAAGGAAGCAGTTACAGCAGTGAGGTGCAAAGACACGGATAGAATACTTCGACAGAGATGGTGAGATTTGTTTCAAATGTTGTATTCTGTTGCTCCATTAATTTTAGTAATATTTAGAGGACTTCAGCAACTATATTTGAGATGGGGGAAATTAGCATAGCCTTGAATTTTTATTTCAACCTGTAAAATATTTAGGACCTCCACATATATCCTTCTAAATAATGTAACTTGCCTTTATTAGACATCTTTGCTTCATTTTCACCTTTGTTCATGAACTTCATTTTGTCTCTTGAATTATTAAATTTCAGAAAAAAAAAAAATTCTGCTACCCTAGACATTGGTCTGACTGTAACACTTTCCTATACTTCAAATACTCCCCACTAGTCAAAAAGTTTGAGCGAACTCTGGGAGGTGGTGAAGGACAGGAAAGTTTGGTGTGCTGCAGTTCATGGGGTTGCAAAGTGTTGGACATGACTTAGTGACTAAAAAACAATGACAGTCAAAAAGAGTCCTGAAAAGACGTATTTGTACAGCCCCAAACCTTGGCTCTCTGATTTCCTGAGTTGTACATCAAGATATCAGCACTAACAGCACTCTGTGTGTTGTCCAGGGAGCTGGCATTGTCCCACTCCTACCAGACCCTAGGAGGGATACCTTACTTGGCACTTCAAGCTGGCATTGCTTCTCTCTGTGCTATTATAGGAAAAACTGAACACCAGAACAGGGAAGCATTTTGTGGCATAAACGCCAGAGGAATATTTAGACCAGAGCATTTGCTGATCCATATGTTTTTACTATGGCTGTTATTTTCATTTTTACAAAGGTAGGAAATATGCTCAATAAAGAATAACGTCGAAATTATTTCTGCCTCTTTCGCAGATTTACTTTGAACATATCAGGAACATACAGAAAACCTCTTGAATTAAAAGAACATTTTGATTTGATTGTATGTGGGTTTGCATTTATACTATCTGATGGTTAGAGCTTATAGGGTCTCTTAATTTTGCATTTCTGTTTCTCTGGCTTTAGGTCTAATAGCATGAGGCAGTGGGGAATGAGGTTGTGGTAAGAGTAATTCTTCCAGGTGACTCTACAATGAAAAAGGGGGTGATACTACAAGGATAAAGGATTGTGATAATAGGGTTCCGATTACTGAAGGAAGAGCCGCAAAGAAAAATCTGTCTACAGATAAAGGAGGACATACTGAGGCTGTAACTGCTCTGGGATATTAAAGGAAACTATGCCTCTCCACAGGCATGGCTTATATGCTGCAATACATGTCTACATAATTATAAGTTCCAAATTTTATTTCAGTTACAAGAAAGAGAAAGGTTAACACCCCCATCCCTATAGTTGTCTGTAATGAAGAACCATAATTAAAGGAATACCAAATATAGGTGTTCCATATACATAAATGGGCTACCCAGGTGGCACTAGCATTAAAGAACCTGCCTGCCAATGCAGGAGATGTAAGAGACGTGGGTTCGATCCCTGGGTCGGGAAGATCCCCTGGAGTATGGCGTGGGAACCCGTTCCAGAATTCTTGTCTGGAGAATCCTATGGACAGAGGTGCCTAGCTGGCTACAGCCTGTAGGGTCACACACAGTCAGACACAACTGAAGCAACTTAGCATGCACATACATAATACTCCAAACAACACATGGTCTTAAAAAAAAGCAATAGCAATTTATCAGGACTGGTCTTCTAGGTGCTTCAATACATTAAGAAAATATTCAACAATTTGTCTTAAATGCTTTGCATTCTCTCACTAGCCTAACAGTGAAGAAGACTAGAAAAAATAATTTATCAAGGTTTATTTAATATCCAAATGTTTGTAATTTTCAAACTAATACTTAAACAATTTACTTTCCCCTTAGGTGCCATTAAAGAATATGAGTATCATATGAATTACTCTTACCACCTTCTACCCACAAAGCAAACTCAGTCCATGTTATAATTAAGTGATGTAGTTTATTAGTCAACACAATAAAATGATCATAGGTCATTACTTCACATAAAGTACAAAAAAAAAATTATGTTCTGTTTTCTAACAAGACATGACACATTCATCTTTTCAAATGTAAACATCTTTGGTTACACAGCTATGAAGGACACCATAAATCTCTGTCTACATTGGGAAATTGTTTAATTATTTTCTCATTTAGTATGTGTCCTAAAATGACAACTTACACTATTCTTATTAGAATAAGAAGTCTTGATTTGTAGGATAGGTGTTCAGTTAGTTCAGTCGCTCAGTCATGTCCAACTCTTTGTGACCCCATAAACCACAGCATGCCAGGCCTCCCTGTCCATCACTAACTCCCTAAGTCCGCCCAAACCCATGTCATTCAGCCATCTCATCCTCTGTCGTCCCCTTCTCCTCCCGCCCTCAATCTTTCCCAGCATCAGGGTCTTTTCCAATGAGTCAGCTCTTTGCATCAGGTGGCCAAAGTATTGGAGTTTCAGCATCAACATCAGTCCTTCCAATGAACAACCAGGACTGATCTCCTTTAGGATGGACTGGTTGGATCTCCTTGCAATCCAAGGGACTCTCAAGAGTCTTCTCCAACACCACAGTTCAAAAGCATCAATTCTTCAGCACTCAGCATTCTTTATAGTCCAACTCTCACATCCATACATGGCCACTGAAAAAACCATAGCCTTGACTAGACAGACCTTTGTTGGCAAAGTAACGTCTCTGCTTTTTAATATGCTATCTAGGTTGGTCATAACTTTCCCTCCAAGGTGTAAGTGTCTTTTAATTTCTTGGCTGCAGTCACCATCTGCAGTGATTTTGGAGACCAGAAAAATAAAGTCAGCCACTGTTTCCCCATCTATCTGCCATGAAGTGATGGGACCAGATGCCATGATCTTTGTTTTCTGAACGTTGAGCTTTAAGCCAACTTTTTCACTCTCCACTTTCACTTTCATCAAGAGGCTCTTTAGTTCTTCTTCACTTTCTGCCATAAGGGTGGTGTCATCTGCATATCTGAGGTTATTGATATTTCTCCTGGCAATCTTGATTCCAGCTTGTGCTTCTTCCAACCTAGCGTTTCTCATGATGTACTCTGCATATAAGTTAAATAAGCAGGGTGACAACATGCAGCCTTGATGTACTCCTTTCCCGATTTGGAACCAGTCTGTTGTTCCATGTCCAGTTCTAACTGTTGCTTCCTGACCTGCATACAGGTTTCTCAAGAGGCAGGTCAGGTGGGCTGGTATTCCCATCTCTTTCAGAATTTTCCACAGTTTATTGTGAGCCACACAGTCAAAGGCTTTGGCATAGTCAATGAAGCAGAAATAGATGCTTTTCTGGTACTCTCTTGCTTTTTTGATGATCTGTCAGATGTTGCCAATTTGATCTCTGGTTCCTCTGCCTTTTCTAAAACCAACCTGAACATCTGGAATTTCACGGTTCACGTATTGCTGAAGCCTGGCTTGGAGAATTTTAAGCATTACTTGACTAGCGTGTGAGATGAGTAAAACTGTGCGGTAGTTTGAGGATTCTTTGGCATATGTGTATGCGCAAGCAAAAACACACAGTAAAGCCTAATTTGATGAAGGAAACTGAAAACACTTTCTACATCTGTTAATTTTTGTAGATAGTAAAAACAAATGGTGGTTATTCTCAAAGATAGAATTGTCCTTGATGAGAGCAAGTTATGTTTGATAGTGCAATTTTATAATGATAACCAAATTATAATTATATTGTTATGACATATATACCACAAAGATTTTTAAGGTTCTTATTTTCTGTTATCTCTGAATTCTGAAATAGCTAGTGAAAATACTGGTGTTTCATATTGGCTAGATATGCTCATTTTCTCATTGTAAAGACCAATGGAAAATAACTTCATAATTTTTGAACTAAAAAAAAAGCTTTATTAAAGCTGTTTATTGACACAGTTTACTGGTAGATTTTAAGATGAACAATCAAATAGCCATGTGCAATGGGAAAAGATACTATGTTCCTAGATTCATGTTCTTAAGTTTGACTTTCCATTGCTAAGCATCTTCCATGGATGATTTACACATGCTTACAAAACCATATATTGAGTGTTACTCATTGTTGCTGCTGCTACTGCTGCTGCTAAGTCGCTTCAGTCGTGTCCGACTCTGTGCGACCTCATAGATGGCAGCCCACCAGGCTCTCCTGTCCCTGGGATTCTCCAGGCAAGAACACTGGAGTGGGTTGCCATTTCCTTCTCCAATGCACGAAAGTGAAAAGTGAAAGTGAAGTCGCTCAGTCATGTCTGACTCTTCGCGACCTCATGGACTGCAGCCTACCAAGCTCCTCTGTCCATGGGACTTTCTAGGCAAGAGTACTGGAGTGGGGTGCCATTGCCTTCTCCACTCATTGTTAGTAATTATCAAAATAAATTGTTCTAACTAGAGTTGATTTTTGTATTCCAACCTAACTACTGGGTTCATTAGAATCACTTAATGCTTGAAGTAATATATCTAAAAATCAAAACTCTTCTGACTGTGGCCACGATATAATAACTCATACCAGACTAGTCCTTCTACCATAAATAAGTATAAAGGAGGATAAAACGTACTAAACAATACTTTTCAGACATTGTAGAAAAGGCAGTGCAGGAATGTGATTCTTAACAAAAGAGAAATATGTGTGGTAATCCCTCTGGTTACTTCAGCTTTTTGCCTAAATGTACATTCCAGACAGCAATTTAGGGAAACAGAGTCTAAGCCAAGCACAATGATACTGCTGAGCTGAGGAAGCAGAATTCTGAGCTCAGTCTACTGAAGTGGCTGGTAGTTGGAGGAAAAGAGGTTACTGCACCGAGTCTGTCTTTGGATACCATACACCTTAAACTGTGTAGAGATGCAAGATGAAATTGCATAAGGTCTAGTTACTGAGAAGTTAAGGGCTGAACAGATATCATATCACATGGGCCAAAAAACACAAGGATACTTAGGAATTTCAGGCTGACAGAGTAGAGAGGCCATGATAAATATCTTAGATTTTCAACTGAGATTCCAAAAGGTCATACCTTAAAAGGAGAACTACTTGTACCATTTTGTAAAACCTAGGCTTACTCTGACAAAGGTTAAAATCAAGCTTGATTAGTATCATATGAATCTACCAGTAAATTAATTGCCTCTTTTTATTGTGGTAAAGAATATCCACCCACAGACTCAAAAAGCTGAATGAATCTTAAGAATCATTGAGAATACTATTCCTAACATATTATGGTCAAATTGTTCAAAAATAACGACAAAGGGGGAAAAAAAAAGTAAATGGGAGCTAAAGGAATTACACACCTAAGAAGAATGATGAGAAGTACTAACAACTTTTCTTTAGAAACAATATAAGCACAGACCTGTATAGAATGACATTTTGAATGTTCTAAGATGAACAATACCTCCATTCCAGAATTCCATATCAAGTAAAATGCTATTAGAAAAAGGAAGATGTTATAAAGTCATTTTGAGATCAACCAAAGATGAATTAATTTTGGCCAGTAATATACAATACAAGGGGGTTTCCCAGGTGACAATAGTGGTAAAGAATCCATCTGTCAGTTCAGAAGACTTAAGAGACATGTGTTCGATCCCTGGGTTGGGAAGATCCTCTAGAGAAGGGAATGGCTACCCACTCCAGTATTCTTGCCTGGGGAAATCCCATGGACAGAGGAGTCTGATGGCTTACTGTCCATGGGATCACAGAGAGTTAGACATGACTGAAGCAACTTAGCATACAATACAAGAAAAGTTATAAATCGTTCTTTATGTACAAGGAGTACTATGCAGATAGACTCTTGGATCTACATAAACAAATTAAGACAACCAGACAAACATAAACTGAATGTCTGTGTCCCTCCAGAGTTCAACTGTTTAGATCTAATTCTCCATATACTGGTATTTAGAAGTGAGGCCTCTGAAGGCGATTAGGTCATGAAGGTAGAGTCCTCATGAAATGGGATTAGTGCCCTTATAAAAAAGACCTCAGAGAACTCTATTGTTTCTTCCACCTCGTAAGGACTCAGAAGAGAGATGGTCATCTATGAAACAGGAGGCAGGCCCTCACTAACTGCCAAATCAGCCAGTGCCTTGATTTTAGACTTCCCAGCCTGCAGAACTGTGAGAAATACATTTCTGTTGTTTATAAGCCACCTAGTCTATCATATTCCATTATATCAGATAGAAAATCACATATACAGAGAGCCACAATTAAACCCTTTTAGAATTTTCAGTTTTCAGTTTGTAAGTTGTAATGAATATTATTATTGTTCTTATATGAATAAATCATTTGTTTTTGAACATATCTAACCCCAGTGAAAATCTCACTTCCCTCCCATCCCCCACCACCATCCTCTATATTTTCTATGATACCAACCTTTAACTAATCCAATCGTTAATTTTAAGAGACCTGCTGTTTTCAATTATCATTATATTTATCTGTTGTATAACATTAAAAATTGATACAGTTCCCCTAACTACCAGTTCTGTATTATTTTATCCACTTTTCTTCATGAAAATATGGATCGGTTATTTAAAAGCAGAACTATTACATGCCTGTTTTTAAATTTATTTTTCCAAATTAAAAAAAAATGATCTCTGATATAAAGAAAGAACACAAACACTTAAAGTCAATTTTGGACTAAGTTTCCAAACAAGCTATTATCCTGCATTAGGATAAGGAGAATTCTTTGCAGAATGTGACTATGTTCCTGCAAATGGAATGTTTCCTGGAAGAAATGCCACTGCCCCAACCGCCTAATGTATCCATTTTTTCAGAACCATTTCAATATGAATGACACTGAAAATCCATTCCTGAGAATGGAAACTAGATGAACTTTTGAAATCTGAGTAGGCTCCAGAATCTAACTAAGACAGCTCCAATAGAGTGGCCTTGTTCAGGGACAATTTGCCCATATTTTCAGATACATCAGACTGATGGGAAGAAAAGCCAAAATTGTCATGTGAAATGACAGAAATATTTGGCAAAATGCAGCCTGTAATTTTATTTTCCCTGTATCCTCCAGCATATTGGGGGTGTTATGCACTGGGAGTGAATAAATAAGTACTTGTGAGAGCTCTTCTTCTCAGCTGGCTCAGCACTCGACAAGCTGGGAGTGATGGCAAGGGATTTAAAACAAATAAAACCAGCTATGACAGAAGTAGCAACAGTGACAAAAAAGATAAACCTTCCTATCTTCTCATGTTGTTCTGGCTAAATTGTCATTTAAGTATCCAAACAGCTGTGCCTATGCTGTGTTGCCAGCTGATCCAAAGTTAAGTCTGCTTATAACAATCAGTCCCCCAGAAAAATGAGGGCTTACTATGAATGAGTTTGATAGCTCATTTCCTACATCTTTATCTCTTTATAAGGTTGTTTACCTCAGTTATTAGTGACAAATTAAATAATTTTACATTGCAATGTAGTAGTAGCCATAGTAGTAACAGTAATGAATCAAAGCAAATTGAAAGTGGTCAAACAGGATATGGCAAGAGTGAACATTGACATTTTAGGAATCAGCAAACTAAGATGGACTGGAATGGGTGAATTTAACTCAGATGACCATTATATCTACTACTATGGGCAAGAATCCCTTAGAAGAAATGCAGTAGCCATCAAAGTCAACAAAAGAGTCCAAAATGCAGTACTTGGATGCAATCTCAAACACCACAGAATGATCTCTGTTCATTTCCAAGGCAAACCATTCAATATCACAGTAATCCAAAACTATGCCCCAAAGAGTAATGCTGAAAAAGCTCAGGTTGAATGGTTCTATGAAGACCTACAAGACCTAGAACTAGCACCCCCAAAAGATGTCCTTTTCATTATAGGGGACTGGAATGCAAAAGTAGGAAGTCAAGAGATACTTGCAGTTACAGGCAAATTTGGCTTTGGAGTACAAAATGAAGTAGGACTGATAAGAGTTTTGCCAAGAGAAGGCACTAGCCAGAGCAAACACCCTCTTCCAACAACACAAAAGAAGACTCTACACATGGACATCACAGATGGTAAATACTGAAATCAGATTGATTATATTCTTTGCAGCCAAAGATGGAGAAGCTCTATACAGTTAGCAAAAACAAGATCAGGAGATTACTGTGGCTCAGATCATGAAGTCATTGCCAAATTCAGACTCAAATTGAAGAAAGTAGGAAAAACCACTGGACCATTCAGGAAGGACCTAGATAAAATCCCTTACAATTATACAGTGGAAGTGAGAAATAGATTCAAGGGATTAGATCTGATAGACAGAGTGCCTGAAGAACTATGGACAGAGGTTCATGACACTGTACAAGAGGGAGTGATTAAGACCATCCTCAAGAAAAAGAAATGAAAAAAGGCAAAATGTTGTTCTGAGGAGGTCTTACAAATAGCTGTGAAAAGAAGAGAAGTGAAAGGCAAGGAAAGATATCCCCATTCGAGTGCAGAGTTCCAAAGAGTAGCAAGGAGAGATAAGAAAGCCTTCCTCAGTGATCAATGCAAAGAAATAGAGAAAAACAATAGAATGGGAAAGACTAGAGATCTCTTAAAGAAAGTTAGAGGCACTAAGGGAACAGTTCATGCAAAGATGGGCACAATAAAGGAAAGAAATGATATGAATCTAACAGAAGCAGAAGATATTAAGAAGAGGTGGCAAGAATACACAGAAAAACCATATGAAAAGGATCTTCATGACCCAGATAACCACGATGGTGTGTTCACCCAAATAGAACCAGACATCCTGGAATGCCAAATCAAGTGGGTGTTAGGAAGCATCACTACGAACAAAGCTAGTGGAGGTGATGGAATTCCAGTTGAGCTATTTCAAATCCTAAAAAATGATGCTGTGAAAGTGCTGAATTCAAGATGCAAACAAATTTGCAAAACTCAGCAGTGGCCACAGGACTGGAAAAGGTCAGTTTTCATTCCAATCAAAGAAAGGTAATGCTAAAGAATCTTCAAACTATTGCACAATTGCACTCATCTCAAACACTATGAAAGTAATGCTCAAAATTCTCCAAGCCAGGCTTCAACAGAACGTGAACCGTGAACTTCCAGATGTTCAAAGCTGGCTTTAGAAAAGGCAACTAGATATCAAATTGCCAAAATCCGTTGGATCATCAGAAAAGCAAGAGAGTTCCAGAAAACATCCATTTCTGCTTTATTGACTATGCCAAAGTCTTTGACTATGTGAATCACAATAAACTGTGGAAAATCTTAAAGAGATGGGAATACCAGACCACCTGACCTGCCTCCTGAAAAATCTGTATCAGGTCAAGGACCAACAGTTAGAACTGGACATGGAACAACAGCCTAGTTCCAAATCGGGAAAGGAGTACATCAAGGCTGTATATTGTCACCCTGCTTATTTAATTTCTATGCACAGTACACCATGAGAAATGCTGGGCTGGATGAAACACAAGCTGAAATCAAGATTACCGGGAGAAATATCAATAACCTCGATATGCAGATGATATCACCCTTATGGCAGAAAATGAAGAACTCTTGATAAATAAAGATCCTCTTGATGAATGTGAAAGAGGAGAGTGAAAAAGTAGGCTTAAACTCAACATTCAGAAAACTAAGATCATGACATCTGGTCCCATCACTTCATGCAAATAGATGAGGAAACAATGGAAACAGTGGGAGATTTTATTTTGGCGGGCTCCAAAATCACTGCAAATGGTGAGTGCAGCCATGAAATTAAGATGCTTGCTCCTTGGAAGAAAAGCTATGACCAATCTAGACAGCATATTAAAAAGCAGAGACATTACTTTGCCAACAAAGATCTGTCTCGTCAAAGCTACGGTTTTTCCAGGAGTCACGTATGAATGTGAGAGTTGGACTATAAAGAAAGTTGAGCACCAAAGAATTGATGCTTTTGAACTGTGGTGTTGGAGAAGACTCTTCAGAGTCCCTTGGACAGCAAGAAGATCCAACCAATTAGTCCTAAAGGAAATCAGTCTTGAATATTCATTGAAAGGACTGATGCTGAAGCTGAAACTCCAATACTTTGGCTACCTGTTGTGAAGAACTGACTCATCTGAAAGGAACCTGATGCTTGAAAAGAATGAAGGTGGGAGGAGAAGAGGACAACAGAGGATGAGATGGTTGCATGGCATCACCGACTCAATGGACATGAGTTTGACTAAGCCCCGGGAGTTGGTGATGTACAGGGAGTCCTGGCGTGCTGCAGTCCATGGGGTCGCAAAGAGTCAGACACAACTGAGCGACTGAACTGAACTGAACAGTAGTAAAAATGTGTTATATTTGTTAAACATGATGAAATAATCACTGTTGTAGATCCTCCGTAGACAGTATCACATTTAATTCTCATATCAAACTTTTGATGCTAGTTCTATTTATTATTCTATTTGAGAGGGAATTTATTAAATTACCTAAAGTTGCATAGCTAACAAGAACTGGAACAAAGATTCAAACAGCCTATTTGATTAGAAAACACAGTCTCAAACTAAACTAAGCTATAGCAACAACTGTATCTCACAATATCCTCAATTCTCACTCATAAGCTTGATAATTTGTTCTTGGTGTAACATAGCAAGTTACTGAATACAACTTTCATCCTTGAGAGGAAGAGCGGACTTTCCTATGCCAAATAGATATCTGCCATTGAGTATAGTTGTGGGTGTGGTCCTGGCTATATTGGCCTTTCCATAATAGAGATGGGAGGCTTCTGGAGAATCCCAGAGCCAACATCCACATGGAATCAATTATGCCACAAATAAGTATGAAGCAGCTGAATGCACATATTTCCCCTGTGAGTGATTGCCATCTTGTTCTCACATAAGGAACAACAAATGTTTCAATATCCAGTCCAGGTGGGAAAACCCAAGGATTTCCCTGCAGTTGCTTGGAGGGTATAGATTAAATAAAGGGTTGAGGAAAAGACCTGAAAAGGGAACAGACAAAATAAGACAAAAACCCAAGGATCCAAAACTGAGCATCACTGCAGTAACACAGAGCACATTTCCTAGATCTCACAGCCAAAAAAATTCTGGCAAGCAAATGAATTTCTATATTATTCCAATCAAGTGGCAGTAAACAGATAGCTAGGGATTTCTCACCAAAAATGGTTATTCTGCCTCTGGCCCTGAGAGATAATACACAGTCAGGAACTACACAGTTGCTTTAGTTGCCTCACAATAATTGATGTATATTAAGCTATTGTCATTGTTAAAGAGGCTATTATAATTTCTTTTCCCTGTAGCCAATCTAAAAACCCACAGAAGAAAACCATTGGCTTGTCTAGGTCTCAAAGCCAGTACCTTTGTGGTCAGCATTTGTGGCATAGACCATCTGGTTTTCAAAGCAGTTAAGACATTTAAGGTACATGCAATGAGATTAGCCTTACTTGAGGCAATGTAATTACTCTGCTTATTCATTTTAATGATCTTATAAAAGAGATTCAGTTATGATGCTAGTGAAAAGCAAGGAAAGGGGTCTGGACAGGCAAGTGCAACATTCCTGAGAAGCAGAACGTGAAGCTGGTACACACAGGGTAAACCAGGGTTTTGAGGAGGCAACTCCCTGTCATATAATGGAAACCAAGTGGATGAGGAAGTGTTTTTTCCTAGTAGGTATCCTTTGCAGCCCTGAGCCATTCAGATGTAGTGATTCATTTCTGAAGGAGAAAAATCTATGATCACTGCTTTTGGATAATGGTTTGCAGTTTCAATCCCTGGGTCAGGAAGATCCCCTGGAATATGAAATGGCATTCCACTCCCAAGTATTCTTACCTGGAAAACTCCATGGACAGAGGAGTCTGGAGGGCTACAGTCCATGAGAGTTGGACATGACTGAGCAAAGGGACTTAGCACATAACTCCATCTACTTTTGTTTTACAAACTGAACCACATAACAATCAGAAACATGGGCTTTAAGACTCTTTGAAGTTAATTCACACCTTAACCCCAGGACAAAAATCTCTTTCCAGAATAATCCTGACAAATGTTTACCCAGTCTCTGATTAAATATTGTGGTTGATGAGTCAGGTTTACTTTTAGAAGCATCCTTTCCAATAATCGGGTTTGTCTAATGGTTATAACATCTTCCCTTAAAGAGAGTAGAAACTCACGTCACTGAAACATTTGATAAGTTCTAATTCTTTCTAAGCATTCCATACTAATTTTCATTTCTTGTCCTTTATTTCAATTTTGAATGCATCAAACATATCCTCTTTAGATCTTTTCCTCCAAAAAAAATTCACCCATTAAGAAGATAATTGTAGAATTAATATGTGGTAGACCCTGGGGATAACACAGTGAATAAGATACATGGTGTGTTACAGAGTTTATAGCTTAATGTGGTTACAGAGAGGCAGACAGTTTTGTAAATTATGATAAAATTCCCTAGGTGCTATGATAGCATTTGGGAGGGGCAGCTAATTAAGTTTAGTACTTCACATGTTCCTCATGTGTGTAATTTACAAATCTCTTATCACTCCAGATACATTCTAAGTTATCAATTGTCTTTTTTGAGAAGCTTTTGCACAGCAAAGGAAACTACCAAGGTGAAAAGACAACCTTCAGAATGGGAGAAAATAATAGCAAGTGAAACAACTGACAAAGGATTTATCTCCAAAATATACAAGCAGCTCGATACCAGAAAAACAACCCAATCAAAAAGAGGGCAGAAGACCTAAAGAGACATTTCTCCAAAGAAGATATATAGATGGCTAGTAAACACATGAAAAAATGCTCAACATCACTCACCATTAGAGAAATGCAAATCAAAACTATAATGAGGTATCACCTCACACTGGTCAGAATGGCCATCACTGAAAAATCTACAAACAGTAAATGTAGGAAAGGGTGTGGAGAAATGGAAATCCTCTTGCACTGTTGGCAGGAATGTAAATTGATACAACCACTATGCAGAACAGTATGGAGATTCCTTAAAAAACTAGTAATAAAACTACCATATGACCCCACAATCCCACAGCTGAGCATATACCCTAAGGAAATCATAATTGCAAGAGACACAGAGACACATGTATCCAAAAGTTCTTTGCAGCACTATTTACAAAGGTTAGGACATGGAAGCCACCTAAATGCCCATTGACAGATTAATGGATAAAGAAGCTGTGTATATATATATATATATATATATATATATATAATAGAATACTCAGTTTAGTTCAGTTCAGTCACTTAGTCGTGTCCGACTCTGCGACCCCATGAACTGCAGCACGCCAGGCCTACCTGTCCATCACTAACTCCCAGAGTTTACCCCAACTCATGTCCATTTTGGAGAAGGAAATGGCTACACACTCTAGTATTCTCACCTGGAGAATCCTGTGAACAGAGGAGCCTGGTGGGCTACTGTCCATGAGGTCGCATAGAGTCGGAGAAGACTGAAGCAACTTAGCATGCATGCATGCATGCATTGGAGAAGGAAATGGCAACTCACTCCAGTATTCTTCCTGGAGAATCCCAGGGATGGAGGAGCCTGGTGGGCTGCCGTCTATGGGTCACACAGAGTCGGATATCACTGAAGCGACTTAGCAGCAGCAGCAGCATGTCCATTGAGTCGGTGATGTCATCTAACCATCTCATCCTCTGTCGTCCCCTTCTCCTCCTGCCTTCAATCTTCCCCAACATCAAGGTCTTTTCAAAAGAGTCAGCTCTTCACATCAGGTGGCCAAAATATTGGAGTTTCAGCTTCAACATCAATCCTTCCAATGAACACCCAGGACTGATTTCCTTTAGGATGGACTGGTGGATCTCCTTGCAATCCAAGGGACTCTCAAGAGTCTTCTCCAACACCACAGTTCAAAAGCATCAATTCTTTGGTGCTCAGCTTTCTTTATAGTCCAACTCTCACATCCATACATGACCACTGGAAAAACCACAGCCTTGACGAGATAGACCTTTGTTGACAAAGTAATCTCTCTGCTTTTTAATATGCTATCTAGGTTGGCCATAACTTTCCTTCCAAGGAGTAAGCGTCTTTTAATTTCATGGTTGCAATCACCACCTGCAGTGATTTTGGAGCCCCCCCCCAAAAAAAGTCAGCCACTGTTTCCACTGTTTCCCCATCTATTTCCCATGAAGTGATGGGACCAGATGCCATGATCTTAGTTTTCTGAACGTTGAGCTTTAAGCCAACTTTTTCACTCTCCTCTTTCACTTTCATCAAGAGGCTCTTTAGTTCTTCTTCACTTTCTGCCATAAGGGTGGCGTCATCTGCATATCTGAGGTTATTGATATTTCTCCCGACAATCTTGATTCCAGCTTGTGCTTCCTCCAGCCCAACGTTTCTCATGATGTATTCTGCATATAAGTTAAATAAGCAGGGTGACAATACACAGCCTTGACATACTCTTTTCCTATCTGGAACCAGTCTGTTGTTCCATGTCCAGTTTGAACTGTTGCTTCCTGACCTGCATACAGGTTTCTCAAGAGGCAGGTCAGGTGGTCTGGTAGTCCCATCTCTTTAGGATTTTTCCAGTTTATTGTGACCCACACAGTCAAAGGCTTTGGCATAGTCAATAAAGCAGAAATAGATGTTTTTCTGGAACTCTCTTGCTTTTTCGATGATCCAGCGGATATTGGCAATTTTATCTCTGGTTCCTCTGCCTTTTCTAAAACCAGCTTGAACATCTGGAAGTTCACGGTTCGCGTATTGCTAAAGCTTGGCTTGGAGAATTTTGAGCATTACTTTGGTAGCGTGTGAGATGAGTGCAATTGTGCGGTAGTTTGAGCATTCTTTGGCATTGCCTTTCTTTGGGATTGGGATGAAAACATTACTCAGCCATAAAAAGAAATGCATTTGAGTCACTTCTAATGAGGTGGATGAACCTAGAGCCTATTATACAGACTGAAGTTAGAAAGAGAAAAAATTTATCATATATTAATGCGTACATATGGAATCTAGAAATATGGTACTGATGAACCCATTTGCAGGACAGCATGGACATAGAGAACAGACTTGTAGGAAGAACAGACAGAGTAGGAAGGAGAGGGTGGGACAAATGGATAGAGTAGTATGGAAACATTTACATTACCACATATAAAATAGATAGCTAGTGGGAATTTGCTGTATGACTCAGGGATCTCAAACAGGTACTCTGCGACAACCTAGAGGGGTAGGATGGATGGTAGTTGGGAGGGAGGTTCAAGAGGGAGGGGACATATGTAAACCTATGGCTGATTCATATTGATGTATGGAAGAAACCAGCACAATATTATAAAGCAATTATCCTTTAATTAAAAATAAATATTTTTTTTAAAAAATAGGAGTAGTTAAAAATCTAATACTGCAATGTGGACGTACTGTCAACCATAAATGAACACTGTAATATATTTTAATGAAGCAACCTAAAAAGTTACTTTTCTTTTATAATAATGCCTGTTTTCCTATGAAATTTTGCCCAATTAGATCCATTTTGCCATGCATGTGGGCTTCCCTGGTGGCTCAGTGGTAAAGATTCTGCCTATAATATAGGAGACGTGGGAGATGCAGGTTCAATCCCTGGGTCAGGATATTATATAAATCCTAGATAATAATATCTATTCTTGTTTAGGTTTATCTCATAGCTGTCCACCAAGAGGTACAACCAACTTGACATTTTTCTTTTGTTGTTGTTGTTTAGTTGCTAAGTCCTGTCCGACTCTTTTGTGACCCCATGGACGTAGCCCACCAGGCTCCTCTTTCTATAGGATTTCCTAGGCAAGAATATTGGAGTGGGTTGTCATTTCTTTTTCCAAGGTATTTTCCAACCCAGGGGTCAAACTTGTGTCTCCTACATTGGTATGTAGATTCTTTACCACTGATCCACCAGTGAGGCCCATTCTTTTATTATACTACATATTAATTGTACATTTCTTTTTTAAATGACCAATACTACCTCCCATGTTATTATCTACTGCAGGATTAAATACCTACAGTACCACAATTAATTTTTGCATTTCTACCCAGTTGATATAATTAGCATGGTGCATATTTAAAGAGATAAATATGGCATTATCATTCACAACTGAATATATACAAAATATGCAGATACAGATTATTTTTAAAAGATCAAATTAATATAACCAATGATAAAACAATAACAAAGGTAAATAATAGTATGAAAACTATTTTCTGCCATTTTGAAAATCTGATTTTTTAAAGATTATTATTATTAATATTTTAATGCTTTGCTTTGATACTTTAAAAATATTTTCTGAAACATTGCTATATATCTTCTTTCTGCCCTTCCATCTATCCAAAGATTAACTGAAGCCAAATATTATCATTCTTATTTCATAAATAAAAGCTGAGTCATGAAATATCAAAAAGCCAAAGTCACAGATTGTTGGTAGCCTGTGCTAAGTCACCTCAGTTGTGTCTGACTCTTTGCGACCCCATGGACAGTAGCCCACCAGGCTCCTCTGTCCATGGGATTTTCCAGGCAAGTATACTGGAGTGGGTTGCCATTTCCTTTTCCAAGTGCTAGTAGAAACAAGGCTAATAACCATAATCCTGAGACCTAGTGGTCATTAAATATACTATGTGCATGCTAGTCACTTCAGTAGTGTCAACTCTTTGCCACCCCAAGGACTGTAGCCCACCAGGCTCCTCTGTCCATGGGGATTCTACAGGCAAGAATGCTGGAGTGGGTTGCCATGTCCTCCTCAAGGGATCTTCCTGACCCAGAGATCGAATCCGTATTTCTTACATCTCCTGCATTGGCATGTGGGTTCTTTAACCACTAGCACCACAAATATACTACAGCACAACCAGACCTTAAGTATGTGTGATTATATGCCTATAAGCAAAATAATTACCCTTAGTTTTCTTATTATTGACAATTTCATACCATTGGTTAATGACAAAATAATAGCTCAAAAGCAAACAGTGTTCTTTGCTAATTCAAATGTTACATGATTAATTGAGAGAATATACAATGAATTTCATTAGGATGGATTTTTCAGCAAAATACAAAAATGACCAATGCATGCAAAATTCAGCAAGTATAAATTCAGAAGTTTCAAGGTGGATGGCATTGTACAAAGTATAATGAACTTTACGTTTCTTGGCAACATTTCCATGGTTAATAAAAGTTAATCATTCCTTAAATAAAGATATGTGAGCACTTCAACATACTATAAAGGAGTCTAAAATCAAGCCACATTAATTTTCACTTTTCTTTTCCTTCTTACTAATAGGAGAACTATAAACTTGGACTTTCGATAAAATCAGAGCCTTTGATGTGGCCATTTATTTTTAAGACATTCTATAGCATACCAATTGCTGAATCTAGAAGCTCACTATTGATATTTCATTTAATAAACTAGAGAACCAAACACATTCATTTTAAATTTCAAGTTTAATTAAAAGATAAGACTAGAGTGACAAAATGGCAAGGAAAAGAGGGATGTTGAAAATTTTTGTTTATTATTGCAGAGCAGCTGCTTTTATTTTTAACTAATCTCCATTAATGTCAAATTGAAAGGCAGAACTTCTTATAGACTCTTGCATTTGCCTTGTTACCTGCTTCCCTCGGGAAATTACTGTCCACTTCCTCATTCTGGGCTGAAATCCTATGTGAGCTCTTTATTGTCTAGCTAAACAATTCTGAGCAGTAGTTGACACAGTTACTTTTTTTTTTTTTTTTTATTTTATAAATTTATTTATTTTAGTTGGGGGCTAATTACTTTACAATATTGTAATAGTTTTTGCCATACATTGACATGAATCAGCCATGGGTTTACATAGTTACTTTTTAAATTAAAACACACTCAATTATTTAATTAGCAATATTTACTAAGCACCTCTGTTTAGGTTTAGGGTTGTTAAGCAGTGAATAAACAGACCAACAGAAGCAAACAAACAAAAAGTCCTACCTTGCTGGAACTTATTTTATAATGAATACACATTTCAGACTCAAGTAAGGCGACATATATTAAAAAGTCAACACTAACAGAGATTCTGTTAACTGTTAAGACTAAGTTATTAAAAAATAACTGCTCACATTTTCAAAGATATTGTTTGGATGTCTACTTTGTCCAAATTTTTAAGTATCTGCCTTTAGGACAAAGATAAGAAGAGGCTTGCATAGGTAAAGGAGAAATGGGAAGAAGGAGAAATTTGCAGAGTAGGTCTAAAAAGTGTCTGTAAACTGTGCCAGGATAAACTTGGCTCTTGCAGAGTTTCTTAGTAAATGAGCCACAGGCTCTCAGAAGCTTCTGAGTTATATCAAGACCTTCCTGTTTCCTAAAGTGTCCAGGATATGGATAGAAAAGAAAAATTAAAACTAATGCGGAGTTCCCTGGTTGCCCAGTGGTTAGGACTCAGCACTGTCACTGGCATGGCTGGAGTTCAGTCCTTGATCAGGGAACTAAAGTCCTGCAAGCCACATGGCTCAACCAAAAAAATAAAGTAAAACTAACAAAATATCCTATGTGAATTTCTGAGCCCACATGCTTCTTAAGGATAAAAAATATGCAGTGCATGTAAGAGAATTTCCTTCTGAGACTAGCAATGCCATATTTTCTATTAAGTTCAAAATACATGCAAACATTACCTTCTAAAAGAATTTAACATTTATTAATTTTATTAAACTATGGAATCATAATGGTAAAAAAGCTCATTAAAGGCCAAAATTTAATTTTATTCATGTAGTATATTAGAACAGCAAAGAAATTGACCACAAAGCACTTACTAAAGCATTTTTACAAATATGATCTCATTTGATCTTCAGTACAAGCTATTATAGGTATTATTTTACAATCATCATTCTACACATGAAAAAGCTAACAGATTGAATGGCTGACCCAAGTTGATAGAACTAATCGATACTCAAGTCATAACTCAAAACTCAGGTGTAACAGCTCCAAACCACGTGGAATTTCCACTGGATTGATACAGTTTTTCAATTAACTGATCAAATGCAGAAGATTATGTTAGATAAAAAACATACTCTTTTGGGCAAGTTGAATATTATAATGACGGCTATTTCCTTCTATTATCCTCTTAAATATTTTAGGGGTCAGTGTATTCTAATCATAATCTCCCCTCTAGGAACAAAGAGAAATAAGGCAATTAAATCAAAATAGCATATCACTTGGGCAAAATTATATTCAATTAGTCCTTAGACAGAAGACCTACTATTATTGATATTTACCAAGCCTTTAGACACTCTTTAATTTCAAGACTTCCCTGCACATTTTGGCAGGTTGTTCTGTAATCACAGAGGTGTGCAGTGTAATAGATGTTTGTTCTGCCTCTGAGCATCAAGCTTCTTACCAGAGCTTTAACTAGAAGTTGAAGGAGTAAAAATGTGAATACAGGAAAGTCTAGATATCCTGCAATGAGTTTAGGAGACAATAGGTGTGGAATTAAGAGTACAGGTTTTTAAGTTAAATATATATGAGTTCCTATCCCCATTCTTGTGTATATGGGCAATGTGAGATTAGAAATTTTAATTACTTTCTTAAAGTTGCAATTTTCTCTAATAATAATTAATAATAATATATAACGTTATGAAGGTTAAAGAACATATAAACAAGTACATAGAATTTGACTAATCACATCTGCTTTTCAAAGTGTTATTAACATTATTAACTCCCTTCTCTCCTACTCTTAAGTTCTATGTATTGTCATGAATGCATATGCTCCTTTTTGGATTTACCTGGAAACATAGATAAACTAGGCTTACACAACAAAGAGCAATGTTTGTTTTTTTTTTAGTTTAGAGCAAAAATATTGATGAAATTGAGACACTTTACATAATCTAAGTACTTTTATTTAGCTTACTTCTTAAAAAAAAAATTGAGAAAGCTTGAACTTTCATTATAGGGCTTTAGTATAGTTGGAGCTCAGAACAGAGCATCTAAGAAAAATACATGCCATATATACTTTATTTCCAGAGAGATGATATAGAGTCAGGCTTTGAAAATTATCCTAAACTTTCTAGGTTCCAGATTATCCTAGAATTTGGAAAAAGAACTAAAATTCATTAAGTTAATTTTGCACTCAGACAAAATCCGTAAGGCAAATTTCCTTACACAGATAAGTGATTTCCTTGAAATAAAGTTAAATAGAAGAATTTATGGCAAGATTCTCTGTTTAAGAGACACAGATTAACACAATATATAATCTTTGGTTCAATAAAAGATAGAACTGCTGTTCAAATGAATGCATATTTATAAGGGAGAAGGAATATTAATAAATGTGGCTCAGTGAGGGGTTGAGATAATTATAATTACACCTTCAGTTCTGTTGCATTCTGGTGATCTAAATTAACATAAGAATTGTAACTTAAGAGAGAGCCTAATGGGTACAAAGTCTTTTCATTCAGATATTCTTCTCAGATATTATATGTCTTAAGCAAGCATTTGCTGCTACTGCTGCTAAGTCGCTTCAGTCGTGTTCGACTCTGTGCGACCCCAAAGACGGAAGCCCACCAGGCTCCCCCGTCCCTGGGATTCTCCAGGCAAGAATACTGGAGTGGGTTGCCATTTCCTTCTCCAATGCATGAAAGTGAAAAGTGAAAGTGAAGTCGCTCAGTCGTGTCCGACTCTTAGCGACCCCATGGACTGACTGCAGCCTATCAGGCTCCTCCATCCATGGGATTTTCCAGGCAAGAGTACTGGAGTGGGGTGCCATTGCCTTCTCCAAGCAAGCATTTGGCAGGTGCTAAATTGCAGTAAATTCACGATTGAATTCTCTAACAGGTACCTGTAGTGGTGATAATCTATTGTTCTGGTTAAAGTGTGAGCCATGTACCTCAATCATTTCTGACACAGGCACTATAGTCACAAAAAGAAAAAGCAAAAGGGCAAATTTTCCCATGTAGTTATGATAGCAAATGGGGGTTGCAGAGGGAAAGCACTGTCCCAAGGTCAAGTAATTCTGATTTTGAACTGTATCTCCACCTCTCTCAATCCTTCCTTCAACGGGAGTTCAAAGGAGGCCCACGGAAATCTATCCCTCCTGCCGTCCCAAACCTCCCGGCAGTCCCAGAAAAGGCTACCATTTGAACTCAGTACCTGCATTTCTTTTAAAGACTATTAAAGTTGATCCTTGTATATTTAAGTTACCACTAGAAGAAGCCTAGGCATGTTAGGTCATCTCTTATCACATGGACTCTCATATTCATTGCTGCTGCTGCTGCTGCTGCTAAGTCGCTTCAGTCGTGTTCAACTCTGTGCGACCCCATAGACGGCAGCCCACCAGGCTCCGCCGTCCCTGGGATTCTCCAGGCAAGAACACTGGAATGGGTTGCCATTTCCTTCTCCAATGCACAAAGCGAAAAGTGAAAGTGAAGTCGCTCAGCCCTGTCCGACTCTTCGCGACCCCATGGACTGCAGCCTACCAGGCTCCTCCGTCCATGGGATTTTCCAGGCAAGAGTACTGGCGTGGGGTGCCATTGCCTTCTCCTCATATTCATTAGACTGCATAATATCTGATTCAAAATCTTGCTCTTTCCATCGTATTCTCTGGAACCCAGTGTCTATTATCAGCAAAACATCATATAAACTGCTTCTCTATTTTTTTCTCTAATGAAGTGTAGATGTTCTATTGAATGTACAACTGAAGAAGACAGTCTCAGTCCTGATGTATCTTTTCCAATGCCCACCTACAGCTGAACCTAAAGGAGATGGAGATGGTTCTTCATCACTACTTATTGCCTCTTCCAAAGAAGAATAAAAAGACATTAAATTACATGCAACTGATACATCATCTGTGCTCCTTTGAGGTCACCTCTCTTTATCCTGGGCATATATGCTTTTACTGAAGCATTTTTTGCACCTGGCTTACAGCTCTTTTTCACCCTGACTTTCTTCATTATTCTTGGTTCTTTTAAATAATTCACCTATCTCCCTGTGTCTCTCATCCTGTGTCCTCACTGCCAGTGAATTTATTCTCATTCTCACCTCAACTGATCATTTTCACAGTCATTGACTAGACAGTATCTTTTCCGATATTATTGTACCTCACAATATTCAAGTATCTCAACTTATGGCAAAATCTTTCTAAGTCACCACTCTAATATCCTAGTCATCAACTCTACTCATGCTTCAGATTCATGAAACCTACCAACTTTTCACTGTCCTTCATGTTCTCTATTTCATCTACACCCATTTGGCTTTCATGAATCATCTCCATACTAAAATATCTTCAGACATAGTCAGCTCTCTTGATTTCTTTCTTCCTCCATCACATTCTGCTGGCAAAGCCTAATTCTGTTATAGGCTACTCTGTTCCTACTATACAGTCAAATCCAACAGCCTCATTTAACTAGAGCGACCTGACGACTCATTACACATCAATGTCTTAAGTGTTCCCTGGAGACTCAGTGCTGCCCGACATTCCTATTTCATTTCTCTTGTCAATCCATTCTCCTCCTGTCTCTGCCAATTGTTTCTTACTTTAGCCGATGATCTTTGTTCTCATTTTCCAGGAACAGAAAAGAAAAGAGAACTGCAGCATGTTCCCATGATTAGATCTACTGACATCCTCACAATATTTGAATCCAGAACTCTATTGTTCCAGTTGTGATAGATAACATCACTTTGATCCTATCAAAGGAACTCATCCCTTGTACACTTAATCCCATTCTCTCTGTTTCTCCAGAATCTACAGTCTTCCTCTCTTTTATATCTTTCCATTTAACAGACACATTGTGTTGATTCCTACATCCTCTTTCATGAACCCCTCCATTTCTCTATCCCTCTCACAGGGGGGTTCTATAGTCATTATTCTCTTTATTCTCCTTCTATTACATCTTGACCTCTCTCATCAGCACTGTGTGCTCATTTGTCCTTTGGAATTACTCTTGCATGTGTTACCAAGGGCCTCCACACTGCCACAGCCTCAGTCATCGTCTTACCTTCTCAGTAACATCTGACGTAGTTGAACATATTCTCTACCTTGAATTATTTTTCTTAACTGGTTTCTGAGACACTGCACTTGTGTGGTCTGTCATGTACTGCCTTGGTAACTCCTTCCCTGTGTCCTTTATTGACATCTCTTTTAACTCCCATCAGAATCCTGGGACAACCCCAGAGCTAGATATTCAAACTTCATCTATTTTGTATCTACACTGCCTCCCTTGGTGATCTCATCTAAGACTGTGATGTTAAAAGTATCTTTTCCATACTCCATTTGATGACTCCAAAGCACATGTTTAATCACATTTTCCCCATTTTTTCACATTTTCATATAACTACTTAATTGGCATAGTCACTTAGACTTCTAATAGACATCTCAAGTATAGAGATTGCTCTGCCAGGAGGGAGGTTTTAAAATACCTGTGATTGAGGCAGGTATCTAAGACATCCCCCTTCAGCCTCCATAGGCCTCTATGAAACAATATATTATATTCTCAATGCTAAGATTAAATTGAGGTGAAAGTTTGTCTCATGTGAAGAGATGATGACTATAATATTTTTTGTCTGACACCTGAAAATGGATGATATAAGAACCCAATATAAGGCAAACTCATTGTTCTGGTGGCCATCTCAAATCATTTTTGAGTTTAAATTTATTTTCTTGACAGAGTATTTAACATGAAATTAAAAATAAGTCATGCAGGCCTTATCTCTTGGTACAACTAAAATCTCCTAGATCTGACTCTACACCTGGAAAGAATGAGTAGACAAACAATAAGCAGTCAATGCAATGTTACTCTATTTCTATGAATATAATTGCTGGAGAACCATGACATATTGCCCTGGTAGATAGGTTCACTAGCAATGCCAGCCTGAATGTGTAATGAAAAGAGTGTGGATTTAAAGAACAGTAGAGTTCATTTTTTCTTCCTTACTATTCTTGAGTCACAAGAATAATTACTTTTGGCAGCTTTTTCCATGTTTGTAAATGAGGTGATAACATTTGCCTATAAGGTTGCTGTGAAGATGAAGATACTATGTGCAAAGACCTAATTATGTTAATCATCAATAACAGATGCTCAAAAATTTTAGTTTCCTTACCTACTCCTGTGCATGTTCAACAACTTTTCTTAGTCTAGTACAACATATTTTCAAATGTCAGATAATTATATAAAACTTGAACATAGTCTACTTTGGCCTAAAACTTGATAATTTTTAAGGTCTACACTGTCCTTTCTAACAATTGCCGCTTCTTGAAAGTCTTGTTAATACAAGTTAGAAAAAGATAAAGGGAGTAATAATAACTTTTACTAACCCACAAAGTCAAAGTGTGGTAGCCACTCAGTCATGCTTAACTCTTTGTGACCATAGGGACTATAGCTCACCCACCAGGCTCTTCTGTCCAAGGAATTCTCCAGGCAAGAATAGTGGAGTGGGTTTCTATTTCCTTCTCCAGGGTATCTTCCCAATCCAGCAATCAAACCCAGGTCTCCTGGATTGCAGCAAATTCTTTACTGTCTGAGCCACCAGGGAAACCCAACAAAGTTAAAAGACTTATTAAATAGAAAGTTATGTTCTAAGCTGCTTCAAGAGAATATACTGTGACTGAGGTATATGTGGATCACAGAACCCATTCTTACAAGTGTGTATGAAAGTAGGAACTACAGAGATATCACTTCGCCACAGTTATGTAAGCATTATGATAGCCTTAGAACCTCCCCATTTTTCTTCCTAAGATTGTCTCAAGTTAACTTATCTCTCACTTTCAAAGTTAAAACCATAAACACTAGAGGGATCCTTTTTAGAGATGTAGATGTCAGCTGACAGAAAGATAATCACCACAGTTTTGTAAAAATGTTGCCATTGTGTGCCCATAAACTTCCCTAGCAAACTCATTCACTCTCCAAGGTGAGTCAATGTATAATGCACTCTAGTAACAATAACTGTAAAATACTGACTAGTGAACTGCTTGCTAGAGTTGGGTTGAGGATTCATCAGTGTTCTGGTTTGCTTGCATGTATTAGTCATTTCTTATATCCTTATAAACTTAATGCACATTATTTAGCTTGTAGCTACACATTTTAGATAGTTGTTTTGGGGGTTTGATTACATATTTTCACCTTGTCTGGTACATTTTACCAGCTGATATTGGATATGCTCATTTACAAATTTTCCCACAGGCTATAATAGGAAGAAAACAAAGTCTGTCATAATCCGAGACAGAGACACTCTGAACACCAGAGTAACAGAATTGCACAAATGAAAGAGCTAATGTTCGTCTTTAGGTTTATCCTTATTTAAAATGTGCCCCTAAATTCCTTTTTCGTTCAGATGCTTGTGAACTATAGTGACTCTGTTGATGGGCCAAGAGAAAACCTGGTGAAAGCATTGATTGAAGGGAGCCATGATATCAACTTCAGGGGCTCTGTCAGGCAGTATTCCACTTCATAAAGTATCAAGGTCCAAAGCGTGATTGATTTTATTTCATATTATATTTTTTTTCAGATAGCACAATCGCCAAACACTGAAACCATTCACATTGCTTTCTCTATGCTAGCTGAATTATTAATCTCTCTGTCAAGTCTAATTCCTGAACCTCAGTTTAATTCTATTTCAGCAGCTGATGCCTCTATTAGCCTCACTGCACTTGAATTCTGATGCTCCTTTGGCCATAGGCTGCTGAGAAACTGCTTTTCGAGTACTTAGCAGAAAAGCTCTATGCTTTATTGACTCAGATATTAATTTCAAATACTATTCTTACTGATCACGTACTTGAAAAAAAATGTTCTAAGAGGCTTTCCTCATGCGCCAAAAGATTATTGCTAAATTTCATATATGTCCATGGACATAAGTATAAGAACTTCTTTCATTCCTTATACAACTTAACTCTTCATATCTCTTATAGATTCCTGGGAATCATGGTTCTGAAGGTGAAAAAATAATAACTTTAAGAAAGCTGATAGCAAGAAAAAAACTGATTTGTACCAAAAAAATAAAAGAAAAGAAGAGAAACTAGGACCAGATTTCACTATTTTTGAATATTCCAAAAGCAAGTCAGTTCAGTCTCTCAGTAGTGTCTGACTCTTTGCAACCCAATAGACTACAGCACGCCAGGCTTCTTGGTCCATCACCAACTCCCGGAGCTTGCTCAAACTCATGTCCGTTGAGTCAGTGATGCCATCCAATGATCTCATCCTCTGTCATCCCCTTCACTTCCTGCTTTCAATCTTTCCCGGCATCAGGGTCTTTTACAATGAGTCAGTTCTTCACATCAGGTGGCCAGAGTATTATACTTTCAGCTTCAGCATCAGTCTGTCCAATGAATATTCAGGACTGATTTCCTTTAGGATGGACTAGTTTGATCTCCTTGCCGTCCCAGCAGTGTGACAATATACAACCTTCATGTACTTCTTTCCCTATTTGGAACCAGTCCGTTGTTCCATTTCCAGTTCCACCTGTTGCTTCTTGACCTGCATATAGATTTCTCAAGAGGAAGATAAGGTGGTCTGGTATTCCCATCACTTTAAGAATTTTCCAGCCACACAGTCAAAGGCTTTGGTGTTGTCAATAAAGCAGAAGTAGATGGTTTTCTGGAACTCTCTTGCTTTTTCTGTGATCCAATGAATGTTGACAATTTGATCTCTGGTTCCTCTGCCTTTTCTAAATCCAACTTGAACATCTGGGAGTTCACAATTCACGTACTGTTGAAGCCTTGCTTGGAGAATTTTGAGCATTACTTTGCTAGCGTGTGAGATGAGTGCAATTGTGTGGTAGTTTGAGCATTCTTTGGCATTACCTTTCTTTGGGACTGGAATGAAAACTGACCTTTTCCAGTCCTGTGGCCACTGCTGAGTTTTCCAAATTTTCTGGCATATTGACTGCTTCACTTTCACAGCATCATCTTTTAGGTTTTGAAATAGCTCAACTGGAATTCCATCACCTCCACTAGCTTTGTTCATAGTGATGTTTCCTAATGCCCTCTTGACTTTGCATTTCAGGATGTCTTTCTCCAGGTGAGTGATCACACCATCGTGGTTATCTGGGTCATGAAGATCTTTTTTGTATGGTTCTTCTGTGTATTCTTGCCACTATTTCTTAATATCTTCTGCTTCTGTTAGGTCTATACTGTTTCTGTCCTTTATTGTGCCCATCTTTCCTTGAACTATTCCCTTGGTATCTCTAATTTTCCTGAAGAGATCTCTAGTCTTTCCCATTCTATTGTTTTCCTCTATTTCTTTGCATTGATCACTGAGGAAGTCTTTCTTATCTCTCCTTTACCTTTCACTTCTCTTATTTTCTCAGCTTTTTGTAAGGCCTCCTAAGACAACTATTTTGCCTTTTTCCATTTCTTTTTCTTGGGGATGGTCTTGATCACTGCCTCCTGTACAAGGTCACTAACCACCCTCCGTACTTCTTCAGGCACTCTCTCTATCAGGTCTAATCCCTCTAATCAATTTCCAGAATCAAATTAAAATATAAATTTCATGTTTAAGTGAGAACACGACAATTCCAAAAATTAAGAATACGTAATGTAAGTAAAAGATCAATAGAACTGAATGAAATGACTTTAGACATTGGGATTGCCTCACTACTTTAATACATGCATTATTTATGACAGTGCTATATATTGAACCAATCAACTAAAAAGCCCTAATACTTACTAGTGTGTTATCACCAATAATAACATAATGCTGAATTGTATAGAACAATGATGCTTCAGAAAAAAAGTTTTCTACAGTGTTGCTGAGTACATGAATCAATAAAGCATATTGCTATATTGTTTGGGGAAAATTATAGCAAAATTACCAGTATCTTTTCTAATCCAATCTCTTGATGAATAGCACTTATATAAACATCCTTTAAGTTATTTACTCTAGTCCCTCTCCTTCAGTGAGAAAATGTATAACTCTTTACAAGAATGGACATCCAATTTTTGAAGGAACCTAATGCAAAGAGAGTTTCTTATAATGACTTTTTTTATAAGTCATACTGCTACCCAAAGGCAATGCCAAAGAATGTTCAAAATACCACACAATTGCACTCATCTCACATGCTAGCAAAGTAATGCTCAAAATTCTCCAAGCCAGGCATCAATGGTAGGTGAACCGAGAACTTCCAGATGTTCAAGCTGGATTTAGAAAAGGCAGAAGAACTAGAGATCAAATTGCCAACATCAATTGAATCTTCAAAAAAGCAGGATAGTTCCAGAAAAACATCTACTTCTGCTTTATTGACTATGCCAAAGCCTTTGACTGTGTGGATCACAAAAACTTTGGAAAATTCTTAAAGAAATTTCCATCTGTTTACCTGCTACTTTACCTACCTCCTGAGAAATCCATATGCAGTTCAAGAAGCAACAGTTAGAACCAAACATGGAACAACAGACTGGTTCCAAATTGGGAAAGGAGTATGTCAAGACTGTATATTGTCACCCTGCTTATTTAACTTATATGCAGAGTGCATCATGTGAAATTACAGGCTGGGTGAAGCACAAACTGGAATCAAGATTACCAGGAGAAATATCAATCACCTCAGATAGGCAGATGACACCACCCTTAATGCAGAAAGCAAAGAGGAACTAAAGAGCCTCTTGATGAAAGTGAAAGAGGAGAGTGAAAAAGTTGGCTTAAAGCTCAACATTCAGAAAACTAAGATTATGGCATCTGGTCCCATCACTTCATGGGAAATAGATGGGGAAACAGTGCAAACAGTGTCAGACTTTATTTTCTTGGGCTCCAAAATCACTGCAGATGGTAACTGCAGCCATGAAATTAAAAGATGCTTATTCCTTGGAAGAAAAGCTATGACCAACCTACACAGCATATTAAGAAGCAGAAAAATCACTTTGTAAACAAAGGTCCATCTAGTCAAAGCTATGGTTTTTCCAGTAGTCATGTATAGATGTAATAATTGGACCATAAAGAAAGCTGAGCGCCGAAGAATTGATGTTTTTGAACTGTGATGTTGGAGAAGACCCTTGAGAGTCCCTTGGACTGCAAGGAGATCAAACCAATTAGTCCTAAAGAAAACCAGTCTTGAATACTCATTGGAAAGACTGTTGCTGAAGCTGAAGCTCCAATATTTTGGTCACCTGATGTGAAGAGCTGACTCATTGGAAAAGACCCAGGTGCTGGGAACGATTGAAGGCAGGAGGTGAAGGGGACAGAGGATGAGATGGTTGAATGGCATCACCGACTCAATGGACATGAGTTTGAGCAAACTCTGGGAGTTGGTGATGGACAGGGAAGCTTGGCATGCTGCAGTCCATGGGGTCCCAAATAGTCGGACATGACTGACTGAACTGGCTGCTACCCATTGATACCATGCTGACAATAGAAACCACACAGTAAATACATTGCCTTCCTTTGCTACGTGACAGCTTTCTGAAATTTCTATCTTTAGTTTACACTCAGCCAAAATGAGACTTTGCTGCTGTTCAATTCTCAGTCATATCCTTCTCTGTGTGACCACATGGACTACAGCGCACCAGGCTTCCTTGTTCTTTTACCGTAATAGTCAACTAATGACATCATTCACGTTTTTTTGTTTGATATATAAATAGTTTGCTTTCTAGGGAGGCTGTGGGTACCAGAACACCACTGAATTTCACCCATTTTGAAGTTTAATGAATACCCTGGACCCTCTCTAGAGAAATAATACACAAAAGTTTTGTGTTTGACCCAATTTAAAGAATTCGGATGTTATTTGTGCTTTAAAGTTCAGGATCATCCAGGAAGAGAGAAGATTGATGGCAGAGCCTTAGAGGAAAATAGCATTTAATACAAAAGTAGAAGAGGGACTTTTGAAGAAAAGGACAAGCCACAGAGAGATGGAACAGAGGAAATTGTGGACAGTGTTTTCAGAAGAAAGTAGTGAATTGTGTTGAATGCTCGATAGTCAAAGCAGACTAAGGAGTGAATGTGTTCTTCAGACTGACCAATTACCTTGTAGTTTCACTGATATGCTAGGGATAGAAATCAGGTTAAAAGGCTAGAGGAAGGTTCAAGAATGAACAACTGAACATTGAGTTGAAAATGCAGGAATTAAGTGAACATTACTCCAGAATCTTATGTATAAAAAAATTGAGAGAACTTGGGTGGTAACCCTAACGTGGACACAAGGTTTGGGGAAAGACTTTAAGAAGTGTAGAAATGTGAGCTTGCTTCAATGCTAATAGGAAAGTGCCAGTGGAATGGAAAGTCGAAGATAAAAGAGAAAGAGAGAGTAACAGGAACTAGGTTTCTAATGAGGTAGGAGAGGACGGAACTCAGAGCATCATTAAGTGGTCTTCTCTTCACTTCCCTTCTCTCCTGCCAGACATAGGCTTTTTTCCCTAAGACTTTGTATTAGTTTCCTGTAACAAGTTGCCACAAACTTAATGGCTTAAGAGAACACAAATGTATTCTCTTATAGTTCTGAAGGTTAGAAGTCCAAAATGGTTCTCATTGAGCTACAGTCAAGGTGTTGGCAGGTCAATGTCCCTCCTAGGGCAGAATCTGTTTTCTTACTTTTTCAAATAGTCATGACCCTATTCCCGTATCTGCAAGGCCAGCAACTTCAGAATAAGTCCCTCTCACTCTGCTATCTTTTCAGTTCTTATTCTTCTGCCTTTCTTGTTCTCTTATTAAAATCTGTATGATTACATTGGGCTCATATGGATAATCCAGGATAATATTCCTTAATTCTATCTACAACCTTAATTCCCCTGTGCCCTGTAACCTAACACATTCACAGATTCTTGGGTTAGGCCATGGATATCTCCGGAGTGGGGCTGTTATTCTGCCCGCCACACATACCCCTCCCCATTTCATGCTTACATGCCACTCTACCACATTTTTACATTCCTCTGACCGGAGAGGGTGGAGAAGCAAAAAGTCTTCAATTTCTATAAAGGATACTGATACTGAACTGAGTGCTTTATGGATATACTCACCCACTTAATGCTCACTGATCTGTGAGGGGAGGTATTCTCTTAAATGTATAGTTTATGAACTTATCTTGCTTCAAATCACACAATAGTAAGTGCTGGTATGGGGGTGAAAACCCAGAACTGTCTGATGAATACCTAGAGAATGATCAACTTAGTTGATATTGTCAACTTGTTGATGTTTATGTAGAATAAAAATACACACGTAAAAAGAGATATAAAAATAACATACATACAAAATGAAAAAATCATTTACAAAGCAAACATTCTGTAATAAACTTTCTTTGCTGCAATACTATCTTAATACCCACCACTTCTAACATATGAAGAACTGTTCATCAAGGAGATATATCATATATACTTAACAATTGGGAATTTAATTGTTATCAGTTTATAAATGGGCTCTTACTTAAGACAATAAAATAATATTAAAATAAATAAACACACCTTTGCTCAGGCCTCATTTCATTTCTCTTCTTAATGTCATCTCTTTTTCCTATAGACTTTCTCTCTTCCAATCTAAGTCCTCTCAAACTTTTTTAAATGGCCCAAGTTTTCATGCTTCTTTGAAACATTCACCCTCTGGGCTCTAGATTTCCTTTTTCTGGAACTCAAAACATTATTTGCCTTTCCAACTTTTGAAAACATTTCATTTTATGTTTTGATCTTTATATTTTACTGCAATTTAATATTAATGGGTACTTCTCAGTGGGCATCTGGGGACAGGGATCTGCACTGTGTTTGAATTTTCATTCCCTGGTTCCATCTTCTGCAATACATGCATATATTATAGAGGACTTTAGTTTTGCACTATTAGCCTTTAAGCCAATAACTGAATATTAGTAGGTGTTCAAGGAGTTAATTTTATTAAACATGTTTATTTTCAGGCATATGTGAAAAGGATTCTGCATTTTTTGTTGAAAATAATAAAATATTTTAGACTATTATACAGATATCACTTCTGAGTTTTGCTAGTCAATCCCTTCTGAATAAAGGATATACTACTTCACCATTCAGTTCCCAGATCCTAGAAACATGCTGATCTCACAGTAGTCCTCAACAAATATTTGTTGAATGAATGTGTACTTGCGTGAAAAAGATATTGGGGAAAAAGTCAATAAAATTTAATATATGGCATAGAATGTATTTACTTATTTGACTACAGATGAGTAGTCAAATAGTAGGAAAACAGATGAGTCTTTCTAAACTTAATACATCAATTTAAGTCTACATTCTTTTTAAAAAATAAAAACTATATGCATTTATGTACATCATTTGTATTTGTGCATCATTTTTACTTCTCTTATAGGTAAAATCTCGTTTGTGCCTAGTGTTTGGTTTATGTGAGAAACTATCCAGGTTTACCAATCCATTGTGATACAATGGTATGCATTTACAATGACCCAATATCTACTGGCAGATAAACTCTATTTTCACAGCAGTACATTAGCACCTGTCCTACAAGAGGTGCCTCAGAAAATTATAGAAGATCAAAAAAGAGAAATAACGTAATCCATAAATCCAGCCTAGAAACTTTTTTTTTTTTTTTGCCAACACCTGCTGTCCTCATGCTGAATATTAAGGTTCCCCAATTCTGAACTTTGAATACCTTTACCCTTTTTTACCCATTTTGAATACTTTTTAGCCATTTCAGGTTACTGCCTTCCACTCTTCCCACTCTTCTTCCTCTTCTCTCTTCCCCGCTCCTCTCTATCTGACTCCCTAGCCATATTCTCTCCTCCTCTTTCTCTCTCTGTCTCTCTCTCTCTCTCTATCTGTGTTTCTCTGTCTCTGTATCTCATTCACTTTTGTTTTCATGTAAGAGAGAAAGGTCAGAGAAGGCAATGGCACCCAACTCCAGTACTCTTGCCTGGAAAATCCCCTGGACGGAGGAGCCTGGTAGGCTGCAGTCCATGGGGTCGCGAAGAGTCAGACACGACTGAGCGACTTCACTTTCACTTTTCACCTTCATGCATTGGAGAAGGAAATGGCAACCCACTCCAGTGTTATTGCCTGGAGAATCCCAGGGATGGCAGAGCCTGCTGGGCTGCCATTTATGGGGTCGCACAGAGTCGGACACGACTGAGGTGACTTAGCAGTAGCAAGAGAGAAAGGTAGCTCAATATTTACTAAAAATCTCCTCAAGATGTCTTTAGAACCAGAAAAATTCCTCCCCAAAACTATATATTATATCACTGAAAGTTTTGGTCTAATACATTTACTGATTTGCATTAATTATTTGTTAGTGCCTGGGATTCCACAAAAAGTATTATTTCATTTCTGCCCTACCTCTGAGTGACTAATTAGCCATTCTGGTGCCTTTTCTTCAACAAAGAAAATCTGACCCAATATGATGTGCTTTTTCATCTCTAAAGACAGTCCTATCAGTGGGAAGGAAAGAAATCCTCTTTTAAATGTGAAAAAAAAAAAGAGCAGAAAAGTAAGGAAGGAAGAAGAGAAGAAGGAAGGAAGGGAGAGAGTTAAATGATCTTTTTAGTTATATTTATTTCAAATATAACTTTGACTCAGAAATTTAGAATGTATTTCTTAAGGGACAACAGGAGTCAAAACAGTAGTGTCCAGAAATCTTACCTTAGGAGCTCACACTCTCATTGGAACTGCCAAAGATACACATCATAGGTGAGCTAGGAAACCATGTATTTTAGGATTAAGAATCAAGATATATCTTCATCAAAGTGGTGGAAAGCATTTTTGGTTTACCGTATTAGTTTATTTAAATAAGTCATTATTTATTATAACAGGACAAGTATTAAAAAATCTTTGCTTGCAGGTGAAATCCTTTTGCCTGAAATGAAATGTAATAGACTAAAGTTTTTGTTTTTCACTAAGTTCCTTTGGTCCTTGTGGAGAAATGTAAAAGAATATGTGTTCTCTTTTAAAGAAAGCCACTTCTTAAATTTACAAAGTTTAACAGTGCCTGATTAATCAAATGATAGAAAGATAACTTATCCATTCAGGATAACATCAATATTATGGTGAGGAGAGAGAGGTACTCATCTTGGGCAAAAACCTAACAGACTGTGAAATAACAACAAAGAAAATCAGTAAACTACATATTATTTTTAAAAACTAAAATTTATGGGAAAAATCCATGATGAACAAAATATTAAAAACAAAGACGGGATCTGATAAGTCACATTGATTCTGGGGCATAAAGAGAAAAAAAAAAAAGCTGCACCTATATACATGCTTTTGTATTTTTTTAAATGACAAATTTCTCCAGAATATTAAAGCAGTTGGAAAAAAAATTTAAATGGAGATAAGATATATCAAGATATATTAACCTTAAAATTTTGTTTATATTTAAAGTACTGGGTTTGGTGGCTCAGTGGTAAAGAATCTGCCTGCCAACGTAGGAGTCACAAGTTTGATCCCTGATCCCAGAAGATTCTACATGCTAAGGAGCAACTAAGCCCCTGCACCACAGCTATTGAACCTGATCTCTAGAGCCCAGGAAACACAAGTGCTGAAGCCAATGCACCCTAAAGGCCGCACTCCACAACACAAAAACGTTGCAATGAGAAGCCTGTGCACTGCAACTAGAGTGTAGCCCCTGCTCTCCACAACTAGAGAAAAGCCTGTGCAGCAATGAAGATCCAGCCAAGCCAAAAATAAATGAATAAATAAATACATTTTAAAAATAGTATTATTTTACACATTTTCAATGTTTAATTTCTCTTCAGACTTAGATTATGAAGATTTTATTGTTGAGCATGCCTTCATCAAAAGCAGGAGACTAAAATTACATATACCGAAAACATCATTTCATAAGATGGCTTAGCACTGGACTGACAGAATGTTTACATTTTGCTATTTTAAAACACCAAAACAAAAATCATTTTGACATAAACTATCTGGATTACTGAGTTTCTTTGGACCCTTGTAAAATTTGCACTAATATGAAATGCCTCACTTTTCCCAACCTAGTCTTGATTCTGAAGAGAGAAAACTTTAATAATATGGAACAAACATGTCAGTAATCAGTCATGCTTACATGTGTAATTTCAAATCAAGATCAACTACCATTATAAGGAATGTTTATGGTTATAGATCTTTAAAAGGAAATACTTTTCTTGACACAAAGTCAAAAAACATATAATTAACTCACGATGATTATCAAATCTCTCATGATACCCAGATATGTTTTTCAGTGATACATCTATCTCAGAGAAGATTTTATAGTAAAATTACCAAAGATTCATGCCAAATCACCCACAAATATATGAATACTCACAGAAGTCTGACAATATTTCATCATTCTCTTCACCTGTCCAGAATATTTTTGATATACTCTGTATTCTTTCCGGTGTGGGATGGAAAATTATAAAATCTACCTTTGTGTTTAATAAAAGAGTGCATTTTTAACAGTTTAATCAAGTTTCTTTTTTTTTTTTTTTTATTTTGGAGTCCTAGTCTTTAACTGTAATACAAATAATCTATGAATCAGGGGTTCTCTCCATCACTATTTCCAACCAACATCAACAAGCACATCTGTATTTAGTGTAACCTTTATTACAGACTTCCCCTTTGATTATTTCTTATTACTTATTAATGACCTAAATACGCATTACCTTTTAAGTGAATAATTTTATTAAAAGACTATCTACATAATTATTATTACATCCAAAATTATAAGAATTATTATAAAATCTAAGACTACATATATCTGCATGAATTGCCTTTTAGTCTTATACTGGCTGTCAGGTAAATATAATTTACCTTGACTCATCTTTTCAAAGAATATTTCCATTTTCTTCTAATATTTGAATATTGCTGCCCACTCCCCCCACCATTTGATGTGCTGCTCTACTCACTCCTACATTTAGAAATCTGTCAAAAACCTAAAATGAAAATAACATCTTTCTTAATACATGGCCAAACCCATAGAATTCTATTTGGTATGTTAGACCCATATTATTGGATTAGTACATCTAGTCCATATCAAGAGAGTCACCTCAATTTACATTGCTTTTTGTAAACACTAGAGGCCACACATAGACAAAATTGACATAGAATTGTACAAAATCTGAAAGACATATATTCTATTAAAATTATGACAATGGATACTTTATTGCTGGCTTCAAATTAGGAGAGCTAATTCACTATCTTTCACGCCCAGCACTTTTCCCTGGATATTTCACTACAACATGCCAACCAGCTTTCATGGCCAAACCAGAGACATCTGCTGAGAGCACTCTTGGCTTTGAGTTTGAACACCTGGTTGTGGGTGATCCTGGCACCCTGGCACCTGGGAAAGGATGATAACAAGTTAACCCTGGAACAGAGTCAGGTAACCAAATCCGAACTCCAGACTTTTTCGATTGAGTTCAGGGTCCCTGGGTCAGGAAGACTCCCTAGAAAAGGGAACAGCTACCCGCTCCAGTATTCTGGCCTGAAGAATTCCGTGGACTGTATAGTCCATGGGATCACAATGAGTCGGACACAACTGAGCAAATTTCACTTTCATTTTCACTCAGGGTTCTGTGTAAACAGCATGACATCATTAACTAATATCATTACTGTTGCATATATCTCTTTCAGAAGAAAAAATAATTGACTTTAAAATGTCCTGAACTTACAGTTACCAGGGGAAAGGTAAAAGAAAAGGATAGTCAGGGAATTGGAGATAGACATGTTTCCCGCTGTATTTAAAATGGATAACTAACAAGGACCTACTGTATAGCACAGGGAACTCTGCTCTATGTTATGTGGCAGCCTGGATAGGAGAGGAGTTAGGGGGGTTTGTATGTGTTTGTACATATACAGCCATACATGTATACGTATGGCTAAAACATAAAATAAAAAAGAGTGGATATTAAAAAAATAGTAATAAATAAAATGTACTAAGGAAAATTCAGAGAATTTAAAACAACTTGAGTTTGCATTCTACACTAATATTAACCACAATAGCAAAACTAATGACATATAAGCTGAGCACTAATTGTTCAGAAATAGTATAGTTTAGTGTCTAAAGAGGTGGGCTATGGAGCAAGACTCCTGTGGACCCTAACATGCGATTCAAATGCCACATATATTAATATCACTGGACTAAAGTTTATATTTCTTCCCTTCCAATTGAATTCTTGTTCCACTGCCTTGTGCTGTTAACCAAGATTGTTTAGGTGTCTTTTATCAGTTTTCTATTAATTTTTTCTGGTTTCCTTAACGTATACATAAGGAAATTTATATGCAGTTTTACCTTATCATTATGAACATCTCAACAGCACCTGAAATTTAGAGAATATAATATTAAAATAAGTTTTCTCCTCATGTAGAAATGAACACATAAAATTCCCCTTCTGGTTTGGAAAGTCATAAAACTAGAGCACTAGGCAATAAATGGAAACGCATAACATAGTCCTTTCAAAGAAAGAATATGGAGAATTAAACCTAAAAGCCTATTTCAGTCCTCCCTGCAGCTTCATTTATATAATGCACCGAATCTTATCTCCCATTAAAACATTTCTATTATCGCAGACCTTATTTGCATTAATGAGGAATAGGAATTTTGTAAAATAAAGGAGTTTTTCTTCTCTTTATTATTCCTTGTAAATGTGTGTACACTATACCTATTTTTAAAATTAATATGTAATATATATGTTTACATGTATCTATACACACATGTACACAACAAATACACACAATTCATATTATATACAGTTTCCTAGGAATTTTTATCTTAATGGGATAACTCTCCCTTCTAATAACTGCTTTTTTTCCCTGATATCTTAAAAACCTTAAAACATCCATGAAAAATTGAGTTACATTTCTTTAACTGTGCAACCTACCCAGCTATCAAGCTGGTGTCCCAGAGCTTTATCTGAAATACAACTCAAAACTGACAGTAGATCCAGATGTACAGCAGGGCTCTCCTGGGTCACAAACTGTGAAACAAAAAGAGAAGGAAGAGTGAGTCCAGGAGCAAAAATCATCACAGGAATCATGAAAGTACAAGAAAAATAGTTAACCAGAGGAATATAGGAAATTAAACAACAACAACAAAAAAAAGATTGTGATGGGGCACTGCAAACAGAAAAGGTTAGCTTGCAGTAAAAATTGCAGATGTTTCCTGAGTCTCCTTGGCATCATTAGGTTTCCCTTATGGATTGTTTTTAGTGCTAAAGACCATCTTAAAAGAAAAAATATAAGATGAAAGCTGATGCTTAAACAAATGGGATTCTAACAGACAGTTTCCAGTTTTCAAGATACAGTCCTTCCTCCAAATAGAAATATTTTACTGTAATTTCACCTAGCTCATTTCATATCTACCTTCCCAATTGGTAGGACTTTAGAATCCCTTAGCCAAGGAGGTTATTTTGTCTTACTTACATTTTAATTTCCTCAGTATACCATACGTAATGTCAAAGATATAGTAAGGTCATGGTAAATGTTAAATAAATGAATCTCTAACCATGGTTCTCAACCTTTAAAATTCATGTTTCCCTATGTTGAGCATAAAGATAACCATCACATACACATACCTTCCACCAAAAGAGATGTGAAAACTCCTCAAGGCCCTCACCCATATGGTCTGGACTTTTAAATTTCTACGTTGGTTTTATACTGACTGTGGCTACATTGCCAACAACACAATTTATCCAAAGTGTGAATTTAATTATTTTGCCTCCTGCTTTTAGTACACAATGGCTTCCCTTAGCTCTTAGGAAAAACCTTATTTTTGCCCACATATAGTTCCTGCCTCAGTTGCCAATACCATTTGGCCCTTTACTCTCCCATGCTCAGCATTACATTTCTGACACTAAACATGCAAAAAAAAATGCCTAATGTACTCAATAAATAACTGCTGAATTAATGTAATTGGAGCAAAAAATAACCCTCATAGGAGATCTCCTTTAGAAATACTTCTATCACTTAAGTTCAAGTTACAAACTTAGAGAAAGAAAATAATAATAATAATAAAACAACAACAACAAAAGAAATCCTAAACAAGTTAACCTCAATCTGAGATGTAAATCTGAGCAAAGAGAAAATCCCTATGACCCTTCCTATCTCTAGTTCTACCTCTATCAACTTAAATCTATTGTAGGTCAGAATACCAAGGACAGAATTCTCTCTCTCTTCTTTAGATCTTGAATGAACTTGGACAATACTAAACCTCTTTATATCTCTCTTTTTTATTTTTTTTTATTTTAAATTAGTTTATTTATCTATTTTTTAACTTTACAATATTGCATTTGTTTTGCCATACATTGACATGAATCTGTACATGTTTTCCCCTTCCAGAACCCCCCTCCCACCTCCCTCCCCATCCCATCCCTCCAGGTCATCCCAGTGCACCACATCTCTCTTTTTTAAAATCTTAACTAGTTACAACAAATGTTTACCAAAACACTATTGTATCATGTAGCTGTATTAAAATACAAATCATTCAGTATAATAGTCCCTAAAGCATTTCATTTACTCAATATATGTTAGGTACAATTATTCCTCTACATTCACTCTACACTTAATGAATGCCTATTTTATTTATGTATACATATATAAATTTATATACAGTGGCATATATATATCTGCCTGCCTACTAGGTCGCTTCAGTCCTGTCTGACTCTTTGCAACCATATGGAATGTAGCCCGCCAGGCTCCTCTGTTCATGGGATTCTACTGGCAAGAATATTGGAGTGGGTTGCCATGCCCTCCTCCAGAGGATCTCTGCAACCCAGGGATCGAACCCACATCTCTTATGTCTCCTACATTGGCAGACTGTTTCTTTACTATCAGTGTCACCTTGGAAGCCCATATATATACGAAATCTCAATTTGGGGATTCAAAGATGAAAAGCAATACAGACTTTTTCCCTCAAGAAATGTCCTCTCTGACACAAAATATGGGCAAATGTACAAAAACTCCCTAACCTGACCTGCTAGAAGACAGGGTAAGACCAGTACAAAGTACAGAGAAAACTGGAGAGAGTTCTGCCAACGATTCACCAAAAACTCGTCATAGAGAAGCTGACTGATTAAAATGAATTTTAACAGATAAAGCAAGTAAGAATGGCTGAAAGAAACCATATACCACACAGATAAGTGAAGATCAAGAAATCTTAGAAGACTTTTACATTGAAATTAAATGTTTGGACTTGATATCATCATCAAAGGAAATTGTTACATGGTTTTCAACTATTAGAAACTCGATGATCATATACTTGGTTTTGAGAAATCCCTCTGCTCTTGTAGTGGAAAATAAACAACTACAAAAAACAGGACAAGAGAAAGTGATTTCAGAATAAGAGAAGTAGTCCAATGTGTGCTCCCCAGGTGGTGCTAGTGGTAAAGAACCTGCCTGTCAATGCAGGAGACCTAAGAGATGTGGATTCAATCCCTAGGTCAGGAAAATCCCCTGGAGGAGAACATGGCAACCCACTCCAGTATTCTTGCCCAGAGAATCCCATGGGCAGACGAGCCTGATGGGCTACAGTCCATGGGGGTCACAAAGAGTTGGACATGACTGAAGCAACTGAGCACAAATGCAGTCCATTGTATTGGAGGGAAATAGAGGAGGTAGGATTTGAGAATTTGGTACTGTCTTTTTCATCCTCTGTTTTAGTCTGCCAGAGATATCATAACAAAATACCACAGGCTGGAAGCCTTAAACAACAGAAAGCTAAATTCTCATAGTTCTGGAGGCTGGAAGTCCAAGATAAGGGTGCCAGCAGAGCTAGTTTCTCCTGGGGCCTCTCTCCAAGCATGACCATTTTCCCTGCATGTGTACACTCCTGGTATCTCTTCTTTTTCTTATAAGGACATCAGTCCTGTTGGATTGGGGCCCCACACATATGACCACATTTAACCTAAATTAACTTCTTAAAGCCCCATCACAATATTCAGTCAAAAAAAAGTCTCTGCCAACTTTTTTCTTTTTGACTATTTTCATTTGGACTATCTCACCATATCTTTTGCCATATTTTATATCCTTTGCTCCCTTTTGATAGTTCACAGGTCCTTTTCTCATCTTCTAAGCCATACATGATTTATCCTCATGTAGGTCTTGAATTCATGCCTATTGTCATTTTCTCTGGCTATCTACTCCTAAAATTTTCTTCTACTAATTTTCTTGAAAGGAAATGAGCAGAAACAGAAGTTCCTATTGGGCCAAGAAAGGGAATTTGAGGGAGGTGAAAAATGCTAATTTTCCTTAGCAATTTCCTAGGACTATTTGTGTGTGTGCATGTGTGTGTGTGTGTATGTGTGTGAGTGCACACTCAGTTGTTCAGTCATGCCTGACTTTTTGAAACCCCATAGTCTGTAGCCTGCCTGGCTTCTCTGTCCATGGAATTTTCCAGGCAAGAATACTGAAGCCAGTTGCCGTTTCTTACTCCAGGCAATCTTCCCAACTCAAGGTCAAACCTGATCTCTCTCATCTATTTCATTGCCAGGTAGATTCTTTACCACTGTGCCACCTGGCTTAAATCATCTTTGCAGTTCTTTTATTGGATGGTATAAGTAACTGCCTGAAATTTCCAGGAGTATAAATAAATAAATAGACAAACGAATGTACCTGGAGAATGAAACTTTCTGATACATAAATGAAGTTAAAGCTTATTTATTTATGCACATATTGTTGGAAACAATTATCTCCTTATCTCAGCAGTGAGCTAGTTCAGTGACTATGGCTTATTCAGAAATTTTGCATGCTTTGTTAACAAACCATTAGCAGAATTACCAGTTCATTTGCTCTAATTTTGAAAAATACTTCCTTAAAACTCAATATTGTTCCAAAGGTTTGTAATCACAATAGGATATTTGAAAGTAGTCAGATTGGGATGTAATCCATCAAAATCAGACATTGTGGAAAATATGTTTATAGAGATGTTCTTACATAAGAATAACTTTAACACAGCCTCAAAATGATCTCAGAAAATAGTTGCATATTCAAATAGAAATGTTATAATGGCTTAATATTTGTTTCTTTTCATTCTTGAGTTGTTTCAGCTTGTTTCTCATTCTTTGTTTTTTTTGTTGATGATGATGATAGTAATGATAATTCCTTGATCCCCTTTAAGGTGAATGTTTAAAATGATTCTTTTCAAATGATTATTCTTTATCTGTCATTGGCCTTTCATGTTACGTCATTCTTCTCCTCTTTCTCTTCTTTTCCTCCTCCTCTTGCTTAGTAATCCTTGCAGAACTGTATTATACATGCATATTATTCGTGCTAGTTTGTTTTTGTACATTGCTCTTCTTCAAAGCAGAAACAGAGGTATTCAATACAGACAGTGAACAATTGTTCAAGAATATGATGTTAAAAGAGCGATGTAATAAACTTGAGAGTGCCACTATTTCAACTAGGAAATCAGTTTCTCATCATATCTTTCCTGCCTCCTTGAAATCTCCACATTTTATATGAGGTCCACATTTTATATGTCACAATTTAATCGATTGCTTAATAATATAAAATTTATTTATCTCTATTAGCTGAAGTATCAATACTTGCTTTCCTTCCTTCTTACAGCTTTCCTCAGATTGTCACCATTTCTCTTGGTTAGAACTCTGGATTAGAGAAAATAAGAATGGCATATTTGTGCAGCCCATCCTCTGGCCCAACTTCCCATGGCACTCAGCAGAATGCATGAAGTTTCTACAAGGATACTTCTGACTTTGCTTAATTCCTACAGATGTCTTCAGACTCTGCTGATCAAAGCAAAGAATGATTTATAAGATCTTTCAGGATACATTTGTTTTCTACTCCAGTGTTGGTATTAATCAAATCTGATTGTCCTCTTCACCTGGACTAATTTACACTCTACTGCATCCTTATTGTACATTCTGTTATGTAGTTTGAAGTTTCTATCATTCCATGGTTCTATCAGAAATGTTATTATTTCCTATGCAACTTGTCATATTTTTAACTACAATTCTATGTAGTGGCTTTAATCCATTAATCCACAAATTTTTACCTAAAGCCCACCAAAATAGTCAGTTAACTGTCAACTTAGCTGTTTAACGCTTGAGACATTGCAGGGAGATTAGACAGCAGATTTTCAATAAGTGGATATTAATTAAAAATCAGCAATTTGGCAAACTTTTTAGGGTCACTGTGTCCTAGTGATTGAACTTCACTGGCACACTCCCTTTTTCTTCTTTATTTTGCACTCCAGGTATGATTTTCATATATTGCCCATGACATTAAGAACCTGGGAATGAACTCACATGGGATCAAGCAAGAAGCAAGTCCTGTTAATTATCATCCCAGATAAATAGTTAAGAATATCTTACTAAAATTATTACAGATAATATCTTGATTATATATTTTATTTATATAATCTATATAATTTTATATAATCAAGGATATACATAATCAAGATATCATATATATGATTATATATTTAATATCTTGATTATATATATTCTTATTTATATTTTCAAAGTTCTACTATAATTTTGATATTTGATTCAATACTTCTCTAAGGCAGATAAAGATAGTATAATTATTGTCATTTATTAACCAGGAAACAGAGCCAAGCAGTGTTTAAGTGACTTATACAAGGTCACAGAACTGGTAGCCAAAATTTAGTACATTCCTTTAGTGAATTATAACTATCCAAAAATAGAAATGATTTTTCTTTGTATTTTTCTCCCAAGGATCTATTAGTTACTAGAGAAGTGATGAAATATTAGAAAAGTAATTATAAAACTTTATGGAAATACTAATTTTAAATTATAGCAATATATTCTTTAAAAAAATCATCTGTGGAGCTGAATTGATAAATCTGTATCTAAGACAACTTTGGTAATAATGTTTAAGAAATCAATTAATTATTATCAAATAGAGGGAGAAGATATCTGATCAAAATTCAATAAAGAATTATATAAAAATAACAGTTAAATAATTAATACAGATAAACTGCAATATTTTATATAAAATATTTTATTCTATCATTTCATGTGTCACTAACAAAATTACTTACACTACTTACACTGTTTCTCTAAGGAACATTTTTTTAATTGGAGGATAATTGATTTACAATGTTGTGTTGGTTTCTACCATACAACAAAGTGAATTGGTCATAAGTATCTATATAAAATCCCTCCCTTTTGAGTCTCCCCCACCCCAGGAACATTTTGAAACTTTATCTATTTTATTGATTTGTTGTTATGCCCTGTCTTTTCTAGATGGTACCACGAGTATACCCTGATTAACTTCAACAATTGCATGCAGCTTGGCTAGCTACTCTGATTGCAAAGTGAACTTATCATCTTTACCTTTGATACTATCTAGTTTCTCATCAGTAGGGAGAAATTTGCATGAAAAGATATCACTCATATAAATGCTTCCAAATTATTTCAGGGAAAAATTAGACCACTGAATCATTATTGAGCTCATTAGAAGAAAGATACTATGTAAGTACAAAATATTATCATTTTGTCTGACAAATACCATTAGTTCATTATGAAGCATAGCATTCAATTATCTACAACATGCAACAGAAATGACATGCTTTGTTAGGTCCTGTTAAAGTGTTATTCTGAAATTGCTTTTTTAATTTATCTGGCACTACAGTTGTGTTATTAAAGAAAGAATGGACTTCACTTAATTCAGAAAATTCATTGTTTCCTTTCAGAATAAGCTCGCTTAAATAGCAAATTCCTTGAACATAACTCTGTGGCTCTGTAAGAATTGTGGTCATGATAAATTCAAGGATATTGGTATGTTTTGCCTGAAATAATACAATATTGTTAATAAGTGAACTATGAAAAATTAAGACTATATAGATATATATTTTAATTGCTGGGGGAATCATTTTTTAATGGGAGAAAAACCCCAATAGCTACAATGTCAAAAAAAAGTAAAACAGAATTCTAAAAAAGATCAAATAATAAAAAGAGGCAGGATATAAGAAACAGAAAATAGAGAGGTTGAGTAGAAAGTATAAGTCAGAATTAAACCCTAAACATATTAATAATTCCAAATGTTAATGGACAAATCTCATAAATTAAAAGAAAAAGGTATCAGAATAGACCACTTTAATTAAGAACAATCTATCCATATATGTTGTTCACAAATGCATGTGAATAGAAGATAAATGGACAGAAATCCCAAGAAAAGATTTTTTAAAAAGAAGTTTGAAGCAGTTATATTAATATCCTTCATGAAAATAGATTTTTTAAGATTTCTAATGAAATTATTAACAAGTTAAATTTAATGATCTACAAAAAGATAATACATCATAATCAACAAGAATTTTGCCCAGGAATGCAAGAATGGTCTAGCATCCAAAAATCAATGCCCATAATAAACCATATTAATAGGATAAAGGAGAAAATAATCTAAGGTAATTTTAATTAATGTAGAACAAAATTTGGAAAAATTCAACACTCTTTCAGGGTAAAAACGATGACAAAAATAGAAATGGAAGTGAGCTTTCTCAACCTGATTAAAGGTATATGCAAAAAACCTATAGCATGTTCAAGTTTGAAAACCTCCATACTTTCAACTTATGATCAGAAATAAGCAAGGATAACCCTACTTATCACTTTTTATTTAACATCATACTGAAGATTTTAGCAAATTCAATAAGAAAAATAAATAAAAGGCATAGAAAATGGAAAAAAATGAGTAAAACCCTTATTTATAGTTGAATAATAATAGATGTGTAGAAAATCCTAAGAGGTTAAAAACAAAGCTATTAGAACTAATAAATGAATTTAGTTAGGTTTTGGAATATAATGCCAACACACATAAAACATTTCTATTTCTTTGTACTAGGAGCCATCAGAAAACTTAAATAAAGTTTTATAGTAACATTAAAAAAGAAATAAATGTAGTAAAAAATAAAGGAGTTGAGAGCTGACATTGAAAACTACAAAACATTGCAAAGAGAAATTGAGACAAATGGCATGAGGGCCCATTTTCATCTATTGGAAGACTCATCTGTAGTAAGATTAAAACACTTCTCAAATTGATTTATAGATAAATATCACTATAAGCCTCAGGACATATAGAGAGCTTATTCTGGAGACTATCACAGAACTCCTCCCAGTTATCCACATTTTGAGATGGAGCAACCCTACAGTAGAACTGAGACTTTGAGGGTAACAGCATCTCTGATGTCCTCTGAATGACTAATAAAAAACTCTGAAATAAGCAACAACCATTTGTACTCCTTGACTAATCCTCACTTGAACATTCATAAGTAGTAGTTGTAATCATAAGAAATGTTTAAATAGCCCTTCCTAATTTACAGATTACATACATGAGCATTATTTTATTAGATGGTTATACATGCCAAATGAATTAGGTATCTAAGTCAATGAACCTTGCCTGGGGCTGGGGTGGTGGGGAGGAGAAATGAGCAATTACTAATCAATGGGATTCAAATTTTACTTAAGAAGATAAGTTCTAGAGATATGCTGTAGAACACTGTACCTATAGTCAAAAATACTCCATTGTATGCATTAAGATTTTTAGAAGGCTTGTTCTCATTAAATTAAAAACACTTGCTCCTTGGAAGAAAAGCTATTACCAACCTAGACAGTATATTAAAAAGCAGAGACATTACTTTGCTGACAAAGATCCATTTAGTCAAAGCTACGGTTTTTCCAGTAATCATGAATGGATGTGAGAGTTGGACCATAAAGATAGTTGAGTGCCAAAGATTTGATGCTTTTGAACTGTGGTGTTGGGGAAGAATCTTGAGAGTCTCTTGGACTGCAAGGAGATCCAACCAGTCAATCCTAAAGGAAATCAGTCCTGAATATTCATTGGAAGGACTGATGCTGAAGCTTAAGCTCCAATACTTGGGCCACCTGATGTGAAAAACTGACTCATTGGAAAAGACTCTGAAGCTGGGAGAGATTGAAGGCAGGAGGAGAAGGGGACAGCAGAGGATGAGATGGTTGGATGGCATCACTGGCTTAATGGGCATGAGTTTGAGTAAGCTCTGGGAGTTGGTAATGGACAAGGAAGCCTGGCATGCTACAGTCCATGGGGTCCCAAAAAAGTCGGACACGACTGAACGACTGAACTGAACTGAATTGAGTTCTCATTAAGTGTTTTACCACAATAAAATAAAGGACATCCATCTAGTAGCAGCATGGACTGTATAAAAGTAAAACTCTATTCTTATGCTAGTAAGAAGTAAAGTTTTCTCTTTCCATCACTCAAAAACATGAACAAAGATCCTCATCCATAATACGAAAGAAAATTTCATATGCCTCATTTAAGCAATGTCAATTTTATAATTTATGTCTGAAGCCAAATGGATTTCACAGGTAAAAGATTATCTGAAGAGCAAATAAATAAGAAACCCTGTTTACTCTACTTTGGCTAGACATGTGATGATGAAAGGACCGACATTGATAACTGATTAGTCAATACAATGATATTGCCTTGGCTAAGCTCGGTCTGATTACACTTCTTTTCATTCCTTTCTCTTGTGTTGCTGTATAGACATTATCAACTTCTCAGTCAACCCACTGAGGCTGTTCTGGTACAACAGCAGTACAATTATTTTTCTAAATGATTTCATTGATTTATTTTGACAAAGAATAACTTTTTAATTCAAATGCAATTCTTGGTTTCTGAAATCTTCACATCAAAATAAAAAATGCAGAAGGAAGGGAAATGAGCTTCCCATAGAGAAAGAATGAAGAACAGTTTGCATTCATTTTCCCAAATGCCATATGCTCTGTGGATTCTTTCTGCAATCTGGAGCTGAGGGCTATAATGGCTCATGCTGGGTAAAAGCATTCGTTAAGAACAGACATTTGTTGGTGAGCAACTGAGGAACACAGACACTTGGAACTCACAGATTATAGTCTGAAATAGCAATAAACGTGTCCTAGCAGAAAAAAATATAAATATCTTGGCAAATTTTCAACATTATGCAAAAAGTAGCTCCAACCTTTGGAATTAAGTTAACCTTAAGGAGAGCCCAGTTAATTTTGTTTTTCATGAACACCTCTCTGCTATTCTCTCTCCTGGACTTCGTTTGTTATAAGAATGCTGTCATTTTGTGATTATGTATAGAAATGTTAGAAAATTTATTGATCCTTTAAAATGAAAATTAAATTGCTATCTAATCATTCACATTCAAGATTTTCTATTACATGAATTCTACCTCTAGACATACACACACACACACACACACACACACACACACACACACACACACACACAGACATATTTTTACAAGCTGGGTTTAAAGAAATGTCTGTAACGCTTTGTTTCTATACTCAGCCGACTTGGCTTTGTGTGTCAGTGACTATTGTGAATTTTTTGGAGAGGTGTTAGTAGATGAGGACTCCTCTACATTATGAAGTAAATAAATATTCATGGAATATCAAAATGCATTTAAGTCTTAATCTTTTTTGATTAAGGTTTTTATGTTTATATAAAAATGCATTTTTGAGAATTGTTGATCACATATAAAATACTTAACAAAGGCAATTGGTTCTCAAGGTGTGGTCCCTTTAAAGGGTTCATAAAGTTAAAACTACTTTCATTAAAACATAATTTTCACTCTTATTCTCTTACAAGTGTACAATGGAGTTTTCCAGAAGTCACATAAATGTGTGAGGTTGCCACACACATGAATACAAAAGTTTGCATTTCCTTTCTTTCCTGACTCTCCTGCCCTACTCTCTCCCTTTCTTTTTATTCAAAACATGAGTAATGCTTACTTGAGGTTCATCTTAGATTCCAGAGTGCTAAAGGGATCAGAGAGGAGTGAAAAGATTTGCAGTATTTCTTTGGACTGGTTCTTTAGCTCCAACTCCAATAAAACACAAAGAGATCAGGAGCTCTGGAAAGAAAGTCTTTCTAGAAATGATGCATATCCTGGAGATAGAGACCGTTTATGTTTTGATTCTCAGAAACCTCAGCATATGGTTTTGAGTGCAGGAGAACAAGATACCCTGATAGAAAATACAGTGCAATATGCTGTTACTTTTAATGTTTCACAACAAGTGTCTTGTCAAAATGGCTTTTAAACAAACTTGACCTCAAACATAAATACAATTGAAATTGTGATAGAGACTGGTAGAGTCAAAAATATGAGAAATTAGAGATATTTTGATGAAATTATTTATGGTCACCTAGGGAAACCCTCGGCTTCTCTGGTGGCTCAGATGGTAAAAATTTGCCTTCAATATAGGGAAACTGTCAGAACAGAACTCTAGGTAGTACCGGGGCCACATGGTGGAGGGGTAGAAAAATGGAAAGGGGGGAATAAGACAATTTAAAATAAACACCATTCTGTTTAAATTCTATTCTGACTTTCTCACATGAGTTTATATATGTTTACACACATTTGTTAATGGTTATATAATTGTACATATGAACTAGTAAAGTAATAATCTGGAGAAATATGTTTGTAAATTTATAATCTGAGTTAACCATTAACATAGGGCTTTGTGCTAATGACCTATCCTCTCTAGAATTCAGTATTCTCTTTGAAATAAGGATGAAACTACAACAAAGTGTTGCCTATGCCTGAGAGCCCTATACAAAGGAAGATAGCATCATTACCTCCCTATTACTTTTTTACCAGAAGTACATTCCATATTTCATGCCATTACTGAATATTTCTAACCAGAGGCTACAAATGCAACTACATTTAGTCTTTTAAGTTTTTATTTTAGATCTTTATTTAGTGATTATAGGGTGCTTCAGGAATCATAGAAATGGCAATTCTAAATTAAACAGTAAGATGGCTTACAGAGTGTCATTATTTCTACAGCATCACATTCTCTACCACAAATTCATGTTTTTTCCCTGTGGGTGTTAAGGTGAATTACTCACATGGCTTATTTTTCTTTGCAATGCCACATGGGCTGGCGGGTCTTAGTCCCTCAACCAGGGATTGAACTCAAGCCTTCATCAGTGAAAGCACAGAGTCCTAACCACTGGACCACGAGGGAAATCCCAGTTTAAATATTTTTAAATGTATTTATTCAGGTATGTCTCATAACAAAAAGTGACAATTTTAAGTAAATTGATATTCCATACATATTCACCTATATAATAATCATGCAAATCAAGGTTTAGAACTGTGGGAACAGAAAGCTCCTTTCTGCCCCTCCCAACCTGTAGCCTCAAAGAGACAAGCTATCTACAGGTGAAGCTCCCTTGGCTCCCTGTGTGCCTCCCCAGCTGCCGACCACCCAGGCCCCCAAGCAGTAGGATGGAGAAGCTGGGGCCAAGAGAGGGATAGTTCAGGAGCAGGGAAAATGCTCCAATGCTCCTGTGGTCACTGCAATGTGGAGGAGTCTGTTGCCCATCTCAGTCTGCAGAGATCAAACCCTGAGCCTTTGGAGTGGGAGCACTGACTCCAAGAACCTAGACTACCAGAGAACTAATCCTAGGGAGTATCAAATAGTGAGAACTCACACAAAGGAAACCACTTGAATCAAGACCCGGCATCACCCAACCACCAGTAGCACCCTGTGCAGGATGCCTCATCTAAACAACAAACAAGACAAAAATGCAAACCCGATCATCAGCAGACAGACGTACCACCTCACTCAGCCTTGCCCGTCAGAGGAAAAACAAACAACAAACAAAAACTCAGCACAAATCTCACCCTATACGAAGCTCACACAAACCACTGGACCAACATTAGGAGAGCAGAAACCAAAAAGAAGAAAGAATTCACCCTTCTTCAAGGAAAGAATTCAACTTTCCTTGAAGCCTGAGAAAAGGAGACCTCAAACACAATAACATTAAAAAAAAAAAAAGAAAAGGCAGAGAAGTAACGCACAAATGAAGGAACAAACTAGAAACACAGAAGTCCAAATAAATGAAGAGGAAATAGGAACATTACCAGGAAAAGAAGTCAGAATAATGATAGCAAAGATGATCAGAAACCTTGAAAACAAAATGGAGAAAATACAAGAATCAATTAACAAAGACCTAGAAGAATTAAATAATAAACATACAGAGACAAACAACACAATTACTGAAATTAAAAATACTCTAGAAGGAATCAATAGCAGAATATCTGAAGCAGAAGAATGAATCAGTGGGCTGGAAGATAAAATGGTGGCAATAACTTCTGAAGAGCAGAATAAAGTAAAAAGAATGAAGAGAGCTGAGGACAGTCTCAGAGACCTCTGGGACCATGTCAAATGCACCAACATTCGAATTATATGGGCCAGAAGAAGAAGAGAAAAAGAAAGGGTATGAGAAAATTTTTGAAGAGATTATAGTTGAACATTTCCCCACATGGAAAAGGAAATAGCCAATCAAGTCCAAGAGGCACAAAGAGTCCCATACAGGATAAACCCAAGGAGAAACATGCCAAGACACATACTAATCAAACTAACAAAGACTAGACACAAAGAAAAAAATATTAAAAGACTAAACACAAAGAAAGAATATTAAAAGAATATCAAATTAACAAAGACTAAACACAAAGAAAGAATATTAAACACATACTAATCAGACTAACAAAGACTAAACACAAAGAAAGAATATTAAAAGGGAGAAGCAACAAGTAACATACAAGGGAAACACCATATGCTTAACAGCTGATCTTTCAGCAGAAATTCTGCAGGCCAGAAGGGAATGGCAGGATATATTTAAAGTACTGAAAGGGAATAATCGACAACCAAGATTACTCTACCCAGCAAGGATCTCATTCAAAATTAATGGAGAAATAAAAAGCTTTTCAGACAAGCAAAAGTTAAGAGAATTCAATACCACCAAATCAGCTTTATAACAAATGTTAACAGATTTTATAGTCAAGAAATACAACAGAAGAAAAAAGATCTACAAAATCAACCCAACAATTAGAAAATGGCAATAGGAACATATACATCACTAATTACTTTAAATGTAAATGGATTAAATGCTCCAACCAAAAGACACAGACTGGCTGAATGGATATAAAAACAAGACTCAAATATATGCTGTCTACAAGAAACCAACTTCAGACCTAAAGACACATATAGACTGAAAGTGAGAGGATGGAAAAATATATTCCATGCAAATGTAAAGCAAAAGAAAGCTGGAGTAGCAATCCTCATATCAGACAAAGCAGACCTTAAAATAAAGAATATTACAAGAGATAAGGAAGGACACTACATAATGATTAAGGGATCAATCCAAGAGGAAAACATAACTATTGTAAATATCTATGAACCCAACATAGGAACACCTCAATACATAAGACAAACACAAAGAGACATAAAAAAAGAAACTAACAGTAACACAATAAAGTAGGAGACTTTAACACTCCTCTTACACCAAAGGACAGATCATCAAAACAGAAAATTAATAAGGAAACATAAGCCTTAAATGACACATTAGACAAGACAGATCTCATGGACACCTTCAGGACATTCCATCCAAATGCAGAAGAATACACCCTTCTTCTCAAGTGCACACAAAACATTCTCCAGGATAGACCACATCTTGGGTCACACATAGACTGTTTATTATAATTACAACATTCCAAAATAAAATTAGGGTGATTTAGGAATATTGTTGGAGCAGTAAAATATGGTTAGTATGAAAGATAAGATCAATCATGAAAGTCAGCATGTAGGCATGAAATCCAGACTAGTACCTGATATTAGGCAGCAGATACATTTCCATGTTTGCCTAGTAGGCAAACTAAGTGGAAAACAAGACTAGTTAAAAGAGATTATTGTCTGTGAGAGAAGGTATACTAGGTTGCTTCCCAGGTGGCACTAGTGGTAAAGAACCTGACTGCCAGTACAGGAAACATGAGATGCGGGTTCAATCCATGGGTCAGGAAGATCCCCTAGAGGAGGACATGGCAACCCATTCCAGTATTCTTGCTTGGAGAATCCCATGGACAGAGGAGTCTGGAGGGCTGCAGTCCATGGGGTTGCAGAGTCAGACATGACTGAAGTGACTTAGCAAGCACGCTGGAGAAAAAAAGATTTAGTGCATACAAAATTTATTTCACAATAAAAATTAAGAAAAAATATCTTATCTCCAAATAGTGATATTCTGAGCTGCAACCAATCTCAGAGAATTAAAGAACTAGGACTAAGCCTAGATTAATTAGATACTTAACTGTAGTTTCACTAATCATATCACCTATGTTTTAGGGTTGAGGAAGGCTTGATTTTTGTGATTTAATGAAAAATTTTTATCTTGAATTCAACTTTCTTGATAATCACAGAAAAAGAGAGTCTGTTTTTGATGTTAGGGATGTGCATGTGTGTGTGTGTATGTGTGTGTGTGTGTTTTCATAAATAGTATTGGCAAGGGGATTCTCAGCACATATGCTACTATTCTAGCCAAAAATCCCTATATTTTTCCACCCTACTTTTCATACTACACATATGTTTACAAACACATGTGCTCACACATCCCACATAAACATTCCCTGGAGTACATGTATGTGTGCTCACTCAGTCGTGTCCGACTCTTTGTGACCTTATGGACTGTAGTCCACCAGGCTCCTCTGTCCATGGAATTCTCCAGGCAAGAATACTGGAGTGGGTTGTCATTTCCTCCCCTCTGGGGATCAAACCTTCATTTCCTGTGTATCCTGAATTGGCAGGTGGATTCTTTCTTTACCAATGAGTCACCTGGGAAGCCTCTCTCTGAAGTATGCTGCTACTACTGCTGCTAAGTCACTTCAGTCGTGTCCAACTCTGTGCGACCCCATAGACGGCAGTCCAGCAGGCTCCCCCGTCCCTGGGATTTTCCAGGCAAGAACACTGGAGTGGGTTGCCATTTCCTTCTCCAATGCATGAAAGTGAAAAGTGAAAGTGAAATCACTCAGTCGTGTGTGACTCTTAGCGACCCCATGGACTGTAGCCTACCAGGCTCCTCCATCCATGGGATTTTCCAGGCAAGAGTACTGGAGTGGGTTGCCATTGCCTTCTCCATCTCTGAAGTATACTTATCATTAAATTTCCATTAGTTGAAAATAAAAGTTTTTGCAGGAATAAGTGAGATTAATTAGTGGTACAGGTGATAAAAGAGCCACCTAAACTGAGTCCTAACTCCTTACTCTTCTGAGATTGGTTTTAGCTCACAATATCATTAAATATACTACTTAAAATCAAAAATTGGAAGTTGTGTTAATTGAAAAAGCTCATATGGATTTCTTTTGTATCAGGAAATATTTGAATATATTATGTATTAGTATTCATCTATGTCACATGAAAATGGCATACACAGGAGGACAACTCATTTCCAAATGTATTTTAACAAAGTCATTAACAATCCTAAAGGAAACTGAGCTCAGTTATTTATATTTGAATCAGAATTACATATTATAGTTACTTGGGCTTTTGTTTTTCCTCTGGGGCTTATTAAAATGCTCAGAATAAAACATATATGTCAATTCCTATATTATTATTCACATTCAAAACTAGAAAAATAGTTGGTTAGGGATACACTTCCTCTCATCACATTCAAAGGGAAGAGACAGTTCACAAACCAACAAAAATAAATAAATCTGCTGCAAATCCTTTCTATTTTTTCTCCCCCATCAGCAATTTTGGAAAATCTTTCCACTGTCTTCTCCATTTGATTTTGGTACAGGAAGCCACACAAATTGTTGCTTGGGGAGAAGTCACATCAATAAATCCAGAAAATTCTATTTACCTCATAAAGAAAACACAGAAACACATTGGTGATGCTATACAGCTATCTCATCCTCTGGCCCCCTCTTCTCCTTCTGCCCTCAATCTTTCCCAGCATCAGAGACTTTTCCAATGAGTCATCTGTTTGTATCAGATGATCAAAATATTGGAGCTTCAGCTTCAGCATCAGTTCTTCCAGTGAATATTCAAGGTTCATCTCCCTTAAGATTGACTGGTTTGATCTCCTTGCCATCTAGGAGACTTTCAGGAGTCTTTTCCAGCACCACAGTTCGAAGGCATCAACTCTTTGGTGTTTTGCCTTCTTTACGGTCCAGCTCTCAAAACCATATGTGACCACTGGGAAGACCATAGCCTTGATTATACAGACCTTTGTTGGCAGAGTAATATCTCTGCTTTTCAACACACTGTCTAGGTTTGTCATCACTTTCCTGCCAAGAAGCAATCATCTTCTGATTTCACAGCTGCAGTCACCGTCCACAGTGATTTAGGAGCCCAAGAAGAGGAAATCTGACACTATTTCCACTGTTTCCCCCTTTAATTTGCCATGCAGTATTGGGGTGGGATGCCATGATCTTAGTTTTTTTCACATTTAGTCTTAAACTGGCTCTGTCACTCTCCTCCTTCACCCTCATCAAGAGGCTCTTTCATTCCTCTTTGCTTTCTGCCATTAGAGTGGTATTATCCGCATATCTGAGGTTGTTGATGTTTCTCTGGCCTACCTTGATTCCAGCTGGTAATGTATCCAGCCCGGCATTTCTCATGGAGTGCTGCTCAGCGTATAGGTTAAACAAACAGGGTAACCAGAATCCCTTGAGAGGCAAGCAGAAGTTTTGAATACATGATGTCACATTCAACTCTGTGAGTGTATGCTCCCTCATCCTTTCCTACTAATTGTTTAGTATAATGAATGACTTGCTAGCTGGGGGAAAAAAAGATTAGGGCACCTAGAACAGTGTCCTTTGAAAGGTAGCTTGATCAGTCCTTCTCCATGTTTAGGCGATTACATGAGAACGTCCTTAGCCTAGAGTTCAACAAGCTTATTAAGTCCACTGAACACCACAGGTGTACTCAAAGCACAAATAGAAGAAGAAACGAGGTAAAGCAATCTAATGAATAAAGACCTAATTTCAAACAAAGTACACATAGTTATTCGGAGAAGGCAATGGCAACCCACTGCAGTACTTTTGCCTGGAAGATTCCATGGACGGAGGAGCCTGGTGGGTTACACCTGGTCCATGGGGTTGCACTGAGTCATACAGGACTAAGAAACTAAGCAACAATATTCTTAATATATTCAAAGAAAAGGGAAAGGGACTTAATAATATTTTTCAACACAAATCATTATATGGATTGATGGGGACTTTTTTTTTCAAATGCAAAGTGGCAATTTTGTTTTTTTATACATGAAGAGAAAAGAAATAGAAGTCTTGTACGCATTTATTTCACGACATATTTTGTAAGATCAGCAGCGTAACTGGTGTCCTTTGGTGTATCAGTGCGGGTTGGTGAATACGGGCAGAGACCCTGGTTCTTGTGAAGAAATCTCACGTCGGAGGATGACATTTAGCGATTTTTGTGTTAGTTATGTCTTCTTTGCATTGCTCTGAGGACAGGAGGGCTTCATAAATACAAACTTAATTAAATGTAAGGACTGGGTGATGGATTTGAGATGAAGAGGCGGGGAGAGCCCACATTGCCATGTTCTTCAATGAATCAGTATGGTTAAATAAATGGGAAAGTCATGCTGCTGCTGCTGCTAAGTCGCGACAGTCGTGTCCGACTCTGTGCGACCGCATAGACGGCAGCCTACCAGGCTCTGCCGTCCCTGGGATTCTCCAGGCAAGAACACTGGAGTGGGTTAACTCATGATGAATCCCCTGCAAAACTTCACTCTATGTTTTAGGAAGGTACTGCATGTAATTAAACTACTTATGAAACAGTCCTCTGCTTCTCTAGAAGGAATAATCAGGACAGGAAGAGCAGAATTTGCTTTTTACTTAGAACCTGAATTAAACAAAGTAAATAACTTTTTTGACTTATAAAATTCTACTTTATTGCATTAATAAAAAATTTGTCCTCTTAAGTCAAAAAGCCTGACATCATACCCAGATAGGATCAGGGACAAGTAGTAATCTTCATGTAACTGGAAAAAAAAAAAAAAAGAAACTCAAACTCCCTTAACTCAAGATTGCCATAATATCTCCTTAGTTAATTATTTTGTCTTTTAGATTATATGCATATTTACATATTTATTCATTGATATCATCAAGAACCAGAGAAGGCAATGGCAACCCATTCCAGTACTCTTGCCCGGAAAATCCCATGGACAGAGGACCCTGGTGGGCTGCAGTCCCTGGAGTCGCTAAGAGTCGGACACGACTGAGCAACTCACTTTCACTTTTCACTTTCATGCATTGGAGAAGGAAATGGCAACCCTCTCCTGTGTTCTTGCCTGGAGAATCCCAGGGACAGGGGAGCCTGGTGGGCTGCCGTCTGTGGGGTCGCACAGAGTCAGACACGACTGAAGCAACTTAGCAGCAGCAGCAGCAGCATCAAGAACATCTGACATGCTGTATTACTTCTTTTTCCTCCTCCCATTAATTCCTTCTTTAAAAGATTACCATAAGAAACAAAAAAAAAGATTGAGGTGTCTTACTTACAAAGGATCACTCTACCCTTTCATACTAATCCCTTTCTTGTTCTCCAATATCTCCCAGGATATGAGATTTTCACCCTTCTTTAATAGGGTCAGAGATACTATTTCTGTAAACAGTGAATTTCATTAAAATTGATCTGGTCTGTAGAGTGATAGTGCTGGATGCAGGTCTGATCTTTAAACTGCTTATATACTGTGAGTTACTTTTTAAAGAAAGCATAACCCAATCTCATCTCACTGCTCTTTGCTTATTGATACATAACAATTTTTTTAGCTGACATAGGCTTTATTGAATCAGCTAAACAAAAAGTAAGGCCTTATGAGGAGCCAGAATTAGTGAATTTTTATTATAAACATCAATCCTCTGAGTGCATACATATGTGCATAAATGTACACTTCTTGGAGTGGGGCTGAGAATGGTTTCAAAATGAAAGCAAGAACAGAGAAAGTAGGATGGAAAGGCATCAAAAGTAACACCAGTTACAATGCTGTTTTGCAGAGGAAGAACTCTAGTTTTGAATCTTTGCTAAGATTCATAGTTTATTTCTATACATTTCCCAGTGATTATATCAACTCCCTCAGCATTCTCTCTTTCTCTGACTTCTCCACTGTTATTACCATGTCTCTACCAGAAACACTGGCTAACATGTAATCTGGTGCTTATTTTTCATGAACATGGTTGAAGTCATTAAAAAAAAAAAAAGCAACAAGAGCAAGACAAATAGCCCGTCCCCACTATTATTTTGTTTAAACCCAGTTCATATTGTATTGGAAATAGTTCTTTGATTGGTTTTTTGGCTGTTTTTAAACCCAGATGGCACTCCTGGTAAAGAACTTGCCTGCCAGTACAGGATACATAACAGACATGGGTCCGATCCCTGGGTCAGGAAGATCCCCTGATGGAGGGCATGGTAACCAGCTCCAGTATTCTTGCCAGGAGAATCCCATGGACAGAGAAACCTGGCAGGCTATAGTCCATAGCATCACAGAGTCAGACATGACTGAAGCAACTTAGCACAAACAATCAAGTATGTGAAAGGTCCAGAGAAACCAGAAATTAACAAGACCCTGACAGAAGTTGTTCAAACATAAGGTTATGAAACAGATGGAAGAGAATGTAAAAGAAATCAGTTTTATAGGAAACCCAGAAATGGAGATAATATTTGTTTGATCTTTTAATTCTGTCATTGAACAAAAAGAAAACAAAATGTCTTTGAGGATAACATTTTAAACGCACCAAAGTTTCTTGAATTTGAACATAACTATAGTGGAACATGAATTTTGTATTCTTGGAGAGTTTCATGCTGGGAGAGGTGAGAAATATTATCATTTGAAGCCAAATTTGATGCCTGATAAAGATCGTTGTGCTTTATCAGTGCTACACTTGTCTTTGTTTCCACTCCTGGAAAGGTAACTGATGCTCCCAGGGAATAAACCACACCTCCAAACAGCCATACAACCAAAATATTAACACTAGATCTTGGGATTCCATTGTCTGTGCCTCTCTTGCTACTTCACTAACACTCCATTGTAAGACACTGTTCTCATCTCTAACTAGCTCCTATCAACCCATTCAACACTAATTGGCTTACTTCCAAAAGCAGATTTTCTTGAGCATTTTCAAAGGGATTAGGCACATTTCTTCTATTGCAATATGACTGCAGGCAGAGCAAGGGGCTAATTTAGTTTCCTCTTAAATTGGATTCTTTCTTATTTGAAAGTTGATTATTCAAGGATCTGGGTGGGCTCCTGTAAAAGTTCAAGTTAAGATCACCTGACTATATGATTGATGGCCTCATTCTTGCCCATATTTGTATTTAGGCATCTTCAATTTCAAGATGCTCTCAGACAGTTCTTCCCTGAAGAAATTTCCATTCCTGTTAATACTTCTATCAACTGAAAGTACTTTTTTAAATTCTATAGTGAGTGGGTATATTGCACTCTACTGAGCAAAATGGAGCCTATAAAAATAAGGATGATTAAGGCTTTGCTTTCAGAGTTCCAGTCTAATGAAAGAGTTGTCTTGCACACAAGCACTCATTTCCTGAGGAGTCTCTTTCATATCATTCACATCTTTACGACTTCTTCCCAGAGCAAAATCTAACCAATCTTATAAATAACTTATTGTAATGAATCAACCTTCTTTGAAAACTAACAATTGCTTTTTAAAAATACTTCTATTTTTTGGCCACTACATGCAGCATGTGGGATCCTAGTTCCCCAACCAGGGACTGAACCCATGGCTCCTGCAGTGGAAGCAAAGCGACCCAACTACTGGACCACCAGAGAAGTCCCAACAATTGCTTCTAAATAATAACTCTCTTGAGATATTATTAACCCAGATGAATAACTCCAAAAGAAGGAATGTCAGGAACTCTAGCACACTGCTTTTAGAGGTTTGGTTTAAAGAGGTAACAACAACATCTCTTAAGTGACATCTGCCTATTTCTATCTAGCTATATGGCTAACTCTGATATGTGATATGTCATTCTCACGTGCAATCAACTAAATTTTGATCCAGAAATCTGACCCATTGTGTATGTGAGACAGTAGCATTACTTTTAATTTTCACCTTCTACATACAGCTTACTGTGTTTGGTATCTTTACAAGATGGTATTTTTGGAGAAAAGCAGTCCTTATGTGCCCTGAATAATGTCAGACTTTTCACATTATTAGTATGCAACTTTGGGTTATGGAACAAGGTTGCCAGCAGACTTGAAGATGTGTTTAGAATACACACAGTGTTAAAAGCCTTTTCAATGATTCACAGCAGTTACAATTTTTGCTTTTATTAAGCTAGAGCAATTGAAGAGGAAAGACGCTTTGCTTTTTCTTTAGGAAAGAGGGGGTGAGGGGAGGCCTAGTATCTTAACCCAAAACCAAAATATTGAGTATATGCAAATTTGCCCTTTTACAGTAATATAAACCAAATTATTCACTTCCACATAAAGAGAGGAAAAAGGGACTCTCAAGGTCATGTTTCCTGAATGCTTAATTGTACAATGACAATTCAATGACCTTTCTGAAGTATAGATATATGAAGATCAACCTAATTTGTTTAGTCACTGGTAATGTTACCATGATCACACATAAATATCAATGATATGAAAAGGAAAAGAAAAAAAATAAAGGCCAATTCAACTATTTAAAATAAACTACTATCTTTGTGGTGCAGCAGAAACTGGCATAACACTTTGAATCAACTATACTCTAATAAAATTTTGAATCAACTATACTCCAATAAATACTGTTAAAAAATAAAAAAGTAAAATAAAATAAACTACTATCATCTCCATTTTAGTAAACTTTATATGACTATCTTAATAAATAGTTTTCCCTTGAATCTTCCCTTAGATATTTATGATTAAAGTCTGATAATCTTCAGAAGACAAAATAAGAAGATGAAGAAGACAAAATAAGAAGATGAAGAAGACAAATGTTTGCATACAGCTTTTGCATAGTGTAAGTAAGCCCACTTTTGAAAGTTAGCAATTTGGGAAACAATTTGAAAACACTGGGACAAGGAATATACTATACAGGAAAGTATCATATAACATTGCCAATGCTTCGGGAAAATTATAAATACCTATTATAGACTAAATTAAGACTAAATCTCAAGCATTATAGTTGAGCTGCAATTATTAACAATTATCATGGGTAAATAATTTTTAAATTACCTTAATAAAATATTCAGAACCATGAATATCTGTGCCACAAGCATAGCCTTTCAATATTAAAATTTAGCACTCTGTCTAGTGAGGTTTCAGGAATGTTTACCTTCTAGGAGGGTGTTTAGGAATCCCTTTGGTTCAGAAATCACTCAAAAGTCTACAGCAAAAAGAGAGCATCTCCTGAAAATGTATGAAGTTAAAAACTGTCCTTGATTATAAGAACAGTAACACCCATATTGGAACATTTATGTACAAATATAGCTATATATGCATTCTCTTCAACTACAGATAGCCAGAGTTAATAGTCTAATTTTATACTTTAAGGTCTTTGCATGCAGTTAAAACCATACAATATGTTAATATATATTTTTCATTTGAATATAATAGGCATTTCCTTATAAATTAAGGTTTCCGTTCAAAGACAGCAAAAATTATGTTTTCTTTAAAGGACTCAGGAATAAAACTCACCCTCCATTTTGATTTAGACTCAAGCAGCATCTTTGATCCTGGTCAACAGAAGCTGAGAGGAAGTCATTACTATTCAACAATTCAATACATGAATTTTATTTCAAATGTAGAACAGAAAGATTTGAGGAACTATACGAAAGAAACTGAGGATATATCCAAAACTTTGTCATAATAATATGCATCCCTGTAATAATAGGGCTATTTTGGTTTGCAGCTCAGCTCTCAGAAACTGGTTCAGAAACTACCCAACTCAATAAAATAAAAGCAATCTCGTCTTGTACTACTTATAAATGAAAAGTGCATTTCAGTGGGTACACCTGCCATGTACTATGACAGGAATTTTCACAAATATGAATTAATTTAAATCTTCAAACAACCCATATAAATGAAAATATCACTCCTAATATTAACACTCAGCCTCACAATAGCTAATAATGATAATATTAATAGCAACCTTTTTAGTACCTGCCAGTCAAATACTCATTTCAGGCATTTGCTATGCATTTGAAATGCATTACCTCATCTAAAACTTAGTCTCAAACATTATCATGAAGGTAGATATTTACTCCTATTTTATAGAACACAGAGGCTCGGAAAAATTAAGTAGTTTGTCTGAGGTCATTAAGGCATTAGATGAAAAGAGCTGTCAGCATCAAACTCAGAGCTGTCTAATATCATCATCTGTACTTTCTCCTTCAACATATCCTGGTACATTATAGTTCTGAAACATCAACAGAGTAGGCAGATTCTGCATGAAATGATATCTCTGCTTGAAAATATGTATCAATATGCCTGCCTGAAATCCCCCTCCTCTGGCATGATCCTTTTTTTGTCCCCATGAAAAATCTTAACAAGCAATACTTTAGGTTGTGAAGAAGCAGAATATTGTTTTTGGCAGCAAGCTCAAAGTCGGCCCCCATAAAATGGAACTGGCAAAAGGACATTAAAAGTGCATGTGAGGTTCAACAACAATGTGTTCACCCACTACACACCTGTTGGTAGGGACAAAATCCAGAACACTAACCAGAGAGCAAATGCTGATGAGGACATAGAGCAACAGGAATTATTGCCAGGGGGAATTCAACATGGTACAGCCACTTTGGAAGATGATTGGTGGTGTCTTACATGACTAAACATATACTCTCATCATACCATTCAACAATCCCTCTTCAGTCTATTTACCCAAAGGATCTGAAAACTTATGTCTACACAAGAACCTGCAAGTGGATGTTTATAGCAATTTAATCTTGTAATTGCCTAAACATGGCAACAATCGACATGCCCTTCTGTAGGTGAATGAATAAATGATCTGTGGTATATCCAGACTATTGAATAGTACTCAATACTATTTTAAAAAGAAATGAGTTGCCATGAAAAGACGTGAAGAAAACGTAAATACATGAGGTCAATCTGAAAGGCTACATACTGTATGATTCCAACTACATGATTCTAGAAAAGGCAAAACTAGAGACAGTAAAAAGATCAGCGCTTGCTAAGGATTAGGGTGGTAGAAGGGTGAAAAAATGCATGTGGGTACCAAAAAGAAGGGAAACATCAGAAATTCACTTGTCCACTTTGCCTTGGCTTAGTCATGTTTGTGTGTGTATGTGTAGATGAAGCAAAACGTAGACAACCAGCATTATTTAGCTAGACAAAATTCATCCAGCACACAAAATAATTGTTTTGACTTGAGAATTTTCAAGATGCAATTTTCATGAATCTCATTTATTGGCTAATCATTCAATCATATCTTTCCTACTTTGCCTGGATGAGCACAGTATGAAGCACAGGGACTGGTGTGCTACTCTGAAAATAGAGCCAGTAATAAAAAACAGCTGTTTGAGATCCTTTCATGGGTTGTTCACCCTGCAGAGCCACCAGCTGAGGTTGATTTTCTTTATTTCTAAGTTAACATCTTTCTTTTCTTGCCATCATATTTTTGTCAATCTTGCCTTACAGTTCCCTGTGTCTGCCAACATTTGGCTGAATGAAGTAAATTTATTGTTTTCCCTGCTCTTCATTTTCCTCTCTACTTCCTTGATACTTTCAGACAAAAAAATGCTGGTTTTTTTCCCTTGAAATGATAGCAATGGGTTTCTCTTCTGTTGATTCTAAAGATAGGTGCTATCCACTTTACCCTCACACTTACAGGACTAGATACATAAGTGATTTCAAAAGTTGGTCTCACATAAATATTTTGGTACATTTTTTCTCTTTCTCTGAGTAGTGTTGATAGTATATATGTGAAGTGCAGTGAAGTGAAGTTGCTCAGTCGTGTTTGACTCTTTGTGACCCCAATAGCCTACAAGACTCCTCTGTCCATGGAATTTTCCAGGCAAGAGTACTGGAGTGGGTTGCCATTTCCTTCTCTAGTGGATCTTCCCTACCCAAGGATCGAACCCAGGTCTCCCACATTGCAGGCAGATGCTTTACCGTCTGAGCCACCAGGGAAGTATATATGTAGAATGTGAAAAAAAATATAGCTATCTATCATCTATCTCAATCATCTATCTGTGATGGTTAATTTTATGTGTCAGCTTTTCTGGGCACAGAGATACCCAGATAGCTGGCAAACATACCCATTATTTCTGGGTGTGTCTGTGTGATTGTTTCTGGAAGAAATTAGCACCAGTGGGCCTCTTATACCAGTGGCCCTCTGGTTCTCAGGCCTTCAGATTTGAACTGAATTACATCATTGGCTTTCCTCATTCTCCAGCTGTCAGAACACCTACTGTGGGACTTCTTGTCTTCTATAATCTGGTAAGCCAGTTTCTACAATAAATCTCCATATAGACATGTTTACATAAATACAAATTTACATAAATAAATATATATATTTACATTCATTCTATTGGTTCTGTTTCTCAGAAAAACCCTGACAAATACACTCTCTAACTTTTCTATCCATAAATGTATTTATTATTTTAGGTATATATAAATGTTCACATGGTATATATGCACATATATGTTATAGTAACATATGTTATAACTATGTTATAGTCTTGGAAATTGAAAATGAAAGTTCAGTGAGATTTTTGTATGCAAAGCCCAAATAAGATACTAGGCAGTTATTTTATGGAACGCATTATTTAATCCCTGGTATATCTATTTCTATTTTTAAAAAATGTATGAAGCTTTAAGGGCTTCCCTGGAGTCTCAGTGGTAAAGAATCTGCCTGCAGTGAAGGAGAAGCAGGTGACACAGGTTGATCCGTGAGTTGGGAAGATTCCCCTGGAGGAAGGCACGGCAACCTATTCCAATATTCTTGCCTGGAGAATCCCATGGACAGCGAAGCCTGGTGGGCTGCAGTCCAGAGAGTGGCAAGGAGTCATACATGACTGAGACAACTGAGCATGCATGCATGAAGCTTTATGGCATTGAGACATGTGTATTGTCATATGTGAAACAGAGCACCATTCCATGTTCGATGCATGTGACAAGGGCTCAGGGCTGGGGCAATGGGATGATCCAGAAGGATGGGATGGGGAGGGAGGTGGGTGGGGGGTCCGGGAAGGGGAACACATGTAAACCCATGGCTGATTCATGTCAATGTATGGCAAAAACTATTACAATATTGTAAAGTAATTAGCCCCCAACTAAAATAAATAAATTTCTAAAAAAAAAAAAAAAAAGAAAGAAACGACATCAAAACCAAAAATAATGTGAAAATTTGGTTTATTATTGCTATGTTTGGTGTTGTTTTAAACACAGTCTCTATTAAATGATCCAGGTGAGTATAATAGTCAGGGTTCTTCAAAACCAATAGGAATATATACATAAACACATATATTTATATTCAACTGCATATGTATTATATTTATATGTATGTATAATTGTATATTCATATATATGTAACTGAGAGAGAAAGAGATTTATTATAAGCAGTTAGCCCATGCAATTACAGAGGCAGAGAAGCCCCAGATTTGCATGTGGCAAGATGAGAGGGGGAGACTCAGTGACACAGTTTTAGTCCACACCCAAAGCTCTGAGAATCAGAAGAGCCAATGGTGTAAGTTCCAGTCTAAGTGCAGGAGAAGATCAATGTCTCAGCTCAACAGTCAGGCAAGAGGAATTTCTTTTTACTCAAACTTATTAGGTCTTCACTTGCTTAGATGAGGTCCACCAAGGGAGAGCACATGCTTTATGCAGCCTGTCTATCCAAATATTGATCCCATCCAAAAACACCCTTACTGAGACACACAGAATAATGCTTGGTCAGATATCTGGGCACCCCATGGTCCAGACAAGTTGACACAAAAGTTTTACTATTAGAGTGAGTGTTTCTGGAGTAACCAAAGTTTACTAAGAAAGAAAACAAAGTAACCTGAGCCATTATCTTGAAGCTTTGAGTAATGATGTCATTATTAAGTATATTTTTAATCGATTTTTGTTAAAGAAATTAATCATCATCTTTTAATGATTTTTTTCCCTCAAGCATTTATTGAGTACCTATTACGTTCTTGGTCTTAATGTGTATTTCATAAGGGGAATGAATAATTTTACTACAGTACTATTTTAACTTATAAAATCCTGATAGCTTTATAAATGTTCAAAATGGGAGATTGCTCGAATCAACTATGGTACATAGATACATTAAGCACAGTGCAATTATAAAAATAATAAAGGCCTCTATGAGATGATACACAGTGTGTCTAAAAGATACTAAGTAAAAAAAAAAACTTTAAAAAGTATGTACATTTATGTATATACACACATACCTATATATTTATGTATACATGACCTGAATGAAATTCAGGATCTGAGAATGGTCCACTTCAGAGGTAAAATACAAGCATTTATCTCACTACTGAAGAAACAGAGACTCAGTCAGACAATGGCCTGACTCCAAGATCAGAGATCAAATCAGAAGCAACACCTTCTACTTCCCGACATGGACAGACTTGGAATGAACTGGAAGAAAGCTAGCATGAATCCTGCTGGAATGACTAGCAATTACAGTGTTTTTATTGTACCCCAGTTCTAGATGAAGATACTCTGCCCCCAGTACCTGCTGGTGGGTATCTTTGCAAAAGAGTGATTTCCCCACAAGTTACAACATCACATCACTCACTTTGGAGACTAAGGCAGATAGGTGGTTCTGAAAGGATGAGTGGGAATGATTACCATAGGCAGCTTCACCTTAAAACCAAGAGAAACAGAATCCTCATCACAAACAACATTCTTCTCTGGCAGGTCATTTATTGTTTTGCACATTGTGTCCACTTATATGATTTTGCTTCTTATTTGAATTCAGAGATAAAGTTGGAAATTATAGAACTGTGGGAGTTACTGAACACGGCTTTCAATTTAAAAGGAAGGTATATTGATTACTCCCTTGGATGCACATAGAAAATTATTCAGTGTATATCATAAATTATTTAAAAAAAAAAACCCTCAACAATACTCCACATAATGTGATTCACAAAACAAAGATAGACCTTGTTTCATTTTTTACAGTGTAGTAAAGGGAGGACAAATAGATGAAGCCTCACAAAAGATTAGGAGATGTTATTAATTTAATTCACTCACTGTGGGTGTGATGACAGCAATTTTTCACAATTTCATTCATCCCAAAATGTTTACAACATCTTTCTTACTGACTCTACATTTCTAAATCCAAAACTAAATTTCCATTAAATAAATAAGAATACAAACTCAATGAATTGATTTTTAAGGTGCCCAAGTAGATAAAACTCTTTCAATATATAAAGCATGAATTTAGAGAACACATAAGTGTGCATGTGCATGTGTGCACGCGTGTGTGTATGTGTGAGAGAGAGAGACGTAAAAGTTTCATACATGCTTTCTGCTTCTTTTCTCAGATTATATCAAGCAAAGGGAAGAATGAGGGCTCCAGAATAATTGTATTAGTCTCTCCTTTACTCCACAAACTCCCATAAAATTATAGTTTCATTGCTGGGATTCCAGCTTCTTCTCTATCCAACCTAGTTTACAGATCTCATTTCTCCAGTCTATAGGACAGAGACTTTTTCACAATTCTTACCTCATAATTCATGGTAGATTACATGTTTACTGCCCTTCAGAACACAAAATTTTCATGTTTATTTTTGAATGAATGTAATATTCTTACCATCAGCTCAAAATTTGAACTTCCTTTAAGTAAACCTATTTAAATGATCTTTTCTCCAAATGAGTACATACTTTATAGTATAAAATAGAAGTAGTCCTTGTTATGGGCTTCCCTCATAGCTCAGTGGTTAAAGAATCTGCCTGCAATATAGGAGATCCTGGGTTGGGAAGATTCCACTGAAAAAGGAAATGGCAACCCACTCCAGTATTCTTGCCTAGAGAATCCCATGGACAGAGGAGCCTGGCAGGCTATATAGTTCATGGTGTCACATGAGTCAGACACGACTTAGCAACTAAACCACCAGTCCTTGTTATTTTGCCTGGTAATGCAGGACAACAAAATGACTATGCAAGCTGAAACTGTAAAAAACAACCTCGAAAATCAATGAGAAAAATATGAAAAGCCCTGTGATCTTTATATGGTTTTACCAAACATTAAAAACTCTCTTACCATTGGTTATAAATGTATGAAAGATTTAAGAAGAGTAAAATCAATATTTATTTAGTATAATGCAATTTTAAAATTAGAAACATTGATAATCTGTGTCATTTCTTTTTGAGAAGATATGAACTATTAAAGTTAGTTTGAACAATGTATGCCTTCTTCTCATTACATAATTACAGTATAGAACAAGCATCATTTATCTGACTTGGTGATTTATCATGTTCCATTCTAAGTTGGGGTATCTAAAATTTTATTCTTTGTGTATTTAATACTGTGAGATATCTCCCAGAGTTCTTTTTCTGTGAAGCTTTTTTGCCAATGCTAATTCCTCTAGGATATCTTCATCTTTCTCATCACAACTGTTTCTCAGTTGTGTTCATAAGTCTCTATTCACAAACTTTGTCTGGAATAGTAGTGGTATGAACATTTCCATAGTCAGTACTTCTTTTCCAAATCCTTTATATTCTATTTGATTTTCACTTTCAGCATTACTTTTCATTTCTATGTTGCACTTTCATCTTTTGAGGACAATATCCCCTTTTAATTACCCATTTTTGTAAAATTTTACATGGGTTCACATCACTGGAAGGCAAGGAGGCAACATAATTTGCTGCCTGTATGCGAACTGAATAACAAAAAATCATGCAGCAAATAATTACTGACAGGTCTTTAAAGAAATGATGTTGTTATCCACTTATCATGATGGACTCCTGTTATTCACATAATGATTTGTGGACTGAAAAGGTAGCAATGAATTTTGTACTTCATTTTATTATTTTGGTAACTGAAATGTAAACTCTACTGTGGAGAAGCTGATCTATTTCACTAAACTGTGGTAATAAATTCATGGATATTAAAAAATGCAAAGCAAGGACTCCCTACATATTTTTATATATAAATGTGCATGTATTTATGCATGTAAGATTTCTTTAAATATGAAAAAAACTTGTTCAAAAATAATTTAAGGCAAATAGTCCTAAAAATTAGTTTGATCTTCAAGATTCCTTTTTCATTCACTCTTCCTTGAAAATTATCAGAACAGGTGTGGTGAGACAGCAATCTGGAACTTCAAAACATATGACAGGAAGCACCTTTCCAGGCCAACTGCTCCTTGGCTACTATCAACATCCAATAAAGATGTTCTGTGTAAGCCCGTTCAAAAGTATCTTTTCTCCTGTAAATAAACAGACGTCAGCAGCCTTTAACTCTGAAAAATTCCATTTGATTTGCTAAATTTACTTCACACAAAAATGGACTTGATGACCATCAATGCACATACCACAACTATCATTAAAAAAACTAACTGTTACTATATAGCATTGAACTTCATGCTCTTAGAGCAGCAAAATACAAGATGATTGCTTGCTCTGCAGTAGTGCCTTCACAGATCTCTTTATCATCAGAGAAACTATAGAATACTGGAGAAAACTCAGAAATAAGCTCTGAGATACCTCTTACTCAGATTCAAACATAAGAGCACCTTCAGCTCATGGATGTGTGATTTTTCAACAGCACAAAAAGGTGCTGCTGCTTGTTCATCTTCCTCTCATTGTTGTCCTCTTCCCTTTAAAATCACTAAAGTATATCTGAACCACAGTCATTTTCTGTTAGCTGAGCTATGTCAACCATTTGTGCTGATGAAAAGATCATGTGCGTCAGATAGTGGTAGCATTGGACATTCCAGGAAAGGTGAGGTTGAGCTAGGAGTTTGGGTTATATATAGGTCTTAGAACTACCCAGATTCTCCTGGTTAATCAGTGTAAGAGAGAATGGTAGAGAGAAGAATGTTGCTATAATAAGTTCACTTCTTACAAAGTCTGAGGCTAAAGAAGATAGAGCTACTAAGATCAGTAGAGGTGGTCTAATAGAGAAGATAACTATCGCTTTCAGCAGATTAGTTAATAGTAGTCTTTTACTAATAGTGTACACAAAATAGATGATGACTTTAGCACTGTCACTGGAAATATCCAGCCATGGGGTTAAGAGACAGCTCTCAAAGAATGCAATTAAACACTACCTGAGAATTGAAAAGAGCAACAATGTCACCCCAGACCCAGACATAAAAATGGGTTGCGCTTGAGAACAACTGACACATAATTCCCCACTTCCTAAAGTTGTCCATTAGTTTTAGATTCAAATATGAAAAGAAATCCACTAGAGAAAATAGCTACATGTGGAATAGTCATTACGAGGAAGACGATAGCTATGTAATTTATTATAATGAAACTTGTGAGGTTGCACCTACTTTAGTGGAAAATTGAACTATGATAGTTTGGAAATTGAACTCTGACGGATTGGCAATACCCATCATAGACATGAGAAGCACGACTCGCAGCACATGTGTATTTCCCAGCTCTGGACTAACCCTATAGTGGGAGTAAAGGGAAGGATTAATGTTCAAGGACAGTGAGTTGGAAATAAAAGACAAACAAGCTTCTATAATTAATCTTACTCTGAATCTCACTCTGACAATTCTTCCTTCAGCTTTTCTTTCCCAGTGGGGCATCACAAGTGCCTTGGCTATCTGTGGAGGACTTCAGAAACGCTTAGCGTAGGGTGAGTTAGAAGTTAATCCTAGGATATGCCAAGATTATAGAAAAAGCAGCACTTGTATATAAGAAAATCCTATTTGCTTTTCTCTCTAGAGTTAGAATACCAGGGTGTCGGTGCTCTGGGGATATTAAATTATTTATATGAGGGTTATTAGTGTGTGGTTAGTGAGTCCTTATTGAAAGTTATACATGCCAGCAACCTGCGGTGAAGCTATGTAAGACAGTGTTCTTGATAAATTATTAAGATACAAAATGAATAATGAAGGCCGTTTTAGTGGAAACTAACCTGAATAAAAAGCTGTTCAAGATAGGGAAAGAAAAGTGAGAGTTGGGTAATGAGTCATTCTATCCCTTATGGGAAAGTAAAGCAATCTTTTTCATAAATTAGTGGATGATGGATATATTCATAGCAGATGAAACACAAAGAAGCAATATTTGGACCTATTGCACTCTGAACTTTTAACAAGGGCATCGTTGAGAGCACTGATATTCTCCCTGCCGGTGTTTTATTAGACGATGGTACTGTTTTGTCTGTCTTCTACAGCCATATACTTTACCTCCATTCAGGTGTGTCTTTCAACTTAGCCTTATCTTATCCTTGGGAAGGGAAAACATAGGCAGTTCTTGAAACAAATACAAGGATAGCTCATTTGTTATTGTTTCTTCTTGGACCTTCTGTTCACACTTTGTTGTTCCAAGGTTCCTACTTTATTATTGTTGTTGTTGTCGTTAGTTGCTAAGTATTTTCTGACTCTTTGAGACTCCATGGAATGTAGCCCGCCAGGCTCCTCTGTCCATGGGATTTCCCAGGCAAGAATACTGGAGTGGGTGCCATTTCCTTCTCCAGGGGATCTTCCCAACCCAGGGATCCAACCTGTGTCTCTTGTGTCTCCTGTACTGGCAGGCATTAGCAGGTGGATTCTTTACCATTGAGCCACCAGGGAAGCCACCTTCTTATCACCTCTGTGTAAATATGATTTCTAACTTTTATTGTGTATTATCTCTCTTTCTAGGTCTCTGACTCATGTCCCTTCATTCCTATTGTATTAGCTTCCAGTTGCTGCTGTAATAAATTACAACTAAAGACCCTTAAAGGAATACAAATGTATGATCTTTCTGTTCTTGAGATCAAGATTCTAAAATGGTTCAGCAAGACTTCATTCTTTCTATAAGTGCTAAAGAAGAATCTGTTCACTTGCCTTTTCCAGCTTCAAGAGACTCCCCATATTCATTGGTTTATAATCTTGCATCATTCTGGCCCCTGTTTATGTCATCATATATCTTTCTCTCCCTCTGCTTCCATAGTGACATCATTTTCTCTGACTGACTTTTCTGATTCCTTGTTAGAAGAACTTTATCATTACTCTGAGCCCAAAATAATCCGAGATAATCTCCACATCTCAAAATCCTTAATTTAGTCTCATCTTTAATGAGCCTTTTGCCAGTTAAAGTAACATACTGACAGATTCTGGGGATTAAGATATGGACATCTTTTGGAACGATTTTCCAGTCTTCCACATCTATGAACCTATTCGATCTTGTCATTTTGATATATCCTAACCCATGTCTGAGAACTTGCTATTTCATGTAGTTCTTATACCTGCATTTCTTTCACTTGATCTCTTGTGTTTCCTGCGCCTGAACTTGGTTTACCAGTTTGGACCCTTTCCACTTGCTCTGTTTAAGTTGGTGTCTTTAAATCCAATCCTTTGGCCAGAAAAATTTCCTTCTTTCTTGTGTTGAATTTCAGGTTTTAGAGTCAATCAGTCTATTTAAAGCCAAGCATCCCTGTCAGAGATAAAGGCAGAAATTCTTCATCAACTCACAGATTCTGAGGCTGTGGTCCTACCTGACTGTCCCCATTTTCAATCCTTCACATTCTTATGGAAAGAACATATTCCTGCCCTATAACTTTAACTAAGTCTAAACCTAGAGCCCATATGTGTTGTATTCCTAGTCCCAGCATCTGTAGCTTGGACCTGTCGCATGGCTGAAAGCCTGTTTGAGACACTTTGAGTTGGCATCTTGAATAAGTGGAATTTGTCAGGAATTTCTCATCGTTTTTGTGCAATGTAAGCCAATCATGCAATGTGAACCAGCCTAGCAAAAAGTGAGAGAAGCAGGAAAAAGAAAACCCCAAACAAGCAAACCAAAAACCTCTGCCTTATTTAAAGTGAAATGTTTTATTTATTCTTTCTCACCTTTTTATCCTTACCTAGTCTGTGTCTATGCCTATAGAACAGCAAGTTCTCAGGCACCAGAGCCAATACCTCTCAAATACAGAAATGTCTGACAATGCTTTGCTTGCCATTTGTCCCTGTAGATGTCATGTGATTTCCCATGAGCCTGTGATTATTAAGCTGACTACCTGGCCATAGATGTGGCTTCAGTTTGCCACAATTTGTAAAGTCTCCCTACAGATCTGATGTTCTGATTTACGACACCAATGTCTGTCCCAAATGTCCACAAGGAGATTTCTAAACTGTAATTCATGGATCCATATATGGAAAAGGAATTTTCTGCTCAATTGTTTGTAAAACTTAGGGAAGTGCTTCTTCCATGAAAAAAGACATTATGATCCCTTAGAATGACTCATCAAATCAAGGGAAAGGATATTAGAAAGTCTTGGGTAGTTAGAAAAATGACATTCAACATAAAACTTCATTTTATAATATGATTTGTTTTCATTACACCACATAAAATGTGTTCTGAAATGTTAAATAACATTAAATAAAAGTTTTTGTGCTTTTTTTGGTGTGTTTTTTGTCCTTGTTTTGTATACTTAAGGCTCATGTGAATTAAAGGGGCTGAGACAATCTTCTATCTAGAATTTTCCTTCTCTTTGCATAAATTCCAATGCACATTTTCTCTTCCAATAAGATGAATTTATTAATTACATTTTTCTATTTAGTCTAATTTTTTTATGGTTTGTATGTTAAGAAAATTAAGCACAGAAAGAAATCAATGAAAAGGGAGACAGAAAACAAATACAGTGAAATTATGTAAACAAAGATGAAATTTGGTATAGTTATAAGTTTGAGAATGTTGTAACAGCCATTAGAAAGATGAAGGATATTCAAGTTTAATTGGAGGAGAGAACTGTTTTAAAAATTTGGAGAACTTTATTTAAACATGAGTAGCTTCCTGGATGCTAAATCTAAAATATTTCAAATTCCTATGCTTCTGCTATCCTCTCCTGCCAGGTTTCCTGGACTTTGTATGATTCAAAACCTTCAAATGAAACTTAGAAGATGGAATCTTTTGGAAACATTATTTATCTAAAAAATTAATTTTGTTCTACTTTCTAAATTACTATATTTAACTTTTTGACAAGTATAGAAAATGAAAAATTGGGATGGAAAAGTTGATTCACTGGTGTTTTATTTTGTTCTGTTTTCTGACTGAAATAGAAATAAAACTACATTCATATCCCTGGCATTGGTCCACTTTTCAGGGCTTAGGTGTTGATTATTATTTAAATAGATAGTGTTACAGGCATTAATTAAGATTTTTATCTTAAAAGAACCTTTCCATGAGGAAGCAGAACACTTCTGACATTCTTAAATAGTATATTAATGAGAAAATCATGAACAATGGCTTTCTCTCCTGGACTTTTCATCCAATATGTTAGAAATGAAATTGTGATGGTTTGTTCTGTCTCTGCAATGGGGTTCCTCTGTCATCCTCCAGGACAAGCTGTCATCTGGAGCCCAATCATTTTCTCCATGGGAGCCAGCACTTTCCCACTCATCTGTAGCTTTTTTCTACTCTTTTCTAAAAGGTATACATTTTGACAAGAGATTACAGACCTGCAACTTTATAGAGCAGCCATATGAAATAATTAGCCTTTTCCTTAGAGGAACTCTGTTGGAAATTTTCCACAGATGCTACAGAAGGAATAGATTTTATAGATTACTCCCCATTTGGCATTTATCTCTTTTCTCACTATAATTCCATTAACTCTCCTAATGTTGCCCAAGTCTGATTTTTCATCAGTCAATAGCTTTTGACCACATAGTTTGTGCTTAAATAATTGCTTATTGAATTGCTTTCTGAAATTAAGAAGAACGTGTGGTCCATAACACAAAGCACAGTAAACAACTGAAGACTATTCCAAGAGTGGACTTGGTTTTCTACGGTATGATTTGAAAAGAGTCAGTTACATAAACAAATCTGAATTTGCTATAATTCACTGATCCAAGGCATCAATCAACAAATACTACTATAGCACCTACTTTTAGTTCCAGCAACTTATGTTCATTTATATTTTACATTTCCTGCAGTCAACCTTATTTCTTTCTCCTTCAAATATATATAACGCTTTCTCCAAACGTAGATATTATCTCTCTCTGATCAGCTTCTATTCTACTTGGAATTAACCAGTTATGATGATTCCAGTGCCTGTATTGTTTGTAATGATTGAGTTATTGCAGTGTCAAAAGTAGTGCTATCACCCTGAAACAGAATCAAAGCCACTCTTCCATAAAATAATGAGTCTTCAACAATGACATCTTCCTGTTTGAGCTGATATGGATATTCATACTGTATTCTTCCATTTGTTGATTCGGCAAATATATAACAGGGGCTAAACATCTACCAGATACACTGGGCTTTAGCAGGCATGTGAATGGGAGATTAGAATACATTTGGAGATCTCCTTTTCAACTCCATGGATGATATATTTTGTATATAGAAACTCATTTGCATCAAATGTCATTAGTTATTTTTAAAAATTTCTTCCAGACTAATTCAATAAGGGGCTGTACACTGTAGTGCCTAAGAGTATGGGCCATAAAGTCCTACGCTCAGAGTTGAAATCCCACCCTCGCTAGCTAGGTGACCTTGGACAAATTAGTTAATGTCCCTCTGCCTCAGTTTTCTCATTGATAAAATATATAAGAATTGGGTCATATTAAAGACAATAACACTTCTGAAATATTGATCACAGCTCTTGGGAAATGGAATATTTGTCACACATACAAAAAGAAAGAGAGTGATAGAACAAAATAAATTCTTGATTGGGGTAGTTTCTTGTTTCTTTAAACATGTGAAAGCGACTGAGAATAGTATTTTTGTGTGTGTGTGTGATCCGTCTTTACATTTTGTAACTTACTATTTTTGCTTATCAAACTTGGGATTCTAATTTAGAAATAGAATGTGTGCTTAGATCGGAGGTCTGCATGCTCACTAAGCTTGGGAAATCTTAAAGGCATCAGGTTTTACCTCAGTCAGGACTTGAAAGAGATCAGAACAATCTCTCTTCTGGTGGAAGCACAAACAAATTATTGCAGTCATTTAGTTGAAGCAAGATTATTGTTTCTCAGTGCCTGATTCAGTTTACCACAGTCATCTGTGACCTAGCAGAGAATGCAGCATGGGTAAATATCAAGAGAGTACATGAAATCCACAGTGAATGTATAAGGAATTATAGCCTCTTGAAAGTGTTTCTTTTTTTTCCAGTATGAATAAAAACATTCTGTCTCCTTTGGAGTCACCAATGTTGATTCCATCTGAAACCACTTAACAAGAGAGAAGGGTATGAAATTGACCCTCATGTGCTGTATATCTAGGTGCTGTTTCTATCATTACAGAGTTAGAGATATTTGAATTTGTTTGAATTATTCTCTTGTTGTCAAAGTTCATGATTATTTGTAATTTTTACCTGGCCTTGTTTGTTTTGTTGTTATCATAGATAAAATAAGAAAGAAGTGAAAATTTGAATTAATGTATCTATGTTTCATGGTTAAGAAATATAATTTCCTTATTTCTTATGTACATAAGGAAATATATGGCTTGGGGTATGTGTGTGTGTGTATAACAAACTTATGACTCTGTGGATGTTGTAATATTGTTGTCTTTTGGATTGAGTTGGGCAGTGATATTACTCACAGTTTATAACTCAGCCTTTGTATGTATTTTTCTTAAACATTAAAGATGCAATAAAACTGGCAATTCCAATATCAAATATCTTGGCTGGAAAACTGATTATTTCATTTTAAACTGTGTTTTTCTTTGTTCCACTAACATTCATATAATAAATCAGCTCATTTATCTTTCTAATTTTTAATGTATTTTTCATAATATGTCAACTTATCTGTCAGCCCACCCTCACATAAGAGCATTATTCTGACAAATGATGCCTCCTTTAGCATAGTTTGACTGCTCATAGGCTAAGTGTGCCCCTTTATTACATTCTGTTAATCACTCTATTTGTTTTTCCAGGTGATGTATTGTTGAGCAAATACGCCAACAACATGGAAAACCGCCTTTGCCTACTGAGTTTGAATAAGGATGAATGTGTTTAGAAGTCATAATTCTCTGATCTAAAGTGGGTCTGTGGACTCTGGCCTGAAGAGAAACAAATCTGTGTTACCTATAAAATGTGGTTTGCCCATGCTTAATTCTATTAAAGCTAGTATCCATAGAGTCTATTAGAATTATTTTAAAATGTCAAAATACAAATCACCACTATCCTCATATCCTTCCTACTTTTCTGATACTACTTTGAATTATCAGCATTTGGCTTGATATTTTAACATGCAGCCAAGATAAATTTTGTTGATAAGTAAGCAATGTTGATAAATAAGATAAATAAGCAATGATCATCAATACCAGATTAAACAGCTTAAAAATTAAAAACAAATAAACACTGACGTTTGCTGAAGTCCACTGTGACATCATTGCTCAGGTTTCCTTTTTTTAAGTGACTTTTCTACCAAGTGGCTTACATTATTTCTCATACAGTAGGTAGGCAAATCAGTCTAAAGGAATCTCTTTTCTAATTTCATTTCCTTCAAGAGGACTTTTCTTCCACCATTTCACCTTCTTGACTTTCCTGTCCTTGTATTGATGGGGTAGTATATTTCTATTACCTTTGCAGTCCTTTTTCATTCCCCTTACAACTGAATTTAATTTAGTCTGCCATTCTAGACGTGAAGTGTTGGTCCAACTGAGTTATTTAAGCTCAAAAAAGTACAGGATTTTTATTACCCCAATTCAAGCTTTACATGTGACAAGTTTGTCAAAGATGAAAGCTCAGGGTTATTTTTAAAAGAGAAAATTATTCTCTTGTGTTTGTGACTTTGGATAATGCATATAATAGAACTGATAACCACCATTACCCCTGACCTCTATGATCTCCCAGACCATCTAGCAGCTGTTAATCTATGAAATTTACCATACATTTTTCCTTTCAACTTAACCTTACGTTAAATGTTTTTTGCCGATAGACATCTGAGCCACTTGAAAACAAATAGCCTATTAAAATTACATGGTCTAAAGGTTATTTCAGTGCAGAGAGCACAGTTTTTACCTCCACATATGTTACAAACATGATTCACTATCTAAGCAATATATATATCTGTATGGTAAGCATGTGAGAATATGATAACAGCCAAGAAATATAGGATGTTTTTTTCCTTATGTCATATGAGAAATTACAGAAGTCCAGACTAACTGAGTGTCAGAGGAAATGTATAAAACACACATGATTAGAGAGACCAAATCTGTAGAGATCAATAAAATTTGATGACCTATTAGAAGGGGCAAACTAGAGAATAGAGCTGTTAAGGAAACAGCTGGGTATTATTCCTGCTATATCTGTCCTTTCCCGATACAATAACCATTTGGATGAAGTCTGACCTAGGAAGTAAATAGGAGATCTGACACTCTTGAGATACCTTGCAATGCTGTTAATCAATACTTTCTGTAATCAATACTCTAATGTAATCATGGCTTTTTTTACAATGAAATACTGGGCAAAGAAGAAGAAAGGTGTTACATATTTTAAAATAGTCTGTGTGAATATCTGGGGATTTTAAAGAACCTTGTGTTTGTTAAAAGGAAAGTGTTGCTCAACCTTAAAAATAAGTTGGAACTGAAACCAAGGGTAGACATTTTAAAAGATTACTCTGGCCCTACTCTAGATTCTCTCAGAACAATATCATTTATTCTATTCACTCTACATAACATAACATAGTTGACAATGTTGGAGATATTTCAAAGTTGACATTGCTGGTATACTTTCAAAGTTTCAGTGTCTAATTGAAACATGACAATCTTTAAAAAAAGAAAAGCCATTCTTTATCTTTAAAAAAAAGTGTTTATATCTTCAAATGACCTCTTAAAAGAAACTTTGCCAAAGATTATCTTTTTTTATGGATAAAGAGGAAAATTACTTCATCCAAGTGTAAGTAATATGAATAAGAAAATTCTCATTGAATTTACTAGAGTTCTTTTACTTAGCTCAGTTGCACTCAATTGACTATAGTGATAAACTTCAAAGTTAGCAGTAGTGGAATCTTCATCCATGTAACATCAAGCTGATACTGAAGAAAATTGCTGCTATATTTTCAAAGTTATTAACCTTTACAATGAGATATATTTTTATGCAGAGAAAAGAATTTTCTCCTCTATTTTAGTGTGAACTTAAGTTAGAGATACTAATCAAATAAATAAATTGAAATCAAGCCATACACAGATGTCTTCTTTTGTCCTTTCTACATTTGCTTAACTTTAAGCTACATATTGGGAAAATGTAGGAAATGTTTAAAATTCTTTCACTGATTATAATAAAAGTGATTGTATGAGTTAAAGTATATGCCTTTTTCTTAAAAGTGTGCAATGGAATCCTATTGTCATTAAAACCCCTCAAAATCATTATGTCTGAATTACTTCATTCAAACTCACTATTCCTTCACTGTGGTTCAAGCTAACTTCTTGACAGAAAGCAATCACAAATGCTTTTATCCATTTGTTTCCTTTCTGCCCTAGAGGATTTTCCATAGTATTGAATGCCCAGGTTACCCAAATTTCCTTTTTTAATGTTCCCACGAGTTGATCTTCCACAAATGCTTCCACAATTTAACCCCTCTCAAGTACTCTTGCCTGGGAAACCCCATGGACGGAGGAGCCTGGTAGGCTACAGCCCATGGGGTCGCGAAGAGTCGGACACGACTGAGCGACTTCACTTTCACTTTTCACTTGCATGCACTGGAGAAGGAAATGGCAACCCACTCCAATATTCTTGCCTGGAGAATCCCAGGGACGAAGGAGCCTGGTGGGCTGCCGTCTATGGGGTCGCACAGAGTCGGACACGACTGAAGCGACTTAGCAGCAGTAGCAGCAACACCTTGCTCAAATTCATCATGGTCTGCTTGAGAACTTCTTTCTTCTAACCTATCTAGATACAGCACTCCTGTAGCTAAACTCTATGAGTTCTCTCAGTTTATGCGCTTATCCTGCCTAAAACCTCCCATTTTAAATAATTTATTCCAGACTTTAATTTGACAGTTGTTTATCTTATTCACATGTATCATCCCCTACACAATAAAATTCATGAGTTTAGATTAAGACAGCTAGAGCATAAAATAATGTTCCGAGCATGTGACTTGATTCTCTGAAATTCAGTTTTTGCATCTGCATTATAGGAACAACAATAATATTTATTACAGGGTATTGTGTGAATATAACATGAATAATATAAGACACTTTGATAAATGCCTAACACATTGAAAGAATTGAAAAAGTGTTAACCATTCTCATTCTCAATAACTTCATTTTTCTGCTGTTTTGTGTATCTCCAGGAATTCTAAAATAAGGTGAGATATAGTGAAATAGGCATGGGATTTGAAGTTAAACAGATTTGTGTTAGTAATCTGACATAATTTATTAGCTATGTGACTTTGAGTAAGAGTCTTACCCTCTTTAAGCTTTATAGTAATGATTCAATAACATGATATATATATATTTATTTATATATTTATATATATTTTTTTAGTTGCTACACATATATATATAAAGCAACTAAAATAAAATTTTCCTTATTAAATGTCTACTGAACATGTAAATGAGTGATATACATTTGAACTTAATAGTGTCAAAATATTTTCAAAAACCATTTAGCAAAGGTTTACTTATCATATACAGACAGTAGACTGTACTAGGCCCTAGGAAAAATTTCAAATAGGCCTGGTAAGGACCATTATCTATTTGTGTGGTATACAATATAGCTGCTGCTGCTGCTGCTAAGTCGCTTCAGTCGTGTCCGACTCTGTGCGACCCCATAGACGGCAGCCTACCAGGCTCCCCCGTCCCTGGGATTCTCCAGGCAAGAACACTGGAGTGGGTTGCCATTTCCTTCTCCATACAATATAGCACTGTCTACCATTAGACTGGTTAAAAATTCTTTGTAAACTTAGCAGGTATCACTTTCTGCTCAAGTGTAAATTATAATTCATATGCACCTGATTTTTCTGGAAAATTGATGAGTCAAGCCTTCCCCTAATCAATTTCTGTAACTTTCCCCAGATATATGATTCTTTCAAGCCACCTGAGACAATTATAAGTGTAGCCATAAGAAAAGAAAAAAAAAATGTTTAGAGTAAGATATTAGAACATTGATCCCTGAGTCGAGAAGATCTCCTGGAGGAGGAGGGCAGGGCAACCTACTTCAGTATTCTTGCCAGGAGAATCCCATGGACAGAGAAGCCTGATGGGCTACAGTCCATAGGGTGGTGAAGAATCAGTCACAACTGAAGTGACTTAGCACACACACACATGCATTCAGGGTCAGCAGCAGAAAGGCTTGTAAGGTGGATTCTGAAATAAGCCACAGGGGGAAAGCACCGCTGAAGGTGAGTGGAATGGTTGGAGAGCATCCACGGTTCCAGGCTGAGTGACAGAGAATAGCACTGGACAAAGTTTTGAGCCTCAGTGTGGAGATGGTGGGTCTGGATTATATAAGAGATGATGATTTTGACAAACTCAGTCATATAATCTGTAATTTTCCCCCCACTGCAAGGTTGTGTGTTAGTAAAAAGAAAATATTATTTAGGTCTTACATATTAGTATTAATAATAACTTAACTATAACAATCAAAACAAGAATAGTTCATTTTAATATTTATCAGATTAAATGTTCATTTCTTTTTTGTAACTTTTTATTTTTGACTGCACGGCATATGAAATCTTAGTTCCCAATTGACCCCTTGCCCTCTTCTTTGGAAGCTCAAAGTCTCAACCACTGAACCGCCAGGAAATTCCTGAACTGCCAGGAAAGTCCCATATTTTCTTTTTTTAGTAACTATTTTTAAAATGTGCATTTCTAAAGTCAAGTTCTCATTACTTACTAACTTTTCAAAGGGTAGTACCTCAATGAATTTTGTGAAGTCAACAGGATATGCATTATAAGCATATAAATATTAATTGCATTAATAAATTTCTAATGTATCTTTAAGTATATGATCCCTCCAAAACTTTTCATTATTTTTTCAAAATCATGTAGTGATAAAATTACCCATAAATAAAAAGTGATACAATATATATGAATGTACAAGGTGCTACCTTGAAACTAGCTTATAAAAATTAATGGTTAATAAAGCTTGTTTTCAGTTCATAAAATGCATCTATTTAACTTCCTATTAAAATATCTGACAATTTGAAGCATACTATTATTGTACTGGAATAAAATTCAATTACATTACAAAGCTACATCCCTTTCTTCAGAAATTTTCAGAGAAACAAGGAAGAGCTCTTGAATAGACATCATGTCTAGATATTCTGTGGAATTATGGTGAGAATATAATGAAAGTGAAGAATTAATTAGAAAAACAAGCTGCAACACTGTAATGCTATTTCTAAATACAGATATGATAATTGACACATGCCCATGAACTTATTGAATGAAAGTGAATGGAAATCTCTTGCCACTTGACATTAAAATTCTAACAGCAAGTATCTCTGGCTGTATCCCAAGCTGAGTAATTCTATTTGGTCCATAGCATAAGCATTTGATGATTTTATGCTTCTCAGTATGTCCTGCTTTCACAATTTCACCCAGGACTACATTAAAAAAAATTCTAATACTAAAATGACAAAATCAGAGAAAGTCAGAAAAAAGGCAACCAAATAAAATTGAAACAAACTAGACACATGGAGAGAAAGGTTTCAATATACAAACAAATAAGCCTTCACCTTGAATGACCTTTGAATTCCATATAAAAACAGTTACACATATTCAAGAGAAAAACTCTAGTATGAGCTTCAGGCTCAGTGATTGTTAGGCATTACATGCAAAAATGTAGTGAAAAGGAGAGGGAAAAAATCTGCTGCTATGATGAGTGATGGGCAGGCCTATAATCAGGAGTTATTTTCTTTCTTTTCATAAAATCTTCCAGTTGAACTCAGTGTGACAAAAAATATATGGGTCCAGGTTATTCTGGGATCTCTTTGGTTTCCTAAGTTTGATATTGGCTAGTAGGCATGAAGCTTAATAACTCCCAAAGTCCTTTAGATACCTTGCTAATTCAGCATTAAAAGAAAGTGTGGCCAAATTGTTTTTAATTGCTTAATCAAGTTTGCCATGCTAGTTTGTTTTAATATACAGTGTTGAAAAAAAACATAGAATTAAGAGTTAAGATTAAGAAACATGATTCAGAAAAATAAATTTCAAAAGGAGTATACCAATTAAACTGAAGAAATAATCCATGATCTTCAAGCTTTGAATACGTATTCAATTAAAAGAAAGAGGCCAACAGCTGCTATTTTGCAGAAGCTGCTAAACTTTGGTACAGCACAGTCTGCTGGAGAAACAAATCCTGTGATCCTAGCTGCATGAGTAAGGTTGTGGGCAGGTGCATAAGCTGGGAATCACAGTGTTCAAGTTGGGCACAAATTGTTAAGGAGCAAATTCTGTCCATCAGAGATGTCCTGTACTGCCCATTAATACTCTTTTTTGGAAAGCTCAGTGAGCAAGGAAAAGATAGGCCACTGGGTCTCACTGTATTACTCTATGTGCGTTACATATTATGGAATAACTAGGATGAGAAAAGGATGCAATTTGTGATATTTCTCCTCTTTGCCCTCATTCTTGTGGGTCCTTGCAGTAAACCTCCATCAGAGAAGATAATCTGTGCATCCCGGGAAACGTCAAAGTACCTGATCTTTTATGAGAGACAGACAGAGAAATATAAGCATCTAGATTCTGAAAGTGTTGTAGTATGAGAGACCATTGCCAAATCAGGCTGAATTCAGAGTAAAATTTTTTTTAAAAAGTTAAGTTTCAGTAACAATGTATTTTGGTTTTGAAGAGAAATTTGAATTTTACAGAGCACTGTATGCAGCTTTTATCTCATTTTTGAGACCCAAAGTAGCTTTTATCCTACTATTGATCCCCAGTTCAGTTCAATTCAGTCGCTCACTTGTGTCCAATCCTTAGCGACCCCATGGACTGCAGCACTCCAGGCTTTCCTGTCCATCACCAGCTCCCGGAGTTTACTCAAACTCATGTCCATTGAGTCGGTGATGCCAACCAACCATCTCATCCTCTGTTATCCCCTTCTCCTCTCGCCTTCAATCTTTCCCAGCATCAGGGTCTTTTCCAATGAGTCAGCTCTTCACATCAGGTGGCCAAAGTACTGGACTTTCAGCTTCAACATCAGTCCTTCCAATGAACACCCGGGACTGATCTCCTTTAGGATGGACTGGATGGATCTCCTTGCAGTCCAAGGGACTCTCAAGCGTCTTCACCAACACTGCATTCAAAAGCATCAATTCTTTGGTGCTCAGTTTTCTTTATAGTCCAACTCTCAGATCCATACATGACTACTGGAAAAACCATAGCCTTGACAGGATGGACCTTTGTTGGCGAAGTAGTGTCTCTGCTTTTTAATATGCTATCTAGGTTGATCATAACTTTTCTTCCAAGGAGTAAGCGTCTTTTAATTTCATGGCTGCAGTCACCATCTGCAGTGATTTTGGAGCCCAAAAAAAATACACTCTACCGCTATTTCCACTGTTTCTCCATCTGTTTGCCATGAAGTGATGGGACCTGATGCCAAAAGTCCCATTTTGATCCCCAGAGTACTTTGATCCCCAAAGTAGCCTCAAATAGAAGAATAACCATTACACTTTTTCAGATGAAGAAACTTTAGCCAATAGAAATTAAAAGATTTTTTCCTACTTTATTAACAAGAATTAGCAGTTAGGATTGGAACACAAAGGTTCTGAATCTATTAAATAATTCCAGTCAGGTGTACCTGTGTTTACACACATCTGGGCATACTATGTAATCTGCCTTGAAATGGATCTCTTTAAGTGTTGCCATCCAGTTGAATGTCTTTTCATAAGTGATCCCCCATGAAAATGGACATTGCTGTGTAAGTGATAAGAGTTAGAAACCTTGGTAAAGTTGTGTATAGTGTGAAGATATTTTTCATTTTAATTTTTAAATCCAATTGGCAATGTTATTATGGGACAAATGAAATTCCATTTGACTTGCAGAATTTTGATTTAAAAGAAGAACTGACTATTTTGTAATGCAAAGTGAATAGTAGTGTACTTAGGAAAACTGATGCAATCAAACCACATCTATGCATGAGTTGATTTTAATCCCATGACTCTTCTTTTGATGCAAGAGTAAGGGCAAGAATAGCAGTGGCTAACACTAGTAGTGCTTATTCTATCAGACACTGTCCTAAATACTTTATGTATACTAACTTCTTTCAACTTCATAACAGCCTTACTTCATGGCTAATAGATGAAGAAACAATGGAAACAGTGACAGATTTTTATTTTCTCTGGCTCCAAAATCACTATCGATGGTGACTATAGCCATGATATTAAAAGAGGTTTGCTCCTTGGAAGTAAAGCCATGACAATCCTAGACAGCATATTAAAAAGCAGAGACATCATTTCCCTGACAAAGGTCTGTTCTAGTCATAGCTATGGTTTTTCCAGTAGTCATGTACAGATGTGAGAGATGGACGTAAAGAAGGCTGAGTGCCAAAGAATTGATCGTGCTGGAGAAGAATTTTGAGAGTCCCTTGGACTGCAAGGAGATCAAACAAGTCTGTCAATCCTAAAGGAAATCAACCCTGAATATTCATTGGCAGGACTGATGCTGAAGTCGAAGCTCCAATTCTTTGGCCACATGATGTAAAGAGCCAGCTCACTGCAAAAGACCCTTATGCTGGGAAAGATTGAGGGCAGGAAGAGAAGGTGACAGAGGATGAAATGGTTGGATGGCATCATTGACTCAATGGATCTGAGTTTGAGCAAACTCTGAGAGATACTGAAGAACAGGGAAGGCTGGAGTGCTGCAGTCCATGGGGTCATAAAGAGTTGGACATGACTGAATAACTGAACAACAACAATAGCTTTAGAAAAAAGGAACAATTATCATCCCCAATTATCCTTATGAGAACAATGATCTCATCTCATCTCTACGAAACTGAGACCTGGGAAATAAATAAGTTGTTAGAGGTTTCATAATAGGTAAGTAGCAGAACTGGGTTTTGCCTCTGCAAGCTAGCTGCAGATTGAATGCAATTCAAGAAGAAAGTGTTCAGTCTTTCATAAAAGTAAGATTATGTAATAGAGTAGAAGCACACGGGACTCTGAAGTCACAGAGAATCAGCTGGATTTCTGTTTCTGTCACTGCCCTGGTGTGTTACTCCAAGCAAGAGGTTTACCCCATCTCTGCCACAGTTTATTTACCTGTAAAATGGAGATGTTAGGGAAACACTTTTTATAGGATCATTAGGAAGTTCAACATTTCATTGCATATCAGGTAATGAATAAACAAAAATTGTAGAAGAGCAGGAATCCCACCTAAAAATAATTTATTCAAAAACCTTAATTTAAAAGAAAAATGAGGAAGCTGAAGCCCAAAGGGATTAATGATCAAGTTTATATCATGTTCTTAGTGGCCAAATGAAAAGTAGAAGCCATGTCTTTCAACTCTATGTTTAGGGTTTTTGTGGTTCAAAGAAGTAAATAAAGGATTTTATCTATCAATTTGTTTCAATTCAATTTTTCAAGTTCACTATTGACATATGTTTGATTCACACTGGCTGAGAGAGGAAGATGTTTGATATTTTAGGGTGCACAAAATGACATTTTCTTTTTACTCAGTCAACATCATGAAAAACCATTATGTGCAACAGGATAACAAACACTTTGTCCAAGCTGTGGGTGCCAGGTCAGATTCTAACACCAAGACCTAGCTCAAGAGTGAAGCAAGTTCTGGATTTTTAGAGAATACCTGTTTTTGTTTTTTTTTTTATGGATGAACTATAAAGTAAACTACACATTTGTTGTCAAGTCTCATGAATCATTAAATAGATACAAAGAATCGTGGTGATGTAATTTAATTTACAAAGCTACACATCATGCCTTAAAACAAATCAACTCTCTTATGCTAATATTCTGTTTTGTTTTCCCTATTGCTGTTTTCCACAATTAAAGATATTTAAAGCACTGTATGAGCTAGCAGAGAAGGCTGGGATGGGAAATTTATAGTACGAGTGTGGCCAGATCTCATGTTCGAGCAAACAATCAATAGAATCCAAAATGTGGTCTAATGATTACAATCCCTCTTGACAAATAATTTATCATTGGAAAAGCAATAGCTTTATAATAATGTGACAAATATTATTTCTGAATTTCAAAGTCAGCAGTAAAGTTTGAGGTCCTCTATTTATATTCTAATCTTTCACTAGGTTCTACACTATCAACTTACCAAGTTTTGTGTTAACCTTGGAGATTTAAAGGACACTCTTTGGAGTAAATCATCTGTTTATCCTTCAGAACAGTGAGTTCAAGTTAAATGCAGACTCATGGGAAAAACTGCTTTTAAAACAGAGCCACTGTTTAACAATTTTACATTTTATAAAATATCACTTTTAAAAATAAAATTTTGTTTTTTCTATTTCTGTCATATTTTTAAGATAACCTGACATCAGCATCGCTGATGAATGTGAAATTTTATATATATTTATATTGAGGTCCTGTGTGCTTTTTCTAATTTTTTATATAAAATTTATTTTTATTTTATATAAAATTTATTATTTTATATTTATATATATATTATAAATTGGGCTTTCTTTGTGGCTCAGTCAATGGTAAAGATTCTGCCTGCCAGTGCATGAGACCTAAGAGATGTGGGTTCAATCCCTGAGTTGGGAAGATGCCTTGGAGGAGGGCGTGGCAACTCACTCCAGTATTCTTGCCTGGAGAATCCCATGGACAGAGGAGCCTAGTAGGCTGCAGTCCATAGTATTGCAAAGAGTCAGACATGACTTAGTGACCAAAACAAATAAAACATACATAAATTAATTAAATAAATACTTGTGATAGAATAATGGGCAAAGAATCCATTTGACTTAGATTGAGTTTTGAGTACTAACTTAAAAATAAATCAATAATCAGCTACAAAGTCTATTATAACTCAGTTTTCTTTCCTTGAAAATTCACTTTGCATTTTCTGACCATAGCTTGATTTAGTGTCACTGTATGATTCCAAGAAAGAAGCTGATTTTCTGAAAAGTTATAAATGAAAGAATCAATTTTTCTATTGATTAGATAATTTAAATTTCATGTGATTCAGTGAGCCAGAAAGATTAATGGACCTTTTTGTTAATATAGCTTTGGTTCAACTGATAACAAAACCTGTATTAAAGCATTTTTTATAAATGATAAACTTCCAGAGTATTTGTATTTGAGACTGTATCTTATGTAGACAGAGGAGTAATACTTTTTTTCTTTTAAATAACCTTCATATAACATTCCCTGGTGAGTAAGAACAGAGGACATGAAACATATTTTAATGTTTTTATCATTGAATTAACCTTTTCTTACTAAAATTATATTTGAGGCTGGGAAGCATGGGGAATGAGGCTAAAATTAAAAAAAAAAAAAAAGAAAGAAAGAAGTCATCAAAAATTGTGATTTCCAACTAACTAATGTGGTTTATAATCCTTGGTGTATTTATGACAAGGGAAAAAATTCTGCTACTGAAGAAAAAAAGTTGTTTTGGATATTGTTTGGTTTCTAAGTAGCTTTAAACCTCACAACGCAAAACTGATGCTACTGGTTGAATTAACTGAATAATTGCTGGCATGTGACATTTGTGTTACCTAGGTATAGAACAAAAGGAATATATTACTTGAAAAAATAATCCAATTGATTTCTGTTTTAATTGTCCAGATACTTCAAGCAAGTTCTATTGGTGATAGTATTTAAAATCTATACTGAATTGTGTAGAAGTCTTAAATTTAATTAGAGATAAATTCCAGTAATTTAAAATGAGTGAACAGCTTAGACTTCCAAGGTACATGCTAGTTTTTATTGGTATCTTGGTACAAAGCTCATCTGCCTATATTTTAATGGAAGATTTTTGGTACCTTTTGTTTTTAACTCTTCCCATATATGTATTTCTTTATAGTTTGTTGGAATGGTTGGCAATAATTTCTTCTGCCATGGTAACAAAATAATGGGAAAAGATAGATAAATGAAGTATATGAAGACTAATAAACAAAGAGCCAGAATATATCACATTGTCAGTTAAAGATCAATTGCAAAATGGATCCAGAGAAATAGAATACAGAGAATCAATACCAGAAAGTCATTACATCAATATGTGAAAGCTGGATGGAATGTCTTATAAGATCTGCAATTTAATATACAGCAGAGAAATCTGAATGATTAAGGACTCAAATATCTCTTCCTTGGCTGAACGCAGGATGTTAACAGGGTCATGATGAGATATGATAGGAAGGGACAGTAATTTCCTGGAAGTCCAAAGTATACTACTTTACCATCTTATGTGGACATGGAAAATTCTAATTTGGAGTGGGTGTGGAAGTGAGACCATATATGAGACGTGACAAATGGCAAAATGACCATTTGCTTTCCTTCTCCTTCATTTTTCCAGCCATCTTCTCCTTCTTTCCTTTCAGTTTCTATGGGTTATATATTCAGCTTCATGTTGTTATATAATCAGGTTACCTTACACAAAACTGATAGACCCAATAGAGGGTATCTGACCCAATCTTTACCTTAAAATAATAATTATTTTTTCAAGGATTAGTTGACACAAAATTTTAGAAGACTCAAGGCAGTCTCTTAGGTATCTGAAGCTGGAAAAATATATGATCTATAAGTCCCTAGCTTTCGGAGACTATGTGGAGAAAGTTGGTCTGTATCTAGAGCAAAGGGAGTAATGCAAATAACGCATGATGGAAAAGGCTTCACTCTCTGCTGCTGCTGCTGCTGCTGCTAAGTCGCTTCAGCCATGTCTGACTCTGTGCGACCCCATAGACGGCAGCCCACCAGGCTCCGCCGTCCCTGGGATTCTCCAGGCAAGAACACTGGAGTGGGTTGCCATTTCCTTCTCCAGTGCATGAAAGGGAAAAGTGAAAGTGAAGTTGCTCAGTCGTGTCCGACTCTTTGCGACCCCATGGACTGCAGCCTACCAGGCTCTGCCATCCATGGGATTTTTCAGGCAAGAGTAGTGGAGTGGGTTTCACTCTCTAAGAGCAGTTCTTTTGGCCAAAGGAGCATGTAAACTTCTGCTCCAAGAGACTAGAAGTAACACCCATCCCTCTGTGTGCATGAGTGCTAGGCTATGTTACTTCAGTCATGTCCGACACTGTGCAGCCCTATGGACTGTAGCCCACCAGGCCCCTCTGTACGTGGGATTATCCAGTTCCTCTAGCAGTATCCAACATTATCAGTGATATAAAGCTTGATGAATCATCCTCCCTTCTATTAAGCCAGCAGAGGTACATCTGAATGTAGGAGCAGTGTTAGTCGCTCAGTCATGTGTGCCTCTTGCAACCCCATCAACTATAGCCTACCAGGCTTCTCTGTCCATAGAATTCTCTGTCCTTAGAATTCTCCAACCAAGAATATTGCACTGGGTAGCCATTCCTTTCTCCAGGGGATCTTCCCAACCCAGGGATCAAACCTAGGTCTCCTGCATTGCAGGCAGATTTTTACAGTCTGAGCCACCAGGGAAGCCACATCTGAAATCAAAATCATGTGAACAAATTCAAGATGATTTAATATATAAGAATAAATGTAGAAGGTCTCAGGGGCCCTTCATCTTTCTTTAAGGCAATACTGATATAAATGAAATTAGAGTCAGCAGAAAGCTAGTGTTGATTTGGGGTTAAAAGCATCATCCCATACTAAGTAATTGATGGGTGTTAGGTCAGCTTATGGTCCTGCAGTATTTCACTGGTTGAAAGTGCTGTAGATGAAAGAAATACAGGAAAACTTAGTTATAAATTGTACTTCATTGTTAGGGGACGTTCAACTTGAAGGGATCCAATATGTTATTTTCTTCTTTTGTGTGCCGTTTCTCAGGGGCTCTCTACTCCTTACCAGTTCCTGGAAAACAGGAGCGAGCAGAGCTGCACGCAGTTCTCAGGACTGAGATCATGAGAGAGGGCACCTGCTTGGATTCCTTTCAGTGACTCCCTTCAGTGACCTTTTACTTAAAGGTAATCTATTCAGTTATGCCCTTCTTACTCAGAATATGGAATGCTTTCTGGCCTTTAAAGATTGTTATTTGCTTGGCTTTGTTTTTGCTCAGTTTTTTTTACTGCCTAAAGCTGCCTTGTATGAAGATATAAAAACATGCGTTTCTGCAAATAAAGCACCCTTCTTTCACTCGAGACTTGGGTCCCCCGCGTCTTTCTTTTCGTCGATTTCAGTCCCCAGGTCCCGGTCTATAACGACCATAACACTTCATATAATTCATAGATAAAGAAAATTCTTACAAGGAAACTTTAAAGTTCCCTGGCTATTCCTAATTTAGTATTTAAAAGCACTTCGAGGTTATATTGACAATTGAAGGAAATGGGATAGGAGGAACCCAATGTTTGATAACATAATAAATTCTATTGTCTAGTTTATAGTTCAGTTAAATTAGTATGACAGTATTCTAAAGAATGAACAATTGGATGACTTTTCTTGGATGGAAATCTGGGGGAAAATCTGGATAGGAAGAAAGAAACACCTTTTCATGTGGTTCTACCACCACATACAGAATGTCTTAAAATCCTGCTATGTTTGAGAAAGAAAAAAGTTAGAAAAAAGGTATTTCCTAACATTAAATTTCTTTCTTTCTTAATTTAGGTTTTCATAAGTAACACAGATAAAAATTGTTCCAAATCTAACTATTTAACTTTAAAAATGTTTACCTAAAACTCTGCCATAGTTACCTAATTAATAAAAAAAGATTTATTTTCAATAGGTAGATATCAGAATAACTGACTCCAAATTTGCATGTGAAGAAAATGATACTAAAAGATTTGAATTATTGGTAGGCTTAGCATTTAAAGTAATAATAATTCCTTATGTATGAAAAAGAAAAAATATTTTTATACATTTTATACATTTGAGTATTTTTTATAAAATACCAAAGGTGCCATTGACTGAGGAAAGTCTATCATGCATCAAGTGCTTTCTCTATTTCATTTTACATACATTTTTTAATTCCCACAAATTAGAGAGTACTATAATTCCAATTTACAGAACAAAAAGAAAAGTATGAAGTTAAGAAAATATTTGCTTGACAAGCAGTTTTTCAATAAGCATTTTTTGAGTACTTGCTGTACATACACTATATGGTCCCTGACGGCTCAGTGGTAAAGAACCCACTTGCCAATGCAGGAGACATGAGACATGTTTGATCCCTGGGTCAGGAAGATCCCCTGGAGGAGGGCATGGCAACCCCCTCCAGAATTCTTGCCTGGAGAATCCCAAGGACAGAGGAGCCTGGTGGGCTACAGTTCATGGAGTCACAAGAGTTGGACACACCTGAAGTGACTTAGCATGCACACATGGATGAAATGACGACTAAAAACCAATCCTTTTCACTAAGGAATATGGCCACCAAGTTGCACAGCATGTATAGCTGGGAAGAAGTGAACTGGGTTGTCTATGAGTCGACATCCTTGCTCTTTATGTAATTTTAAACCACCCTCTCTCTACTTACTACTCCCTCCTCCCACCAAAAAGACTAAAACACAAAGTGCCACATGGAATAACCCAAAACCAGAGCTAATTCTAAAGAGAGTTTTCCATTTGGCTACAACAGCATGTGGGATTCCTTGGTTTTGAGAGAACAAAAGGTCAGCAGTAAGGCTAATGAATTGAAACTAATGAATTGAAAGTCTCCTGTCTCCTTAGATGAATAGCGTGCAATAGGACCTCTGATAGATGAGAACAAATAGAAGGCATTAAATCATTTGTTCTCTGAGCACACTTTCCAAAATACCTTTCTCATAAGTTCTTAACCTGGTGTTTGCAACTCAAAAGGCATCATGATCTTGTAGACCTTTTCCAATTACAGATCTCATTTTCAGTCCCTGAATCGTAAAAACCTCCCTTTTTATTTCCTGAATGATTTTCCTACATCCCCAAACTCTCTGCAAAGCGCCATGTCATCTAAAATGCTATTTTCTTTCTGAAGTAATTTTCTTTGAGATCTCTTGTTAATTTTCCTCCCTTAGCCTGAATTCCATTTATTAAAAGTGTTCCAATAGTGGAAAAGATTTTCTGAAAGATCCTGAAGAGAATCATTTTCATATAGATAAAATGGCTAAAGGAAAGAAAAATAGAAGCCTAGTTCAGTTGCCTTTTGATTAGACTGGCATGTTCTACTTAGTTGTAATCTATTTAACTGCTTGCAAAGTTGATATAAATCCAAACACCATAAAATGAGACTAGAATATGCCAAATTATATGTTTTAAACAGAATTCTCCATCCAGAAATGTCTTCCTTGTGGGTTACACCATGAGTGCTAAAGTAAAGGAAGACGTGCACTAGCTTCCATTTCTTGAAAACTCAGTGTGTGTCAATGTCCTGTTTGTATATTACTTAATTAATTTAATCTTTGAAAAATCCTAGGTGATAAGTTTTAATATTATCCCTGATTATTATTATAATAATAAATTATTATTTATTTATTTTTTATTATTCCTGTTTCATAAGTGTGGCAAATGGGTTGAAAGGGAAATAGCTAATTTGCCAAATTCTCATAGTTAGAAAGTGATACAATTAATATTTAGTCTATAGAAATAGTCATCATGTGATAATAATTTTTCAAAAAGTAGAGATAATGTAGTAAGTTCTATGACCCAGTATAAGACCATAAAAGCTAAACTCTATTGAGGCCATGTCTAGATGCCCATCTGCTCAGACTATATTGGCTGAAATTATTGCCAAACTCTGACATATTATTAGCCCACCAAGCTATCTGGTTTGCTAGTTTAAAAATGCACTAATTTTAATTAACCTACTATTTCAGTCACTTATTTCTTAATTTGTTCAGGCTATAAATATGATTTAGTCTACAAGTTGGGTATTTTAGAAAGCATTGCTTTGAATTATTATTATTATTATTATTATTATGACTTTTAATTGACTGTCTATTCGTTTTTTAAATTTTGTTTCATCAAAAATAGAATCTTTCCTTTTGAACATATAAAATCCGCCCAGTACCTGCTAACTCTGCATGCAAGCTCTTTTGATTTATGACCTTAGCTACTTAAATGGATCTGGACCACTTAATAAATGCCATTTTTTAGATCTAATCACACTTTTAGAAAATATTATGAAATACAGAAATTTCTAGCAAATTTCGTTCTTCAAATTTAGAAAATGTTTTGACAGCTCTCTTCAAAATGCAACCTTCATAAAGAGAGAAAAAATTGTTATGCCTGGCTTCTACAGACTGTAACTTCTAAAATACAGTAAGTCCCCTACATATGAATCAAGTTTTGTACTTTCAAAGAAGAGAATGTCACTAGCATGTCCAATCATGTAAGTTAGTTCATGTGTCTAACATACATTGTCATATGTGTGCAGCCTCTACAAGTGGTTGTGCTTTTGTATACTTTACTGCACAGTACTTTATAGAGGATAGTAGTACAGTATCTCTAGTTCAAGCCTAACTTGAGCTTTTACTCAAGCAAGCATAAAAGCAGCGGTGATGTAGCTGGTACTGCTAACATCTACCAGCTGTTGTACTACACTACTGTACTTTCAAGTTACTGCACTATAAGATAAAAAAAACATTTTATGTATCTTTTGCATTTGCTTTTAATGCATTATTTGTGTGAAATGTATTATAAACCTATCACAGTACAATACTATGTAGCTGTTTGTGTTAGTTAGACTAAATTTCTTGGACTTAACGAACAAAATTGGACTTAATGAACATACTCTCAGAACTCGTCTGCATGTAGGAGACTTACTGTAATATGAAAATTTACACCAGTAATTTCCTTAATCAAACTGTACTATCAGCATGGTATCTTTTTCAGGGGAGTCATTCAATTCATTTTTAGTTTTAAAATATTAAAGGAAATCATTAATGATCATTCCAGTCCATTACATTTTCAAATAACTGCAGTGTGATTTGGGACAATTCTGTGTGTTGATAGTAAAAAGTTTCCATTTTTTACTCTTTGTCTATACCCATGTACCATACACACACATAACATGCATAACACACATGTGCATACCACAAAAGAATACTTATACATATGTAAACATATATATATTCAGTGATAGCTCTTTCCCACTCTATGTACATGTGTGTATAAGTATATATGTATATATGTAAACAATTAAAACTAAATTTAATTGAACCACAAATATGTATTAAATGGTACTGAATTGGTTAAAAAGCAACTATACCCCAAGGGAAAAAAAATCAAGACATAAAAAAAGTCTTTCATTTAACTATCATAAACCACACCCACTCATCTCTTGGGTAAGTAGATAATGTTCTACGACTTCATCTCTTCCCATTCTCCTGCTCTACAGAACCTTTGGTGCTAGTCTGACACTGGCACTTCCTCTGAAGCCGCTGGTTGTAAAGTCACATTTCAACTCTGTGAGTAAAACGGAATGAGAGAAAAACTAGAGCCCACAAAACTACAATGATTATAATTTTACAATTTCGGATTCCCTGAATCTGTCTCTAGGAACCGTAATTAATGCAATACATTCGTTAACTTCTCTCAGGGGTAAAAGAAGGACCTAATTGAAACCTGGTAAAGCAGTTTCACAGTGAAATGGAAAGGATATTGGCTTTTATCTCCCAGCCCCACCTTTACATTGTCACAGATTATTAATGTTTCATAAAAATATTATGAATCTTCATGTTAATATCCTTACAGTTGATGAATTTAGGTCAATAATGACAATTGAATCTTTAATTAGTAGTGTTTAAGAGAATGCTTTTTCTGGCATGAGAAGCTGAAAAATTAGGATCTGAAATGATTCTACAATTAGTGATAGTAGTTTTATAATTCTCAAGAACTTCTGGACCAGTATAGATAAATTTAAGACAAATAAATTACTTTATATTCTAATAAGTAACAAGTTGATTCATAAAATGATGGTACTGACAGCTTAGAAAAAATAAGCTGATTCATTCTTTCCCCATAATTGTTGTGTTTCACATCACTCTGTGAACAATGCAGGTATGAGTCTCGTTTTTAATAATGAAAGATAGTACCTGTTTTTTCAACTCACCCTTCTTCTCCTCTTCTCTTTCCTCCTCCTGTTGCTGCTGAGGCAAAATAAGAATATCTGAATTCTGAGCTCTGCTTAAACTGTCTTTTTGAAGAATCTTTACTTATTATTGACTGATTTGCCTACACTGGTTTAAATGTCTCATAACCAGTAAGTGCTATCATCAAAGGAAGACCATTTTAGCAGAGCTCAGAATCATCAAAGGAATTTCATGCAGTTACTCTAGGATTAATTTACTTAGCAAGTATTTGCTGAGCATCTATTATATGCCAACACTATGTACTAGGTAATTAGACTTCAGTGTATGAGACAGACCAACCATTCTATTCATGGAATTTATTTCTTTATTATTCAGTTTATTGCCTAGTGTCCATAACAACTTCTTTGACCTGCACGTTATTTTAGAGTATATTTCCAAATATATGGGAATTTTCTAGTCATTTTTTTGTTATTGATTTCTAACTTAATTTCATTGTAGTGTACCCTCTCTGATTTTAATGTCTTGACGATTGATGAGATTTACCCAGAACATGGTCAACTTTGGTAAACATTACATGTGTACTTGAGAAGAGTGTTTATTATGCAATTGTATTGAGGAGTGCTTAATATATTTCTATTAGGTCAAGTTTAATATGGTTTTTCATATTTTCTATATCTTATATCATTTTTTCCTACTTGTTTGGTCAGTTACAGAGAGAGGCAGATTAATTCCCCTATTCTAATTATTGTGAATTTTTGTCTGAGTCTATCTTTTCAAAAATTTGTTTAATTTGCTATTAAATTTAAAATTATAATCCCCTAGAGAACTTAGGGGATTTTGTTATTATAAAACATCCTTCTTAATTAAACTAATATCTTCTAAATAAGGTCTACTTAACCTGATACAAATATATTAATATAGCTAACCCAGTTTTCTCTTGGTTAATGGTGCATATTAAATCTTTCTGTGTTGTGTAACTTCTCTGTATCCTATTTTAACTGTGTCTATTATTTGTATTGTATAGTTGGATTTTATTTAAACTTAAACCCCTTCTTATCTTTAACTGAGTAGCCTATTTGCATTTGGTACAACTATTACTGTATTAAGTTTAAATCTACTCTTTCATAATTGGCTGTCTTGCCTGAGAAATGCCTCTTTTTCTCTCTCTTCTTCCTTCTTTTATACTGAAAAATTTCACTACTCCACTTTTTCTTCCTTTCTTTCATTTTTTTTCTTTCTTTGTTTTTTTGTTTCTTTCTTTCTACACGGGTCGCAAGAGTTGGACACAACTTAATGACTAAACTATCACCACCACCACATTATTTGTTTTTTTTCTTTATTTTTTTATTTATTTACTTATTTTAGTTGGGGCTAATTACTTTACAATATTGTGGTGGTTTTTCCCATACATTGACATGAATCAGCCATGGGTTTACATGTGTTCCACATCCTAAACCCCTGCTCCCACCTCCCTCCCCATTATTTGTTTTTACTGTTGTTCTATGGTTAGCCTAGAAATTATAAATTTTGACATCAAATTCTAAGAAAATCCATATTTTAATTGTTTGGTGATTATGATATGATTTATTAACCCATTTAACATCTTAATATAATAGTTTATTACTTACATTAAGCATTTTATTTTGTTTTTGTTACATTTTAGAAAATTGGGGGTTTTGTATTATACGTAAATAAATTTTTTGAGTGTTGGAAATGGATAGTTAGAACATAAAATATCTATATTTAAGAATAAATTCACAATACATAAATTGTCATGAAAACCAGGATTAGATCTACTTTTCCCATCTTACTAGAGAACTGTGAGAGGTCATATCTAAAATATGACATTAATTTTCATTTCTTATATGAAAGTCCAATATCCTATCAACAGTTTCTAAATAAATAGACACAATCCCAATGATCTTGAACATTCAATTAAATGATTATAAGGATAATTTTAAAGATTATTGTAGAAAAATAGTATTATGTGGTCATAAGGAATGATTTTTAGTAGTGTTCTTAGTTTAAAAAAAAAAAAAATCTTGTTGTGGTCCGGGAATAGGTTGGAAAAGAATTTTCAGACACGAGGCAGAATGAAAGAAGAATAAAGTTTATTAGAGTGGGGAGGGGAGAGTTACTGACAGCACAGCTGGCTGGCTTCCTGATAGTCAGGGAGAGCCGACATTGAACAGGGGTTCTTGATTCATTTTTATACCCTGGGTGTAAGGAGCGGGATAGGGGTCTTGCGGGTCATTTGCTGATTGGATGAGGTAGGTATCTTGGGGAGAGCAGGGGGAGAGGAGGGTAAATACCTTCTCCCTATAGGGGAAAGGAGGAGAGACAGGTAATACTGGTCAGGAGGACCTGGAATTCATTAATAGTTACAACATTGGGGATGGGAGGCAAGGTCGATAAGAGTCTAGTTTTTCCATTCCTGCATCCCAAGAACCTGCTTCATTTTATCTGCTCTTGCATTCCAAGACCCTCCTTGGTTTCATCTGCTCTATTGTCCTTGGGTCACCACAAAACTTTGGTAAGAATTTGGTTATAGTTTTCAAGTAGGCTAATAGGAAACTTCCAGAAATATCACCATGTAATCTGGTGTACAATTGAGGGTATATTTTTAATTTTCCCAAAAAGATTATCTTGATAAAATATTATTTGTGGAGCAAGGCAACAATATACTGTAGCAGATTCTGCTGTTGTCCAGCCTGTGACCCCTCTACCTCAGGATTTTAGTGCATTTCTGTAGTATTAAAATGGCTACTATCTGAATCGCTTTACCTGAAGCTGAGTCTCTGACTGTTGAAGCTTAAACTGCTTTAGTGCACTGCAGATTTGGTATTACAGAGAAGTAATGGCTTACCAAAACAGCCTTCTACCAATAACTGATCTGACTTGGTGTATAAATTCTATAAATACCCCCATTTCCTCACCCATCTGGGAAAATGACTTTGAGATTTCTCCCTCAAAGAGAGAAATCTTTGAGACACTTTAAGCTCCCTCTGCCCAATTAGATAAGTTGTTTGACAGTGTACCCTTTATTATCTCATTCCCTTTCCTGGTACAATGACTACTTTGTTACTGTGTTTCCTGAGATACTCACAAGTAAACTACTGTCACTTCAATTATTTTCTAGGACTCACCTCCTGGGGGAACCCAAATTAAGACAATTGTCACTAGAAGTGGTTTTACAAAGCAGATCTTCAGGATAAAATTCTGAAATTTGATCACTCACTGGCTAGAGACCTCTAGGACCCCATTACTGGTAGCAAGTAAGTAATGATAGCACACCAAATGCTGTAGCATTACAATAACCAAGACTCTTACCTGTGGTGAATTAGGAGAAAAGTGGAATGAAATGTACTGGTTTGTATAATATTTTTAGAGATATGGGGCCATAATCATTATAGGAATATTGGGGCTTAGTGGTCATTAAGTAATGAAAAGAAACAAATAAACAGTCAAGTCAACTGATGCCATCATCAACACAAAATATGACTTGGCAAGTCACAAGGTTATAGCAGGATTAAAGAGCCTCGTTTCTTGCAAGGTATAAAGAAAGCTAAAGTCACATCCTGGTAAGTCTTCTATACTCAAGTCAGAGCCTTAACAAGGAAAGAGGGAGACTTTAAGACCTTAGATGAAATACCTAAGTAGACTTGTTTCAGAGAACCTTGAGATCTAAGACTTCCCAGAACACTCTAGGCTAGCAGAAACAGCACACTCTTCTTATCAGACAATCACTGTATTTCTTCTTCTGGACAACATGGAAAGACTTCACTTGAGGCAGATGTCTTGTACAACCATGTTTGTTTGCTTGTTTCCTCCTCCAGAGTTGCTCCTAATGCTTTTACACCAGTAATTATAATTATGAGTCAGCATGGTCAAAATGGGGAAGTACTATACCTGCCATATCAATTATCAATGGCTGCATAACAGATTACTACAATCTTAGCAGCTTTAAACAACAGGCATATACGTGTGTTCAGTTGTTCAGTTGTGTCTGACTCTTTGCGAACCTATGAAGTGTAGCCCATCAGGCTCCTCTGTCCATGGGAGTTTTTCTGGGCAGGAATACTGAAGTGGGCAGCCATTTCTTCCTCCATGATATCTTCCTGGCTGGGTATCAAACCCACATCTCTGCCTGCACTGCAGGCAGATTCATTACTGCTGAGCCACTGCGGAAGCCCTCTGTATGTCAATCTAGTCATAGCTTAGCTGTATCATCTTTGTTTCTTACATGGTTGCTATCAAAGCAACACTGAAGCTAGAGCTTTAGTTTCAACTGAGTCTTAATTGAGGAATAAATTTCTTCCAAGCTCATGTAGTTTTGAGAAGCACTCTGATTCTCTAGGCTGCTGAGCCATAGTTTTGTAAGGATATTACCTGACTTCTAAAATAACAACAACAACACACACACACACATGTTATACAACTTTAGAAACAAATGATCAAGATGCTTATGTCAGCTATCCAAGGTGAAATCACAACCATGTACCAATTTTCAGGGAGTCTATTCCAGAAGAGGCCACATTCTCTTGAGGAATATTCCAAAAAACAAAGCAAGTATAAATAACACCAAATCCCATAATCTTTCCTTAAAGGATCTAGAGAAATTTACCAGGACCTGTTTCTGTATGTTGAAACCTGGTAGACACAGAGTCTGAACAAACTACATCCTGAGGAAACCGAAGTGTCATCATACACCCTTAGTTAGAATTCAAATACATGGAGACCAGGAATACTACCTTCAGTCATCTTATTGTGGATTTAATGGTTCCTCAGAGCCCTCACCTCTGAACCCTAGGGGCATCTGTCAGTCCATGAATGCATAATCAGGATGAATATACATACTGAATTGGCAGAGCTCTTGTTCTTATAATCTGACCTGTGGATGTGTGCAATAATGGTAGGAAAATTCAAGTAAAAGCACCCTGAAACTTCCTCCTTTCAGGCACATTAGTAAATCAAAAGCAATATTGCATCCCAGATAGAAGAGTAAAGTGGTAGAGACCTAAACATATAGATAGGAGTGATGTTATTTATTTTAAGCCTATTTACTTGACCAGTCTGTATTCCTTCCTACTCAAAAAACAAAGAAAAATCAAGCACAGCAAATAATAGCAAGTAACATCCACTTAACCAGGTGTTATTTCAAATTGCAGCTTCTTTGCCAGATGTATAACTTCACTGGAACAGATCTGTACAGTCTTTAGCACTAGATATACAGTTTTGATCTAGCAAATGTGCCCCACCCAATACTAATCAGGAAAGAGAATTAGAAGCAGTTTACACTTACTTGGAATAGATGGTACTATATGCTCAGTCTTTGCCCAAAACAGTATTAACCCTACTGATTTTAGCCAAATATAGTGAGAAAAAACTCATATCATTTGACTACTATATAAAATGCATAGCTGGTTCTTTATAATAATGTCATCATTTAATTGGGCCTAATAAATAGGAAATACCAAGTACTTTGCATGACATGTGCCCCAGAGAGTGGGAGGAAAACCTATATTATGTAACCTAGATTTATGGAGCTTACAAACAAGGAATTTTTTTTAGAAATCTGGTAACTGATGCATATCAGGACTTTCCCACCAAAATTAAAGGATAAGTCATTATACCTTGAACCACTTAAGATTATCAGTCACTTTACTTGGTACGCCGCTATAGATTTTGAGGACAGCACATAAAGACAGTATAACACTGGCCACATCTATTTATTGGGTGACTCAGAAATCTGTCAGGTTTGAGTGGGTCCAGAGGATTCTGTATTACTTTCAGACTGTCATACAAGCCTCCCAGCAACTCTGTCTATAAGGCCACATGGAGTTCATGGTGCTGGAAGCATCCATCTTAAAAAAGGATATCATGTGGAATCGCTAGCATAGAGTATATTTGAAGCAGAGAACTACTAACCATTAGAAAAGCAGCTTCTGGCATTTTCTGGACCATAACAGAGACTGAGAAGCTAGTGTCTATTAAGGGCCAGGACTACAACTGGCACTATTCATCTGAACTGGGAATTATCACCATATCAAGTAATAAAGTTGTACAGATGCAACATAATTTCATATAATGAAAAGAATACATGTATGATTAGGTTTGAAGAAGATCAGAGACCATAAGTAATTTACAAAAGAGCTGGACCAGACTACAAGTTGACCTAATTTCTTTGCTCCAATATCTCTACCTCAGCTCACATTTATAACATGATAGGGAATTCCTTATTCCCAAGTGTGGATATCAGTTCAATTCAGTTCAGTTGCTCAGTCGTGTCCGACTGTTTGCAACCCCATGAGTTGCAGCACGCCAGGCCTCCCTGTCCATCACCAATTCCCGGAGTCTACCCAAACCCTTGTCCATTGAGTCAGAGATGCCATCCAACCATCTCATCCTCTGTCATCCCCTTCTCCTCCTGCCCCAAATCCTTCCCAGCATCAGGGTCTTTTCCAATGAGTCAACCCATCACATGAGGTGGCCAAAGTAATGGAGCTTCAGCCTCAACATCAGACCCTCCAATGAATACCCAAGATTGATCCCCTTTAGAATGGATTGATTGGATCTCCTTGCAGTCCAAGGGACACTCAAGAGTCTTCTTCAACACCACAGTTCAAAAACATCAATTCTTCAGCGCTCAGCTTTCCTCACTGTCCAACTCTCACATCCATACATGACCACTGGAAAAACCATAGCCTTGACTAGACGGACTTTTGTTGGCAAAGTAATGTCTCTGCTTTTAAATATGCTATCTAGGTTGGCCATAACCTTCCTTCCAAGGAATAAGCATCTTTTAATTTCATGGCTGCAGTCATCAACAGCAGTGATTCTGGAGCCCCCAAAAATAAAGTCTGACACTGTTTCCACTGTAACCCCATCCATTTCCCATGAAGTGATGGGACCAGATGCCATGATCTTAGTTTTCTGAACGTTGAGCTTTAAGCCAACTTTTTCACTCTCCTCTTTCACTTTCATCAAGAGGCTCTTTAGTTCTTCTTCACTTTCTGCCATAAGGATGGTGTCATCTGCATATTTGAGGTTATTGATATTTCTCCCAACACGGTCCAAATTCATGGAAAGGTTGAACTGCTGTAAGCAAATGCATTTATGTTAGTCAAAAGCAGACTATCACAGGAATGGCCTCAAATATTGTACTGAAAGGAAATCTTTCCAACAGGCAGAGCAGATGCCCTATGTCATCAATTTGATGTAGGAGACAAATAAATCCCTGGGCAGAGACAAATGGCCTACTTGTTGGTCAAGAACCTGGAAAGGGTAAAACTGGAAAACAGAGATTTAAAGGAAGAAATGTACATTTTTCAATGAGAAAGTAAACAAAATTCAGGGATCTTTGTGTCTCATGGCACTGCTCACCAAGAATATTCATACAGAGAAAATAAACAGACAACTGGCCAAATAGACACATACAATGGTGGTTAGATATTCTCAGACTCAGTCACCCCAGTGTTTGCATAATAATCCCATGAATGGAGTTCCCAGAGTGAGAGAGAGGGAGGCTGTGTATATGACTTTCATCATGGGTTCCTTGGCATTAAGAAAAACCTAGCCAGTGCTGCTACAGAATGTATAATCGATGAGCTTAGCTTAGACTGATGCTTTATTGACTATGCCAAAGCCTTTGACTGTGTGGATCACAATAAACTGTGGAAAATTCTGAAAGAGATGGAAATACCAGACCATCTGACCTGTCTCTTGAGAAATCTGTATGCAGGTCAGGAAGCAACAGTTAGAACTGGACATGGAACAATAGACTGGTTCTAAATAGAAAAAGGAATATGTCAAGGTTGTATATTGTCACCCTGCTTATTTAACTTATATGCAGAGTACATCATGAGAAATGCTGGGCTGGAAGAAACACAAGCTGGAATCAAGATTGCTGGGAGAAATATCAATAACCTCAGATATGCAGATGACACCATATGCGGATGTCCCAAAGGCTTCACTATTTGCTGAGCCCCAGTAGCTGTTACCCAAGCCAGTGGGGGTTCTTCTGTCCTTAATCTTCTTTGTGCCAAGGATCAGGCCATTGAAAACTGTGAGCACAGGTCAGGTATTTAGCAAATTTTTCCGGCAGGTTATGAAGGGGATTCCTTTTTCCCACTGCTTTTTCCTCCTGTCCTTCAGCTCCTCTCTCCCAGGACTTGAGCTCGGCCAAAACCCATGATGCCTGGCTTCAGGACCTAATGAAGCTCAGGCTCTGGTGTCTCATTGCGAAAATTCAGTGAGAGACACAGTGATAGGTAAGAGGTGGATTTGTTAGGATTCAGAGAGAAGAGTGTGGGCTCTCTGCAGGGCATGGGCTATTACAGAGGGCAAATGTTTTTGCCATGGAATGTGTTATGGCTAGGTTTTGTGAGCTGGGTGAATTCATATGCTAATGAGTGGGAGGATCATCCCAACCATTGTGGAACCACCCACTCCTCCATCTTTTGACAGTGACTTGGAGCTGTCTTGCCACCTCTGGGTGTGTCATTTAGCTTACAGATTGGGGATTAAGGTTTACTTGAATTTGACTTGTCATCTTGGACCCAATTGACTTTAATCATTTATGTCATTCTTTCAAAAGTTGTACCCTGTCCCCTTCCCTCCTGTTTCATGCTCTTTTCCTGAGCCCCATCCAGGCCCACAAGTTTGCCTCTACAATCTTCTGGAGGGACAACCAGAAAATAGCTGGCCCTTGGGAGGGAAATACTGTATAATATCCAATCCCCCTAGCTATTCAGGCCTTCATCTTCCATATTTCCTACAATATGTGCAACATCAGCATCTCTCAGTGAACCCGCTAGGGCAGGTGACAGGCACACAATGCCTGCTAGAAGTCCATCTGTTGGCATCTCTTCAAAGGCAATTGGGCTTCCAGGGATAATTGCCACTTTGGGAGCAAAGCCCAAACCCTTACTACCCTTCTCTTAAGGTTACAGACATACCCCAGGATCGAATCTCCACTCCACTTTTATGGAACATCTGGTCTGTTGCCTCTCACCAATTTGTTCTTAAGCCAATTACTAACTCCTACAACCAGGACCCTGCCCCCTTGTAGGCAACCAATCTATTATTAAAATAGTCTTAATGCCCCTACCAGGGTCAGATAACCCACTCCTTTGTTATTACCTAACGTGGGTCTATGACAACCAAATGTTTACCATTGAAAACACCCTAAGCTGCTCTTATGGAGGACAAGGGGAGGAAATCAGTGACTTACAATCCCTTAGAGCAATAAGAAGACAAGGCTTATGACCCTTTCACTGTTTCCCAGTCTCAGGGCACAGGCTTGGATTGCTTTACATCAAGGTATCTATTCCCATCTGTGCTGAAGTGAAGTGAAGTCACTCCGTCGTGTCCAAATCTTTGCGACCCCATGGACTGTAGCCTACCAGGATCCTCAGTCCATGGGATTTTCCAGGCAAGAATACTGGAGTGGGTTGCCATTTCCTTCTTCAGGAGATCTTCCCAACCCAGGGATTGAACCCAGATCTCCCGCATTGTAGGCAGATGCTTTACCGTCTGAGCCACCAGCAGTGAACAAACTGTCAATGAGTTAAAATTACAACGCCTTAATCTTACCCAGCACTGGTTATGCTGAAGAATTTGGGGACACCCAACTCCAATCCGGAGGTCCCAAGAGGTCAACATACCTTGACCTGCCTAGGAATCTGGTCCTTAAAAGGTTGTCATGCCTCAACCTGCTCGGGGATCTGCCAGTCCAGGTGTCCCAAAAGGTCGTCAGACCTCGACCTGCCCAGGGACCCAATTCTCAGGAGGCCGACCTGCTTCGACCTGCCTGGGGATTTGATCTCCAGGAGGCTGTCATGCCTCAGCCTGCCTGCGGATATGCACTCTGACCCAGGGATGCCTGACTCTCAGGTTGCAACAGTACTGGGTAGGATAAGCTTCAGAAAGACTCACCCCTAAGGAAGTCCACCCATGGAAATAGCAGGAAGCCTATTAGTTGTGGGACTGTGCCCAATCTCAGCAATAACTCAGGAGCCCAAAGAGACCCCATTGCCTTTCTGGAAAGGCTAAAAGAGGCTAAAAGTTTACCAATCTGGAGTTAGACTCTTACGAGGGACAGATGATTTTAAAGGACAAATACCTGTCCCAATGTGCATCAGATATCATAATAAAGTTACAACAGCTACAGCAGCAGGACCCTGCTGCCTCTTTAGATGAGATGGTCCAGACAGCCACCAATACCTTTTATAACAGAGAACAGGAGAAGGAGGCCAAGGCCTAGGGGAGGAAGAAAAAGAAAGAGACAAGGCATGCCCAGATGCTGGCCGCCCTCCAGAGAAGCACTGTGGCAAGCCCTGAGTCCTTGAAAGACAAGGCACAAAGCAAATGCCTAATCTGTAGACAGATGGAGCATTGGGCCAAAGAGTGTCCAAACCATGACATGTCTCCTAAATTGGCTTCCTATAACTGCCATCAACTGGGACATTGGGCAGCACTCTGCCCAAGAGCCTCAAGGACCCAAGAGCCTCAAGACCAAGCGCCAAGCCTTCCTTCACGATGGTTCAACAGGACTGAAGAGGCCAGCTCTAGCCAGCCCACCTATCACAGATAACCATCACAGGGCTAGAGCCAAGGGTACAACTGGATGTGGCAGGTAGGCCTGAGAATTTCTTGGTTGACACAGGGGCTACCTACTCTATCCTGACCACCTTTTGAAATGTAATCATCAAGGAAGTCTCTGGGAGAGTAGGAGCCTGACTTCCACAAACTAAGCATTGACCAGCCTCCCCTGTAATATTCTCCAATAGTTTTCCACTAGCTCATTCCTGCACTGAAAAACTAGTCTCCTTTTTTGTTTCAATTTTGTTTCAGTGGAGTTCAACTCATACTCTTTCACCTCTTACAATCAGTTCAGTTCAGTCACTCAGTCACGTCTGACTCTTTGTGACTCCATGAATCACAGCCTTTCCTGTCCATCACCAACTCCCAAAGCTTACTCAAACTCATGTCCGTCGAGTTGGTGATGCCATCCAACCATCTCATCCTCTGTCTTCCCCTTCTCCTCCTGCCTTCGATCTTTCCCAGCATTAGGGTCTTTTCTAAAGAGTCGGTTCTTCACATCAGGTGGCCAAAGTATTGGAGCTTCAGCTTCAGCATCAGTCCTTCCAATGAGTATTCAGAACTGATTTCCTTTACGACTGATTGGATCTCCTTTCAGTCCAAGGAACTCTCAAGAGTCTTCTCCAACACCACAGTTCAAAAGCATCAATTATTTGGCGCTCAGCTTTCTTTATAGTCCAGCTCTCACATCCATACATGACCACTGAAAAAACCATAGCTTTGACTAGATGGACCTTTGTTGGCAAACTAATGTTTCTGCTTTTTAATCTGCTGTCTAGGTTGGTCATAACTTTTTTTCCAAGGAGTAAGCGTCTTTTAATTTTATGGCTGCAGTCACCATCTGCAGTGATTTTGGAGCCCAAAAAACTGAAGTCGCTCACTGTTTCCATTGTTTTCCCATCTATTTGCTATGAAGTGATGGGACTGTGTCAGGGGAGTGTGAAATTTTCCTCCGTTCTATCTCTTCTCAACAAAAATTTGAAGCAAAATTTGGCTCCTCTTTTTATATATTTTTCTCCTCCCCTGGGCCTGCCCTATGTAAACTGGGCTAGCCAGGAGTGCTATTTGTTCTACCTGAGGTCCTCACTTCGGTCCTCGGACCTTCTTTTGTTGTATTTTCGTGGGCTTTTTCCTTCCTTGTCTTTTAGCCACCTCCATTCTGGACTCCTTTTTCCTATTCTAACCTCCTAACATTCCCCTCTCAAGAGACGGGAGGCCCAATTCTTTGGGAATAGGGGTGTCGAGGTCTTTCTGGCTACTTCCTGCTGAACTGGGACAGTGAGGGGCATTGGGCCTCCCCCTCTTGCTAGTCTCAGGCCTGAGTCCTTATAGCAGTGTCCATCTAAGGGTGAATGATATTTTCTGTGGTCGACTGTAGTTTTATATATCCTTGTTGAACTGGCACTGCATGTTGTAGCTTGTTGGCCTGGGCAGAGACAAAATGGGTTAGACAATTGATAATACATAGAGCAATCATAAGCAGCATCAATATGGGATAACAAGGACTAGTAGGGGCATTAGCCAACTCTAAATTCCCATTACCAGGATGGCTCATGTCCCTCCTTGTTCAAGGATCAGAAGATCTATCTTCTGTCTGTTTTGGAGTACGACCTCTGGCAAGCTATATTGGCTCTTTAGAGCTGACTTGAGAAATCTTATCCCCAGAAACTAGATTTTGGGGGTGTTCATTAAAATGCACTCATTTGTAGTTCTGAATAGGTATCTGAGATCTCCCAGGGGCTCACAGGTGTACTGAGTGTCCTCTTCTGTTTTCTTCCATTGCTTGACTCATGAGTAATGAATCCAGGTACCTTGACTGCTGTGGGGGTAGAAAGTATTACAGGGTAGGGGCCCTTCCATGTGGGCTGGAGTTGAGCCTTTGGGGACCAATCTTTCCAGACTTTAATTAGGACTTGAGTTCCTGGAGCATAGAGGGGTGACTCCTTAGAATCTTTTGGGTCCTGCTTCCCCACAAGCATATATCCTGTTGAAACTGCCCAGTGGCCATGGTATAAGACTGGAGGGTCTGAACCTCTGGATCTAGGAAGAGGTCATTGACATAAACAAAAGGCCTCCCATACAGCATCTCATAAGGACTAAGACCAACCTGTTCCTTAGGGGCATTACGGGTGTGGAGGAGAGCAACTGATAAAGCCTCCTTCCATCCCAGGGAGGTCTCCTGGGTTATCTTTTTTATCGCTGATTTTAAGAATTGGTTGGCTCTTTCTACTTTTCCTGAAGACTGAGGCTTCCAGGCACAATGGAAATATTAACTAATGCCCAATGCTTTAGAGACCACTTGGGTGACCTTAGAGGTAAATGATGTCCCATTGTCACTTTGTAATGACCTGGACAGACCAAATCTCTGAAAGATTTCATGGAGCAGTTTTTTTTACCACCTCCTCAGCCCTCTCAGTCCGGGTGGGAAAGCCTTCAATCCATCCTGTGAATGCATCTATCATGATTAATAGGTATTTATACCCTTGAGAAACGGACATCTGGGTGAAGTCCATCTGCCAGTCCTCTCCTGGGTGTGTCCCACATCATTGGATGGGCTGGGCCATCAGGGGTCTTTGAGCTCCTTGAGGGCTGTTTAACTGGCAAGTGGGACAAGAGGAGACCACTTGCTTTATAGTCGTTTGGAGGCCTGGTCCTCTGAAGGACCTTTCTTGTAATCTTTGGAGGGCCTTTTCCCCTAAATGAGTGGTGGCATGTAAGGAGTTAGCCAACTTCCATTGGAGGTTCCAAGACAGAAATAGGAGTCCCCCCTTTTGGAACCACCCCATATAATCTTCTTGAAAGCCCTCACTCTTAGCTTTAACAGTCTCACCTTCAATATATGAAGGAGTTTCTGGCAAATTAGTCTGTGGAACTAAGGTGGCAACCCCTATTAGGTCATTGTTCTGTAATGCTGCTCTCTTAGCTGCCTCATCTGCTGCTTGGTTCCCTCGTGCCACTTCCGTGCTCCTCTTTTGGTGTCCTTTACAGTGGGAGACAGAAACCTCAGTGGGCAGATGGACTGCCTCCAAGAGTCTAAGAATTTGATCACCATATTTGATTGGGGATCCTCGGGTGGTCAAATGGCCCCTTTATTTCCAAATAGCAGCATGTGCGTGTAGCACCAGAAAGACATACTTGGAGTGAGGATAAATGGCTACTCTTTTTCCTTTTCCCAGCTCTGAAGCTCGAGTCAGGGCTGTGAGCTCAGATAATTGGGCTAAAGTAACTGGTAGCAAAGGTTTAGCCTCTATGGTCTTGAAATTGGAGACTACTACATATCTGGCTCTTCTTTTTCCATCTAAGACAAAGATGCTTCCATCAGTGTACCAGATTTCCTCAGAATTGGTCAGAGGATCTTCTGACAATCCCTCTTGAGGTTTTGTCCAGTGGTCCAAGGTTTCTAGGCAAGAGTGAAAGGGGAGAGAGCCCTCAGGGGTAGGCAGGAGGGTGGCTCGGTTAAGAACCTCACAAGGGGATATAGTGAGGCTTGCATTTTCCATTAGCACTACTTGATATCTGAGGATTCTTTGATCAGACATCCATAAATGGCCTCTCCCATTTAGGAGTTGTTTCACTTAGTGGCTAGTAAAAATAGTTTGCCCTCAAAAGAGAGTTTTAAAGCATCTTCTATCAGGACTGCAATAATTGCAAAGTTTCGAAGGCAGGGAGGAGGACAGTCAGGGACCACTAGAAACTGGTGGGAAAATATTTGTCCATCCCAGCAACAAAGTGCCAAAGTGAATCTTTTTGTAACTGTTTTTCCTGTAGCAAAATGGTACAGGTTTGGAAGGAGAAGTCTCTGGAGTACTTCTGATGTGAAGAACCGACTCTTTGGAAAAGACCCTAGTGCTGGGAAAGATCGAAGGCAGGAGGAGAAGGGGAAGACAGGATGAGATGGTTGGATGGCATCACCAACTCGACGGACATGAGTTTGAGTAAGCTTTGGGAGTTGGTGATGGACAGGAAAGGCTGTGATTCATGGAGTCACAAAGAGTCAGACGTGACTGAGTGACTGAACTGAACTGATTGTAAGAGGTGAAAGAGTATGAGTTGAACTCCACTGAGACAAAATTGAAACAAAAAGGAGACTAGTTTTTCAGTGCAGGAATGAGCTAGTGGAAAACTATTGGAGAATATTACAGGGGAGGCTGGTCAATGCTTAGTTTGTGGAAGTCAGGCTCCTACTCTCCCAGAGACTTCCTTGATGATTACATTTCAAAAGGATGGCTCCCAGGATCTAGAGAAAGACAGTCTTTGTTTCTAAAATGCTCAAGAGGCTAGAAAATCTACATGTCAAAGAAACAGAGAAAGTTCTTAAAATGACCGTTTTCTAAAGTAAATGCTCTAAGATAAGAGGTTGGGAGCTAAATTAGAAAGAAACTTGTCAAAAATTTATTCAGGTTGAGAGAAATATTAAGGTTAACTTGATCAGAGCTCAGAGTGCCTGATTTATTGTCAGTAGATCGTGTATCATATCACCTTGGATCAAACAAACAAATATGTGGTAAACAATGAACATATAAAGACGGGATCCCCCATTCCAAATACACCTCGTCACTTAGAAGGCACCAACCAGCCTGGTATAATGTTAAGATGACCTCTTAAATACATAGCTGATTACCAACTTGGGGATGATGCTATTCATGGTTGAGTGCTATCCTTGAAGGCATGAAATATAGTTAAGACAATGGACATTATTTGATGTTATAGCCCTATGAGACTAAATTAACCTAAGAAACAGGAGATAAAACAGTGGTCCTTCTCAGTACGCTTCCAGGTGCTCACATAGGGATTTTGTATTTCCTGTGCCTATAACTTTAAGCTCTGCCAGACCAGATGTCCTAGTTCTCAGAGAGTACTCTTTTAACAAGTAACACAGTAAATGTTCCAGAAAACCTAAATGCAGGATTGCTGCCTGATTATCTTGGACTTCCAAACATAACAGAACAAACAAACAAGAAAGCAAACAAACAAGCAAAATGTTACTATGCTAGCAAGAATAAGAATCTGATTCATTTCAGTTCAGTCGTTCAGTCGTGTCTGACTCTTTGCGACCCCATGGAATGCAGCACACCAGGCTTCCCTTCCATCACCAACTCCTGGAGCTTACTCAAACCCATGTCCATTGAGTTGGTGATACCATCCAGCCAACTCATCCTCTGTCATCCCCTTCTCCTCCTGTCTTCAATCTTTCCCAACATCAGGGTCTTTTCAAATGAGTCAGCTCATCACATCAGGTAGCCAAAGTATTGGAGTTTCAGCTTCAGTATCAGTCCTTTCAATGAATATTCAGGACTGATTTCCCTTAGGATTGACTGATTTGATCTCCTTGCAGCCCAAGTGACTCTCAAGAGTCTGCTCCAACACCATAGTTCAAAGCATCGATTCTTTGGTGGTCAGCTTTCTTTATAGTCCAGCTCTTACATCCATACATAACTACTGGAAAAACCATAGCTTTGACTAGATGGATGTTTGTTGGCGAAGAATCTGATTATGAAGAGATAAAACTGTTGCCGTGTGATAGAGGTGTGTGTGCCTGATCAGTGACTCAGTCATGGGAAACTCTTTGCAGTCCCATGGTCTGTAGCCCAGCGGGTTCCTGTGTCCATGGAATTCTCTAGGCAAGAATACTGGAGTGGGTGGGTTGTGTTTCCTACTCCAGGGGACCTTCCCCACCCAGGGCATGAACCTGTGTCTCCTGCATCTCCTGCATTGGCAGGCTGATTCTTTACCACTGCACCATGATGGAGATAGGGAGAGTTATCATTAGAATTCAAAGTATTCCCCTGAGAGTCTCTTGGGGCTTTGCTCCCATGCTGAGAAATATTTATTAAAGGGTAATTATACCAAGTATGTCCTTACAAGGGCAGGTTATTCAGAGACACAGAAACCTGAGGGATGAAAGTCTATGTTTTTACCTATCAGACAGGCAACAGGCATATTTGAAGGCTGGCTAGAGTAAAGGGAATGTAGAAAAAGAGTTGAGGAGGAGTATGGAAAGTAGCTTCTCTCACTTCTCCTATTATATTTTTAAAATAATACTGTCACTGGCCATCACATGAAAAAGCAGTGATAATACTGAAATACTTAGTGTATTTAACAGGAAACATGGAGGGATCTTGGGGAAGGAAATGGCAACCTACTCCAGCATTCTTGGCTGGGAATTCCCACAGACGAAAGAGCCTGGTGGGCTATTGTCCATGGGATTGCAAAAGAATTAGACAAGACCTAGTGACCCAACAACAGTATCAGTGGGAGGATCTGACCAGCTCAAAGAGTAGACTAGTGCAGATACTCTGGGTAGCCCACCCAAATCCCTTCAAGCCTTATTATTTAAGTGTCTACTAATTAATTTCCAATTGCCATCATTAGCATCTCATTGCCAAGGGCTTATCTGGAAATGTTTCTGCCCATGCACACAGCAGGCAGGATGTGACAATAACACTTTCAGGATTAGAACTCAACCATTGGCTCTCAGAGTTAATTTTAAAATACCCCAGTCCCTTTGTCCTAAAAGAAATATCTCTGAACCCTGTAGTCTACAATGTTTCCCAGATTTCTGGTTTTCTATGACAGCAACTTGCTTGGTTGAATCCTTGTCTCAAAGTCTGCCTGTGAGGAAATCCAAATGAAAACAAACAGACTCCAAGAGCAGACTGACTGGGTTTCTACATTTCATTGGAAACATATCTTTCTAATACCTTTTCCCCCTCTTCTCTTCCTTCTTCTTGTTTTCTCCCTCCTTCATTTTGCAAACCAAACTTATGTTAGAATATAATTTATTTTTTGCAATGTGATAGTGCTAAATTCTTTATAACATTAGCTAGAGAAGTTTTAATTTGTCACTTAGCCTTTAACAGCTTGTTTCCTCAGAGGTAAGATACCATAGTGATATTTACTTCCAGAATATTTATCAGTAATAAATTATGTATTTCAGTTCTATATCTGGCATATACAAAATTCTCTCTTTAAATAATCTGCATTTATTTAATGATACATCTATTTCTTTAATAAGAAGCAGTCTAAAAACTTATTTTCTACTTATGCCTGGATAATATATATGCTGCTGCTCCTAAGTCACTTCAGTTGTGTCCAACTGTGTGCAACCCCATAGACGGCAGCCCACCAGGCTCCACCATCCCTGGGATTCTCCAGGCAAGAATACTGGAGTGGGTTGCCATTTCTTTCTCCAGTGTATGAAAGGGAAAAGTGAAAGTGAAGTCACTCTGTCGTGTCCGACTCTTAGCGACCCCATGGACTGTAGCCTACCAGGCTCCTCCATCCATGGAATTTTCCAGGCAGGAGTACTGGAGTGGGGTGCTATTGCCTTCTCCGGATAATATATATAATTAACATTAATTGTATATTCACTTAAATATATTAAATGTTCATGGCAGTGCTCTCTATAATACCATCAAACTGAAACCATCCAAAGTTTCATGAATAACATCATGGATAAATAAGTTGTAGAATAGTTATCTGATAGAATACATTGGAGAAATAAAAATTAACAGTGTACAGCTATTAGCAACAATATATATATTCCCACAAATACAACCTTGAGTGCAAAAAGCCAGTCACACACAGAAAAATTACATACACTATTTTTCATTCTATTAACATAAAATTCAAAAGTAGGCAAAATAATCTGTGCTACAGTCGGGATAGTAATTAATCTGAAAGATATATAGAGATAGAGAGAAAATATAAGGAAGGCTTTTGGTACACTGAAAATATTCTGGTTTTTCTTCTGGATATTGATTACACATAGGTGTGCAGTTTGTGAAAATTTAATGAGTTTTAGAGTTATAATATATGAACTTTGTGTATGTGCACACATTAATAAAAAAGTTAAGAAAAACTAGATAAAGTTAAAAATCAGAATATTTTTCGAAATGTTATCTGGCACAACTAGGTTTTTCAAACAGTAGAATTCATTATTTAAATACATCAAAACATTTCCTTTGACATTCATCACGATTTCAGCTGAAATACTTTATTATTGCCAGATAATTGATTCCTATTGTATTATCATTTATCAGGTAGTTCTGTGGTATTTGAAAGTCCAACATCTTATAAAATGCATCAGAATACTTTTTAAACTCAGTTAAAATTCATGACAGGCTTGACAGATCCTGATTCAAAACATTAAATATATTCTTCAAATTAATTTTCTTGATATTACTTTGAAATGCTTTAAAATTGGCTTTCAACTTTTTAATTTCATTACATAAATCATAACAGACAGATAATATTTCTGGGATATTTATATTTTCATTATATTCTCTTATCTCTTTCTTTGTTCTTTTGACTTTTTTCTTGTAGTTCAGGACAAAAATTGCTTATCATTATACATTAATATCAGATGATAAACTTTATTTTATTTAATATTCTGATTTGTTAGAGATTTTAATGATTATAATGACAGGGAAGAGGTACCTGGGAAGTAGTTGATAGTGAAAAAGGACTCTTTCCATATTAGTAGCAAGGTCATGTACAACTTGTGAAATTTCGTTTACCAAAGTTTACTTTATCTTTTCATAAAAATGTAAAATATATTTATGTTTGCAATATCTACTTTGATTAACTGATTTCTCACTCAACATTTATAGAGCAACTACTTTATTAAATGAAATAATTGGACCCTGCATCTAAAGAGTTCATTGTCTCATGGGACTGATATAAAACAAAAACTACATTATGTTTCAATTGTATTACTACAGACAATAGAGATTTGAAGAATTTCTAGGCAAGCACTGTTGAATCTTTCTGGGTTAGTAAGTGATGGCTATTTTATCATATTTCATTTAGATAGTTTAGCCAAATTAGCACTTAATGGTTATTTGCTACTCTGCCATTCATTCATTCATCTATCCATTCATTCATTTCCTTAGCTCTAGATTTCCTTCTCCATCCAAGGTCAGCTACTAAAGCATTTTGCTTCCATCTGCATAAAGCCACAGGTGCTTTATTTATGCTGCTTTCTTTACCTAATAAGTCTGCCAACACAAGATCCAAAATTTATTTCCTCCATCACTTTAACAAAGATGACCTCTCTGTAGTCTTAAATGACATGCCAGGCATTGGAAAAAGATCAAGGGGAAACAAACAAGAAAAAACTTTCCAAACAAAAGGAACTAAAACTGAACTCTCAAAGAGATGAATAAATGTTGGGCTTCTCTGGTGGCACAGAGGTAAAGAATCTGCCTACAATGCAGGGGATGTGGGTTCAACCCCTGGGTCAAGAAGATCCCCTGGAGAAAGAAATGGCAACCCACTCCAGTATTCTTGCCCAGGAAATCCCCTGGACAGAGGAGCCTGGCAGGCTATATATAGTTCATGGGGTCACAAAAGAGTCAGACATGACTTTGTGACTATACAACAACAACAACAACAACAAAATGCTGAGGGGCAAAGTAGAAGGGATGATAGTGTTAGGGAATGATATCTGAGAAATTTTCACTGAAGTGATAAACTTGTTGGAACAGGGCTTCCTCTCAAGTAGTAATGGCCTCTCTGGGAATAGCCAATGTAATATAATGATGACTAGTATGAGTTTTGTATGACACTTGGCCCTTTATGTCTGAAGAGATGGACTATGTTTGACATCAGAGGCTGCTTGGAGTCCTTTATATCACATTAAATCAATCTGTCACTTTGGGAACCCAGCCACCATGTTATTAGGAAGTACAGACCACATGGAGAGACTGGTAATACACATTTTGGTCAATAGTTTCAACTAAGATCTCAGCTAACAGCCAGTATCACCACCAGATAGGTAAGCAATCAAGTCTTCAAGATGATTTCAGAACCCAGACATCTAGTTGTCCCCGAAGCTAGACACAAAGTAGAACAAGGATGAGCTATCTCCCCTTGAACCCTGGAGACTGGCACAAACTGCAGACGAATGAGTATAAAATATATTTGTGTTGTGCTAAGCCACTAATTTATGGGGGAGGGGGGCTTTTTTTTAATCTGTACATAATTACTAGAAAGATCAATATAACTGTGTGAGGCAAAGTAGCTCTGACATGAGACTATGAAATACTTATTTGTGCAGGGTCTTCATGGTGGCACAAGGGCTTCTCACTGCAAAATGCGGGCTCTCTAGTTGGGCTCTCCAGGGGCAGCATGGGATCTTAGTTCCTTGACCAGGGATCAAACCTGCATTCCCAGCATTGAAAGGCAGGTTCTCAAGTCCCTGAAATACTCTTGACAGAGCCCACAGATTAGTAAAGCAGCATAAGATGAGCACACGAGTGTCTCCAGTATAAAGAGGAATATATGTTTTTAAAGTGTGTTATCAGTGTCATAATGGTCCTGAAGGTTGTTAAGTTGAGACAGGACATGTACAAATTTTGTAGTCAGGAACTGGTTTAAGGAGGAGGTGGCATTTGAGATGTACTTTGCATCATTTATTTCCAGGAAAAATATGTTTTTATTTTTATACAAAATTTGTGTGTTGAAGATAATTTATGACAATTGTACAGATCTGAAAAACATAGTTTTTTAAAAAAATGTACCCATTCTCAGTCAATACTCTGTCTAAAGGTAAGTGTGGGGTGAGATTCTCTCCATAGGGGTTCTATAGTAAAGTCTTTAGAGTATGCAAAGGGATAAATGATATATATTTATTTGCTTCTTATCTTTCACCAGGGTCTAGGTGATACTTGAGGTACTTGAAACATAAGGTATACTTGATGATTTAACACATGTACAAAATAGCCTCTATCAGAGCAATTTGTGATCTGAGCAGTTAAGGAAGTGTAGATCTGAAAACTGCTGAGAATTAGAAATACGGATTTTATTCTTCTCTTTTTTGCCCTCCTCCAGTTAAGTGTGTCTCATCTGTTAGTGAATATCCCACTGTGGATACCTCCAGGAGAATTACCTTCTGACTATCAAACCAGAGTTATCTTGAATAGCCTCACATTACTAAGATGTTTCCCTATCTAGAATTTTCAAGTAGTGAAGTGGCCTCAAGGCTAAGTCAGAACACAAACTATAAGAGTTTCAGAACTTAGATATTTCTCAAAAACAACATAAACTCAAAAAAGAGATCTACACAGACTTTGTACTATCTTTTAGGACAGATTTATCTTAAAGAACTTTTTGTAAGGTTGAACTTCATCAGGTAATTGTTCATTTTTCAACACTGAATAAAAACAGAATTGAAATAGTTAGTGACTAATCTTAAATACTTGAATATTCCAATATAACTAAGCTATATGACTGTTAGTTTTCTCAATTAGTGATGTCATCCTCTGCCTCCTAGTCTAAAAGCAAAAAATCCATTAATTCAATTTGTTCAATCATGATAATCTGCTGACATGTTAGAAGTTAAATTGGCTCAATCACACTAAAAACACATTAGTTTCTCCTTCGTTATGAAAGCTAAAAGCAATGAATTAGCCCACAGTCTCATTCAATATAGATTCTCCTAAAGCCCCACATTGATTAACAGCTATATTAAAATAATACAAACAATTATGCCCTCTGGATGGTGAGGTACTGAGAGGAAGGATATTTCATCAAAAATCAAGAGCATACATGTAACTATTTTCCATATCTGTAATTAAAATAAAAATAAATTATAATGCTCAACTGAAAGAATGTGCTTCCCTCAAAGGTGCATTTGGCAAAATCTGGAGACATTTTTGTTGTGCCAACTGGATGGCATTTGTTAGGCAGTCAGCAATTCTGCTAACTGACAAATAAGGATGGCCCCACAACAAATAATTGTCTGCTCCAGAATGTCAATAATGCCAAGGTCAAAAAACTCTGCTAACAACCTGCTAAATGGGAAAAGATATCCACATATGATATATCCAATAAAATGTTATAAAAAATATACAAAGAACTCATACAACTCAATACAAAATAATAAAAACAAACAAGCAATTCAATTAAAAATTGGGCAGAAGAACTGAAAAGATATTTTTCCAAAGAAGATACACAGATGGCCAACAGACACATTTAAAGATACTCAATATTAATCATCAGGGGATACAAATCAAAATTACAATGAGATACCACCTTATACTTATCAGAATGGCTATAACTAAGAACAACAAATAACACATTTTGTGAGATAATAGAGAAAAAGGAATTCCTGCACACTGTTGCTTAGAATATAAATTGGTGCAGCCACAATGGAAAACAGTATGAAATTTCCTTAAAAAATTAAAAAGTGGAACTTATCAGGGGATGTTTAACAGGAGGATTTCTACGTGCTGTTTCTCATGAATCCTCAAATTGTCAGGGAATGTTTAACGGGAGGATTCCTACGTGCTGTTTCTCATAAAACCTCTGTTCCTTATCAAGTGGAACGGCAAGCTGCTCCCAGGACAGAGGTCACGGAATGAGACGGGCTAGGGTCTCCTTCAGTAAACATTTTCCTTAGGCAAAACTAGTTAGTCTCGATCCTCTTTCTTGAGATATGGTTTGTCTCCTGACCTTGTGATTATTATTATTCCCTTGTTCCCTTGGTAACAGTTGCTGTACGTTTGGTTTTCTGACCTTTGTCATTGTCAAAAGAAATTTCTTGTAACACAGCATATATATATACTCATAGAAAGATCATTAAAGTACCCTTCCTCCATCAGAGGCTTGGGTCCCAGTGTCTTTCTCTCTCTCTCTCTTTCCTTTTCTTTCTATCTATCTTTCTCTCTTTCATTTTCTTATCATTGACTACAGACCACCAGCCCCCGGTCCATTAAAGGACCCCAACAGGAACTACCATATGTTCTAGCAAATTCCATTTCTGGGTATTTATCAAAAGAAAACAAAACACTAATTTTAAGAGATATTCACCCTTCTGTTCATCATGGTATTCTTTAGAATAGGCAAGATATGAAATCAACTGAAGCACCTATCAATAATAGATGAATGGATAAAGATGTGGTATGTAAATGCAATGGAATATTAGTTAGTCATTAAAAAAGAATGAAATCTTGCCATTTGCAACAACATGGATGAATCTAGGTAGTGTTATGCAAATAAGTCAGACAGAGGAAGACAAATACTGTATGATTTCACTTATGTGTAGAATCTAAAAAATCAAAACAAACAAATGAAGCAAAATAGAAACAGACTCATAAATAGAGAGAAACAAACTGGTGATCACCAGAGGGGAAGGGGAAATAAGCGAAGAAGATAAAGAGGTATAAACCTCCATTCACACAATAAATAAGTCATGAGGATGTAATGTACAACATAGAGAATATAGTTAACAACATGAAAACAACTTTGTATGGTAACAGACAGTTACTAACCTTATCATGAAGCTCATTTCATAATGTATATAAATGTCAAACCACTATGTTGCATACCTGAAACCAATATTGTATGCCAATTATATTTCAATTATAAAGAGAAAAAAAAACTGCTATATACTCTATGCCTCTTGTTGAAAATACACATTTTTTTTCATTTAGACTGTAAACATCCAAGCAAGAGTTAGTACATTTTCTCTTCATACTTTCAATTTTTAGATAAAATATTTCAATTTTTATTTAAAATGCTTAAAATTAATAAATTAGTGATTGTGAATAAAGATGTTTCTTAAAACAAAACAAAAAAATATTTATTGATCCATTGAAGTTCAAGAAAAGTACTTGAAAAAGTCAGTAGTTTAGGTACAGATGAGTGCTATTTGTATCTGGAGCTTTCTTAAATGAGCTGTTGTTTAGTAGCTCAGTCATGTCCAGTTTTTTTGCAACCCTATGGACTGTAGCCTGCCAGGGTCCTCTGTCCATGGGATTCCTCAGGCAAGACCATTATAGTGGGTTGCTATTTCCTTCTCCAGGGGACCTTCCCAAACCACGGATTGAATCCCCTGCTCTCTGCATTGGCAGGTGGATTCTTTACCACTAAGTTACCAGGGAAGCCCTTCTTAAATGGGTATCCAGGAGTAAAACTAACTGATGGGTTATTGAAAGATTAATTTGACATGTCTTGTAAGGTGGTTTGAGCTTAAGTTCTCTTGAGTGTATAGGGGAACCTAAGGAAGCATGGGGTTGCAAAGAGTTGGAGACGGCTGAGCGACTGAACTGAACTGAAGGAGGAACAGAGGTGATGATCTTAGTTGCATAATCTGGTTATCATTATTCACAGTAGTGGAGATTCTTGCTTAAGTGAAAGCATGTACCTGGCTCCCTTCCATCATTTCAGTCAGTAACTTAAAAATCTACCTGAAGAAGCAATCTAAAAACTCGATAAAATTGAAAAAAAGAGAGAGAGAAAGAAGGAAGGAAAGAAAGAAAAGAGAGTGAAATAAGAAGCCTATAAATGTTAATATTTAAAATAGTCTCTGTCTGGAGATATCTCTTTCTAAGTGATGGTATTTGAAAAATCTCCATTATGGCAGTGATTTTCTTTTTATTCTGCACTTGCTTCTCTCTCTTTTATGACTTAGATGAACTCACCTTGAAGACAGATAGATGAGTCTTTTGTATAAAATATTAGAAAATAGATTGGAAGAGAAAGTTGTAAATAAATTCCTACCTTAAAAAATACAGTTAGTTATCTTTTCACAATAATATAAAGTGGCTCTTTTTTAATTCTAAACATTTTGAATTCTGTGAAAACTCATTTTATAATTTCAGGTGCACAATATAGTTTTATATTTTCAATACAATTAAACAGAATTGATAAAACCTGCATAATTATTCCATTAACCTCTGGAAACATTCTCACTTCCTCCTTCAACTTGGTAGCTGAATGAAAACAAACCAGGGGACCTTATTTATTGGTTATCCCTGTCTCATTTACAAGCCAATTAATTTACATTTTCAGCATTTCAATTACATGACTCCATTACTGCCCCAAATAATTTGTAGTGAATAGCCTTCTAAGTTCAAACTATTCTGAAACTCAAAAATTCTAAGTTTCCTGTCATTTGAGAAACCAAAAAAGATACATGTTAATAAGACATGTGACATAAACCCCAAAATATACTATTCTGTATTTGGGGGCTTCCCGGATGGCTCAGTGGGTAAAGAGTCTGTCTGCAATGCTAGAGATGCAGGAGATGCAGGTTTAATCCTTAGGTCAGGAAGATCCCCTGAAATAGAAAATGGCAACCCACTCCAGTATTTTTGTCTGGGAAATCACATAGAGAAGCCTGGCGGGTTGCAATCCAAAGGGTGGCAAAGAGTTGGACATGTCTGAGTGACTAAGTGAAAATTTTTAATCCAAATGAACCGTTTATTTTATCAGAAATTATACAGTTAGACTTCTAATTTAGGATCTTCAAAAACACAAATTCAAAGAAACCAGTGTCTAGAACAACGCCACTGCCCATAATAGCAGCTCAGTGCACATCTGCTATTCTGACTGGGCAAATTGCCATCCTTTCTCAAAACCAAATACCTCTTCCTCTAGCATATGGCTGGACAGGGGAGTGCGGCCATTTAATGGAGATCTTGTTAGTGCAAGCTGCTGCTGCTGCTGCTGCTAAGTCGCCTCAGTCGTGTCCGATTCTGTGCGACCCCATAGACGGCAGCCCACCAGGCTCCTTCGTCCCTGGGATTCTCCAGGCAAGAACACTGGAGTGGGTTGCCATTTCTTTCTCCAATGCAGGAAAGTGAAAAGTGAAAGCGAAGCCGCTCAGCCCTGTCCGACTCTTCAGGACCCCATGGACTGCAGCCTACCAGGCTCCGTCCATGAGATTTTCTAGGCAAGAGTACTGGAGTGGGGTGCCATTGCCTTCTCCGGTTAATGCAAGAGATGCATATAATTTTGTTAAGCCTGTTAATCAAAAAGAAACATGTACTTCCCAGCCTGGTCCATGAAAACCTTCCTAGGCATGACCTGCACGGCTTCTTTCCCTTCCAGTTGCCTGGAATGGAGGTGGCTCCAGGGTGACATGGATCCTTGAATTTCTGGCTGAAGGAGAAGTGGCTGGCTCTGAGTAGCTGCTTTGACATTACATGAGAGATAAATGAAACTTCAGAATGCAAGTCATGAAGCATGAGGGTTTATTAGCACCTTTAGAAGTAAAAACTCTCTGATATATGGAATCGTGGAAATAAGCTGTTTGAGAAATGTGTCGGCACATGCACACACACACACGTGTGTGTATATATATATTATATATATATATTTGTATGTGTATGTGCATGCATGTGTGTAAAGTCACTTCGGTAGTGTCCAACTCTGCAACCCCATGGACTGTAGCCCTCCAGGCTCCTCTGTCTCTGGCATTCTCCAAGCAAGAATAATGGAGTGGGTTGCCATTTCCTTCTCCAGGGGATCATCCCAACCCAGGGATCAAACTGGGCTCTCTTATGTCCTTTGCATTGGCAGCAGATTCTTTACCACAAGCGCCACCTGGGAAGCTCTTTATATGTGTATAGTTACATATCTATGTGTATATAAACGCACACACATATATCAAAGCATACACATAAGCATTCATATGCTTTGCTTTCTTCAACAAATACTGTTTATGGCATTTATTATTGTTCACGTAAGATGATTAAGAAATTTAAATTCAAGCTAAGAATTAAAAGACCTTTTCATCTTGTTGCTCTCCTTTTACTCTGAATTCTTGAACTACTCTTATTCACGTAAATCTTGGACTGACATAGGAAGCAAAGCTTTCTGTTTGATCGTTATGCTGTTTTGTTCTCTTTATCTAATTTTCCTTTATTCCTAAGGAATCAACTTGTGGCAGATCCACTTGGCTTCACTTTTTATTCCAACCTTATCATTTTTGCCCTTGTTTTTTCTGTCACTAGTATTTGGGTATCATAAAACTTTTACCTCAAAAATACTAAGCATTTGACTTTCCTAAATATTATATAAACCTGAACATTTTGAAATTCTCTGTTGATTAGACCAATAGGTAATTTTCCAGCAATTACTTGCTTGATATTTGCTTTATAAAAAGTCCTTTTTTTTTTCATTTTTAACAGCTGAACTGAATAAAATGATTGTGTCTTTTTTTTTATTGTCTCAGAACTGTTAAATAGCGTATATAAAAATATAGGTAAGAATGTCAAAATTATATGCATCTGGTGACATTTTTCTTCATGATGTGAATGCTACTGCATGTTCTTTTCCACTATGATAGCTTTTACAAGGTACACCATGCCATTGGCCTTTTATTTCACTGAGAGGCTTGCCATGTTCACAAAAGGCTGACAGCTCTACTCCAACTAGCAAGATTTCAGAGGATAGGGTGACAGTGTGGCTAAGCTAAGCTTCACAATGGGTTGTCTTTTCTGTGTTAACATGAAAAGTCAGAGAGCACAAGGAAGACTGAATAGAGTCCCAGATAAAAAGGAAATAAAGACCTAAGGGCCTGTCACATAACACCTATTTTCCTGAATAAAAGTAACTTAGATATAATAAAGAACAATGGCTTTGAATTCAGAAAGACCTACGTTCACATATTCTAACCTCTCTCAGCTCCAGTGTCTTCATCTTAAAAAAAAAAAGGAGACAAAAGTATCTATAATAGGAACATTATGAAATTAAGTGAAAAATGTGTGTAAACAATCCAACTTTTCATTTGTCACTCAGAAGTATTAATGTTTATTGAACACTCTAACATGCCAAACACTGTTCTAGGTACATAGATAAAAATCTTTGCCCCATGGGGCATACTCTCTAGTGGGAGAAGCTGAGGATAGAAAAGATAAATAAATGAGACATGTAGTATACTCTGTGTGTGTGTGTGTGTGTGTGTGTGTGTGTGTGTGTGTGTGTGTGTTAAGTCACTTCAGTCATGTCTGACTCTGTGTGACCCCATGGACTATAGCCCGCCACGCTCTTCTGTCCATGGGATTCTCCAGGCAAGTATACTGGAGTGGATTGCATGCCCTCCTTCAGGGGATCTTCCCAATCCAGGGATCAAACCTGCATCTCTTATGTATCCTACATTGACAAGCTAGTTCTTTACCACTAGCACCACCTGGGAGCCCATGTAGTACACTAGATAGTGAAAAGAAAAAGAGATATTGAAAATGAAAGAGAAAAACGATCGAAGAGGAGTAAAAAGGGTTGCATTTAGAATAGTAGGATGGCCTGAAGAATCAGGAAAATCACATGAAAAAGGTGATGTTATAATAAAGTGAGAGAGCTAACTGTGTGGCTACTTGAAGACAAGCATTCTAAGGAGAAGAAAGAGCAAATAAAAAAAGAAAGACGAAGGCAAAATCATTTCTGACCTATTTCTAGAACAGCAAGGAAACCGTGACTTAAGCAGAGGGAGAGAGAGTGGAAGTGTGAAATGGGAGTCAGAAATATTATGGATGGTGTTAGTGGCTTTTCAGGGCTTTAAATTTACTCCAGTGGAGATGACACACCTGAAGTATATGGAGCAGAAAAGTGACATGATCTGACTGAGAAGTAGGTTGTTGCTGTTGTTGTTAGTCACTAAGTCATGTCCAACCCCATGTGGCTCCTTGGACAGTAGCCCGCCAGGCTCCTCTGTCCATGGAATTCTCCAGGCAAGAATACTGGAGTGGGTTGTCATTCCTTTTCCAAGGGATCTTCTGACCAAGGTAGGCAAGTTTAAAATCTTTTTTATTAGCCCTGGTCAAAGATCAGAGTCTTTGGTCCAGAGTGGAAGCAACTGAGATGCTAAGAAGTAGTTAAATTTTGTATCTAACTTGAAGGCTGCATAGACAGGACTCTCTGAGGGACTGGATCTAGAATGTGAGAGTCACAAAGGCATCAGGATGACTCCAAGGTTTTTACATGAGCAACTGGAAGAATGTTACTTCTTTTCTCTTTCTTCTCCCCCTTTTTTTTCCTCTTTGTCTTTCTCATATTTGGGAGCTTATGGTTTGATAATAAATGACCTTTTATCTTCTAAAAACATTATTTCCAATAAGCTTATAAATGAAGAATGTATTAATCAGCAATATAACCAAAGGACTCTATGTCAGAATTGTATGGAAGATCTCAGTCGTGCTTTAAGACCTGTATTTTAGCAATATTCAAAAATATATTTTGTCTTATATTGTATCTTATGATACAATATTGATGAAAGGATACTTCCTTTGCTGAAAAATTGATTTTGTAATACTCTGCCTATATTATTTAAGGTTCTATTTTGTGTAGATTAAATTGTAAACATCATTTGTTGACCTATTTCTTCTTAGATTATGTTAAAATAGGTTGTGGTATTTTAGTGCAACAAAGGCTTTGTTGCTGTTCACTCAGTCATGTCTGACTCTTCCATGACCCTATGGACTGTAACCCACGAGGGCTCCTCTCTCCATGGGATTTCCCAGGCAAGAGCACTGGAGTGGTTTGACATTTCCTTCTCCATGGGATCTTCCTGACCCAGAGATTGGACCCACATCTCTTATGTCTCATGCATTGGCAGGCAGATTCTTTACCACTGTGCCACCTGGGAAGCCCTTATTGCCCTATACATTCTTAAAGTGAAGTCGTTCAGTCGTGTCTGACTCTTTGTGACCCATGGACTGTAGCCTACCACGCTCCTCTGTCCATGAGATTTTCCAGGCAAGAGTACTGGAGTGGGTTGCCATTTCCTTCTCCAGAGGATCTTCCCGACCCAGGGATCAAACCCTGGTCTCCCGATTGTAGGCAGATGCTTTACTGTCTGAGCCACCAGAGTAGTATACATTCTTAAAAGTGGAGTATTAAAACCTTCAACTATATGATATAATTATCTATTTATCTATTCAATTCTGTCCCTTTCTGCTTCATATAGTTTGGGGTTCTTTTGTTAGGTGCATATGATATTATAATTGTTATGCTTCCAAGATGAATTTATCCTTTCATCTTGTTTTTTTTTTTTTACTCTAGTGACAATCTTTGTATCAAATTTTATTTTTCTATGACTATTAGTATAGTCAGTTCAGATCTCTTTGAGTAGTTTATGAATGGTATATCTTTTTTCATCCTTTTACTTTGAATCTATTTGCATCTTTGAAGTGAAACTTTTTCTCATGTTGCTTTTTATATATTCTTCCAAACTCTGCCTTTTGATTGACACGTTTAATTCATTCACTTTAATTACAATTAGTAATAATATAGAATTTATGTATGCCAAGTTGCTACATGTTATTTATATATTTTATGTTTTTTTTGTCCCCATTCTCTATGAATAGAAATGTCCCTATTCCTCATTACTTCTTCTGTGTTAAGTAGATACTTTCTAGTACACCATTCTTATTCCCTTGTTTTATTTACTTTTTATTTTCAGATTATTTCCTAGTGGTTACCCTAGGAATTACATTTGGCATCTTAATCTTGTTTGTATCAAAGCCAACTAAATTTTAATAGCATACAAAATTTTCCTTCTATTAGCTCTATAACTTTCTCCCTTTCATGTGTCATCATAATATAAATTGGATATTTATACATTATAAGCCCATCCCTACACAAAATCTAAATAAGTAATTATTTAGAGTAAAATGGATTTTAGGAAATACTTTGACTGTAAGGGTACCACAAAGAAGGTAACCAACTCTCTGAAACTAATTAGGTTCTAGTCTAATCTGTCCCAAAGTAGGCAATAGATTTTAGTTTGACTTAATATATATTAATTCTTTACCATTTTACTGGATTCTTTAGCACTGAGCAACGAGGCAAGTCTTAACATAGATAAAGATTCACTATTTATCCCAAAAATGGAGTTCAGTGTCAAGCTCACATACATTATTATCAAATATCCAGAAAATTCCGCAGGATGCTAGAGATAAGGAAATGTTAAATTGAAGTCCTTAATGCAATTTCCAAACATTAATCTATTCATGCAGAGGTAATAAGATACTTTAATGTAAGATAACAGTGCATGAGGTCTCAGAGTTGGACACTACTGAGCCACTGAACTGAACCACAGATGTTCAAAAGCTTCTCTGTACTGTTCTTAATCCTTCAGGTTATGTGTTTGATTGTACACAAGCCCTCACTCAGGTTCAATGATTTGCTGAAGGGACTCTAGAGTTCAGGAAATCCATTACATTTACAGTGACAGTTTATTATAGCAACAGGGAAAAAGATGCAGGAGACACTAAGTCAGGCTTCCAATTTTTCTCACGGTGGAGTCATGTAAAAAAACTTATTTCTGCCAGCAACAATATGTGACACTATGCACAGAGCATTCCCAACCAGGGAAGTTCACCTGAGTCTTGGTGTGGACCATCACAAAAGCATGGCTTACTGTTAGTCTCCAGCCCCACCAAAAGTCCCAGCTGATTCTGTGTGGCCTAAGGCCCACAGCATAAATCACAACGTAAGCATAAACTGTCTGGTGTGGCCCCAGGCCCACATGTGAACAACAATACTCTCATCAGAGAAGATATTATAAAGGCTTAGATGTTACCTGCCAGGAGCAAAGCAAAGGCTCCTTCTTTGAAAAGTGCAGTGTAGACAACTCAGACTTGCTGAGCTAAGCTTTTACTCCATAGGACTCTGGCATGAGAAGCCACTGGACAGACCTGAGTCTCATGGAAAAGACCCCCACTTCTGGGAGAGTCTGAGATCTCATACATATGCCAAAAGAAATATTTATTATCACTCTAGGACAAAAAAATGCCCCACTGGGTTTTCATAGTCAGGAAAAAACATTATTTCCCTAGACAGTTCTTTCCCTGCAACTAAACAGCCTTGTGGTGACTCAGTAAGCCATCTATACAATAAATCTTTACTACATGCTACTTACTGGGTACCTGGAAATAAAAACAATGCAGTATCTTCCCTCAAGGAAATCACAGTCAAGTATTGAGAGAGCCAAGAAGGGCATAAATATGGCCAAATAGGTACTGTGAAAAGCATAAGCATAGGGCAAAATGATGGACAGAGAAAGGATCCCTAACTCAGCTAGAGCAGACAAAAATCTCTGCTCATAAGAAGGGACATTACATCTGAATTTTAAAGGATGAATATGAGAAAAAGAGAAGAAAAACATATTACTATAAGAAATCAGCCCCTTCACATTGATGAAATTACATGATAAAATGAAGAGCTCTGGGAAAACTTTGAGAAAGTTAGTTTGGATGAGCTAATGAGTGCTGGGACCACATAAAACATGATAACCGTGGAAACATGTGGAAGAGTTAGGACTATATAATATCCAATGTTGGTCCATTTTCTTACATACTAAACTTTTTAGCTGTCTCATTTCCTCACAGACAAAAGTGCAAATTCAAATAAGTAGCAATAATGAAGTTTTAACTGAATAATTGAATGTTCTAAAGTTACTTAAGCACAATCTTTTAACTTGTTTCTAAATATGATTTTTTTATTCTAGAATATTGTATTTTCTATTTGTATATATTTACACAAACAAATATAAGAAATACTCAGTAGGCATCAGCTGGGTTCATGTAAACTAGTGATAAAATCTCAGTTCAGTTCAGTTCAGTTCAGTTGCTCAGTCGTGTCCGACTCTTTGCGATCCCATGAATCACAGCACGCCAGGCCTCCCTGTCCATCACCAACTCCCGGAGTCTACCCAAACTCATGTCCATCGAGTCAGTGATGCCATCCAGCAATCTCATCCTCTGTCGTCCCCTTCTCCTCCTGCCCCCAATCCTACCCAGAATCAGGGTCTTTTCCAATGAGTCAACACTTCACAAGAGGTGGCCAAAGTATTGGAGTTTCAGCTTCAACATCAGTCCTTCCAATGAACACCCAGGACTGATCTCCTTTAGGATGGACTGGCTGGATCTCCTTGCAGTCCAAGGGACTCTCAAGAGTCTTCTCTAACCCCACAGTTCAAAAACATCAATTCTTCAGCGCTCAGCTTTCCTCACTGTCCAACTCTCACATCCATACATGACTACTGGAAAAACCATAGCTTTGACTAGATGGACCTTTGTTGACAAAGTAATGTCTCTGCTTTTTAATATGCTCTCTAGGTTGGTCATAACTTTCCTTCCAAGGAGTAAGCGTCTTTTAATTTTATGGCTGCAATCACCATCAGCAGTGATTTTGGAGTCCACAAAAATAAAGTCTGACACTATTTCCACTGTTTCCCCATCTATTTCCCATGAAGTGATGGGACCAGATGCCATGATCTCAGTTTTCTGAACGTTGAGCTTTAAGCCAACTTTTTCACTCTCCTCTCTCACTTTCATCAAGAGGCTTTTTAGTTCCTCTTCACTTTTTGCCACAAGGGTGGTATCATCTGTATATCTCAGAGAGATGCAAAAGGTTAATGCTTAGGAGAATAAAGTATTATTTAATAAAAATATAACAATCAGATGTGAATCTGTGAAAAATAATGTCAGATAGAGAACTTCATTTCATAGCCCACTGTGCTATTATTACACCTCTCATTTTGAGCAAGATGAGTTCTTTTGTATCACTTCACAGTTCTTGCATCCAATAGGAACAGAGAAATTCAGAAATAATTTGAAGTATATCAGATCTTAACCACTTGTGAATGCAACTTTTGCTATTTGCATCTTAGAAATGGCAAAATATGCTTCCTGGTGGTGAATGGCAGGTCTACATCAATTGTAACTTCCTTGTCACAGACAGCATAGGGGTGGAACCAATTTCAAAATTGTCCCTGAAGCATCAGCTCTTTCATAATTTCCCCAAAATACTGTGAAAAGAAGGTTAGAACTTTGGGAAAACGCCAGGCTAGACCTGAGGTAAATCAGATGCCACAACAATAAAGCGATGATCATTTCTTCAAGTCAACCAGAGAAACATAACAAAGTATCAATAAAAACTTCAAAAACACGATGGGATTCCCCAGAGGGTTTTGTAGATATTCAGTGGTTATGACATTTGAGAGAGTCTTTAGTTTAATATGCCTCTTACAAGACACTCAAAATTACAACATAATAATGGATTCTTCTAAATTTGCATAAATTGAGGACTGATGGGAACAATCTTGGTACAATTAAAAAGGGACAAAGAAAGGGGAGCATTTTCTCTCAGTGAAGAAATTCAAGTGTAGAGGACAAGTCCCCTAGAATTACTTCTCCATCATATGTTGTCAAGTTCTGCTTTTTGAGGCCCGCTACCTATTTCTATTCCTCCTTCATGCATTTGAGCCCACTGCAGTTAAAATCCTCATATAAACGCAAAATAAATAAAAAGACATTTCTGAATCTTGTCACACAAAAGACTGAAGGGCTTTTAAAGTGTGTTTCTTAAAAAAAAACAAAGAAGAAGTTAAATAGCATCTATAAGAATCCACCTGCAATGCGGGAGACCCTGGTTCTATTCCTGGGTTGGGAAGATCCACTGGAGAAGGGATAGGTACCCACTCCAGTATTCTTGGGCCTCCCTTATGGTTCAGCTGGTAAAGAATTTGCTTGCAATGTGGAAGACCTGGGTTTAATTCCTGGGTTGGAAAGATCCCTTGGAGAAAGAAAAGGCTACTCACTCCAGTATTCTGGCCTGGAGAATTCCATGGACTGTAGAGTCCATGGGGTTGCAGAGTCAGACGCAACTGAGTGACTTTCACTCACTCACTCATGGCAAGATTGTGTGTGTGCTTATTGCTCAGTCATGTCCAACTCATTCAACCCCATGGACTGTAGCCTCTAGGCTCCTCTGTTCATAGGATTTCCCAGGCAAGATACTAGAATGGTTGCCACTTCCTCCTCCAGGGGATCTTTCCAACCCAGGGATCAAACCATCATCTCCTGTGTCTCCTGCATTGGAAGCCAAATCCTTGACTGCTGAGCCACCAGGGAAGACCCTATTGCAAGATTATGTTCTTCCAAAAACAAAGCTGAAATGATTGCTAGGATGTATTTTGGAGATTTTTCTCAATGCCTCACCTTTAGATAACAATTAGAACAAGTTAATTGGTTCCTCATACTCCAATCCAATTCTTGCAATAGCTCTGGAAAGATTCACACATGATCATGCACACGTTTTAACTAATATGGGTAATTCTCCTTATTAGTGTTTAAATGATTATGTGCTGTCAGTTGAATTCAGTGGCTGTTTGCCATTTGTGAAAGCCAGGGATTAATAATAGACTGCTTGAAAGAATAGATTTATTCTCTGGCCTCCTTGACAGATAAAAAAGGCTGTTAAAGGCTGAATGTTGAATTCATCACTAACAATTACTCCCCCTTGATAATGTGTGTGTTGTGGGCATGTTGTAAGTCTGAATGGTCAGCATTCGTGTTAGTCTGAAGGATCAGCCCAGTAAGTGATGTTGGAGCCTGGCTCAAAACATCCACAAAGTACATGGCTGACCGAGTAGGAGATGGAGGTCATTAATGGAGATGGGAGCAATTCTTTAACAGTAGCCACCCAGCTATAATTTATAGGGAAAGTAAATGGTTCTGAATGACTCTGTTTGATCCCATATCTGTCCAAAACTATTTCTTAGCAGTCCTACAAATTCTACCTAACACTTGGGGTAAGCAAAAACTGATGATCTTTATAGGAAATCAATGAATAGCATAGGGTCTAATATGAAAAGTGATAGAATAAAAAAAGATTTAATGAAAACTTAAAGCTGTTTGGCAGCAACATGGACCAAATTATTTTGGAGCTATGAGACTCGCTGAAACAAACTGTTAAGTTATTATGCATAAAGTTGATAGACAGGTCATCACTGCATTCCTCCCCCATAAATAGATGTCTGTGTTCTTTTTCTTTAATATAACTGTGAGATGTACTGATAGTTATGGTACAGAACAGGAATAGACCAAAACAGATATAGCTATCTGTAGTGTCTGTCAAGTTTTACAATCTTTAGTGAAGAAATTACCACCTAGAACAGGTGTGGCTCATAGATCACTGTCTCCGGCCTGTTTTTTTTTTTTTTTTTTGTAAATTGCTTCATTAGAACATAGCCATCCCTGTTCACTTTGGGTTTTATCTGTGTCTGTTTTCACACTACAAAGGAAGAGTTGAGTAGTTACAATAGAGATTGAAAAACCTAAAATATATACTACCTGGCTGTTTTCAGAAAAACTTTGTTGTATTTTCTTCAGAACTTGTAGATGGCATTGCAATGCACCCACCCATTAATCCCTCACCCACTGACGGCACAAGGACCTAGGAAGTTGAGGCCCTGAACTGAAAAGAAGCATCTCTAAACTAGAGATTTCTGTGGGGGTCTCCCCAAGATGAGACCATGCCAACTCCAGCGTTATTATGCCTGTGATGGTTCTGCCACCACACATGGTGCCCGAATAGGAAAGATCCTCAGTCCTTGTGTCGTGGACTCACATGTTATGGAGAAGACATCTATTCAAGGTACAATTACATAACTAGGTTTTCACTGATTTTAAAATAGCATGTTTAAATGATCCAATGTACATAAGTTATAACTTTGCAGAGTTGAGAACAGTGACAGAGCTGAGAATGATGAATGAAAGGTGAGTAGAAGACCAGATGGGGAGTGTGTTGAACAGAAGATCAGTGTGTATGAGGTCCTGAGGCAGAAGGAGTTTCATGACTTGAAAGAAGAATGTGATGTACAGTCAAAAAAGAGAAATGTATTTAAAAGCATGGCTAAATAGGTCTAAGAAATTATCTCAAAAAATACTCACTTATTGGGATTCCCCAAAATTCACCTCTAAGATTTTACTGAAAAACCTCACTATACTTATGGTTTAGACTAGGAGAGGGCTCGGTGATCTTTGAAAAACTATGTGCCAAGAAGGAAAGAAATCAAGAAGTAATGACTGCTGTTCTCTGAGGACACACATGATGACATCATAGAGAGAATTCTTATGGTGGCAAAGTGAATGGGCTTTAAGTGACCATTGGCCATTTTGATTCACTTTGTGCTCCTTTGGTGATTCCTGGCAGAGGGCTCATTATTCATAGTAAGGGATCGGAAGCCCTAAGGAGTCTGTGGAGCAGGTATTGGGCCTAAAACTCCTCCATGGCCTTCTCAATAAAAACTAGAGACTACATAAAGAAGAATCTTTATATAGAATAAAGAAGAATCTCTCTGCCTACTTTACTTCCTAATTTCTAAGGAATATACAAAAATAAAAATATTCACACTTTTGCCTTGAATCAAACTCTTTTTTTAACATCCAGTTTTCCACTTTCTACCTGCCACAGATCAGCTGCCAGAAATGGTAACCTGGAGTAAATAGGTCAATGGGAGAGTTCCTGGATACATACTTAGCAACTTGTGAGGAACAAGGGAATAAATAACTGTAGCAGTAATTCAGGCAATGGCACCCCACTCCACTACTCTTGCCTGGAAAATCCCATGGATGGAGGAGCCTGGTGGGCTGCAGTCCATGGGATCGCTAAGAGTGGGACACGACTGAGTGACTTCACTTTCACTTTTCACTTTCATGCATTGGAGAAGGCAATGGCAACCCGCTCCAGTGTTCTTGCCTGGAGAATCCCAGGGACGAAGGAGCCTGGTGGGCTGCCGTCTATGGGGTCACACAGAGTCGGACACGACTGAAGCGACTTAGCAGCAGCAGCAGCAGCAGTAATTCAAGCAACTTGTTAACTTTTGGATGAAGTAAGGTTATCTGCCATATCTGGAGGAAAGGCTTCTAAAATGTGATAAGATTCTAATCTAATTAGAGAAATTAAATTCCTTTGTCATTCTACCTGAACCAGAGAATTCCTTGCCTAGAAAAAAAAAGAGTTTGCCCTGTTTATCTCCTTCAAGTGAACATGGTGGGTTGTCATGGAAATGAGGGTTGATAAAGCGATAGTATTTCCCTCTCTAAGATATAAATAGATGATTTAAAAATACAGAAAAACAAGCAAAATGAACACCAATGAAGGAAAAGGGAAATCATAATTCATTCTCTTTGGCTGCAAAAGGAATCAGATCAATGTTTATTTTTTTGTGGAAACATATCTTCTATCCTTCCTATTTATCCATCAACCTGCCTGAGCTCTCTCAGCAAACCCTCAATCAACATCTGATGTCTCATATGCATTTTCTCGTAGCCCAAATTTAATCCCTCTCCTTTCCCTCCCCCTATTTCTCAAGCCATTTCCTTCTATCCTCTTTTTAAAATTATAGATACCATCATTTTTCTCCATTTATCCCATTTTTGTTGTATATCAAAGTGCAAAACATAAACATATACAATGACTCAGATCATTCAATAACTTACCACTTGGTCTTCGAAAAAGGCAACTGTTCTTTATCATAGAAGTATGTTATTTTTTTTTTATAATCTCAACTTTCAGATTGCATTTAAATCATAGATGCAGTTAAATTTTCTAGATAATCTATATGTATTAGTTTCCTAGAGTTGCTGTGATAAATTGCCACTGAGTGACTTAAAATAGCAGAACTGTATTAATACCACAGAACTGTATTAATACCACAGCTCTGGAAGCTAGAAGTCCAAAATCAAGGCGTCAGCAATGTCAATGTTCTCTCTTAAGGCTCTTGGGGATGATTTTCCCTTGCCTCTTCCTAGATTCTCCTGGTTGCTGGCGATCCTTAGCATTCCCTGGTTTGTAGATGCATCACTTCAATCTCTACCTCTGTCATCACATGGTAATCTTTATGTCTTTATGCCATCTTCCCCCTTTGCATGTGGATCTTTGTTTCTTCATATGACATACTCCCCTTTATGTGAATGTATCTGAATTTCTTCGTCTTTAAGAATGCCAGTTACTGAATTGGGGCCTACCTTAGCAGAGGATGAAGTCACCTTAATTTGATTACATCTGCAAAGACCGAATTCCTAAATATGTTCACATTCACAGATGCTAGAATTCTGACATATTTTTTTAGGAAAGCAAAAGTGTAGATGCTCAGTCATGTATAGCCCTTTGCGACCCCATGAACTATGGTCCTCCAGGCTCCTCTGTCCATGGGATTTTTCAGGCAATAATACTGAAGTGGATTGCCATTCCCTTCTCCAAGGGATGTTCCCAATGTAGGGATTAAATCTGTGTCTTCCACATTGCAGGCTGATTCTTTACCACGTGAGCCAGCAGAGAAGCTCTGATTTTTTAGGAGGACACAACCAAACCATAACAATATAGATTATTACTTTTTTGAAATAGTTGCCATGTCTATTCTAATTTATTTTAGTTTTTAATCACTCAATATATGTATTAAATACCTGTAGATTAGTTTTGAGCATCCTTTTATGTTTCCCAAATATTCTTCTTGGAAATGTCAAATTTTATTCCTTCATTCTACCAACTTGGGATGTAATGACTAAGTCATTTTTTAACTTTCATAAAAGTATCAATTTTTGATCATATTATTTTTCACATTTATTTGAAAGAAATATTCTAAGTTGAATAAACTATATCTTCACATTAGATTCTCAAGATTTAGGCTCTTATCGAACTTACTTCCAATCTGATGCTATTCAATTACCCTTTATGATTCTTCTCACTTTTTACTTCCTTTGTTCTCCTTTTCATTTCATGCTTTGTCTCCATTTTCCCAAGTAATACTGTAATTTGGATGTGAGCATAGCAATCTGTGGCTCAGATGGTAAAGAATCTACCTGCAATGCAGGAGACCAGGGTTCGATCCCTGGGTCGGGAAGATTCCCTGGAGAAGGGACTGGCTACCTGCCAGTATTCTTGCCTGGGAAATCTCATGGATGGAGGAGCTTGGAGGGCTACAGTCCATGGGGTTGCAAAGAGTTGGACACAGCTGAGCAACTAACTCTTTCTTTTTCACTTTTCTATCACAATATGTGAACAGATTACATATCTAATTGCTCTGTCAGATAAAACAGTTCAGAAAAGAAAACTGACATCTGTTCGATTCTCTTTGTTTATAAGTTGTAAGAGAAAGTGATCAGAAAGAGAATAATTCTGGAAATGCTGCTTTAGGTGCATGAAAGGTAATGCCAGGAAATTTCAAACTCATGCATTTCAGGCGCTCTTGAGAGCTACCAGTAGTTCTCTGAGGCAAAAAAACAGATATTCTATGGTAGTTTCCAGGAAATGTTTCTGAATTCATGAAGGAGCAAAGAACTGCAGATACAGAAAGAACTAAAGCATATGTTTTAGGTCTGTGCTCCTGTCTGAAGTGATAATATTCATAGCTTCTGAAACTGGTTTCCCTGCTTGAGCAAAAAGGGAGGGTAATATAGTAGTCAGCAAAGTCTGCTTCAGATTCTTAGCACATGTAAGTACACAGACACTCACACGTAGATACACATACACATACATACATACACACAGAGCTGCTGTTCTAGACCTGGGAGCAGCAACAGTTTCAGTATAAATGTAAAATTATGAGATAATAGAAAAAATAAAACAAAAGCAAATATTTTGGGCCTTTATATGTGATATATTTTCTCCTATTCTTACTCCTCTGCCTTCTAGGCCACTTGAAAAGGCAACCAATTTTCAAGTGGTAGCTGCAAATTCCACACTTTGTTTACAGCTGAGGTGATAGCTTGCTTCATTTCTTTATTATTAATTGCTGGAGCTTGGACCAATGAGTCATGGGCCTTGAGGAACATCCCAAGTATCAGAATCTAAAACTTATACAATTACCTCGAACACTGACTACATGGAAGTCTTAAGTCTGAGATGGCAGGCTGCATACCACCACATCACAGAGTGCCAACCCCCTCCCTGATCTGCTTCTTGGATTCAGTCTGGAGATTAAGATCAGTTTGGCAATCCTGCAGCAAAGGCAGCAAGAGGGAGATGAACTGGAAATCCGCTCAGACCAACATATCACATGGTCAGTGTTCATTTTTTTTTCTGTTTCAAATCGTGCACTCTTATTTAAATAAGTGAATTTAATTAAGCACTTTAAATATCTACCTGTCAAAGTAACTGAAATTGGTCTTGCTACTTTGATTTCATGGAAACCCATAAGGAGAATTTGCAAATTCCCAAAGTTGAAGAAAATGCCTAAGAGAATTTCAACTGAACATTTTCTGTTAACTTAATCAATATACATGGGGAACAGAAAGTGCTAAATTGAAGTTTTAAAAATTGTTTAAGCAGGAGAACATGACTTAATGAGGAACAGTGAATAAGCGACTGTAATTTGATGGATTCTAAAAAGTATGTCTCTTCTTAAAGATGGTGAGTCTAAACAGTGAACAATGAAGCCCCATTTCATGCTTCAGAGAATACAGTTTGATCTGTGTATTCATACATAAAGGCAGGAATACTCTCACCACCATAGAAGGAAATTTATAATACTATCTGAGGAAACTCTTCTAAAGGCTGCAGAAGTAGACATATCCAGATATGATAAAGCTGCTGAAATTTCTTCTTGAAAGTGATAAATTATACATCAATAAAAGGGTCTCAACTGTCAAACTGGTAAGTGTTCTATCTTCTTAGAAGAATAAGTCAACATCTTCTGACTTGTCAAAAAGTATTCAACACATGAGTTGTTATCCTGCTTCTTGTGAAAAGAATTAACAAGTTAGCATTAAAAATTCAAACTAATTTAATGAGTGCCTTGTTTGTTGTTGTTTGGTTACTGGGTCATGTCCAACTCTTTGCGACCCCATGGTCTATAGCCTGCCAGGCTCCCTGGGATTTCCCAGACACAAATACTGGAGTGAGTTGCCATTTCCTACTCCAGAGGATCTTCCCTACCCGGGGACTGAATGTATGTCTCTTGCACCTCCTGCATTGGCAGGTGGATTCTTTACCACTGAACCAGCAGAGAAGTCCTTTTGAGTGTCTGCCTACTCTATACTAAACATCATTATGGAGATTTAGAGGCCACAAATAAAAGATATTGCGTTTGTCCCAAGAACATTACAATATACTAAGGAGAATTGCATTTAGATAAAGTAAGACAGATACATAGCTTGCTGTCATGGAGTTGAGAACAGAAGGTAATGACAGCATAGTGGATGGAGCTCCCACAGCTGGGCAAGGAATAGTCTGGAGGCCTTCCCAGAGGAGTGGAGTAAAAGCACAGTAAGACAACAAGTTTTTAAAGTACGGTATTTTATGTTACTTTTCTTATAGAAGGTCCCCCTCCCCAACTGTACAAGCTTCAAGTCCCATAAAACCTGGAACATCCCCTGGGTATGACTTGAAGATTGAAACCTCGAGAAAAGAAAATTCAAAATATACAACCAATACTAGCAACTGTAGAACTATATAAGTTGCCCACTGAAGTGGACAAAATCTCAGATTTTCAAAATCTTTGTAAGATGGAAAAAGAAATACATAATCACAAATGAGTACTAAAAACTGGCGTGATTTAGAGGGAATTTGTTCAGGAAAAGTATGCCAGAATGAGTTGAAGCCTCAAGAAAAACAATATATATTATACTGAAATTCACATGATAGCCATATATAAAACTTGTAATACCAGTGTTTAAGGAAAATGATAAAATGTTAGCAGACGTAGGCAGAAGGCATTCCTACTCAAATCTAATTTTAAGTTCAGTCTTCGAGAGTCAGGAAAATAATCTTCATAATAGAAATGTATTGGCGGTCCCAAACAAGTGATAAAATAATCTAAGATTTACAGTTAGCAAGAAAAAAAGGAACACATAGGGTACTAAAGAGACTACAAAAGTGCTGTCATAGTTTGAACAATTACAGTTATAAAGGAGAGAGATAGCATACTTGGAAAATGGGTGACTGAGCAAATGTTCTGAGTTTTCAAAATAAGGATAGAAAAGATAAGTTATTTGAGAAAATTATAGTCTTAGGAGTGAGAAACCAGTGAAACTTTAAATTATCAAAGAGAATGTATTTTTTAAGGTATATGATAAACCCTATAATCTAGCTGGACTCATTAGCAATCCATAATAACAAGCTTGCCTCAATCACATTTTAGATGAAATTGCTAGGCATCTCAGATAGTAGCAGATCCACTGTATGAACATCAAGACACACACATACGACAGGAACTTCTTTTGTACGCAGCAAAAATGGAGTGATTTTAGGACACCTATTTATTTTTAAGTTCTGTAAAAACCTAAAGGGAAACTACTGGTAAAATGCCATGTGATTCTGCTTTAGGCTTTGAAATGGTTGTTTGGGGATTTTGCTTTTTGCTTTTTTTTTTTTTTTCAAATTTAAAAACCTTGAAGGCAGAGTTATCAAGTTTTTAAGTGCAACAAGACAGGGAAAATGCTAATTTACTAGGCAACAAGGTCAAAATCCTTTTATTTAGGTCAAAACTAAAGAGGGAAAATGAAAGATCATGATAGTCTTCTTTTAGATGTCCAAGCAGAAGGACATCTTTTAGATGTCCAAGCAGGGTAGGACACCTGCTCTACGTGGCACTGATCAAAATATGGGTTCAGTGCAAGCCAAGAAACTAATGATGCTGCCAACATAAACTCTAATGCATACTTAGTATGTGAGAAAATGCTCCCATTGTGGGGAATGAGGTCTTGTTGCAGCAAAGAGCAGAATATGTATCACAAAGTGGGTTTAAATCACAGAAGTTGCGTTAACAGGGACAGAAAAGAACTAGAGAATAATCAGAGGATACAAAGATAGAGATTTATACATTTTGGGGGTCAGATGTGGATGCTACACATAATATTTAAAGAATCGTTTGAGTTTATTATTTAATCTAAAAAGGAGAAGACCAAAAAGATATGATAGAGTGCTTAAACATTAAAAAAAAATCATGTGGAATAGGGGAAAAAGTCATTAGGATTAGAAGAAAACTTATGTGTTCTCCACTTTTACAATCTGCCATCATTCACAGCCTATGTCAAAGAGAAAGTGTTCTGTGAAACTGTCCAACAATTATAGGAATATGCTTTCGTAAAATGTTTTTGTGGCTTTCACTGCTATGACTTTTATCACATGTGTATTGGAATTATGTGTTTATGACTGAAGAGAAAAGAGACCAATCAATTCAAATACACAGAAAATCAAATTTCAGTTTAACTTAAGCAAGCACTTTCAAGAAAACAGAAGTCTTTAAGAATGAAATGAAATCTGGTATTTTGAGATAAAGTGCTCATTTTAAATGTTTCTGAAGTGAAAATTCATATAAGAGGTATTTTTCATCAGGGCGGGCTGGGAAAGTAGTATGAGATGGACAAAATGACAGCAAGGCTTTCTTTCAAGTGGTTTCCTTTCCATGTCCTTCCCTTCTGCCCTTCTTTCCATGCCACATTTTTGATGTTCTCTTTCCCTTCCCACTACCTACATGACTATCATGTCCTGGGATTCTTTAGAGGTAAGGCTCTCACTGGCACCAAAACATTACTTCATCTGCTTTAATAAAATCCCATTATGTGAGCAGCCTTTGAGGCTCAAAGACTTATAACCAGTGGAACAGGTAAACACATCAGTGAACATGGATTTAGAATACCCATATTTAGAGTTGACTTCAACTTTTTCACCATACAACTTTTGATAACATAGCTTCTATGAATTTAATATTAAATTATAGTAAACCTCAATTAGCATCATACTATGAGATCATCTATAGGATACAAATATTAAGCAGTATTACTAGTATAATTTTTAGGATCATTCTACTGTCATTGCCTTCAGTATATGTGGGCTAATGGCATTTTTGTGGACAGGTATGTGTTAGGATATAGTGGATACTTGTAATCCCCAGCTTCTCTGACTTCGTCTATAAGTCATTTCCCTTTCCCAGAGAAAATAAGACAATAATATCATTTAGTGCACAGTCTCAAAAGGTCCTTGTTTTCAGTATCACATAAAATGCATATTCCTGTTAAAAATTACTCTAAACACTCCACTTTGCTTTTGGTGAGTAAAACTGGTGGCACACAGCTCTGAAGAAGTTATGCCATCCTTAACTGCCTTGTCAAAATAGACACACATACCCAGGTACTGGTGACTTTGCTTTTGCGTCTTTGGAGGTCTTCCAGATCTTTGACAGGGAACCATATTTAACATCTTGCAACAACCCACAAGGGAATATAATCTATAGGAAAAAAAAGTCACTATGCCGTACACTCAAAACTAATGCAATACCTATTGCAAAACAACTGCACCTCAACTGAAAAAAAATAATAATAATTGCCACCATGCATTTTACATAGCACAGTGCTTTTGAAGCACATCCATAATTTTTGACACTTCTTCAAAATGAGGAAGGGTCTAATTCTTCTCCCAGTGATTATGGGCTGGTAGCAACAACTCACTTATAGTGAATAGAAGCCAGTGGAAGTGATGAGGTGTGACTTTCAGGGTCAGACTAGTAGAAGGGATACAGCTGCACCGGTGTTTGTCTCAGAACATGTGGCGTCCTGATCCCTCAGTGACCTTGCAGGGGCCCTTCAGGAAGGCCAGGTGGGGAGGTCTCCTGGGGATAGGGGAGATAGCTGGGGAGTCCCAGCTGCCCCAGCCCCTGATGTTTGTCTCCCAGTCCCTGGAACCAGACATAGGAATGAGGAAGCCTTCAAAGTGACCCAGTTCTAACCACCAATTGACTGCAACCTTGTGAGACCCCAAGTGACAATAGCCCAGCTCAGTTGCTTTCAAATTCCTGATCCACAACATTGACAAGAGCTACTTTACAACTATGGCTATTTTATCACTAAAATTTGAGCTGATTTGTCATGCATCAATACATAAAAATACACATGTTATCAGCTAAGAACACAATGATAGGTATTGTAACCTCGGTTTCAGAAATGAGAAAAACTAAAGCTTAGAGAACTTATGAAATTCAAGTAAGCTGCCACTCAGAAGACACAGAGCAGGGTCACAAATGCGTGTCCACCTGACTCCAGAGTCCATGCTCCATTCACCACACTGGGGCTGCCTCATTTGACCCTCTTGTTTCTCTCAGGGTGACAGCCTGCCTGGGAGCAGCCATCTTGCCTACACAGGTCAGCTTCCTCAGCTGGCTTTACCATTCCTCCCCTGGGTGGGATAGCACACTTATAAGCACTGTCTCTTTCATGCTGGTTCTCAGGAGACTGGCTCCCTAGGATGCGGGGGCCTGTGTTCATACCACATAGGTGCCACCAACAGAGAACGCTTCTGGTAGCTATAGTTCTTCAAGGTTTTGACGGAGAAACTGGAGTGGTTGTTCTGTTTTCATTCCTGTTGCATGGAAATTTGTAAGACAGCCCTGCAGCCCTCCCCATAGACTTCCCTGTATCTGCTTCTAAAACACACACACGCACACACACACACACACTCTGTTAGTCATTTTTTAATGGCAAAAAAAAAAAAAGAAAGGAGGAGAGTGGGGAGATGAGGAAATCAAAGAAGAAATCTGTTGGGGAAGACTTCAGTCCTTGGGCTTCCTTACTTTGTAACATATGAATGTGTGAAATTACCTCCTCATGCTGATTCCAACCCAACTACAAGCTAGGAATTTTAAAGAGTTTTACATTACAGTAATATCATTTTGATTAACAGAACAGAATGTTGTGTTTTATAAACTTTTCAAGGGGCAGGAATTCTCAAACAAGGCCTTGATTTTCTCATATTTTATAATAACAATACTCACTGATCTAATCATTTCTCTCCTTCCTTCTTCAGCAACAATAAAGATCCATGGTATAAGTCAAACGCAGACTTATGAAACATAAAATGCCTGTTCTGCTGAACTGCAGGTTTTCAGACCATCTTCAAAAAATTTTCTTGAGTAAGTATTCAGATTTTAATTCAGTTGTGATAAAGTCTTTATTTTTTTTCAAATGTTTTCTATATTACAATTATTGTCCTATATTTATATATTAGAAATTAGAATCAATATTATATATTGTATATAAATCCCTTCCAATACTAGCCTTAGCCACGGTGCTTAGGTGCTAAGTCGCTTCAGTCGTGTCCGACTCTTTGCAACCCTTTGGACTGTAGCCCACCAGGCTCCTCTGTCCATGGGATTCTCCAAGAATACTGGAGTGGGTTGTCATGCCCTCCTCCCGGGGATCTTCCCCATACAAACCAGCATCTGTTATATCTCCTGCACTGGCGGGCAGGTTCTTTACCACTAGCGCCACCTGGGAAGCCTTAGACATACCTCATTGCTAATTTAAGAGATATTATAGTGTACTCACACACAACACATATTTCCCTTTAAAGGGAGATTCCTTGAGCACAGACTGAAATATTATAATAATAATTTTTAAGAAAGAATTGGGTACCATCTTAGTGTCATTGCCATACTCACTGGTTTATTTGGGAAATTATTTCAAATAACTATGACGTTATAAGTTTCAAAAGGACACGGTTTCCAAAACAAGTCCCTATAGATGTGTCATATCTTATTTAAAAACCAGAAAAATGTTGCAGTTAATTCATGGTGCTGCTATTCTCTGAAAATGATATGTGACATGTGACCTAACTTCATCCATTCAACATTTATGGAAAAAATTCCATGTGCTGGAAAATGTAGTAAGAAGTTTTGATGTTAAAATAAATACCAAATGAGAACTTGTATGTAAAAGATAAGCCTTTTCCCCTTCCTTTAAAGCAAACACAACTTGCTGCATCCTAATATAATTTCTAGCATATTCAAATGGGCTGATAGTCTAACAGTAATATTTTAAAACATCAAAATTAACTGATACCCCTCAAAATATTCAATGTGCATTAGAAATGCATTAGATAAATTTTAACAAAGTAAACAGAGATTTGTTGTTATAATTATTTAACTTTGAGGACATATGATTATTCTCTTCTAGTTGCACTACAAGTTTATTTGTTTACATGTCAATTTTCACCCCTAAAATTCAGATGAATTGCGTCTATTCAAACACTAGGAAATAATTAATGACATCTATTGTAGTTCTCCAGTGTTCTTGCCTGGAGAATCCCAGGGATGGGGGAGCCTGGTGGGCTGATGTCTATGGGGTCGCACAGAGTCGGACACGACTGAAGCGACTTAGCAGCAGCAGCAGCAGCACTGTAGTACTATTTGAGAACTTTAGATCACTTTCTACTTCCTTTATAATATTTGATGTTCAGGTGACAGCTATTGTCTCTGAACTTTCTCACTCTCTTTTCTGAAATGAAACACAAGACATCTAAGCTAAAATAATTTCTCCTAATCAATTTCAAACTGTCTCTACAGACTGTGTTTCAAAATATTTGGGGAGTTGTATTTACTGTTTGTATGTTTAAAAAATTAATTAACATATGCACACATTCATTTATTTCTTCTGGGCTTTGTTGGTAACCAGCTCTTTAGACATTTGAAAATTCAGAATATGAGTTCACCATTATCCACAGCCAGAACATTTAGTATCTGTATATGTGTGGTGATTAGGAATAGCACCAAGATTTTAAATAGTATTTCAGGCAACTTAGGTTTAGAGAAAGAAACAACTTTTGAAAAATCTAAAAAGATGCCTGTGATGGGCCTTTTCCTAAACAAGGCTGGTAAGTAAATGAAATGCTTTATTATCAAAGCACATAGAGAGAAAGTAGTTATGTATGAGACAGGAGGGATGCTCTCATCAGAACCCAACAATGCTGACACCTTGATCTCTGATTTCCAGCCTCCAGAACTATGACAAATAAGTATTAGTTGTCTAAGCCACTGATCTATGGTATTTTGTTAATAGTAGCCTGCACAGACTAAGATACCTTCCATATGATATTTATGCTATAAATGAGGCTTCTAAAAAGTGACATGGTATGAACACCATGGTAGAATGGAAGCATTTGAGAAGAAAGACTTTGCAAACTACCTCACCTAAAGGTAGAGAACAGCAACAGACTATTTTCTTCTTGTTCTACACTACCATTTTGAAAAAAATCCTATTACTTTTAAACACAGGAAAGAAAAAATCCTTCTTCAGACATGCTAAAACTTTATATTATAGCTATTCTAGCTTCCTCAGACTATCTCATTAATGTTTTTCCATTCAATGTATTAGTTTACTTAGAATACATTTTTTTAGGAGATAATTTGTTGTACTCTCAAACTTTCCTTTACCTTGGAAACAAATTTTCTCTTTTCATGAATTTTTAAAAATTCCCCATATTTCATAAAAATATTTTAAAATTTCATTTAAAAATATTTATTCGTTTGTGCCAGGGTCTTAGTTAAGGCACACAGGATCTTCAATATTTTAGTTGCAGCACAACTCTTAGTTGTGGTATGCGGAATCTAGTTCCCTGATCACGGATCAGACCTGGGTACCCACATTGGGAGCCCAGAGTCTTAGCCATAACCACCAGGGGAGTTCTTAAAATTTTATATTTTAAAAAAGCATCTAGATGAAATTTCTATTATTACTTTAAGAAAGTAGGTTTGTATTTTCTGAAGCAGCAGATGAGCTGTGGCTACCAAGGAAAGTTGTCTGCCAGGCCTAAGGAGAAGGCACTGATGCCTAAAGGACCTCTGCTGCAGAAGAAGCTAAAGCGAGCCCTTGACTCATCCTGTCTGTACTTATCAGCAAATGTTAGCAAATGCTGAAACATGATTTTTCTTATTTAATGTCTCATTCTGCTAATGACAGTTTCTCATTTGCAGTGCATCTTGCTGTGGGTGTTTTGGACAAATTTCCCTTTTCCTTGGCTGCAGAAAAGAAACAATCATATTATACTAAGCTCATTGTTACTAGGCTTTCTTGTGTCCCTTACACAGTGAGTCAAAAATTCCATGAAGGGGTGAGGGTTGGTGTCATCTAGCCCAGAGTCACCTGAGACACAGGGAATCTGTTCTGCCACTGGCCCCTTAGAGAAGAATTCTTCATCTCAGCAGAGACTGGGCTACAATTTCTTGCAATGAAATAACATATTCTTTTGTTTTAACTTAAATATTTGCCAGATAGCTTCTATAAAAATATGAATACAGAGTTTCATATGTTTTATCACTGCTCCAAAAGCTCACCATCTCATTTCTCTTGCACAGATCTCTACCTACCCACTCTTGAAAGTCAGTTCCATGGCATGTTGCAATGACAACTGATATCTACTAAAGATTTCATCACACTTCATTTGTGTTTACTCCCACTGAATCTACTAGAAAAATTCCAAGGTGACTGATATGAGTTTTATCTAATGAATCTTCATATACTGACTTCTAAAAGGTGGGGCTAAATAATCCATATGCTACTGGAAATGGAGATGAACATAAGGGAGAATATAATGTTGATAACTAAGAAATGATTGTGGATCTTTTTTATATGTTTATATGGCTTGATTAGCTAAAGTGCCCTGCTAAAGCGTAAATCTTCAGGATCCCTTAACAATTCACTAAAGAAGAAAAATAGGCACAACAGATTTTTTAACTCTGTAGTCCATAGAGACTAAGTACAAAGACCAGGTATATTTTAAACCAATGTGTGATTGTTGAAAAGCACTGCCTATGACAGTTCTAAAGTTAAATCAGATGCTCCTGATTTCCTCCTAAATGTCTTTGGTGAGAAAAAAATGAGATGGTAAACAAATCAGTTATTCCTAACACTTCCTTCTTGGTTATACATTTATGGTGGGGGTCTTTTGTTTTTAAATCAGTATTGAAGTAATAATGTTCAGCTTGCTAGAGAGTCTCACAACACAGTTGGCTGCACACATAGGCCTAGCCTATGTAATTTATAAGAGACCAAGAAAACACAATCTAAAAATACTTTGCTTGCTAATGCACAGAATTTTTCAATTAGTAATTCCTTTACCTTGCTTTCATTCATTGCCCTTTCTCAGCTCATTTTATTGAAAAATCGTTGTCTTCAAATATCATGCAATTAAATGACAGCTTAGAATTTACATAGTTTCCTAAGTGACAGCATTTTAAATTCTTTTCCAATCTTTTTTGACCTCAAAGGACCTGGGGAGAGTAGGACCCATGAACCAGGTCTAATTTTCCCTTGATTCTACCCAATGCACATATAACTCTAGTGAAGGAGGGCCCTACATGTCTTTTAAGGAATGGCTTTAGAATGTTTATAAGATGGAAATATTTTATGAAAGTATTTATCAATTTGCTCCATGTTTATTTATCTTTGTGTATCTACCTGATAATATCCTTGAAATCAGTAGACACTATTCATGTTTTAAATTTCTTTTTCTGTATTTCTCTCTTTTTTTCTTAGCTTCCCATTTATTCTTTGGTGTCTTTTTATATGTATTTTGAAATAATATAAATAAGAATCACATTTTATTTATTAAATAGAATCTTATCTTTCTCATTCTTACTTGCAAGCATCATGTTTTGGACCATTTTATGTCTGCTAAACATAAGCTGCTTTTTACCTACATGGCCCTTATTTGTTTGCTTTGCTGTACTGATAAGGCAAAGGACTCTATTCCTACTTCTTAACCATAAGCATTGTGTCAAAACTCCATCCACAGGATTCTTCTTATCTTGTATATAGCAAAAGTCCAAAAATTTTACAGCTTGCAAAGATAGATTCTACCTCACTTGCATTAGTTACTCACATTAAGAATTTATTGATGATATTTCAGATATTCATTTTATAGACTTTTAAGGTATGTTTCACATATAATTAATGGCTCAGCACATATTTAATGTACAATTTAATAAAGTTTGATCTTTATACACACTTGTGAAATCATGACCACAATCAATGTACTGACATATTCATTATTGCTCCAATTTTTCTTGTGCTCTTTTTTAATCCCTCCTTTTGTCTATCCCACTCTCTGCTCCCAGTCAACCACTGATCTGCTTTTCTGTAGTTAAAGATTTGTTTTCTTTGTCAAGAACTTTACAAAATGGAATCAAATCCGATGTACTCCTTTTGAAGGTGAAAGTCTGGCTTCTTCCTCTCAGTAAAATTATTTTGAGATTCATCCATGTTTTTGCATGGATCAATATTTCAATATTTTTTTATTGCTAAGTGATATTTCATTATACTACAATACCATAAACTATGTATTCATTGATCTGTCAAAGGGAATTTGGACTTTTTTGGGTATAATTTCAAAATTTAACAATGTTCATTGATTTGCTATGAGGTACAAGTCTTTATTTCAGATGCAAAAACTGCTTTTAAATGTCTCTGTCAGGTAAAAGATCACCCTTGTCATGTTATCTAAATATAATATTTGCAAAAATTGTGTAGAAAAAAAAATCTGTTCATCAGAATTTCATACTTCAAATATAGAAGACATCTATCAATATGGTTTCAGGTAGCCTATATATTTCATGAAATTAACAACTTGTATAAGACTTCTGTCTATGCAACTGACTTTGTTAGGGGAACCATTGACTGAACTGCTGGCCCTAGCCAGGCACCTTAGTAATCATTTGCATGAGTTACCTTAAATAAGAAGTCCTGTTAAGGAATACAGAACTAACAAGCTACCACCAACAGGAATAATTCGAGAAAGGTCAAAAGGAGAGAGGAGACTCCAGCCCATATGTCCTACCAACCTCCCAGAATCCTTCTCACCAGAATCCATCTTGGCTGAGTGATGTACGTACCACCAGAAAGGACCCTGAGTCAGAATGACTGGCCAGAAACTAATCCTATTACCTTTAACCGGAGACTGTGAGCCACATGGCAGAGCAGTTCTCCTGGGTTCCCCTATCTTGAGCTATCTACCTGGGTGCCCTTTCCCAATACAGTTTCTTGCTTTGTTAGCACATGTCTCCTCAGATAATTCATTTCTGAGTGTTAGACAAAAACCTACTCTTGGACCCTGAAAAGGGTCTCACTTCTGCAACAATTTCCTTAAAACTTAACGCGGTAGGGTAGGTGTTTCAGGTGATGTTCTGAACAAAGGAGCTGTGTAGTCTAGCAACAGCTGATTTATCATATCATAATAGTTTCAAAAGGAAGGACCATCTACCTTTTTAAGTCCTGTTAGGTATTATTATTCTAAAGACAGTCACTATAGGAATCCAATGCATATTTAAACAGCAAGCTTTGTTTCATTTGGAGACAATTTTCTTAGCAGAGCAAAGCCCAATATGTTGATGGCCAGGCAGGACAAAAAAGATGCCATATTGACCATAACCTGAGTCTGATCCATCCTGCTTCTCCCTCTTCCTTCTTCCCTACCTAGATGTGCCAGGTCAAGCAAAGCAAAGGTCAGGGAAAGGAATCTGGCAGTGAACTAGCAATTCTCTTAACTCGGAAGCTGGAGAAATTACAGCAGATGCACCAATTTATCAGAAGTGTAACTATCACCTACACTGCCCATGGAATCACACAGTGTTCTCTCTAAGGCAGCAGTGTGTGTTTTATTTGTTTTCTTCTTCACAAAAATCTCACAGGAGAAACTGTGTGTATTAACAGCTGTAGGGTAACCTATGAGTTATATTCTAGTGAGATGTGACCTAGAACCATGCTCTTCTCTAAAATATGACTTGATAGCAGAAAAGATCTACTCCTCCCAAAACTAAAAGAGCCTTTGAAACATACTTTTCCTTATTTTCTGGTAACAACTTTCACTTGGGTAATTCCAGAAATGGTGCTATGGATAAGCATAGACTAATCACTTTTGTTCATATGAATGACATACTATATATGTCTTATTAACTAATAAATGTGCATATTCATTTAATACATATCAGCACAACTTTTTTGTTTTTGCCCTATTTAACGTCCAACTTTTTCTCTGATAGTGTGTATTTAGTTTTATCTTCAGAGTCAGTAAGTTATATAGTAGCATGGTTACCTGCTTACAATCTAAAAAAGAACTTAAGAGAATCTTGAGAGACATATAACAGCACAATCATAAGATGTTTCTTAAGAGATCAATAGTTTAAATGCTGATTTCTGACAGGTTTTTCTGCCTAAAAAGAAGACCATCTTTTCCATTTCACTGAGAAAATTCCTATTGCATGTTCAGCAATCTGTGTGCTGTGGAAGCTCACACCTGTGTAATTAGGAATTAATCCTAGATAATGGAACAGCCTGATCTGCCCTTGCCTCCATCAGCACATATCAGGAAGACTTTTTAAAAATTTTTAGTAAGGCTTGTTCTGTTTCCTTCTTTGCTCTGCATCTTGTCAAACTGAAGAAACACAGTGCTCGCTTGATTGGATCTACAATGTGGGGGTGCCCTGACCCACTGTCTTGGGAACAGCTGAATATACAAGGAAATCCAGATACAAAGTGCTGCTACTTTCACAGAAACTATCCTGTGGAGAAACAGCAGTGATTATGCCTGGGGACATTTTAAGGAGGCTTAATTATGGCTCTTGGAACATCTTCCCTTTTTAGTTTGTGTTTTACATGAATGGAAGGGAAAGATGCTTTCACACATCTACGTGAGAAACAGGGCTAAACTGAATAAATGTGACTAAGTAAAGATCCACTAAGTTGCTGTATAGCAAACAAAACTTATTAATCACTTACTATGTGCAAAATCCATAACAACATATAATGAATATATGATTTCTGATAAACCAAATTTTAAAGTCAAAGCACCCATGTTTATATGATTAAAAAAGCAAACTATGAAAGACATTATAGTAAAATCAAAACCATTCTATTGAATATTAAATGCCAGAGCACCGAATATCTACCTAAACAAAATTCACCACAATAACCTATTGATAAGACCAAGCTGAGTTTTGATCAGGTGAGAGCAGACACTTCCTCCACAGAGCTTTGGTCCTATCTCAGTGTGGGGAAGGAAAGATTGAAATTCAGAATTGAAATTGAGAAATGAAAGTTTGGTTTAAAGGACTGCTTTCAGTGTGAGTGAGTGAGAGAGTAGGGAAAGGTGGATAAAAGCTTGACTATGACTGAACAAAATCATACTGTAACAGGGTAATGTTGATACAAAAAGCAAAGTAAAGAAATTTGAGTCAAGAGATTCATAGAATCTTAAGGCAAAAACTGTCTGTTGATATTTTTCTTGAAGAATCATTGATTCTTTTGAAAATTCCTTCCTGAAATAGTAAAATCATGTTAATAAAATTAATGGAAAAGTAAAGTTATGTGAATATAGATCAATGATCTGCAGATTGTGCCTGGGTGCCGAATCCAGTCCTGTGGGTAAAGCTGAGAAAGTTCTTTAGACTTTTAAAGTATTATAAGAAAGGAAAAAGAATATGCAGCAGAGATCTTATGTTGCCTGAAAATCCTATAATATATAATATCTGGCACTTCAGAGAAAAAGTTGGCCAACACTTAATGTAGACTCAAAGCTGGGTCAATGGGAAGGTAGTTTCAGTTTCAGCCTCTAAGCATTATGTAGGTATAAGCAGTTTTGGTTCTTAATATTCAAGCCTATTGCAAAGAAGGAGAAAATCATTCCTACAGATAATGTGTGTTTGTGTGCTCAGTCATGTCTGACTCTTCACTGCCCCATGGACTGTTGCCCACCAGGCTCCCCTGTCCATGGGATTTCCCAGGCAAGAGTACTGGAATGGGTTGCCATTTCCTCCTCCAGGGCATCTTCCAGACCCAAGGATTGAACTCATGTCTCTTGCATCTCCTTCATTAGCATATGGATTCTTTACCACTGGTGCCACCTGGGAAGCCCCTACCAATGATGGATAGTGGGAAATCTGGGTTTGGCCTGGAGAATTTGGCAGGGAGATTGGAAGAAGAAGAATGTGAATGGTATATGAACCGTGAACTTCAGATGTTCAAGCTGGATTTAGAAGAGACAGAGGAAAGAGAGCTCAAACTGCCAACATCCATTGGATCATTGAAAAAGCAAGAGAGTTCCAGGAAAACATCTACTTCTGCTTTATTGACTATGCCAAAGCCTTTGACTGTGTGGATCACAATGAACTATGGAAAATTCTGAAAGAGATGGGAATACCAGATCACCTGATCTGTCTCCTGAGAAATCTGTATGCAGGTCAAGAAGCAACAGTTAGAACTGGGCATAGAACAACAGACTGGTTCCAAATCAGGAAATGAGTACGTCAAGGCTGTATATTGTCACCTTGTTTATTTAACTTATATGCAGAGTACATCATGTGAAATGCTGGACTGGATGAAGCACAAGCCGGAATCAAGATTGCCAGGAGAAATATCAATAACCTCACCTCAAATACGCAGATGAAACCACCCTTATGACAGAAAGCGAAGAACTAAAGAGCCTCTTGATGAAAGTAGGAAAGAGGAGAGTGAAAAAGTTGGCTTAAAACTCAACCTTGAGAAAACTAAGATCATGGCATCTGGTCCCATCACTTCATGGCAAATAGATGGGGAAACAATGGAAACAGTAAGAGACTTTAGTTTTTTGGGCTCCAAAATCACTGCAGATGGTGGCTGCAGTCATGAAATTAAAAGACGCTTGCTCCTTGGAAGAAAAGCCATGACCAACTTAGACAGCATATTAAAAAGCAGGAACATTACTTTGCAAGCAAAAGTCTGTCTAGTCAAAGCTATGGTTTTTCCAGTAGTCATGTATGGATATGAGAGTTGGATTGTAAAGAAAGCTGAGTGGCGAAGAATCAGTGGTTTTGAACTGTGGTGTTGGAGAAGACTCTTGAGAGTCCCTTGGACTGCAAGGAGATCCAGTCAGTCTATCCTAAAGGAAATCAGTCCTGCATATTCATTGGAAAGACTGATGCTGAAGCTCCAATACTTTGGCCACCTGATGCGAAGAACTGACTCATTTGAAGATACCCTGATGCTGGGAAAGATCAAAGTTAGGAAGAGAGGGGACAACAGAGGATGAGATAGTTGGATGGCATCACTGACTCGACGGACAGGAGTTTGAGTAAGCTTCAGGAGCTGGTAATGGACAGGGAAGCCTGGCGTGCTGCAGTCTGAGAATCGGACATGACTGAGCAACTGAACTGAACTGAACTGAACTGAACTAGAAGATGAAGTAGGGGAGGGTTATTCTAAAAGCAAAAGGAACAAGTTGTGCAAAGGCATACCTGGAGGATGAAACAGACCAGGACCCTGTGAGGCCTTCTCAGGTAGAAAAGCTTTCTGTGTTGCCCATTTCTTGTTGTAGGAAATAGGCTTCATTCAGTCTCCTAAAGCCTTCCCTGAGTTCCAAGGTCAAATTCAAACAACTGCTAATCTACAAGGGGAATGAAGAAACAAAAGAAGAACAATCAAGAAACAATTCTAAGGCTATTAAAGCTCAGTCCTGGTTCCTCCTCAAGGGATATACATAAGAGTGTCATTGAGTGCTTCTACAGGAAATGAGGCCCCACCTGGGTAGAAGATAGTAACTTCAGGATGAGCATATTCCTGGAACTCTGGCATGTTACCTCATCACCAAACAACCAGAAGAAAGTCATACACCCTGAAACCCTCAACCCAAATTTTGCCTATCAGAAGAAAGTCATACAACCTGGAACGCTCAACCCAAATTTTTCCTATAAAAACTTACCCCATATAATTATTAGGGGGTTCGGAGGTTTTTAACTATGGTAATAAGCAGACCTCTCAGCTTCACCTCTGCTCTGTATGAAAACAATTTTGTAAGACAATAGTGACAAGAACTGACCTATTAAGGATCTAGGTCTTCAGGGTAAACCACTCACACACTTCTCACAGTTAGCGATGTTGATCACTTTTTTTCTTTTTATTGCTTAAACACTGAATTCCTAACAAGACTTCCTTCAGGAAATCTTTCTATTGCATTTTCTTTGCATGAATAAGTATAAAACTAACCAGAACTGAATATCCTAATGGCCCACTTGGAATCTATTAAAGGAGTTAAAACCATCTGATACAATGCAAATTGCTAATTAATGAAGTGATGCAAATAAATACTTAGTAACTTAAGCAGCGATTATTTTTGGATTGAATAGTTGATAAAACATGAGTTTTTCATATTATCCTGAAAAAAAAAGCATATTTTTCCCCCACTATCTTTCTGTTCTTTGAAGCCATCAAAGTGAGAATAGCTGACTACCAATATCATTTGAAAACACCTTGATGCAGGAAAAGAGCAAAGGCAGGAGGAGAAGGGGATGACAGAGGATGAGATGGTTGGGTGGCATCACCAACTCAATGGACGAGTTTGAGCAAACTCCGGGAGTTGGTGATGGACAGGGAGGCCTGGCATGCTGCAGTCCATGGGGTTGCGAAGAGTCGGACACAACTGAACGACTGAACTGGATGAACTGAAATATACCATTATATGTCATAGTGAATGTAATATTGTATACAGAAACAACATATATCTTCTGGGTCCAAGTGAAATGTATGTGATCTAGAACATTTTCATCCACAGTTCAGTTTCAAATTTCATCAGCCTCATGTTGATCTTTGGTCTTTGGATTGATCTGTCAGAATATCCAAAAGCTATGTATGAATATTTAAATAGCTAAAGCTAATATCATATAAAGCCAGAAGTTAGTGTTTAACATCCAATCATAAAGGTAGATCTCCAGATTCTTAAACTAAAGCTAAAATAGAGGAAAGGTGACTTTTCCCAACAGTGTTAAGAGAAAATTAAAGAAATAAAGAGAGGAGAGCGGAGAGGAGAGAGAAAGAGGGAAGAGAAGGAGGAGGATGAGAAGAGGAAAAGAGAGAAATCCTTTAGAGAATATGTAGGAATAAAGAGATTTAAAAAACACCCTGGAATTAGAATATTCAGCATTATCAGAATGAAAATTCAAAACTCAATTTTTTTTATTTAAATAATTCTCTTGAACCTTTGGGGAAACATAAAGCACACAGAGAACACCATCTGGTTTATTTCTGCAAAGAATATGGGTACAGGTCTTAAATGAAAATATTAGAGAAGGAATAAACATTTGCATGATGACTAAGTCCATCTGTTGTAGACCACTAGAAGTTTGATCTGTTTTGTATTATCTGCAATGTATAACTGCACCAGAATTTTATCCTACTGATTAAATAAAGGGAAACTAACAAAATAAATGTCTTTATATAATTGAAGCCTATTGATTATAGATATCAGAGAAACTAGATCATTTGCCTAACTTAGCATATTATGTGTTCAAGATTATTTCTGCTTCTGTGATAATGGCAACAATAAAAAAAAAAAGAAGAAGAATAGTGGTGAAAAGAAAAAACCCTAATACATGTGAAGCAGTGTTTTATAAACTCTAACTCAATTTTATGTTCCCCCAAGTTTTGAATTATAATCTAGGTACAGTGATTTGAGGAATAGATGATACTGTTTTAGCCATGCATTCTGGGAAACAAACTCACTCAGAAGGACAATGCAGAGAGTGGAGTGCAGTTTATTACACCGGCAAGCCCAAGGCAGAGTCCCCTCTTAGACAAGGACTCTGACCAGTTTTTGTGAAAACCTTATATACCCTAAGTGTACGTATTCAAACTCACCTCCCCAAACTCTCTGAAACTAATCTGAACAAAGGAAAAGAAAGATACAGTCAAAGTTAACCCGTGATTTGTATGCCTTAAAACCATGATTTGTATGCCTTTCACCCATGATTCATATGTCTTAAGCCTAGGTAGTTAACAGTGGACAATTATCAGTAGGCCATACCCCAATAAGCATATGAGTTTTATGATTTATTTGGTTACACAGATAATTAGGGTATTCTTTTAGCTGATGGAGAGTCTAGGTATGAGCCCTGGGGCTTTTCCATCCAGGAGGGTCTAGTTTTCCAGTTGGTATGTCATTTCCATAGATTCTGGACATATAGCCCAAAGTCCATAGTCTGGCCCAAGATGGAGTCCTTCTTTCAAGATGGAGCCTGTTCTGTCTGTTTCCTCCTTCAATACAATAGATAATTCAAATATTATAGGGAGAGAGCAAATGAGTCTCAGAAAGGTCAAGTGTAGTTTTCACACTGCTGTATTAGATCTCCTGGATTTCCATTTCTGTGTTTTCCACCAAATCCTAGCCATGGTAAATGATATTCCTCCTGTCATTTATTTCCATCATATCACACTTGAATAACGTGTTCAATAATTTCAAGGGCTTTAGATTATCAGAATCTTTACTTCAGGCAAGGACAGACCTCACACTACTAGACCATCACTCACTATGCTTTAATGACTTATCCCTTATACTCCTCAGTGACTCTGCAAATATTAAGTTTTCCTCATGTTTTCACACAAACCAGCTCCTTCTCCCCCTGTTTAGCTACTTTCACCACTCAAAATATCAAATAGCGGCACTTCTGGCATTGCATTGCTGCTGTGTCTTGCTGACCTGTCTCCAATAGTAAATTGTTTAGGATATAGTCATTTCCTATTTAACACTGTATCTCCAATGGCTAGTATACAGAAAGATCTAACCTCATAGATGGATATTGATTCACTCCTCTGTTCCTTTGTTCATATTTGTCTTCCCATCTTTCTTTCAATTGTTGCCAAGTTACTTCTGAACTCATAATATACCTCCCATCTATGCTCTCTTGAAAGACTTGGTTGAAAAGTACTTCTAATTTGGGAAGCTATCTACCCAGACACTGTGCTCAAAATATGCCTGTGAATAACTGCATTATAGCTTGAAGAACAATGTCAGAGTCAGATAGCTTATACCAATTAACCAAAATCATGAATCATTTGCTTAGTTTAAATTTAGGTTATGATTTTTAAGGATTTTTTTTTTTTTGTCTTCCTAGAGATTTGAATTGCCTTTCATTTTGCTCATCTACAGAAGAATATGCCTTTAGCCTGACTCTAAGGTCATCCAAGTTCTTAATCATAATATTTGTTAAAATAAAGGCTCTGACTTTCTATTTCGGTTAGGACTAGTTTCTCTTAATTATGTAGCATGGGTCTCATTCTGGCATTCTAAATTAAGTGCATTTTTAAAATCCTGTGCATTTTTCTCTCTTGATTTTTATTTTATTTTTACTTCAGAGTATACCTGACGAATCTGAAAACAATTTTTTTTTCCTTACACATTACTGATAGTTTGGCAAAACACACAATTTTCTCTTTGTCTTAGTTTTCTAATGCAAATCTGATGTGTGTTCTTTGTCTATAAACTGATATTTTTCCACAACCACTTTCAAGATCATCTCTTCATCTTTGATGTTCTGAAATTTCATAAGAATGTGCCTTGGCAATAGGACTTTTTCTATCCACTGTTCCAGGCAGTTCTTGGGTCTTCTTAATCTGTTATTTGGTTTTAAGTGCTATGAAATAATCTTAATTAGTTTTTTGACTATTGTCTCACCTCCATTTTTTCTGTCCATTTTCTCTAAAATATTTACCAGATGCATAAAGGAATTCAAGCCTCCATATCTCTAATGTCTCTCATAATTTCTTGCTTTTTTTGACTTTTTGCGCTATCTTTTGATTCATATCTTTGATTTTATTTTGTAACATTTTTCATAGTACTTTTGTATTCTCTGATAACTTTTTTAATGGAAACTTGATATTGTTTTGTTGAACGCATAATCCTCTGAAATTTAGGGATTTAGCTATAGATTTTAAAAGGCATTTTTCTGATCCTTGAATTTTGTTTCCTTTGGCATCATTTTTCCTATGTGTCCACCATGAAGCTCTCTGTTTTCGGCTTCCTGAAAATTTCTGGTCATATTTTGTTCTCACAGGATATCTACCTATCCATTGAGGAATGTGTATTAAACATGAGCTTCCCTGGTGGATCAGATAGTAAAGATTCTGCCTGCAATGCAGGAGACCCGTGTTTGATCCCTGGGTTTGGAAGATTCCCTGGAGAAGGGAATGGCAACCCACTCCAGTATTCTTGCCTGAAGAATCCCTTGGAGAGGAGCCTGGAAGGTCCATGGAATCACAAGGAGTCGAACATGACTGAGCGACTAACACTTTTACTTTCTTTAATTGACCCTGGTTTCCTATGCTGTTATGTAGTTCTCTGTTCCCCTATATAGAAGAATTGACCAGGAGTTCAATTTCACAGATAGGGACGTCAATGGACACATGCAGTGTGCTCTTTATGAGTGGGAAACTTGCAGGCATACAGTAACCACCTGTCATAGGACAAAGTAAGATGTCTGATTCAAGTCCTTGCCTCTCAATCTACATTGAGCAATGTAGATTGCTCAGTTTCTTTAGAAAGCAGATCTCCAGTCTTCACCTAGGGGCTTATCTCATGAAATGTGCACTGTGAGAGAATGTAATCATTTGCCTTTGATGTTATGAATAATACCATAAATGGACAACTCTGGTTTGTAGCCCACCTCTGTTCTCTAAGCTTGCAGACTCCCTTGGGCTTTGCTGGGATATATGTTTTCTCTTTCTGCTGCAGTCTCCTCCTATCTGTACTTCTATAATGCTACTAGACTCCTCCACTATTGTTTATAGTCCAACTTTTCACACAGGTTTCAAAGTTTCTAATCCATTAATGAAACCCTCATATTATAAGAGCAGTTACAAATTCATTTCTTTTTATACAGCTTCACTGCTGTTAGTATGCAAAGGCTCACTGTCCAATGTGCATAGAAGCCAACACTATGGCACTGTCTTTTTAGAAAAGAAAGAGTTTCATTATGAGGGCAACTGGTTCGGACACAGGAGGCAAGGCTCTCAAACGTGTCTCCTTGATACAGATTCAGGGAAAAATTTAAGGGGTTGGGGAGGAATTTCAAACTTGGAAACTGATTGGCTGGTTTTAATTTAGTCCATATAACTACTCATGCTTCAAGAAGCCAGATTTTCCTTGTTGAAGGACTTCTCATTTTGTAAAAGGCTCTGGTGGCAACATTTCTAATTCCTTAAGTTCCATAGACTGAAGATTCTTGGTTCCAGGATCATCCTAGATACATGGGTTCTCATCTTACACAAATGCAGTGCTGGCTCTATAAAATAACACACGTTTTGATTAATCAACAACCTATTTAAAAAGGCAAAACCAATCTAAGCTGGTCAATGTTCATAATATGCTTTTTCACTGTTATTTCATGAAACTTGAGGTGAGAAGTGGGATATATGTGCATACTTGGCTACCCTGAACTGTAGCACATCCAACACTGCCTTAATGATATCCACTTGATAAATTTGCAATAGGTAAGGGTTGGTACTACCATGATGTATGAATAATAAATGTTCTAGTTTCCTACCAAAAATCCACGAACCATTTTGTCAACAATATACATAAGTTGTGGCACTTGTAATTCCTATCTAAGTAAATGTTCATGTGTATATCTCACTTGAGTTGAATTCATAGATGCAATTATCATATCTTAGTGTTTGATTTGATAGCAACTTCTCCCCAAATGTTTGTTAAAGTAGCTAGCTTTTGCACATACTACTCAGGCTGAAGAAGCTATTTGGTGATCAAAATGTATTCTATAGTGTCACATAGAATATGATGCCCTTCCGTAATGAACACGCTCTATAATGAGTACAATAATATCTGTCTACCAAAGTTTTTGTTTACTTTAAACGTGGTTTCTTTTATTATTATCTTAATTTATTCAATATTTGTTCTAATTTGCCATGCCAGAGAGAATAAATTTGAAGAATAACACTTATTAATGAGTGAACGTTAATTATAAACAAAAATAATTATAGTTTCTTGAGCAGCAGCAACTCTACTCTCATTCCAAAGGGGTTCAAAGCAGTTTAGAAACCTTACAGACCTCATGTCTGATCTGTGGATTTAGAGATCTCTGCATTCAGTGTCCTGTTTTTACACTGATCTTGAATAATTATTGAACAACTTTCTAAGCCTGAGTGCAGAGAATTATCCTGTGTTTTTAATAATAATAAGAAGAAACATCCATAAGATATCTCCTTTGTACTAGTACAGTCTATAAATTCAAATACCTACAGAGTGCCAGAGGGTAAAATAAGTGAGTGTTTAGGGTTACTATTAAAAATAAACTAATTTTAAAAGCAACTATTTTCTTTTCTTTTAGAACTACTTTAGGGAAAAGCAATAGTCTGAAAAGTCAGTCTACTTTTGCTCAGACTCAGAATAGGGAGCAGTGGATCAGCGGTGAACCAGGGAATAGAAGCCTGGTATGTTAGGTTGTTTTCAAATGCATTGTGAAATACTGCAGATATAATAGAAGGAATAAAAATACTAAAGCAAAACTTATGCACTCCTTATTTAATTTTAGAAGTAAAATGTCTCAAATTCTTTTAGAGACTCTTGAGTTCCCAAACTTCCCCTGTTATACTCCTTTCTTTCCTTACCTTCCTACCGCCAGTCATGTTCATTATATTCATTTTGGCTCTTACTAGTTCCTTGCATTTCTGTAAGTACTTATTAAGTAATTATGTACCTTTATATAAGAAATAGAATTGTTTTTCATATTTTAAAATTTATATACGTGGTGTCATACTACATGTATCCATTCACTAATCATTTGGTCTAATGACATCAATTGTTTAAAATTTATGGTCTAATAGATTGTTAGTTTTCTCAAATGTTCCATGTGTACATTTAAAAATGTATATCCTTTAACCAGAGTTTTCTATGTATCTATTAAACTAGGCATATTCATAGGATGTTCAAATACTCCTTTTATTTTCTCATTTTCATCTAGTTGATTTAACATTTACAAAAACAGGTACACTAAAATGTTTCCCTCAGATAGATTTGTACATTTCTTCTTGTCATTTTTGTCAAATTGATTTAAATATGGTAAAGCAACTTATGTACATAAAAATTAATATAATATTTGGTGAACTAAAAGAATAATTTTATGTTGTTACTGTAAAATCTAAATTAATATGGGTCCAGCACCTTTATTTTGGTTAATATATGCTTAGAATAACTTTTCCATAATTTAACTTCAAATATTTTTATGTTCTTATATTTTAGAGATGTGTCTTACTAGTGGCTTAAATCTGTATTTGTATATTCATTCTGATATAATCCATTTATCTTGCATTCTTATTATTTTGATTCATTGTAACATTATATTTTGTCCATCTTTTTATTCTATTGGCCAATTCTATTTTGCTTTTCTTTCCTGTCTTCTTTTGAAGTAATCAGTTGTTTTTCATTTTATTTACATGTATCTATATATATGGGCTTCCCCAGTGGCTCAGTGGGTAAAGAACCTGCCTGCAATGCAGGAGACGCCAGAGATATGGGTTCGATTCCTGGGTCGGGAAGATCCCCTGGAGGAGGGTATGGTTACCCACTCCAGTATTCTTGCCTGGAGAATCCCATGGACAGAGGAGCCTGGTGGGCTACAGTCCATAGGTCGCAGAGTCAGAAATGGCTGAAGCAACTGAGCACAGGACAGCACACACACACATATATTTTTTCTGTGTCTTTAGAATTTATACATTCTTTTTTCCTTTCTTATGTCCCCTCCTCCTTCCCTCCCTCTCTTTCTCTTTCCTTCCTTCTTGTAGCCCTTCTTTCTTTCTTTCTTTCTTTGGTTCCTTCTAAGCATTGTATAAAAGGAAATCTGCTATATAATTTCAAATTATCACCATATGGAAATATATTGCCAGAGTGTCTTGCTTTGTATATATTTTCTTAACTTTCTTATTTTAAAATAATTATATACTCCATGGAAATTATTTAAAAAAAATTGTACAGAGAGGTCTAGTGCCCCATTTACTCAGCCTCCCGCAATAGAGCATCTTGCATGACTATAGTTCCCTATCAAACCCAGGAAATCAACACTGGTGTAATGCACAGAGAATTATTTGAATTTCACCAGGCTTACAGTGCTCATATCAGGGTATGTATATTTTTATATATTTTTATCCTAAGTGTAGCTTTGTATAACCAGCACCACATTCAAAATGAAAACCTGTTCCATTTCCATGGGGCTCTCTTGTGCTACTCCTTTATTTGCCACATATTTTTAACTGTCATTTACAAGTGTATTTGGATTTTATATAAAATGTCTTATTTCCCCAATGTTCAAAAATAATTCACAATTTTTAAGATACTGTCTCCTCCAACACTGTGCAGGCCTAGAAAAAGCATGTCTATTGCCTTAAATCAGCTGAGAGCTGTCTGTTGGCCATCTGGTATACATTACAGTTCAGCTAAATAAAACTGTGTATCTGATGATATATTATATGCTTTCATCTATTATTTTGTATATTTTGTATTTATTTGTAGACATAGACATTTGCATTCTGTAGTCACTCCTTACTATTTAGACATTTGACAGAAAAGGTTGAGGTTGTCTATTCCTAAGATTTTTCATTATTTACTATGTAGAATATTTAGAATTAAGCACAGTAAGTCAAGGGTCATTCTTTTCCTTCTGGCAATCAACACGTGCCATCCATAGAGATCTTTTCTCAGGCTCCAGACTCTTGTCAATATATACAAATTTTAATTGTGATTTCCCCACTAAGGATGTCTGATAGTTATCATGTCCACTATAATCAGCACACCCTCAGGGCTAAAAGTCTATCCTGGGCCTGGGTAGCAAGTTCAAAAGCCTAGCGTATTTATTAACATATAACCCTACTTTACAATAAACTGTGGAAAATTCTGAAAGAGACGGGAATACCAGACCATCTGACCTGTCTCTTGAGAAACCTGTATGCAGGTCAGGAAGCAACAGTTAGAACTGGACATGGAACAACAGACTGGTTCAAATAGGAAAAGGAGTCCGTCAAGGCTGTATATTGTCACCCTGCTTATTTAACTTCTATGCAGAGTACATCATGAGAAACGCCGGGCTGGAGGAAACACAAGCTGGAATCAAGATTGCCGGGAGAAATATCAATAACCTCAGATATGCAGATGACACCACCCTTATGGCAGAAAGTGAAGAAGAACTAAAGAGCCTCTTGATGAAAGTGAAAGAGGAGAGCGAAAAAAGTTGGCTTGAAGCTCAGTGTTCAGAAAACTAAGATCATGGCATCTGGTCCCATCACTTCATGGGAAATAGATGGGGAAACAGTGGAAACAGTGTCAGACTTTATTTTTTGGGGCTCCAAAATCACTGCTGATGGTGATTGCAGCCATGAAATTAAAAGACACTTACTCCTTGGAAGGAGGGCTATGGCCAACCTAGATAGCATATTTAAAAGCAGAGACATTACTTTGCCAACAAAAGTCCGTCTAGTTAAGGCTATGGTTTTTCCAGTGGTCATGTACGGATGTGAGAGTTGGACAGTGAAGAAAGCTGAGCGCCGCAGAATTGATGCTTTTGAACTGTGGTGTTGGAGAAGGCTCTTGAGAGTCCCTTGGACTGCAAGGAGATCCAATCAATCCATCCTAAAGGAGATCAATCCTGGGTGTTCATTGGTAGGACTGATGTTGAAGCTGAAGCTCCAATACTTTGGCCACCTCATGCGAAGGGTTGACTCATTGGAAAAGACCCTAATGCTGGGTAGGATTGGGGGCGGGAGGAGAAGGGGACGACAGAGGATGAGATTGCTGGATGGCATCACTGACTCGATGGACATGGGTTTGGGTAGACACCGGGAGTTGGTGATGGACAGAGAGGCCTGGCGTGCTGCAATTCATGGGGTCACAAAGAGTCAGACACGACTGAGAGACTGAACTGAACTGAACCCTACTTTAAATGTGCTTCCTGGGAAAGCAATGTTGGGCTTACTTATCTGGCCCTCAGCCTCTGTAGAACCATCATATCCTTTCTGAAGAGATCTTACTTCATATTTCTAAGCTATTAAAAACAAAAATGACAGAAAATGTGTTCTGGACCCTCTCCAAAAGTGTGGAACCTGGCCACCCACATAAAAAAAATTGTTCATTTCATCCTCACAGCAACCCTCTGGGGTAGATAATATTATTATCCCTGTTTCACCAATGAGAAAATTGAGGCTTTGGGAGGTTAGTGTGCTGGGTAAAGGTCATACAGAATGAAAAAGCCAAATTTTAAGTGAGTTGTCAGTGTAAATAGTTTCACACCCTGGAGAATGGTTTTTAGACCTCCTATAGTCAAAATGAAATATATGATAAAATAGCAAGATTCAGACCACACTGAGTCTGGGAAATAAAAGCCACACATTGTTGTCTGATCAAATTTATACAAAGATTTTTTTTTTGCAATTACAAAATGGCACAAATCTACAGACCAAATGGTCTGTGAAGTGTGACTATTTGGAAAGATGAGCTACCTGCAAAATGCACCTTCTTCATTGAAATTAACATGTAGAGACTGGTCTAAATGCAAGGACACAGAAAGGTTTAAGATAGCTACAACCCCGTATCATTGGAATGGACAAAAGTTGATTGAGATAAAGACCATATTCTTTTGAAAGGATACCTCAGGGCAATGTATTTGTTTTATTTTTAACAGTGAATTAAAGAAAGCAAATTTCATATTGTATCTAACTAAGGTGTGAAGAAGGAACAGTTCATGAGCAACCTGATAGAAGGCTATTAGATTGAGATAAGGGCAGGCTTATTATGAGTTGTCTGTTTAGAGTCTATTTTTAAAGATGTGGGTTTTGGAAGGCGGTTTGCTCGCTAGAAGCATTTATTGCTCTTCCAGGTCACATAGGAAGGATGGAGTGTCTGACAATGACGGACAGTGCAGCAGTAGCCTTGCCACTTAGAAATTAATCTGAAGTCCACTTCTAGCAAACTGCCATCTTCTGTTACTACACAGAAACTTGATTGTACTAATAATGGGTGCCCACCTCCATAAGACACAAGTGCAAGGCAGAAGCCTAGGAATTCCAAAGAGAAAGAGAAAATATTGCAGAAAATACTCAAAGAAGAATTTTAGAGGTAAATGCCTAAATTCTAAATTTTAGGATATTTAATGAATAGTCTGTGGCCATAGTTCAAATTGCAATAGTCAGTTTTATAACATATATGATAAGCAATATAATAACACATAATTCGTGTTCGAAAAAGTTGCCTGAGTGCTTGATCTAATACTAAAATGAAGGTTAATACTAATAATAACAAGTCAAATATTTATTGAAATTGGTCTAAAAATAATAATATTAAAAATGATAATAAAAAAGAAGCTTATAGTCATTAAACTCTTAATATATGCTAGTTATTTTCCCCAATAATTTATAGTTACAAGATCATTTAATCTTTGTAATGACCCTGTAAATAATAGTATCATCTCAGTATTACAAATAAGGAAACAATGTCTTTTAAAGGTTGAATAAATTGCCAAAGGTGATCCTACTTCAGAGCCTATAACTCTAATCAATATACAATATGCTCCCTATCTCTTTCTATCTGTATCAAAGGATAGTAAATAGGTGTGCATGTGTGTTTTTAAGGAATATATTCAATATATATAGCTTGTATGTAATATACACATCTATCTGCATGTATATTTTGCTATAATAAGTGTATACAAGGAATATATTTTATATATTTAATTTACAAATACATATTTATGTGTAAAATATGGATCATTGAAAAAGCAAAAGAGTTCCATAAAAACATCTATTTCTGCTTTATTGACTATGCCAAAGCCTTTGACTGTATGGATCACAATAAACTGTGGGAAATTCTGAAGGAGATGGGAATACCAGACCACCTGACCTGCCTTCTGGGAAATCTGTATGCAGATCAGAAAGCAACAGTTAAAACTGGGCATGGAACAACAGACTGGTTCCAAATAGGAAAAGGAGTACATCAAAGCTGTATATTGTCACCCTGCTTATTTAACTTATATGCAGAGTACATCATGAGAAATGCAGGGCTGGATGAAGCACAAGCTGGAATCAAGATCGCCAGGAGAAATATCAATAACCTCATATATGCAGATGACACCACCCTTATGGTAGAAAGTGAAGAAGAACTAAAGAGCCTCTTGATGAAAGTGAAAGAAGAGAGTGAAAAAGTTGACTTAAAGCTCAACATTCAGAAAACTAAGATCATGGCATCTGGTCCCATCAATTCATGGCAAATAGATGGGGAAACAGTGACAGATTTTATTTTGGGGGGCTCCAAAATCACTGCAGATGGTGACTGCAACCATGAAATTAAAAGATGTTTACTCCTTGGAAGAAAAGCTATGATGAACTTATACAGCATATTAAAAAGCAGAGACATTACTTTGCCAACAAAGGTTCATCTAGTCAAAGCTATGGCTTTTCCAGTAGTCATGTATGGATGTGAGAGTTAGACTATAAAGAAAGCTGATCACCAAAGAATTGATGCTTTTGAATTGTGGTGTTGGAGAAGACTCTTGAGAGTCCCTTGGACTGCAAGGAGATCCAATCAGCCCATCCTAAAGGAAATCAGTCCTGAATATTCATTGGAACAACTGATGTTGAAGCTGAAACTCCAATACTTTGGCCACCTGATGTAAAGAACTGATTCATTTGAAAAGACTCTGATGCTGGGAAAGATTGAAGGCAGAAGGAGAACAGAGGACAGAGGATGAGATGGCTGGATGGCATCACTGACTCAATGGACATGAGTTTGAGTAAATCTGGGAGTTGGTGATGGACAGAGAGGCCTGGCATGCTGCAGTCCATGGGATCGCAAAGAGTTGGACACAACTGAGAGACTGAACTGAACTTAACTGATTTCTTGTCCCAAGTTTTGACACATCTTCTCACTCCCTTCACATTTTCATGGAGAAATTGATGCAGACCAGGGAAAGATGGGGTGTTTTTTTTTCCCTCCTCTCTTCTTTCCCTCCCCTCAAAACCCTACTCCTAGGTCTAAGAATTACGCTACTAATTAAAGTGAATATGTTTTCTTTCTTGTTTTCCTATCTTCATTCCCGCTTCTTATTTTTAGAACTACAGAAATTCAAGATTGTTGTCTGGGACATCATGGCCAGAGGCAGACAATCTCAAGGGCCAGACTCACATTGTTGAAAACATATATCAATATAAAAGATGTCACAAGACAAATTCGGCGCAGTCCCGGTCACTTAGCTCATTCCTCTAGGAGCAGAACCTAGAGGAATGACAAAGAGGATGGCAATTAAAGTGAGAATGGGATGTTACTAAAACTCCACTGTCAGTTCCCTGCAAAAATAGGTCTCTAAATCACTTGATGAGATAACGTAGAGAGTTTTGTGGGTCTAGCCATTCTTAGAGGCAAAGCAGAAGTTGGTAGTTGACTGACTGGGTCAAGAAGTTTGAGACTGGTGGGTCTGACTCAAGCAGGATAAATGAGTGGCATTTAGTTACTTTCTATCTCTTTGCCGTTTATACTCAGGTACATCATTTGTATGGCTTTCTGCAAAACAACACCTAAACTGTGATGAGAATTGATGCTTTCAATTTTTCATGCATTAATTTTCTATTTGGTGAAACCTTTCCTTGTCTTTCCCTAAACCTTCTGGATAATTGGTTCAATTCTCTGCTTTGCTTTGACTGTGGGAACCTTGCCCATTTAAGGCATTTTTCTTTCAACTTGCACTCAGTTGGCTTAAAAAGGTGCTGCTTCTAAAGAATGGAGGTCAAGACAGATAGTCAGACCTGACAATTTACATTGCCCAAGTTCCTGACTCAGTTACTTGAGGTTTTTAAGAGAGAAAGAAAAAAAATGGCAGAAACCGTATTCTTCTTAGCTACTTTAAAGTGTAAATAATTAAATACACATCAAAGTCAGCTGTAACTGGCTTCCTTTTTCTGCCTACACCTTCCTTTTCAAAGAATTGCCTCCTTCATAGCTGTATCTATAGAAGTGTTCTGCTGAATCTGCCATTTTGGCTGGAGCATCTCTGGATACTAATGAGAGATCAACTTAGTAATGTGACAGTGGTCCAATCTTGATGGACATAATGGCAAAGTATTTAGAGGTATAACTTTCATCTCTTTTTTTAATTTTTAACATATCACAATCATTGATAGCTTTACTATTGTTGCTGTTGTTTTTCTATGAATCTAGAATATTTTCAGCACACGATGCTATGGCCTAAATGCTTATGTCTTCCTAAAATTCATAAGTTGAAATATTAACATCTATGATTATGCTATTAGGAGATGAGGCTTTTGGGAAGCGCTTAGGTCATGAAGGCAGAGACATCATGAATGGGATTAGTATCCTTATAAAAGAAGCTTCAGAGAGATCTCTTGTCTCTTTTGCCATGGGCTAAAAAGTGAATAAAGAGATAAAATTTATATTGTCTATTTGAGGTGTCTCTATTCATCACTATATAAAGTTGGAGGGTCACAATAATTGGGACTATAACACAAAGGAATTATTATTTCAGTGTTTGTCTAAATTCTTCAGATAGCAATTCAAATTCTTTGACAGTACATATTTTGATTATACATATAATTTATGGGAAGATACTTAAAATGTGTGCATCTTATTTTGCTAACCTATAAGAGCTGGAGTGTTTTAAAGATAGTGAAATACAAAAGAAGTAAATTGGTTAAGGGAAAAGCCTTGAAGCTCTGAAGTGGGGGAAAACAAAGACGCTGTCTCATTCTGAGCATTCAAATCAAGAACTATTACATGAGAAAACATCTTAAAAGGATGCATAGTCAACCCAACATTAGGGGTCAGGAACTAGGGGGCTATATTGGTTAGGTAGCTTTTATGGTCACACAGACAATGAGAGGAACATGGAGGGTCATAACCAGGATCTTCTGACTGAAAGTATGACAATCTTCTAAATACACCACTGCACACATTATCTTTTACCTTCCATTAGCCAATGTACTCTATTTTATGTTATCCTTGATATGCCTAACATAAATTCAAAATAAGATTATTAAGATACGATGACTATTTACCCTTGGCCTGAGAATGTTTATTTGGACAAGAGCATTTTTAAGAAGTCATACATCAATCTCTGAGCAAGGCGTTTATGGACATTTTTAGCACATCTGTTTTTTTAATGCTATTCCAACATTCCCAGCTCATCAGGTTGAAAGCTTGCTGTCTATCAGGAGTCTGCGGTGCTGCTTTCTGAATCTGTCTGCTCTAATTGAGAAGGTGATTTGTGTAACCATGGAGTAAAACACTGGATTTTTTGCAGTCTGAAATAATCCTCATCAGAAAGCAAAATTGTCTGAGTGACTAGGATAGATCTGAGGGGAGGCAGATATGGGTCTGTGGTACTTGGTGACAAGCTATGCTGGCACTAGTGATGCAAAATATCACCTAACATAATGAAAACCTCTAGTAACATGGTTAATATGCTTTCCACAGATTATAACAGGCATGCCAAGCTGCAAGAAAGATTTTTATGATGTTGTTGTCACAAAGGAAATGAGTCCATAGCTCACCACGGCAATCCACAAATGTTGGCTACTATGATTACAAGAACCCAAAAAAATAAAAGCCTTTAGTTGGCAGAACACTTGATCTTGCTTTTGGAAGAGATGCTGAACAAACATAGTGACAGGAAAGCACCAATAGCTGAATGTGGCTTCTCTATGATGAATCGTAACTTCATTGGAACATTGAAGTAATCTAGTTAAACATCTCAGATCATCTAGGTGTATAGTCTCAGAGGAGACTGAGAGCCAGAGTATTAAGGGGAATTAAAGGACCAGTACAGCCCTAAATTCAAAACTAAAACTATGTCTCCTCAAAACCAATACTTTCTCTGCTACACTCTGAGACCCTAAAATTAGCCTGAAAAAAAGAGACTCCCACAGGTGTGAGACTAACCAAAATGCTTACCACCACTCTATACATAGGAATTTGTAAGGCTTCAATATTAGAGGCTATTTTCTCCAAGTTACTGGGTCTATAATTTGAAGAAATGACTCCTAGTTTATTAGTGGTCCCCCTCAAAAAATCTTTATAGCCTTGCTGTTTATTCACCTATGGTAATGGTTATCTGAGTAGTGTAATTTTAGTACTACCTTTTTGTTTGTGAAATAGAGTTCAGCTCATTGTTTTTCTCCCTATAATTGTGATTTTCTCTATAGTCTTGGTTAGAAAATATGATATGATTTATCCTAAGCCTGTCCATGGTACTGAAAATTCTTCTAGCAATACAGTGGAGCATCATGGCAGTATTATAGTAGAATTTTCTTCAAATATTTTTCCAGCTTTATTAAGATATTATTGACATACAAGAAAGGTAGGTTTAAGGTGCACATTGTAGTTATTTGACACACATGTTTATTATGAAATGATTATCTCAATAAGATTAGTTCTCATCTCTATCCCTGCACATAACTACCTTTTTTGTTTCTGAGTGGTGATAACATTTAAGATCTACCTCTTTTACAATTTTCAATTTTATAATGCAGTGTTGTGAATTATATTCACCCTGCTGTTCATTAGGCACTCTGACCTCATCTATCTTATAATGGAAGTTTGGACACTTGGATCAACATCTCCCCAATTCCCCCACCTCCTAGCAACCACCATTGTACTCTGTATTTCTCTGACTTTGGCTCTTTTAGATTCCATGAATAAGTGAAAACATACAACATTTGTTTTTCTCTGTCTGACTTATTTCAATTAGCATAATGCCCTCAAGTTCTAGCCGTGTTACAAATGACAGAATTTCCTTCTTTTTCCTGAAGCTGAATTTTATTCCATTGTTCTTTACCCATTTTCCATCAATGACAGTTAGGCCTTTTCCATGATTTGGCTATTGTGAATAATGCTGTGAGAAACATGGGAGTGCAGATATCCCCTTTCAATCGTGGTTTAATTACTTCAGATATATACCCAGAAGTGGAATCGCTGGATCATATGGTAGTACAATTTTTAATTTCTTGAGACATCTCCATAGTGTTTTTCTTAGTGGAAACAATAGTGTGCCCACAGCAAGTACTAAGTTCACATATTAATCATCTAACTGCTACTGATTGTATAATTCGAATTTGATGGAAGTTAGTTTTAAAATATAGTTTTCTCTACTGTATACATTTTTAAGAGTAAAAAATGTAATTCAAGCTACAGACCTAAAATTTTATTATTTTGGTTGGTTTTGTTTTTTTTTTGGTCTTGAAATACAAAACATCCTAATATAAAGCTTGTTGAGGGAGAGAAAAAGGAAAAGAGTGCTAGCAGAAAAATCTCCAAGGAACACATAAAAGCATCTGTTAGAGAGAATTTACCACAATCCAAAAGTTTTATTTATGGATTAAAGTTTATTTGATGAGTGCTTAAATAATGAGTACTTAAAATTTCCCCCTTTTTGCCACCCTCAGCTCTAACAGTTCCCAAACTGCAGTTGCATAGTGGGAGAGTAGGAAGAGCAAGAAGAGAGAAGAAATCTACAGTCTTTCTCTTACCCTCTGTAGGTCTCTGAGAATATATAAGGCTTGAGATAGAGGAGAGAATAATTAAATGGTATGATCATTTGTTTGTTTGATTTGATAGTAGGCTATTTATTACCTAAGCAAATAATTAATATAATTATTAATGGAAAGTGACTGAAAGCCCTTTGAATCCTCCCAGAATTTACAACCAGTGTTAGGAAAGACTATTAAGAAAGTGGCTTTTAAGGACAAAGATTTTAATGCTTTTACAATACACCTACAGCTGACTACCTGGTCTTGGGCTTCCCTGATAGCTCAGTTGGTAAAGAATCCACCTGCAATGCAGGAGACCCCAGTTCAATTCCTGGGTCGGGAAGATCTGCTGGAGAAGGGGTAGGCTACCCACTCCAGTATTCTTGGGCTTCCCTTGTGGCTCAGCTGGTAAAGAATCCACCTGCAATGTGGGAGACCTGGGTTTGATCCCTGGGTTGGGAAGATCCCTGGAGAAGGGAAAGGCTACCCACTCCAGCATTCTGGCCTAGAGAATTCCATGGACTATATAGTCCATGGGGTCACAAAGAGTCGGACATGACTGAGCAACTTTCACTTCACTAGATATTTATAAATTGGTCTTTGTCTTTATTTGATTAATTGACTTTTCTCCTTGATTCCAATTCAGAGCAGTGACAGTATCTGGTTTGCCCATAGCAGTGTTCCTGGCATTTCTGCTAAATATTTTGAATGATTGTGTGAGAGAGTCCCAATTATTCATCATTGTACCTCATTACTAAATTGCCTTTGGTGAATAAAGCATTCCAGTTGTTGAGGTTAAACTATAACTATACACCATTTCCAAACTATGTGAGTTTCTTTTTCTGTATACTTTTTTAATAATGTGTCAAAGTATATTTAATAGTTCAGTGGCATTGAGCACATTCACATTTCAATTCATTTACCAAAGTGCACTTGGGTTGCCTCCATCTTATGACCATTGTGAATAAGATGCTATGAACATGGGTGTACAAATATTTATTTGAATCTCTGCTTTTATTTTTGTGGGGTAATACTAGAAATGAAACTGCTGGATCAATGGTAATTCATTTAAATTTTTTGAGCAACTGTCCTAATGTTTTCCATAGCAGCTTTACCATTTTAATTTCCACCAACAATGAACAAATGTTCCAGTTTCTCCACATCCTCAACAATACTTGATTTTTTTCCTGTATTTTGATAATAGCCATCCTAATCAGTGTGGTGTACTATCTCATTGTAGTTTCAATTTGCATTTCCATAATGATTAGTGATGTTGAGCATCTTTTTATGTGTGTATTGAGACTATGTATATCTCTTTTGGAGAAATGTCCATTGAAGTCCTTTGCCTGTTTTTAAATTGCTTTTTGTTGATCTAAAAGAGTAATTTGTATATTCCACATATTAACCCTTTATGAGAATATCATTTGCTAATATTTTCTCTTGCTCTGTGGATTGCCTTTTCACTTTGTCAATAATGTCCTCTGATGCACAAAAGTTTTAAATTTTGATGAAGTTCAATTATCTGTTTTTCCTTTTTTGTGCTTGTGTTTTTTGTGTCATATACAAGAAATCATTGCCAAGTCCAATACCTTTTAAGGGTTTTAATTTTAGTCCTACATATAAATCTTTGATTCATATTGAGTTAATTTTTGTATGTGTTATAAGGTAAGTGATCAATTTCATTTGTTTGCATGTAGGTATTTAGTTTTACCAACACCATTTGTTGAAAGCACTGTTCTTTTCCCATTGACTAATTTTGCTAGTTTGTCATTTAGCTGTATTTGTGGAGGCTTATTTCTGGGTTCTCTATTTTATTTTAGCCAAACATGTTTTTTTTGTTGTTTTTTTTTAAGCTACAGTGTATCTTCCCTTAAGAAGCAAAATAGTTACCAATGCTAAGGTGAAGGTGTTTATTTCATTTTTCCATGAAACAGGAGAAATTAAGAGAATATTGCTGAGATCCAGATCCTGAGGAATGAGGGAGAAAAACCATTGGAAATTGAAAAAAGAAAAAAGGGGAAAGGGGATACTGAAAATAGGGGAAAGGAAGGGAATACTGCTAGAGTGGGTGGGTACATCCCTCAACTGTGACTTGATTTGGGTAGGCAAAAGTTTGTTCATATCTTATGTTCTCTGCAATACAAACTCTCCCTCTTCAGTGTATTGTTGAGACATCAGTACTGAGGTTGGTACCAGGGACAGCTCCTGACTGACAACAATGTAGATCGATTAGATCTCTCAGCTCTTCTGCTTATCCTTTTAGATGTAATCTGCCATCCTCTCCTTTCATTCCAAACTTGCATGCATACATTCCTAAGTCTGTAAACTAAAGAACAGACAACCTGGTACCCATTATTTGAAGAGAAAGCAAAAGTTGTAAGATAATATAGTGTTTTTCTGCAAGAGCCATTCAATAATATGTGTGCCATTCAGTAGTATACGAATACAAATAGCTTTGGAATCTATTGACACCTAGGTGACTGCAGTTTTTGTAGGATGATGCTTCCTTTTCAGCCTACTTGTACTAGTGAGGGTGTCACTTATGCCCTTAATGACAACAAGGAGACTGGTACAGAATGATAATAGAAAAGCGGTTGGCAGCTGAGGTCCCTTAGGTTGGACTAGTGTCCCACATGATGACAGTAATAAAGTTCTGGCTGTCAGCAGGGTATCACCACCCCCCAGGAAGGGTAGAGATAGAAACATCTGAGGCAGATGAATGAGGGAGCAGCAGAAAAGCATCTGAGAAAGATCAGAAAGATAATATAGCCAGAATAACCTTTATGATTCCTTTATGTTAACAGAGTTTATTTATTTATTTGGTGTGATCTGAATAACCATTAAAAGCTTTACAGTTTAGGTCAATTTTAAGTAACTTGAAAAATTAGAGATAAGTGGCTCTTGAGATGAAAAAAGAGTCTAGCTGAGTCCTGATTGAAATAGGCAATGACATAATTGAGGATCCAGTCACATCTTGCTAATAAGAAACAAATAGAGCTACAACAGTTGAAATCTGCAGACTTTTTATTTAAATGCATAAATAAATCCCTTCTCTTATTACATTTTCCAGCAAGAGTATAGATAAACTCCCTTGACCTTAAGAGGCAATATAGTGACAACTTTAAACATTGTGTGATAGATTGTTTTAATGATAGTGGGCTAAACACATGCATTTCTCTCTCCTCTCTCTACAGTGCCCCCTTATCATGATACCAAGGAATGTAAATGCTGTAAAATCTTACTAAAAAGGAACGAGATATTTCACTAATTTCTGCATAGTGGGAGCAAATAGAAAGCAGGCCAGAGGAGCCTGCAGCCTAGAACACGCAGAAAGCCTGTAGAAAAATAAGCCCAACACAGATCTGGAACTATTCCATCTCTGAGAGGGCATAGAGGACCAAATGAGCAAGAGAGGGTAACATGCAGCTGAAAGTAAGTGACTCATTGAAGTCTACTTTGGTTTTTGCTCTTCATAGAATGAAAATAATGCAATCAGCAAGCCCAGAGCAAATGAAATTGGTCCAAGAAACTGTGGTCCAAATATGAGGTACATTAAATTTGATATGATATGGAGAAATTGTTGCGAAGTGAGAAAGAATTGTAAACAGAGCTCTTTTCCTTTCATAATAAAATGTCATAAAAATAAGAACTCCATGGAGACTAAAGAATTTAAAGAATTAAAACTATGAAGGCAATAGGAAAAATATATGAGAATGTGTTTAGGACTTTGGGATTAAAAAAAGCCATCCCTCAAATTATACAAAAAGCAAAAGCCAAAATGGATCAGTTAAACTCGATTAGAATTAAGATAACATTGGGAGAAAGAACATGAAAAAGCTAGACAATAAATGGTAATTGAACATATTTGCAGCATTTATGAAGCAAAGGGTTAATATTCAAATTATTTCGGAGATAAAATAAGGGAAATAACAAGATAAAATTAGAGCAAAGTATATAATAGGAACTTTGCAGGAGATGGATTTTGAAGTTGTTCACTTTTCCCTAATGCAAACAATGCTACAGTGAACACACTCTTATACATCTCTATGTTCAGCTGTACAAGTGCTTCTCTGTAAGATACAGTGCTTTATTAGATTATTATTATTATTATACAATACAGATTATTAGAGGAGACTATGCACAAGTTTTATTTGTTTGATTTTCATTGTTATAGCATTTTGGACAGTGCTACCAAATTCTCTTCCAAAATGGCTGTGTTATTTTACAATCTTTCCAACACTGTGTAGGAGTGTCCATTTCATCCTATCCTTACAAGATTTGCCTCTTTTAAATATAATAGTTGCATATAGGATCTTGCTAAGAGATTTTGTTTTTCCTTGATTATCGGTTTCTGAGCTGGGTGGATGACTATTCCTTTTTCTAAGAAATATTTTTCCTCTTGGGATATTTGCTACCCGGATTTATCTTGTCCTTCTTTTACAGTATTCTATGTGTTCTTTGCCGTTTAAACATTCTTTGCTTTAAGAAGAATGGCTATCTATTGCTTATAATCCATCAAGAGACAGTGACATATGCATATTATCTAGAAAAGTGGAGCTAACTGCTAGAATAACTCCAAAATAAAATGTTTAAGACTGCCAATAGGATAGTGAAACTTAGGACAGAAAACTACTCATTTTTATGATAAAACCCATTGCGTTATTTGATTTAAAAAAATATTCATACTTGTATTACTTTGGATTTATGAAATTGTTAATTAGTGGAAAGAACAATAAGTATATGACAAATTCTGGATATAACTTATTTCCTATAAGAAATTAACCCCATCTAGGCCTCAATTTCTTAATATGTACAATAAGAATAATAACACCCACCTCATGGCTATGTTCTGAAGTGAACTTTTTAAAAATGTCTAACCATTATTGGCTTATTTTCTCTTCCTACTCCTGTCAATAACTTGATCCTTCTCTTTCAAATAATTGTTAGATTTCCATTCAACTTTGCTAAATTGACATTGGATCAACACATTTATTCATTGCCTATAAGATAGTATTTTTAAATGCTGTATGTAATTTCCCATCAAGGACATTGCAATGATGTTAGAGATAAATGATGTAATTGCTTTATAGATTCAGTCTGGCACTTTAAACCAACAGTAAGAAATGTGAGAAAAGAAAAATAACCATACTATATTTGTTAATCACTTCAACCTATAAATACTTATATTCAACACTAGAGCAGATGCTCAGATTAATAACACATGATACATGCCATCAAAGCACATGCATTTCAGTAAAGATATAATTGTATTATTGTATCAGTTGGCTTGCTCAGTTGTGTCCAATTCTTTGTGACCCCATGGACTGTAGCTTCCCAGGCTTTTCTGTCCATGGAATTCTCCAGCAGGAATACTGAAGTGGGTATCCATTCCCTTCTCCAGGGGATCTTCCTGACCCAGAGACTGAGCCTAAGTCACCTATGTTGCAGGCAGATTCTTCATTGTCTGAGCCACCAGAGAAGCCAAAAGAAGATACAAGGCAGGCTTTAAAAAAATACTATCAAAAATAAGCAAAAGGAAATGCTATAGAAAAAATGAAAAAAGAGGGAAATTACTTGTCTGTAGAGATCTTGAAATGGTAATAGCCATTTGGGAGGGCTTATATGGATAGGAAGGCTTTTGCTAGACAGAGAAGCAAATGCCCCAGAAAACAGTGGCCAAAAAGACTTGTAGCATATATGGAGGATGGAGAGAATTCCTGGCTTGCCCAAGTAGGAACAGGCAGTTGGTGATAATACTATAAAAGACTGCAGCTGAATTAGAGTGCCTGCATGCTTTGCATGTCAACACCTGTCTTTTTTGCCTGTGAGTGCCCCTGCTCCTTTGTGTAGGTAACATCAGAGTGATTTTCTTTAGAGTGCTTCACTCCCCTTACCTTGCAGTCCAGTTTAGAGTATCAGTGATATTACCTTTTATTCTCCTTCCCACCCCTTACCAAGAGGTTGACATGTAATCTCACCTAGGTCAACTAATCTGTCACTTGGGAATCTGAGTTTTGATCAAGGAGGCATGTGGACTTTGCGAAGAACTACTGGAGCTAAATCAACTTCAGCACCTACATGCAAAGGTTTTGAATCCCACCATCAGAATCTGCCCACTTTCTGGTCCTTCCCAAGGCCTCACTTTTCCTTTACTTTAGTAAGCCCCTTAGTATGCTTCCAATAAATTTCTTGTGTGTGTGGGGGGGTGGGGTGGGGGAGGGGGAGGGTAATAAAGTTTTTGTTTTTCCTTTTGTTTTGCATAACTTAATCAGAATCAGTTTCTATTGATAACGAGCAAAAAGTTCCAGCTGATGAACATGTCTAATGGATCTGTACATAATTTGCAAACAATGAGGAGCAATTAGAATTTATTGAAGAGTAATATCATAAAGATGCAATTTAGGGAAAACTGAAATAGCAACGAATTAGAGTCAGAGGCAAGAGGAAGTGTAGTGTTTTGTGGAATTAAGAGGATTAGGAAGGAGTAGGAGGCTATGAGACTTTATGGAAATAAAAGTGATAGTTTGGAGGAATGAACACTAAGACTGAATTTGAATGCCAGTCCTGCCCAAATTCTGCTTGTTTAGGCAAGTTTTTTACACACACTGAACTCTTATTTCCAAATTTTCATTATGTAGACAGTAATATCTCTTCATTTTCATGTTTTGAGGATTTAAATGATAATATATACAAAGTGCTAAAATCTAATTCTGTCATACAATAGGTACCAAATTAATTTCTGCATCAGTTTATAAATTTAATAAGACTTAGAAAATGATTGTATCTGACATATAAAATAAGAGGCAAACTCTGACCTCAAGCTTTTGAATCTGAGAGATACAGTAGATGATGACAACATTTGGACAATGAAGAGAAGTTGGTCTGGAAGTGGATGAATAAGAAATATTGCTTAAAATAAAAAGCTTAATTTTTAGCATGAAGATTTTTGAGATAAACAGGAAATATTTTTTTTCTAGCCTTAAGAGAATGCTGAGGCTTAAAGAAAAGAATTTTAAAGATCCTTACACCTGGAAAATTGAAAGATGTGGTAATCGGTGAGAGACTATGAAAAAGAAAAGGAAAAAGAAAATATTGATGGTGAATTTCAGAATGTGCTTATAAAAAGGGAGTGTGAAAAAGGAGAGCAAGTGAAGGAGACAGATGGGAATGCATCACGACAGCACAGAAGCCGAAGAAAAGACTTCTAGACACAGGTTTTTCTTACTTCCTGCCTCAAACATCTCATATGCTGCAGAAAAGATAAGAAATGTGGAGATTAAAAGGAGTCCATTATATTGTCTCATTTGTGAGTCTTCTTAGAGGTTTGTTTCAGCCAAGTCATAAAATTAGAACTAGATATCCGGCACTATGAAAATAATGCTTCATTTATGTATTGGGACTGTTCTTATTTATACTTCAGAAGTTGTTTTGGGAGTGGCATAGGGTATAGTAAAAAGGGAAAGCAAAGGAAAGTTGTCCACAAGTAAAATAATCAGTACAGGAATAATTAGAACTGATTTGGGAGTATAACAGCAATTTTAAGGTTTAAAGTATCAACCAAATTAACGTGTGAACAATTCCTAACAAAAGAAATGGCATTTAGAAGCTACATACTCCAAATGCCAACACAGTGATCTCATTACATCTCTGCCAGTGGTCTCAATATTACTAACGTAGTTTTTATGATAAATTTTTTAAAATATATATTTTGGCTTGCAATGTGCAGCTTTGGTATTTCAGTTCCCAACCAGGGATCGAACCTAGGTCATAGCAGTGACTGCACTGAATCCTAACCATTAGACCATTGGGAAACTTTTGATTTAAAAAAATATCTTAATAAATTAAAAATAAACCACATAATCATAATCTTTATTATTGGAATTTTCTGATCTTGGTAAGCATTGAAAATTAAAGACATGTTTTTACAGAATTTCCAAGACAGTTAATTCCTTTATTATGTCAAGTTTCTCTAGAAATAAACTCCTTTCTCCTTCCAAAGACCCCGTCAGATTTCTTTTTATCATGATAATGTGTTCATTTTTTCCATATATACATGTTTAGCACTCTGCATGCAATCATTGTATATTTAAACTGGGGTCATTTCCTAAAACTCATATTAAATAATGCACTTTATATTTGGTTCATTATAAACTCTCAAGAAGCTGAAGGGTAAAGAGGACATGTTAGCAGTCATCTATTTTGAACCCTGAGGAATGAGTGACTGCATTACAGCTCTTGCACAGGTCTTCTTGGTGTCCTTGCTGGGAGAGCATGACCAACCCTGACACTAGGAAAGAAGGTCCCAGGTTATCCTCTGTGTCTTTCCCTGGATAATCATGGACTGAATCCACAATTTGCATTTTATTATCTGTATGCATCCATTATTTTTCCCTGATAAATATTCAGAAAAGATACCTAGACAAAAAAAAAAAAAAAAGTAATAACAACACATAGAAAACTTTTAATCCCCACTTAGAAACTCAGTCACATTCAGTTATTTGCATGCGTGTGCATGCTCAGTCATGCCCCAGTCTTTGTGACCTCATGGACTGTAAACCACCAGGCTCCTTTGCCCACGGAAATTTCCAGGTAAGAATACTGGAGTAGGCTGCTACTCCAGGGGATCTTCCCAACCCAAGGGGATCCTACTCCAGGGAATCTTCCCAACTCAAGAGTGGAGCTCATGTCTCTTGAGTCTCCTGCACTGACAGGAAGATTCTCTACCAACTGTGCCACATGGGAAGCAGTTACTCATCTTTTCTGAGAGAAAAAAAAAAAAGTGAGTGATAGATTTTTGGATACATTGTTACAAAATTTCCTAGAGAAGATGATTAATTATTTCAAATAAGACTCGGAGTTAAGTCTTTTCTACTTTCTCATGGCTAAGTCTCAATAACCTTTCAAATCTAAGGTATTTATTTACCAGGAATTCAGCGGTAAAGTCTAGCCCTGCACTTGCATGCATGCGCAGTAGTGTCTCACTCTTTGTGACCCATGGACTGTAGCCCACCAGGCTCCTCTGTCCATGGAATTCTCCAGGCAAGAATACTGGAATGGGTTGCCATTTCCTTCTCCAAAGTCTAGCACTAAGTCAAGTTTATACTAACAAAACAAGAAGTGTAATGCTTAGATGATTCAAAAATAAATACAAGCTTTTCATTTATCATTGGGTATTTAGAGCCAAAACAAAATATTGTATTAGCAATATTAAAAAAAAAAAGTCAAGTTAACAGGAATACCTGATCTTATTAACTTTATTTTCTTGTTAACTTTTTTCGTTCACTTGCCCATTCATTGATTTAGCTAACATTTATTTTGCACTTAATATATTCTAGATAACTGGTAAAATATAAAGAAGGGAAATATGCTTCCCAAGAGAATTTATTAGGAAAAATTTCACCGAGAGGATTCTAATGAAACTGAGTCTGGAAGAAAAAGAAATTTACATTTCCTTCCACAAAGACAGGAATGAAATTTTCTTCTTTGTCATTGCTTTTGTCTCCTAAATTCTGTTGAAAAAATAAATAAAAAACAGTAACAAAAATAATAATAGTTAAATCTTTGTGAATACTTATTGAATGCCAGTATAAGATTTGGTCACTCTGGTCTCATGAATTAATTTTTCACAGCATAATTGTATTTATACAAAATATTTTATACAGAAAACTTCAGCAGAGAGCCTCTACTGTGATGTCTACCAGTTTGGGATGATACCAGGCTGTTTGATGCATCAGGCATTTTGATTTCACAAAGAAACCATAATTAAATGTGTGTTTAACCTAAGGCCCAGACTATTACCTTTTAACTGAAAAGCTTTTAAAACACAAAAATATGAAATTAAGAGCTCCTTAAGTTTTCCATGCACTCCCCCATCACTGCTTACCTATTTCTCCATTTCTGAGTTAGTTTTTTCTTTAGGATAATAAAAAACAAAGAATTTAAACTGTACATGTAATAAAAAGAGATAAAAAGGAAGGAGAAAGAGGGTATAGAATGGAGATGTCTAAGATAGGTGTTGGCATTGTGCAAACAAAGAAATGATTTTCTGGGAGAAATAGCTCTGTCAGTTTCCTTTCTTATTACAGCATTTCTAAAAATGATATGCACATAGAGACATGTCCCTGGACAGCTTCCACGGTCTGTGAGTGGGCCCTGCTCATCGCTTCCTATTGTCTATGCAGTCTGATGATGTCAGGTTTAGATTTTCAAAATCTGAGCTCTGGGCTCATGTCAGCTCATGAGTGAGTTCCTTTTGTTTCAACATTTACAAAAACACCTGTACTCAGTTCTCATCCAGGGAGAACAAAAGCTGTGCTGGTGGGGAGACACATTTCAACAAGTTGCAGCTAGACCTTAGTCTTCCATTCTTCTGACACATGGATGGGACTTCACACTATGGATTTTAACATTACCTTTTGTTCTAAGCAACAGGAATGGATATACTTTTCTTTGAATTGTCTAGTTTGTGTAAATCTTTTGTGGTTTTAGATTTGTTTCCTTTAATCCAAGTATATATATACATGTATGGTCTTTAAAAATAAATTAAGAAGAAGTAACCATTACTGATTCAAATGTTTTCAATTTAGGAGGTTCCAGATCAGAAACATCTCCTTAGCTTGATGGCTGGTGAGCTGCAGTCCAGATATTGAAGGAGTACAGGAGTGGGTAGTAGGTGTGAGCCTCTCCCTTCCTATCCGTTTTCCCACTGTGTGTGTGTGTTTCAGGATTCTTACCTGACATGGAAGTAAATCTGAAAGTAGGAAAGGCATTAAAATTATATAACTCCATGAAATGGGATTACTTATTTCAAGCACATGAAGTACTTTTTGAAAGCAAACCTTATTTCATCTCCAGGTGCATGGGAAGGACAAAGAAAAAGATTTATTTTATATAGGATATTGGAGAAATAAAATAACCTGTAATATCACAGAATAATGCACAGTATGTTTAGATAGCTAACCAATAACTCAAAGGCTATAATTTCATAAAATGTAGAATAAAGCTCATATCACTTATTTTTAAACCAAAAATAATAATAATTCCTGATAATCTGTTAAAAATCACAGGAAAGCAGAAATGGTGGCATGCTAACAGTCATCACAGTTACCTTTAAGAGCAAAGCAATATGCTAATATTTATCATTTTTTCTCTCCAATTTTATCTGTTGCACTGAACACTTTAATGAATCCAACAAAGCATATGTTCAATGACTGAAAATGTTGATTTAGATAAAAAAGTGTAGGAGTGTTCTCAGGCACAAACATCTTAAGTGACAGGATCTTGTCTTCCTAACTCCCTGCTTTCATGCTTTTTAAACTATAGTTTGCAAACCACTATTAGCTCTAGACATAAACTTAGTGGGATAGAACAAATTTTTCCTTTCATGAAATAAACAAAGTAGAATAGAAATTAGTAAAATGCATCTCATGTATAATAAAAAGGTAAATACAGTTTTCAAAATCTTCTGTTTCAGAAATGTGTGTCTGTGTGTGTGTATGTACTGCATCTCAGGGTAAAATATGTCTCACTGAGAATAATCTCAAAAAGGATTGAAAACTACTGCATTATACATACTAGCCCTTCAGACAAGAGCAAACTATGACTTCTGTTTTCTTTTATGAGGAAACTGAAGCTAAGAAAGGAGAGGAGAATTATTTATGATCTCCTAGGTATCACATGTAAGAACTGAGATCCTACTTGTATTGTTAAATGATAATTGCTATGTTTTCAAAATGTTCACCTATCTTATCAGGCAAATAAATCTATCTACCTTATTAGTTATGTCTTGGTCACGTGTTGATATGTGTGTATGTGTGTATATCTCTAATTATAAAGAAAACAAGAATAAATCATATCCATTTCTACTGTAATTAGTTCCTAAGTAATATTTTCTTATTCCCCAAATTGATGCAAAATCTTTTGTCCACAGTTTGTCATTGATTTTTTTTTTTTATGTTGTTGCCAGTCTGAGGAATCCACAGCAAATCTCATCTATTGATATTACACTGATGATAGATAGTCTCAGCATCAATTGTTTTAAAAGTAATAGGGCCTGTCTGTGAAGATCATCAAGTCTGTCTTTTCACATTTTAGCTTTGGGCCTTCTAGAAGCTTGGCAAATCCCCATGATAAGTATAGGCAAAGGTTAGGACAATATAAAATTAATAAAGTTTAGAAAATTTCTCATATAATTCTCATTAAACAATCTTAAATGCTTTGGTATTATCTTCTCTGCAGCCTTTCATTCATTCACTTAAGTTTCCAGGAACTACCATTAAGCATTTCTTCCTGAAAGATATTTTGCTAATCACTGGATTGATACAAATAACAAAAAATCCCTTTTTGTAAAACTTTTTTCTTTCCTTTTAGTGGCCAGAATATTTAGAGTTTTTGATGATGGAAAAAAAAAAGCAAACAAAGATCTAAAAGTAACATTTCGGTTAAAATTGTCTTTTCTATTTCAGACATAGTTTTGTAATTCTCTTTTCTATTTCTATTTATGCCTTGCTAAGATTCTAGGATGGTCAGTTTGTGCCCTTCTTCATGGATGGTAGAACAACCTCAAAAAAGATGGTCTCTTAATTAAAATTATTGAATATTTATTGGTAATCTGCTAAGCAAAATGGAAAATATATTAAAGGAAGAAAAGAGAACAGAACAGAATAAATCACATAGCTATAATAAAATCAATGACATTCTTCTAGGAATCATTTATATCATTATTAATTTGTAATTCTAATATGCCTCCATGACAGATCTGTAGTGGATCAGGGGCTCAAGACTCATTCTGTCTTATTATCAATTAATATTTAGAAAACTTAAAGCTATTTATATAGAAACATTCCATGGATTCATTCTTTCCTTTCACATGTGTAGTTTCCTAAAACCAAAAAAGGACTGACTTAGTTGCTAAGCAACAACTAAGGTATTAGGAGTGGATCCAGAGACACAGCTGTTGAATCAAATAATTAATCAAAGGTTTTAAAACAAAGAAGTGCAATAGTGAGTTATATGTTTTAGGGAAAAGGTGGAAATGTCAATTCTAGCTTAGCTGTTGGATGATTTTTGTATTCAGAGTTTGTTTTTTAAAATAGTATTAGATTTTAAAAAATCAAATCAACTTAATGAGTCTTTTTCTTAGAAACATTGATGCTTTGTAAACTTCTTGACTTGAATGCAGAAAGTTTTATTTGAAGTGAATTTTTAATCCAGTCAGAGAGAAACAGTGAAGAACAGAGAAAAAAATCCAGTGAGGAATGTATTTTTTAAAATTGTATGTAGAAGTTATAAGGAAATTGCAAATTAATATCACACATGTCAGCATCTCTGAGAAAGCATATTCTTGGATTGCTGTAACTGGTGAAAGAAGATGCCAGATTGCATACCTGAATAAACTCTAATCTTACTCATTAAGCACAAGTTCAAAATTGTAGGCAAAATGGACATACTTTATTTTGTCTTGAGCCTCATGCATTGTAGGTTTATAGCATTAAAGTTAAACAGCCCAAATGGAAACTCAGATAATTTTGTTGCCATGTGATATCAGTGACAACAGGATAAAGCAGAGGGGGACTGAGAGAGACTGATTGGAGCCTTCAGTCCAGGGTATCTATGCTACTCCAGAAAGTGAGAAATTGCTATGATGATAAAAGAAGGAGAGATCAGAAATTAATGAGATTATGAAGGGGTTTCTGACACATTTCTATGTAAGGGTGCAAGTTCATCCAGGGAGATAGCACAGTGGTTAAGGGGATCAATGTGTTTGGGGATCTAAACACCCGGATTCAAACCTTGGCTCTTGCAGTTTCTGGTTTTATGTATTTGCATAAATTACTTCAGTACTCCTTAAATTTACAGCCATCTTTGTTGTGGCTATTTTATTATTATGTTGCTATTTTTATTAATATTTTAGATAATAAAAGAGAAAGAGGGAAAAAAAATGAATCAAGAAAGTTAGTGCTAGTGACACAAAACAGAGGGTTTTCAGCTAGTGTAAACAGTCCCCAGGAAGTAGGTTAATAGGAATTTATTTCTGTGCGGTTTGATGCCAAGAATAGGCAAAGAGAATGCAGATATTCATAGAGATAATTAAATAAGCAAGTTCATGTAATAAGCAAGTTCTGACAATTGTAATAAAATGGATCAAAAGACTTGTTTCTATTTATTTCACCAATGAGGGATATTAAAAATCTGATCATACACTGCCTTAGGATTTACCAAATACTGTTTAAATAGCAACAACAAAAACATAGCTCCAGATGGGACTGCAAATATTTTGATAATGCTTTGACTCCAAATTGAAGAGGAATCAGTCAGAATTCTTAGGACCCGAATTCTAAATACCATTACAAATATTTAAGATTTTTCCCCCTCTTCATCCACAATGCAACTATATATTAAGGCAGGCTTATGCCACTTATTACTAGAATTCTTTAAATTGTTTAAAATTTATATTTCATTATAGAAAGCAGCACATCAATTCATTTGACTATAAAAATTTAATATATTTTAAAAATGTTTTCCATGATATGTCCCTCACTGCTTTCTATTTGTATACATATAAGCACACTTAGAAATCTATCCATGTACACACGTGTGTGCTAAGTCAACTCAGTCATGTTTCACTCTTTGCGACCCTATGGACTGTAGCCCACCAGGCTCCTCTGCCCATGGGACTCTCCAGGCAAGACTACTGGAGAGAGTTGCTCCAGGGGATCTTTCTGACCCAAGGATCAAACCCTTCTCTCTTATGCCACCTGCATTGGCAGGAGAGCTCTTTACCACTAGCGCCACCTGGGAAATCCAATGTATACACACACACACACAACCTAATTATTTTAAGAGGTTAAATAATAGTACATGCTATAATATAATCATTTTCCATTTAATAAAACCTTACATTATATTCTTGCTGTCTGTTGTTAGTAACAAACTACCCTGAACCTAAGTGGCTCAACACAATAACAGTCACTCTGTTTGCTCATAAATCTGTAATTGGAAAAAGGGCTTGGAGAGAAGGGCCCTATACATACCATGTGGCTTCATCTGGGGTGGTTTAACTAACGGCTGCTTAATCTGCCTCCAGGATGGCTAACCCACATGGCTGGCAAGTTGATCATGACTATTGTCGGAGATCTCAGAAGGCCAACCAGAAATTGTCACTTAACCTGGGAAGTCAAACAGCCTCCTATACACAGGACTCTGTCAGTCAGCAAAGGCACAAACCAGCTCAGGTTTATTAAGTTGGGAGATAGACTTTCTCTAGACATGACAGACAGTAATATTTTTCTGAAACTTTATGTGCAATGATACTTTTACAGTCATCTTAAAAAAAATGCAATGTATCACAGCTTATTTCCAAATCTTTCAGTGTATACCATTGCATACCTCTTGGTGGAGATTTTAAATATTTCTCTATTAATTGAAGTGGCTATACATCCCACTATTTTCACTCTGTCAGTCACCTATCAATCTACCAATCAATCTTCTATCAAGTCATTCTAATATTCTATCAAAAAACAATACATAATCATACTATATTAGAGGTTCAATTTTCAATACAAATAATTCACACTGGATTTTCTTTTCTTTTTTTTTGGCCAATCCTTTGGGAGAAAATGATATCTCATTGGCTTAGTTTACATTTCCTTAATTATTATTTGGGTTAAACAATTTTCATAGCTATTACTAACTTTAATTTTCTTTTCTGTGCCTTGTTTAATATTTTCCACATCTCACTAGGATTTTTAATGAATATGCAAGACTATTTTATGATGATCTCATTTTTTACTACTATATAATTTATTTTATGAATTGCAAATAATTATTATTATACTTTTATTTTATACACTTTTTACAGAGTTCTATGATATGTAAATAAGTTTACAGGCTGTCAATTAATTTTCTATTATGATTTTGTATTTTATGACTTGCATGAGAAAGCCTTACATAACACACACCACTACTCTAAAACCATGTTTACCTTTACTTTCTTCTAATAAGTGAAAAGTTGTTTTGAAATGTTCATCTTTTAGTCTGAGTTTTACTTGTGAATAATGAAAGGTAGGTGAATACTTTTCTTTTCCTGAGAGGCAGTTAATTATTACGTATCTATAGCATAATTTATTGATAGATCACATTTGCTTCCATGTGCTGAAAATATCAGTATTATTATTCATACTTATTTTCATGCATAATAATTCTATAGGGTAATATAGAATACATGTAATAACCATAATATATAGAATATACATGATATATATACATATACTATAATATTTATAGATTATTGAACACATCAAATTATCCATTTGTACATTTCTGGGTCAATTTCATTTTTTTTTTTTGTTAACAGCTGCTGCTGCTGCTAAGTCGCTTCAGTCCTATCAGGCTCTGTGCGACCCCGTAGACAGCTGTCCACCAGGCTCCTCTGTCCACGGGATTCTCCAGGCAAGAATACTGGAGTGGGTTGCCATTTTCTTCTCCATTTTATAATATAGATACTATAAAATTCACCCTTTAAAGTGTACAAATTTATTGCATGTAGTGCATTCAGAGTTGTGCAACTGTTATCAGTGTCTAACTCTAGAACACTTCATCACCCCGCAAAAGAAACTTCAAGCCCATTAGCAGTCAGACCCAATTCTCCCCTATTCCTGGGCCCGGGCAACCACTAATCTATTTTCCATTTCTATCAATTCACCTACTCTGAATATTTCATATAAATGAAATTAAATAAAATGTAACTTTTTGCATTTGGTCTCTTCACTTAACATGGGCTTCCCTGGTGGCGCAGATGGTGAAGCGTCTGCCTACAATGCGGGAGACCTGGGTTCGATCCCTGAGTTGGGAAGATCCTCTGGAGAAGGAAAGGGCAACCCACTCCAGTATTCTTGCCTGAAAATCCCATGGATGGAGGAGCATAGTAGGCTACAGTCTATGGGGTCACAGAGAGTCGGACACGACTGAGTGACTTCACTTTCACTTTCTTCACTTAACATATTTTCAGGACGGATCCACATCACCGCATGTATCAACGACAATTCCATGTTGATGTATTTTTTTCATGTTGATGTATTTATTATACTTTTATAGAATATTTTGACATACAGCAGGATAAATCATTAATCATTGTTTTTGCTTAAGATGTTCTTAGCTGTAACTGAACATTTCTTTTTCCAGGTTACATTGTATATGTGTGTATCAATGAGTTTATTGGGCTTGATTTGAGTTTATATATTAACTTGAGTAGAATTGTTAACTTTTCAGTATCAACTCTTCTTATGTGTGTACATGAAATAGTCCTCTATTCAGGTCAAGATTTCTTTTATGCTAAAGACTCATAAGTTTCTCCACTGTAAAAATTTCTTCTCAAGTAAATTACAAAGAATTATTTATTTTTAGTTACTATTGGAGTCATGATCTTTTTTCCTGTAATATATTATAATTGGTTATAACAATTATATTATTTAAAAACAGTTTTCATTCCTTTCCAATATTTATAATTTGTATTTTTGAAATATTGACTTTTTTCCCACTGGTAAAGCAGTAATTATAAACTAGGTTCCGTTTTGTTTCCCCAAGGAGACATTTGTCAATGTCATGAGACATTTTGATTGTCATGACTGGGAGATGTAATTCACATCCAGTGATTAGAAGTCACATAAACCACATAGAACAGTCTCCCACACAAAGAATTATCTAGTCTATAATAGAGTGCCCAAGTTACAGATCCTGAGTCAAAGCATTCAGTCCAAGTCAAATAGCAGTAATGATAGAAAGTGAAAGTGAAGTCACTCAGTCATGTCAGACTCTTTGTGACCCCACGGAATGTAGCCTACCATGGGATTTTCCAGGCAAGAGTACCAGAGTGGGTTGCCTTTTCCTTCTCCAGGGGTTCTTCCTGACCCAGGGATCGAACCCAGGTCTCCCGCATTGCGGGCAGACGCTTTACCCTCTGAGCCACCAGGGAAGCAGCAATGAAAGCGGTTACCTTATATTGCTCCTGGATTTACTTATTGTATCAGTAATGCTTGTTTTCGGTTTCTAATAGGTGAGCTTTATGAAATTTTAAAAGTTTCCTTCTATTCTTAATTTATAAGATTGCATGTTTGTGCTTTAACCAAGAGTAGATGTTGAGTTTATTATTATTCCCAAAGCTGATGAGATGGTCATGTGATTTTTTAAAAAATATTAATTTATTTTAAAAACCATTTAATGATTTTTTTTTTTTCATGGCTGCACTGTGCAGCCTGCAGGATCTTAGTTCCCCAACCAGGGATCAAACCGTGATCACTGCAGTGGAAGCTCTGAGTCCCAAAAACTGGATGGCCAGCGAAGTCGCCTACCTTAATTGATTAACATAGTATAACAAATAAGTGGATTTTCTAACTATTGTCTAAACTCATATCGCTAGAATAAATCCTATTCATGTCTCTAAATATATTTCTGAATTCTACTTGGTCTTTTTTTTTTTTTTTGGAGTCCAGGTTTATTAGGAAAAATGACCTATAGTATTTGTACGTGTGTTTGTGTGTATGTAGCCTCCCTGGTGGTTCAGTGGTAAAAGAATCTCCCTGCTAATGTAGGAGACGCTGCTTTGATCCCTGGCTGGGGAAGATCCCCTGGAGATGAAAATGTCAACCCACTCAAGTATTCTTGCCTGGAAAATTCCACGGACAGAGGGTCCTGGAGGGCTTCAGTCCATGGGATCACAAAAGAATTGGACATGCTTTAGCAACTAAAACAATGTGTTGCAGTAGTAAAGAATCCACCTGCCAATGCAGGATACACAAGAGATGCGGGTTCGGTCCCTCGGTTGGGAAAATCCTCTGGAGAAGGAAATGGCAGCCCACTCCAATATTCTTGCCTGGAAAATCCCATGAACCAGAGGAGCTTGGCGGGCTACAATCACAGAGACTCGGACACTACTGAGCAACTGAGCACACAAGCATAATATAGTCTCGTACAGCTATATATTCATATTCCTTCAGAGTGTGATTGGGAAGTTATTTGAACTTTTTAAAATGAGTTTTTAAACTAATATTTATGCTAGAATTTATAATATATGCTATAATTGTCTACAAATTGAAAGATTGCTATAACGTGAAGGACAAGGATTCCCTGAGGATTTTTGCAATTTATTCATAAAACTATTTGGTAATGCTGTCATTTTAAAGATAGAATTTTAAATAAAAACAATATACTAGAAAATACATTATAAAAGATTGTTTCTGATGTTTCAATTAGATGCTTTAAATATATTAAAGCATTTAATCTCCTTAACTATCCTATGAGATACTTGCATTAATACCATTATACGGGTGAAATACTACTGTACCTTAAGTTTAAGTAACTGTTTTTAGGAATCTTTGTTTATTCTATTAACAAGCCCAAGTATTTAAATTATTTTCATTGAATCCCAATGACAAACAACTGTTGGGATTTTCTGTCGAAAGACATCTCTTGACCAAGTTAAGTTACAAAAATGTGACTTGAATCAGATTTTAGGTGATTCTTCCAAAGTCCTAGGTTCCAGATTTGGCTATGTCACATTCTAGTTGTATAATTTTGATCAGGGAATTTTCCCTATATGACATCAACTCTCTCATGTAATATGAAGCAGCATGAATAGATGATGTCTTGGGGGCCCTTTCAGTTCAGTCGCTCAGTCATGTCTGACTCTTTGCGACCCCATGAATTGCAGCACGCCAGGCCTCTCTGTCCATCACCAACTCCCGGAGTCTACCCAAACCCATGTCCATCGAGTCGGTGATGCCATCCAACCATCTCATCCTCTGTCGTCCCCTTCTCCTCCCGCCCCCAATCCTATCCAGCATTAGGGTCTTTTCCAATGAGTCAACCCTTCGCATGAGGTGCCCAAAGTATTGGAGTTTCAGCTTCAACATCAGAGCTTCCAATGAACACCCAGGATTGATCTCCTTTAGGATGGATTGATTGGATCTCCTTGCAGTCCAAGGGACTCTCAAGAGTCTTCTCCAACACCACAGTTCAAAAGCATCAATTCTTCGGGGGCCCTTTAGATGTATAAAATTTAGTAGATTTTCAACCAGTGTTTGGCTACAATAGCTGTACAGCAACAAATATTTGAAAAATGGACAAACATATGAGCCAGGCATGCAATGGATTCAACTAAAGAAGGCCTATGTATTGCTTGGGTAAGAATTTTACACTTAGCCAGAATTCCAATGTGGTTTAGAAGTCAGATGTATTACATTATTAGAGCAAGAATATGCTTTTAATATGCTAGCTTTCATTCTTTGCAAGTGTTTGGCCAGAGAAGTGTTTTGTAAAGAAATCTGAGGTTACTTCTGGACTTGGTAGGAAGTAACATCTGCCGTGGGCATGGAATGTGAGAGTGGTAGCACACTGTCAGTCATTTATCTCCACTCCGGATTTACATATCTATCTGTGCATCTATATATCTAAATACATACATACAGCTTTGTGATGTAAATAGCAAGTCATATATTGTGAACAGAAAGCAAAGAATCGTCACTGAATCACCTCTGAAAAAATAAATAATGTGCCAGTCATAGAGAGGGATTAGCCTTAATGTTTATGTGTTAATAAGAGTCATGATGATTTACAACATGTTTACCTTTCAGCAGAAACAACATTTGCTTTTAAGAGGATGCTACAAAGTGCCTTATTCTGTGACAGAGTCAAAAAGTAATTTCCTTTTTCTAGCTGCTCAGCTGAACATAAATATCATGCTTAAAAATATCATTTGATTTTTGAATAGAGAAATATTCAAAGAGTTCTCTAGAGTACACTTCCTTAATCAAATGTTTGATGAGGAGAATTTTTTTTTTCCTGGAGATTACGGTTCTCACTAGAGTAGAAGCATTTTCACAGCTTAAAATGATAAGTAGTAGCCCTGTAATAAGAACATATTGATTGCTAGAGTTTGAATAAGGATTATACTTTTTCAACATCTGTAACTAACTAACCTCTAAATATAATACTAAAAAATATGAAATGTTCTTCACATTTCATTAGAGCAAATTTCTTTTTCTCTTTCTTTTTTATTCTACAATGAGTAGATGAATCTAGTTAACTATAAGCTCATAAGTACCATTTTGAAATGCACACCTTTTTAAAAGATAATTTATGTGAGACACCATAGCCAGATATAATAAATACATACATGTATGTCCCAGTGTTGGACTTCATTGTTATACCTAAATCTGAGGGTCTACATTTAACTATTTGGGGAAAGCAGAAGAACAGAAAGAAATGAACACAGTTGCAACTCATCATAAAAATATGTCCCAATCACTTAGTTCATTTGTAAAGCCAAGTTAATAATAAATTGCATTTCATCACAGATGAAATTAATGTAGACGTCTCTGTTGTAATCATGTTCAAAAGGGAATGAAATGTTTCTCTCACCTGAATATTGGTAGCAAGTTAATGGTGAGAATCACTAATTAGGCATTAGAATCAAATACAGTTTTAACTATGTATGAATCGTAATTATCTTAGAAAGGTCTGAAAATATGGAATTGTTTTTAAGTAAATATACAGAAGGATTGTCCATATTATGAGGATGATATGTCTACCCCTGAAATTGGTAAAATCAAGGCACCAGGTGGAGTCTTTTAATAGAGAGTGTAGACATAGAAGGGGCTTCCAGATAGCTCAGTTTGTAAAGAATCCGCCTGCAATGCAGAAGACCCCGGTTCGATTCCTGGGTCAGGAAGATCCCCTGGAGAAGGGATAGGCTACCCACTCCAGTAATCTTTGGCTTCCCTTGTGGCTCAGCTGGTAAAGAATCCGCCTGCAATGTGGGAGACCTGGGTTCGATCCCTGAGTTGGGAAGATCCCCTGGAGGAGGGAAAGGTTACCCACTTCTGTATTTTGGGCTGGAGAATGGGGTCGCAAAGAATCAGACACAACTGAGCGACTTGCACTGCACATAGACATAGAAAATGAGAGAATACCTTTGATTCAAAACATTTTGTGGCTCTTTGAATTTCCTGGATTGAGTTCCAAACTATTTACTGCTCAAAGTTCTATAATCTTACCTAACCCCAGTTTACCTATTTATCATTAGTTTATATTAGTTCCCTATTCAAATATGTAAATGTAATCAAACTGATCTGTTTTTTGTGCCCTAATCAATTCATGTATCAGTGTTTTCGTATGAGAAGTCTTATTATCCTTATCTGATTTTGTAAGTTTCATCCCTTCTTTAAGGTACATTGTCAAGAACTGTAAAGAATCTCTACTTAAAAGCTAACAAGTTAGTCTACCAGAGTTTCATGATGTTGACAGAAGACACAAAGTTCCTGGGTCAGAGACAAAGGACTTTATTACTCAAACCATAGCGAACTTCAAGAGCTTCATGTTTGCACTGGTTTCCTTGCCCTCAGATCTCATGAAGGCAATATGGAGCAACTCAGGTGGATGTTATGTACACACAGGATTTGTGTCACAGCCAAGAAATTCAAGATTAGGAGGTGTAAATCTTTTAAAATGGATACAAGCAAGGCTGCCCAAACTTTGCCCCAGAAGGAAGTATTATTTTTAACATATTGCACAGCCTTCTGTTCTGGATAGAGAGATATTATTTCTGCATTTCATGACTGTTTAGTATACAAACATCCTTGTAAAGATGGTACAGAACAAAAGCTGGCTGTATAAACAGCTGTGGTCGTTGAAGGGAATTTGCTACGCACAGGCCTGTACTATAATTAACAGGGCTTCTTTGAAAAACAAGAATGACTTTCTCATCACCTCCAAGTGAAGGGCTGGGAGCAGTAAAAAGTACATCCTGGAAAGACATCTTGAAAACAAGATGCTGAAGTACTGATGTGACTGATGGAAAACCATCATTGACTGTTCCCGTAACCAGAGCTCTGAGGGAGTTGCTGAGAAAGGGCGTCACTAGCCAAAGGGCTAAACAAAGTCATGAAAGGCCTGAAGGTTTGACATTGAGGACTGTGCATTGTATATCTTCCCCCCCTCCCATCTGAGATTGTAAAGAACAGATATCTCTAGAGCAGGAATAAGGAAGTAGAAGCTAACACTAAAAGGCATGCAAGGATTAAGATCTGGGCTTTTGCCTGTGGATGGCATCAGCCACCTGCTCCCCACTTTATTTCTGAGTCTTATTTTTCCTTATTCTTCTGAAGCACCACTCCCTCAGGTCGGTTCATTGTTGGGCTGGTCCCGACAGTCATAAGATTTGAGAAATAAAGAAGGTGGTTGGATGGCATCGCTCAATCAATAGACATGAGTTTGAGCAATTTCCAGTATAGTGAAGGACAAGGAAGCCTGGAATGCTGCAGTCCATGATGGTGCAAAAAGTTGGACACGACTTAGCGTCTGAACAACAACGACATGAAGAAGTACCTGCCAACAGGTATTATTCTCATGAAGCTTCCCTTACTACCCAAGTCCTGTCCCCTCTACCTTTTCTGGGCTTCCATGAACACTTAGTGCATCTCCTACATTTGTACCTTATCATTAATGACAAACAGAGACAATATAATAAAAAGCAGAGACATTACTTTGCTGACAAAGGTCCATCCAGTCAAAGCTTTGGTTTTTCCAGTAGTCATGTATGGATGTGAGAGTTGGACTATAAAGAAAGCTGAGTGCCGAAGAATTGATGCTTTTGAACTGTGGTGTTGGAGAAGACTCGTGAGAGTCCCTTGGACTGCAAGGAGACCAAACCAGTCAATCCTAAAGGAAATCAGTCCTAAATATTCATTGGAAGGACTGATACTGAAGCTGAAACTCCAATACTTTGGCCACCTGATGCAAAGAACTGACTCATTGGAAAAGACCTTGATGCTGGGAAAGATTGAAGGCAGGAGGAGAAGGGCGTGACAGAGGATGAGATGGTTGGATGGCATCACCAACTCGATGGACATGAGTTTGAGCAACTCCAGGAGTTGGTGATGGACAGGGAAGCCTGGTGTGCTGCAGTCCAAGGGGTCACAAAGAGTCAGACACGACTGAGTGACTGAACTGAAATGATCAATTAGAGTGTGTTTAGCACAATGTCTAGCTCCTACTGAGCATGTAATGCATATCAACTATACTCACTGTATTAGCCTCATTCTGGGTATATGACTATCTCACAACAGAGAGAATAAATCATTTCATGGTAAGAACAGAATCTTTTAATAATCTCAGTGACTAGCATAGGCAGAAGGAGCAGGAACATGTACCTAAATTCTTCAGAGCCTTCTTTCAACTGAAATCATCCCCAAAGTTCTTAGGCTATCTTTCTAAAAATACGAGAGTCTAAAGGACATATACTCTTTGCTCCAGAATTAGGCTCCCTTAATGATCGATGTCAAAACATTCTACTATTCCAGCTTCTGAGTGATTGGATGGTGTCAGATCACCTGGCTCTCTTGAACACTGGATAGATTCAGCTCTTGTTTTTATATATGCCTAAAACGTTTGGTCTGCCAAAGATTTCCTAGATTTATGATCTTAGATATCACCATGTCTCACATATAGTCCTGAATTTATCTAGAAATCATATCCTCCCACTGTTACAGGGCATGTTAATGTCTTTCTGGATGCATTTTGACCTCATTCAATTTATCTACACTCTGCTTAACAATCAACATTTAGTTGAGTTGAGTTGAATTATCTATATCCTAGCAACAACTGATCATCACATTTTCCTACCATCTTCAGCTTTTCCTTTCCAGTAGCAATATAAAATGGTGTCAAAGAGTTCAAGCCCTGGGCACTTTACTTGGGATCATATCTTGTTTCTTTCACTTCACATGGCTCTTGAGGAAGTAATCACTCTGTACTGACTTTCTTCATGTATACAATGTAAATAATATTCCCCATTACATGCAACTGGTATGGGATAATGCATTCAAAGCCCTTAACAAAATATCAACACATGACAACTGTTCAATAAATATAATCATTGCTTATTATTATTGTTTTTGTTGTTGTTACCATCACCAATCCCTGAAGAACTTGAATTATGACTCATAGAAGTGGGTGGGATACTATTCACATGATTAATCAAATAATATAGGTGACGATCTTGTCATAATTGCAATGCCCAGGAACCCTATTCAAGCCAGAGAAATTGACTGAATCACTGAGATAAAATTCTGCTTCAAAGATGTTGGAAATTCTTTTTGCTAAATGGATTCTATTTTCCAGCCTGGTCCAACAGAAACTTTATGATACATGTATCCTACCTCATTCTTTATTCCTTTATAAGGTGTACATGGTTTTCTGAGAAATGACTGCTGTGAAGATTCTGGAAGGGCACCAGAAGCAGTAATGGTTTAATAATCTCAAGATGGGAGATAGAAAATGGACATATTATTCTAAGAAATTAAAAAGGGAAGATGTTTTCATAACTATATCTAACATTGTAAATGGTAATCAACTCTCTTCAAGATAAAAAGAGAACATAGGATTAAAATATAATAAGAAAAATTTATGTTCTTTATAATGTAGTTTAAAAGGAATCATGACTAAAATCGCACAGTATAGAAGGAGGAGGATAAGGGAGTATAAAGATGTCCTGGAAATGTTTATAAATTCTATACATTATCCACTTCTTATCTCTCCAAAGCCTCCGCTAAGGATGTGTCATTATGTATGCAAATGAGATTAACTGTGCCATAAAAAAGAATGCTGTTCATAGCTTTAAGTACTTTTAATAATTGAATCACTTAAAGTATTCACATAGGTCTACTTAAAATTTAAAAAAAATATGAAAACAATGTAAGTAGAAAAAGTCACACATGGTAATTAAACTCTTACTTTTTTATTTTGCCCTTGATTGAAATCAAAGCATTACTCAGAAATGAGGCATTACTATGAGTTACATTTTCAAAAGGGAAACTTGTATTTTCTGTTCATTTTTTTCTCTCATGTTGTGTGAAAGATAAGTCTATTGAATAAATGCATTGTTTGTGTCCAAATACATGTTTGAAACAAGGCCTATTCTTGGTTTCTATCCCATTGATAGAATTGTGGCCTCATTTTCTCTTTCACATTATTTAATATTTGGCTGCAGCCACTCTTTGGCAGTAGGTAGGGTATTTGATAATTCTTCTGTGTTGCATAAACATCTTTACTTCAAAGAGATTGCCTGACCATATCTCACTGGAATTATTTCAAGCCAGATGTCTAATTCTGTCTAACATCTTTAATGTTTTCAAAATCATTTCGGGTGTTGTTAATGAGGTATCATTAGGTACAAATTTGAAATTTTGTAATGGGCAGAACATGCATTCAGTCAGTGCAACATGTGTTCTTGTTTCTGAAGTCTTTGGGGGTTTTCTTTTACATACCACTCTCCTAACATCTTAATTTCTTCTCCAGGTGACTTAATTATTTAGTCAGTGTAAATATTATCTTTCCATTTGACAAATATTTATTAAAATGCTAATAGAAGCCAAACATTGCACTTGGATAAGATATGATGTCTTCATCATAGAAGCTATGATCCAGTTAGGAAGAAAAGAAACACTACAGAAATAAACTCTATTATGAAAGAGGTCAAATACAATAGGCCATGAAAGCCCAGACTTGGGCGCTATAAATATTGTTGGGTGAAAGAAATATTTTGATTAAGGTCTCCCTGTTCTAAAAGCTCAAGGAAAATAACTCCAATAAGGAGGGCATGCTTTAGCAAAAGTACACAACAATGATATGTATTTTTCCAAAAACAGAAAGTAACTCTGTGTCAAATGTGTACCATGTGAAGACAGCTGGCTTTATCCTACAGAGCAAGAAAACTGTTAACATTTTAAAACAGGGTGCATCATGGTCAGGTTTATATTTGACAGAGATAAATGTGAAGGTCACATGTTGGGCAGATTATATGGAAAATGAATATAAGTGGCATATCAGTTAAGAAGTACTTGAGTCAATACCCATGAGAGATTAAACTAGCACTAGAAATGGAGAGAAGAGAAATAATTCAAGAATAGGCATTTCATAAACTATTTCAGCTCAACATCTAATATATAACCATAAGAAGTGCTCAATAAATGCCACTTGAATGAAAGAACAAAAATTAATGCATTAAAAAACAGATTTCAAGTATAAAATTGTCAGAGCTTTGAAGATGATACATATTTTTTGTTCTTACATAATTCTTTCACCTTTTCCTCCATATTGAAAGAAAGGATATTTCAAATATATTCATGTTTGTAGATCTATGACAGATTGGTAGGTTTGCTTGTTTGTTTTGGCTTTATAATACCTGTATTGTCATAAGGAGATGTCCCTCAGGATATCCTGGGATTGCACCGCTCAGTCTGATAACCAGTGGGCATGGGCTTTATGTCTTCTCTTTTGCCAATCAGCCCATTCTAATTCAGTAAAGTTCCAAGAACATTTTTGCATTTCAGGTTTGGGTCAAATGGGAACATAAATCTGGCTCTATTCCACAGATCCTCCCATGCTACCAAACAAGAAGATGCAAGGAACTGGAGTAAACCAAAACTCAAAGGAATTCTTATGGTATGTATTAAAGAATCAGAATTTACTCACGCCAATACCAATCACCTTTACCTTCCTCTCTCTTTTACTGTTTTCCATAAGCTCTTCTTCCCTTCATAGATATAACTTATTTATTTTTCAATTTTAGAAAATTAAGCTTTGACACAGTATTTCTATCTAACCTACAGTCTATTTTCTACCTATCCCAATAATGTCTTTATAGAATTTGTTTTCTCGTTCAAGAGAGATTCAGGATCTCATCTTGCATGTAGTCAATACATTTTTTTAGCATCCTTTAATCTGGAATAGTTATTTTTTGTCTTTATTTTACATGACATCAATCTATTTGAAGAATGTAGGGCAGCTATTTTACAGTGTCCCTCAATTACAGTTTGGTGTGTTCCCCAATCTGAATGAGATTATGCATTTTGGGCTTAAATGTGACATTTGGCATATTATATCCTTAAGGTATCACATTCCAAGACATATGATAAATATTTTTATTTTACTGGTGATGTTGTTTAAATGATTTCATTAAAAAAGCATACAGTTTCTGCACTTACAGTTTGTATGCATTGAAATAATTTGACTTTTAGAACTAATATATAATTTATATACTATATAAATATCCTGCGTTCATCAAATTTGATCATCCCATAAGCTGCTAACTTTGTTGAATGGTTTTTGTCTGAAACAATTTTTACCATGATGATTGTAAATAGCGCTTTTTTTCATATTAATTGCTTCTTTCATATTGATTAGTTGGCCTTTCATCACAAGAAATAACTTTTCCTCACCTTATTTATTAATGTATCTGTTTATCTATTGATCATCTTTTATCTAAATCTCTATCTAAATATATCTTTAACACTGTGGACTCATGGATTCTTATTATATCTTGCATAGATATTTATAGCTGTTTAATATCCATTGTAAATCATGACTTTTAGCAATTTAAAAATGTCTTTTATCTCATTGAGTGTCTTGTCTCTTCTCTTTTTCTTTTTTTTCATGGCATCCAGTCCCATCACTTCATGGCAAATAGATGCGGAAACAATGGAAACAGTAACAAACTTGATTTTCTTGGGCTCCAAAAGCACTGCAGATGATGACTGTAGCCATGAAATTAAAAGACGCTTGTTCTTTGGAAGAAAAATTATCACAGACCTAGCCAGTGTATTAAAAAGCAGAGACATTACTTTGCTGACAAAAGTCTGAATAGTCAAAGCTACGGTTTTTCCAGTAGTCATGTATGGATGTGAGAGTCGTAGCATAAGGAAGACTGAGCACAGAAGAATTGATGCTTTTGAACTGTGGTGTTGGAGAAGACTCTTGAGAGTCCCTTGGACTGCAAGGAGATCAAAACAGCCAATCCTAAAGGAAATCACCTCTAGTATTCATCGGGAGGACTGATGCTGAAACTCCAATACTTCGTCCACCTGATACAAAGGTTCGACTCATTAGAAAAGACCCTGATGCTGGGAAAGATTGAAGGCAAGAGGAGAAGGGAACAACAGAGGAAGAGATGGTTGGATGGCATCAGTGATTCAATGGACATGATTTGAACAAGCTTCGGGAGATGGTGAAGGACAGGAAAACCTGGAGTGCTGCAGTCCGTTGGGTCACAAAGAGTCAAACACAACGGACTGCCCAGCATTAGGAGAGAGGAAAAGATCAAAACTCAAAGTATGGTTTCTACTGAATGCTTTTAATGGCTTTCCCTCATAAAGTCAAAACATCATAGCTGAAGCTATCCTAGGTCTGGAACCATCTGTATTATTCTTCCATCATATCTTCACTTCTTTTTTAGTCTTAGATTTAAAATTAAATATGCTAAATATTTACCAGTGTTGAGTCTTTCCAGAATGGAGCTCTTCCGCTAACAGATTTCTTTAGAGGATTTCACACTTTTAATATTTGAAGAACAGGTGGGCTACACATAAAATCTTTCGCCTACACCATATCTTCTTGAGTTTCTTGAAAATCTTTCTTAACTATCACCTTGCCATAGTTAATGTGCTCTTGAGACATCTCGTGCCCATATTGTTTTCTTATTTTTAGAAATAATTTGGTCATTTTGCCTATAGGCTCTAAGAATTTTTTTCTTTAAAGTCTAATAATTTTACCTTGGTATATCTTTGAGTAATCAGTCTGACCCAACTTTTTCCAGATACACTCAATTCTTTCAATATGTTGACATAGATTTAATTTTTGCTGAAAAATTGTTTTTGAATTATTGTTATAAATAATAATTTGGTTACATTGTCTTGTTATTCTTAACAGATTCCAGTTCCCTGTATATAGATATTCTTTGTATGTCCTCCATTTTATGCACTTTTTCTTCCAGATGCTATTTTCTTTTTATAGTATTTATACTGGTGGTTATTTTCCTTTTCTCCCAATGTACATTATTAAATTTTCATTCACTTTTATTCTCCCTTGAGCTCCTTGAATTTTATCCTTAATTTCTAATACTTATACATTTTTTAAAATATTGATTTTAATTATTAAATTGATAATTAACTTTTTAAATTAATTTTAATATCAATTTTTCTCAAATGATTAATTCATTTGAGATTATTTTGTGATAAATTTGTTCTCCTTTAGACTGGATATTTAAAAACATTTTTAACAGATTAAGAACTTTTGTTCTGAGTAGTTTGGTATGGAATTGCTCTGAGTCTTTTCTATTTGGGGGCATTTGTAGACAGGGTGTTTATCTCATGAGTACTCTCTTTTTCTAGGGGAGTGACATGTAGTTTCATTAATGGTTGGCACTGAGGATGGAGGAGGAGGAGAATGGACTGGTTTATTTTGTGGTCTATCCTGCTTCCTCGGGGCCTTTAATTTTTCCTTCTTCTGTTTTTCTCTCCTATTTATACTGACTCTTATGAATACTGATACTTTTTGTGTGATTGTTTCCTTAAGCTTCTCCACATGCACATGCTTACTCATATTTTTTATAAGTTTGAATCAGTAAGGCATGCTGAATTTTATTCTGCTTTTTCACTTGGCTTCATATCATATGAATTATCCCATGTTTTCATAAACCTTACAACATCTTTTCAAGTTTGAAAACTTTTAAAATATAGTTTCCTATTAAATAAGCAATACTGACTTAAAAATCTTAAAAAGTATGAAAACTAACAATGAAACCGGAAGAGAGTAATTCCATCTCCCAGAAGCAAACACCAATGACATTTAAATGTTTCCCTTCCGGGATTTCTTCTACATAGATTGGCAGTGATGATATTGTACCTATAATTTGGCATACTGCTTTTTTTCACTTATTTGTGTTTCATAACTGTTTTCTATATAATTTAAATTATTCACAGACATAGTTTTAAATGTTTTCCTAGTATTCTACCATATGGACATTCTCCTAATGTTTATTGCAATTTTCATTACTGACAAAAATCCTACAATGAAGATTTTTGTGCATAAATTTGCATCCATATTTCAGGCTATTTTCTTAGAATATATTTATAGATTGGGAGTACAAGACCAGAAAATCATTATTATTGAATACTAAATTTTGATTCACTCTCAATTGTTTGGAAGCATGATTTTAAGTGCTGTACTATAAACAGGGGTGGTAGATATACTTTTGCAGTATTACATAAATTTGTATTTGCTCATCTGTGATAAGTAATTTGACATAGTATCAATTATTAATCCACATTAAAAAAAATTTCCATACTCTCTATATTGCTGCATTAGCTTCTGTCCCTTAATTATGCAGAGATTTTTAGAGCAACCTGTTTTATTCACTAGTGGATTATGTATTTTTCCTGCCTGGATTTTTATCTATTAATAACTTACAAATTTATATCTCTAATTCAGAGTGCTCCTCTGAAAGCTAAGAACATATATGCAGTAGTTAAGTTCCCTTTCCATTCTGATATCTCACAGGCATCTCGATTTTAACATGAATCTCAAACTTAACAACGACTTCCCTGGTGGCTCAGATGGTAAAGCGTCTGCCTACAATGCGGGAGACCTGGGTTCAATCCCTGGGTCAGGAAGATCTCCTGGAGAAGGAAATGGTGACCCACTCCAGTATTCTTGCCTGGAAAATCCCATGGATGGAGGAGCCTGGTAGGCTACAGTCCATGGGGTCACAAAGAGTCAGACATGACTGAGTGACTTCACTTCACTTCACTTCTTCAAACTTAACAAACCTCAAAAACAGCACTCTGGGTCTCCTCTCATACCACACAGAAACATACACATGTATACAATGCAAATCTGCTACACTCCAGCACATATACCTGACCATCCATATAGCAGCTTAAGATAAAGATAACTGGATCCTTGGTTTCCCATGTTTCTTCATATCCTACATCAGGTATCTCAATAAACATCTGAATTGTGCCTTCAAAATGTAGCAAAAGTTTGCTTGTCTCCATCTTCACTGCTAATACCCATCAATTATATCTTACCTAGAATGCTTTAGTAACTTCTTGAAAGACCTATCCTATATACTGCCTTATGTTCCACTCTTTTACATAAGCAAAGATGACCTTTTGTTAAAAAAAAAGTAAGTCTAATTTTTGTCAATCCTGATCTTAAACATCATCCAATGGCTTCCAATAGTAGTAACAAATCCCACCTTCATGCTGGTTTAGAGGGTCTTAAATAGTCTGTTTTCCTATCTGATCTGGGACCTTCCCCCGTCATTTGTTCAGTAAAGTCAAAATATATGTGTCTTCTTCTAGTTTCTAAATTATATTCCAATTTTAGGATCTTTTCAACAACCATTGCTTCTTTCCAAAATGTTCCTAAAAGTAAAAACATTTCCATATTTTTCATTTCTATACCCCCAGAATCCAGAATACTAATCTAAAAATAAATTTAAATACAGGAATAAATATTTTCTTTATATTGCAATGTTACTATGTTAACAAAATTTATCTAAATATGTTCCCTGACCTCCACATTTCTTAACTGTTTCATCAACATTCCATCTCTTTGTCTTATTCTTCTTCTTTCTCAGGGACAATTTTGTCTTCCTTGTCACTGTCTCTAACGTCAATTTTAATCATTCTTTCCTCCTATGCAGATTGTAATCTTGAAATTCCATTTCCAGACTCCTTTCATCCTAATATTTCCTTCTCTCACCCTTTTCCCTTGTTCCCTTATCTTGTTGATTTCAATTTCAGCCTGGTCTCTCAATAATTTATTTCTAGCCCTTTTTCATCCAGACTATCATTTTTTTAACTATTGAGAATGGCAAAATACTTTATTTTTTCATCTAACTACCAAAGAAGCACTATTTTTTAATCTTCATAATAATGTTAGCTTTTTAATCTTCATAATATAATTTGTGAGCCTCATGATATATGTGTATATGATTATTTACTCATTTTTAAACTAGGGATAGGTTTAGTTAGACTCAGTGTTTGCCCCCACCAGCAAAGTGGGTAACTAGATTTTTCTTTGCTCTCTCTGAGTTTTTGGTTGGATAGCAGGTAAGTGTGGATAACTGTGCCCAATCCTTGTTTTCACACTTTCTCTAGTGTAGATGAGTTGAGCTAAGCACTGATACTTAAGACGAAAAGTGAAATTTTCTAATATTTACTGCTGCCGGAGCTCTTTCTCTTTCTACTTCCATCTTCAGCACTTGATTTTGAGGATCAGAAAGTCCAAGATGCAATGTATCACTGTCCATATCCCTTCCCTGCTGTCTGCTCAGTTGCCTTATGGATATTAAAATATAATTATACAAAGACAGAAACTTATTGGTGCTTGGGTATATTGTAATCTGGCTGCCTCAAAGGGTAACTCCATAGTACTAGAATGATGGCTGCTCATATTCTTGTGCATTAAGACTTTATTTTGGAAAAAACACAACAAGGGTAGGGGAGTAACACAAATTGCCAATAATTTCAGATGGGCCATCAGATGTAGGCCATTAATAACACACTTTAATCCAGTTCTTTCCCCATCTACAGTTTGAAGAAAATCCTCCCAACTTTTGGCAATAGATTGCCTCTTTGCTCTAATTTTCAGTGTTGTGGGTATGGATATTTTGTTTGTTTTCCCATGTATTTTAATAGGAAATTGAAAGAAACTTTTTTGGGGCCTTGCTAGTCTGAAAAAGTTTTAAACATGAACCCCTCTAGTTATTTCTTAGACAAAACAACATTTCCAGTTGTTTTCATTCAGACAGTGCTTTAGTGTAGTGTTGGCTGTACATTTAATCAAGAAGACACATCTTCAGGAAAAAAAAAAATCTCTGTCTTAACAGACAGATGGGATTTGCCAATTGGTAAAATGAAAATAAATCCAGAATAGTCAAGTATCTAAAATCAAACAACCACAAAACAATAACAAATTTATTATGAACTCACCAGAATATCTTATAGATTCACCTTTGAGGAGCTTGCATTGCTTATATTAATAACTAATAACATGAGTAGTTCTTCCTACTGGTGTGTATATATATATATATATATATATATACACATACATACATAGATACATATATTTGAAGAGTCCAGCACTAGGCAAAGGGCATGTACATGATTCTTCACACCTGACGGCAGGCAATCATAAAGCTTTCCCTGGCAGACTTCATGGGGAAAGCTGCCTTCCCTACAAGACACTTGGAGCACAGCCAGTATATGATAGTTTTCTAGAGAGAGCTGCAGTCAGAGACTCAGGTTCCCCTGGACTAGAAATGTGAAAATCCTTCAGTTGTGTCCAGGTCTTGGCTCCTCTGTCCATGGGATTCTCTGGGCAAGAATATTGGAGAGGGTGCCATTCTCTTCTCCAGGGATCTTCCCGACCCAAAGATCAAACCTGGTTCTCCCACATTGCAGGCAGGTTCTTTACAGTCTGGGCCACCAGGGAAGCTGGACCAGCCATATTCATACACATATCTGCATTTCTAACTCAGGCACCTCCATTCAGAGGTTTTTTTAATTAGAGCCTCAGCCAAAGTAAACACTTTAGGGTACCTCTGTCAAAACCATCTTATTGACTGGTGCCTTGGCTGAGGCATTTTTCCCCACTCTGACTCATTACATTCCACTCTTAGCCTTTCCACTTCTCCTTTCCCCCCACCCCTCCAGGTTGAAAAAATACAGGTGCATTTTGGGTGAATCTAAAGATCTTTTAACTTTATTCACCATTTTTCTTCTACATTTACTAGCCATTCTCAGATGAAGTATAAGTAACATTTGTTTTCTTCTTTTATTTTCTTTCATTGGGATAAGAGTCAGACATTTTTCACAGCCCATGTTCTTCTGAGATGCTAAAGTATCCTGCATGCTAGAGTACAGTTGATATTCTAGAAAATGGTGCAACTCCTCAACCCAGAAATTGAAACCATTAGTCACTCAGTCACGTCTCTTTGTGACCCCATGGACTGTAGCCCACCAGGCTCTTCTGTCCATGGGATTCTCGAGGCAAGAATACTGGAGTGGGTTGCCATTGCCTTCTCCAGGGGATCTTCTCAACCCAGGGATCGAACCTGGATCACCAGCATTGCAGGCAGATTCTTTACTGTCTGAGCCAAAACCTCCTCCTTCCCCTGATGCTCCATCCCTTTGTAAAAATTTTCACATTTGATTCCTGCGTACTCCCCAAACTCATCCATTACTTACTTCTTTTGATACAAATGTGGGGATCTGTCTTTCCCATCCTGTATATACCACTCTCAGTAACAACTCTATACCTTTGCATATTTGTTCCCTATCCATGGAATCCACTACTTTGTACTGTAAAAAGGTAACCCCTGCTTCAAGTATCTTCTTAAGGACTACTTTCTCTGAAAGTCATCTTTGACCTTTATTCTTAGATTTAGGCTGCTTTTATCATATTTTCATCCTGGAGTTTTTAATTATAATATTGCAGTATAATTATTCATTTATTTCTTGATCCCTTGTGTGCAGTTGCTGTTTGTATAATAAGTGCCTGAAATCTCTCTTGGCATAGAATGGATATTTAGTGAGCATAGGTTAAAAGAACAAATGAATGATTCTCAGAGATAACAAGATGGAAACTAATTAGGATAGTATAGTCTTTATTTTCTGTCATCTGTTAATTTTATATCATCTGCCCTGAATTCCATGCCTATCTTTTCCAAGCTCTAGTTGTGAGTATAAATTTTAAATTATGTTTGCACTTTTAGTAAATTATAAAGATCTAAGTTTGGTAGAGGATATGTATATGAAAAAAGCATAGTCACTGAGTTATTTAGTATCCAGGAGAGACAGACAAATGGACAGAAATATAGAACAATACTTATGAGCACTTAGAAATTAATAAGAACACATCTGTGAAATTATTTCTTAAGGTAGTTAGAACATGAGGTGACATGATTCATTTTTAACCACACAGTACATGTCTACAAGTTATATAATACAAGCTAACAATGATAATGTAGGGTTATGAAAGTGGTTGGACATTTGTATCATGGAAATATATTTAGGTAAATGTTTTTTCTTTTAAAATGGATATTTTAGAGCAAAATTCAATCATAAAGAGGCAAATCAGTGATTGGTTCACTAGATTTAAGGGCCACTCTGTGCTCTAAATGCAGTATTGCCTCAGGTCTCAGCTTTTACTGAATGAAGGCAGCCAGGCTGTGGGGTGCAATTTCAAATGCCTAGATGTTACTAAGCTTTGACTGAGAGCAGAAGTGATTCTTTCCACACAAACAATGTAGTTTACTAGGATGAACCTAAGAAACAAGAAGCATCCTTCCCTCATGCTTACCAAAAAGAGATAAAAGAAATAAAGATGGCTTCTGCTTTCTGGACAAAGTGTATTGATTGTTCAACAAACTAGGGAGGACAAGTAAGTGCTAAATGGAAATCATAATAACACTGTGATGATTTCTATGAACAAAAATCAATAGAAAAGGAATGGTTTTATAAGAGATATACAATGTTATTATTCTAATACCTCAAGCCATAAAGCTGAGGCATTTGAGTGTGGCATGACATAGTAGCTCAACTGACAGGGAAACCATAGTAGCCAAAGCGATCTCAGTCATTTCTGATGGTACGTATCTCACCACCTCCCCACCTTCTCCCCTCCCCACATACACACAGGAAGGAGCTCCAGCTATACATTTCTTTCATTTCCTACATTTGTTGCAATTCCTGAACTTTGTTCTCACCTTAGGTTCTTTAAACTTGCAGTTTCTTCCACCTGGTACATCAGTTACTAGTTATTTCTCATCAATCAGTTCTCTGCTCAAAAGCCATTCCCTGAGAGGACTTGCCAAATTATGGTATCTTATAAAAAAAAGTCTACACTTTACTCTCTACAAGTATCTGTCTGGCTCATCCCCTTCTTTGCATTTATTCCATAGCCTGTACCCCTTTATGTGGTTATTTTTATCTTCTGTTTCCTGCCTCAGAGGAATGTAAGTTCTATGTTTTATCTTATTCAGTATTGTTTCCCCAGACTCCAGAAATCTATTTGGAATATAGTGGGTGCAAAATAAATATTGTTTCATGAATAAATGGATAGTTTAATAACCAATTTTCCTAGTATATGTCTGTCATATTTTCCCCCATCAGACTGCAGATTTCTTGATAGCAGGGCTAGGACAATGTTTCTTTCTTTTGCCCCTTTTGCCTATAGAACACTGAACAATCTGGCTCATCCCTTTAGATTGTCTCCATTTCTGATTACTTGAACAAATATTAGCTCTCTGTGTTTAAAGAGGCTTGCTATTTAGAAGTGTTTGCTATTTACATTTTTGCTATTTTGGCCATTTGTTGGCCAAACTTGTCTGTGAGAGTAAGACAGATTTGGGCTTCCCAGGTGATGTTAGTGGTAAAGAATCTACCACCCAATGCAGGGGACACAAGAGACATGGGTTTGATCCCTGGGTCCAGAAGATTCCCTAGAGTAGGGAATGGCAACGCACACCAGTATTCTTGCCTGGAAAAGTCTATGGACAGAGGAGCCTAGCAGGCTATAGTCTATGGGGTCGCAGAGAGTCAGACACCACTGAGTGACTGAGTGCGCGCACACACACACACACACACACACACACACACACAACAGATTTAACATAATACTAACTTATTTCTCTTTCTTCTCTGCTATCCCAGGGACAAAGTTGCCATGTAAAAGTAATCTTCCCCCAAATAGAAAGCACTCTATATTAGGAAAATATTCTCTGCTCCTCAATTGGACATTGTGGTGGTTTGGTCACTAAGCCGTGTCCAACTCTTGCGACCCCATGGACTGTAGCCCACCAGGTTCCTCTGTCCATGAGATTATCCAGGCAAGAATACTGCAGTAGGTTGCCATTTCCTTCTCAACAGCTGGACATAGAAGCCACAAAAAAAGTAGGAGAAAATGCAAGTCAGCATTTTTAAGCTTTTAGAACTTCATGATGTTCAATTGACTAACTGGTTCTTACACTTTAATTACTGCCTCATTAACTATAAAAGAGAAATTATCTTGGGTTCAAAGAGAAAGATAAACCATAGTTTTTATTCCAGAAGGGAAAATCTAATTATAGCTTAAAGAATCAATGGGAATAATATTGATATAAAATATAGAAGAGAACTATTAAATTGGCTCAGTAAAGTTTTAGTAACAGATGGGTTTCTTCTAGGTCAGTAACTTTTTCCCTGTCTTTCTGGAGCATTAATTATTTATTCATTATGTTCCCTCAGTAACTGTGAAATTATTACCTTTTAGTTTAATCAGTACATTTTCTATATTCTCTATTTCTGACTCATGACTAGAAAGTTTTCTAAAACAAAAATTTGCCCTCTACTGCTTGAGTATATTTATGGGTTTGAGATTAAAACTTAGATGCTACATACATATACCTGAGAACTCAACATCTAAATTATGGCTTGCAAGAAAACTTGTTAGCATTTTCAACAATTTTCCCAAGTGTAAATTGAGGGAAAATCAATTTACTTTCTCTTTTTTAATCTCAGGCGTAAGTTATAATTCTGCAGTAACCAATATCTCTCTGAAGCCCATGGTCTACTCTTCTTCTTTTCTACATATTTCAAACTGACCCTTTGAAGTTGATCTTGAAAGAAAATTAATAGGCTCCTTATTAAATATTGCAGTGTTTCAGGTAGCAAATGCATGACAGCTACCTAACCAATCCCTGAGTAGCCAACCAGTGAGTGTGGCATTAATGATTTTGGAGAAAGCTAACTAAGTACATCTATCACTTTGTCATGTGTGGTAAAAGAATGCATCAATCAGAGCATAAGAGGGATCTGTCTTTGTTTCTCTCTGTGAGTACTACTGAAATCTGTTACAAAAATCAATAGAACAGGTATAGTAAGCTGCATTTATGTTGATTAAATCAAACAAATGAAAAAATAGAAGGTAGGAGACTGGTAATAAAGCTTCTAGAGTAAAGCAGTGGTCAGTTTCCTGAGATAGAAACAGTGTTTCTGAATTTGGCATCCCTGAGAACATTTTTGATTATCAATGTCTTGTAAACATGATCTAAATGATTGAACTATTAACTTTTTCAAAATGTTATTTAACCTCATTCAAGGAGAAGAAAACTGATAATATAGCTATGACTGTTTTACCCTGTTATTTAATTCCACTTTGTATGGCTTCCCTGGTGGTTCAGACGGTAAAGAATCTGCCTGCAATGCAGGAGAGCTGGGTTTGATCCCTGGGTCAGAAAGATCCACTGGAGAAACAAATGGCAGCCCACTCCAGTATTCTTGCCTGGAGAATCCCATGGACAGAGGAGCCTGGCGGGCTACAGTCCATGGGGACACAAAGAGTCAGACACCACTGAGTGACTAAGCATGCACACACACACACACACACACACACACACACACACACACACACACACACACACACACGGAAGCTATCTGGGAGAAAGCATAGTGTGGGCTTTGGAATTTTAGTAATCTGAATTCAACTTTTTCAACTACATGACAGAAATATGTAATGCTTATTAAAGTTTCCACACGCCTAATCTCCCTTTGGCTTAGGTTGGAGCTATAGGAGTAATTTCAGGTTCTGATCAAAGGACTATAAAGTGTGTTGGTTCCATGTCAAGAAGTTAGGCACCTATCTGCCTCTACCTCCTTTCTCTTCCTTTGCAATGGACTCTTTCAAGACAATATGTTCCAGGCACCGTAATTATAAAATGGGGGACAGTCCAATGTAGATTGTAACATGAATGAAAAATAATCCAGTGTTCGAAACAAGTGAGTTTTAAGGGATTATCTGTTCCAAGACAATAATCAAAACTATCCTGATTAATGCACGTTACTTAACAGCTCCTATAACCTTGAGATAGCTATTTAATCTTTCTAAGTCTCTATTTCATCATTTGTAAATCTAGGCTAAACAGCAGTGAAAAATATCTCATAGGATGCTTTAAGAATACAAAGTTTTAGTCATGAAAGACGAATAAATCCTATTGATCTACTATACAGTATAATGCCTATAGTTTAATATACTGTACTGTGTACAGTTGGCATTCCAAATCTGTGAATTCCATATCCACAGATTCCACCAACCTCAAATTTTGATCCATAGTTGGTGGAATCTGCAGATATGGAACCATAGATATAGAGGGCCAACTGTACTATGCCATTTTATAAAAAGGACTTGATCCAGCATCTGGCAATTTTGTTATAGGAGGTTGGCTCTGGAACAAATTCCTTGGGATACCAAGGGACAACTGTACTTTAAAATTTGCCAGTAGGCTATATCTGATGTTGGGCTTAGATCTTATTTTAGGTTTTCTAATCATAATCATCATCATCACATATAAAGAGGTTGAGAGGAAAATTTTGGAGGTCAGAATATATTTATGGTATAGACTGTGGTGATGGTTTCACCAGTGTATCAAGTTGCATACATTACACATTAAATATGTATAGCTTTTTGCATGTCAATCACACCTTAGTAAAGTGCTTTAAAAATAATTTTAAACAGAAAATGATTGTACAATAGTTTTTGTTGAGCTTGAATTTCTTTAAGGAAAAATAATAAAATCTCATATTTTACCTACACATACTCCCCATACACGTGACCTTTTAGAATGGAGACAAATCACTGCATGTTCAATTATGTGTTAAAGAATTGGTCAAAATACAGAAATTAGGTACAGTCTCAGATTTAGGAGCAGACTAAGACAAGGAAACAATAAAAAGATAAAGACAGAGGTCACAGTTGTACGATCTCCAAAAGCAGAGTACAGTGAGCCTCATAAAAACATAAAAAACAAAATCTCATGTTATCTCAAGGTTCACTCAAAAATAATCATCGCATCCTATAAATGAGACAAGGACATAGCTTCATATTTGTCAGAGTTAATAAATGAATCAACTCACTACCTATCATATATAAAAAATAACATAGAATATCTTTTGTTTGTCTTCCGAGGAAAAAAGAAAAACTGTGTATGGTGGCAGTGGGAATTAGAAAAATTAGTTTAAAGAAAGGAAGGAAGAGATGGAGGATTATATGGTTTAGAAAGAAGAAAAACAACCACCAAAGCTATAGCCACAGGATTCATTACCGCACTCTTGCAAGTTAGCCAAACTGTTGCAATAGTATGTTTTTTCTCTAGGGTTATAAGCTCCATTAATACAAACTCTAACTTCAAAACTACCTGTATTTGCTATAGTAATTATGCTCTTCCCTTAAACTGCACTACATAAAGCAGCAAACCTCTGGTTGGTTAAGTACTAAAATTTTGGAAATATAGTAAATGTATCTGTAAGATTTCTAAGATTTGAATAATAATCCCCAGAAGAAATTATTGTTGTCCAATCACTCTGGTACTGCATGACAAGGCACTGAATAGAAAAGTCAGTAAAAGCATCCAAGAACAGTGAGGCAAGCTGTGGTCAATATTAGACTTGTAAGGGAGCTGTCAGATAAAAAAAACCATTTAGAACTACCAAAATTTACTCCCTAATATGTGGTGTTTAGATGGCATAGAATTCAGAGCATACATCCAATCTTATTTTCACCTTTTTTTTCTTTATCATCCTCTGAACTTTCTATATCCAGTATGAGTTATTGATATATATTTATTTCAAGAAAACGTTTGCCAGTCTTAGTTTTCATTGGCCATTACATAACATTTAACCGATTTTTTTTAATTTGTTAAAAAATAATTATCACTCAATTCATATGTTAATATCTAGTCAGCTTCAACAAGGGCTTCCCAGGTAAAGCTTGCCAATGCAAGAGATGGAAAGAGACACGAGTTTGATCCTTGGGTCAGGAAGATCCCCTGGAGGAGGGCATGGCAACCCTCCAGTATTCTTGTCTGGAGAATCCCATGGACCGAGGAGCCTGGCAGGCTATAGTCCATGGGGTCTGAAAGAGTCAGACATGACAGAAGCAACTTAGCATATACACATGCAGCTTAAACAAAGCCATTTTATAGGGAAAAGAGAATAACCAGAAATTATTTACTGATTTTGTTGTTGACTATTTCTAGCTACAAGTCTTACCTGAAGATCCTGTTTCCCAATATCTAGCCATAAAAGATAGGCTAGTAAAGCCCCGCCACATGTGGAAGGCAATGCTATCTGAACCAGAGAGCCCAGTCATTCTGTCATAATTAGATGCTGAGAAGCAATAGCCTTCAGAATCAGATGGGACTTTACACTGAGGCTTGGTTGAGTGTGCATAAATGAGCCCTTTTACTACTCAGAAAGTAGACATGCTGTTGCCTCTGACTGCTGGGAATCACTGCTCTGGAGACATGGTTAATGCAAATAACTTAAAATAGTTCTTATATCAATAGATGTACATCCTTTTCTCTAACTCATTTCCCTCTTAATATAGGGAGTCACTTTTGTAGAGATCAACTTTCCCTGACCCCAAAATATCAATGTTAGCTAATATCTTCAATGTGTAAGTCCTAGACTGAATTCAAGTGAAGACATAGGTCTTTTTACTCTTTTAGATGGTCCTGCATTCACTAAAAAATAACTTTTGAAAGCATAAAATTGTGGATGTACAAACTTGCACAAATATTGACAGTACCTACTCCTGGGGACTTTATAATCTTATGAGACAACAAACCAAAACAAACAGAACAGTTAGAGAGTAAGATAAAATGAATCCATTTTGAAGGAACAATCAAGGAGGGATCAGAATGAACTGGAAATCAGGTGTTGAGAGAGGTTTCCTGGGAAAGATAAAACTTGACTGTAAGAAAAAATGTGTTTCCCTCTCTAGAGTGATTCTTTGCATTGTTATTTTGCATTTTCTGTTTCTATGAATGGTGAACTAGAGATACTGAATTTTACCCATCCCTGTGATTCCTGGGTACAAAGGGAAATTTGTGGTCATGTTACTTGAGATAACCAAGCACCTGTAATTGTTCCTCACTAAACAATAAACACCGAAGCAGAAATTAAATGTGGAGGCGGTAAGGCATACTTTTTCTAAAATATAAGGAATAACAAATACCAGGAATATTTAATGGGAAAAAATTAGAAAGGAAATGTGGCTTTCTATTTGGCTTCACAACAACAACAAAACTGAAAAAACAATAAGAAAGGGAAAATAACCAGAAAAACGTAACAATTGTGTTCCTAAAAACTGAGCCATAAATAATGAGGTGACCCACTAGGGCTTTCTTGGTGGCTCAGAGGTAAAGAATCTGCCTGCAATGCAGGAGACCCGGGTTCGATCCCTGGGTTGGGAAATCCCCTAGAGGAGGTCATAGTAGCCCACTCCAGTATTCTTGCCTGGAGAATCCCCATGGACACAGGAACCTGGAGGGCTACAGTCCATGGGGTGGCAAAGAGTCGGACACGACTGAGCGACAAAGCACAATGAGATAATATAAAACAGAAGACAATGGAAAAAATGCAAAAACAATATAGCTTGAGCAATCTTTGAAGTCTCTGGAGGATTTAATATATAAGAAAACATTTCCTGAAATTAACTTTTGTGAATTTACATTCCAAAAACCTGGAGGTGCTCCATGGGAAAAAAGTTACAGTGGTCCTGTAGGTTTGAGAATGTGTGCTTTCTTTATTGTAGTCCTTTTCAGAACCTTTAGTTAGTTAATATGCATTGTTGTGAATATTCAAAGGTGGGGGGAGTATAAAAAGTTTCTAAGATATTTGGTCACAGAATTCTCCCTTACCCTTAAAGAAAATATTTACTAAATATCCCAAGGAACAGCAGTAGTCTTTGAACATAGTTTGGAAAATGCACCACTTCACTCATGAGCAGTTGAAGCCTATCACTATAGTAAATCTATATTGACCCTCTAGATTAGTAGAAAAGGGTTCTTCATTTGCTAATTGTCAAACAGATAACTGGATTTTTTATGTCCAGATAATCGCTTTAAATGTGCTTTCTTTCCAAAGAGAATGTAGTTGAACTTCTCCTTAGCCCCCCTGTCTATTCTATCAGGTTCCAGATGGTCTCGTGTATTCAGTAACACTGCAACAGGCACGCGTTGGATCAGTATTTGACCACATATGGATGATACGATTGTAGTCACTATATTAAACTGACATTGGCAGGACAAGGGGATGAACAACAAAGGAAGAATTATAGAATCTGAGAGATAAAAGTCACTTTGGAGATCTTCTAGTCAGACTCTCATTTTACAAATGAATGTGTGCATTTATGTGCATGCTCTGTCATGTGCGATCCATGGACTGTAGCCTGCCAGGCTCCTCTGTCCATGGAATTTTCAGGCAAGAATACTAGGGTTCCATTTCCTACTCCAGGGCATCTTCCCAACCCAGGGATCGAACCCGTGTTTCTTGAGTCCCCTGCAGTGGCAGGCAGAATCTTTATCAACTGCACCACCTGGGAAGCTACAGGTGTATAGAGTATAAGTAGTAAAAAGATTATTCCAGGTCTTATAGTTAAGCGGTAGAAATCTCTTCTCCAAGCCCAGTCTAGTCCATGCATTCAGCAAGAGAAAATTAAAACAACTCGTTAGTGGAAAAAAGAAGGAAAAAATACTACATTTGAATTTGTTTTTAAAGTGGTCAACAATAACCTTCAGTTCAGCTCAGTTCAGTTCAGTTCAGTCGCTCAGTTGTGTCTGACTCTTTGCAACCCCATGGACTGCAGCACGCCAGGCCTCCCTGTCCATCGCCAACTCCTGGAGATTACTCAAACTCTTGTCCATTGAGTCGGTGATGCCATCCAGCCATCTCATCCTCTGTCATCCTCTTCTCCTCCTCCTTGCGATCCAAGGAACTCTCAAGAGTCTTCTCCAGCACCACAGTTCAAATGCATCAATCCTTCAGTGCTCAGCCGTCTTTATGGTTCAACTCTCACATCTGTACATGACTACTGGAAAAATCACAGCTTTGACTACATGGACCTTTGTCAGCAAAGTGATGTCTTTCTCTCTCTTTTTTTTTTTTTTGGTCTGTTTTTTGTTTTCCTTTGTGTCTCTGCTTTTTAATACACTGTCTAGATTTGTCATAGCTTTTCTTCCAAGGACCAAGTCTTTTAATTTCATTGCTGCAGTTACCATCTGCAGTGATTTTGGAGCCCAAGAAAATAAAATCTGCCACTGTTTCCACTTTTTCCCCATCTAGTTGCCATGAAATGATGAGACCAGATGTTATGATCTTAGTATTTTTGAGTTTTAAGCCAAGATTTCACTCTCCTTTTCACCTTCATCAAGAGACTCTTTAGATCCTCTTCATTTTTTGCCATTAAAGTTGTATCATCTGCATATCTGAGACTGTTGACATTTCTCCTGGCATTCTTGATTCCAGTTTGTGAGTCATCCAGTTTGGCATTTCACATGATGTACTCTGCGTAGAAGTTAAATAAGCAGGGTGACAATATACAGCCTTGACATACTGCTTTCCCAATTTTGAACCAGTCCATTGTTCCATGTCTCGTTCTAACTGTTGCTTCTTGACCTACATATAGGTTTCCTAGGGGGCAGGTAAAGTGGTCTGGTATTCCTATCTCTTTAAGAATTTTCCACAGTTTGTTGTGATCCACCAGTGACTCAGATGGTAAAGAATCCACCTGCAGTGCAGGAGACCCAGGTTCTCTCCCTATGTTGGGAAGATCTCCTTAAGAAGGAACTGGCTACTCACTCCAAGATTCTTGCCTGGAGAATTCCACGGACAGAGGATCCCGGTGGGCTACAGTCCATGGGGTCACAGAGAGTTGGACACAACTCAGCGATTAACACAGTACACAGTCAAAGTCTTTAGCATGGTCAGTGAAGCAGAAGTAGATGTTTTCTCTGAAATTCCCTTGCTTTTTCTATAATCCGGTGGATGTTGGCAATTTGATCTCTGGTTAAAATGTTAAATTAAATGACTGTGAGCATCTAAATTCAGAGAGGCTACCACAGAATGAAGTGGTTACTTACTTTATAAAGTGATTCATCCCATAACAGAAGGCTCAAACCCAATCTCTTTTTTCTTCACCTGCTGTGCTGCAAAAAGCAGAAGCCACTGCACTGAGAGCTGATCCTTGGAGCCACAAGCAGGCCAGGGTAGCATTTTCTCTGACCGGTGCACTCTCAGGGCATGGAAAAATTTCACCTCTACCCTTCTTGAGTTCTTGTGACTGGACAAGTTGAATACAAGAGGAGAAAAAGACAAGTTTAATTTATGCACACAGTGGTCTCATAAAATGGAACTAAGAAGTGGTCACGGTAGGTAGTTTTTGTACTTTTTAGACAAGCAATAAATTTGAGAGGAACTGACAGGAAAAAGAAACTATGTTTGGGTGCTTAATTAATAAGGAATATAAGCAAAGTTTGGACTTGAGTAGCATATTAGTAAAGGAATAACAAGCTTTACACAGATGTCTCAGCCCTGAATTCCTTGCCTCTGTTGATAAGGACGTCTTTTTATCTCCTTTTTACAGGGAGGGCATCTCTTACATGGGACATTTATTTTCTGTTTCCAGGGAGACAGAGAGGAGGGTCAAACTGTCCCCTTTGCATTGGCCATTTCTTAAGTAAGTTTGATTAAAAATAACCAATGTGAGAAAATGTTTTCTGTTCCTAAGCAATTTCTGGATTTTAGGGAGATCTTTTAAATAAGTTAGAAAGGGATCAGATTTTCAGCATATACAATGAGTCCCTGAGCTTGACAGAAAAGTTTTGTTTGTTTTTTTTAACTGCTAAATTTAGTGTTATAAAACTATCTTCAATGTTTGAAAGCTGAAGATTGGATATATGTCATGTTAGCATTGCTTAATACTTACAACATTTTGAGTTAAACTGGAAATGCCTTTTTCCACTTGGATACATTTTCTTAAATGGATTTTCTGTTCAAATGTTCTAGAAATATTCATCCATATATTGAAATATATGCCATAACTTTATATTGAGAAGATGAAAAGCCCAAGTAAATGACAAGAGAATGAAAGTGGAAATCTGCTTATTAAAGTTTAGCATGTTTTGAGTATACTGTGATTAACATCAGCTCTTTCAATGCTATAGTTAATAGAATATTGGACTTAACAAAACTGGAAGCTCCTTGCAATTTAGCAAACATTTATTGAATAACTTATGTCTATATTGTGTGTATTACTCTGCTGAAACTATGGTGTAATGTAAGCATGGATGTTTCCTGCCTCTGAGAAGCGATTTTATATAGCACATACACATGTAATCTTGGAGGAGGAAATGGCAACTCACTGCAGTATTCTTGGCTGGAAAATCCCATGGACAGAGGAGCCTGGCATGATACAGTCATGATGTTGCAAAGAGTTGGACACAACTGTGGACTGAGTATGCACACACACAAGTACACACATACATGAAGTGATAAAAAAGTGATATACATAGGAATGAATAAGATGAAATACAAATCATGAAAGAATTATATGGCAAATATGAATTGTTAGGGGGTAGACATTCTGGAAAGAGGTTTAATTAGAGATGTGCCTGGAAAGGTGGATAGGATTTCAATTGATGGAGTGAATGAAGTAGCAGGACTAAAGTAAAAAATATTCCAGTAAGAAAAGGAAAACAATAAAAACTATATTTACTTGCAAAAATCTATATAATGCACTATAGCAACAAAGGACAAAATCACATTATCATTTGAATGCATGCAGAAAAAGCATTGAAAAAAAGACACTAAAACTTTCATGATAAACACATGCAACAAAATAGGAATGAAGGGAACTTCCTCAGTCTGATAAAAGGCATCTATAAAAGCCTATAGTCAGCATCATATTTACTGGTGAAAGACTGAATTCTTTCTCCCTACGTCAGACATAAGAACATGAGGTCTACTCTTGCCACTTCTATTCAGTTTTGCACTTGAGTTTCCAGGTAGGGCAATTAGGCAACACATGAATTATGAGGTTTCTAGATTGGAAAGCAAAAGATAAAACTATCTCAATTTGTAAATGACATGATCTTGTATGTAGAAAATCCCAAGAAAACTTTCAAAAAACCATTAGAACTAACCAAAAAATTCAGCATGATTGCAAGAGACAAGATCAATGCACAGAAATCACTTATACTTCTGTACACTGACAATAAAAATAATTTCATTCACTAGAGCATCAAAAAGAACAGAGGATTTAGGAATAGATTTTTTAAAAGGACAATAGTCTGGGATGGGGCTTCCCTGGTGGCTTAGTGGTAAAGAACATGCCTGCCAATGCAGGAGACATAAGAGATGAGGGTTCGATCCTGGGTCGGGAAGACCTCCTGGAGGAAGGCATGGCAACCCACTCCAGTATTCCCGCCTGGAGAATCCCCATGGACAGAGGAACCTGGTGGGCTACAGCCCATAGGGTCACAAAGAGTTGAACACGACTGAAGTGACTGAGCATGCATGCAAGCATAACCTGGGATGTTGTTGTTGTTGTTTACTCACTAAGTTGTGTTTGACTCTTTGTGACCCCATGGACTGTAGCTCACCAGACTCCTCTGTCCATGGGATTTTCCAGGTAAGAATACTGGAATGGGTTGCCATTTTCCTTCCCAAGGGAACTTCTGACCCAAGGACTGAACTTGTGTCTCCTGCACTGGCAGGCAGATTCTTTACCACTGAGCCACTAGGGAAGCCCCTGTAGCCTGGGATACAGGCTCTTAGATAGCTCTGAGGAACTGTTTCAAAGAGAAAGTGGGAAAAGGCTAGCGTATATGTTATTTTGGTTAAGGGATACAGGAAGTCAAGCATACACCTCAGTATCAGGTTATTGCTAATCACAAGGATCAGATATCTCAGTTATTAATTTTAGGGCTTCTTTATGTATGGGAAGATACAAGAATCTGGGTTTAATAAAATTTTTCCTGAACTATAACACTCAAACTATCTAAAAGGCCTGTTTTACCTGTTTTCCCAGAGTACAGAGTGTCTCATTCCTGATCTTCACCCTGAATTCTTTTCTGGGTGTACTACAGATCAGCAACCACAGTAGCCAATGACTGAATCCAGATGGGCTGATATAACTTCATCCGTGTCCTCACCTTGAAGTTAAGTGCTGCAGATTGATAACATGGGTCTTAAAAGCTGAATCTTAGCAGGCTGAGTCTAATTTAGTGACTTCATCTAGTTTAATATAATACTTATAAAAGGTAGATGCTATCTTTCCTATTTTATACTAAGGAAGCCAAAGATCAAAAAAGTTAAATACTTTGTTTAACAGTGTAAATTTTCTGTGTTAGTCACACAGAAAATTGTGGAACTTAAACATATGTATACTTGTGTGTGCATGTATGTTTGTGTGACTCCCCCAAACAAGAAGCATAATAGATAAGGAAACTAGTTAATTGTCTGTTTTTGATGTATGAAAAGATAGAGGTACAAAGAGGTTGAAGCAATATTAATTGATATTTTATTATAACACTCCAAAAGAAGGAAGAGTTATATTTAAAAATTTTATCACATATATTGAATGACTTTATTCTAAATTTGTATGAATAAAATCTCTGCACAGCGATATACCATTACAGATGTTAGGAAGAAAAGAAAACTGAATACAAAGATTTGGCTGAAAATGTGCCATCCAAGAGTACAAAATATCACTGCAAAACCCACTGAATAAATTTCACTTGTAAGAAAATGAGTGTGTGAATAGTCTTTGCTCTAAATTTGTAATTATGTCAAGCCATACATCTCCTTAAGCCCTCTTCAGATTTGTTTAATTTTTAAAATGTGCTCTTCTAAGAATTGCTTCAGGGAGAAATAGCTAATAAAGGCATTAAAGAGATTCCTCATGACATTGCAGTTTATATTGCTTGTTTTACAAAGTCAGCTATAAAATTTTAAGATGCCACCCAAAAATCTGAAAACTGTAGGCCTCATATCATCTACTGAGAAACCAAATATTGGTTTTCCAGGCAAAGTCAGACAAGATCTTCCTTAGATAATATCATACCAATAAATGTCTAAACCCTGACTCTCCAAAGGTAGATTTCAAACAATTATCAGTAGGAATATATTGGCTTATCTCCCTTATTTTGAAATTGCAGTTGGGAACAATAATTTACAAGGTAGTGAGAATTGCAAATACTTACGGGTTTCTGAAGTAATGTCAACACCTTAAATTGCATTCAGGAAGAAGGTAGTGGCCAATGCAATCTGTCCTGCTGCATATTCTGTGATGCGCCTATTTGTGTAAACTGAAGAACACAAAAAAACATGAACAGTTGTTCCAATGAAGTGTAAGGTAAGTGCAATAAGACAATAGAGCTCAATCTGCCTCAAACACTTAGAGAAACGTAACTTTTAAAAATGAGTAGTCAGTTAAGGCATTAATTGAGAAATAATTCAATTATTTAACTAACCAACATTTTAGGCTATAATATGCTTACATATTTGTTTCTGCAACAAATTAAAATATTTTTGGAAGAATGTAGGACATACATTATAAATGAACTAGCTATAGAAAATTTCCATTCCCCCATTTACCTGGTAAACTGTTCTTTATATAAGATAAGGACATAACCCTGATTAAGCAAGTACTGATCTGAAGGCTTTTTTATGATTTTTTTTCCTCAGTCGCTGTTTAAGTGGCAGATATTATTCAATAAATTTCATAAAGACATTGTTACATATGTTTCCACTAGTTTAGAGTTCAAAACAATGTCACTCAATATTGACACTTTAAAGTCATAGTTCTGACCTTGTACTACACAGTTTTGTAATAAACTCAGCTATTTCCCTCCACTCTCAATATGTCCTCTTTCCTGGGTTTATAGTTCTGGCTAGAACTATTCTTATCAGTGCAAGAGGAAGTCAAGAATACTGTTTCATTACAGAAATGCTCAGCAAACTAAGATTAGTGGGAAACTTCCTTTACCAGACAAAATGTTTCAAAAGAAAACATACTTAAGAGTAAAATACTTAATAGTAAAATACTGATTATATTTATTTTAAAGTTGGGAAAAAAGAATATCCATTCTCACCATTCTGATTCAATATTGTGCTCAAAGTACCAGCCAGTGAAATAAGAGAAGGAAAAGAAGTGAAAGGCATACAGATTGGAAAGCACAAAACGAAAATTGCCTTTATTCACAGATACCATCATTGCCTATGTAAAAAATTCCAAGGAATTTTGAAAAACAATCCTAGAACTAATAACTGAATTTACCACATATTTGTGTATATATATGTATATATATATATATATATATATATATATATATGTATGTACCAAAATAGAATGAAACAGGTATAATTCTGATGAAATATGTGCAGGATCTATTTGGTAAAAGATATAAAATGCAAGAAATTGGGGACCTAAATAAGAGGAAAGACTTATGATCCCTGAAATGGAAGACAATATATTTAACATATTAATTCTCCCCCATTTGATCTCTAGGTTTAATGTAATTCTTTTAAAAATCCCTGGAGTATTTTTATACATATAGTCAATGTGATTCTAAAGTTCATATGAAAAAGCAATGGAAGGAAAACACAAAAAATATTGAAAAAAATAAAATTGGGAGACTCATATTACCTGGTTTTAATATTCACAATAAAGCTTCAGTAGACTTTTTGCATTTTCATATTGTCCATGGGGTTCTCCAGGTAAGAATCTGGAGTGGGTTGCTATTTCCTTCTCCAGTGGACCACATTTTGTCTGAACTCTTCACTATGTTCTGTCCGTCCTGGTTAGCCCTGCACGTCATGGCTCATACCTTCATTGAGTTACACAAGCCTCTCTGCCCCAACAAGACTGTGATCCATGGAAGGGAACAATGAAAAGAAAATGAATTTTGACACAAAATGCATCTCAAAAACATTAAGCTTGAGTGAAAGCCAATCTCAAAAGATTGCAAACTGTGATGCCATTTATTCAACTTTTTAGAAAGTCAAAACTATAGGGATGGGGAAAAGGTCAGTGAAAATCATATGTTAGGGACGGGGGAATATTTGAGCGCAAAGTGGGAGCTTTAATAAATTTTTGGCAAGATGGAACAGTTCAGAATTCAGATTGTAATGTTGGTGCTCAGGACAGGCCACTCTAAGGCACAATGGCAGATTAATTATTTTGAATTAAAGTTATTTGTGAAGCAACCCATGTAAGAAGGAAACCAACCCTTCTGTGTCTCCCTGAAAGCAGGAAATAAATCTACCATATGAAAGGTGCAGCTGGAGATAGAAGGATACCTTTATCACCAGAGATAGAGAATTCAGGACCAATAAGTCTTGCAAGCAATCGTTTTTACTTCTTTAATTCTGGACATCTGGTCATGGCCAAAGTTATGTGAACATGTATATAAGTAGGTAAAGAGCTTTGCCCAAACCCTCCCAACAACATCCAAAAATATTTACTGGTAAAGATGTCAACTGAGGGCTGGCTGACTAAATGCCACTTTACTAAAACTTGAATGCAGGCTTTATATCTGTCAAACCAGTTATCAGTAGTGTGGAACTAGTAATTAAAAAGAACTTTCAACATCAGTATATTTAACTGTCTTACAGAATATTCCAGAAAGAGAGTCATCAATGTTCTGCCTAAATATCTATTTTATTGGAGGTTTCATTGTGAGCTATAATTGTTAACAAGCATTTAACACTATTTTTCAGACATAAACAGCAGAATTTATATTTATCTGTATACTTTTGTGCTGGTTTTGTCATATTCTTCTAGCTTACTGACATGGAATCTTGATTCCATCATAGACAATATTGAAGTTTGTTACATTGCATAACAATAAACCTTTTTATCAAAATCACTTATAGCATTCATTGAGATAGGACTCTAGACTTGAGTATTCTCTCTCCAAAATTCACATTCCCATTTCTTCCTTTGATAAAGCTTCCAAAAAAGAAAAAACAACACTCATGGGACTCCTTTTTTTCATCCTCATTTGGTTATCCCTTGCCTTTTACTTTCAAAGAGGTAACATCAATACACTGTTGTTGTTCAGTCGCTGCTGTGTCCCACTTTTTGTGACCCAATGGACTGCAGCATGCCAGGCTTCCCTGTCCGCCACCGTCTCCTGGAGTTTGCTCAAGTTCACGTGCATTGAGTTGATGATGACATCCAACCATCTTATTCCCTGCCACCCTCTTTTCCTTTTGCCTTCACTCTTTCCCAGCATCCGGGTCTTCTCCAATGAGTCGCCTCTTCGCATCAAGTAGCCAAAGTATTGGAGCTTCAGCTTTAATTTTAATAGTTAATGCATTATTAGTGGATAATTCTCTTTCCCTAAAACAGTAGATTCATGTTGAAATTCATGTAAAAACACATTGGCCTGATAAATACAATGGTTATTTTTAAAAAGCCAGAAAGTTTCAGGTATTAAGATACTTTCCTGCATCATGACCACTGAAAATGTCATAATGCTCCTTTAAATGGAGAAAAACTGCAGAATAAGTGAATGGAAGAATACTTGATGAATTTATGTTAATTATATAATATTTTAAATGTCGCATTTCTAATTATGCCTGTTTTTAAAATTTAAGTGTTTTCATTTGTTCTAATGCTTTGAGATTTATTCCGAATGAGGCCAGTTAATGTGGCTTCTAAATGACTCCTAGGAATATTAATATAATCCAGATACACTGGTTATAGGGTCAGATAGCCTAGACTCTAATTCTATCATCTACTCACAGAATAACTTTAGGCTTAGTTTCTCCTCTGCAAAATGGGAATAATAATATGCTAAACACCATAGAGTTTCTGTGAGAATCAAGTCAGTTATATGTAATGTGCTTTCTGAGAGCTTCCCAGAACAACAAAGCAATTTATAAGCTTTTGATAAGAGAAAACTGAGTTTATAGCTTATCCAGGAGAATAAAACCTCGGCAGTATCTGATAGCAGTTGTGATGAAAAAGAAAATGGCTGAATTGATTCACATTTTGAAGTCTGGTTGAAAGCAGATTTTTTTTCACAAAATGTAGGTCTTGATGAGGATTGGCTAAGAATCATAATAATTTGGGACTGATGAAAACAGCAAGGAGAGCATAATTTTGAAGAGAGAGAGTCAAGGAATCTTATGCAATACACTGTTGGTGCTTTCTGTTGAAGAGCTAATGGATCTTGGGAATTCCTATAACAAGTAATGTAGTTATTTTCAACTTATTTCATTCTGGGCAAAGGTCTTCTGGAATAGACAGTTATGCTAATGAAGACTATAGAAGAATAAAATCATATTAAGATCATTTTTGTCTTTACTGTCAAGTGATGTGAAAGTGTCTTAGAAGAGTCTTTGCACATGTTAAACACTATGTATGCATTTTGTTGTTTTCATGTTTATTGATACCATTATTACTAAAATTGAATATGTCAAATTATGTATAAAGCCTTTCAAACTATTAATGTGGCCCACTTTTCTTCTCAGCTCTTGGCTCTGTTGGGTATTTATTTTAGGATTAAGAAAGAGTAGCCTGCTTTCCTGTGTGCCCACCTGCTGTTTGCAGTAATATCCTCCCATCCAGTTTGCCCATAGTGAGCAATTATCACTCTGCGCCATGGCACAAAGTGAGGAGATACACACTCTACTGGGGGAGTGGGGCACAGTCATGAAAAATTACAGCATAATAAATGCTCTAAAAGAGGTGCGAAGGAAAGATTTAAGAAGCACAGAGGACAATGAGCCCCATTGCACATGAGGGAAAGAATTTTGCAAAATTCAGAAATGCCAAGCGAACACCACAGTTTGAGTGCACCTAGATAAAAATCATGGATGACTCCCACTGAATCTGATTTCTCCGAGAGCACTCTATGTATTCTTACAAACCTTTCCACTGGGCTGTATCTTGGAGTACATGTTATTCCAGTTTTGAGTTGGACTGCTACAATGCACTTCTTAGAGAGATTTCTTTTGCTTAAAACATATCAGTGGTAAAGAATCTGCCTGCCAAAGCAGGAGACTTAGGAGATGTGGGCTCCATCCCTGAACTGGGAAGATCCCCTGGAGGAGCAAATGACAACCCACTCCAGTACCCTTACCTAGTGAATCCATATACAAAGGAGCCTGGCACAGTCCACAGGATCGCAAAGAGTTGGACACGACTGAGCAACAGAGCACACACACACACACACTACATCCTGGAGACTTAGCACCTGTATCAACCACATTCAAAATTCAACTTAAAAGAAATATGGTGGTAATATCCCAGAGCCTTCTTACTTATACTTTGTATCCTGTTGTGCCAGGACAGTCTTGCTTAATGCCTAATGTTTAGTGTGTTTATAAATAGTGACTCATTTCTCTCTTCAAATTATATGGTTACCCTATTTGTACTACCTTTTGCTACTGTTCCAGTGAAAAATAGACTAGGAACTAGAAAAACAAGTGTCACTTACCTTGGACAAATGACACTTTTGAAGTTATGATGATAATAAGCATGATAATAGAAGTGAAAATGTAGCATGCATAAAAGGTGATCTACAAATGTTTGGTTAATTTGAACAATGTCCTATGCAATTAGTATCATATGGGTTGGGAGTAAGAAGTATTTTAAGACAAATGTGAATATACTTTTGCAACTACTGTATTCCTAAAACAAATGATTACACTTCATGGATTTACCAATATTAATGTTTCAGTCTCAGGTCCAGCTGTCCTCCTATTCAACAGGAAGTAAAAGATACAAGAATGAGAGAAAAATTAGCTCACTATGTCGCTGTGGATAAGTCTTAGCTTAGAGATTCATGTCTTCATTTCTAAAATAACATGATGAGCTAAGCACTTTTAACTGAAGTGTGGAGACCTTCTTCTTGCTGAGTAAGAAAGATGTGGAGTCGCAGTTTGTGGGTAGGTGGGGTGGGAAGACTGAACACAGCCTGAACTCTGCTTTATCCATGCACCAACTTGTGCCAGCCTGTTCCAGCTCTTCTGGATGCTAGAGGCCATACAATGAGTGTGCACTGGCTCTCTGAAATCTAGCAGCCCCAAATGTTGTCAACATTGGACTGGTTAATCTCTAAGCCTTAAATACAACAGTATCATAAACAGACAGTTTTTATAAATAAAAACTGAAGTACTTAAAAAAAGTAACAATTGAAGTGGGCACCAAAATATGTTTTTTGCTTCCTAAGGTTTAAAGCACAGGAATTTATTTTCTCACAGTTCTGAAGTTCAGAAGTTAAAAATCAAGGTATTAAGGTATAATCAGGGCCAAGCTAACTCTGAAGGCCCTATATGGGAATAATTCCTTGACCCTTCCAGCTTTCAGTGGCCTCAGATGTTAATTGGCTGGGTAAAGTTATTTCTGAGCTTCAGGTCCAGACATGGTAACTCATAGCTACATCATTTTGCCTAAGCTGAGGAATTTATATAAGCAATGGTGTCTGTTACCTATGAAGATTCTAAGTGTCTCTAACAAGTGAGAAAAAAATTATTTTCCCATTATATTCTTGCATTCAAAAGAATAAAACAAGTAACAATTAGGAATAAAACATCTAGAATTTAACTTTCAAGTTGCAAGTTAAAAGAGAAGCCAGGCAATGTTCAATGTTCAAGATGAAAATTTTAATGTTGACATCAACTGAATCATGATGAATAGTATAAACAGTAAATGAATAATTGCATGCTATGCCAAATATATTGTTATAAAAACTCCATTACTTTTTCTGAATAGTTTCATTCATAATGATGAACTAATTATATTTTAGCCTCTAATGATCAGAACTAAATGAGCTGCATTCAAAGGCCACAGCTTTCTCATTTCAATATGTACCTTTGATCTTGTACTAATGTTTTCTTCTACAAGTGAGAGAGAATCTAGGTATGTTGCCAAGCATTCAAGGAATACTGTGCCTGTTCTCTTTGTAACTGAGCATTGATAAGCTCTTTTTTGGACAATGTTCATTTATTTTGTCCAGATTTTTGTATGGTAAGATTCCACTTTCTCATAAATGCAGTGTCAATAGCACAACATGCTATTGATGTTATAGCAAAGCTAAGTCCTTTACTAATGAGAAGAATAAATATTGCCTATTGAAAGTCTGTGGAGTTTCAATTATTAAAAATAGAAGCCAGTCTCATTTAAAATTAAGAACTGAGTATTCAGATCAATGCTATTTATTTTTATCTTGAATAAAGGAAGGGTTAGTACAAATGACTTTTGCTACATTGGGGTGCTTATCCCACCTTCTCCTGGTCCATGAGCCTGATCCCTAAATACACCCCCTTCAAAAAACATTAGCCAGATTTAGTGAGGAAAAGATATACACAGTGAGCAAAATGCCAATTTCGAGAATAAAGGTATGAGGAGAAGCTTGGATACTCTGGTATAGTGAATGCCATATGGTCTTGCATTCATGTCTCCTCAGTCTCCCTTTGAAGATATCAGTACTTACTCCCACAGCTGATGAAGTCTGAGTTGTTCACAGCTCTTGGCAGAGTGCCTCTCTAGAACTGACCCTGGGCTTTATCTCATGTCACATCTCTTCTTGGGGCTATCTGCATGCAGTGACTTGCCAATATTGAGGTATTAAGGCTAAGTCCCCTTGCCTGAATTCAGGGCAACTCTGAAGAGTCATGCTAGCTGTGACCTCCCCATAAAATTTTCTAAGGTCTTTGTTGTGACTGCATGACTGTTCAGCTTCTCTCTCTGGATATTCCTGGTTTCTTTCCACTCTCCTACTCCCATAGATATTAATTCTAAGAACATATAATACCCAAAAACTTTCTGCAGGTAAATCTCTGTCATACAGTCTGCTTCCTTGGGAAACTGACCTGTTATATTTAGTCCAGAGAGGTCAAAGAAGACTCGTTAGTCGTATTATAATTTGAGACTTTTCTCTCAGTATGAATAAGAGTTTGTCTCCTGAAAAGGATGAAAAAAGAATGCATTCCATATAAAAGGAACAATGCAAGAAAAAGCAGAGATAAGAAAGAATACGCCTTATTCAGCCTGGCTTGCTACAGTTCATGGAATTGCAAAGAGTCAGACATGACTTAGCAACTGAACAATAACAGCTTAGTCAAGCAATTTTGTTAGAATACCAGAGAGACAATTTACAGCATATCTGGGGAAGGTAGGGCCCAAATTATAAGGGTTCTTGGTTGTCTATCTGAGGAATTTGGGTTTTTCTCCATAAGTAATGGGCTTCCCTGATGGTTCAGTGGGTAAAGAATCTGCCTGCAGTGCAAGAGACACAGGAGACATGGGTTTGATTCCTGGGTCAGGAAGATTCCCTGGAGGAGGAAATGGCAAACTACTCCAGTATTCTTCCCGGGAGAATCCTATGGCCAGAGGAGCCTGGTAGGCTACAGTCCATGGGGTCACAAAGAGTCAGACACAACTGAGCAACTAAGCATAGCATGGTGTGGCCATAGGTAATAGGCAATGATTTTTGTAAACTGTATGTACAGGATTACATATGAGAATTGTTTCAGGAAGAAAACCAGAAATGTCATAGAAGGTAGATTAAAAGGCAGTCAAGAGACAAGAGCAGGAGGGAAACTAAATGGAAGGCAGTTGTAATTTTGGAAGCAAAGATTTTCAAGGGTTAAACTGAAGCAGAGATGGTGAATGGATAAGGAAAATGGGCAATGCAATTAAGGTGAAAACAACTTTATCAGGTAACTGGATATCAGAACTAAAGATGAAGGAGGGATTTCTGCTTGGGTCCATGAAGGCAGCTGTGGTTGCAAATGATCAGCAGAACAACAGGTGGAGGGAGTATGACTGAGACTGTGGTGTCAGAGGAGAAAGAAGACAACGAAGAGCCTGCCAAATGCCCTGCTGAAGGGATCTTCTTTGGTGGCTGACATTCTGTACTGCACAGAAAGAAGTAGTATTTCCCTCCAGTGACTTCGAAGCTGTTATCATATCACAAGTAGTATGAAGTTTTATAATGGGGAGAAAAAGGCTTGCCTCCCCAATAGTAACTTCATGCAGGCATCAATATGACATGACCTGAGATAAGGTCAAAAGTTAGCCGGACCATTTACCGGAGAAAAATAGCATGTAGCGCCCTAGTGAAGCAGCAATAGGCACCACTGAAAATGCTCTGTAGCAGGATGATGGATAAGTCATAACTTGCTTATTTTCTCTGACAGCAGGGATCCTAGAAGCAGTTATCTGCTACAATACTTTTCCTTTGTGGGACAACAGAGCAGGCTGCACACTGTAATTGTGTAGGTGCATGTCTTGACAATGGAGCCGACAAGCCTGTCAGACTTGACTAGACGGTGAGGGTGTTAACCCTGGCTTGCTTCCCACTAGTAATAAGAAGTCATGCTGGTTCTCCGTGAAGCTCATTTTAAGTATTCCATATCAACAAGGATCATACACACTGGTATAAAATACTGAAAGTTTTAATTGAATGTTCTGCATACCTAATAATTTTCTCATGTGATTGAGTCAAAGAGAAATAAAATAATTATTCAAAGGACAAATTTGCATCTTGAGAGTCTATGAATCATCTATATTAGATCATATAGAGTATACGTTCAAAATGCAAAATTCAAGGTCCCAGTTTAGCTACTGATTTAGAGTCTAAAGCAGGGTTTATCATGTTGTCCCTATTCACATTTGGGGTTGGAAAATTCCTTGTTGTGGGGATTGTCCTGTGTTTTATAGGATGTTTAGCAGCATCCATAGTCCCCACCCACTGGATGCCAAGAATGTGCCTACATGCACAAGTGTGCACATTGGGACAATCAAAAATGTCTTGAGACATTGCCAAATGTTTCTTTTGTGGAAAAATCACCCCTGGTGGTGGGATTAAAGTACCAGACAGTGGAAAATTTTTGTTTATGTTTTTATGTCTATGTTTTGGGCTTTGGTCAACTGCCAAAGTAACTGAAACTAATTAATACATTTTTATTTGTTTTTAGTTTACTGAGTGCCTAAAACAGTTATAAAACGCTGATGAAAAATTATCGCCATACATACTCTTGTTAATGATCTTTAAAAGCATGCATATATAGCTTATCAATATAAATAATTTCCATTAAGAATTTATTCTGTTTACGTGCAACCAATCAGCTGTTTATTGAATGCCTAAAGTGGCTTGGAGTAGTTATTGTGGTAACTGCAGGAAGAGATAAGACATAATCCTTGGAATAAGCACTTTATAAATTAGTTGGGAAGATAGGAAATACATGTGTATAAAGGGCAAGTGAATTTTTAAGGCATTTTATGCTGAAGGCCAAATGATCTACTATAGCATGACAGAGCCAAGATATATTTTCATTCTGGATGGTCAGTAATGACTTACACAGGATATGTGAAATAAACTGCAAAAGATCAATGAAGTTCTTACTATGTGGTAAGAAAGAGTTGAGAAATCATGCATTGGGGAAACAGCATGGATAAAGCCATAAAACCAAGTTCAGACAAAATATCTACTTGGGACAGAATATGATCCTTGATCTGAGAGATACGTTAAAGTGAGTAAGTGTCATAAAGGGTTATTGCAGGCAGACTTGTGGCTTTTGACATTAGGAGATATTGACAGTTTTCAATCACGGTTAAGGACTGATGATACCCATGTTTAAAAAATAAACTTGGTAGCAGTGAAAATAGAGCACCTGATGGTAGCAATATAAATAAATACAAACATGGGTAATTGTAATTTAAAAAAGGAAATTGATAAGTCTTAGAAACTGATTAAATAGATTAATAAAAGGGGAGGGCGATGAACATAGGCTGAAATGAGTTTCAGGAAGATTAGATTAAGGATACTGCCAGCAGAAATAAAGAGAGGTCATTGTGCTGAGTGAAATAAATTTGACTTTGAAATTAGATATTTGGCTTTTAAAATATTGAAATATCAGTTATAGTACTTAAGATGATATTATCCAGAGGATATTTTGGTGAATTGGCTTTAAGAGAGAATTCAAAACTAAATATATGAAAGTCATTCATGTTTGATTACTGATAAAAGCATGAAAATAGACACACTGTTAAATGATGAGGTCTATCAGAAAAGGGGTAATAAAGATAGAACTTCAAGGTATTACTTCAGTTGAAAGCATGAGAAAAGCATGTGAAAAAAATAAAGCAGTTAGAGATTTAGAGACAGGAAGAGAATGCAGAGTTAGACAATGCAGGGTGATAGAATTTAAGGAAGGAGAAGACTTCAAGATACAAGAAGTGGTCAAAGGTGTGAAATACTGTTTGGAGGTTAGGAAGATACTTGGAAAGCTCTAGTGCCTCTTTCTCCCACAAAGTGCTGTGAAAATGTTTCATATATTTGCTGATATACTCTAAGACCAGAGAATAAAAAAAAGGCTATGAAATGTATGTGAATAAATTTCTTAGTTAAATTAATTGTGTGCCGAGTTTTAAAAAGAAGAAAGGAGATACTGGCTACTAATGATAAAGAAATACTCTCTTTCCTCTGCCTTTGCTCTAAGCACGAGAGAGCCAGACAGAACTGTAGCAGGAACCAGAAGGAGCAAAGAAAAAGATTACTGCTTCTTTCATGAAATGGTTTTTATTCTACTAGGATCTCTTTAAAAATAAAAATCAAGGAATAAATGTCCATTTAAATTGATCTTCTGTTGGACTATGCTATTGGTCTGACATATAAATTAGTGCTTCTTAGATTTAACTATCCCTCTGGGATAAGACTGAGAAACAACAATAATATTTTATGGAGAGTGTCAAATAGCTTGCCTTTACAGCAATTCTTTTCTCTGTATCTTTCTTTTTTATTTTCCAAAGATGAATGATGGAGACCATTATAATCAGAAAGATACTAATTTGGGGCTGTGATAAACCAAATGTCTTTACTCACATGTTATTGGAATTTAAGGACTTCTATCTTTATAGAACAATTTCAAATAAAAGTTTCTTCTACTCACTGCCCTAAACCAACCCCTTATAAGCTGTGACCTTGAGAAACTCACTTCATCTTTTTAAATCATTTCTCTCCTTTGTGAAATGGGAATGGTAATACCCACACTTATTATTCCCAGAGTGCCACAGAGATCAAATGAGATGATAAAACTGAAGGTGTTTGTTTAACTATGAAATGCCACATAAGCATTGTTATTATGAATCTTTTCCACAATAGCAAGAAAGCAGAGAGCACACCTATGTTGTTTGTATGAAACTAGAGTAATTACATAGTGCCTAATATGATGTAAGACTTGAATAAATATTTGTTGAACTTAATTACTCCCTGAGAAGTGTAATCATGGAAATGGCTATATATAAAATTATCAATAAAATATACACTGAACCCCCAAGTAGAAAATTATCATGAAAACAATGGCAGACTCAGCTCTCACAAGAATGCTAATCCATTCCTGTGCCTATGACACTGTGTGAACCAGCTTACATCTGACCTGAATGCTGAAATCTTTTCAAGGAAAGAGATAGCACAGTTACGACTGTGCTTTTTATTTCAAGCCTAATAGTCTTTCTAGCCATATCCCAAACTAGAGACTATTTATTAGAAAACCTGGAAAATATAGCTAGAGGAACTGATAACACCCACAGGATAGAGTTTATAAAAATTCAACAAAAGACAGGAAATGAGGGACAGCAAATAGACTAAATATGAAAACAGGAAGGCAATACCAAACAATGTGAAGCAAAAAATAGTAAAATAAATTGTTGCATGGAAATGTCTATTTTCACTAGTGGTCATGGATACATTTTATTAAGATATCAGTAGCATGTCCGAGTAAATCTGATCTCAGGAAAAAAGGAATACCCTATAGTATTAATTATTTCACTAAAGTTCTTAATGTAGTAACATTTACAAATGGCGGACATAGGATAAGTAATAGCCAATTGTTGAAATGGAGAAGGGACAGTCTAGCTACTAAAACAAATACACAAAACACTGGAGTATAATTGAAGACCTACTCCCCCTCCCCGCCCCCCAAATTCCTCAAATAAATCTCTTAATGATGCCACTTTCAATGGCTTATATCCGAATATTATTCTAGGGCATCAAATAATGCCTGCTTTAACATTAACTAATACTTTATTGACTGATAATGATTTTAATTCATCCTCATTCCCCCAAAATATTGGCCATTTAAATGACATGCAAATTAAAAACAGAATTGGTGGCAATTGAACTAATGGAGAAGAGGATCCAGGTAAAGACCTGGTCTACTCAACATAAATGTGAACCATGCTTTATTTTCTTTGCTCCTGTCAGCCACTATCCTCTTAGAAAGATACCAAAGGATGCCGGGGTATCGTCTGCACCCTCCAAGTACAAGGACACAGTAGTAGAATGAGGCCACAGACTGGATGTGGGTCAATCACAGTGAGTCAGGTCACTGAAGTCTGAAATATGCTGAGACAAGCACAAGTCAACAGAAGAGTCTCAATAATCAGGCAAGTATTGGAGATGCCCAGAAAGTTTACTTTATAGAGCCATCTGAAGACCAGAAGACCTTCCCCGAGGGGATCATTCTCATTTACAGCATGGCCTTTTATCTAAAACATAAATAAGAGGCTTGGAGAGCTCTCCTCATGGTTGCTGAAACTCTGCCTGTTCTCTGGGCCAATGCTAGTCAGGTATTCCAGTTTTCACACTGAAAAAGAGGGCTCTGGAACATTCAGCAACTCTCAGCTGAGATGGAGGAGAACAATGGGTCTATAGGGAAGACTACCTCCACTTTAAGTCCAAAAGAGAGCCCTTGATTTCCTCCTCCCAGGTGGCTATGCAGATTGAACTGAGAAGCCTCTGGGATCACATCTACCCTGCTTTCCTCAGGCCAAGCAACTGATTGCTCTCCAAAATCAAAGATGAAGCACTGTCCACATCTTTATTACCCGCATCATTAACTTCCATCCTCTCAAACTACAGAGGTGATGAAATACAGGAGCTTTTGTTTCTTTTCTTTTCCCTATTAGTATTCTGGATTATAAATAATACAATAAAAGATCATGTTTTATTTTGCCCCCAACTTCATATGGATTTGAAGCATGTGGCTTTTCTTTTGGGGGCATGGGGTGGAGGGAGCAGGTTAATTAGTGGCTTGAAGTGATGATTCTTAGGAGTGGTATACAATACTTCATTAAGTAATAGTAAGGTGTTATTACTTGCACCAGAGACCATTCTAACATTAAAGCATACATTTTAAATCAGGGTCATGGTGAGGTAAGGGAGGCAGTGGTACACATAAGCACACTCACAGGTCAGAGATCACAAGACATGGTGTAAGAATCTCCGTTGTGTACATGCAGCATTAGTATTCAGTCCTGGAACTCATGGAACTGTTCTAGTTCATAAGAGAGTCAGAAACCTCCAGTTTTCTACGCTTGATTTCACTGTGAGCATTTTAGGTAACAAAACTACACATTTTTAATATATATTCTCTCCAGCAGGTCTTTTTCTCACAGATTTATCTCTGTTTTATTGGTTTGTTGCATTTTGAATTATCTTTCAATCTCAGGAAAACTACTCCTTTTTTTGTTTCTCACAAATTTCCCTTTCTTTGTTATTCATAAACCTCCCCCTGGAGCCTGCTTCAAGACATTGAGTTTTACAATAAGAGTGGTGCAAGACTACCATTCTTCCCTTAATATGGGAGCACTAAGAAAAAAAAAAGTTCACTTCTGAGATTGGGCAAGGGAAAAAGGGAGAGAGAACAAGGGATGAAGGAGAACATTTCTGAGCAAGCAATCCTACCCACTTATTCTGTTACCCTGTCCTGAGTTGAGCATCAAACACGGTTAGGCCAAGTTAGACAAATAACCTCCAAGGAAGATATGGATTCTTCTGTAAATGTGTCCTAATGATTCATTGCCTGACACTTTTGACTTTCTCACAGACTGGGTTTCAATCGTTGACCTGGTATGGAGCTATAGGGCAGCATCCTGTCTTTTAGAAAGGTAGTGAGATCAGTTCAGTTCAGTTGCTCAGTCGTGTCCTACTCTTTGTGACTCCATGAACCGCAGCACACCAGGCCTCCCTATCCATCACTACTATCTAAGTCCACCCAAACCCATGTCCATCGAGTCGGTGATGCCATCCAGCCATCTTATCCTCTGTCGTCCCCTTCTCCTCCAGCCCTCAATCTTTCCCAGCATCAGGGTCTTTTCCAATGAGTCAGCTCTTCGCATGATGTGGCCAAAGTATTGGAGTTTCAGCTTCAACATCAGTCCTTCCAATGAACACCCAGGACTGATCTCCTTGCAGTCCAAGGGACTCTCAAGAGTCTTCTCCAACACCACAGTTCAAAAGCATCAATTCTTTGGCCCTCAGTTTTATTTATAGTCCAATTCTCACATCCATACATAACCACTGGAAAAACCATAGCCTTGACTAGACGGACATTTGTTGGCAAAGTAATGTCTCTGCTTTTAAATATGCTATCTAGGTTGGTCATAACTTTCCTTCCAAGGAGTAAGCGTCTTTTAATTTCATTGCTGCAATCACTATCTGCAGTGATTTTGGAGCCCAGAAAAATAAAGTCAGCCACTGTTTCCACTGTTTCCCCATCTATCTGCCATGAAGTGATGGGACCAGATGCCATGATCTTAGTTTTCTGAATGTTGAGCTTTAAGCCAAATTTTTCACTCTCCTCTTTCACTTTCATCAAGAGGCTCTTTAGGTCTTCTTCACTTTCTGCCGTAAGGGTGGTGTCATCTGCATATCTGAGGTTATTGATATTTCTCCCAGCAATCTTGATTCCAGCTTGTGTTTCTTCCAGCTCACCATTTCTCATGATGTACTCTGCATATAAGTTAAATAAGCAGGGTGACAATACACAGCCTTGACGTACTCCTCTTCCTATTTGTAACCAGTCTGTGGTTCCATGTCCAGTTCTAACTGTTGGTTCCTGACCTGCATACAGGTTTCTCAAGAGGCAGGTCAGGTGGTCTGGTATTCCCATCTCTTACAGAATTTTCCACAGTTTATTGTGATCCACACAGTCAAAGGCTTTGGCATAGTCAATGAAGCAGAAATGGATGTTTTTCTGGTACTCTCTTGCTTTTTTGATGATCCAGCGGATGTTGGCAATTTGATCTCCGGTTCCTCTGCCTTTCCTAAAACCAGCTTAAACATCTGGAAGTTCATGGTTCACATATTGCTGAAGCCTGGCTTGGAGAATTTTAAGCATTACTTTACTAGAGTGTGAGATGAGTGCAATTGTGTGGTAGTTTGAGCATTCTTTGGCATTGCCTTTCTTTGGGATTGGAATGAAAACTGACCTTTTCCAGTCCTGTGGCCACTGCTGAGTTTTCCAGATTTGCTGGTATATTGAGTGCAGCACTTTCACAGCATCATCTTTCAGGATTTGAAATAGCTCAACTGGAATTCCATCACCTCCACTAGCTTTGTTCATAGTGATGCTTCCTAAGGCCCACTTGACTTCACATTCCAGGATGTCTGACTCTAGGTGAGTGATCACACCATCGTGATTATCTGGGTCGTGAAGATCTTTTTGTACAATTCTTCTGTGTATTCTTGCCACCTCTTCTTAATATCTTCTGCTTCTGTTAGGTCCCTACCATTTCTGTCCTTTATTGAGCCCATCTTTGCATGATATGTTCCCTTGGTATCTCTAATTTTCTTGAAAAGATCTCTAGTCTTTCCCATTTTATTGTTTTCCTCTGTTTCTTTGCATTGAACACTGAGGAAGGCTTTCTTATCTCTCCTTGCTCTTCTTTGGAACTCTGCATTCAGATGGGAATATCTTTCCATTTCTACTTTGCTTTTCACTTCCCTTCTTTTCACAGCTATTTGTACGGCCTCCTCAGACAGCCATTTTGCTTCTTTGCATTTTTTTTCTTGGGGATGATCTTGATTCCTGTGTCCTGTACAATGTCACGAACCTCCATCCATAGTTCATCAGGTATTCTGTCTATCAGATCTAGTCTTTTAAACTTATTTCTCACTTCTACTGTATAGTCATAAGGGATTTGATTTAGGTCATAGTGAAATAATGATGCCTAATATGTGGCAGCATAAAAAGTTTGAGAAAACTGAAAAGGCTGGAGCTGCTGCCCTTATCCAAATACCAAGCCAAGGTGGGAAAAAATGCTGATATGTTTCAAATTATCCAGGCAAAAGTACTAAGGCATACTCTTTTAGAAATTCTCCAGGCTTGTTCCATCTCTAAGACACAATGGGTTATATTTGGATCAGTATTAGGAAATGATGGCCTTCTTTATGAACACAAGTGAGGCGGTATGTCGTGGTAAGAAAGAAGGAGAAGGAACAAGAGTGATGGAAAATATACTGACTATAATCATTAGGATTCATTGATTTAATATTAGTTTCTCCCATCCATTCTTCTCAAGTACTTCAACTAGTGTGTCTTCAGAAAAGACTAACTAGAAAACTGTTTCTGGGTTTAATAATTTTAAAAGAATAAGAAATTTATGAGAGATTATGCTGGAAACTAAGTTTAAAAATGTTACAACTTATCTTCTATAACAATGCTAATTGAATTCAAAGTTCAGTTTTTGAGTTTGTTCATGTAAATACTTGATGTGATGACTAGTACGAGGATGATCAAATCAGATTTCCTTCTCTCTGAAACTTGCCAACCTGGGGAAAGTCAAATGGTATCACGTAAATGTCTTAAGTGAAGTCCAATAGTGTTAGGTAATTCCAAGGAATGAGACATTACATCAAATTATTACGTCAGAGTTTTCTCAGAGCAAATGGTGACTGACGTCACATAGATCTTGTAAATGGATAACATTTCTCTAAGTTCAAGGAGTGATGAGGACAGAGTCTCTGGCACCTTTCTGAAAGCAGAATAAATATTCACAAAATGTATGCCAAATGAATTAATCCACTGTAGACAAATGTGAGTTATAGAGCTAGTAAAGTATATAAACTTTCACCTATAAGATGAGTAAAGTCAGAGGATCTAATGAAAACCATGGGGACTATAGTTGATAACACTATATCATGTAATTGAAATTTGCTGAGAGTAGAACTTAAGTATTTTCACACCGACCAAACAAAAATCTTAGGCAATCTGGATAAAATCCTTGAAAGTTACAAATTAACAAAATTGAAATAGAAAACATGAATAATCCTATATCAAAGAAATTGGAATTGTGATTTAAAACCTTCTTACAAGAAAAATTGGGGCTTTTCTGGTAGCTCAATGGTAAAGAATCCATCTGCCTATGCAGAAGACGTGGGTTCCCTGGTGGAGTTGGGAAGGTCCCTTGGATAAGAAAATGGTAACCCACTCTAGTATTCTTGCCTGGGAAATTCCATGGACAGAGGGAACTGGGGGGCTACAGTTCATGAGGTTGCAAAAGAGTTGGACACAACTTAGCAACTAAGAAATAACAACAAAGAAAAGTTAATCCAATATAGGTTCACTGGTGAATTCAATTCAAAATTTAAGAAAACAATATTAATCCTTGGAAACTCACTCAAAAAATAGAGAATGGAGCAATGAGGTCAGCAATGATGGCTGGTTTGAGAGACTCACAATGTTGAAGGAAATAAAGCACTAGAAATGGTTAAGTATAAATAGTTAGGTAGAATGGCAGATTGTGGGGTTAGTGGGGGAGATAAACTGACTCTAAGAATATGGAGGACAGAAGGTAAGAAGGTCCTGGTGAGGATGAAGGAGAGGAAAGTGACGGTGTGTGATGTGAAATCATGATAGTCAGAAAGAGTAATTTCAAATTTTAAAATCTTAGAAGTGTTTTCAATGATAAAATAGTCCAAATTCTGATTAATGATGTGATGTATACGAATGTCAGGGTAATTTTGAAATTACCTAAGATCATGATGAACCTGAGAAAGAAGGAAAATTAGGGGCCCAGGGCCAAAACTGGTATGGAATAGAGAAAGCTGCCCTTACATGTGTTTAGAGACAAGAACAAATATGGGAAGAACTTTCTGATTCCAGGGCTTTTCTATCCTTTGTGGAGTAATTACATCAGCCAGTGTCATACTCACAAACCTTGATTATGACATTTTATACTAACTATGGAGATGCTTGCTCCTTGGAAGAGAAGCTAAGACAAACTGAGACAGTGAATTAAAAATCAGAGACACCATCTTGCTGACAAAGGCCCATACAGTCAAAGCTATGGTTTTTCCAGTAATCATGTATGGATGTGAGAGTTGGACTATAAAGAAGAATTGACGCTTTTGAACTGTGGTGTTGGAGAAGACTCTTGAGAGTCCCTTGGACAACAAGGAGACCAAACCAGTCAATCCTACAGGAAATCAATCCTGAATATACATTGGAAGGACCGATAATGAAACTGAAGCTCCAATTCTTTGGCTACTTGTTGGGAAGAGCCAACTCACTGGAAAAGATCCTGATGCTGAGAAAGATAGAAGGCAGGAGGAGAAGGAGATGACAGAAGATAAGATGGTTGGATGGTATCACCAGGTCAAAGGACGACAGTTTTAGCAAGCTCCAGGAGATGGTGAAGGACAGGGAAGCCTGGCATGCTTCAGTCCATGGGATCACAAAGAGTTGGACACGACTAAGTATGTATTCATAAGTAGATATTCATGACCTTATTGAGATGCCAAGATTAATATATTATCCAAGATCTCCTATCTAAACAGTGGTGGAGACAGAACATAAACATCTTTTAAAAAGTGCCTTAAAAAAAATAAATAAATAAAAAGTGCCTTAAAAGTCCATATTCTTCCTAGTAAATCATTGGCCTCATCACACAAAAAATATATGAAAGCATAGTAGGATGATTAGAGAAGTCCAGTAACATTTACTGAGCTTTTACTGTGTGCTGTGGGAAGTGCTAGATATTTTACATATATCATTTATATGATATTCACAGGTACCCAAAGAAGCCAATATTATGTATTTCCATTTTAGAAGAGGAAGGAATTTATACTTATAGAAGCTTTTGAAATTCTTAGGTAGCAAGGTTAATAAACTAGGAGTCATAAGTTCTGACTCCAAAAGCTACTATTCTATACTCCTTCTTGGATTGTGTCTGAGTCTCAGTGTGTGAAAGTGTTAGTCACTCAGTTGTGACTGACTCCTTATGACCCCATGAACTGTAGCCTACCAGGCTCTTCTGTCCATGGAATTCTTCAGGCAAGAATACTGGAATGGGTAGCCATTCCCTTTTCCAAAGAATTTTCCCTGCCCAGGGATGGAACCCAGGTCTCCTGCATTGCAAGAAGATTCTTTACCACCTGAGCCACCAGGGAAGCCCCAAGTACTTTCCAAGAGGTTGATAATACCCTGGGGAGAAGAATGGCATACAAGACTGCCAGATGCGTTGAGTTCCAGGAGACAGTTGGGAATGCATCACTAGTCCTAGGGTATAGCCTTCCCACAAAAAGTTGAGGGGTGTCCCAATGTTCACCCAAGTCATTTTGCCCTTGTCTTCTATTCCTCACAAGCAGCGAGGCAGTCCTAACAGAGGCTGGAACAAGGTAGCCAAGAAGTCATTGACCCCACTGATCATGCTGATGTGACTGAATGGAAATATTCCTTATGAGGAAGAAAGGAATAAAAGGAGAAGAAAAGAAAGTGAAGTCTTCGCTTTGTTCTTGAAGCCATGATATGTATTAAACTGAATCTCTGTTTATTACAGAAGCAGATCAACTTTTTCTACCCAGGATTGAGGTCATAAAATAATCTGTTGGGATTAAACTGTATAATTAGGACACAGAACATTTATTTCTACTGCTTTAGGTTAAGAGAAATTATTTATCTATCAATCCATTAATTCAATGTGTATATCCCTTTAATCTATCTAATTTTACTTTTTGATTGTAGCAACTGAAAATCAAATGTTTTAAAGCACTGTAGAAGCAATTACCAGTTTACTCCTACTAAACTGGTAAAATGATCCAATTTATTAGATTATTTTACCTTAGTTACTACAGAATGCTGAGAGGAAATATAAGCCGAATAATGTGAGCTAGAATTTTGAGAGATTTCATTAAAAACTACTGTAATAGACACTATTTTATTTGGACCAAAGAAGGCACATTTACTTCAAGATGCACATAAATGTATCTTGGAGACAATGTTCTTTCAGTTTTCCAGTCTAGTCATGTAAAGAATTAACAGAAAGAAACTTAAAGACATATTCCCAGTTTATAAGCTTACAGAAATCATTTAAGGTGCTCTGGATTGCCTACCCAGTGTCACTTAGTTCAGGCTAGAATTTACAGGCAAGGTCAGCAGATACGTGGACATCGTTCAAAGAGGTCAGCTAGCCAGAGATATCTAGCTACATTGTGGGTCTAAGCTCCCAGAGGGGTACTCAGGTTCTACTCTTCTCCATCTTTATAGAGCAAAAGTGAGAAGGAGCTTTTAGGTGGAAGATAAATAATCTGAATTTCCACAACAAAAAGGCTCCCTCAGTTTAGGAAACTGTTGGACATACTAACTGCCCACAAGCTGCAAGAAAAACAAACAAACAAACAAACAAAAATCAGTGTATCATTAAAGATCTCTCCTTAACTGGCCTCCTTATAATAGTCATCTTTTATCTGTTTTCCTTTCAGATGCCTTCAGGCCAGTTCTTAACTCCCACTTAAGTTGCACCAGCAAACCTTAGTGTTCAGGCTACTGCTTTCTCATCATCTCTCCTGGAATCACTTTCTCATCCCTTCTGAAATGTCTCCACCTCCTCTTTCATAATCGGTGACCCTGCCTTTTCTTAAAGCTCTTCCTTAAAACTTGAGATCAAATTAATCACTTTAAAGACTAAATGTCATCTGGTTAGCTCTTGCCCTTATCAAGTCCTTTATGTAAATCTCTGGAGATATCTAGGAAGTTGTTCCAGAATAGTAGGAGAAGGAGCTTAAACGAGATTCTGTGCCAACAAATTGATAGCTAAAATGCATGTCCACAGTTATAGTCTGTACAATCTGCAGAACTCATAGTCTAAAATTATTAATAGAGAAAAAACAAATTCCAAATGTTTCATTTTCCCAGCATTACATCAAGCTGAGAATTATTGTGAAGAATGCTACCAGTAATATGATGCTGTCAGTACTACTGTCTCTCAAAAATGACAGCTCTATAATTCACATTTGTCTGAAGTGGATTAATTCGTTCAGTATGCATTTTGTGAGCATTATCCTGCACCAGCATGGTAAAGTCACAGAATATGTGAGCTGAAAGGAACCTCAGGAATCATCTCACACCCCCTACCCCTGTTATTTTTCTATAAAAATCACTGTGGGAGTGTGACCAATAAAATATTTGTGTCACTTCTCATTCACTGCTATGTAATAGGTGAAAAAAAATAGATGTGTTGAGACTTACACCATGCCTACACCACAACCCACAGGCATTTTTAAAGTGTGGAGGCCTGTTAGAGTTGAAGATTCTAAAAAAGCAATAAAAGATGCTAAATACATCTTCTTCTTAACCTAGTTCATTCTTCTCTGGAGAAACATCACTGGATTATGGGGCAGTAAGCCTGACCATACCTGGTCTCACCTGGCTATGTGTGGAAAATGGAAATTCATTACAGAAAATCTGACTGAGCTCAGGATTTCCAGCTGGAAAATGGGTAAAATATTTGTCCCTCAGAGTTAAGAGATCAAGAGAGACACACTTTGTGAATTTCAACATGCTTTGTAAATAATAATAGCATTAGTTCACTGCTCCTGCTTTTAGGCACTTTTTGGGGTAGATACAGCAACAACTGCATTTTTAAATGGATAAACTGATTTTTCAGTTTCTTAATGGCACATTTCAATAACAATGAAGATGAAATGTTGGTTTTTCTTTTCCACTGAGCTTATATTAGCCATTTTCTTATGAAACACTGCTGTCCACCAGTTCTTCAACATTCTTTTGCATAATTTGTTGTAAGTTAAAGTCAAGGTTATGAAAGAGGAAAAGATATACTTCAATTTTAAATAAATCAAAATTTAAAAAAAATTTAAAGGATGTCCAAGTTCTAAAGAATTCAATTTGTGTTACAATTTGCCTCTTAATAACTCTGAAGTACGGCAAATTATTTATTTCATATGAGCCTCAGTTTCTTCCACCTACCTCACAGATTCTCATAAAAACCAAATAAAATATATAGAAAGCCTAACACAAAGTTTCCCTTCAATGCATTAATTCACTTCCCTATCTCCCCTTGAGAAGTGGTAGCTTCCAGAACAGAATACTTTTACACATAGCCAAGAAAAAGAAAGAGCCAACATGTTCAGAGGGAAAACACCTTGGCTATATTTGGTGCTTCTATTAAATCAGACTTAGCTCCTGAGGGGCTACTATAAAATTCTAGGGAAAAGTCTGGGGTATAAATCTATGTCCTCAATGGCTACCATATTTTTCTGACAAAAAGTGAACATGCAACAAATGCTAGCTAACTTGAACTGTATTTATCAGTTCCCATTCTAATCCATCCTAATCCCTAGCTAAATACTTAGCAATTATTTCACCAAAAAAATATTTTAAAAGATTTATAATTGCCTTGGAATGAAACAATAAAGTATATACAAATATAAAAAAAAGATTTCATAATAGGAACAAAATTAATATATTTCATATTACAAATTTTTGAAAACATCTCTCCTATTGAAAATCTGAAAAGATAGTTAAAATTATCTTCTAAAAAAGTCCATGATTATGGCCAAGAACTGCTGAACTTTGATAGTATATAATCATTTTTCCTTTTTGTATCATTTATCTAGGTCATTTAAATATTCTTATAAAGTAAAAAAAGTTTATGTAATATATATATATTATATTGTTTATAAATGTTTCAGTTCAGTTCAGTTCAGTCGCTCAGTCGTGTCCGACTCTTTGCGACCCCATGAATTGCAGCACGCCAGGCCTCTCTGTCCATCACCAACTCCCAGAGTCCACCCAAACCCATGTCCATTGAGTCAGTGATGCCATCCAACCATCTCATCCTCTGTCGTCCCCTTCTCCTCCTGCCCCCAATCCTACCCGGCATTAGTATCTTTTCCAATGAGTCAAATGTTTATATATATATAAAATGTTTATATATATATTTTAAAGAACTCAGAAAGTTAGTTATCCAGAGACTAAATACATTTGAGACTAAAAACATTGCTAACATTTGTTTAAATTATTCTGTGCATCTTAGCATAAATGAACACCATGAAATGATGGAATATATTATTAAAATATAAGAGGAGAGGGCCATAGCTTTGGACCCTTTCCCCTCATGTACCACAATTGTAAATTATTTGCAAGCTTCTTTTTTTTTTTTTCCAATTTCATCAATGGGTTTATTTAAACTAAAAGAAAAAAAAGATAGACTGAAATTTAAACTAAAAAAACAGACAATATTTGCAAGCTATAAGTGTTTTTTTTTAAATATAAAATCTGAATATTTATGAAACAGATCATTTCTATTCTCTTTACTTAACAGAAATCTCTGTTGGCTCACCTCTACTTAATTATAGATTAATCATTTTTTATTTATGCCTCATTGTATACAATTATACAATGTATAATTAAAAGGATGAACTGAAAAAAAAGTATGAGACTACATTTTAGCTCTTGTAAATGCTAATTGACTGCTATAGTGAAATTGGTGTTACTCTTAGTAAAGGACAAGGCAATCTAAGGACTGCCTGCTGAGAAAATCCTTTTCTATTTGCCTATACATCCTGTCTAGTTTGGTTTTGATAACAGATAGAGGAAACTTTAAGTACACAAAAATAAGAATAATTTTCTTTATTTTAAACTACTGCAATTTTTATATTTCTCCATTTGAAAAATTAAGTAAAATTTATTCCTGGGAATGTATTTAATTAACCAGATAGATTAAAAAGACTTTCCTGGAAGTGATGGTCATGTGTTTAAAGAACTGAAAATGTCTAAAGCAAAGAAGATTCAATTAGTCAAGTTGTGTGTGTGTTTGCTCAGTGGCTAAGTTGTGTCCAACTCTGCAACCCTATTGATTGCAGCCCACCAGGCTCCTCTGTCCATGGGATTTTCCAGGCAAGAATACTGGAGTGTTTTGCCATTTCTTCCTCCACAGGATCTCCCAACCCAAGGACTGAAACTGACTCTCCTGCATCTCTTGTATTGGTGGGAGGATTCTTTACCACTGGGGAAATTAGTCAAATTAGAGAATGAAAAAAAATTAAAAAATGATCGATAGGCTATTAAAAGAAAAAGTGATACATAACATTTTACAAAAGAAGAAATTTAACCAGAAAAAAGTTCAGCATTTTTGTTATTAATAGAAGATGATAGCTTTTATTGTCTTTTTTTTTTAGCTAGCTAACTCTGATGCTGTGATTAACTGTGGTTTCTGAATCAATCTGACTATGCTTTGCTGATGACATTTTGAAAGAGACTTTGGAAACAGCATGCACAATCAATGGTTTCAGTTTTCACCTCCCTAATTATTACTTAAAATGCTCATCTTTTTGTTTGTACTTAACCATGTAATATCTTCAGATATTAGCAAGGCATTGAGCACTAAAAAGTGACTGCAAAGTATGGGTCTGCATCAAACCTACCTAGCTGTCACAGCACAGAGCCAGGGCAAAAACAATGAAACTACAGACCTTCCCCAGGGCTATTCTATTCCAATACATGGCAGCATTATTGATTTCATTTTTTAAAATGTCTGGGAAACTTGGTATTTTGTCAAAATTCAGACTATATTCTTAGATAGATGGGAAGGAATGGCTTTACTTGATACTAGTTATTAACCTTAAAGAAGTCATTTTCCTTCTCTGGATTTAGTTTTCTTCTGTAAGCTAGGAATAATGAATATCATCCTGTATATTATAGAAACATCAAGGAAAGGCAATTAAAAGAATGTGGGAGAGGACAATGGAGGGATATTCAGGACACTGCCAGATGGTATCCCTGCTGTAAAAGAAGATATCTTATGTTTTGACACCTGATTCCACATAGTCTCAAATGCAATGCTTTCATTGTATCTTTAACTCTGTCACTGAAAGTGGGTAACACATCTGATTCTTCCTTAAATGCAAAAAAAGTGAAAAGTCGTAAGTCTTCTTTTTGCCTATCTTGCCTTCAGGCTGCTTCTCAGATATGGGATCAAATTTAAATAAAAAGTCTAAGCAGTAACTTCATTTAATGCTCAAAGCCAATACAAAGTGGCCAAGAAATGGGAATTTTTCTGCAGATGTGCCGCTATAGGAAAAGAAGTCCCATAGAAGGCAAAGTGCATCTGTGCTGAGTCAGGGTTAGGACCCCATCCTGTGTGGTCTGTACATCTTTTATTATAGTAAGAGTCACACTGGAAATATTCTGTTCATCTCTCTGCAGAGCTCCTGCATCAGGAGATTCTTGAGACTAAGGTATTAAAAATTAATGAATGGAAAACCCAAATCAGTTGATTACTACAGCCTGGCTCATAGCTTTTCTAGAGAGGCAAAGTGTTTGCCTAGTTGCATTGTTTTTTTCCTCCAGTCTACCCATAAAATCTCTGTTCTCCCCCATATAGTCCTCCATTCCTATCCATATATCTCTCTATTGCTCCAAAGCCTCAGTAAAGGTACACCTTGTTTCCACAAATGAGTTTGTGACTCTTAATTTTACCCATGACCACAGGAGAGAAGAAGGTGTGTATCACCTCTTCTAGTACGTCACAACTCTCTAAAACTATTATTGCAATTAAAAATGATATGTTGAGTAATTAATTTCTACATAAGAGTTTTATTGAGGAGGATCACAGTTTGACTAAGTATATTCTGTAGAATAACACAGCACCATGAAAAGAGCAATCCTTATATTAATATATTTTGACCTTTATTCTCAATCTCTTTAAAATATTTTTAAAACATTTTGCTTTCATAGCTCCTTTGTAATTGTCCATTACTGAAAGAATCAAAAAAGAAAAGATTGCCGTGTTGAGAATGTATAAAGAAGGGAAGACTCTTTGCGACCCCAAGGACAGTAGCCCACCAGGCTCTTCACAGAGATTCTCCAGGCAAGAATACTGGAGCGGGTTGCCACGCCCTCCTCTGGGAAAAAGGGAATAAATGTATACAATTAGGAAACATATTGTAGCTTTCCCATCACAATATATCAAAATTCTCATTTTTCCGTCATTTTTACCAAGCCAGCACACAGCTTCTATGCCTACCTCCTGTTAGCAGACTAACATATGTGCTATTATATACATCATCAAGGAGAACTCACCTGCTGCTGTGGATGAAGCATGCCATTCCTGCCCTTTTATGATACATGCTCACAGTGACATATTTAACCAGGTGACACACTAATATTGGCCAAAAGCCCTCTAGCAATGTTGATATCAGGTTAGGAGGGATGAATGGAAAGACGAGGTACAGCCAGTCACTGAGTGAACTCCTGATATGAGTATATTTACCTAAAAGAAAAGTCAATCTAAAAAGTGGATGTAATTAATAAAGTACATTCAAACACATGATTGAATAAATGATAGACATGAATGTTAACAACATAAAATCAGTATTAAGAAAGTTCAGAATTCTAAGAAAGTCATCAGTATGTTAAAATCTGTGTGGCAATTTTACTCTTGTGAAGAAAGGATAAGTACCAAGTATCAGGAAACATTTTTCATGTAATCATTGTATTACACAATGCAGGGCAGCTCAAAATGGTTCCAACTCAGAGATTAGCCCTGCAAAGACAAGTTAGCTGTCAAATTGTGTTCATTTTCCTGAAAATGTGGAATATAGAGCAAGCATTTCAAGAAAACTAACCAAAAATAAGTGCAAACTAACCAGTGGGGGGGGGGGGGAGAAGGTGGGAAGGGAGGTTGTTGAGAAAAGCAACTGAGATTGGATGAAAAATGACCTGAAAGTGTAAAAGAATGCACTTCCTCTGCCCTTTGCTCCATAAATGTAGCTATTTCCATAACATCGTATCTACATTCATTCCAACATCAGTACCTCCAATCTACTTGCCTTTCTAGTTTACAGGGTCTCTGTTGTTTATTTTTCTCCTTGAGACATTCAATCCTGCATAGAAGTTCAGTTCAGTTCAGTTCAGTTCAGTTGCTCAGTCGTGTCCGACTGTTTGCAACCCCATGAGTTGCAGCACGCCAGGCCTCCCTGTCCATCACTAACTCCCGGAGTCTACCCAAACCCATGTCCATTGAGTCGGAGATGCCATCCAATCATCTCATCCTCTGTCGTCCCCTTCTCCTCCTGCTCCCAATCCTTCCCAGTATCAGGGTCTTTTCCAATGAGTTGGTTCTTCCCATGAGGTGGCCAAAATATTGGAGTTTCTGCTTCAACATCAGTCCTTCCAATGAACACCCAGGGCTGATCTCCTTTAGGATGGAGTGGTTGGATCTCCTTGCAGTCCAAGGGACTCTCAAGAGTCTTCTCCAACACCACAGTTCAAAACCATCAATTTTTTGGCCCTCAGCTTTCTTCACAGTCCAACTCTCACATCCATACATGACTACTGGAAAAACCATAGCCTTGATTAGCCAGACCTTTGTTGGCAAAGTAATGTCTCTGCTTTTTAGTATGCTATCTAGGTTGGTCATAACTTTCCTTCAAAGGAGTAAGTGTCTTTTAATTTCATGGCTGCAGTCACCATCAGCAGTGATTTTGGAGCCCCCCAAAATAAAGTCTGACACTGTTTCCACTGTTTTCCCATCTATTTCCCATGAAGTGATGGGACCAGATGCCAAACCAGGCCCTATTTCCTTTCTGTCACACAAAACCTGACTAAATTATTGAACATTTCTATGCCTATATCTAAATGTTCCCGAGCTATCTGATCTCCGTCATCTCTATGGATGTCAATATGAAAGCACTTTTGACCTTCATCTCAATTGCTAACGACAGGGAAGGTGCTAATTGAGAATGAAACAATAGCTTTTAAAACTTCCTCTGTCCTCTGGTTCAAGGCACAGGCATTTCAGCCTATGGACTTTGGAAAGGAAACTGTTTCCTTTGATATCTACTAATTCACAGGAAAATTCTTGTGCGTCTATATGTGTTGTGTACATGAGAGGTTTTCTCTAGAATTGATTAGTGCAAAATCAGCTTGCTGTGACTAGCTCACTCTATATAAACAAGTGTTCAGTAATCATAATAGGAATTGGCACAGTTTTGAATGACCAAACACCCTCATGTTTCACATCTTGTATACTCTGTAATTATTTTTACCTGAATGGGATTTCCCTATTCTTCTTCTCATTTAAGTCAATTATTAATTATACTCAATATCCACTGATTCTGCCCTTACAGATTTGGCTTTTGATTCCCATACAAATGGGCTTGTTTCTCTCCCTATTTCTCATAACTCTCTCTTATGAGTAAATGGCAAGGATAAGTCTATTCCAGGGAAAGATTTTACTGATGGTTGATAGATTCTTTTTGCCCCACATGACCCACATACTCCTTCTCTTTAACTCTCTAGCAAGTGTTTTCTGACTAATAGAAATGATTGTATCTAGGGTGAGATGGCTCTCAGGCAGTTACTGTTTGTCACGGTTTGGAGCCCTTCAGTTGGTGACACAGAAGCGGGATTTCATTCTTATTTAAGAAGAAATGGCAGGGAGGTAGGTAATGTGTTTCACTAAGTCTATTTGTAGGGGATACTGTGTTTTAAATTCCAGACAGAAAATTATTGAGGAATAGAACCAGATCAATTCCTCTAAGCATTTTCTGCTGAAAAAAAGAGAAAATTTGGAAACACACCTTTCCTCTCCTGTTTCCTAAATTTTCATTCCTCCCAGCTGTTCCCAGAAATGTTGCTTGAGGCTGTATAAATGTTTTACTAATTCCAGGAGGCAATATGGCAGGTGAAAAACTAGATTTATAGGATACAGACTTAGATTTAAATCCTGGGTCAATCTCTACCAATTTTGTGACACTGACAATTTCTTAACATCTCTAAACACCTGATTACTCATTTATAAGACAGAGGTTTTAAACTTTAGCTCACAAGGTGATTATGAAAATATAATGAAATGGCATAAGTGAAGTATATAATACAGTTCTTGGCACATAAAATGCTCAAAATATGTTTAGTTCTCTATTCCCACTCAAGCATTTTAGACATAATGCTTATGCTTTTTGTACTTCATTGTCATGCAATAAAAGAGTATCACAGGACACCTTCCATATTCTCACTGGGCTAGGTTAGATCAATCTTGTTAAAAATACACCTGGAATTCTTTTCACGCATTTACTGATTTTAGTGTGCTGCTGACATATTGTTAATTCTAGGTTATAACTTTACTTAGAGAGTTCATGGACAGGAAAGCTAAGCTTAGGGCAGGGAGGTGACAGGAAAATATTTGGGGGCTCAATGACTCTGTGGAAGCCCCCACCACACTGGCAGGTGAATTCCTACTTCATCTACGCTTAAGGCCAGCTCCTGCAATGAAGATCAATGGAAAGAGATCGATGCCACAGAATAAAACTGTCCACTGAATGTTCGGCCTTGTACTGTAAAATATGAAAGGTTTGATAAACAGAGGTGTGGGGAGATGTGTCCTTAGGTTTATGAGATGATGTGAAAATCTGTTGCCTCTTAGCTTAGTAAGAATGTCCAAGACTTCTCTCCTTTAAACAATCGCAGAGAATTTCCTGTTTTATCTTGCAAGTCTGAGAATTAGTGGCAAGCTAAGTGGTTTAGATTCTAATGGAGAAAACTCTAGATTCAGTTGTTAATCCAAGTATTCATTTATATACCAATTGTCAGTAACTGGAACTCCTAAGTACTCTAAGTATACTTGGGGTGGAGAATGTACATCCCAATGTTACCAGTGCTTCCTCTATCTTTCTCCCTTCCTCATCAACCCTCCTTACTTTCTTCTCTTCCCCTTCCCCCAAACATGAGGGAAAATTATTAAGTGGACCCTGGAACTAGGCATAGTTCACTCCAACCCCACCCACTACAGCAGCAGCATCGCTAGAGTCTCAGTTTGCTCCACTTCCCTTCATATGCTTTCATTTTTCACTGAGATAGAGGGAGCATCAAAGAGATAAGCAATTTCTAGGCTTGAGAGACAAATGTTCTGATCCTTACTCTCCAAAGAGATTCTTAGACAGTGAGATGCCAAGGACAAAATTGCTGTTTAATGCATCTAGACAGACAGAGCCATAGATAATTTCACAGATTCCAGAGTGTGGTGAAAAGACTTTAGGGAGGTCCCAGTGATTCCCATCACCTGTAATTCAAACGTTTTATCCTCTCCCCTTGAGTGAGGGCAGGAACTGAGATTTGCTTCTAATCTATCATATATGAGCAGGTGATTGTATGTCACTTTCATGATAAATTAAGACAAAAACCTAATTTGCCAGGTGATCCTTTTCCTTGCTGGCTTTGAGGAAGCAAGGAGCCATACTGGGAAGACCTACATGGTAAGGGCTTGAGAGTGGCCTTTAGATGACAGTCCGCAAAACTGTCTAACAGCTACAAGCAAAAGAATCCTGTCAATGACCACATAAGCTTGGAAATGGTTCCTTCTCCAACTGAACCTCAGCTAAAGTTGAGCCCTGACTGACACCTTGATCACAACTTTGTGGATTTTTCAATCAGTCCAACCAAGCTGTATGAATGACACTCCTGATCCACAGAAAATGAAACATAATAATCATGTGTTGTTTCAAGCGACTGACTTTGTGGCAACATTGCTCTGCATCACTAGGTAACTAATAGTGCTTAAATGGAAGGAGGGAGGCAAACCTGAGCGAGTCAGGAGATAGGCAGAAGGGATGCTTTGGCTGCAGCTGGTTATTGAGAAGTGGGTAGCATCAGATATTTTTGCAGATTGTGATCCTTCAAAAATAAACTCTGAAATGGAGTTGATGGTGCACAAAGTTTATTAGGAAGTGCCTTTGGGATCAACACCTGTGAAAGGGAGGTAGAATTGGTCAGGACAGAGGAAGAAGTGGCATTGTGCCACAGGACCAACAAAGGCATCAGCCAAAACACCACAGACAATGGAACTAGAAAGACTTTTCAAAGTTGTCATGCACGGGACCAAAATAGCTAAGGCTTTATACCATCATGGTAGACTGCCACTGGGTATACATAGCCTCAGGAAGGTTATTACCCTATGTAATGTGTTATCAACTGAAGGCTGCCTCCTGACAGTAATCTCAGCTACTGAGGCTACTGCCCATCATTGACGAGGCATCTGGACCTGGTATCACCATGTCCATTACAGATATGTACCTGGTGAACTGACTGGTGACTGAAGCACAAGCTGCTCTGTCACTTACCTGGCTTACAGAGGCTCCCTCTAAACCTAACATTGCTTTGAAGGGTAGGGTGATCTAAAATTGATAACTAAATTTCTGCTGTCAAGTTGGAATAGAGAAGTAAAAACAAAGCTGAGTTATAGAAAAAATATTTTATTTCTTGTATACCAGAGCATATGGCCTAGGATTCCACAGCAGTGGCAGTGGGATTATAATGACACCAGGAACATGGAAAACAGAGATATCAGTTCCAAATAGAGGAACTGAGAAACATCTTGTGTATGGGGAAGGAACTGATGGCACTCTCAAAAAGACCGAAGAAACTCTAATGCAAAGACTACTACAGATGTGCAGGCAGCATTAAGGGAACAAATAGCATCTTTGGGCCAATAAGAGCATGATAGCACTACCTTCCTCTGCTGGAAGAGTTAGGGTAAGAAAGATATAACTGTAACTCAAAAAAGGGATTATATATTATAGTTGGGGAGTTGTGGCTTTGGACAGAGGAATATAGGCACTGCAAAAGAAAAACAAAACAAACTAAATATTTCACTCCCTCCAATCTTCCATCTCCTGCCAATACTGCCGCCCCACCCCCACCGCCGCCTGCAATCTTCAAACCCAATGAGAAGCCAGAAGGCAAGAAGTCCAAGTAATCCAGCCTAAAGTGGTCAGCCTGCCAGGTTAGTGAGCAGCACAGAGAGTGGACCTGAGGGATATACTGAAGAATGACTAGCACAGGGTCGATAATCAAAGGAGAGTACCTTAAGCTAAGGAAGTAGAATGAATAAAGTCAGAGAAGTAGGGAATTCCAGAACTGGCCAATAATCTGATGTGTTTCGTGTGCCATAGGGTGCTAGTTTGAGATAAAGAAGACTTGGTTCGGGAAACAAGAAAGGGGAAGGAATTGAAAGAACTCTGTCGAGAGGCTCCCATCAGGAAACCCAGCAAAGTGGGACATGACTGATTTCTGTGTGGTAATCCAACAGTCATATCCCCAGTCTTTACATCAGGGAGTGAGAACTGTAGAATGTGACTAGGCTGACAGTTTTCTAGTTATATAACAATGAATCATGCTATAATAAGTTTGTATTGATTTGCACGTGGCCATCCCCATCAAGTTCTGAACTCTCTGCTACTTACGTTTTTCAGAAGAGAACAGCCTGTGAAGATCCTTAATCATTGGTCTTGATCACTCCAATTTTCCTTCAATGCTGAGAGACCAGAGAGGCCCTGCTAAATGTGGTGTGACAGGTGCATTTACATCACTGTCATATGGGAAAATTCCTCTGCGTGGTGTAAAATCACACAGGCATGTGTTGTAGCTAATTAATTGGATGACAACCAATCCCTCAAGTCTTTTCCAACATTATTGCTTTCCCAGGTTTTCACACCCATCATGTCAACACATGTTACCTCAGTCTGTTAGCTTATCTTTTTGCTAACAATCTAACATTAATTTACCAACAGATCGTTTGACCTTTCTCCATTCTTTTTGGTTGTTTTGTCTTCTTTAATATTTGTAACATCTCCTGAGACAATATCTGTTTAAAATTCTATTGACACACAACTTCCTCCATCTTCTAAAAGAATTTACCATAGCACAGCAAATCATGCTTTAAAATGGTTACACTTTTCTCCAGAAATATGCCAGTCCATTGTTATAATTTCACCTCTCTTCAGGACAGGAGATTACCTATATTGGGTCACTGTTTGGTGCCAAGCACTCTATTAAGTAGAATGCTATGTACATTGCATTCCAGGACAGATGAGTCTGGTGGGCTACAGTCCATGGGGTCGCAAAGAGTTAGACATGACTTAGTGACTGAACAACAACAAAAACAACACTGCGTGTTAACTTGCTCCTCAGAAAAACCTCAGAAAGAAAGAAAATACTTTGTCCTTTTATCATACAACCTTATGGTTTAGAGTGATCATAGAGTCTGTTCATCATCACATAACCAAAGTGTTTCTGAGCCAGAATCTCTACTCAGGCCCCCTGATATGAGAAACCACAGTTTCTCCTCCATACCACACTCTGTGGAGCCCTCCACCATTCTCCTTTGCACTCCACAAGTGACCAATATGGCTACCTTAAAATATGAAATCATATGAGTCATTAACTTTTTCGTGTGAAAGAACTATTATTGATTTTCCCAAGAGTATTTACATTTTATAAGAGGTAGCAAGGAAAAAAAAAAAAAAAACGCCTCCAAAAAGTGACTGTAAGAGTGGTTTTCAGGCATACCAACTGACTGTAACAGTTACTTCTGGATAAATTTTGGGGCACTCAAAATTTAATAGACAGTTTTATCAATGTTTCTGATAGAACTGATTTAATTGCTGTACAAATAAGAGTTGTCAGAGACTGAACATTTTGTTTTGCATAGCAAGGTAACATTTTTATTTTTCTGAACATGATATCACTCAGCTCTCAATTTTTCACCCTGGTATCGATTTAATACTGCAATGAGAGTGTTGTGAACCACCACCAGCAGCCGTGGTCCCATCCCCTTATACAAACAGTGACACACATGACTTAAGATAGTCTGTGTTATAGAAATTCTGGGGTTGTCTTCCTGGAACCATGAGAGGTTGAAGACTGAGGCTAGGGTTCTTAAAAACTTTTGCCTGGAAGGAACTCTCATTAACTATAGAGAGTTATTTTTCATATCCAGCCTCCCACCAGGAAATTTTCTAAATCAGATAATAGTGCCTCTTGGACCCTCTGAGTAATTCTGTCCATTTCAAGATGGTCTTGGAGAGGAAGTATTTACTGGAAATCCCTTGGGGATTTCTTACTTTTTCTTTGGAGCTTCAGGATTTCAGCAATGCACCATGGGGAAAAAATGGCCTCTCTATAGTGGCTTCAGGGGAAAACAGCCACCTACAACCAATCTATGAAAATGGTAGCCCGTTTTATCCTGATATTGGCTCTTAATATAAAGAATAGTAGAATAGTGCACTGTCCATAGAAGGTTCTCAATAAATATGTGCTAAAAAATGAATGAATTCTTAACATTTCTTGACTATATCAGGAGATGTCAGATACTTTGCTAAAGGTTAAGAATGCAAATATTAAGTAAAACATCATAGCTGCTGAAAAGGAGCTCTTAGCTGAAAGGGGAAATACATAATTGAGTTGAAGTACAGGGTTCACATCTGTAAAACATTCTAAGAGGCTCCATATTCTCCATAAACACTCCATAAACACAAGATGCCTATTATGAAGCAGGCAAGGTCAACCTCTATCCATTAACTGGCAACTGTGATGTGAAATTATAGTCTTCATTTTTACAAAAAAATGCTGAGGAAATTATGAGGAAGAGAGCTTAGCAAAACATCAGGTATACTCTTCTTATGGAGTCATAATTCTGAAAAAAAAAAAATCTGTTCTTTTTGATCTGTTCATTTTTTTTCTTAATTTAAAAAAATTATTTATTTATTTTTATTTTTGGCTGCATTTGGTATTCAGTGCTGTGCATGGGCTTTCTCTAGCTGCTGTAAACAGGGGCTCTTCTTTGTTGTGGTATATGGGCTTCTCAGTGTGGTGGTTCTCTTACTGTGGGACACAGGCTCTAGGCACACAGGATTCAGTAATCGCAGCATGCGGGCTCAGTAGTTGCGGTTCACCAGCCCTAGAGCGTGTGGACTTCAGTAGTTGTAGAGCATGGGTTTACTTGCTCCAAGGCATGTGGAATCTTCCTGGACCAGGGATCACACCCAGGTCCCCTGCATTGGTAGGTAGATTCTTATCCACTGTACCACGAGGAAGTCTTGGTCTGTTACTTTTTAAATAAATTTTTGTGAGTACAATCCAAATACACAGCAAGGCAAAAATTATAATTGTATAGCTTTATGAATTATCTAAAAAATAATAAGTTTATCTTAACTGTCACTTAGGTTAAGAATCAGAATATTACAGGCTCTCACACTTATTCATTCCTTCATCACTGTACACTGTCTCTTTCTCAGTGGTAGCTACTACTCTCACTGCTAACACCATAGATTAGTTTTGTCTCTTTTTGATCTTTCTATAAAGGATTTATCATTATGCACCTTGTTAATTGGCTTCTTCTTTCCAATATTTTGTTTGGGATATTCATTCATGTTGTATTGGACAGTAGTTCACTGTTTTTGCTCAATACTGTCCCAATGCATAAATATCTTATGATCTAATTTTGTTACACAGTTGATGAAGAATTCAGTTATTTCCACTCTTCTGGTTAATGCTGTTATGAATATTCTTATACATGTCTTTTGGTGCACAAATGTGTGAAGTATGTGTGTCTGTGCACTATGGTATAAACTTAAGAGTAGAAATGCTAGTTAGTAAGATATCTATCTATCTACCTACCTACCTATTTACCTACCTATATTTCAAAATTTAGTAGTTAATGACAAAGTTTTTCAATATGTTTGTAGCAACTGATACTTTAAACAGCAGTGTACTTGTCTTTTTAATTTTCACCTGTCTATTGTGTATGTCATGGTATTACACCCATGATGGTACTAACGTTGTTGAGTACCCATGTATGTATTTTAGCCAAGGATATTTTTAGTGTGTGTAAAATATCTGTTGAACTTTCTCACCATTGTTTTCTATTGAGTATAAATTATCTTTTATATGTATATAACTCTTTGCCAGTTATACATATATCAACATATTATCCATTGTGTGACTTATATTTTATATTATCTTTATGATGTTCTTTGATGAAAAAAATCTCCCAATATCAATATAGTTCAATTTATCAATCTTTCCTCTATTGTCAATGATACATTCTTTATTATATTACTTTCATCATCTTTGTGTTTTACTTTATTTTGAGGTACATCTTAAAAGAGCACATATCCATTTTTCTTTTTCACTAAACCTAATAATTCTTGTCATTGACATGAAACACTTAGCCTTATATTTCATGCAATTATCAATATAGCTACATAGATATATAGACAGCTCATCATACTATTTACTTCTTTTTTGTCTCATGCCTTTTGTTTGTTTTTGTCTAGTTTAGCTTCTTTGCTTTTTAAAATAATTTTTCTAAATTATTTTTTCCTTGCCTTAGTTCACTGGTTACACATGCCATTTAATGCTTACCTTAGAGATTAATTACATTTTGTATCTAGGATATATTTCAGTAGTCATGTACAGATGTGAGAGTTGGATCATAAACTGAAGGATTTTTTTTTTTTTTTTTTTTTTTTTGTGGTGAAATAAAGTGTGGTGTTTATTGAACTGAAGGATTGAGCACCGAAGAAGTGATGTTTCTGAATCGTGAGAGACCCTTGGACAGCAAGGAGTTCAAACCAGTCAATCCTAAAAGAAATCAACTCTGAATATTCATTGGAAGGACTGATGCTGAAGCTGAAGCTCCAGCACTTTGGCTACCTGATGCAAAGAGCTGACTCATTGGAAAAAACACTGATGCTGGGAAAGATTGAGGATAAGAGAATGGGACAACCAAGGACAAAAAATGGTTGGATGGCATCATCGATTCAGTGGATATGAGTTTGAGCAAACTCTGAGAGATAATGAAGGAAAGCGAAGCCTGGCATGGTGCAGACCATGGGGTCCCAAAGAGTTGAACACAACTTAACTACTGAACAACAACAAACCTGTAATGAAATAGAACTATTGATACTCCTTAAAGTAGTCAAGGATCTTTGACATTTAATCATCATTCTGAGTTATGGATTCTTGTTTTCAAGTAATTTATGTCTCATATTTAAAATATCAAAGAATCTATCATTGTTTTATAATCAGTATTCTTTTAGACTTATTTACATTTTAACTATATTCTGAAATTTACATTTTTACCATTTCAATTGTTCTTCACTATCTCATAATCCTCTAAGCCTCCACTTGAGATTGTATCATTCTTTCTCAAAAATACCTTGTCTTTTCTTTAGTACAGGTATGCCTTTTTAAAAAATCTTTCTCTACATTTTTTTTTACCTTAAAAATATCTTTCTTCCAACCAACATTTTGAGAAGGATAATTTTTCTTGATACAGAATATTTCTTTTACAGCTATTATCTTGCCATCCTTTCAAATTTCAATTCTTTTTCTCCCTGGCATTCATCACCTCTGTTGAGAAGTCATCTGTCAGACTTATTTTTGCTCCTTTGAAGACAATGTGTTTTTTTCCTGACTGTGTTTGAGATATCTTCTTTTATTTCAGCTGTTTTACTATGATTGTATCTAGGGTTGTTCTTGCTGTTTTGGAATTTGTTGGTAATTGTATCTTCAATTTTGCTTCAGTTCCACTCCCTTTCACTTTTTCATCACATGTTGGATAATTTCCACTATATTCCAAAAATAATTTTTTAAAAAACTTTTGTTCCTATTTATTTATTCCTTTTGTTTTTTTAGTCGTATTTTTGATATTTACATTTCTGATACATCTTGTACATTAATTAGAACTTCAGATATTTCTAATGTGATGTTAATCCTATCCGTTAGTTGTTTGTTTCTTATTATGATATTCAGTTCTTCATTTTCATTTGACTTTTTTTTAAGTCTATTGAAATAATATTGACATATAATATAATATAAACTTAAGGTTACTGTTTGATTTTTAATAGTTTCCAGGTATGAGAGACAATTAATTCTCAATCTTATTTTTGCAAGTACTTGAGTATATTAACCATGTAACATCTTAAAGATGATAACAGCAATTCCAGTTCTGGCTTCCTATGCATCAGTTTCTATTATCTTGTAAAAATCTTTTCTATTCAGATCCAGTCATGTCTTCAATTGCATGCTTGATTATTTTTTATAAGTTCTTACTTAGTAAAAGTTATTGTTATAGAGATAAGTTGAAGTTCTCAAAAATATTATCTTCTATAAGAAAAATTTACTTTTAACTCTGATATACAGACAGACTAGAGAAAGTCACCTCAATTCAGTGAAATTCAAAACTAAGTTTCAGTCTTTATGAGGGATGATCTATATCTGGATTACCCTCAAAAGCACCCCATTTCTTTAGTAGTCCTGAATTTTTATTTTATTTTCTTCTTCTTATAAATATATAGAAAGTTCTGTTTCATTCTTCAGGTTAAACCACCCACAGTTAGCTCAAGGAAAAGAGTGGCTCAAGATATTTGGTTTACTTCTCTGGGCATCTCTTCTCTTCCATGTATTATCCAGATATACTCTTGCTACCTTGGTAGCTCTATGATTCCCTCAAACAACTTGTTGACATTAAATCAGGAATTCTAGTTGTCATCAATGGAAGATTTGGTCCAAAACCTATTACACCATTGATAGAAGAAGAGTACCCTGTTTCCTCTTGTTTTAAATTAATGAGAGGTTTAGCTGAAGTCATCTCTTTTAGTTGATTCATTGTGAATATGCAACACATCTGTGAGTATGGACAGGGTGGCCAAATTATAAAATTTCAATTCCTGGGTACAAGAGACTAGATTTATGGAGCATAATACACAGCAAGTAAATGCTATCAGAGAAGCTTTTAAATAAGAGTGTGCTATTACTATATATCTGAATAGCATAGAGTCTAAAAGCCATTCTTCAGTTTACCTATGCCAAAATAATTTATAAGCTTTCTACAATTGCAAAAGTTTTCTTAGGTAATCATAGGAATTTTTTTCAAATACTTTCTAGATGTTTTAGAGCAAATGCACACTGAAGGAAAGAAAGCCAGGCCTTTGGCATACTTGTGCCATTAGTCCATTTACTTGTAAAACAAAACAGAAAGAGAAATAGATAAAGCAAGGAAAGTTAAATGGAATAAACATTTTCCAGGAAAATTCATCTTTGAGCAGCTAACAAAGAGAATGACACCTTCTGTCCTGATACAAATCAGTAACAGCAGCAACACGTAGTATAATAACATACATATACTGAGTGCTGCCTGTAAGCCAGAAAGTAAGAGCTATAAATAATACTTCACTTAGTCCTCACAGTAAGTCTATGAAATAGCTCTTCCTTTACCATCTTATAAATAAGGATGATGAAACAAAGATACCAAATCAATTGCCCAAAGTCAAGTAGCTCGTGAACTGCAGGTTCCCTAAGACCCTAGAGCTATACTGCTAACTGACTCCTTTGAAAAGACCCTGATGCTGGGAAAGATTGAAGGTGGGAGGAGAAGGGGATGACAGAGGATGAGATGGTTGGATGGCATCACCAACTCAATGGACATGAGTTTGGGTAAACTCTGGGAGTTGGTGATGGACAGGGAGGCCTGGCGTGCTGCAGTTCCATGGAGTTGCAAAGAGTCGGACACGATTGAGTGACTAAACTGAATTGAACTGAGAGTCTATTTTAATGAAGCAACTGAGTCACCATGAAATCACATAGCAAATAGCAAATTGTGACACTTCAGAGAAGAGAGACACAGAACAGAAGAATATTTGAATCAAATCCAGATTCTCACCGTTCTATTTCCTCTTAACTAAAAGGGCCAGACTTAACTACTGGATACTTCTTAGAGCAATAAATATATATTTCTGTCTCTGTGGGTGTGTGTATGTGTTTACCATTGATAAAATGTTCTTAGTCCATTTACTTGGATAAATTCAGTCAATTTTCAGATAATCGCTTTGAAGTTAAATATCATGGTGTTGGATGAGATAGACAAATTTTCTGGCTCTACCACTTACTAATAGGCAATCTCAGTTGAGCTATTTAACCCTTTTCACCTAAGAGTTGGTTTCCTCAGCTATAAATATGAACATGGTAATACTGTTCTCTCATAAATATCATTATATTAATTAAGATAAGGCTTTCTATATAACTTGTACATTGCACATACTAATTAATATTCTGGGTGTTGTTTACCTTTCAAAAAGCATGGTTAAATTAATATTCCCATGTATATATTATGAAAGACATTTGGACATTACAGACTCTAGTTGTCTGGTTCCCATTCTTAGGGTCAAGGAAAAAACCCAGGTTGGGTATTTATGTATGTGGTGGTGGGAAGAGCAGGATGCATGTTCATCTGAAATAGCACAGCCATAGAAGGAACCACTTAAACTGTGGTCTGTGTAGGAAACCAAGGTTTTAGCTGAGAAAATAATGTTAAGCCCTGGACCAAAGACCCTCAGATTGAAATATGAAATGAGAAAAAAAACCACAATGGACCAGAAGTGAAAAAATTGGTATTAGAGTGCACTGCCAATCATGGTAGCAGTGGAAGCTGTTCAGAAATATAAGCCTGATCAAAAAGATAGCATATGTGTTTCTGTTTCTTTGGCTCCAGGGAAGTGAAATGAAGACAAGGGACATTATAGGGGTGGAAACCCCTAAAATGCACAGTAAAGATCTCTGTGGCCAGATTGGGTAAGCAGGGTAAACACCACCCTTTCTGAGTGCTGTGGAATAGGGTCTATTTTTTTTATGTATACACGTATCATCACCATTATTCTGCCTTTATAAATTCATTGGTGCTTTCCCTGGTGAGTTAACAACCCATATCTTTTCCTGAATATCAGAAATCATCTAACAGTTTTTGGCATGCCCTGGCCAATCTTAATTTTAGATATATTATTTTTCAAATGAGTTAAAAATCATAAGAAATTTTCTCTTTCTACAAACTTCTAGGATATAGGCTATAATGTTTTTGGTATATTCCCATGACCTTCTTTCTGTCATGCCAAACACAATCAATCCTTCTGACTTCTAAAACAGAATTTCAGCACCGTGGGGAGTTGTATATTTCAGTGTCTGTGGTTCATAATACTTGTTTGTCTGTTTGTTTGTTTTCAGTGCTTGTTTTGGCCATGAATGCAAACCCAACTGTTGGTATCTTAACCCAAAGATGTTTATTTATAAGACGTGTGGTTTGAAAATTAGTCATTAGTAAAAGAAAATATAAAGTAAGGAATATTTACAACAACAACAAAACTATTAAAGTGTCTAAATATTGCATGTGAGGGTACTTTCTTAAGAATTCATTACTAAAAATACCTTTCTACACAACAGACCTTTCAATGCACCCCTTGTTTGGCATCTCTGCCTCTACTCACTACTGTCATTATGTGCTCCACAGCTGCCTTTAGGAGCCTTAGGTAATGTTTTATTTTCAGCTATTCTTCATGCTGAACTATTCTCAGTCAATCTGAGACAGAGAAGCTAGGCTATTCATGGCCTTTTGAAACCTTCTTCTCAGTTCCCCTGAAAACACATATTATCTGCAGAAGCAATTGCTATGCTTCTTATTTGTCGATTTGACTTTTTGTTTCAGTTAAGAAAACTTTGAAGTAGGTCCAGTTACAGTTATAGCCATAGTAGATATTCATGGTCTAGGCAAAGTGTAGGCAATTTTTGGTATTCCATTCATAATATAATGGGTCATTTCTTTGGATGCCTCAGTTTTTCTGAAATCTGACATGAAAAAGTAATGGTTGTCAGGCAAGAATGATTTCTTATAACCAATGCCTAAATTATAAAGGATATAAACTAAATAGATATAACATAATATGGGGACTTCCCTGGTGACTCAGAGAGTAAAGAATCTGCCTGTAATGCAGGAGACCAGAGTTCGATTCCTGGGTTGGGAAGATCCCCTGCAGGAAAGCATGGCAATCCACTCCAGTATTCTTGCCTGGAGAATCCCATGGACAGAGGAGTCTAGTTGGCTACAGTCCATAGGGCCACAAAGAGTGGGACATGACTAAAGCAACTTAGCATTCACACAATGTAATATATCTTATATGTATTTTTACTCATTGGTGTAAACACTCTACAGTGAATGCCTGAACATGTAATATGTATAATTTCCATTATAATGGATTGGTACCATATTATAGGGGACAGGTTTTTTTTTAATGGTTTATTTGCTTTTTGTTTGTGTTCAGTTGAAATAGTAAAGAGTTATTCCTTGATGTTTACTGCCACAGAGTTAAAGCAAGTGAAACATGTCATAAAAGATGTATACAATGTAGGCACAGCTGTATATCATCATGTCATTTGGTTTTCATGTTTAAGCCATTTACATGCATTACTAGCAACACATTTTAAATTGATGGAAGCGTTGAGAATATGGTACATGATTCACAATACATTTTTGGGGAGCTAAATTTTTTTTTCTAATAGAAAAAAGCCTGACTTATGATATTAAGAAATATTGTGTGCTTTTATTTCTAAAATAAACTATTTTGTATTTTAAAGCTAACGTGTACTGATTTACTCTTGTGTGAATATCAAAGCTCAAATTCTATTTTTAAGCTGCCAGGCTTACATTTTGAAATGACATGTTTTTAATATATTTCCATTCATGTAGGTTTTCCTTTACTATTAATTAAAAATCCTGGAATAACCCCAAGACTATGGCTTCTATGAGGTACAATGTGTGACACTGTGTAACAAGCAGATGTGATGCTCATTAGTTCTCATCTGGTCTTCAGTCGTTTTCAGTGTGATACCAGCTGCCTTTAGCAAGGCCCTTCTCTGGCAATTTCCCAAAAGATCTCTCTATATATCTTTGACTTCCCATTATGGACTTGCTGTTCTGGGCTGTCTTCCTAACTCACTTTCTCTGACTTCTGATTCTGCTATTAGTTCCCTAATTTGGGGCATTTATAATCTTTCTAACCTTTGATGCCATCATATTCTTGGCTGTGTCTTCCCCAGCATATGGCATTTCCTTAATGTTTTATGAGACTTCTGATGTCAACCATGTGTCCCAGGGTATTAGAGCTAGGATTAACCTCTGGTTAGGAAAAAAATAGTTTAGATATTTGACAAAAATTCCATGCTGTAGAAAATAAAATAAATTTGTAAGCTAACATCACCTCGCTGTTCTTGAGCAATGTTTTCATACTCATTATATGGTGAAAGCTGGTGTCTATGCCTAGTTGTAGAGTCAGAACATACCCATATTGACTACCTCTGAGAGGAGAAAAAAAGACAAACAAGGGAATGATGCCAAACAATTGATAAATAAAGAGATTGTTACCAATAAATTTATGTCTGTAATCAATGTTCCGTATGGGAAGAACTAAGATTTAGAAATATGGAGAGCTTAGCAGGACATATTAAAATAGGCTTAAAAACTGGAAGCTTATAAATTTAGAATTGAGAGCACAGCAAGTGAGTAAATTTTAACCACCGAGTGGGTGAACAGTGTGTGAAATGAGGTAGGGCATGAGCAAAGACAATTCAGTTAACAGGTCTACAAAAGTGGGAGTCCCTTCGGGAAATGCAAGTATAAGGCCTTGAAGGGTTAGGTTGGTTGTGTTTTTCAAGAAGCAAAGATAGGCCAGACCCGATTGAGTGTTTGCACAGAATGCAATTCAGAACACTGGGTATACTGATAAGGAGATCCATATCAGTATTCTCAGGCCAAGCACTTAACCCTTTTGAGCATCAATTTCCTCCTGAGTAAATGTGAACAATAAAATAGCTAGTATGTTCCTCAGGGCAATATTGTGAGGATCAAATAAAACAATAGAAGTGCTTTGGAGAGATAAAGAGGTCTTATAAATGCAAGTCACTATCATTACTTAGGCAAAATTATGTCATCAAGGGGCTTCCCAGGTGGTGTAGTGGTAAAGAATTTGTCAGCCAAGTAGGCGATAGGAGTTTGATCCCTGGGTCTGGAAGATCCCCTGGAGAAGGAAATGGCAACCCACTCCAGCATTGTCTGGGAAATCCCATGGACAGAGAAGCCTGGCAGGTTACTGTCCATGGGGTCACAAAGTGTCAAGCACAACTTAGCAACTAAACAACATAACAATATGCCATTGAGAAATCCTTTTTGAGTTTATCCTCCTTTTGGAGGGTGGTGAGAGGTTGATAGTCAAGTCTTTACAGAATAGAGTGATATCATCTGAGAAAGACAAGGACCAACATTAGAAAACACAATGATTAACTTTCCATTTACCTGTGGAGATGTGGACAGAAAATCAATAAGGCCATGCATGTGAAAGCCAAGTTTCCTGCTAAAACTCTAGAGCAATGAGGAAATTGTGTTGAGCAAATGATTATGTACACCATGTCTTTTTCTTGTTCATAGTTAAATAATTTTTCTTTTCTTACATGTACTATATGTATAATATATACAGTTTGTGTTATTCCATAAAACATACATACACTTGAAAGATAGTTTTCACTAACATTTGTATAGATCTGCTAGAGTTTGCAAAATTCTTTCAAATCCCTTGTTGTCATTTTAAAGTGCATTTAAGATCCAGCTATCTGTTATAGAATGGATGCATAGTATATGTCTATTGGATATCAGTATGTGGAGATATGTATCTTATACAGAAGTTTTAAGAGTGCTTCATCTCTAGGGAAAAAGCAAGTTGGAGTAGCTGACTGGAATATGAGATAGAGCCAAGTAAATGATATGAAATGGTCAATACAAAGGACTCTAACTTCTCAGTGAACACCATAAACGAGGTACCATAGCTCCTTTCTCCTTAGCTCCTTACCTAAAAAACAGAGATTATAATGGTACTTACTGTTGTGGTCCAGATGCAAGTTGGAAAAGAATTTCCAGACATTAGACAGAATGAGAGGGAAATAAAGTTTATGAGAGTGGGAGATGCTGTTAGAACAGTGGGCCAGCTCAAGGGAGAACCGACACTGAACAGGAGTCCTTAGTCCACTTTTATACCCAGAGTACAAGGAGTGGGATAGGGGTCTTGCAGGTCATTTGCTGATTGGATGAGGCACATATACTGGGTGGGGGGTGGGAAGAGTAGGGAAAATATCTTCTCCCTATGGGGTAGGAGGGGAAACAGGTTATAGTTTTCTCAGGAGGACCTGAAATCCATTAATAGTTACAACATGGGGGAAGGAAGGACATAAAGATCTGTTTTTTCTATTCCTGCATTCCAAGACCCTCCTTGGTTTTATCTGCTCTTTAGTCCTTGGGTCACCACACTTACTTTTAAAGAATTCCTATGAAGTAAATGTAGTAATCCATGTGAGTGATTAGGAGTGTAACAAACTCATTATTTGAGAGCTTAAAATTTTCTGAAATTTTAAATGCAAGATTGATGGGAAGACTAACTAGAGTACTATGCAGGTTTTTTAAAAAAATGTATCTTTTTTAAACACATGATTTATGCAAGAGTATGAGCGAGATATAACAGTGGGTTTAGCGAATGTCACAGCTGTGAAGATAAAAGGGCAAGCAGTAGGTAGGGGCAGTGAAATAAAACTGTTCAAGGTCTAGAATTTGAAAGAAGCAGCATAAAAATCTCAGTGAAACTGTAGGTTAGAATAAATATTATCTTTGAAAATCTAAACCAGTTGAGATCTTGCCTTGCTAGATCTACCCCCATAAAGGAAGTTCTAGATTGATATGAAGGAGGTTTCATTCTCCTCTGCTCAAGAGGCCTCAGTGTTGATGGGAAGGGATAGTATTTATGTTTTGGCCATATTTAGATGTAGTTTTGGAATGTGGGGCCCTGATGATGCTCTAGCAGAGTCAGTTTTCAACAGTAGGTATGATTTGAAGCCTAGTCTGAGAAGGACTGCAAATAAGCCAGACTGTGAGTCAGCAGGTGTGGCCAAGTGACAGATATGAATGATGTAAGAATTAAAGAACTGAATCAGATAAATGACTCAATGATCTCAGGTGAGTTTTAGAAAAATCCCTCTGGCTGCTGTGTGGAGGACAGGATGGTGAGAAGTCAACTGGAGACAGGGCGACTAGATAGGGAGCTGTTATAAAACACATTGATGGCCAAGACTAGGACAGAAGCCAAGGGTTCTCTAGATGAGGGGTCAGGAAACCACAGCTCATGGGCCCAATCCATGGGCCCAATCCCTACCACCTGTTTTTTAAAATCAAGCTTTATTGGAATATAGCCACATTTATCTGTTTTCTTTTAATGTTATAATGCTGCAAGGGAGAGAGTTTCCTAGTTAGGAACAAGACCACATGGCTTGCATGCTTAAAATGTTTACTCTCTGGCTCTTTACAGAAGGAGTTTGCTGATCCCCACCCTAGACGGATGCCCCCAAAGGTAAGGCTCTTCCTTCTTTCTACTCAGGCCACTTTCTACATGACTATTCCTCAGTAAAACATTCTCAGTTCTCTGAACTGCCCTGCTATTGTAGCTGGCAATCATCACACAGTTCCAACCCTGAATGTGTAGACTACAGCATGAAATCTGTAATATCAGAGAGAAAAAGAAGAAAGGATGCAGATACAGGTCAATAACAACAACAAAAAGCAAAAGCAAAATAATGGAAGAAGAATGTGTTTTGTCCTTTAGCTACTGTTGGGAGCCAAAGGGCTAAAAGTACAGTATTGTTTCTTATCCAAGACTTGCTTCTACTTGCCCTAAAGATTATTATCATGTTTCATGTTATTGAAATAACTTTCTCTAGAGTAAAAGTGCCCCCTCAGGCAGTCTAACATATTACTAGACACTTTCATCTGTTAGTGGAACACTAGTTCCACACTTTCCTCAAAGTAACAGAGCAGAGGAGGCAAGACATAAAGCAATTTTTAGGTTAAAATGCTCTCACCAAGGCTTTCTGGTGCTACAAGACAGTGACAGTTCTGTCCCCATGGTGGGGTCTAGGTGGGGGGAGGAGATATTCATGTTCTGTTTCATCAATGTAGTAAATATTTTCTATTCTAAATATTCTATATTTATACTTTGCTTTTCTATTTTGTATGATAATTTGGCCACCTGATATGAAGAGCTGACTCATTGGAAAAGACTCTGATGCTGGGGAAGACTGAGGGCAGGAGAAGGGGGGCCAGAGGGTGAGATAGTTGGATGGCATCAATGACTCAATGGACATGAGTTTGAGCAAACTCTGGGAGAGAGTGAAGGACAGGGAAGCCTGGCGTGCTGCAGTCCATGGGATCACACAGAGTCAGACACACCTTAGAGACTGAACAACAACATATATGTTTGTACATGGGTGTGTGTGTGTTTTGGTATTTGAAGGCATTTTGGCCAGAGACAGGTTTAACACAGGATTCACCTGCACTTCTGGGCTCCCATTCTTGGCAGCACTGCTTTGTTTTTTTCTGAAGGATTTACCACAGCCTGATGTGTTGTATTTATTTATTTGTTGACTGTGTTTCCTTAGTACTATATGGCACACCTGCTTTTATGCAACAGAGTACCATCATCCTTCCTTCTTAGAGCAATGTAACATGTAAGGAGTGAATAACTCAGAGCAGCTTTCCCTTCCAGAGATGGAGTTTGGAAGACATCAGTCTGGCCTGTTAATTTGGTAGGCTCTCAGCCTCAGTGTATCATGAATCTGAGTTTGACAACTTCCATTCCAGGAATATGTACAGTACTATGACAGGTTTTTCTCTACTATATCTGCAGCACTTTCTAGGTGCCTGTCACATAAGAAGTGTGCAATAAATACCTGTTGAATGGCTGAATGAATCTACAAAATGTGTGTCTGTCACTCTCATGTAATATCCATCACGGTTGACTTTGTTTTTCAATTAGTTATGCACATGTCTTCTCTGATCTCAGAAAATAAGCTCCTTAAAGACAAGAATCAGATGATTTCCATCTTTATGCTACCGTTATCCAGGAAATTGCATGCAAATAGTAGATGCTCAGTTAAGACTTTACTAAAAGCATCAACAAGATTTTCACACATATATGGTATGAAAACTGGTCCAATATATGTGCTCTTAGTTATTTCTTTGTAGAAAAATGGGTTGTAGAAGAATAGATTAATTAGAAATGATAATCTGCAGCTTGAAACTTCAATTATTTTATTTTATTTTTTTTTAAATGTGATATATATATATATATTTTTTTTCCACCCAAAATTTTGCATCTTGACCATCTTAGGCTGAAAGCATACCAAATTAACAGGCCAGATTGATGCCTTCCAAACTCCATCTCTGGAAGGGAAATCTGCTCTGAGTTATTCACTCTTTGCATGTTAGGTTGCCCTAAGAAGGAAGGATGAGATGGCACTGTCTTGTGTAAAAGTAGGTGTGCCGTCTTCTCATCCTCATCAGATGCTCAGCTACTCCTGTAGCTAAATATTTCTCAGCTTTCCTTTAAGCCTTTTACTTGTGTCTCTCTATACAGTTTATACTATTAGATTCTTTTTTTTCACTTGCCCATTTTTCAGTTCTGTATCCCCAAAACTTTTCCGTTAGTTACGAGTTGTCGAAAGACTATTCTTCCAGTAAGCTCAAGAAACTTCATCATCCTCTGTGTCCAAATATGTTTGTGAACACCAGGTGTTAAGTACCACTTGGAATTGATAAACAAGTTTTTTGACTTTTCTTTAAACCACTGCTATTTTAGCAATATTTTTAAGGTTTTGCCATAAATATCCTACATTTTCACACTTTCTGGACAAAAATTTGTGCCTGATATTAAGTATTTGATAGCTATGCAAAACTGAAGTGTTAGCCCCCTAAACATTCCACAAGTTTCACTTTATTAATATTTATTATATTGATACATAATTATTGTCTTTTTTATTTTTTAAAAAAAATCTGGCTCATAATAGCTAAAGACAAAGAATTGGTAACAATAGCATTTCCCTCCCTCAAAAGCCTAATAATCCACAATGTAATCTCTTTGGTTTCCATGTGTTTCTTCCTTGGAATTGCTGTAGTTTTTGCCAAAATTGGTTCCTTTTGCCACTTCCAAATTGTCTTATTTTAGACATGTCATTTAACGTTTCTGGTATATATAATCCTCAAAATGAGACTCTCAGAGGGCTAGATAATATCTAACAAACACTACAGCTCTAAAATTTTACAATTTTGCTGATATTTACACACATATGTGCACACACACAGGCCAGCATACACATGTACACATGTACACAGTGAGAAGGGGTAGTGAACTGGCAAAGACAGTTCAATGAAGTAGACATCAATGGAATTTACTCCCTGCTTCGGAGAAGGCAATGGCACCCCACTCCAGTGTTCTTGCCTGGAGAACCCCAGGGACGGGGGAGCCTGGTGGGCTACCGTCTATGGGGTCGCACAGAGTCAGACACGACTGAAGCGACTTAGCAGCAGCAGAGCTTCCATTAACTTCCTTTAATTATGCTAATCTTTTGTTTACATGAACTTGCTTTTCCCTTTACATTTCTCCAGTAACTATATATATTTGCTGTATATAATTATAAAGTCTTCATTTTCAAATGTCTCATACTTCATTAAAACAAATGAACAAAAAAAGACTAATGAATAGTGTACATTGTAAAAGACACTGAGGTCAGTATTGATTTTTTTCTCAAATATCTGGCTTATAAAATAGTAATAGAATCTGCTACTATTCAAATTAACTTATTCTAAACGGAGCATTGTTTGGCAAGATAAAAGAATTAATTATAATGTTGAATAATCTTATTTTAAATAGCATCTCGAGCCATAGTCTAGGTCAGAAACGAAAAAAGAAAAACAATTTGCTATCCACACTTGCTGTCAGTACTAGATTTTTAGAAACAAGTGAGCGATCACAGAGCAAGGAGGTGGGATCAGGAAGGTAATAATCTGTCATTTCCAGGCTGAAAGGTGACCCTTTTAATGACACATTTGTTAACTTAAGTGTCAGAGGCCATAGAGCCAAGAACGGTTCTAATGACATATTATGCTGACTAATGGTCCATCTGGCTCCTTGCCCCTTGCTCCTTTTAAACCTGGCAGATGTGGCCACTAAACCAACTCCTTTTATATTCAACCTCTACCCCCATGTATTGAAAATTTCTAGTTTAAAGCAGGGAATATTAAGAGTATTAGTAAAGTATTTATTCAATTTAGTGTCAAATCAGACTAACTATTTTCTTGACCATCCAGTTATGATGTTCCTATCTTCTTGGCTTAGCAGCCCATTCATTATCCATTCCTGAATCTCATCTCCTGCTGACTTACCATTTCTAAGGTTCTAACATATTTCCTTGCTAAGAACTCGAATGCCCATTTTTTCCTGTGTGTGCCTCTTTCCCATTTCAAACTATGATTATGTACCTTCACCAATTCTTTCTCTTTTGTACATATGTTAAACCAGCCAGCTTAGAACATAACTCCTCTGCCCTTGCCCAGTTTCATAAGGCTGCCCTGGCTTTAGTTTATGGTACATAGACAAGAGTTTGCAAGGGCTGGTGTTTTCAGGATCTCCTTTCTTTCCTCTAGTTTCTCTCTCCTCCTTTATGATCTCTATGAACAGTTATAGTCCAGTTGCTTTTCTCACCCAATCTCTTAGATTCCAGCTCTCCCACTTATTTAGCTGTGTGGACTTAGGCATGTTACTTAAGCTCTCTGTGCCTCAGTGTCATGATTTATAAAATGTGATAAAACTCATACCTGCCTCATAATGTTTCTGTGAGGGTTCAGTGAATAAATTCAAATAATATACTTAGAAAGGTGCTTAGAACATAAGAAGTACCTGGTGAATATCCACTAATGTTAATATAGGGTAAAGGCACACTTGCTTTTGCCACAGTAAAATGTTTGGGTTTCAAATTCATGGAATGTCTTAGATAATTTCATCATCTCTAATCACTGTTTAAGTAAGACAAGTCTCCCATTTAAATCTATCATAATGTGTAGACTCATAAAGACTAATTTACACAGTTTGGTCTCAGCATGGTATCATAATTAAAAAAAGAAATAAGACAGATTAACCTCTCATGGAGGCAGCAAGCCAATAGACAGCACCTAAAATAATGTGTCGAATGTACATTTAAAATATTTTACGTTCCTCTCTCAACAGACATGACTAGAAAGCTTGAATCCAGAGAGGTAACTAGGCCTGGAATCTTTATTTGCCCAGTTGTGTATGCTGATTCCTAGGGCCTTATAACTTGCAGTTTGACAGGCACCGAAGAGATGTGAAGTGAAACTGGGGCTCTTGAAAAATGGCAGTTAAGGAAGGGAAGACACATGTATGAGTAAGAAAAAAAATTTCTCACAGCAGTCTACCCCTGCCACAAATTTTCACCAAAAATGCAAATTATAAGATGCAAATACTATTCTGCTTATGTTTAACTAAACTTTTGCTGTTGTTGTTCAGTCGTTTAGTCATGTCCCACTCTTTGTGACCCCATGGACTGTAGCACACCAGGCTTTCCTGCCCTTCAACTCCGTATGGTTTTAGAGATTCACCCTGGCACCCCACTCCAGTACTTTTGCCTGGAAAATCCCATGGACGGAGGAGCCTGGTAGGCTGCAGTTCATGGGGTCGCGAACAGTTGGACACGACTGAGCAACTTCACTTTCACTTTTCACTTTTGTGCATTGGAGAAGGAAATGGCAACCCACTCCAGTATTCTTGCCTGGAGAATCCCAGGGACGGGGGAGCCTGGTGAGGTGCCGTCTATGGGGTCGCACAGAGTCGGACACGACTGAAGCAACTTAGCAGTAGCAGTATGTATCAAAACAATTTAAAAAACCAAGGTAATGATTCAAGACAGCGGTTTCCTGCAAGGTGTATGTGTGTAGGTGATATCAGCAGGGCAGAATATACAATAAGCCTCAAGTATATCTATCAAATATTCTAATTCTTAAGATAAGTGAGTTCATAAGTGTTTGTTCCAATAGAATTATTTAAAATTTATCTTGATATATGTTACACTTATCTTTTATGTAAAATAATAAAACAGAAAAAGAAAGAGCTAGTAGCATAAGCAATTTAAAACTAGTACAATTTTTTTCAATTATTATGAAAAACCTTAAAGTAATATTCACAGCCATTGTAATCACACCCACCTGCTTCTATGAATCCCTATCAATAGTGGAGAAGAAACTGAAGGAAGGTCAAAGAAGGTGCAGAAAGTCCAAGTCCAAGCTAACTCAAAGCCCATAGCAGCTGTTCTTCTGTCCACACTTCCATCTCCAATACCCCTCCAATACCTGGATTCTTCCTGAATTGCTCTCTCTCCCCCATTCATCTCTTTTTAAAGTATATACTTACACTAATATCAGTAAGAAAAAAATACTCGTTTTTCCTTTTTCCAAGGTGAAGGGTAGGAGAAAATTATCTTTGTTAAAAGTAGGATTCACTTTGTTAGCTTGTAATGGTTGTGAGAAGACTGTGAACATTCCCAGATGAATGATTATTTCTTTCATTTCAATTCATGCATTCAATAAATGAAATATTTACTAACACCTATCACACATCAGATGCTGCTATATGTGCTAGACATAGACTGATAAAACAGAGTCCTTGTCTATATGGATTTTATAACAGTGGCTAAGATGGGACAAAAATAACAAGGCAAAACAAAAGCACACAAACACATATGTGTTTGTGCTTAGTTATGCAGCTGTGTCTGACTTTTTGGACCTTTGGACTGTAGTCCACTAGACCACTCTGTCCATGGGATTTTTCAGGCAAGAATACTGGGGTGGGCTGTCATTTCCTCTTCCAGGGATCTTCCAAACCCAGGTTTCAAACCCGTGTCTCCTGTGTCTCCTGCACTGCAGGTGGATTCTTTAACCATTGAGCCATTGAGGAAGACCCACATATGTGTTTAGAGATACAAAATAACCAGAGTAAGGGGGAACAGACCAATGATGACAGTTATTTTAGCTATATGTTGATAAGAAAAGTCATTTTCTTTTCTGAGGAAGAGATTTTAGACTCAATAAATTGGGGGACAATTTCTAGACGCCTCTGGATTGAGGGTTACAAGGTACAAATGCCCTAGGACAGGGATTTTCTTAACCTGTCCAAGAAATAGTAAGAAAACTATTATCGCTGCAGGTATGTGAGGAAAAGGCAGAGAGCCAGGGGATGAGGCCACTGAATAATTCTGAGCAAGGAAGTTACAGATCAGGTTTTATATTCCAAAGGCTGACATGTGGGGGATAAACTGAAGAAGGCTTGAGAAAGCAGTAGGGAGACTACTTTAGAAGCAGTAGTAAAAGTCTAGGCAAGAAAGTACAACACTTTGGGCAATGGTGCAGCAGTGAAATTTGTCAGAATTGTTCTGATTCTGTATCTATTTTGAAGGTGGCTCAGTTATAAGAAAAAGAGAGGAAGCAAGAATAAAGGCTTTTTTTTTTTTAAATGAGTATCAGAGTACTGAAAGAAGGAATCAGAGCTGCTGAAGGAAGGGAACACTGAGAAAGATGGGGGCTGAGGATGCAGGGGTCAAGAGATCAGCTGTGACAAGTGAAGCTTGAGTCAAATGGAGCTACGACTACAAAAGCCAGAAGTTCAGGGTCAAATGTGGACTGAAGAGAAAAGTGGGGAATCTTGAGACCTGAAGTGTATTTTATCCAGACACAGACCTGGATGAGACTATCCAATGAAGGATTACAGATAATTAAGGGTAAGGCAACATGAACATAGGTCAAAAGAACAAGGAGGGGACCACAAAAGAGACTGAGAAATAGTAGATAGCAAGGTCAGAGGAAAATTAAGAGGACGTGTGGTCCTGAAGCCAAGTAAAGAGGTTTCACGATGGTTTCATTATGGCAAAAACATCTTAGAGGCTAAGGAAAATCAAGACTGATTTTGACAGTGATAAAATTTTGACAATGATAAAATCATTGGTGACCTTGACAAATGGGTTTCAGTTTTGTGCGTGGACAAGTACCCAAGTGGAGTGGTCGTGTGGAAAAACAAAAGTTGAGGAAATGAAGACAGTGAGTCCAGACAACTCTTTCAGTGAGATCTAAAGACTGCTGCTACTGTTGCTCATCCTGTCGGGAGAGGAAAGCAGACAATGCAGTAAAGAAAAGGAATCACAGGAGCAACAGCTTTGAAAAATGGGACAGGTATCAAGACACAAATGGAGACACTGGCCTTAGACAGGAGCAGAAGTGCTCATTCATTGTGCAAGGGGGAAATAGAATGTATGGGTACAGACACAGTGCAGAGGGATGGAGGGAAGGTGAGAAATAAAGGAGTGCTTGTTTGAATGCTGCCATATTCTTAATGAAAGAAAATGCAAAGTCATCAGCTGAAAGAACAGGTGAATGGGATGATGGAATTTGAAGAGAGAAAATACAATAGATAGAGGGAGAAGCATTAAATAAGGAAAGGTAATGGAATTGCTGGTGAGAGTAAAGAGTCCACTTAAGAATCATGGTCATAAATTTCAGATAAGACCAGTCAGTATGGCTTTGTGTTGTTCTCTGACAAGCAGTTAAGGGGTTAACCAGGGAAGAGCTGAAAACTGGACTTAACTACATCAGTATTTGCCAGGCAAGTGTGATGGAGAAAGAAAGGCAAGAGAGCTGAGCGTGGACACACAGGAATATGTGATGAAGCGTGGGGCTGTCTCTGGAAGAGTAAAGAAGTGGGGATGCTAAAGGAGGTCCAGGCACTGAGAACGAGAGATTCAGCAGATTCAATAGAGTGCATACTTCTCGCTAAACTAATGCTGCAGTTTGGATTTTACATTTGAATATTTTTTATATCTGGAAGTTTTCCATTCAAATAAGTACCTTTTCTATAAAGAAGACACCATGGGACTGTAGCCTGCCAGACTCCTCTGTCCATGGGGATTCTCTGGGCAAGAATATTAGAGTGGGTTGCCATACCCTCCCCAACCCAGGGATCGACCCCAGGTCTCACATATTGCAGGAGGATTCTTTACTGTCTGAGCGACCCAAGAAGCCCTGAACACTGGAATGGGTAGCCTATCCTTTCTCCAGGGGACCTTCCTGACCCAGGAATCGAACTAGGATCTCTACATTGCAGGCAGATTCTTTACCAGCTGAGCTACCAGGGAATCCATAAAGAAGAAATAATGACCTAATTACTTCACTTCATCTTTCCATATTCATTACATTTCTCTACCCCAAACTGGAGAGAAGCATAGTTTTAAGCTTGACAAGGATTCTGCTGAAATCAACCATGACATTTGGGATAATATAAAGATCAAGATTAAATATTTGTGTGGGGTCTCCATGGGAAGCTAAATGAGATTCCGACAGCCCTGAGTATGCATGAAAAACTGATGGCTAAAGTCACCCAAAGTTAATTGGCATAAATGGGATATTGTTTTTTCATCAGGAAATAAGAAACCAGGCAATGATAACTTGACTTAATCCTTGGACTGGGTAAGGAAAAAAAAAAAATCTCTGAGTAAATCATGGCATTTACATTCACTTACTTGGGTTTGTCAATAAAACCATCCCTCTGGACTCTTATCTCAGTCTGATAGTGAGCCCATATAGACACAAATAAAGCTAAGAAAGAAATGGAAGAAATATAAACCATACATAAACCACTTTTCTTACTCAAAGCTATTGTTTCTGAAACAAAAAGGGGAAATATCTGATAGAGCTACTTAGGATGTAGCTCCTACTTAGGATGCCTCCACTAGTGTATCACCACAGAGCCCCTGTGAATACCAAGGAGTAAACAGCATCTAAAAAAGTAAGCATATACAACGAACCCTAAGGGATTGCTAGAAATAATCCTGTGGGGGTTAGTGCTACAGGAAATCCAAGTTAGGGCATAAACTGGTGAAGCTGGGGACAATGACCTTAATCCTTGAGAATTAAGGTAGAATTAGAACTATAACTGTAATGTTGCTTAAATCATTTTGGTGGGAAATCATAAGGAGAGGCAAGTTATACCAAACAAATGTGGAGAATAGGATGTACTGGGTGGCCAAGTATGATGCAGGAAATTGATTCAAGGACATACAACATATGATGCATGAGTCAGTTATAAAATTAAATGAGAATTCAAACATTTTTCTCTTAGGTATGTATCAAAAGACATATGTCATATTTATCCAAAGACACGCAAAATAACTCACAGAATCATCACTCAAATGCTGTCAACTGTCAGAGTGCATAAATTCTGATACACTCACAAAATGCAGTATTATACAGCAATGAGAGTGAGTAAGCTACAATTTCTGCAACAAAGAAGATTACTTTCACAAACGCAATGTTGAATAAAAGATATAAACAAAAAGTACATTTACTTATATAAACTTCAAAATTAGGCAAAACTAATCTATACTGCTAAAAATAAGAGTAGCAGTTACCCTTGGTGGGGGGTTCAGTTCAGTTCTGTTAGTCGCTCAGTCTTGTTCCACTGTTTGCAATCCCATGGACTGCAGCATGTCAGGCCTCCTTGTCCATCACCAGCTCCCGGAGTTTACTCAAACTCACGTCCATTGAGTCGGTGATGCCATCCAAACATCTCATCCTCTGTCATCCCCTTCTCCTCCTGCCCTCAATATTTCCCAGCATCAGGGTCTTTTCAAATGAGCCAATTCTTCATATCAAGTGGCCAAAGTATTGGAGTTTCAGCTTCAGCATCAGTCCTTCCAATGAATATTCAAGACTAATTTCCTTTAGGATGGACTGGTTGGATCTCCTTGCAGTCCAAGGGACTCTCAAGAGTCTCCTCCAACACCACAGTTCAAAAGAATAAATTCCTTGGTGCTCAGCTTTCTTTATAGTTCAACTCTCACATCCATACATGGCTACTGGAAAAACAATAGCCTTCACTAGATGGAATTTTGTTGACAAAGTAATGTCTCTGCTTTTTAATATGCTATCTAGGTTGCTCACAACTTTTCTTCCAAGGAGTAAATGTCTTTTAATTTCATGGCTACAATCACCATCTGCAGTGATTTTGGAGCCCAAGAAAATAAAGTCTGTTGCTGTTTCCGCTGTTTCCCCATCTCTTTGCCATGAAGTGATGGGACTAGATGTCATGATCTTAGTTTTCTGAATGTTGAGCTTTAAGCCAACTTTTTCACTCTCCTCTTGCACTTTCATCAGGAGGCTCTTTAGTTCTTCGCTTTCTGCCGTTAGGGTGATGTCATTGCATAGAGGTTATTGATATTTCTCCCAGTAATGTTGATTCCAGCTTGGGCTTCATCCAGCCCAGAGTTTCTCATGATGTATTCTGCATATAAGTTAAATAAGCAGGGTGACAATATACAGACTTGATGTACTCCTTTTCCTATTTGGAACCAGTCTGTTGTTCTATGTTCAGTCCTAACTGATGCCTCTTGACCTGCATATAGATTTCTCAAGAAGCAGGTCAGGTGGTCTGGTATTCCCATCTCTTTCAGAATGTCCCACAGTTTGTTGTGATCCACACAGTCAAAGGCTTTGGCACAGTCAATAAGGCACAAATAGACGTGTTTCTGGAACTCTCTTGCTTCTTCAATAATCCAACAGGTGTTGGCAATTTGATCTCTGGTTCTTCTGCCTTTTCTAAAACCAGCTTGAACATTTGGAAGTTTACTTTCATGTACTGTTGAAGCCTGGCTTGGAGAATTTTGAGCATTACTTTACTAGAGTGTGAGATGAGTGCATTGTGTGGTAGTTTGAGCATTCTTTGGCATTGCCTTTCTTTGGGATTGGAATGAAAACTGACCTTTTCCAGTCCTGTGGCCACTGCTGAGTTTTCCAAATTTACTGGCCTATTGAGTGCAGCACTTTCACAGCATCATCTTTTAGGATTTGAAATAGCTCTACTGGAATTCCATCACCTCCACTAGCTTTGTTTGTAGTGATGCTTCCTAAGGCCCACTTGACTTTGCATTCCAGGATGTCTGACTCTAGGTGAGTGATCATACCATCATAATTATCTGGGTCATGAAAATCTTTTTTGTATAGTTCTTCTGTGTACTCTTGCCACCTCTTCTTAATATCTTCTGCTTCTGTTAGTTCCATGCCATTTCTGTCCTTTATTGTGCTCATCTTTTCCTGAGATGTTCCCCTGGTATCTCTAATTTTCTTGAAGAGATCTCTAGTCTTTCCCATTCTATTGTTTTCCTGTATTTCTTTGCACTGATCACTGAGGAAGGCTTTCTTATCTCTCCTTGCTATTCTTTGGAAATCTGCCTTCAAATGGGTATATCTTTCCTTTTCTCCTTTGCTTTTCACTACTCTTCTTTTCACAGCTATTTGTAAGGCTTCCTCACACAGCCATTTTGCTTTTTTGCATTTCTTTTTCTTAGGGATGGTCTTGATCCCTGTTTCCTGTAAAATAATATGAACCTCCGACCATAGTTCATCAGGCACTCTGTCTAGCAGATCTAATCCCTTGAATCTATTTGTCACTTCCACTGTATAATCGTAAGGGACTTGATTTAGGTCATACCTGAATGATCTAGTGGTTTTTCCTACTTTCTTCAATTTAAATCTGAATTTGGCAATAAGGAGTTCATGATCTGAGCCACAGTCAGCTCCTGGTCTTGTTTTTGCTCACTATACAGAGCTTCTCCATCTTTGGCTGCAAAGAATATAATCAATCTGATTTCAGTGTTGGTGATGTCCATGTGTAGAGTCTTCTCTTGTGTTGTTGGAAGAGTGTGTTTGCTATGACCAGTGCATTCCCTTGGCAAAACTCTGTTAGCTTTTGCCCTGCTTCTTTTTTTACCCCAAGGCCAAATTTGTCTGTTACTCCAGGTATCTCTTGACTTTCTACTTTGGCATTCTACTCCCCAAAAATGAAAAAGACATCTTTTGGGGGTTTTAATTCTAGAAGGTCTTGTAGGTATTCATAGAACCATTCAACTTCAGCTTCTTCAGCATTACTGGTCGCGGCATAGGCTTCGATTACCGTGATATTGAATGGTTTGCCTTGGAAAAGAACAGAGATCATTCTGTCGTTTTTGAGATTGCATCCAAGTACTACATTTTGGACTCTTTTGTTGACCATGACGGCTACTCCATTCTTCTAAGGGATTATTGCCCACAGTAGTAGATATCATGGTCATCTGAATTAAATTCACCCATTCCAGTCCATTTTAGTTCGATGATTCCTAAAATGTTAATGTTCACTGTTGCCATCTCCTGTTTGACCACTTCCAATTTGCCTTGATTCATGAACCTAACATTCCAGGTTCTTATTCAATATTGCTCTTTACAGCATCTGACTTTGCTTCTATCACCAGTCACATTCTCAACTGGGTGTTGTTTTTGCTTTGGCTCTGTGTCTTTGTTCCTTCTGGAGTTATTTCTCCACTGATCTCCAGTAGCATATGGGCACCTACCGACCTGAGGAGTTCATCTTTCAGTGTCCTATCTTTTTGCCTTTTCATACTGTTCATGGGGTCCAATAACAGTTCAGAGGGAGGGGGTATGACTTAAAGGGGCATGAGAGTGGAGAACTTCTGATATGGTGATAGTGCTTACCTTGTGAAAACCCATGTACTTTTTGTTTTCTTTCCATAAAGAAAGATGGACACTTACAACAGTATTTTTTATAAATGCATATTAGGCTTCATTAAAATCTAAAAAAACAAAGAGTTTTGATTAAATTGATAACCAACAGCCAGTCACAGCAGTAAATTTAGATGTAGAACCAAAAACTGTTTTAGAGAAACCGCCAAGGGTACAGAGAATGGGTAAACTAGACCCTCTCAAACAAACAAGGAGTGAGATCCTGCTATGAAGCAAAAAATAATAAATAAATTTAAAAGTTTGGTTTAAATAAATAATTTTAAAATGTGCTATATCAGAATTGGGATAAACAATTTTCAGAACCGAAAGCCCTGAAACCAACTAACTTATAAAATTAACAACCTGGCAGTGATGTTATCCAACTGAAAAAGTAATCTGCCAAGGAATGCCTGACCGAACAGCAATAAGCATACAAATGGAGCACTAGTGTCTTGAAAAGCAGAGGATATATCCATCAGTTTATGTGACATGGACTTTCTGAGCTACCTGATAAAATGACTCATTTATAAAGGAATAATCAGATGAGAGGGGAGGAGGCCCCAAGGAGACACATAAGAGATTGCTAACCTGTGAGATGGGCAGCAATCCAAGCATCTTCAGTAAATGCCTCTGGCTCACTGATTCCATTCTAGAAAATGCCTGGTGAATTAAAGAACCCTTAAAGGAAGACTAAAGTTAATTACAGGATGAAGTAACTTCTAAGAATCAACTGTATTGATGCCATTTTTAATCAACTGAGACTGGTAAATACTCTTCGAAGACTCTCTCTGGTGGAATTTCCTTTTTACAAGGTAGTCAGGTTATAGCAAAATAAAACCAAGACAGGAGGTCTTCTGAGGGAGTCTTCCATTTCCTTGGACTATAACAGGTGCATATGAGCAAAATAGATGACAGAGTTCAGTTTCATTACACTGATGCATCACATGCACACACCTCAAGCAAAATGCATTGATATAAACAGGTGAACATAAATTTCACATTGAAGTATCCTACAAATGATGACTCAGAAAGTAGCACTGACATATATACACTATAATGTGTAAAACAGTTAGTGGGGAGTTGCTAAATAACACAGGGATCTCAGTCTGGAGCTCTGTGATGACCTCGATGGGGGAGGAGGGAGGCTAGGGGGAGAGATGAGGGATGGGAGTACATTATGACTGATTCACATTGTGGTACAGAAGAAACTAACAAAATTGTAAAGCAATTTCCTATCAGTTAAAAAAAAAACTTTAAAAATACTTAGAAATAGTATTAATGCTTTACTCTCATGTTCAGGCTGAGCATCTGCATAACCTCTCATGTCTCAGTAGTTGCTGAAAGACTACAGCTCCTTAAAGACCAATGCAACAATGTCTTCATGTGCCAGCATTTGATCTTCCCTAGGTTATATAAGAGTCCGTGACATGTATGACCTTTCTCACCATGATGGAACTAGGCAATGGCTTCCAAACTGGCTCTGCTGGGAAGCAGGAATACCCGATAAATAGAGGATGAATTAAATTGGAAGTGCTGTTAAATAATTTTTAGCATGAGTGCACAATATTTGAGACATAATTATAACCCCCCAAAAAATCCAATTTAACTGGGTATCCTGTATTTGTATTTGCTAAATCTAATAACTCTACTGAGAAGAGTCCAGAGGAACCCATACCTAAGACAAACTAACCAACCGGATTAGGGAAGTAATGAAGGGCAACATGAGACCTACCCCACACTTAGATCCAATCTCTACCAGTTAGAAGTGGAAATGGAACATAAAGCTAAGCTCTTAAAATGTGACTTGGTGAATTGGTCAACACTTTTCTCATGAGTATTCATTATTTGTTGGCAAATTAGAGAGGGAGAAGAGCAGAAATATCAATTAAGACTTCATCTTTCTTCAGGAATAAATTGTCAAAACAGAACAAGCATAGTCACATGTATAGACGGCCCTCAATATCCACGGATTCTGCATTCACCGATTCAGTCAAACACAGACTGAAAATATTCAAGAAATTTCCCAAAAGTTCCAAAAGTGAAAACTTGAATGTGTACTTGCTGGCAACTATTTACAAAGCATTTACAATAACCATTTTAAGTAATCTAGAAATAATATGCTGGTAATGCTTACCTTGTGAAAATCCATTTACGTTTCACCTTATTTGTGAAAAGAAAGATGCACACTCACAACTATATGTTTTGTGTGTGTGTATGTTAGGCGTCAGTAAAAAGTTCAAAAAATAAAGCATTCTGATTAAATTGATAAATAACAGCCTCTCGTACTAAAAAAAATTAGGACATTTTGATGTAGAATCAAAAACCGCTTTAGAGAAAGGAAACCATAAATCAAGTCAAACAAAATAAAGCCTATGGAATGTGAGAAAATATTTGCAAAAAATGTGACCAACAAGGAATTGATGGAGAAACTCTGTACAGTCAGCAAAAACAAGACTGGGAACTGACTGTGGCTAGGATCATGAACTCCTTATTGCCAAATTCAGACTTACATTGAAAAAAGTAGGAAAACCACTAGACCATTCAGGTATTACTTAAATCAAATCGCTTACAATTATACAGTGGAAGTGACAAACAGATTCAAGGGATTAGATCTGATAGACACAATCCCTGAAGAAATTTGGATGGAGGTTCATGACATTGTACAGAAGTCATTGATTAAGACCATCCCCGAGAAAAAGAAATGCAAAAAGGCAAAATGGTTGTCTGACCAGGCCTTACAAATAGCTTTCCACATACATCTTCCATCTGCCTTTCTAGCATAAAAAAGTGATGAGGAGAGTGAGTGGATGGAATCCACAGAAGGAAAGAAAACTTTTAAATAAATTTCCAAAATACTTTTTTTAATCTCACAGGCCAGAACTGAACTAAATAATTCACCTAATACAAGGAAGTTAGGAAATGGAACTAATCATGATAACATTTGGAGCAAAGTCAGATCTCTATTAATTTGGAAACAAGGAACATCAATACTGGCTAAGCAATTAGTAGTCTTTGGCACAAGAGTTTAAGAAATATTGTTATCTTAAGAGTAACCAAGAGACATTAATTGCCTCACCAGTCCAAATGATGAGTAGATAACTAGAACCTAAGTATCTAGATGGAGCTGTCATGTGTTTAACTAATGAAAATTGTTATCCATGGGTTCATATATTATAGATGTTAACCATTATAAACTCACCACTTCTTTCTTCTATAGGCAGAGTCCATGATAGGATAATAGATTGAAGCATCAGTTGATAGTTTCAATGGTCTATTTTTGGGAACTGAGAACAGCTTATTTTGAAACTAAAATTCCCACATCTATTTCTCAAATGTTAGAAGAGTCCTTTGTCATCTACCTCAGTTGCTATTTAGAGTCCTAGAACTAGGAACAAAATCAACAGATGTAAATAGTCACATGACTGTTTTTTTCCTTTTGCTGTAAGAAGATGCCTATTATATAATTGGAAAAAAAAACACTAAAACAAATGTAAAACAAATTGATTGGTGCTAGGACTATATTGTTTGTGCATTCATGCTAAGTTGCTTTTCACGTCCAACTCTTTACAGCCCTGTGGTCTATAGCCTGCCGGGATCCTCTGTCCAGGCAAGAATACTGGAGGGGGTTGCTGCGCCTTCTTCCAGGGCATCTTCCCGACCCAGGGATCGAACTCACATCTCTTACGTCTCCTGCATTGGCAGTTGGCAGGCAGGTTCTTTACTACCAGTAAAATTAGTTTCACATTAAGGAGAGGAAGGGGGGAAATAATTTCCCATTAGATTTTTTGTTTTGCATAATAAGTACAGAGTTAGTAAGTACATAAACTAACCATATTTTGGGTCATGCCAAGCTTTTCATAAATTCTCTAAGACTAACTAAAATTTCTCAGCTTTTGAGATTAAGCCTGAGAAAATGCATTTGGTTCATTTTCCCAGTACATATAAATTATGATTAAATACAGTTAACCTTAATTTCTTAAAAAAACTCTTTATATATATTTTTGTTTATTATATAAATAAATATACTAAATGTATTTTCAGTGATTTTATTCCTAGGTTGTAGGAGTCATGGGGAGGTTTTTTATTTTTTTTTCCTGTATATTATTTAGAATTCTTTGAATTTTGAAAAATTATTATGTGTTACTTCTTCTATTACAAAAACTGTTACATGAAGAAAGAAACTATACCATGTAAGCAGCTCTTCATGTCCCCATCAGAGAAGGATGGTACCGCGTAAGAATATCCTTATGTGCACTTTGAACACTGTGGAACACTCACATTAGAAGAGATGATGTTAAAACACATAGTTATAAACTATAACATTGCTTGACGTTTTTATTAAAGAAATTGGCTTGAAGTAGCCAGGCGTTTTACAGTTCCACAGCAACTTAAGTCTTTAACAATGCTATTGTTAAAATTTAGAGAACAGTAGACTTCATTTTGAAACTAAATCAACATCCCCACTCCACTCAGGAAAGTCTTTCTCAACTTATTTTTCAACTTAATACACTGGTTTCAAGAGCATATAATTAAAAGTGCTGAGATGCCCAGAAGTTAATGAAGAATACAGTGAGCACCCTGCAGAATGAATATTGTTATGGCTTTTGTGCACAAAGCACTTCAGGCTAATTATTTTCAGACCAGCCGGTGAATGAGAATTTGTCCTGAGAGAATGTTCACTTTCATGACCTACGGTGACCCCTCCTTATACAGAATCTGTGGAACTGCCTCAGAAGTAGTTCTCTTAGGTTTTTTAACCTTTTTTGGCTCAGAAAAGCATCTAATGAATTAATTTTGAGGTTTTACTGAACCGTGTCCTTTCACTACTTGATCTTACAATATCCAAGGCCAGGACAGTGATGATATGAAAGTTAATTTTCCAGAACTGCCTGGTCTGGCTATTTGCAGAACTAAAAGCAGTCCCAGGCCTGAACACTTTGGACCAACCAGAGAAAGCCAAGGGATTCCAAGTTCACTTTAGGTCCAAGGTTTCTTGGATCTAAAGTGAGACCATGAAAAGACCAGAGAGTTGGATGACTGACTCATATTCTCTGCAAATGTTTCCTGACTTCCTATGATACACTCACACATGCATACAGAGCTTTTAATTTTTCTCTCAAAAATTGATATGCACTGCTTGGAATTTTCTATAAAGAGATAGTAAATTCACAGGGCTAGCTTTTTTTTTGACATCTAACCATATTAATTTTTGAAAAAAACCCCTGAGTTTGTAGTTGTATGTAATAATGACACAAATCCATTTGTGTCTTAATTTAATGAGGGTCATTGGGACTTGAAAACACTCATTTCCCTTCTGTGTGGCAATTCTATTGGTAAAAACTGCCTTAGATATTTTAAGTTTTAATTCTTGGTTCTGGAATATAGATAGGATCTGATGAGAATGTTTATTAGTCATTACTGGGCTTCTAATTTGCCTGAGATTAAAATCCTTTCACCAACATGCTTAGCCTTAAGTATGCACATAACATTAAATAAGTAAAGTTAGAATTTAATTCTTTTGAAATAGTATAGTTGCAAAGTAGAAAGCATTGGCAGTGTAGTCAGACAAATATTGTTTCAACTCCTTGTGTGACTCAATTAAATCACTCTGAGCCTGATTTCCTAATGGAGAATAATAGTAACTAGCTTGAAGAACTCTTATGACCATTCAATGAGATAATATACATGCACTCATTGTTCAGTAACTGGTATAATTTTTATTTTTAAAGTAAACAGTTACTGAGCAATGAATGTATGTTTTATGTATTATGATAATCATATTTTATATTTTATTTTTATGTTTTATGATGATCATAATTGATGATTAAGTGAACTAAATTCTATGTGTTTGTGAAACATTTATTGATTGAAAGATCTGGCTTACAAAATAAATAAATCAAAATAAATACACTACTAAAATAAATCAAGCACACTTATAATGCGTAGGTTCCAATAATCTGAACTGGATATTTTATTGATGGACAAGTTTGAATAAATTCCCTTTTTATATTTTGATACCTTATCCTATATCTTGTATGACTTTTCCGCTCTCACGAGAAAAAATAAATGAGTTTAAATAAAATTAGTCCTATTAAAATCTGTATATACTTCATGAAGAAATAAATTTCATATATTAGCACAAATAGGATGTAATGTTAGCAAAACTTTTTTGTGATAACTCTGTTTACAGTTGTGCCTCCTGGGCACTTAATATCTTCATGCTGATGTTAAGAGTTAGAGAGGTATCAGATTACTATCTTCTAATCAGATAAGAAACATGTGGTTGGGGATCACACCTACCAATCATTTTGTATAAGAGAGATTATATTAATAAACAGGGCTAAAGGCTCATACCAGACTGTAGGCAAAATGTTACGCTGTCCTTACTTTAATATGGTATCAGTTCCAGCTCTAGATCTTTCTGACCAAGTGAAGAAAAGAAACACAGAAACAGATGTACACACACACATAGAAGTACAAGGTTGTAATACATGAATATTGGGTAATGTTGTCTTGAGATTATAAGATAGCACAGCAATTTTTAAAAAAATCTATTGAAACATACCAAAATGTGTGTGATCTTACCAGATCAGTAAATAGGAGGAACTTTATAGTATAAAATGTTTATATTAGTAAAGTTCTCAAATCAGTGACCTTCAAATATACCTTAGCAAACCAGAGAGAGAAGAGCAAATAAAAAGCAAAGTAATCAGAAGAAAGGAAATAATAAAGACCATAGTCAATGTATAAAGAGTATAAATTGATGAAATAGAAAATGAGAAAAAAAAAAAAGAAAGCCAATTAAACCAAAACCTGATTCTTTGAGAAGATCAATAAAATTGATATGCTTCTGGTCATACTAATGAGATAAGATAACAGACACAAATTACTAATATCAGGAATGAATGAGAGGATATCATGATGGATTCCATAAATATTAAAAGGCTTATAAGGGAATATCAGGAACAACTTTGGTCAATAAATGTGATAATAAGAAAATTCTTTGAATGATACAAACTGTTAAAGCCCAATGAAGTAGTAGATACAATAAATCATCATATATCTATTAAAGTCATTGAATTTGTAGTTAGAAAGCTTCCCACAAAGGAAATTCAAGCCCTAGATGGCTTCACTGGTGAATTCTTACAAAGATTTAAGGAAGAAATAGTACCAATTCTACAAAAAAGCTTTTCTGAAAATAGAAGTAGAGACAATGCTTTCTAACACTTTCTAACATCTAACACCATTACTCTAATGTCAAATCTTGATATATGGCAAGATATCTGAATACTTACAAACTTTCTTTACAAGAAAATAAAATAACAAGGTAATATTCCTGATAATCACAATTGCAAAAATATTAAACAAAATGTTAACAAATCAAATTCAAAGCTATATAAAATGGACAATATATCATGACTTGATTAGATTTATCCCAGGAATGTAAATTTGGTTTAACATTTAAAAATCAATCATTATAATTTATCATGTTCACAAATAAAAGTTATAAAAACTATACAAACATTTCAATAGATGCATAAAAGACATTTTTAAAAATCTATTATTTTGTCTGAAAAATAGATAAGAGCAGGTAGGTTATAGCCTGAGATCACGAAACTAGTTAGTGACTCAGTCAAAACCCAGGCTTTCAGACCTTTGTTAAGAATCAAGTTCTAACACTATTTTCTTAAAATCATATTAAACACTCTGATGTATAAAAACGTACTGTTATTCAAAATTGAGGCATTCATTTCAATAATTTTGATTTAAATGTATTTTTGACTCATAAGAAAAAACACCCAAATTCCTTTTATTTCAATTGACTTAATTTATACTTTTATATAAATATTTCAGTTCAGTTCAGTTGCTCAGTCATGTCCGATTCTTTGCAACCTCAAGGACTGCAGCACGCCAGGCCTCCCTGTCCATCGCCAAATCCCGGAGCCTACTCAAACTCATGTCCATCATGTCGGTGATGCCATCCAACAATCTCATCCTCTGTCATCCCTTTCTCCTCACGCCTTCAATCTTTACCAGCATCAGGGTCGTTTCCAATGAGTTGGTTCTTCACATCAGGTGGCCAGAGTATTGGAGTTTCAGCTTCAGCATCTGTCTTTCCAATGAATATTCAGGACTGATTTCCTTTAGGATGGACTGGTTGGATCTCCTTGCAGTCCAAGGGACTCTCAAGAGTCTTCTTCAACATCACAGTTCAAAAGCATCAATTCTTTGGTGCTGAGCTTTCTTATAGTCCAACTCTCACATCCATACATGACTACTACAAAGACCATAGCCTTGACTAAACAGACTTTCCTTGGCAAAGTAGTGTCTCTGCTTTTTAATATGCTGTCTAGGTTGATCATAACTTTCGTTCCAAGGAGCAAGTGTCTTTTAATTTCATGGCTGCAGTCACCATCTGCAGTGAATTTGGAGCCCCTCCAAAAATAAAGTCTCTCACTGTTTCCACTGTTTTCCCATCAGTTGCCCTGAAGTGATGGGACCAGATGCCATGAACTTAGTTTTCTGAACGTTGAGCTTTAAGCCAACTTTTTCACTCTCCTCTTTCACTTTCATCAAGAGGCTCTTTAGTTCTTCTTCGCTTTCTGCCATAAGGGTGGTGTCATCTGCATATCTGAGGTTATCGATATTTCTCCTGGCAATCTTGATTCCAGCTTGTGCTTCATCCAGCCCAACATTTCACATGATGTACTCTGCATATAAGTTAAATAAGCAGGGCGACATTATATAGCCTTGATGTACTCCTTTCCTGATTTGGAACAAGACTGTAGTTTCATGTCCGGTTCTAACTATTGCTTCTTGACCTGCATACAGATTTCTCAGGAGACAGATCAGGTGATCTGGTATTCCTATCTCTTTCCATAGTTTGTTGTGATCCACACAGTCAAAGGCTTTGGCATAGTCAATAAAGCAGATGTAGATGTTTTCCTGGAACTCTCTTGCTTTTTTGATGATCCAACAGATGTTGGCAATTTGATCTCTGGTTCCTCTGCCTTTTCTAAATCCAGCTTGAACATTGGAATTTCACGGTTCACATACTGTTGAGCCTGGCTTGGGAAATTTTGAGCATTACTTTGCTAGCCTGTGAGATGAGTGCAATTTTGCGGTAGTTTGAACATTCTTTGGCATTGCCCTTCTTTGGGATTGGAATGAAAACTGGCTTTTTCCAGTCCTGTGGCCACTGCTGAGTTTTCCAAATTTGCTGGCCTATTGAGCGCAGCACTTTCACAAAATCATCTTTCAGGATCTGAAATAGCTCTACTGGAATTCCATCACCTCCACTAGCTTTGTTCGTAGTGATGCTTCCTAAGGCCCACTTGACTTTACATTCTAGGATGTCAGGCTCTAGGTGAGTGATCGCATTATCGTGATTGACTGGGTCATGAAAATTTTTTTTGTATAGTTCTTCTGTGTACCCTTGCCACCTCTTCTTAATATTTTCTGCTTCTGTTAGGACCATGCCATTTCTGTCCTTTATTGTGCTCTTCTTTTCATGAGATATTCCCCTGGTATCTCTAATTTTCTTGAAGAGATCTCTAGTCTTTCCCATTCTATTGTTTTCCTCTATTTCTTTGCACTGATTACTAAGGAAGGCTTTCTTATCTCTTCTTGTTATTCTTTGGAACTCTGCCTTCAAATGGGTATACATTTCCTTTTGTCCTTTGCCTTTAGCTTCTCTTTTTTCCTCAGTTATTTGTAAGGCATAATCAGATAATCATTTTGCCTTTTTGCATTTCTTTTTCTTAGGAATGGTCTTGATCACTGCCTCCTGTAGATTGTCATGACCACTGTCCATAGTTCTTCAGGAACTCTTTCTAGCAGATATAATCCCTTGAATCTATTTGTCTCTTCCACTGTATAATCATAAGGGATTTGATTTAGGTCATACCTGAATGGTCTAGTGCTTTTCTCTACTTTCTATAATTTTAGTCTGAATTTGGCAATAAGGAGTTCATGATCTGAGTCACAGTCAGCTCCCAGTTTTGTTTTTGCCAACTGTATAGGTTTCTCCATCTTTGTCTGGAAAGAATATAATCAATCTGATTTCGGTATTGACCATCTTGTGTTGTCCCTGTGTGTAGTCACCCTTGTGTTGTTGGAAAAGTGTGTTTCCTATGACCAATGCATTTTCTTGGCAAAACTCTGTTAGCTTTTGACCTGCTTTGTTTTGTACTCTAAGGCCAAATTTGCCTGTTACTCCAGATATCTCTTGACTTCCCACTTTGGCATTCCACTTCCCTATAATGAAGAGGACATCTTTTTTAGGTTTTAGTCAAGAAGGTCTCGTAGGTCTTCATAGAACCATTCAACTTCAGCTTCTTCAGCATTACTGGTCACAGCATAGACTTGGATTACTGTGATATTGAATGGTTTGCCTTGGAAACGAACAGAGATCTTTCTTTCATTTTTGAGATTGCACCCAAGTACTGCATTTTGGACTCTTTTGTTGACTATGATGGCTACTCCATTTCTTCTAAGGGATTCTTGCCCACAGTAGTAGATATCATGGTCATCTGAGTTAAATTCATCCATTCCAGTCCATTTTAGCCCACTGATTCCTAAAATGTCAGTGTTCACTCTTGCCATCTCCTGTTTGACCACCTCCAATTTGCCTTGATTTATGGACCTAACATTCCAGGTTCCTATGCAATGTTGCTCTTTACATCATCAGACTTTACTTCCAATACCTGTCACATCCACAACTGGTTGCTGCTTTTGCTTTAGTTCCATCTCTTCATTCTTTCTGGAGTTATTTCTCCACTGTTCTCAAGTAGCATATTAGGCACCTACCGACCTGGGGAGTTCATCTTTCAGTGTCATATCTTTTTGCCTTTTCATACTGTTCATGAACCCTCAAAGCAAGAATAATGAAGCGGTTTGCCTTCTCCAATGGACCACGTTTTGTCAGAACTCTCTGCCATGACCCATCTGTCTTGGGTGGCCCTACATGGCATAGCTCATAGTTTCATTGAACTAGACAAGACTGTGGTCCATGTGATCAGTTTGGTTAGTTTTCTGTCATTGTGGTTTTCATTTTGTTTGCCCTCTGATGGAGAAGGATAAGAGGTTTATGGAGGCTTCCTGATGGGAGATACTGACTGAGGGGGAAACTGGGTCTTGTTCTGATGGGCGGTGCCGTGTTCAGTAAATCTTCAATTCAATTTTCTGTTGATGGGTAGGGCTGTTCTAAAGAACAGTTAAATAAAGCAATACTTCTAGAGTATAAAAGAAGTCTAGTAGTATAGAAATTACTAGACACTATCAGATTTTAAAATCAAATAATGTTTTGTTTACAAAGTAATCAAATTATTAATTATAATAATTATACAAGGGCTCTAAGATAGCAAATTAAAAACAATTAAAAAAGTAAAAATTTTTCCTGCCAAGTTTTATTAAAAAGCAAACCTCAGAAGATGCAAGGCCTCTTTAATGCAATTTTGCTTTATTCTTTTCTAAGTTATAATTTGTTTTGTTTAGCTGTTTCACTGTTTTAAATAAAAGCTAAAGTATTGTAAACAAATAACTTTTATATTTCCCAAAAAATGTTTAAAGCAATGTAGGAGTATAATGCTTGCTACCCATAAAAGAACATGTCTAATTAAAATATCTGAAATCTACGGATTTGAATCTCAGGTCAAAATGGTAAAACAAGAATGGTCTAGAAGCCCACAATATTTTCCAATTTGATGTACAGTAATCATTAAGGCATATCTAAAACTTCTTTAAAATGAGAAGTAAAGTTAATTAACCTACCAAAGAGTGAACGCTGTAGCACTGTACAAAATGAGTTTGTGTTTTTGTGTTTTATATGTACTTTTCTCTTTTTAAGATACTTTTCTTGCTGTTGTTTTTTTTTTTTAGGAATATTATAGAACTGCATCTCAATCTTGGGCTGATCCTTTTTTAGCTACACAGATATGAGTATTTGACTCACCTTAATCTTCTAATCTATGTGAAACAACTTTCCAGGATTATTGTAAATATTAGCGCTAAGTATTTGGCATCTGCCCATTGATCAAGGAAAAGTAGTTGCTATTTTCATTATTGTACTTGCAGGGCTTTATTATGATATTTGCTTCATAGCATGACAGAATTATAGAGGTCATCCAGGCCAATTTCTGGAGCAATGCAGGAACTTTCTTCTGCAGTCTAACTTTCTTCTTAAAATAGTCAAAAAAAAATGAATATTTTAAGAGAAGTTGTCATGTGGAAAAAGAAAGCTTATTCAGTTTTGCTTGAGAGACCAAAACTAGAGGAAGAGTAAGTTTCACAGAGTACAATTCTACCTCAAACAATGAAGAATAACCAGACAACCAGAGTTGGCTAACAGTGAATCAGGTTGTTCTGCTTTGTATTCATTTTTGTTTCTTTGAAGTAGTGAGTCCCCTATGATAGTACTGGTTCAATTAAAAGTTGTCAGATATTAGGTCATGAATGTAGAATGGGAAATAGGGATTTATGGTCAAAAAGATGTATAACTGAATCACTTTACCATATGCCTGAAACAGATACAATACTGTAAATCAACTATACTTCATTTTTTATAAAAATGATATAAGATAATATAGATAAATCGTGTATTTAGGTGATATTTCTCCAGCAAAGACAAATTTATTCAGGATCACCAGAGAATTGCAATTCAGGGTCTGTAACATGACAACTACCAAGGCAATGGAAAGGAGGATGGAGGGATTTTATGGGAAGTGAGAAGAAGCTGGAAGGGCTTGGTGAAAAAAAAGAAAAAAAATTTCATAGTGTTTCACTGGCTGAATCCTTGCCAGAAACAAGAAGAGTTTTTCTTCCTCATGTTGGGCTCTTTTATCACCACAGGGAGTAAGAGCTTTCCTGAACCCTCCCAACATCATCTCTCACTTTTAATTAATTGAAGTTTTAGTTTATAATTTTTTATGAAATTTAGTTTTTCTCTTCCTTCCTGAACTATATGAGCAGGACCAAACTCACTGATTCAAGATTAAGATTGACTCTTCAGACTGTTGGTAAGTCTAAACAGCTTTTATCAGAATAATTTAGCCACTGCTTCCTTTGCCACACTTTCATACTTATGACTCCTTGAATTCTCCACTCCAGTCATATTGAACGGCTTAAAATTCACAAAATAAATCAGACTATTTGACATTGTATGAGAAACTGAAGTTCCTTCTACCTAAAATCTTCTTTGTCTTTCCTTCCCTGTTTACTGAGCAATATCCATTCACTGCCTATCAGTGGAAAGTCCATTTTATATATGAAGGCTTTTTTTGAGGGAAAGGGACAGAAATTGAGGGAAACAGAAAAACAAACAAACAAAATAGAAATAGAGTGTACCTGGAAAGGAAACCAGAGACAGGATCTGGGAAAATGTCCTGAGTTGGAAAATGTAGGAACAGCAACTTGTTCCAGAGAGTCTGAGGGCTTGGGGCAACCTATTTATTTTGTACCTGTGTATCTAGAACAGTGCATGACACATTAATTAAAGAATAACAAATTACTTTCAACTTGTCTCACCTTTCCAACGTGAAAAAATTCACGAGCTTTCTTTTTTTTCTTTTCTTTTTTTTTAAATTTATTTATTTTAGTTGGAGGCTAATTACTTTACAATATTGTAATGGTTTTTGTCATGCATTGATATGAATCAGCTATGGGTTTACATGTGTTCCTCATCCTGAACCCCCTCCCACCTCCCTCCCATCCCATCCCTCTGGGTCATCCCAGTGCTTTTCTTTTTTTTAAACTTGCTTTGGAAACAAATTTCAATTAGGTTGACTAAAAGAGAGAACTGAAAAAGAGACAGTATTAACAGAAGAGATCACTTTTGTCCCAGAAGTAAATGTTTTACTCTTTCTCATAAATCTGATTTGCCACAGAGTGGAGGTACATTTCCTAAGATTTTATTTTTTTTCATTTTATGATCTATCTGAATATACACACAAAGCTCTATTGAAGCAGCTGTTGGCCTGGATCAAAGAATAGAGGTTCTTTGAGTCCTGAGCCCCTCTTAAAAGAATGCTTTCATTGTCAGGCCCATTGAGAAGAGGGTTCCTTTTAAAAGAAGTCACTTAGGTCTAGAATCTAGGTTCTTAAGCAGGAAAAACATGCTGAGAATATTTTAGTTAAGTGAGTTTCATTCAAGGCTTGGGTGTCTATGATTATGGCGGTTACTTAAATGGGAAAGCTTGTGTCTCTGGGGAAAAGGCAATATAAGGAAGGAAAAGCAGTTTCTCATCTACACTTCTAGGTTCCTGACTGAGACCCCCTGTAAAAATGGAAGTTGTTGTTGTTGTTTAGTTGCTCAGTCATATCTGACTCTTTGTGACCCCATGGACTGCAGCATGCCAGGCTTCCCTGTCCTTCACCATCTCCCAGAGCTTGCTCAAACTCACGTCCACTGGATTGGTGATGCCATTTGATCATCTCTTCCTCTGTCATCCCCTTTTCCTCCCGCCTTCAATCTTTCCCAGCATCAGGGTGTTTTTTAATGAGTCAGCTCTTCGCAACAGGTGGTCAAACTATTGGAGCTTCAGCTTCAGCATCAGTCCTTGCAATGAATATTAAGAGCTGATTTCCTTTAGGATTGACTGGTGTGATATCCTTGCTGTCCAAGGGACTCTCAAGAGTCTCTCCAACACCACAGTTCAAAAGTATCAATTCTTCAGCACTCAGCCTTCTTTATGGTCCATCTCTCACATCCATACATGACTCTTGGAAAAACCATAGCTTTGACTATATGGACTTTTGTCAGAAAAATAATGTCTCTGTTTCTTAATATGCTGTCAAGGTTTGTAATAGGTTTTCTTCCAGGGTTCAAGCATCTTTTAGTTTCATGGCTGCAGTCACTTTGGAGCTCAAGAAAATAAAGTCTGTCACTTTCCATTGTTTCACCATCTATTTGCCATTGAAGTGATGGGACCAGATGCCATGATCTTAGCTTTTTGAATGTTGCGTTTTAAGCCAGCTTTTTCCTCTCCTCTTTCACTTTCATCAAGAGACTCTTTAGTTCCTCTTTGCTTTCTTCCATAAGGGTGGTGTCATCTGCATATCTGAGGTTATTGATATTTTTCTCTGCAATCTTGATTCCAGCTTGTGCTTCATCCAACCCAGCATTTTGCATGATGTACTCTGCATATAAGTTAAATAAACAGAGTGACAATATACAGCCTTGACATACTTCTTTCCCAACTTGGAACCAGTCCATAATTCCATGTCTGGTTCTAACTGCTGATTTTTGACCTGCATACAGCTTTCTCAGGAGGCAGATAAGGTAGTCTGGTGTATCTTTAAGAATTTTCCACAGTTTTTTGTGATCCACATAGTCAAAGGCTTTAGCGTAGTCAATGAAGCAGAAGAAGATGTTTTTTTTCTGGAACACTCTTCCTTTTTTTCTATGATCCAATGGATATTGAAAATTTGATCTCTGATTCCTCTGCCTTTTCTAAATTCAGCTTGAACAACTGGAAATTCTAGGTTCATGTACTGTTGAAGCCTGGCTTGGAGAATTTTGAGCATTACTTTGCTAGCATGTGAGATGAGTGCAATTATGTGGTAGTTGAATATTCTTGGCATTGCCCTTTGGGATTGGAATGAAGATTGACCTTTTCCAGTCCTGTGGCCACTGCTGAGTCTTCCAAACTTGGCATACAGAGTGCAGCACTTCAACAGCATCATCTTTTTGGATTTGAAATAACTCAGCTGGAATTCCATCACCTCCAGTAGCTTTGTTTGTAGTGATGCTTTCTAAGGCCCATCAACTTTGCACTCCAGGATGTCTGGCTCTAGGAGACTGATCACACCATCGTGGTTATCTGGGCCATTAAGATCTTTTTCGTGTAGCTCTTCTGTGTATTCTTGCCACCTCTTCTTAATATCTTCTGTTTCTGTTAGGTCCATACCATTTCTGTCCTGTATTACACCCATCTTTGCATGAAATGTTACCTTGGTATCTCTAATTGTCTTGAAAAGATCTCTAGTCTTTCCCATTCTATTTTTTCCTTCTATTTCTTTGCATTGTTCACCTAGGAAGGCTATCTTATCTATCCTTAATATTCTTTGAAACTCTGCATTCAGATGGGTATATCTTTCCCATTATAAAGTATGTGTTCTTAATTCCTATACCCCATAAACAAAGGAATTAATGCCTTCTTTCTCTATTTCATTTTCTATATCCTTTCAAATGCTGGCAATTTTGGCTTTTCATGAAAGTCTTAAAGGACCTAGAACAACATGGGCAATGATGCTAATATTTAGCAATAATTGTACATTAACAATAATTACAACACAATCCCTCTTAACAGTAAAACGGTGTCTCATTGTGCATTTAGAAGCACTTGGCTGTTCTTTCAGATTTACTTATTCAATATTTAGAATTGGTCCCTGTTTTATCAGAATCATTCATCATCCTGATAACAAACTCTTATAGCCCTATGTAGACATATGGGACTTTTTTGAGACATTTCAGTAAACATATAACATGTCTTAAAAAAAATAAACAAACAGAAACCTCAATTAAATAATGTGAGGAAACCAGAAGGTGTAGCTCTCTACACTGTGAGGATATCATGGCTAAAAAGAAAGAAGGAAGATTCCTTCTTTCCTGGTGCCAACTCAGTTAATTAAAAGCCATGGCTTCCTTATTTACTATAGCTCTCCCAACTTCTTTTTCCCCTCTATAAAAGAGTTCTCCTTTCCTTGCAGCATGTGGCTTGCCATGATTGCAGAGCATAAATTGTAAAAAAATTTTTTGTTGATCACTTGGTTTACCACACTGTATTCCATGTATGTGGATCTGTAACTAACAAAAAAATAATTGTGCCTCATCAGTTAATGGGCATTGAAGACTTCATTCAAGACAGTTGCAATAATGGTGAGAAATTAAGCTCCATTCCTACTGAAACAAAAAGTGAAAGAGATTTTAACCATCAGCATGAGCCACTGGAAAAGTACTGGAAATCATTAGGAGAGGAGGGAAATTGGTTAATACAATTAGGCCATCTGTGCCAGCTATTCGGAATTTATAAAGCTTAGACTCCTCCCCTCCCACAGAGACAGGGAAATAAGGGCTCTGTGTTTCTTGGAGATTATATTTCAAAGTGATGTCTCCCGTGGAACACAATGTCTGACACAAAATAGATAATCAAAGGTTAAATTTGTGAGTGCGTCTTTTTACACTGTTACTATTTTTCAGTTTCTAAGTCTTGTCTGACTCTCTGTGGCCCCATGGACTGCAGCATGCCTGGCTCCTCTGTCCTCCACTATCTCCTGGAGTTTGCTCACATTAAAATCCATTGAGTTGGTGATGCTATCTAAACATCTCATCCTTTGGTGCCCCCTTCTTCTTTGGCCTTCAGTCCTTACCAGCATCAGGTTCTTTTTCAATGAGTCAGCTCCTTTCCCATCAGGTGGCCAAAGTATTGGAGATTCAGCTTCAGCATCAGTCCTTCCAATGAATTTTCATGGTTGATTTTCTTTAGGATTGACTGATTTGATCTCCTTGTAGGCCAAAGGACTCTTAAGCATCTTCTCCAGCACCACAATTCAAAAGCATTAATTCTTCAGCGCTCAGCCTTCTTTATGGTCCAACATATGTACATGACTACTGGAAAAACTATAACTTTCCCTATATGGACTTTGTCAGCAAAGTGGTGTCTCTGCTTTTAACATGTGATCTAGGTTTGTCAAAGCTTTCCTTCCAAGGAGCAAATGTCTTTTAATTTCATGGCTAGAGTTAACTTCTGCAGTTATATTGGAGCCAAAGAAAATAAAATCTGTCACTGTTTCCACTTTTTCCCCATGTATTTGTCATGAAGTGATGGGACCAGATGCCATGATCTTCATTTTTTGAATGTTGAGTTTCAAGTCAGCTTTTTACTCTCTTCTTTCATCCTCATCAAGAGGCTCTTTAGTTCCTCTTCACTTTCTGCCATTAAAGTGGTTCATCTGTGTAAATGAGGTGATTTACTTTAAAAGTAAAGTTTGCTTTATTACAAGCAAAGCTAGTGGAGGTGTTGAAATTCCAGATGAGCTCAAATAATAAAAGATGATACTGTTAAAGTGCTGCACTTAATATGCCAGCAAACTTGGAAAACTCAGCAGTGGCCATAGGAGAGGAAAAGGTCAGTTTTCATTTTAATCCCAAAGAAGGGCAATGCCAAAAAATATTCAAACTACTGCACAATTGTGCTCATTTCACATGCTAGCAAGGTTATGTTCAAATTCCTTGAAGCTAGGCTTTAGTAGTACATGAACTGAGAATTTCCAGATTGTCAAGCTGAGTTTGGACAAACACCATTGTGGCTATCTTGGGTCATTAAGACCTTGTTTATATAGTTCTGCTATGTGTTCTTGCGACCTTTTCTTAATCTCTCCTGCTTCTGGTAGGTCCTCACCATTTTTGTCCTTCATGTACAACCTTACATGAAATGTTCCCTTGAGAGCTCAAATTTTCTTGAAGAGATCTCTAGTCTTCCCTATTCTATTTGTCTCATCTATTTCTTTGCATTGTTCTTTAAAGAACTTCTTATCTCTCCTTGCTATTCTCTGGAACTCTACTTTCAGTTGGGTTATCTATCCCTTTCTCCCTTGCCTTTTGCTTCTCTTTTCTTCTTCAGCTATTTGCAAAGGCTCCTCAGACAACCATTTTGCCTTCTTGTATTTCTTTTTCTTTGTGATGGTTTTGGTTGCTGCTTTCTGTACAATGCTGTAAGCCTCTGCCCATAGTTCTTCAGGAGCTCAGTCTACCAGATTTAATCCCATGAATCTATTCAACACCTCCACTGTATCATCATAAGCTATTTGATTTAGATCATACCTGAATGGCCTAGTGGTTTTCCCTACTTTCTTCAATTTAAGCCTGAATTTGGCAATAAGGCGTTCATGACCTGAGCCACAGTCAGCTACAGGTCTTGTTTTTGCTGACTGTATAGAGCTTCTCCATCTTTGACTGCAAAGAATATAATCAATCTGATTTCAGTATTGATCGTCTGGTGATGTCCATGTGTAGAGTCATCTCTTGTGTTGTTGGAAAAGGGTGTTTGCTGTTACGAGTGTGTTCTGTTTGCAAAGCTCTATTAGCCTTTGCCCTGCTTCATTTTGTACTTTAAGGTCAAACTTGCCTGTTACTCCAGGTATCTCCTGACTTCCTACTTTTGCATTACAATCCCCTAAGTTGAAAAGGACATCTTCTTTTGGTATTAGTTCTAGAAGGTCTTGTAGGTCTTCATAGAACTGTTCAAATTCAGCTTCTTCGGCACTAGTGATTGGGGCAAACTTGGGTTACTGTGATGTGAACGGTTTGTCTTGGAAATGAACGGAGATTATTCTGTTGTTATTAAGATTGCACCCAAGTACTTCATTTCAGCTTCTTGTTGACTATAAAGGCTGCCCCATTTTGTCTAAAGGATTCTTGCCCCGTCTTCCCTGGTGGTTCAGACGGTAAAGTGTTTGCCTACAAGGCGGGAGACACGGGTTCAGTCCCTGGGTCAGGAAGATCCCCTGGAGAAGGAAATGGCAACCCACTCCAGTATCCTTCTCTGGAAAATCCCATGGATGGAGGAACCTGGTAGGCTACAGTCCATGGGGTTGCAAAGAGTCAGACATGACTGAGTGACTTCACTATGCTATTATTGCCCACAGTAGTAGATATAATGGTCATCTGAATTAAATTCACCCATTTCTGTCCATTTTAGTTTACTGATTCCTAAAATGTCGATGTTCACTCTTGTCATCTCCTACTTGACCATGTCCATTCACCTTGATTCATGGACCTGACATGCCAGGTTCCTATACAATACTGTTCTTTCCAGCAGCAGACCTTACTTTCACCATCAGACACATTCACAATCGAGTATTGTTTTGCTTTGGTACAGGTGCTTCATTTTTTTCTAGAGCTATTAGAAATTCCTCCCTGCACTTCCCCAGTAGTGTAATGGACACCTTCTGACCTGGGTGTCTCATCTTCTGGTGTCATATTTTTTTTACCTTTTCACTACTTACATTAGGGATGGTAATTATACTATCACCTAATATTGCTAACAGGCCTATTTGGCTACTACATGTAAAGAACTCAGCATAAGGCCTAAAAAATAGAAAAATTAGATAGATAGGTTGATAGATAGTGATATATTTGCAGCTGCAAGTTAGTATCTCTATCTCTTAATCTCCCTCACCTATTGCTTTCCTCCTCCTACTCCCCTCCCCTCTGGCAGCCACCCATCTGTTCTCTGTAGGTATAACTCTATTTCTGTTTTGCTATGTTTATTCACTTGTTTTGTCTTTTGAAATTTCTCATTCTAGATTCTACAGGCATTTTTATCTCCACCATTTCAAACAAAAGATTTAATTATAATATTTCTCATGTTTTAAATTACCTTGATAAGATCACTCAATATACTGATATTTCTTTCATTGAAAAAAACTCATGGAACAAATCAAGCTGCATTATTTTGATGTCAAGTGTATATCGAAGTGGGTGGTGGGGGATAAAAATCAAGATATCTCCAGAGCAAAAAGAGAAAGTTGGTTTTTAAACCAAACAAAGGCCAAAGTATTTTTAATTGAATTGTAGGATTTATAGCTGAGATTCAAATATGTTTTGTCTTCCATTTAGCAAAATGTTTGATTCATTAGCTCATGAAAGGTGATTACTGATTTATTTTAAATTGGCTTAAATATGAGCCCACCATGGGCTGACAGTTGTCTAAATTATATAGCAAGTATATAATTTTGCCATGTGTAACCTGCAACATTCCCACAGCAGTGCTTATAGAAGACATCTAAAGATTCCTTTTACTAATTACCATTGGTCCTGAAGGTATTTCTCTGATGTAGTAGGAAGTTGGTTTGCATAGCTAGAATCTCATTTTTATAAATGTTTTAAAATGTACACTTTTATGTAATGAAGCTATTTCCATATCCAGTCAAACAGCCACTCTACCACTGCCTTGTAACAATGTGGTATTAAAATGCACTTAGAAAGTGATTAGGAGCCTGGGCACCAATCCCAGTTCTACCCCTCACCAGCAATGTGACCCTTAGCAAGTATTAACCTATCTGTGACTCAGTTTACTTAACTCTAAATATATACAATTCCTGGAACATAGTGATTATTCAAGAAGTGTTAGCTATTATCCTGCTCAAGGAATGCTAACGTTGAGTATATCCATTTTCCAGCCTCAGTGCAGAAAGCAGTTGGATGTAGGTTTACTTAGCAAAGAGTCATCCCTTGCAGGATAGACATTCTCTTTATCAAATAATATGATGCTATGTTTTTCTTTGTGGTGTTTCTTCATTCTTTTCTGCAGATTATTAGTTTCTTTTTCAGAAGATACGCCTTCATAGAATACCTTCTACCCTTCTACTTCTTGGCCATATGTTTTAGAAACCCAGTCCTTGTTCTAATAGCCTCACGGAACTCTCTCCTGATTATTCCAACCCAAATTCTCCCTTTTATGAACATGTAATAGGGAAGAACAAACCTGACTCCAAATTGGATTTGTATCTTTTACTTTAATCTTTGTATTCTATTGCTTTTGCTACAAGTCAAGAATGCTGCCTATAGGCTGAAATATACAGGATAGCCCACTCAAGGCTCCAACCTTTAAAGGTATAACAGGGATAAAAATCTGCAGAACAGAGAAAAACATTTTTCTTATTGGAATTTTATAGAACATTATGACCTGATCTAGTAGATGGATGCAAGAACAAAAGATTCTGACATGAAATTTGCACAATGAACTACATCCTCTCCCCTTATTGCATTAAAGAAACCTGAATTCTAACTCAGGTAACATTGTTCTTTGGAACACTAGTCCACCATCTTCTTGGTCTATGGACTTTCCAAATAAAATCACTATTCCTTGCCTCAACAATTCATCTCTCAATTTATTGGCTTGTCATGTGGCAAGCAGTATGAGCTTGGATTTGATAACAAACACTATTATTTATGTAGACTGCATGCATTTCTTAGTTATGTCCTGGTTTATACCAGCATTTGCAGTGGTTTATTCTAAAGCTGCACTATTTTAAGTGCACGTGCTTTGTCTCTGCAACTGTATTGAAAGCTCTTTCAAAACTGGGATTGGGTGATACAGTTCTCTGAACTTCTGTAACATCTGACACAGAGCTGTGCAGGAAGTGCTTAGAAAGGAAGGAAACAAACACCATAGAAACCACTAGTGTGAGCCCCTCAGGTGATCAGTAGATTCTACTCCTCACCTGGAATTGTTAAGGGCACAAACTTTCAACAAACATACACACACACACACACACACACACACACACACACACACACACGACTCACAAAAAAGAGAGGCAGAGAAAAAATAAACTCTGAGATCAAAATCTGGAATGATTTTTCTGTAATGTGTATATATTGGGTAGGAATTCAAAGATTTTCTTAAGAATTAGTCAATTTAATTTACTTACACATAAGGCAATATGTTACATCTTTACATAAGTTCATGCATGTTACCATGTCATAAGTTTTTGTTGTGAGGTAGTATTTTTATTTTTTCCCTTTTCTTCTTGGGTTTCTCTTTTCATTTTCTCTCTCATTCTCCTTCTTATTCATCAACATAAATAGAGACTGTGTCCATATATATTTTGACCCATGCTTCTTCATTTGTTCATTCAACTCTACATAAATTTATACATTAAGTGATAAATAAAAATAAATTAAAATATCACATTCTATGTATTTTTCTGCATCTTGATTTTCTTTCTCAGCTTGTAACTCCTGTAAATCCCTCCATTTCAACTGACATATATCCCTTGATGAGAGTAGCATTCAGTCATTTTCTTCTTGAGAGGCAGTCATTTGATTTCCATATTTTTTTTTATCTTTGCAAACAATACCACAGTAAATGTTTATGTCTACCTGACTTCATATACTAATGCTTTTTCTTTTATGGAAAAGATTACCATTAATGAGGTTGCTGGGCCAAAAGATTTTTGAAAGTTCAGTTTAATAGATGTTACCAGTTGCCTTGGCAGCCCACTCCAGCATTCTTGCCTGGAAAAGCCCATGGACAGAGGAGCCTGGCAGGCTACAGTCCACAGGGTCGCAAAGAGTCGGACATGACCGAGCGATTTCACTTTCACTTCACTTTCACCAGTTGCCTTTCCAAATTTTTATATCACTTAATTTTCCACCAGTTTTTTTTTTTTTTTTTTTTTACCCTATGAGAGTACTTCTTGCTCCACAGGCCTTTCACTAATAGACATTATAACTACTTATTTCTAAAAACTAATTTCCTCTCCTAAGTATCTGTTACTTCACTGTGGTAATTCAATTTGCCTAATTTTGGGCATAGGGAAGACTTCCATTGTGTTATATTTCTAGTAAATTCTTGCATTTCTTTGTGTTTTTAGCTATTTTTTGTGTAAGATATAAATGCATGACTAATATATTTTCTTAATAAACTGTGCTTTTATTATTATACTGTGCATTTCTCTATCCTATTTAGTGACTTTAAACTTAAAATTCCAATAATCTGCTACTGACTTTTCATTCTTTCTTTCTCTTCTTTTCCTTTTTTACTGCTTTGTTTCCCTTTTATCTAGTATCCCTTTAATTGTTTTTTAATTATTCCTTTAAACTGTTAATTTAATTGTAAATTTAAATGTTAATGGTTATTTTAAAAATAGTTTATAGCTAGATTTTGCTTTGCAATCAAACATAATAAAAATAGAATCAGTGATCTGGAAAAAACAACCAAAGTGTTTTAAATATTTGTATTCACAGGCACATGATTCTAATGGGGAAAGCTTTTATTGTAATTATTTTTATTTACTGGGTTAGCTCATTAGGTCTTATTTATTGTGGAGAATATATGTGATAGGCAAAGTGAAAAGGGAAGTAGAAAATTGCAGAAAAAAAGAGATTTGGGAAAATGGCAATGAACCTCTTTCCTCCACTTCTGGAAACCAATTTAGATGTTCCTTCTGTATCAACCTTCTGCCTGACCCTACAGGAAGCTATGTGCAAGATAGTCTTGAACTCTGTGGTAGTATAGCAAATAAAAATATGGGGTGCTCAGTTACTTTTGATCTTCAGATAAACAATGAATATTTTTTTTTGACTGTATGTCCCTAAAAAAACATTATTTGTGTATCTAAAATTCAGAGTTAATTGGATGTCCTGTATTTTATCAGGTAACCCTACTTTAACGGAATCTCACCACAGATATATGATGCAGGCCTTTTTACATGGTGCACTAAACAAGCACGTGGAGACATTATCCGGGACCCAAAGTACAAGTCAGCAAGTAGCATATTCTGGGAAGATACTGGCACTCAGAGACTTGTTGAGAGCCTCTTCATGGTAGGAAAAGGGCACCATTTGACAATGACCTTATGTAGGTTTGACTGACCCCTGCACCCCACAACACTAAAAGAGTTGGAAAACTGAACAAAATTTTCCATGACTCTGAAATTGTGAGAGTCAGAAGAAACTAGAGAACAGGTAGACTTCTTCCAGGTATTTCAGCTATGAACTGGCATCATGCCAGCTTCTAAATCTGAGGCCTTGTCTCAAATAGAAGCAGCCAGCTGGAACTCTACCATTGGCAGATTGCAATCACACCCTTCAATCATCATGCTTAAGCCATAATGAGCTAAAAATAGAGAACTGGTTCTAGTTATCCCTCTGCCTCTGAAGTGTCAGTCACAACACATAGAACACATATAAAAACAAATGAAAACTCAAATTTAAAATAATAATATAAAACTTTAGGAAATTAAAGTTCAGTAGGTACCATGGTTTAGCATAGCTGTACCTTGTGTAACAATTCAGTAAATGCACTGAAATTGGAGATGACACTGTTGAAACGTGCTTTTATGGTTTAGAAGGCAAAAGACGAGAAAGTCATATCAGACTGGAGGCAAAGTATAAAGAGAAGGGAAACTGAGGAAAGAGAGAACAATGACTAATGGGGACTTCTAAAGAATAAAAAGGATGAAGAAAAGGCATTAATGATATCATAAGAAACAACATCCTTAAATTAAAGAGAGAGTTCCACAGATTGAGAGGTCTCACTGAGTTGTGAATGAAGTACACATATCTAGGTGTCATACTAGACTCCAAACAAAGGAGAAAATGATGACACTGACACTATATATCTCTTCTGCAGTATTGGAGGGAAGAAAGAGTGGATTGGCATACAGTGTTTATAGGCTACTGAAGGAAAGGACTAAAGCTCTCAGTAGATGAGATGCACATCTACAGCTCCATTCAAATCCTTATCTTCATAAGCTTACAGGTCCACACACCAATATTTTGATTTGTAAACCAAAACATGTCACTCCAAAATATGTCTCTTTGACATAAAGATAATTGTTGAGTTGATTATTTCAAGAAATAGCTGGCACAGGACAAGCTCTTAGGAAAGAAAACAAGTTTCCCTTTTGTAAAGGAAACTTACATTTTGTAAAGGAAATCTCTCTTTGTACCCAGAAGAGAAGGATAACTCTTCTTCACAAGAGACTCATCAATGGAGAAAGTACCACTCCAATCTGCACAAAAAATCTTACCTTTTTTTGCTATACTTCTCCTGGTTACCTTCCCATAATTTGCCTCCTCTTGTCCAGAAGTCCACTTAGTTCAGACTCTCGGTCGTGTCCAACTCTTTGCGACCCCATGAACCTCAGCACACCAGGCCTCCCTGTCCATCACCAACTCCTGGAGTCCACCCAAACCCATGTTCATCAAGTTGGTGATGCCATCCAACCATCTTGTCTCCTGTCCTCCCCTTCTCCTCCGGCCCTCAATCTTTCCCAGCATAAGGGTCTTTTCCAATGAGTCAGCTCTTAGCATTAGGTGGCCAAAGGATTGGAGTTTCAGCTTCAACATGAGTCCTTCCAATGAACACCCAGGATTGATCTCCTTTAGGATGGACTGGTTGGATCTCCTTGCAATCCAAGGGACCCTCAAGAGTCTTCTCCAACACCACAGTTCAAAAGCATCAATTCTTCGGTGCTCAGCTTTCTTCACCGTCCAACTCTCACATCCATACATGACTACTGGAAAAACCATAGCCTTGGCTAGATGGACTTTGTTAGCAAAGTAATGTCTCTGTTTTTTAATATGCTATCTAGGTTGCTCATAACTTTCCTTCCAAGGAGTAAGCGTCTTTTAATTTCATGGCTGCAGTCACCATCTGCAGTGATTTTGGAGGCCAGAAAAATACAGTCAGCCACTGTTTCCACTGTTTCCCCATCTATTTGCCATGAAGTGATGGGACTATGCTGAAGCTGAAACTCCAATACTTTGGCCACCTTATGTGAAGAGTTGACTCATTGGAAAAGACCCTAACAGTGGGAAGGATTGAGGGCAGGAGAAGGGGACGACAGAGGATGAGATGGTTGGATGGCATCACCGACTCGATGGACGTGGGTTTGGGTAAACTCTGGGAGCTGGTGATGGACAGGGAGGCCTGGCATGCTGTGATTCATGGGATTGCAAAGAGTCAGACACGACTGAGTGACTGAACTGAACTGAACTGATGGGACTAGATGCCATGATCTTATTTTCTGAATATTGAGCTTTAAGCCAACTTTTTCACTCTCCTCTTTCACTTTCATCAAGAGGCTCTTTAGTTCTTCTTCACTTTCTGCCATAAGGGTGGTGTCATCTGAATATCTGAGATTATTGATATTTTTCCCGGCAATCTTGATTCCAGCTTGTGCTTCCTCCAGCCCAGCGTTTCTCATGATGTACTCTGCATATAAGTTAAATAAGCAGGGTGACAATATACAGCCTTGACATACTCCTTTTCCTATTTGGAACCAGTCTGTTGGTCCATGTCCAGTTCTAACTGGCACTTCCTGACCTGCATACAGGTTTCTCAAGAGGCAGGTCAGGTGGTCTGGTATTCCCATCTCTTGAAGAATTTTCCACAGTTTATTGTAATCCACACAGTCAAAGGCTTTTTTAGCCTAAAATGGTATAAGAGTCTCAGTCTGAAACATCCCTTTAAACTATTTATGACTGAATTTCTCCCATGTATATATAAATAGAAATACATGTGTCAAAATTTTGCTTGTCTGTTGCTAATCTCTTTTGTTACAAAAGCCCAGTTGAAAATGCAGATGTCTAAAGAAAAGATACTTTTCCTCCCCTACAGTCTCAACCAGGAACTTCTGCCTATGTCTGCCTTAGTGCCCATTGATGAGACATGTTTCTTCTAAGGCACTTTGTCTGGACCATTGTTTAAACTTCTGGCTCAAAGTGCAGACTAATCTGTGCCTTCATTGAAGCTACTTTGTACATGATTTCTACGTAACATTTAAGAACAGTTCATCCTGCCCTGGAATTGGTGCATCGCAGCTGTCCTTAGTCTTTCTCCATATTATACTTTCATCTTGATACTGTCCTACTTAGCCTCTCCAATCTAAATGTGCCATTACTCACCAACTTTCAATTCTCTAGAAACCAAGTATTCACAGAATATCCCCTCCTCATAGCTCTAGCTTGAGGATATCATTTCCCCAGAAGCTTTGTGTTAAACACTGTTGATTTTCAAATCCTCTTGCTTGAGAGATGATCAAAAACATCCTTGTTCCCCAGAGCTTTTCAGAGCCATTATATTTTTGCTCTCCTACATCATCCCTGCTTTGCCCTCTGCCATCTGGCTATAGTACTCATGGTCCTTTTCACTTTCTGACCTACTAGTCACTCCCCCCAAATTAAATGAATTAATCTAGCTCATATTTCTCTCTAGCTCTAAATATGTAAATCTGAATGTCAATTTCTATGAAAACATTTATTCTATGCTTGTAATATTTTAAAGGTTTTTCAAAAGGCATGAAACTATTTTTAGTTGATCAGCACTCCATAAAATCAACAGGGAGAAGAAATAAGCCACATAGAATCAAATACTTCAAGCATTATTGGGAGACAGAGAAAGGCAATTTTATAATTATCTGTCAGTATAGAAGAAACAAAGCAAAAATTCCATTGTCTCTCTCACTGCCAAGTCTGTACTACTAGCCTGTGGGTAAGGGAGCAGAAGAGAGAAGGTGAACGATTCTCCTTGAGTAAGAACAAGAGGACAGTGAAGATGAAGAGACAAAGCTGTAGAAGAGGGAAAAACTCCTCTGTCCTCTTGGTTCCTAGACTGATACCATCAAATTCACATACGACAAATTAACAGGAGAAAAATTTAATTACAGATGTATAGGAAATCAACCCTGAATATACACTGGAAGAACTGATAGTGAAAGTGAAGCTCCAATATTTTGGCCACCTGATGCAAAGAGCCGACTCATTAGAAAAGACCCTGATGCTGGGAAAGATTGAAGGCAGGGGGAGAAGGGGACAACAGAGGATGAGATGGTTGGATGGCATCACCAACTCAACTGGCATTAGTTTGAGCAAGCTCTGGGAGATGGTGAAGCCCAGGGAAGCCTGGCATGCTGCAGTCCATAGGGTCACAAAGAGTCGGACATGACTGAGTGACTGAAGAACAACGAGGGGTCCCCTAAGACTGTGAGATTCACAGCAGTCAGCCAATTGTGGCTTATATGCCATTCTAAGCTAAGAATGAGAAACGCTGAGAAACGTTCATGAGAAAGCATTGTGACAAACAGTGGGCTGGATGAAGCACAAGCTGGAATCAAGATTGCTGGGAGAAATATCAATAACCTCAGATATGCAGATGACACCACCCTGATGGCAGAAAGTGAAGAAGAACTACAGAGCCTCTTGATGAAAGTGAAAGAGGAGAGTGAAAAAGTTGGCTTAAAACTTTGATTCAGAAAACTAAATCATGGCATCTAGTCCCATCACTTCATGAGAAATAGATGGGGAAACAGTGGAAACAGTGACAGACTTTATCTTTTGGGGCTCCAAAATCACTGCAGATGGTGACTGCAGCCATGAAATTAAAAGACGCTTACTCCTTGGAAGGAAAGTTATGAGCAACCTAGACAGCATATTAAAAAACAGAGACATTACTTTGCCAACAAAGGTCCATCTAGTCAAAGATATGTTTTTTCCAGTAGTCATATTTGCATGTGAGAGTTGTACTATAAACAAAGCTGAGCGCCAAAGAATTGATGCTTTTGAATTGTTGTGTTGGAGAAGACCCTTGAGAGTCCCTTGAACAGAAAGGAGATCCAACCAGTCCATCCTAAAGGAAATGAATCCTGAATATTCATTGGAAGGACTGATGCTGAAGCTGAAACTCTCAATACTTTGGCTACTGGATGTGAAGAATCAACTCATTTGAAAAGACCCTGATGTTGGGAAAGATTGAGGGCAGGGGGAGAAGGGGATGACAGAGGATGAGATGGCTGGATGGCATCACTGACTCAATGGACATGAGTTTGAGTAAACTCTGGAAGCTGTTGATGGACAGGGAGGCCTGGCGTGCTGCAGTCCATGGGATCGCAAAGAGTCAGACACGACTGAGCAACTGAACTGAACTGAAGCTAAGGCAAACAAATAGGGATCTGGGCTTCCCAGGTGGACAATGGTAAAGAATCTGCTCGCCAATGCAGGAAGTGCTGGAGATGTGGGCTCAACTCCTGGGTTGGAAGGTCTCCAGGGGTAGGGAATGGTATCCCACTTCAATATTCTTGCCTCTTCCACAGAAAGATGATAAGAACAAATGTTCAGTCAACAAATGTTTGCTATGCCATGCAGTGCAGCGACAATTGGACAAAGAGGATTTGATCTCTAGGCCCCACATAGCCTTCCCAAGGCTTACCATACATAGTCCATATTCCTTGTAGTTATCTCTGGTGACAGCTCTCTTCCTGAATCAAGCCCTCTATGAAAATTCCTTCAGGCAGTTAACAGGGAATAAACACTCTGGGTGTTCTGGACCTTGACTGACTTCAGCTCAAAGTAATCCACATGACAAAGTGGCATATTTTGGGGATGCTCATTTGAATCCTTTCTAGGCATAGACAGAAATCATTCTCAGAAAGAAAATGCTCAAAAATAAATGATAAAATACTGAGCATATGTCAGAACTTGCTAATCCACAGAACTGACCACAGGAAAGGAACTTGAAGGGTTTCTCAGGTGGTGTTGTGGTAAAGAACCCACCTGCTGATGCTAGAGACAAAAGAGATGTGGGTTCGGTCCCTGGGTTGGGAAGATCCCCTGGAGGAGGGCACAGTAACCACTCCAGTATTCTTGCCTGGAGAATCCCATGGACAGAAGAACTCGGTGGGCTACAGTCCATAGGGTTGCAAAGAGTTGGACACAACTGAAGCGACCTAGTATGCAAGGAAAACTTGAAAGTATATAGGACCAGAAGTGGCAGCCTCAAAGATGCACAGCTTCTGAAACAGAATCATATATATTAAGAAGGTGTAACCTTTGGAGATGAGACAGTAAAAGGAAAACAGTAAAATGAAAAAAGTAGGAGGCAAAAATAAAAATCTTACAGAAAAGAAAGAGAAACAACATAATCAACACACAGATGAGATTCATCCAAACAAAGATGACTGGGAAGATGTTGATAAAGCAACTAACATTAAGTATTTCATGGATATTTCATATTTTCATGAATATATCTCATATACTCATGAGTGCTTCATAAGTTCTAGCTAAGAGTAAAGGATCAATAAGGTTATGAGCAGAATGGGTACATATGTATGTGTATTGCGTATCTATTTGCATGTATGTGTATTTGCATGTATGTGCTAAGTACAAGATAAGCATAACCCTGAACAACTTGTTATGACAGAAAGAAAAGGAATAATCAAATAATATATACATATTATACATGATTATACATATATAGAGAGAGACAGGAAAAAAGAACATACATTATAGAGCAAATGGTAAAATGTTAACAGATAAATCCTGAGAAAAGGTATACAAATGCATTCTTTGTGATAGTATTATTCATGCAATTCTTTTGTAAGTCTGAAATTATTTCCAGATAAAAGTTTATACATTAAAAAAATAAAGAGGCCTTTTCAAGTTTACCAGGGACAACTTTCTATTGGGAGGGGGATTTAATATATTTTTAAAAAGCCTAAGACATGTATGCTTCTATTTGACTTCTGAAACCTACATTGTAAAATCGTTAGCTCAACTGTGAAGAAGATGGAGATGAATAATATCAGACAGTAGATGCTATTTGAAGACTTGACTGATTGTAAGGATTGTAGGAATGATTGTGAGGAATACTAATAATTAAACTTTTTGAAGAGAGTGTTTTTCAACAGTGTCTCTTTTGCTCTCCACTTCATTCAATGTCAACAGCAAGAGCTCTGAGTCTTGTGAAAAAGAAGTCAGAGAGGCAGTCAGAAAATGTCACTCACTTCTCTGACACTAGAACCCAGATGTTGAAAGAAAACAAAAACATGTTTTGTTCAATATCTTAATCAGAGATATATATAAAAGAAATGTCCTAGGTCTGAAAATATTTTTAAAAAAATCAGTTCAGATAAATTGGAACTCAATTTGTTCATATTTGAGTGTTATTTCTGTCAACTTTCCTTATAATGGTAAACAATATTTTCTTTTCTTGAAAAATTCAAAGGTGCTTGATGAAATATTTTAAAACCACTCAGCACATCATTCAGCCTTCACATGGCTTTTTCAGAACTTTGTATATAAAAAAAATAATAATAATTCATTCTCAGATCCGTGTGCCAAAGTGTTTATTATTCTCAGAGCTACAAGCATGCTCTGTCATGTTAAAATGACAAGAAACATGTAATAGTGGAGTCAGTGGAGTAAGTTTTTCCCTTGAAAACAATTTTACATTATGATTAATCAAATTTTGTGTATTTATAATTATAATTAGAAGGGACAGGCACAGTATTGTTTATACACATGGATCAAATCTCAGGACTCCTTTTATCATTCTCCTGAGTTGTTCTTTACAACAGCTTTGATGTGATTTAGTGGTTCCTCTTACCTGATCTGTTTGAACTTCAAGATAACATTGATTTACATGGTTCAGAACATCTAATAATAAATCACTTTGGAGACACCATAATTCTAAAGGATCTTGAAGCAATGAAAGGTTTCTGCAGGGGAGGATTCTTTAGGGTGCTTTTCCTTTCTATTAAAGAGATATGATGTTGTTTATTTCCAACCATTAAAAGACAAATCCCAGGGTGTACAGAAACTGCTTCCCTGTTCAATCCCTGTATAGCCAGCCGTCTCGCAGTTCCCAGGGTTTAAACTTGTCATTCTGAGGATCCAGTTGATAGTCCAGATATTCAATAGTTAAGTAACTACTTGTAGTTTCCTAAATAATTGGATAAAAAGGAAATAACTTTTCTTGATACTTGATGTAAATATTAGGGGCTAGGATATCATATGTTCCCAGTAATTTTACAAAGCCTTCTGAGCTGTTTAAGCTGCTGATCATCTTAAAAGAAAAACAACAAAAACAATTAGAGAGCTAGCAAGATGTCATCTTAAAAACTGACATTAACAGAGGTTCATGTTTTGAAGCTAATATGTTCTTATTGACTATCAGTGATAAAGTTTATATTCTGGACATGCATTAAAAGAATTAAAATCAACTTGTAGAATCATAAAATCAACAGCACGAAACTGATAACCTTATACCTTGCCCTTAAAAGTATAAATTTTTGAACCCTTCTAGGAGATAATTTTCTATGCCAACATTTCTCAAACTGGATTTACTGAAATACATTATTTCCTAAAATACAATATTTTAAACAAAAAGCTCAATATACAGTTTAGCAGTAAGTAAACATTACATCACTGTAATAAGGGCCAACACTGTACACTAATTACCTTATAAGAGAGTCTGAATTTGCATAAAATCTTTTTGAAGATTCAGTTCAGTCACTCAGTCGTGTCCCATTCTTTTTGAACCCATGGATTGCAGCACACCAGGCTTTCCTGTCCATCACCAACTCCTGGAGCTTACTCAAATTTATGTCCATTGAGTCAGTGATGCCATCCAACCATCTCATCCTCTGTTGTCCCCTTCTCCTCCCACCTTCAATCTTTCCCAGCATCAGGGTCTTTTCCAGTGAGTTAGTTCTTTACATCATGTGGCCAAAGTATTGGAGTTTCAGCTTTAGTATCAGTCCTTCCAATGAATATTCAGGACTGATTTCCTTTAGGATAGACTGGTTGGATCTCCTTTTGAAGATTAAAGAGTCAGAATTACTGAGGTTAAAGAGAAACCCTTACTCTTACAAAAAGACAAACCTAGTGCTTATATAAAGACATATTAGTTTTATATATACCATATTAGTTTTATATGACCCCTTCCATTCCTATTTTGACTCACCATATTTGGTTATATTAACACCCTAATTTCTTTGAGGATGGACATCAGAACAGGGTCCAGTGTACAGATATTTTGCCTTTCTTCTATTAATCAAGGTGGCCCTAAAAGTGGAAGTTACAGATTCCCAACAATAGGGACCAAAATTGACCACCTCTTGTGCTTTGAAATCTGTTACCACACTTGGGCCCAGGTCTCACAGCATCCCAGAAACTGCTTCTAACCAATGACTGATCATAGCAGGTATACTGAAGCAGGTCCAACGCTGGGAGACCTGTCTTTGACCTGGGGCTTGCTGATGACCTTGCCGAAACTACAGTAGGACACACAGCTGACCAGGGCACTTCTGCTCACCTTTCCTTCCTTTCCTTTGCTTTCCTTTGTTACACTTGGTCAGATTTACATTGTGGCCTCAAGGCTCTTCCAGCTTTCTTGGGCTCCCTCCTCATTTCCTCTCAGAGTTTCCTCCTAGTAAAATTCTTGCATATTTAATTCCACCTTGGCCTCTGCTTTTCACAGGATCTGGACTAACAAGTGGTATCAGGAGTGATTCCGGAAAATAGGCAGTAAAATGGGGACTTAGAATTGGCTCACTCACCAACTGATAAATGAAGAAGACTCCATCCTGGTTGATAAATGAGGTGCAGACAGTGCGTGACAAAAGACGGTAGAATAGTTGTTAAAGATTTCATGATGGTGATCTAGGAAAAATATATTGGTGGTGGGGAATTCTGTGCAAGATGCAATGATGCAGGCATTTGAAAATTATGGGAACAATACTGACAAAGAGAGCCAAGTTGGCTGATTACTTTAAAGTTGTATTGATATCCTGCAGAAAGATAATGAGAGTCTGAGGATCTATTACTAAGCACTTAATGGGTAAGTGTGGGATCCAAAGGGCCTCTGTGGTAGCGTCTCTCCTGCCGTGGAAGGGCAGACATAGTGGGGAAGCAAAGGTAATATGTAATTGTTTGTGTAGCAGAGCTCCAAAGACATTTGAATGTTCTGTCTTGGCAAGTCTGTATATGAAGGTCAGGGACCTGGTGGGAAAAATATCTAGAATCCCAAAACATGGGATGCAGACATCTAGATGGAAAGCCTTGAAGATGTTTGCTCTGCAATACACCCAGGACTCCTTGGGCTTGCAGAGGTGGCCTAAACTTTTCAATAGATGCTAGAATTTCTATCATTCTAGCAAATGCTGAAGAAGCCTCTCCCCAGGAAGGCAGCAGGTGGCTCCTGAGGAGCTTCTTTCACCTCCATTCTAGCTTCCAGGTCAATAACTAGGGTTAAACTCCAAGCAAAACCCTGTTGGGATTTTCTGGGCTATGTACTTTGAAAATGCAAAAAGCTAGCCACCTGTTACCAGCAGGAACCAGAGAAGTGTTCCTGGGATTGGACTTGGAATGTGAATGATGGGCTAGAACATAAGACTGGCTAGCAGAAATTCTTTAATTTGAGGGTCATTTTCAGGACATAGGACCTAAGAGAAAGGGGAAATCTTGCTGCTGAAGTGGTTCTTAGAAGCCTTGAAAAAAAAAAGAGAGAGAGAGACCACTAATCACAGTGAGATAGAAATGACTCCCCTACCCTGGTAGATGTAGAGAAAGGAATAAAGAGGCTGAGGAACATGGACATGCTGCAATGAATATGCTAAATAAGGCCAGATGACACAGCAGAAGATTATGTTCTATTAATATAAGAGGACTCAAAGGACAATGCACACACCAAGGCCATCAGAAATGAAAAGGTGAAAGGGCCCCAGAATCACTAAAAAGATCTGTATTAATAGTAGCTATCCTCTACAGGCCTGGGCCCCAAGACGAGGGGACTAGGTAACAAAGCTGAGCTCATTAGGGTTCACGGTATCTTGGGCCCTGAAATAATCAAGGCTAGATTATGGGGTTTGATTCTCAGAAGTCATGAAGCCATAGCTGCCATAAAGACCCCCCAAGGTCAGAGGTGTAGCCAAGGAGATTAACCAGCAAGAAATGTGGAACTTAGAGCAAAATAGACAGGCACATAACAAGGTGCTTAAGGTGAGAGAAGGTGATAACCCAATAAAAATTCACAATCTCAGATCTGAATAAAAATTAAAATGATGCTCAAGTACCTAGAAGAAAGACCTTGTAACACTGTGATAAGTTTATACCATGATAATTCTCCAGACTCTCCATAAAAGGACCTATTTATTGGGTGACTGTACACTGAGGAAAGATGAAGTAACCAAACATTTTGAGTACTTACAAACATAGGGTACTAGATTATCTTGAGCCCAGAGGCCCAAATCATTATCCTGGCTCACTATCAGAATGAGGGGATAGGTGGCACATGTGGAATGATGGGGGAAGTCCAGTTCTGATTGATTTATTAATTTGGGAACTGAGGAAATGACTAATAGTGGACCTGTGGAAAGAGAAGGGGCCTAATGTGGGAAGAGAGAGCTTACTGACCACCTAGTCAGGTCATGGAAGAAAAAGGGCTGAAAGATCAGAGACTTTCTGGGGTCTGGAGTAAGAGATATATTTGAGTAAGCATCAAATGTGAGTATTTCTATATCACTTGTTAATGTCTAGGGGTATGAACAATCAATTGATAGAGGTCAGGGAAACTAAGGCAGATATGATGCTAGGACACCCAGGAGACACATCTGACTTCTGACTCTGGCTTGAGGACAGCCTGACAAGCCTTGCCAGACATCCCTTAGACTGCCCAGTAGTCAAGGGTGCTTGCACTCAACCCTCCTTTCCTCTCCTTCAATCAGGGTCAGACTTGCAGAGCTCTACAAGCTCTTTCAGCCTTCATAGGCTCCTTCATATATTCTTTAGCAACTGCTTCAAAGACTTAATAAACTGTTTGCTAGTTTCATCCGCTCTTGGAGAATCCAATCTAACACAGTTACCCTTTTCTTTTATGCTTCTAGCTTTATTAACAAAATGTCTTTAATCTTTCCTTTTATTAAATGCTTCTCTTTTATTATTCAGGTTGATCTTCTCTGGTCCCTCTGCAATTCTAACTAACTCAATTTTGCCAGGATTGGTTAGCCTCATTCCAGCTTCCAGAGAACAGAACTCCTGTGAGAAGTCCATACCACAGCTGGGTATCATTTTCACTTCTCTTGAAAAGAAATGCCATGAAACTTTAAGAAGATTTCTATTAATTCATGAGATTTTTCCGATGTTCTTGTTTTGTTCTTCCTCCTACCCTTTCCTCTTCTTCTGCTTCCCACTCCTTTCTCCTCCTCCCCATGCCCCACCCCCTCCTCCTTCTCCTCCTTTTCTTCATATTTTTAACTTGCAAGTCCTGCTGGCATCTTTTAGGTATGCCTTCTCAGTGACGACAATTCTATCAGAATCATTAAGCAGCACATCTAGTCTTGCTAACTATTCAAAAACATATCAGCAAGGTGGCGAAAACAGAATAGTTAAGAGAAATTATTTCCACAGTGGCTCCAGTCTCCATTCTATTTCATTCATGATCAATTTTTTCCAGTTTTTTTTAAATGACATAATGTTTGTTGATGTTAAAAACAGGGTGCAGATTAAGGTAGTAGGCAAAAGTTCTAAAGAAAAGCTGAATTAATGTTACTACTTTTAATTTTGATTTTTGAGTAGTTCTGTTAGATCTGAACTTTCAAATGATCCTTAGTGAAAAAAGACAAACCTCAGGAAAGTGTACTTACTAGTGCAAAGGAAGAAAGTTTCATTGAAGGTACTAAAACCACTGCAGACACCTGTTCTCTTCAAAGTTAGCTACTACAAGGGAGTGAGAGACCCACGGTGGTCAGGCAGAACTCACATGCTGCTGAGGAAGAACTCTCTCAATAGTCAGAAAATCCTTTGAAATGTTCTGTACTGAGAAAGATGGCAACCTGAAAATGCTTTGGTTCACCCAATTTCAATGTAAAATGTACCAGACTGACTCACTCTGTGCTAATAGCTCACCTGTTTTCATTAGTGATGACAATTAATTACGGATAACAGATGTTGACTGTTAATCTGAAAGATCATTCAGCATTTAATTTATTAAAAAGAAGGTATCTTCCTAGAATCTAAATTCTCTACAGTGTTCTAAGCATAAAAGAAAAAAGTATTCAAAGGTTGAACACAAGTATTTGGAGATAGTAGTCATAGAATTACATAAGTCTACTACTTTTGGTAGAGTGTGTTATTATTTTGAAACTATATTTTACAGTTAGGCTTAATTTATGGCCCAGCCAAGTCTACCTAATAATAACTTTTATTATGATAAGCTCCTACCACATTTCTAAAGTAGCAAATGAGATGTGAAAAAATGTATTTTTGAAGTTACATTAAATCTTTCTTCAGTACATATTTTTATGAGATAAGAGTGACTCCTTTGTGGCTCAGACAGTAAAGGATCTGCCTGCAATGCAGGAGATCAAGGTTTGATCCCTGAGTTGGGAAGATCCCCTGGAGAAGGAAATGGCAGCTCACTCCAGTATTCTTTCCTGGAGAATTCCATGGGCAGAGAAGCCTGACAGGCTACAGTTCATGAGGTCATAAACAGTCAGACACAATGAGCGACTAACACTGGTAGAGAAGACAAGTTTCCTGCTTCTCAAGGAAGCTTTCAGTAGACTAGTAACTGGACTGTTTATCACAAATTATAGTACTTAGTACAGTGAGTCAACTACTTATTCACTTGTATGGGAAGAAAAAGGCTTACCTATCTGATTTAACCAGGTTATATGAGTTTATTCAGTTTCCAGGTTGGCTGTCACTTTGCCAAGAGCAACTGTGTTTCATTCCTGTGTGAAGTTTATCACCTACTATATCTAGAAAGAGAAGTTTCTTCCTCCATAGGTTCTTTCTTTTTAAAATTTATTTATTTTTTAATTGAAAAATAATTGCTTTACAGAATTTTGTTGCTTTCTGTCAAACATCAACATGAATCAGTCATAGGTGTACATTGTGTGAAGAAGTTTCTTATGACTATAGCTCTTTTTTTTTCATGTCAAAACTTTGTACTTTGAAAACCTTGCTAGCTGAAGATGGATCCAAAGAGAAAAGAATGAAAATTTAATAAAAGCCTAGAAAGGAATATTATCTGCATTAACCCAGGCACTGTACTAGAATTCCTGCCTTTAATAAATAATAAGTAACTCCAATACTTTGGCCACCTGATGCAAAGAGCTGACTCATTGGAAAAGACCCTGATGCTGAGAAAGATCGAAGGCAGGAGGAAAAGGGGATGACAGAGGATGAGATGGTTGGATGGCATCACCAACTCAATGGACATGAATTTGGGTAAACTCTGGGAGTTGGTGATGGACAGGGAGGCCTGGCATGCTGCGGTCCACGGAGTCGCAAAGAGTCAGACACGACTGAGTGACTGAACTGAATTGAACTGAACATTAAAAGTAACAGGTCTCTATAAAAACGTTTCAAATATAAGTTGGAGAAAGCAGAATCTATCTCAATTTATTTCCCTTCCTAGAGTCCAAAATTCTTGGTAGGGACTTTATAAGTTTTTAAAACAACTATCATGTAAATGTAATTAAAGAGCTCAAGATGGATAATAGAGAAATCTTCCCCTTTAATAGTGAGGTAGTTTCCATTAATATTCCTTTGATAAATTGAGAGATGGCTTAGAAAATCAGGATTTTTGTTTATTCTGTAATTGTTAGTGATTGGCAATGAATTGAGTTTTTATTTATTGTTTTACTTTATTATTATTTGTTAATGAAAGTTGAGGTTGTCTGTTCATTGTGAGATATATCATAGGAATCTTGACCCAAAATTACCTTGAATTGCAACTCTTTCTTCACATGTACTTTCTGCATTCTCAGGATGGACTTCATCTCATCTAACTCTCTTCTGCTCTTTCCTCAATGGTCAACCTTCCTTTCATTTGGGAAGTCATTGCAGTTGGTCACCACCACTGAGGACCCTCCTTGTCCCCTCACTTCCCTACCCCTGTGTAAACCTTCACCCAACATTCTTCAGATGATTTTCATTCATCTTTCTAAAACAGATTTGGTGACCCTTATCCATCCTTCCCAAGTCTGGAGTGATGTGAATTGATGTTGCTAGAAGTTAATACATCAGGCAAAAAGGATGCTTTAACACAAACTCAGTATATATTTTTGATGCTTTTATAGCCATTGCCTATGTCTGGATTTTGTCACTGTTTTCCTATCTAGAATTATTTGTTATTTGTAATTCCACTAGTGGGCTTTCACAAGACAAGAAACAAAATTTGAATTCTTGGAAAATGAGGTAACAAGTACAAAGAGTATACGTGAAAATAAGTGCCACATGACTTTACAGTTTCTAATTATAAAATAGCTTGCTAAATCATCCCTACCATTTTTAAAAGGGAAAAAAAGTCTGAAAGGCCAGATTTCATGACAATAATTTTAATTGAATTGAATATAGTGTTAGAGTGTTTTCTGATGTAATATATAACTAGTACTAATGTTGATTAAAAATAACTGTTTATTACTAAATAATTTAATGCACAACGACTTCATTCCCTCAAATTGCAGGGAGGCTTTCTCCATCAGTGTGTTGTTAGTATCAGCTTGCTACTTGCCTCTCTTCTCCTCAGCCAAAGCTCACTCTTACCCCATATTCCTAACTCTTTTTCTGTCTACACTATTGACCCTGGAGTATGTGTTTTCCCAACTAGCGCCTTCATACATTTCACATAGATGTTTAGGGTTTATTTTTTCTTCTCATTCAATTACAATCCAATCATTACATTCATTTGGGCAAAACACTCTCTCTCTCTCTCTCTCTCTCTCTCTCTCTTTTTTCCTGTTCTAACTCAAACTTCTTACCTAACGTCCTTCCCTAGCATACCAGCTGGAACTATTCCTCCCTCCTGTACTTTTCCACAGTTCCTCTATTTTAATTCATGTAACATACTTTAACCAAATAGACTGATTGCATATATGTCTTTCCACTGAAAGACAAGATTCTTGAGGCAAAACTACAGCTTATACCTTTTGCAGATGTTCTATAAGTACTGGTCAAATGGACCTAAAATGTGGTATTTTCTCTTTGGAAGAGTTTAAGCCTATCAGCAATCTAGTTTGGTCTGCCAAAATTGCACTATATGTTTCTATAGTAGATGTATTCTACTTCTTATTTTCCTACAAAATATTTCTGTTAAGGGACTTTCTTAACACACACACACACACACACACACAGACACAAGTACATAATTTAAAATTCATGTATGATTTTGGAATATATAATCAGATATTTCCATATGTAACAGAATGCTCAGTGATACTGCCTGAGAATTGGCTCCTGAAGTCCAAAGGCAGAGACAAAGATGCTCTAAGCACTGTATATTCCAAAGGGAGCTATAAACATTCTGGGCCAGACATCTCGGATTTCCTAATTGTTAGCAGAACCCACCCTCCTAGACTCAACCATCTCCACTACTCCTTTCCTACCTCTTTTCTAGTCTCTACAAAGTCAACTGGGGAGAGTTAGAAAGGGAGTAATAACAATTCTGACTGAAGCTTTGAGGATTTTATTTTTCTCCTCCTTAGTAATACCTCCCTAAGTGAGTGGGACTCACAGAGAACCACTTGAGAGACTGGGAACAGCTATGAGGTGAGTGGTGGTGGAGGGGGTGAGGAGCAAGAGAGACTTGGTATTCCTGGTCTTGGGAAGCAGTGAAGCTGTTTACTCTCATATTAACTGCTATGATGTTATGAACTGAATGTATCACCCCCAAATTCATATGCTGAAGACCTAACACCCAAAGTGATGGTTTGGGGAGTGGAGTCTTGGGTGATAATTGGGTTTAGATGAGGTCATGAGGATAGGGTCCCCATGATGTCCTTAAAGGAGAGGAAAAGACCAGTGCTTTCTCCATATACCTGTCATTGGAGGACATAAAGATGGATGTCTGCAAGTTAGGAGGAGAGCCCTCACGAGGGAAGTGAATTGATTTTGGACTTCCTAGCCTGCAAAACTGTAAGAAATAAATTGTTGCTATTTAAGCCACCCAGTCAGTAGTATTTTGTCATGCAGCCAGAGCTGACTAAGACACATGGCAAGTGCATATTTGTATCCAGGGCCATGTGGACTTAAGGAATTTAGCTAGGCTTGATTCAACTGTTCACCATCCCAAGGGGTTTACCTGACAGGGAAGGAAACCCAAAAGAAAGAGACTGTGGCATACAGTCAAGAGTTGAAGATGAAGTTGGGAATAGTAGTTTAAGGGATTAGATATGCTGCACTTGTAAAACAGAACAGGTGTGCCCATGTTTATACCAAATATAGATGAAACAGCAAAAAAGGCAAAGAATCATGCACAGGTAAACAGACTGGTGAGACAAAATGTCCCTAGAGAAAGAGAAGTGGAAAGAGTTGTTGCCTTGGTTCCTGACTGCATATACCTTGCTTTCTTCAAACAAAAATCAACCAACCACTCAAGAGGATTTAAGAAACCAGGCACACAGAAGCTGTCAAAGAATGGCCACTGCTAACCAAAGAAAGAGGGAGAAACAAGAGAAAAATGTTTACAGAGTAAATTGAATAAGGAACAAACCCCTTTTCCTACTCACACCTCACTAAACAGAAGGGAACTAGCAACCTGGAAGAAGTGGAAGAGAGAATACATCTAGACACAACCCCAGTGATTCTTAAACTTTGTTCAGAAGCCCCCTTTATGCTCTTAAAATTCTTTGGAATACGAGAGCTTTTTGTTTATATGAATTTTACCTATCACTAATTGTTATATTTAGATTTAAAATTGAGAAAAATGTAAAGTATTTATTCAGTTCAGTTCAGTCGTTCAGCCGTGTCTGACTCTTTGCAACCCCATGAACCGCAGCACACCAGGCCTCCCTGTCCATCACCAACTCCCTGAGTCCACCCAAACCCATGTCCATCGAGTCGGTGATGCCATCCAGCCATCTCATCCTCTGTCGTCCCCTTCTCCTCCTGTTCTCAATCTCTCCCAGCATCAGGGCCTTTTCCAATGAGTCATCAGGTGGCCAAAGTATTGGAGTTTCAGCTTCAACATCAGTCCTTCCAATGAACACCCAGGACTGATCTCCTTTAGGATGGACTGGTGGATCTCCTTGCAGTCCAAGGGACTCTCAAGAGTCTTCTCCAACACCAGAGTTCAAAAGCATCAATTCTTCGGTGCTCAGCTTTCTTTATAGTCCAACTCTCACATCCATACATGACCAATGGAAAAACCACAGCCTTGACTAGACAGACCATTTTTGGCAAAGTAATGTCTCTGCTTTGTAAGCTGTTGGCTAGGTTTGTCATAAGTTTCCTTGCAAGGAGTAAGCGTCTCTTAATGTCATGGCTGCAGTCACCATCTGCAGTGATTTTGGAGCCCAGAAAAATAAAGTCAGCCACTGTTTCCACTGTTTCTCCATCTATCTGCCATGAAGTGATGGGACCAGATGCCATGATCTTAGTTTTCTGAATGTTGAGCTTTAAGCCAACTTTTTCACTCTCCACTTTCACTTTCATCAAGAGACTCTTTAGTTCTTCTTCACTTTCTGCCATAAGAGTGGTGTCATCTGCATATCTGAGGTTATTGATATTTCTCCCGGCAATCTTGATTCCAGCTTGTGCTTCCTCCAGCCTAGCGTTTCTCATGATGTACTCTGCATATAAGTTAAATAAGCAGGGTGACAATATACAGCCTTGACATACTCCTTTTCCTATTTGGAACCAGTCTGTTGTTCCATGTCCAGTTCTAATTGTTGCTTCCTGACCTGCATACAGGTTTCTCAAGAGACAGGTCAGATGGTCTGGTATTCCCATCTCTTTCAGAATTTTCCACAGTTTATTGTGATCCACACAGTCAAAGGCTTTGGCATAGTCAATAAAGCAGAAATAGATATTTTTCTGGTAGTCTCTTGCTTTTCCGATGATCCATCGGGTGTTGGCAATTTGATCTCTGGTTCCTCTGCCTTTTCTAAAACCAGCTTGAACATCTGGAAGTTCATGGTTCACATATTGCTGAAGCCTGGCTTGGAGAATTTTAAGCATTACCTTACTAGCGTTTGAGATGAGTGCAATTGTGCGGTAGTTTGAGCATTCTTTGGCATTGCCTTTCTTTGGGATTGGAATGAAAACTGACCTTTTCCAGTGCTGTGTCTATTAAAGTATTTATTAATTAGTATTAAAATAACCATGTTAAAGCCATTATCTGTTAACATAAATAATATATTTTTATAAAAATGTAGTTATAAAACAGAAGACAATTTAGTGAAAACAGTGGCATTGCTTTTTATTTTACAAATCTCATTAATGTATGGCTTAACAGAAGATAGCTGAATTCTCACATCTGTTTCTACATTCAATCTTTTGCAATATATTGGTTTGGTTCAAGTATAGGAAGAAAACAGGGCTTCATAAAGATACAACTCATTGGAAAAGACAGGAGTAAGGGAATATCCTTTTCAGATAATTGTGGATATTCTTCTTTAGTGTTATGCTAAAACTCAACAGATGACACTAGTTTATTAAGAGATTTGTTGTATTGTGGAATCTGATACTAATCAATGTACTTCTCTGTACTCTAAAGTCTATTGATCTACCTTGCATTTTTATGCATCTTTTATCCAAACATGATTTTGTTACATTGTGCATTGGTCATTCCCTTTACAAAGTTTTTCCAAAGTTGACACAATTATAATTGAGTTGGGGGTCCATATGCCCAGCCTTGAGTTCAAGTCATTTGAAGGAATCGCACAGGAATGTACTTAATTCTGTTGGCAGAGATGTGCAAAAACACATGCAAAGTATTAACAAAAAGCTCACTTGATCCTTAATGTCCAGATATTGTATAAAGAGTCGGTCATGTAGACATATTGCTTTAATGACAGACTGGAGCTACTCAATATTCAGCTCCCCAGTGCTGATAGAACATGGTCCATAAACTCAGGAATACAAAACACTCTTATCAGGCAAAATATTACAATGTTCAGATGTTATCTACTATGAGTTAGTCAAGGGTCACTTCTTTCTTTGGAATGTGCAGAATTGAACAACCCAAGCTTGCCAAGTTAACTCTTCACTGCACAATAATATAACAAAATATTGCTTTAGTTACTATCATCAGTAATCTCATCACAAAATTCTACAAGTATTAAGAAATTGTTAAGCTCTTATAGATACAAGTTTCTAAAATTTCAATTTTTCCCTTGAAAGCTCAAATTTTTGTCATTGTCAACAAATACTATTAACTGTTTTCCTTGAAATAACAGGTTCAGTTCCTTCACTTTTGAGAGACTATCAAATGTGTGTGCAAGCTAAGTTGCTTCAGTCGTGTCCAACTCTTTGTGATCCCAGGGACTGTAGCCCTCCAGTCTCCTCTGTCCATGGGATTCTCCAGGCAAGAAAACTGGAGTGGGTTGCCATGCCCTTCTCCAATCTATCAAATACCCAAGTCTAAATGATCAAATTTTAGCTATTGTCTATTCTTACAGTATTCTTGCCTGGCAAATCCCATGGATGGAGGAGCCTGGCAGGCTACAGTCCATGGGGTTGCAAAGAGTTGGACATGACTAAGCAACTTCACTTCACCTCACTTATTCTTATGGGAAGGGTGGGGGGAGGAAATGTTATTCCATGAAAAAAGTGGCTAGTACAGCCTGCAAACCAAACAATCCCATACTTTATTTCTACATAGCATCATACTTTGGTCTATATTAGAAGTACTTTAGATGTCCTGTTGGTTTTATTACATAAAATTTTAATTAAGTATATATTCTAGTGTTGAGATTTAGTAAAATTAATTAGTTATACTGCCTTATATTCTTAAGTGAAACTGGCTTTTTTTTTTTCCTCTGTAAGTTCCTGGCATTGAAGAATACAATAATTACTAGTATAGTGCGGTGCCACTGCCTTTATTTATGCTAAGACATCAACAGTTTTACCCACTGTTGCTTTTGCAGAATAAATGCAATCTTAACATAGTAAAAAAAAAAAAAATGCAACGTTATTATTGAAATGGTTTTGATCTCACAGACTTTCTAAAGTTGTCTTGGACCCCAAGGGTTCTATGGATCACATACTGAGAACTATTGTTTTAGATTTGTCATTTTATTCCTCTCTGTTAAAATGTGCAATATCTATGGTCTTATTCATGCCTAGAGTTGAAGATGTGCTTTTTTAAAAAATTAATTTATTTTTAATGAGGATAATTGCTTTACAATATTGTGTTGGTTTCTGCTGTATACTAACATGAATCAGCCATAGGTATACATATGTCCCTTCCCTCTTAAATCTCCCACCCCATCCCATCCCTCTAGGTTGTTGCAGAGCACCGAGCCAAGCTCCCTGCATCATACAACAAATTCCCACTGGTTATCTATTTTATATACAGTAATGTATATGATTCCATGCTACTCTCTCAATTCGTCCTACCCTCTTCTCCCCCACCATGTCCACGAGTCTGTTCTCTATGTCTTTGTCTTCATTGCTAAGCTTCCAATGAAGGATAGTCAGCAGAATGTTTTGAGATTCATTGATGTTGTAGCATGCATCTATGGTTTGTTCTTTTTTATTGCCAAGTGTATTTCACTGTATGGATATGCCACAATTTGTTTATCCCTTCTGTTGATGGAGATTTGGTTGTTTCCTGTTTAGCACTGAGAGCTAAACTTTCCCTCTCAGTGCTGCTTTAGCTGTATCCAACAAATTTTGATAGGCTATGTTTTCATTTTCCTTCAGCACAAAACATTCTTTGATTTCTCTTTTCTCTTAAGAGTTCTCATTTTTATTTTATTTATTTATTTTTTATTATTTTTTTATTTATTTTAATTGGAGGCTAATTACTTTACAATATTGTGGTGGTTTTTGCCATACATTCACATGAATCAGCCCTGGGTGTACATGTGTTTCCCATCCTGACCCTTCCTCCCACCTCCCTCCCCATCACATCCCTCAGGGTCATCCTAGTGCACCAGCCCTGAGCACCCTGTCTCATGCATCGAACCTAGACTGGCGATCTATTTCACATATGATAACATGCAAGGATCCAACCAGTCCATCCTAAGGGAGATCAGTCCTGGGTGTTCATTGGAAGGACTGATGTTGAAGCTGAAACTCCAATACTTTGGCCACCTGATGCAAAGAGCTGACTTGTTTGAAAAGACTCTGATACTGGGAAAGATTGAAGGCAGGAGGAGAAGGGGACGACAGAGGATGAGATGGTTGGATTGCATCACTGACTCAATGGATATGAGTTTGGGTAAACCCCAGGAGTTGGTGATGGACAGGGAGGCCTGGCGTGCTGCGGTTCATGGGGTCGCAAAGAGTCGAACATGACTGAGCAACTGAACTGAACTGAATAAACATGTTTCAATGCTATTCTCTCAAATCATCCCACCCTTGCCTTCTCCCACAGAGTCCAAAAGTCTATTCTTTACATCTGTGTCTCTTTTGCTGTCTCGCATATAGGGTCATCGTTACCATCTTTCTAAATTCCATATATATGCATTAATATATTGTATTGGTGTTTTTCTTTCTGACTTACTTCGCTCTGTATAATAGGCTCCAGTTTCATCCACCTCATTAGAACTGATTCAAATGCATTCTTTTTAATTGCTGAGTAATAGTCCATTGTGTAAATGTACCACAGCTTTCTTATCCATTCATCTGTTGATGGACATCTAGGTTGCTTCCATGTCCTGGCTATTGTAAACAGTGCTGCGAGGAACATTGGGGTACACATGTCTCTTTCAGTTCTGGTTTCCTCAGTGTGAATGCCCAGCAGTGGGATTGCTGGGTCGTATGGCAGTTCTTTTAACAGAACTTTGTTTAAACCCATAGAAGAATGATGTTTACTTTTGATTCCACTGGAGGAAGTTTAGGTGTTTCAAAGTATTGAACTGATTGATATGAAAAGTCCTTGAAAGTCAAAGCCATAGAATATGAAACAATGAAACAAGTCTTGTCAGGGCCAAAAAATGTTATGCACATATTGCACATGGTAATTTAAGAGCCTAAGGAAAAATGTATATATAATTGCTGTGCTGTGCTAAGTTGCATCAATCGTGTCTGACTCTGTACAACCCCATGGACTGCAACCCCCCTAGGCTCTTCTGTCCATGGGGATTCTCTAGGCAATAATACCGGAGTGGGTTGCCATTTCCTTCTCCAGGAGTATATATATTTAATGTATGATAATAACAATGAAAAAATATTATTTTCAGCATTATCAAATATAATATATTCTGAAATTAATTGATAATGTAAAATAGTATAGCTGTTAGGCCACATATAAGAATTTTAAAACTATGACCAGAAGTCTGATTTTCTGTCAAATTTTCATTTTTAATACTTTTCATGCTTTTCCTTCCCTCTTTCTTTTAAATGAGACATAATTTGGACAGGAGCCATTTTCCTATTACACACTAACTCACTTCTCCCCCAAGAGAGGGTTCTGTAAAACTGATTGTATAATGCTATTGTTTTTGTGTGCTATAGAAAATTTGACTAATCCACTCATTCTCACTGTGTCTGTATTTTCAGTAAGTCCAAAGTAAATTATATAGGGTCATTAATCAAAAGCTAATGAAAAGCTTTATCTCTCTAGATTTTCTTCCACTATCCTTTTTTTTTTAAACATCTGCAACTGAAATCTAGAAGATTTTGCTCCAAAAATAAGGTTCAGTTACAATTATTTAAATTTCCACTTTTAAATTGTCTAAATTTATAATAAGCACTTCTGATTATGAAGGGTTAACATATTTTAAAAGAATAGGGACTACTTTTCTGGGCTAAGTCACTTCAGTCGTGTCTGACTGTTTGCAACCCTATGGACTGTAGCCCGCCAGGCTCCTCTGTCAATGGAATTCTCCAAGCAAGAATATTGGCTGCTGCTGCTGCTAAGTCGCTTCAGTCGTGTCCGACTCTCTGTGACCCCACAGACGGCAGCCCACCAGGTTCCCCCAACCCTGGGATTCTCCAGGCAAGAACACTGGAGTGGGTTGCCATTTCCTTCTCCAATGCATGAAAGTGAAACGTGAAAGTGAAGTCGCACAGTCGTGTCCGACTCTTCGAGACCCCATGGACTGTAGCCTACCAGGCTCCTCCATCCATGGGATTCTCCAGGCAAGAGTACTGGAGTAGGTTGCCATTGGAGGGGGTTGCCATTTCCAACCCAGGGATCCAACCCACGTCTCTTACATTTCCTGCATTGGCAGGAGGATTCTTTACCACTAGCACCACTGAGGACTCTTCTATTTGAGCATGATCTTCATTACTAGGAAAGAATGTTGTCTGTTTGAATTGTCATCTCCTATAATGACTGTAACTCACAATTAAAGTCAGTGAAAGTTGCTCAGTCATGTCCGACTCTTTGTGACTCCAAGGACTAACAGTTCAGTTCAGTTCAGTCACTCAGTCGTGTCCGACTCTTCGCGACCCCATGAATTGCAGCACGCCAGGCCTCCCTGTCCATCAACAACTCTCGGAGTCTACCAACACCCATGTCCATCGAGTCAGTGATGCCATCCAACCATCTCATCCTGCCCCCAATCCTTCCCAGCATTAGGGTCTTTTCGAAGGAGTCAACTCTTCGCATGAGGTGGCCAAAGTATTGGAGCTTCAGCTTCAACATCAGTTCTTCCAACGAACACCCAGGATTGATCTCCTTTAGGATGGATTGACTGGATCTCCCTGCAGTCCAAGGGACTCTCAAGAGTCTTCTCTAACACCATAGTTCAAAAGCATCAATTCTGCAGCACACAGCTTTCTTCACCGTCCAACTCTCACATTCATACATGACCACTGGAAAAACCATAGCCTTGACTAGACAGACTTTTGTTAGCAAAGTAATGTTTCTGCTTTTAAATATGCTATCTAGGTTGGGCATAACCTTCCTTCCAAGATCTTTTAATTTCATGGCTACAATCACCATCAGCAGTGATTTTGGAGCCCAAAAAAATAAAGTCTGACACTCTTTCCACTGTTTCCCCATCTATTTCCCATGGAGTGATGGCACCAGATGCCATGATCTTAGTTTTCTGAACGTTGAGCTTTAAGCCAACTTTTTCACTCTCCTCTTTCACCTTCATCAAGAGGCTCTTTAGTTCTTCTTCACTTTCTGCCATAAGGGTGGTGTCATCCGCATATCTGAGGTTATTGATATTTCTCCCAGAAATCTTGATTCCAGCTTGTGTTTCTTCCAGCCCAGCATTTCTCATAATGTACTTTGCATATAAGTTAAATAAGCAGGGTGACAATATACAGCCTTGACGGACTCCTTTTCCTATTTGGAACCAGTCTTGTTCCATGTCCAGTTCTAACTGGCGCTTCCTGACCTGCATACAGGTTTCTCAAGAGATAGGGCAAATGGTCTGGTATTCCTATCTCTTTCAGAATTATCCACAGTTTATTGTGATCCACACAGTCAAAGGCTTTGGCATAGTCAATAAAGCAGAAAGAGATGTTTTTCTGGAACTCATTTGCTTTTTCGATGATCCAGTGGATGTTGGCAATTTGATCTCTGGTTCCTCTGCCTTTTCTAAAACCAGCTTGAACATCTGGAAGTTCACGGTTCATGTATTGCTGAAGCCTGGCCTGGAGAATTTTGAGCATCACTTTACAAGCATGTGAGATGAGTGCAATTGTGCGGTAGTTTGAGCATTCTTTGGCATTGCCTTTCTTTGGGATTGGAACGAAAACTGACGTTTTCCGGTCTTGTGGCCACTGCTGAGTTTTCCAAATGTGCTGGCATAACGAGTGCAGCACTTTCACAGCATCATCTTTCAGGATTTGAAATAGCTCAACTGGAATTCCATCACCTCCACTAGCTTTGTTCGTAGTGATGCTTTCTAAGGCCCAGTTGACTTCACATTCCAGGATGTCTGGCTCTAGGTGAGTGATCACACTATCATGATTATCTGGGTCATGAAGATCTTTTTTGTACAGTTCTTCTGTGTATTCTTGCCATCTCTTCTTAATATCTTCTGCTTCTGTTAGGTCCATACCATTTCTGTCTTTTATCGAGCCTATCTTTGCATGAAATGTTCCTTTGGTATCTCCAATTTTCTTGAAGAGATCTCTAGTCTTTCCCAATCTGTTGTTTTCCTCTATTTCTTTGCATTGATCACTAAGGAAGGCTTTCTTATCTCTCCTTGCTATTCTTTGGAACTCTGCATTCAGATGGGAATATCTTTCTTTTTCTCCTTTGCTTTTCGCTTCTCTTCTCTTCCCAGCTATCTGTAAGGCCTCCTCAGACAGCCATTTTGCGTTTTTGCATTTCTTTTCCATGGGGATGGTCTTGATCCCTGTCTCCTGTACAATGTCATGAACCTCTGTCCATAGTTCATCAGGCATTCTGTCTATCAGATCTAGTCCCTTAAATCTATTTGTCACTTCTACTGTATACTCATAAGGGATTTGATCTAGGTCATACCTGAATGGTCTAGTGGTTTTCCCTACTTTCTTCAATTTAAGTCTGAATTTGGCAATAAGCAGTTCATGATCTGAGCTACAGTCTGCTTCCGGTCTTGTTTTTGCTGACTGTATAGAGCTTCTCCATCTTTGGCTGCAAAGAATATAATCAATCTGATTTCAGTGTTGACCATCTGGTGATGTCCACGTGTAGAGTCTTCTCTTGTGTTGTTGGAAGAGTGTGTTTGTTATGACCAGTGTGTTCTCTTGGCAAAACTCTATTAGCCTTTGCCCTACTCCATTGTATACTCCAAGGCCAAATTTGCCTGTTACGCCAGGTGTTTCTTGACTTCCTTCTTTTGCATTCCAGTACCCTATAATGAAAAGGACATCTTTTTCGGGTGTTAGTTCTAGAAGGTATTGTAGGTCTTCATAGAACCGTTCAGCTTCAGCTTCTTCGGCATTACTGGTTGGGGCATAGACTTGGATTACTGTGATATTGAATGGTTTGCCTTGGAAACGAACAGAGATCATTCTGTCGTTTTTGAGATTGCATCCAAGTACTGCCTTTCGGACTCTTTTGTTGACCATGATGGCTACTCCATTTCTTCTAAGGGATTCTTGCCCACAGTAGTAGATATAATGGTCATCTGAGTTAAATTCACCCATTCCAGTCTATCTTAGTTCGCTGATTCCTAGAATGTCGACATTCACTCTTGCCATCTCCTGTTTGACCACTTCCAATTTGCCTTGATTCATGGACCTAACATTCCAGGTTCCTATGCAATATTGTTCTTTACAGCATTAGACTTTGCTTCTATCACCAGTCACATCCACAGCTGGGTATCGTTTTTGCTTTGGCTCCATCCCATCATTCTTTCTGGAGTTATTTCTCCACTGATCTTCAGTAGCATATTGGGTACTTCCTGACCTGGGGAGTTCATCTTTCAGTGTCCTATCTTTTTGCCTTTCATACTGTTCATGGGGTTCTCAACGCAAGAATACTGAAGTGGTTTGCCATGCCCTTCTCCAGTGGACAACATTCTATCAGACCTCTCCACCATGACCCATCCATCTTGGGTGGCCCCACACGGCATGGCTTAGTTTCATTGAGATAGACAAGGCTGTGGTCCATATGATCAGATTAGCTAGTTTTCTGTAATTTTAGTTTCAATGTGTCTGCCCTCTGATGTCCAAGGACTATACAGTCCATGAAATTCTCCAGGCCAGAATACTGGGGTAGGTAGCTTTTCCCTTCTCCATGGGATCTTCCCAACCCAGGGATCAAATCCAGGGCTCCTAGATTGCAGGCAGATTCCTTACCAGCTGAGGCACAAGGGAAGCCCAAGAATACTGGAGTGGGTAGCCTATCCCTTCTCCAGGGGATCTTCCTGACCCAGGAATTGAACTGTGGTCTTCTTCATTGCAGGCTGATTCTTTACCAACTGAGCTATAAGTAAAGTGAAAGTCTCTCAGTTGTGTCTGACTCTTTGGAACCCCATGGACTATACAGTCCATGGAATTCTCCAGGCCAGAATACTGCAGTGGGTAGCCTTTCCCTTCTCCAGGGGATCTTCCCAACCCACGAATTGAACCATAGTCTCCTGCACTGCAGGTGGATTCTTTACCAACTGACCTATCAGGGAAGCCCAACTGAGCTATTAACTCACAATTAATCTACTATGTAAATAACAAGTAGTTACATACAAAAAATTGTCATCATATCTTTCTTTTCTTTGAAGAAAATTTGTTAGCTTAGACATCATCCACACTTAAAATATTAAAAGGAAATCTCACATTCCCCTCATCTTATAGGCGGTGGAATTGAAAATAATGTTACTTGTAATAGATATCAGGCCTAGAATGATTTAGCCCAAGGGACTTGCAAATTAGTAAGATAAAATAAAATAACAAATACAAAATAGATTACCTGTTATAAGAGAAGATCAAAAAGAGTTTAAAAGTCATAACATACAGATGTGGGTCATGAAGTAATACACCTCAATGAAAGTAGATTTTGAGTTGGGTCTTAGAGCAGGAAAAAAAAATTGGAGCTGGTTGACACATGTTTAAAAGGCAAAGCCATTGACAAGGATTGCCTAACAATAGAAATGAAAACAGAAATATACTTTTAGAGAAGAATGAATAGTAAAATTTGTATAAAGTAAGGAATTAAGAGAGTGGAAGAGAGAAAAGAGAAAGGGGGGGAACCCAAGACAAACTATGCCTAAATAACTAGAAAATCTTAATATCTTTTATAGCAACAAAAACAGAAAAACACAAAACCAACAAACAGGCACAGGGCAAACATGAAACAAAGAAATTTAGACTGAAAGTTCTCATGATCAGGAAAGAAATGAATTCATATTTGGATACATATTTTTTATCAATGTTTCTCAACAATATGCCTATCTGTGTTAATAAACAATGTCTACAGATTCAAACAGTTGATTATGTGAACTGAATATTAAAAATAATTTTATTGCTAACTGAATAAGCCCAGGCTTTGTAATTCAAGCCAGACGGAATCTTGAGTCTTGATTCTTTTTCTATTACACTCAGCTCCTCACCTTTCTCCTTACCTATCCTTCTGTCTGCAACATTTTGTTGCTTATGAACTGCAGACATAATGTCTGCAAGGTGTTATCTTGGGATGGGTTAGATTGGATATAAACGGAGTATCTGAAATTCTATACTGTGTTTTTTTACTTGAGTTTGTGCACTCAAGTTCAAGTTGCTTAGCAGATGGGAAGCAGCATAAGCCAATGACAAAAAACCCAGCAAAGACTACTGGTTGATTCCAAGAGTGAATTCCAATCATGCAGTCACATGTGGGGAGAAGGAATGATAGTCAATGACAATCTATGTGTGTGTGTGTGTGCTCAGTCCCTCAGTCATGTCCAACTCTTTGTGACCCCATGGACTGTAGCTTGCCAGGCTCCTTTGTTCCATGGAATTGTCCAGGCAAGAATACTGGAGTAGGTTGCTATTTCCTCCTCCAGGGGATCTTAAAACCCAGGGATCAAACCCTCATCTCCTGTGTCTGCTGCATTAGCAGGCAGATTCTTTACTGCTGAGCCACCTGGCAAAAAAATGTGCTTATGACTTCTACAGAGACAAATGGACTTGGCAATAAGGGGGTGCTGCACCCACTTCAGAAATGTCTCCAGTATGGAGAAGTAGAGTAAGTACATTTCAAATACAGATTATGTTACTTACTGAAAGAGGAGACAACGTATCTGTCAGCCCTTTGTGACCTCTGGTGAGAAGTTTGAAGCGTACGTGATTGAGTTCTGTGCAGGCTGCCTGCTCAGGTTATGTGGTTGATTCCTATTGGAATACATTTCTTAGATGCTGACATCTTCGATAAAAGGGTTTTAAATTTCTCTTCATAATGTCCCTTGACAGTGTTCTGAACTAATTGTGTCATATTTATTGTAGATCGTTTCCAAGATATTTTATTTTCAATAAATCTTCAAGAAATATTTTATTTACCTAATGCTATCATCACTTAGAGCTAAATACAATATTATCAACATTATTAGAACAAGCTTTAGGTGCTTTTAGAACTGGGTCCTAGAAAATAAAATGTACCAATCATTTAATCTTTACATTTTGTATAATTGGGTATTAAGTGGAACAATGTCAGTTTGCTGCTGCTGCTGCTAAGTCGCTTCAGTCGTGTCCGACTCTGTGCGACCCCATAGACGGCAGCTCACCAGGCTCCCCCGTCCCTGGGATTCTCCAGGCAAGAATACTGGAGTGGGTTGCCATTTCCTTCTCCAGTGCATGAAAGGGAAAAGTGAAAGTGAAGTCGCTCAGTCATGTCCGACTCTTTAGCGACCCCATGGACTGTAGCCTACCAGGCTCCTCTTTCCATGGGATTTTCCAGGCAAGAGTACTGGAGTGGGGTGCCATTGCCTTCTCCAAATGTCAGTTTATCTAGAGTTAAACAACTGATTTTCTGAAAAACTGATTAACAAGAGTTAGAGAAATATATACAGTTGTGACATTTAAATAGAGTTTGTTTGGCTATGGTAGCAGACCAAACTTTAAAATCCTAAACATGTTTAATTGAAGTAACTTTTTGCAGAGCTATATTTGAACAGGCAATATAGTACCGGCAATTATCTGTAATTATCCAGTTCTAATCAGGAAATAATAGAGATTTCAATGTCACTAAACACAATAAGGATAATCACTCTTCCATTATTCTGATGGGCATGTAATTAACAACTTAAAAAAATTTTTTCATAGAGATATAACAGCCAGAGTTTCAATAAAGACTTACAGTGTAAGCAGCTAGATTAACTGTATTGCAGTTAAAACTGACCTTTTTTCACTGCAGTTTTGAATCTCATACTAGTACTTCTTCAACCAAGGTCTGTTTTTGCTTTTCAAGCACTGGCAAAAGCTCATTATCATTACAATAGATACAGTATGTCTAAGGACCTCATGGTTTGCCTTAGAAACCTTATCTTTCTTTTATTTTTTCCTTAGAAACTTTATCTTGATACACAGGATGACACCTGCTTACTGTCACTTAAAAATTTTATCTCTGTTTAATACATTAAAAGATAAACTAAGGCACGCTAAAATTTTTAAAGTTTATTTGAGCAAATATCAATTCCAATTGGCAGCATCAGACTGGAAGTAGTTAGGATAGCTCCACTGACAGGAGCTACAGGAGGGTTGTTAGATAACTTGGAAGCAAAGCAAAGAAATTATTTTACTGGCTGCAGCTTAAGTTGTTGCATTATTTTGGAAAGTCTAGTTGGCAGATTGTGACAGGTTGTTGTTCTTAACCTTGACTCTAATTTAGGATACAGTTTGCTTATGTAGACTACCAAAGCACCAGATCCACCTCAGTCTAATGGCCTCCTTGTGTGATTACTTTAACAGTTAATACTTGTTACAAATTCAAAAGAATATGATAAATTTATGAAAAATGTGCTCATAAAAATATTCATAATTTTAGGACTTAGATATATTAATAAATTGTTTTTGTTCCCTCTATAGGTATATATTTTAAAATATTTATAACTATAGAGACTATAAAGTTAATGAACTTCTCAGTTATCATTCATACACATTTTTTGATGCTGCTACATTGTCTGTATTTATAAGCAAAGTTTGCATACTATTTTTCCAAAAAGAAATACTATAATTTATTTAACCATTCTCTTAGTTTCTGAACATGTAGGTTGCTTCTAATTATCTATTTACATAAATAATTGTATTAAATTTTGGCTTCATAATTAAACACAGGAAACAACATTAAAGTGTCTATATATGAATGAGTTGCATATGTGTCATCTTAATCATATGGGTATGAAGATATTGAGAACGAAATGAGTACAATTCAGATACACAGTTTTATCATGTGCATTTTATAATGAAAGAGGCAAATATAGGCCTAAAGTAAATTATCTTTATCATCAAAGCTCATTTCATGTGATATTTTCTCCTGAGTTTTTTGAAATGTTTTGAACAAACATTGCATACTTAATTTTGCATTTTGCTTTCCCAATCTATTTCACATTTGAAGTTTCTCATTATTATTCAGAATTTACTCTAAAAGCCACAAGATAAGTAGCAACTTTCCTAAATATTCTGTAACAATTGGAATCAAAATTTTTCATCTGTTTCACGGTATAAATAATGCTGTGATGAGTATCTTTAAAAATATAGAGATAAAAATATATAGTTATTAATATAGACATGTATAGATATATAGAAAGAAAATATTTATACTTAACCATTTATATATTTATACCCATATCTATCTTTTGGCTTGGGAATTCACTAATTCTCTTTTTGGTCTATATCTTAAATATATATATATATATATATATATGCATTTTCTTGACTCCTGATACTACCTCCAATTAGTTTTCAAAAGAGTTGTACTATTTCAATGTTATCTGAAATAGATGAGACTACCATTTTCATCCTGTCTTGGGCAACAATGAATATTTCAAAATAAATGTCTAATTTAGTAGCAGAAAATCTATTCTTTTTATTTTTCTGTTAATATTCATTTGTTTACTTAATAGAGATTGGGTGTTTTCACATTAATATCAATTATTTTGTTTAATCATCCTTGTGAACTTGGACACTGGTCCATTTATTTGTTAAGTGGTTATTATTTTTTCTAGAAATTTTTATGAGATTTTTATATGAAAAAGATAGTAACACTGTCATATATAGTGCACAAATATAATATATTGATTGCATTTTGCTATAGCTTATTTTGCTTTTTAGCATACAGAATTTTTAAATTATACTGCCAAATTAATTAATTTTAACTCTCACTCTAATTGTGCTTCTAAACTTGGAAATTCATGCCTCTTTCAAAATTTTCCTAAAAATTTAACCCTGTTACATTTGGTATGATAACATACTCAAATATATGTTTAGTATTTTTTCTTACAGCCTATGTTAAAGATCTAACTTTTTTTCAAGATGTTGACTTGTTTATCTTAACACCACATGTTGAAAGAAATGTAAATTTTACAGAAAAACTAGTGCCTTGGCTGAAAACTGTTTGTTTGCAAGTAAACTTCCTTAAGCAAAACGATCCAGCAATAAATGGGTGGAGGTAGTGATTTAAGGGGAAGAATAAGGAAGGAGCTAAAGGATATCTTTTGAACTTAGGATCAGTGAATGTAGTTGGACATCATGGCGATTGGAAACAAAAATGAAAACGCTGTTATGAACCAAGACAACAACTCTCTCACTTTTTTTCTCTGTAGTCACATGGTGTCTCCAATGTGTTTCTCTGTGGATATCTGCCTGACTTTTCTGATACATTTATATTCACCCCAAACTTGGCTCCTCCTGCCCTGTCCTTAGGTTCAATACCTATGGTCAGATAACCCATCCTCCCTGTCTCCTGATTTTAAGCTCACTGGAAAAACAAGCCTCTGAAAAGGTTCCCACTTAATTAGGTATCTATTTCTCCAACCATATGTGGTTAGGGTTAGTCAGGGAGGACACACATGGGTGCAGCTCTCAGGATGGGGGACAGTTGTCAGAGCAGAAAGTTAGGGGTGCAGCAGGCACCAGATGGTCAATTACAATCACTGAGGAGGTGATTAAAAATGTGATTAAAATGTTCCCTCAATAATCATGATTTACACTGTTTCTAGGACAGTGTTTAATAAATAATAATTTTATAATAAAAATAATTTTTAATATATTGGTTGAATTAAATTAAATATTTAATTATTTTAAATAATTATTAAAATTATTTTAAATTTTTTAATTTTCTTTAGACTGTGAATAATAGTCAAGTCATTTAACATATGCTGAGATGTTATCGTCATATAATATCTCATCATAGGATATGGTGAGGGACAGAGAGGCCTGGTGTGCTGCAGTCCATGGGGTCACAAAGAGTTGGACACAACTGGGGGACTAAACAACAACATTTAACATAATTCAATCTATGTGTACATAGCATTATTAGTAGCATATCTACCATGTGAAACATATACTTCTTTTCTTCCCCAACACCTTGTTTCTCCCCCTAAAAGGTTTCTCTGTCTCCTTACCACTCAATGAAATTTTAATTTACATTAAAGAGACAGATAATTGAACAGTTAACTCTATTTTTATTTATTAATCTTTGCTACTTGTATATTTTTATGTTAAAGTCAACAAGAAAGAGTCATGAATGTTTAACAAGTGATTTCTAAGATAACTTACACTAAAAAAATTTTATTCTGAATTTACATTGTCATCTTGCTACATTCAGAGTACTTGTTAAGTAAGCAAATCAAGACAATATATTTTTTCTTTACTGTTGATTAGCCAAATGCATTAATTTTTATTTCAGGTACTAAATTGAGTGCCTGATATCTGAAGGGTTTTCTTTCTTCTCAGTATTTTCACTTTTACCAATGAGTGATTAGGGAAAAGCTTTTCTTTCTTCTCTTTCTTTGTGGAGAGACAACTAAGCATTACATTTCCAAATGGATTTCAGAAAATCTATACATTGTTTTGTCAATGAATACCACAGAAATTGCTTGGGATTTATCCTAAGATGCAAAATATCAAACTTCCAAAGACATCCATGGAAAAGATATAGAAGGATAATTAATTTGTACATAGGCTTGAAATAATTTTGTTGAAATAAGAACATTTTTGTCTGTAACCTCTTTTGCACAAGGGTTCCCACATTTTACTCCACAAATTATGTAGTGGCCCAGTGCAGAAGTTTGTTTCTGTGTTTTACAACTTTTGCTTGGTTAGAATATGTTGCCACAGAACTTAAGGAAAGCCATCGACTGCATTGGCTTCCTTTGCCCACCAGAGATTAAAAAGGAGACACTTTACTACTGCAAGTTAAAGAACAGCCCATCATTTAACCCCTTTATTATACAGATGAGAAACTTCCAAACAGCAATCTAATGCCTCAAAGTAATTGAATATATAGGAGGAAAGAGGACCTATCCTTTTTGGGATGTCCCAAAATGAGGAGGAAATTATTTGTCCTTATAATACAATCAATCCTAGCTTCAATACAATTTAAATTTTTCTAGAAATTTATATGTAGATGCTGTGAACAATATAAAACCATTTTGCATGTTAAAAAAAATTACATTAAATGAAAACAAAAATATAACTTACCAAAGTCTGTGGGATGCAATGAAAGCAGTGCTTAAATAAAATTTATAGCAGTGAATACATATATCAGAAAAGAAGAAAGCACTAAAATTAATAATCTAAGTTTCCACCTTAGGAAACTAAAAAAAAAAAGAGAGAGAGAAAGAAGAGCATATTAAATCCAAAATAAGCAGAAGAAAAGAAATAAAAAAAATTAGAGCAGGAATCAGTGAAATTGAAAACAGTCAAAAAAATCATCAAAATAAAAATCTGGTTCTTTGAAGAGTTCAGTAATCTAAATCAACTTAACTGTCCATTAACAGAGGAATAGATAAAGAAGATGTGGTACATATATACAGTGGGATTATTACTCAGTCATAAAAAGGAATGGAATTGTGTCATTTACAGAGACGTGGATAGACCTAGAGACTGCCATACAGAGTGAAGTAAGTCAGAAAGAAAAAAACTAATAGTGTATAATACCACTTTTATGTGGAATCTAGAAAAATGATACAGATGAACTTATTTGCAAAGCAAAACCAGAGACACAAACATAGGAACAAGCTTATGGATACAAAAGAGGGTAGAGGGGTGAGATGAATTGGGAAATTGAGATTGACATGTATACACTACTATTTATAAAACAGGTAACTAATGAGAATCCACTGCATGGAACAGGGAACTCTACTCAACCCTTTGTGGTGACCTCTTAAATGGTAAGGAAATCCATAGAAGAGGATATTACGTATATGTAGAGCTGATTTACTTTGCTATACAGTAGAAACTATTACAACCACCAGCTGGAATCAAGATTGCCAGGAGAAATATCAATAACCTCAGATATGCAGATGACACCACCCTTATGGCAGAAAGTGAAGAAGAACTAAAGAGCCTCTTGATGAAGGTGAAAGAGGAGAGTGAAAAAGTTGGCTTAAAGCTCAACGTTCAGAAAACTAAGATCATGGCATCTGGTCCCTTCACTTCACGGGAAATAGATGGGGAAACAGTGGAAAGAGTGTCAGACTTTATTTTTTGGGGCTCCAAAATCACTGCTGATGGTGATTGCAGCCATGAAATTAAAAGACGCTTACTCCTTGGAAGGAAGGTTATAACCAACCTAGACAGCATATTTAAAAGCAGAGACATTATTTTGCCAACAAAGGTCCGTCTAGTCAAGGCTATGGTTTTTCCAGCAGTCATGTATGGATGTGAGAGTTGGACAGTGAAGAAAGCTGAGCACCGCAGAATTGATGCTATTGAACTATGGTGTTGGAGAAGACTCTTGAGAGTCCCTTGGACTGCAAGGAGATCCAACCAGTCCATCCTAAAGGAGATCAGTCCTGGGTGTTCATTGGAAGGACTGATGTTGAAGCTGAAACTCCAATACTTTGGCCACCTCATGTGAAGAGCTGACTCATTGGAAAAGACCCTAATGCTGGGAAGGATTGGGGGCAGAAGGAGAAGGGGACGACAGAGGATGAGATGGTTGGATGGCATCACCGACTCGATGGACGTGGGTTTGGGTAAACTCCGGGAGTTGGTGATGGACAGGAGGCCTGGCGTGCTGTGATTCATGGGGTCGCAAAGAGTCGAACACGACTGAGTGACTGAACTGAACTGAACTGATTACAACATTGTAAAGCAACTATGTTCCAACAAAAATTACTTTATAAAAAAAGGTTAGTAAAGCTAATAAAGCTATGGTTTTTCCAGTAGTTATGTATGGATGTAAGAGTTGGACTATAAAGAAAGCTGAGCACCGAAGAACTGATGCTTTTGAACTGTGGTGGTGGAGAAGACTCTTGAGAGTCCCTTGGACTGAAAGGAGATCCAACCAGTCCATCCTAAAGGAAATGAATCCTGAATATTCATTGGAAAGACTGGTGCTGAAGCTGAAACTCCAATACTTTGGCCACCTGCTGTGAAGAACTGACTCATTGGAAAAGACCCTGATGCTAGGAAACATTGAAGTTAGGAGAGGAAGGGGACAACAGAGGATAACATGGTTGGATGGCATCAGCAACTCTATGGACATGAGTTTGAGCAAGCTCTGGGAGTTGGTGATGGACAGGGAAGCCTGGTGTGCTGCAGTCCATGGGATCACAAAGAGTCAGACATAACTGAGCGACTGAACTGAACAGAACTGAGTAATCCATGAGTCAGGTAAACTAAGAAAAAGAGAAAACACAAAGAACTACTATATAAAAGAGATGAGACTATATCACTCTGGATCCCACAAACACTAAGGATGGTAAGAAATTTTATTAACAACTCTACTGCACAAATTTGACAACTTGGATAAAATAGACCAGTTTGAAAAATACAATCTACTCAGTCACACAAGATGAAATAGCAATCCAAATAGGTTATGTCTATTAAATTGAATCAATAATTAGTAACCTTCAAAAACCAAGCACCAGGATCAGAGGGTCTAATTGGTAAATTCTATCAAACATTTTAGGATGAAATTATACCAATTCCCTACAGTCTCTTCCAGAAGCAAAGGGGATACTTTCTGACTCTACCTTCCAAAATAAGACAATGATTTACAAGAAAAGAAAATTACAGATCAGTATTTCTCACGAACATAGATGCAAAAATCTTCAGCAGAACATTAGCTAATGAAATCTAATAATGTATAAAATAATTGTATATCATGACTAAGTGGTATTTACACCAGGTATGCAATGATAATTAAAATTTGAAAATCAATTAATGTATTCTATCACATGACAGGCTAAAAACAATAATCACATATGCTTTAAAATTCTCCAATTCCTCCAAAGCTAAAATAGAAGAATACAAGAAGTTGCAAAAGAAATTAGTTATTGATTGTTTTTTAACATGATTCTAGGGCTGCATTTTCACTACTTTTATGTGTTTGAAATTTTGCAAATGTAAAGTGAAATAATGAAATCAAATTCATCCAAAGTAGTCAAGGAACTAAACTCACAACAAGAATAAATTTTGGCAACCAGATGAACAAGAAAAATTAGAAATTAAATGATTATCTTTTAAATGCCTTCTAAAGAGTTATATACAGACAGATGTTTCAAGATCATTTTGAATGAAGTAAAAACATTTTTAAAAGAAATAAAAGAAAAAATGCAATCTTAAGATCCTGATAAAATTTAGTTATTCAGAATTAAGACCCTAGAACAGTATCAAAAAATCATGATGTAGAGGAGATAACAACTCAGTTTCTAGAAATGGAGAACATCCATTGCCCTTTCCTCACACACTTTCAAAGTTCAGTCACCTTTAATAAGAACCTTGATGTATTCATTTTCATAAAACCTTTACATGCTAGACCAGAAGGAAACATGAGAAATCACTCTAGTCTCACCTGTGTTATCCAAGATATTATTTTGAGCTACCAGTAGACATTGTCAAGCCCTCCCTTTTCAAAATGAGTAGATTAACAATATACTCTAATTTCAAATTATACAAGAGGATGACATTTGTTTTGGAAGCTAAGCTCTTCTTTGCAAAAAATAATAACCACTAGTAATAAGAAACAGCTTACACTTTAACAGTTCTCATTTAAGGAGTTCAATGTAACCACAGACTTTATTTTGGCCTCACAGAGTTCCAAGCCATGCAAACCTTAGAAATTATATAACTGCTTTATTATGAATCATTCCTATTATTCTACAAATTATGAGTTTGAATATGCTACTTAATACTAGAAATGCTTTTGACATCTAATTTACTCCTAAGTAAAGGCTAATATCTATATGCTGAATATATCTACTGTCTAATGTGGAACTATTAAATGAAGGAGTTGACAAATTATTGCCTTCAGGCCAAATCTGACCCAACATATGTTTTTGGAGATAAAGTTTTAGTAGAACACAGCCACATATATTCACTTATATATTGTCTCAGGCTGCTTGTACAATGCTAGGACAGAACTGAGTAGTTAACAGAGACCACAGGATCCAAAAGCCTAATATACATTATTTAGCTCTTTATAGACAAAGTTTGCTAAACTCTCATTTAAAGTATGATTTTCAGCCACTTGCAAATGTCACAGACAATTTCCAAAATAACTATGCTAATATAGAGAAATTCTTGTTCAGTTGGATATATATAAGAATAATAACCCTATCAATGTATGTTCATAATGCTGACTCTATGAATATATTTTGTGGGAATCTTTTCAGGTTTTCTTAATTTATCCAGAATAATTAGCAACAATGATGATATTTCCAGGAAAAATAATATATTATACATATAGTATATATTATATACTATAACATTATACTAAATAATTATATATATAGTATATATTTTTCCATGCTTTCCACTGTAAATTTGGTGATAAGCTTGTAGGTTGTGTCTAGAAAGAAAAAAAATGAATAGGATTCCTAAACTCTTAATTCTTAATCTGGAAACTATTAGTATCATAGCTATTATTTCTGGTTCAGAGAGAGAGAGAAAATGGGACTATTTCTCAGGGACATCATTTACTTTTATATGGTCAAAAGAATTTGATAAATGGAATAAAGCAAGAGAACTAATCTCTTTAACCCCTTTTTTTTTGGCCACATCATCACTCTCCAACTACAATCTTGAACATTATGCTTTATCCACTACACTCCTTCTTAAACTTCATATAGGGATATCAATGAATTTCAAATAGAACTAGGAATATATTTATTATGGATTTGTTAAGAAAATGGGTAAAGAAAATGGATAAAATCCAATGTTCACAAAATTATGTCACACACTTTTAGAATTTCAACTTTATCCAGATAGTTTGGGATTTGAGAACATCATGGTAGTTGAAAAGAACATGGCCCTTTCATGATGACTTTGACACTCATGAAGAATATGATTTTATTATAGCAGAAACATAGTATATTTGTATTTTGTTATTTCTTGAGAAGGCCTGTTATAAGCATCTATCAAGCTGAATATGTGTTGTACAGGAAAACAAGACTTCCTCTACAGATAAAGTATCAGTAGAATCTTGTGAATTAGAACCAGATTCATAAAATAGGAAGCTAAACAAAAGATTCTTATAAAATATTTTTTCCCCTGAAACTTTAAAGATGAGCCACAATATCTTGCAACATGTTAACAGAAACCTTCAAAGCTAGTTTCATATAGGTGCTATTTAGTTAATGAGTCAATTAATATTGAGGCTGCAGTCATTGGTGTTTATGTGATAAACATAAAGGAATCACAGTTTGTTATGTAAGCCATTGAAATTAACCAGGAAGTCAACTGATGAATTACATGTTATTCTAGATTTACATTTAAAACATATGTACAATGATCACAGTGATGGTATACCTCCTACTCTATGAAATATCTTCCAAAGAGACAGATGACTAAAAAAGTATATATTGTGCCATCCAGAACTTTGGGCAAATTCCTTAACTACCAAATTAAATTTTTTTCTTTCAATTGCAATGACTAGTAAACATGAGAAGACATACTCTGTGTATTGCTACTTCAGTGCTCTTTATAAATTAGTAAACTGCCAATTTAATTCAAATGAAGTAGATTTCTTAGGTGTCTGGTTACCTACTCCTAATTTTGAAATGTGCTATAAAAATAATTTTTTAACAAACAAAACAAAAATATCATTGATGCATTTAAAAAGACAAGGATTATCCATTGTCTGGCTTATGATAGATGTTTTCCAAATTTGTACAGCACATCTATGCAAGCACCTGGTAATAGCCAAGGGCATCTTACCTGCTTTTATATAAAAAAAATGTAACCTGAATAAAGTGCATTAAAATTTTTTGATTGATTTTATTTTTGAAAACATATTTTGTCAAGAGAATATGCTTCTTTAGTTTACTGAAGACCCTACTATGACAATAAAATTATGCTGGATTTATTTACTCTTACTCTATATTTTATGACTAATAGTGATTTGATGAGAGACTCCTCCTTAACAGATGAAAGATGAAACAATAGCCAAGTCCAAATAGAGTTGGAGAAACTGAAATTTGGACATTTATCTTATGCTTATCTAACACGGTTTTGACAAGTGGTATGAAGAGTGCTAGACATCCTCATGCATTAAAAAAGACATAATAATATCTATATGAGATACAGTATGGTTTATAGTTGCACATAAATAAAAAAGTCCAGAAACAATTTAGATTTGAGTTATAGTTTGCTGAGAGCTATTTTTAAAAAATAATTAGCCTCATAATAAAATCTGAAGTTTACCAAACAAGTAGATATTTTAAAAGTATAATGTTTAATTGTATAATATTATAAAATGAAAATAAAATATTTCCCTCTTCCATTCTGTAGCTATGTTAGAAATGAACAAATGAAAAGATTTATGCCAGCAATTCTTAAGAATTTGAAGAATTGCAATTTGTCATATCAATAAGAACCATTATTTTAGAAACTAAACTATCTAAATTTGGAATTGAATTTCATAAAACCTTGTCTGCATGGCAGATTTATGATGAATCTGCAAAGGGAAAGGAGATATTTTGCCTAAAGAGTGTTGATGAATACTATTTTAAATGTACTTATTTTTATGGGTTTTGACACTGATGCTGGGAAAGATTGAAGGTGGGAGGAGAAGGGGACAACGGAGAATGAGATCGTTGGATGGCACTCACCAACACAATGAACATGAGTTTGAGTAGGCTCTGGGAGTTGGTGATGGACAGGGAAGCCTGGTACGCTACAGTCCATGAGGTCACAAAGAGTCACTGAGCGACTGAACTGAATTGAGCTGACTCAATATATCACTACTTATTCTGCCATTAATCACAATCAACAAGGCATTCAAGTGGCCACAACCTTCTAATAACTTGCTGGATTGTTAGAAATCACAGAATGAATCAGCTAACTTTACTGCAAAGCAAAATACAATAGCAAATAGCAACATTGCTGGATTTTTTAAAAAACAAAAAGTATGAATATTTCACGACGGTAGTGGTCTATAAGATATTTTTCAGAAAATGCTAAAGGTGTGTCACATCAGTGATGCTGGTCAGTTCATATATATCTACTTTAAGTTGCTGTGCAACTTGTCAATTTACTAAGAATACTAGAGTTTAGAGCATTACAGGAAATAGTAATGTCAGTCAATACATTGAAATTTTCATGTTAGCCATTTGTGTAAAACTGTTCCTCCACCAAAGCATTCACCATCACTGTTATGAAAATGTGAAATTGATTGATTGGATTTACACCTCCTCTTTCTTGTCTTCCCACCTTTTTGGTGACAGTGCTAATGGACTGTCAAACAACTAGAAAAGAACAGTCAACTACTGGCAGTGGGAATACGCAGAAGTGAGGGGCACAGAATTAAGCCTATTAAGTTATCTGTGCTTTTTACTATTATTAATTGAGAGATGAATGTGATGAGCTTTTGCTTGATTTGGGATGTCCTCAATTTTTATCAACTGGATAGCATGCCTCATATATATGGCACACAAAATATCAGCATAACAGAAATAATTCTGTTGACACTTTAACTGTCTAAATGTAACCCATTTATCTTAGCATTTACCTAAAGATAAAGTGTTACAGGGGAAAATCATTGATTGGTTCCAGAAATCTTCATTAAAGAACTGTCAACATACTCTTAGTTCTGGTGTCAAAAGCAGAATTTGTTTAAGCGCTAACTACAGCCTTTGGCAGAGCTTGGTAGGCAGGCACCAAGGCTACATTTGATTCTTATAACCAGAAGAATAACATGGAAAAATACTGCTTCAAATTGTCTTGATCAAATATCACTGATATTTGACAAGATATAATCTTATCCAAAAGGAATATTGGAGAACACTAAATGACATGTTAGAAATTAAAGTTTACTTTTACAGAAAAGATTCAACAACTGACTGTGCTGATAGGGTATTTAGAACAATATTTCAATAGTCTTCAATGAAGGTATGTGGAACTAATTTGATCAGAATGAGTAGATTCACTAACATAGTCTGATGAACGCACATGGAGTACTGGATTTGAGGCTGTTGAAAGCTGAGTAGCATAGGGATACTGAAGTATTTATTTGATGTATAAGAAGTAAAGAGTGTTTCTAAATATAGAATTTATGAATAGTATATATTTAATAATTGACCAATATTTATGTATTATTACTAATATTATTAAATTAGTAATTACATAATAATTAGAACTCTGGGTGCAGGATTGACTCAAATGAAAGTGAATCATAATTTTTTCTGGGCATCTGCTTTCCCAGAATAGTTCATCAACTTCAAATAGCTTTGAACTACTTAGGTCTTACTGTTTCCACATCTGGTATTTCTTCTGGGGGTTACTTCTTGTCTTGACTCTTTCACTCTACACTTAACTTATAGATTACTGCTTACCCCCTACTCTGTTATCTTAATCTTTGGAGATCTAACTTATTCTTCTTCCTGCTGGGTTTCAGTAGCTGCCACTGACATTACCTTGCCCAGCGTTATCTTCTTCATGGCTGTTTCTGTCATTCCGTTAGGTAGTCTTGTCCCTCTGCCTGGTATGAGTATTTACAACTCATGGCTATGTGGTTCATCTATCATTTCAGCCAACTATGTGTATTTATTGTATTCTATCTTCAGTTCAAAGTTGAGTTGTCAAGAGCAACTGCTTCTTAAAAGTCAGTGTAGTAAATATCTTCCTATCTCTTTCTGTTGGTTTTCTTGTTCATGTCAATCTGCTGTGTCATGGGTAAAGTTCTCTGAGTTTAGAACCAAGTGGGAAAATGAATATTAGAGATGCCACAAGGTCCTTAGTGACAATCTACCTAAGGTAATTTTGGTGGGATTTCACTCATTTTAGAGCAGTTGGCTTTGAATTTGTTTTAATAATATTATTCTTTTAAAATATATTTCAATAATATAAAAGGGGTCTTTTCTGGCATTGTGACCCAGCATGGCTGTAGGCAGAATCATAGGATTTGTAACAGAATACACACACATCTGTTCCTACTCAGATCCTGCTCTGGAGATTCTTGAGAGTAACAGTGACTTCAATCAACATCATTATCATAAATATACTCTCCAAGCTCTCTTAAATAAGCCAGGCAAAATCAAAATGCTCTACTTATCATGAATTTAATTTCAAAACAGTAAGATCAGGAATAGCAAAACTTAAGATCTACCACTAGCTATTATCTGGGGGTAGAGGGAGATTACTGATAAGACATTTTTCACCACATGCTCACCCATTAATTAAAACTCTGTTGGTTTTTTGGTGTTGTTGTTTTGTTTTATCAACACCATTCCAGACTTAGAAGTAAAAGATTGAAACTGAGGCAGTGAGACTGTAACTAGAGACTCTTGGCTCCTCCACCCTACTTCACCATTAACTGAGCTTGCTACTGATGCATATTAGGATTGAAGATTAGTTATTCTATAGGCTTTACCCTTGTGCCATATTCTCCAGCAATAGCTAACCAAAGATTTATGGCTCAGATTATATTCCAACCAAAAGTAAGACATGAGAGCACCATTTCTGAAAATAGAATGATTTACCTCCTCCCCAGTCCATAGCTGTCCCTCTTTTCCCTATATAATCTCTGAGCAAAGCCTGGGGAGTTTGGACTTTGTTCTTAGAGACATGAGGCCATCTTCTCCCCAGGATTGCCAGCTTCCTCAATAAAGCTATCTTTCCTTTACCTGACACCTGTATCTCAGCATTGGATTCAACTGAACCTGAGTATGGTACACAACAATGTTTATGTATTACGCCTCATTGCAATATCCGCATGTATTTCAAAGTCTATTTAAAAAGTGTACACTCTTACTTCTATTAAACAGTGTTGTAACCAAATATTAACAAAGCAGTCTGTACATCGGACATTTTCCTTTTACTCAGATTCACATTTCCAAAGGTTAACAGCCAACAGCTTAGTTAAATTCACCATCCCAAGAAAGTCTGATGAATTACTTGGAATTCAGAATACTTACTTATGAGAATAAAAATCTCTGTAGAACAGAAATTAAATATCAAGAATGTCTTTCCAAAATGAAACTTCAGAAAAACTTATGACTAAAAATGGAGGATATATGTGGAAATCATTAAAAATTTTGAACTCAGTATTATGAAATTTTCAGAGATTTCTTTTCATAAACAGCTAGCACAATCCACTTTTATATATGAATTTAAGTGTAAATATTTAATTTCTTATACTCTTAAAGTTAGGATTCATAAATCATCAAACCCAATTTTTCTCTTGATTCAAAAATGCCTCCTGCTTCTTCGAAAGAGAGGCATTTGATCTCTTCTCAGCCACCACTAGAGTTTTCTACTTCAGGACATTTCTAACTGATTTAAAATTCTTCCTCACATTGTTCCAAAACCTACCCTCTCTACTCCTGCCCAAGGGAGTAATATAGCACTGGTGTTTCTTCTCCATATGACAACAGTTTAAGGGAACTATCCTATTGTAGCTCAGTTGGTAAAGAATCCGCCTACAATGCAGGAGACCCAGATTCGATTCCTGGGTTGGGAAGATCCCCTGGAGAAGGAAATGGCAACCCACTCCAGTTTTCTTGCCTGGAGAATCTCATGGACTGTAGCCTGCCAGGCTTCTCACCAAGGAATTGCAAGAGTCAGATACGACTTAGAGACTAAACCACCACCACCAACACCATCCTATTATTTATAAAGTCATTTCACATATCTTATAAATTATAGAGCCTTCCTGTCTTGACCACATATTAGTTGGTCAGTGTCCTTCTTCACATGTTCTATGTTATATTTTTAGCCTAAAGTAATCTTATAATGAACAAAATCAACATGTTTTTCTTTCTAACTATTACCAAGGCAAGTCTTCATTACTTATCATTTGAGAAGTTGTTATAGTAATGTGAACATTATATCTCTTAAGTTTCATTGTCATCACCTACCTTATCCTACCTATCCATAGTCCTATCACCTGTATATCCATGGCCCCTGATGAGTTGACCTTGGATCATGTGATCTAAAACTCTGATCAAAACTGATTGGACTGAGTGTGCTCCACACCTACCTATTCAAGAGCAGTCATCTTATTGAATATTCAGGGAGGTGTCTCTTTCAGTTCAGTTCAGTTCAGTCACTCAGTTGTGTCTGACTCTTTGCAACCCCATGGACTGTAGCACTCCAGGCTTCCCTGTCCATCTCCAACTCCCAGAGCTTGCTCAAACTCATGTCCATCGCGTCAGTGATGCCATCCAACCATCTCATCCTCTGTTGTCCCCTTCTCCTCCCGCCTTCAATCTTTCCCAGCATCAGGGTCTTTTTCAAATGAGTCAGTTCTTCACATCAGGTGGCCAAAGTATTGGAGTTTCAAAGACAAAATATGTGTCTCTTTAGTGACCTTATAAGAAAGAGAAGAAAAAGAGCTGATCAGGTCAGTCATCTCAGGACTTAAAACAAAGACAGTATACCTCAAAGTGTAATACATATGTCAGTAGTTGTTGTTTAGTCAATAAGTCTGACCTTTTTTCGACCCCATGGGCTATAGCCCACCATGTTCCTTCACCCATGGCATTTCCCAGGCAAGAATAGTGGAGTGGGTTGTCATTTCCTTCTCCAGGGGAACTTGCAGACCCATGGACTGAACTCACATCTCCTGCATTGCAGGGAGATTCTTTACCATTGAGCCACTTGGGAAGACCATGTACAAAATTATTTTATGTGGCATACATATGATTTAAACAAAGGATATTAATTATGTTTGATTGTCCATGTATTAGTAAAAACTAAGATATCAAAACCACCATTTTATGGGCAGTGATTGTTTAAAGCAGGTTAAGAAAAAAAAAGATCAGTTTAAAGTTGGTAAAAAGAAAAAATAATAATAAGTAAATAAAAGAACCCTAATGAAAACTAATGACCAGAACATATTTTGAGGACAATTCTTCTGGTATCAGTTTTTATTGCAAAATACATCTAGCCACCTTTCCTAAGAATGTACACATTCAAGTTTTATAATCACTTATTTCTTAGCTCCTTTAAATCACTGATAAACTGGGGAATGAGATTCACAGATAGAAAGAAAGGAAACTACCAATTATTTGTGCCTATTTTCTATCAAATATTAATAAAGTCTCACTTCTTACAAATCAGCTGAGGCAAAGCCTCCCTAATCTACCAGGGTAGATTTCCTAATTCTGTATCTGCGTTCCCATAGCTGTTTCCATCTCTACTTTTTGGAGTTATAGAATCATGTCTATTTTGTTGACTTTCCAGGACTTTATGAATATATGCACATAGTATCTGAAAAGTGAAAGTGAAAGTGTTGGTCGCTCAGTCATGTCTGACTCTTTGCGACCCCGTGGAGTGTAGCTTGCCAGGCACCTCTTTCCATGGAATTTTCCAGGGAAGAATACTGGAGCAGGTTACCATTTCCTTCTCCAGAGGATCTTCCTGATCCAGGGATCGAACCTGGGTCTCCTGTATTGCTAGCCACCAACTTTGTTATTACTGCACAAGTTATTTTTTCATATAAAGGTGACAGGTAAAGGTAAAGATAGAAATATCAAAATACCTGGAAAGGTGATCTTTCTATGAGGAGGAAATAGGGAGCAAAGTAAAGAGATAAGGATTAGGGCAAGGTAGACATGCATTTGAGGTCCTGGTCTTCTACACAGTAGCTAAATGAACTGAAGCAAATCATTCATGATTCCTGAGTCCAAACTCCCTTGTCTATAGAATGGGAAACTGTATTTAAAGTGTCAGTGATAAAGTAAATCCATCCAGCAACTACCATGAATAACACTGCATTATTCTTACTTCTTAATTCAGAAAAATATTAAGGAGGTGTTACTGAACTCAGGTTGAGAGGCTCTCTGCTCAAAAGCTGATACTTGAGAGACAAGCACTGGTTGGAAAAGGAAAGGTTGCTTTATTCAGGAGGTTGGCAACCCAGGGCAGAGGTGGACTCATGTCCAAAAACAAATTCTGAAGATCCTGCTCAGTCACGAAAGTTTTTAAAGGGAGAGTCATTTGTGGCGTCTTCCTTTCCTTCCACTATGTGCAGAGTTTCTTCTGATTGGTTGGTTGGTTATTGTTCAGTCACTCAGTCGTGTCTGACTCCTTGAGACCCCATGGACTGTAGCACATCAGGATTCCCTATCCTTGACCATCTTCCGGAGCTTGCTCAAACTCTTGTCCATTGAGTCAATGATGCCATCCAATCATCTCGTCCTATCATCCCCTTCTCCTCCTGCCTTCAATCTTTCCCAGCATCAGGGTCCTTCTCAATGAGTCGGCTCTTTGAGTCAGGTGGCCAAAGTATTGGAGCTTCAGCTTCAGCGTCAGTCTTGCCAATGAATATTCATTGGTGGTGAGGTAACAGCAGGGCAGTGTTCCAGGAACCTTACGCTCACACCGAAGTTATCATCCTCCACCTGGGTGGAGGAGGCCTTGGTTCCTACAGAAGAACTCAAAGGTATCATTTTGTATATTCTTTGAGGAAGAACCAGGATTCTATCCCACGTCTGCACTATTGTTTCTTGATTGCTGCTCCTTTGTTTCTGCATTCCCTCCCTTGCCTGATAAGCAAATGTCTGAAACTGCCCTTTAGTTCTCAGGGAAGATCAAGGAGGCTGAATGAAGCTTATTTCCTATGAACAAGAAACAAGGGACATGGAAGGAATTTGTACTTCGGAAGGTCTCTGGGAGTCCTACTCCATTTCACAAGGTTTTGAGAAGAAACTTTCACGTGACTCACAAAAACTTTTAATCAGCCTTCTTTCTTAAGTAAATAATCAAACAGACAAAAATACTGAAACCATAACACTTACTTTATGACAAAGCTTATGAATGAGCCGAAAATTATAAATAATTAAAGAGAACACGTTGAATTTCCTATTTCATAGCTTTCTCTGGGATTCTTGTTAGTTTATTGATACTGGGGTTCTTATTTCTAGTTTCATATGGAAAAGTATACATATTTTTTAAAATCTTAAATTCATTTTTAAAACAGTCATTATCCTGGTGAAATTCTATCCCAATTAAAATGAGATTTATCAAGTGGTCCATTTTCAAGAATAGTTTGCTTTAAGTGACAGTTTGCTGATGTAGCAGCCATAAGGTTACAAATCTGAAAAGTCCAGACAAACAAAGGGGAGCGGGATGCTTAGGATATTCAGGCAGGCTCATTCTGTTGGTGAATTCAAAACATAAGAACAGAAATAAGTACATGGAAAAGCGGGAAACAAGATGTTAGGGAGGAGACAGCCCATTAGGAGGAAGGGAATGAACATATGTGACTTTAGGAAAGATTGTTCACCCCTGTAGTATTCAGCCAATGAGAAACTGGGGAAGGGACTTGTGTGCTAAGGAAATACATTGCTCTTTGTAAAGATACTGGGTGTGCCTGATTACCAGACACCCTATCTTGCAAGGCCGTCATTAAAAGTTTCGCTTTCTCTGTGCTTTGGGTCTCCGAGTCCGTCCCTTGGTTTTTGGCTAGTGAGCGTGTTTCTCACATTAATTTAAAATGTTTTAATTTTAATTTATAGAGATTAGTTAATTAAAAGTATTTTAATTCTAATTAATAGAAATTCATGGTTTCAAAGTCCTTATCTAAGACTATAAGGAACAAGATACCTAAGGTAATATTTCTGAGTATAACATAAAATTGGACTAGTTTTACATCTCTCCAATTAAATCCAAATTTCATCACAGCATTTAGTCTAAGACATTCTGAATAGAAATTGGTTGCCTTTTATTTTAATAATTATCAACACTACTATTTACATATATGCAATTTCAGAAATTTAAAGTCAATATACTAATTTATACTCAAATGCATTTGGAAAGGGAAAATATACAGTGATGGAATTTTAATTTGTGTTTCTTCTAGGCTAATGTACAAGAAAGATTTGATAAAAGAATAAAAGACAGTAAAATATAATATTTTTTAAAATACACAAGCAAAACTGGAAATTTTTTAGTCTTCCTTCCAATTAGATGTTGTCACTGTGGTAGACAAGTTTAGAGTGTGTCCTTCTGTAGAGTAGAAGTGTGAAATGAATGTGCAATTTCAGAGGAGTGTAATATAATCAGAAAATCGTTGGTGAATTGTAGACATCAGGAAAGACATTAAAAACCCAGTCAAAATTCAAACTCCATTAAATTGAAGCCCTGAGAAAACCAGTGAACTCAGTCACAAAGGTAAAATAAGATTGAAGTGATCAATACTTTGCACCCCATGTCCTCAGCTATCTATGATTTGTTTTAGAAACAGTGACCCTGATGGCAGGAAATTGAAAGCAAGATATTCCTTCATATATTACTCCTTACTATGTGTCATTTAACAAGTAATGGTAGCTCCACTACCAGAAGCCATGCTTGAGGACAAATGACTATTCAGGCAATGCAAGTGGCTTCACTGCTACTGAATATAAACAAATCTAACCACTTTTCTCCATGTCACTATCACATCTAATATACTACATACTTTACCTATTTAATTTGTTATTAAATATCTTTCCTCACCAAAGTTAAAGTTATTTAAAGACACAAATATCTAGAAGAGAATCTGGGACAAAGTAAGTGTTCAATTAATGTCTATTGAATAAATAAATGAAAGAGAATGAATGAATGCAAGTAATAATTTATCTTTGAATTATATCTCAATGCAGGAAGGGCAAAGAGTGCTAACTTTAATTAAAATTGCCAGAGTGAATCAGACATGGACTTCTTCAAAATGCTTATGGTCTAGTAGAAGAAATTGTTCATCTTTACAAGTAACTTTAGCATAGTATAGAGAATGCTGAGCACTTAAAAGTCAATGAGGTCAGTAAGACAGAAAAAGAAGATTGCATGGAAAACAAATGTATGGTTATCAAAGGGGAAAGGAGGAGGGAAGGATAATTTAGGAGTCCAGGATTAGCAGACACACACCATTACATATAAAATGGGCTTCCCTGGTGGCTCAGACAGTAAAGAATCTGCCTGCAATGCAAGAGTCCCGAGTTCAATCCATGGATCGGGAAGATCTCCTGGAGAAGGGAATGGCCACCTACTCCAATATTGTTGCCTGGAGAATTCCATGGACAGAGGACCCTGGTGGGCTACAGTCCATGGGGTCGCAAAGAGTCAGATACAACTGAGCAACTAACACTAGTATTACTACTACATACAAAATAGATAAACTATAAAGATTTACTGTATATCACAGAGAACCATATTCAGTATCTTTTAATAAAAATAATAAAAAAGAATCTGAAAAAATATGTATATGCATACATATATATATGCATATATATATCTATATAAAGAGAGAGAGAGAACTAAATCACTTTGCTGTATATCTGAAACTAACACAATATTGTAAATTAACTATTGTACAATTAAAAAAGAAGTTCAAATGCAAGATGGAAATATTAATAAAAGTCAAACTGTGCATAAGTGTGGTGAGAGGCTTTCTCAGTTTTCCTGCATTACATCCCCATCCCTACACTTCACCCCCTGCCCATCATGTAACTACACATTTAGCAAGGAGGGATAATGTTTCGAAAAATTAACCTGGAAAACATCAGTGGACTCATGAGTTAATTCTCCCAAATGTTATAAGCAACCATGCCCACCTTCCACACACGCACATATACACACAAACATAAACACACAACACACACACACACACTCATATAGCACCATTGGTTTTCTTGGGTTACATTTACAGACTTACACCATGCTATCCTCTTAACATGAGAAAAGTATGCCCCCAATACATGCTCACTGATAGAGAAAACCACTGCATACTTAGCAAATCATGGCCAAATAATGCCATAGCTAGGAAAAGATGTAATGAGAAGGCTCATAGCAGGGAAAAGACCTGTAATTTCTTTGCTCAGATGATAAATACGATAGTGTCACAGCTCCTACTAGGTAACCCAAGGAAGGAGGAAAAGGAAGTATTCCTCATCAAGATATCTTGCACTTATTTTAAACTAGCCTAGTTTTAGTATATTCTGCCTGTCTTTACCATTAGGATCAAGGAAAATCCCTCACAAAATAAAAAATAAAAATTGATTCAATGTGTCCCTCTCTATGAGATTCCTTTATCATCACAGGTGCTACTGTGTGACTCAGACCAGCCCAGAGGTTAAACTCTGACGAGAACTGACCAACCGGTGAGCCTATTAAGGCCTAACTTCTAAGACCATTTTTGAATATCTGAGACAGTACAGAAAACTATTCTGAGGAGCCTTGATTCCTTAAAGGTGATATATAATAAAAATTTTGATGAACATCATTTTGATGTTTTTGATTGTAGGTCATTTTGATTTGCTGGATCTCCTCTTTATGAGTTGGGAGGCTTTAGTGGATATCCCCTAGATTATTACACTTTTGTCTCAATTTGTTTAAGATTTGATATCTCCTTTTCAATTTTCTGGCTGAGGATTTGACCAACTTGCTACCATCACTCACTATTCTATTATTATTCCTCCTTTACTTGTTTTTTTTTTTTTTTTTAAACCAGTAAGTCTCATTCTAGCAGAGACAAACTGGCCCCAAAGAAATTCACATAACACAGAAAACCTGAATAGAAATACCCTAACTTGGTTCAGAAATGCCACAATGTGGGAACAAATCCTTGTTACAGTTGAAAATTCATTTAATGAGACCTGACATGGACAGAGGAGTCTGGTGGGCTGCAGTCCAGAGGGTCCCAAAAGAGTCAGACTTGACTTAGTGATTAAACAACAACAAAAGGACAGCTCTAGAGACCTGGTAGATGCGAAAGATTTTGACCCACAATGACAAAGATTCCTCTTCTGGAAAATAGCAGAACGCCTACTTAGAAATAAGGCTATTTATATTCTGATATACTGGTGAGACTTTTTTTTAAAACTATTGCAACTTTCTAAGGAAACTCATTTTGAATAACTTTAGGACAACTGAGAGATTTCTTATAGCTCTCTAGTCCTCAAACATTAAGATCAAATGTTTGGAAGAAGTATCAGGAATTTACATAGATGAGACCTTAAGTTTTATAAAAGATAGAATAAGACATCTTTTCTGCAAAAGTCTATGATATGAGAGTTCAAAGTTTAATTTAAAAGGTAGTTTTTAGGGAAGAGAAATAGGGGAAGAGGAAGGAAGAGTAAAATTTTTCTGAGTGTACCCTAATAGGAAAAGTTCTTAATTTCTTCTTTACATTTTCCCCTCACTTTAATCTTCTCTATTATGGTTTCCATAAGAAACATATGAAATTATCAGGGCCTAATATGGTACTCAGTATATACTTTTACTTTGTATCTATTTTGTTATTTTTATATCTGTTTTATTTCCCATTTTAATTTCACTTATTTTCACCCTTCTTTGTCCTAATTTCCTTCTAATCCCCATTCTCCTCTTTCAGAAAGCACACATTTTCGTCATTGCTTGTGACAAATAAGATAAGCACTTCTCTCTAAGTGATGTTATCCAAAATCCAAAATGATTTGTAACATCCATTCCGTACACAGTGCACCTCAAAATTCTCTCCGTAGCACATGGAGAAGGGGAAGTGGTTTGACCACTGTGTCACTGACGGATGGGACACCAGTGTCAGGTTTAGCAAGGTTCAATAGCTCCTGAGTTTTTCTGCCCTGAATACTCCCCAATGGGTCTCACTGGTACTGCAGCCCTGCTGTGAAACTCATTCAGTTCCATTCCCCAGGTCTCCCTGAAGATCACACTGAAGCCCAATATGGACCTGTGCCAGGCAGGAGGTTATTTTGTGAAAATCAGCCAAGATTTCTTTTATTTTCTTTCATCACTTGACTCCCAGTTAAGCCCCTGGTGGGGAATTTTTGAGGTTAAGGTTACCATCCGGTATCTATAGCTCCAGAAGGACAGTGGCATCCTATAATTGGAGGCTTCATCTCAGTTTTATATTAGAAATTTCACACAGGGAGTGTCTGAAAGTCAGAAGCAGAAAATTGGAATATGGGGATTCTCTGTCATTTACATACTCTTTCTCAACATATGGCAGTGTCTGGAGATGCCAAGTACAGTCACTCTTAATTAAAAAATTAGATGGTAGATATACAGCAGTATGAAGGCTTTCCTCTAAGCTCTTCTACATTATTCAACCTTGCCATATGTCCACCAAAGGGAAAAAAAAATTTAAAAAGAGGAGGGCAGCACAAGCTCAGAGATTGGAGAGTTGATTTTCTTAATTTAATATCATATTAAAGCTATATGAACAGTTTCATATAAAGTTTTAAATTTGATGGTATAATGATGATTTCATCTCACTACGCTAAAGTTAGTATATGTAAATTTATAACACATTAATTTCCAATCTGTGATAATCTGCGTATTGCTGGGATTATTTTTCTTTCATTGTTGAAACAAACTGGACTCCAAAGAAAATATATAAGAAGAATGCATAATCAATTTATAAAACAAACCACTTTCAATTCTTTTTAGATATACTTTCACATAAATATGTCAATTACAAATCTTTTAAGATATATTGATTAAAGTGGAACCCCTAACCAGCAAACATTTTCCTAATATGGTTTATATTAATTTTACTTTTGAATTAGGGCTTCCCTAGGGGCTCAGCTGTAAGGAATCTGCCTGCCAATGCAGGAGACGCAGGTTCGATACCTGGGTCGGGAAGATCCCCTGGAAAAGGAAATGGCAACCCACTCCAATATTTTTGTTTGGGAAATCCATGGACAGAGGAGCCTGGTGGGCTACAGTCCATGGGGTCACAAAGAGTCAGACATGACTTAGTGACTAAACAGCAACTATAAAATTAACAGAGTATTTCTATTAAATAACCTCCAATTGGATTGGATAAAATTCACTGATTTATACCAATTTTTCCTCCCAATTAGGCTTTGCAGTTTTACTTGAAATCCATGGGGCTTTGTAACTCTGTTACTTGATATCTTCCAAAAATTTTGGAAAATTACTATATCTGCAAATATTTCTTCTTATATCTATGTTTCTCTATTCTTCAATTCCAAGTAAACATAACCTTCTCACTGTATACTCTTGAGTCTCTCTATTTTGTACTTTTTCATTTTGTTTCTTTGGCTTCCTTCAGGAAGAATGTTTTTTCAATCTATTTTCTGATTCATGAATTCTCACTTTATTTGTATCTAATCTGTCCTTATCCACCTCCTGAGTAATTAAATTTGGATATTATATTTTTCCAGTTTTAGAATTTCTGCTGCTGCTGCTAAGTCGCTTCAGTCGTGTCCAACTCTGTCCGACCCCATAGACGGCAGCCCACCAGGCTCTCCCATCCCTGAGATTCCCCAGGCAAGAACACTGGAGTGGGTTTCCATTTCTTTCTCCAATGCATGAAAGTGAAAAGTGAAAGTGAAGTCGCTCAGTCATGCCCGACTCTTAGCGACCCCATGAACCGCAGCCTGCCAGGCTCCTCCGTCCATGGGATTTTCCAGGCAAGAGTACTGGAGTGGGGTGTCATTGCCTTCTCTGTTAGAATTTCTAGTCAGTTCTTTTCTTTAAAATCACAACATTAATATGTGTTAGTTTCCAAATCCTTGATCATATTTTTAGGTTCACCTTTTATTTCCAAAAGCATATTGAACAAATTATTTTCCCCCAATCTGAGCATAACATTTCCATTCTGACATACCTATGGGTCTATGTCCATTATCTGCTATTTGTAGTGGTTCCCTTTCATGTTGCCTTTTACACTGTGCCTCCTATTATCTTTGTTGCCAGATATAGCATTTGAAAACTTTATTTTAAATATTTTGAGGCTTAAGATGATATTATTTTCCAGGTGGAATTTATTTACTTTACAGGTGCCTGGATGCCCAAATTTTCCATGTTCACCTTCATCCAATTTTTCTGGACCACTTAAGTGACTTGACAGTGGACTGCAATCTGTTCTAAGACTGTTTTACTTCTGACTCAATCTTTTTCCTAGGCTTACTTCTCAAATTTAAGACGGGAAGTTCATCCAGGGACCTCACTTTTGGTAAGTCCTCGATTCCCACTTTATTCCTGAAGTCCTGAAACCCTACCAAAGCCCTTCTCAGCAGCTCCTCTGGATTAGCAACTGCTCCTGGACAAAAGATACGCCAAATTCCAGGCTCTTCTCCCTGAATTCTTTCTTCTCTTACATCTTCGTCTAGTTATTCCTCAGTATCTTGTTAACTAATTGATGTTTGGAAAGATTTTTTAATCTATATATATTTCAAAATTACAATCAGCAAGAGGATTGTTTCAGAGTACTCAGTGTGACATTACCATAAACTGAAGTGCTTTCCTAAGTACTCTTAACCAGGGAGTTTTTAGAACATACCTAATGACTGTAATGATATGCATATATACCCATGTTATTGTTTTCATTGGAAATGAAGGCAAGGTAGCGCCATCTGAAAATTTCTCCATCAATCCCAAATAAAGTAAAATTACCAGCTTGTGCATTAGAAACCACATGGAGAATTTAAGAAGGACATCTTGTGACAATTGAGGATAGAGCAATGTCCTAACAAGACCTATATATCAAGATAAATGATACTTTGAAGATGTTTGTGGCTATGACAAAACAGCATTGATCAAGTCCAGATGATTCTCATGATTACCAGTAATACAAATTTATGTCTTTAGTAGATGTGTGTATAAAGGTTAAAGTGAGCGATGGGTGGCTAGAATAATAAGGGATTGACACGTGGTGATCTAGCCCCCAATTTGACACAACTAGGAAAGGCTCACAGGCAACCAGCTGTTCAGGGCAAGCAAAGAGTAAACAGGAGGGTTATTTAGCTCCAAGCTATTGACTTCGTCCAGCAGAACTAAAATGCCTAAATTTTAAATATTAGGAAAAAGGACAGTTTCTTCCATAAGGAAGGTATAAATAAGGAAGCAACTGCCAGTGTAAGTCCTAGGAAAGTTAGAACAGGGAGATCTGAGAGCATATACAAAATTTAGAAAATAAATAATTTAGAAAATAAATCCACCTATTTATTGAATAACAGCTATGTGCAGGTCACTGTATTCAGCAACAAAATACTGGTTACAGATATTTTTTAAAAGCCAGTCATTCATAAAATATTTATTGATGGTCTGTAAGGGCAATGGCACCCCACTCCAGTACTCTTGCCTGGAAAATCCCATGGACAGAGGAGCCTGGTGGGCTGCAGTCCATGGGATCGCGAAGAGTCGGACAGGACTGAGCGACTTCACTTCCACTTTTCACTTTCATGCATTGGAGAAGGAAATGGCAACTCACTCCAGTGCTCTTGCCTGGAGAATCCCAGGGACAGGGGAGCCTGGTGGGCTGCCGTCTATGGGGTCGCACAGAGTTGGACACGACTGAAGCGACTTAGCAGCAGCAGCAGCAGCATTATCTACCTAGAAGTTGACATATAACTAGTGAACCAAACAGATTAACATCCACCCCTCCTAGCACTTACCTTCTTGCAGGGGAAATAGGAAAAGTGACATTATTGGAACAGATAGATGGATCTATTGTGAGTATATTCAAGACAGAGGAAAGTAAGAGGGAGGTGGAAATAGACCTGTCTAGCGAAAAAAGTTACATTTAGACACTGGAGCAAGGGCTCCCAGGAGACAGGGAGTTAGTAACGCAAATATCTATGGGTCTTCTGAACAGAGGCAACTGTTCCCTAGTTCAAAGACCCTAACATGGGAACCTGCCTGATATATTAGAGAAATGGGACACAAATAAGTATGGTTGGATTGGAGTATATGAAGAGGAAGGTGGCAAGGCATAAAATCATAAAGTTATAGACACCTAAACATATCACTGGAAAAGACACTGATGCTGGGAAAGATTGAAGGCAAAAGGAGAAGTGAGTGGCAGAGGATGAGATGGTTAGATAGCATCACTGACTCGATGGACACGGATTTGAGCAAACTCCAAGAGATAGAGGAGGACAGAGAAGCCTGGCATGCTTCAGTCCACAGAATCGCAAAGAATGGGACATGACTTAGTGACTGAACAACAACAAAACATATATAGCCTTGTAAGCCTTTGAATCTGAGTGAAATGGAGCATCATTGTGAGATTTTAAGCAGAAGAGTGATACCATCTCCTCTTTTAACATGATTAAGATAGATTGGTAGAGGCAAGAGAAGAAGCAGGGACACCTGATAGGAAGCCAGGTGAACGATGGTAGTAAAGCATAAGTAGTTGGGAAACTACTGGAAGAGTAATTCTGTAATCCACATTTATCTTCTGCCTCTAGGTAGGAATACAGATATCTCCTGTCAGACACATTCCACCCTACCTAAACGCAAATGTCCATCAAAGTTCCACAAATTAAGGTCATTTGATACAATCTATGCCATGTCCAGATTCTGAAATTGAGATTTTTATTTATCTCAATCAATTGCTTCAGAATAATGACCTCCATTGACTTCGCAGGTGGTGCTAGTGGTAAAGAGCCCACATGGCAATACAAGAGATACAAAAGACACAGGTTAGATCCCTGGGCCAGGAAGACCCCATGGAGTAGAAAATGGCAACCCACTCCATCCAGTATTCTTCCCTGGAGAATCCCATGGACAGAGGAACCTGGCAGACTACAGTCCATGGGGTCGCAAACAGTCAGACACAACTCAGCACTCGACCACCACAAGTGAAGTCACTCAGTCATATCCAACTCTTTGCGACCCCATGGACTGTAGCCCTACCAGGCTTCTCCGTCCATGGGATTTTCCAGGCAAGAATACTGGAGTGGGTTGCCATTTCCCTCTCCAGGAGATCTTCCCGACCCAGGGATTGAACCCGGGTCTCCCTCATTGTAGGCAGACGCTTTACCGTCTGAGCCACCAGGGAAGTCGACCACTACAAGCAATGAATAAATTTTCATTTACTGAATAATCAAATTTCTTGGCAGTTACAGCCCTACATTATAAACACAAGTTTTAGCTTTGATCAATAATAGCTTTTCATGCAGATTAGGTGATAGACACCTTGGAACTGGGTGTGTGGAGGACAGTCCTGAAAATGTGATGAACTAACCCACTGTGCTCCTCTTCACTCATTTACTATCACTTTCTTCTCTTCGCATGTGTTGCATGATCCCTATATGTTCCAACTGCAGCCATGGGTATTCCAGTTTTATTTCCATTCATGGTATTCTCTTTGACTATCCTATGAAAGTTTTAGTCTTATGTAGTTCAATACATTATTCCTTAAAAAATTAGCCTCCCTGTGATTTTTCTGGGCCTGTGGTAAAAAGAGCCAGGCTGAGGAAAGAAGCAGAATCTGTTCTTTTATCATATGCTCTGTGATTCTGTGTGGTTCTCATAAGCTCCCAGTCTTTTCATCCATGCTATAAGGGTAACAATACTACCTCATTAGGCTGTTGTGAGGATTACACAATCTGGGACATTATTTTCAGCATTTAATAATATGATGAATAAAAATATTTAACCAAAGTACTTGGGATATATAGGTCCTCAGCTGGCAATCATTGGTATTTACTGTTGATATTTTATTACTATTATTAACATCTATGTTTTTCTCATCCCACTAAAAGGAAAGCTCGTCAAGGATAGAGATTTGTGTCTGTTTTATTCTCTGATACATTCCTAGTGCCTATAACGACAGGCAAGTAACAGGTACTTAATAAATAGTTAATGAATGAATAAAGACTTAATAGATGAGCCATTTTTGTTTATTTCAATTGTATTTACACAATGTATGTTTTACCATCCTGCATACATGCTCAGCTGTGTCTGACTCTGCAATCCCATGGACTGTAGCAGGCCAGGCTCCCCTGTCCATAGGATTTCCCAGGCAACAATACTGGAGTGGATTGCTATTTCCTATTCCAGGGTATCTTCCCAACCCAGGGATCAAACTCTGCATCTTCATGTCTTGGGCACTGGCAGGTGGATTCTTTACCATTGTGCCAACTGGGAAGCCCATCACCTTGCCATAATTGAGCATTATAGCATGTTTTTCTTGTACATAAAAGCTATAAATCATAACTGATTATTTAACTTTTCAATTACTAGTAAGACAGCATTATTTAAAAAAAAAACTTTCTTGAGAGATTAACAGAAATATTAAAAGTGAGGTCATAACTAAAGTTGAAATATATACCTCAAATGGAAGAAATATCTTAAATAACATAAAATAAAATAATTATAAAACATTTCTCACCTCTTTAGATAAGTGAAATTCTTTGGCACTCTCTCCTCTCAATTTCAGGTGGTGATCTGGTCTCACTTCTTACAGAGAACACAGATGAAATCTATGTCACATCTCCTGCTCTCCTGCATTTACACCCACACTTCTCACCTTGTCATCTGCTGCTAAAGTGGATAAAGCATTTCTCATCCTATCAAAGGTCAATATACTCTTTTGTGATCAAAATTTCTGTCTCTTCTCTTTAACAAGATCTTCTCTCTTGAAATTATCCCTCTTTCTTTAATTATTGGTTTCTTTCTCTCCACTGGATCATTATCACCAACACATTAAAATATGTATGGTGAAATATGTCAAATATAATTAATGAAACATCAGATTTTGCTTTTCTTAGTGCATGACTTTCCTTCTAGTTAGTCTTAAGATTATCTTTCAGTCTGAGGGATAAAAAGAAGAGTTAAACTCCCTTTCCTCCCATTTTTGCACACTCAGAGAAAATACAGAGAGTTCAAATTTAAGACTTAGAGAACGAACTTACAATCGCCAGGGGAAGGATGGGGCAACAGGATTGTTAGGTAATTTGGGATGGACATGTACACGCTGCTATATTTAAAATGGATAACCAGCAAGGACTTAACTGTATACCACAGAGAACTCTGCTCAATGTAATGTGGCAGCCTGGATGGGAGGGAAGTTCTAGGGGAGAATGGATACATGTAGATCTATGGTTGAGTCCCTTTGCTGTTCACCTGAAACCATCACAACATTGTTAATCAGCTATACCCCAATACAAAATAAAAAGTCTTTTTTTTTTTTTTTAAAGTAAAGAACATCAAGGCAGAAAGAGATGGCATGTATACTAACGGTTACCTCTTTTTGACTCCAGAGAGGGGGAGGACACCACATGTTAGTGTCGGAATATTCCTCTCCTTGTCTTTGGTGGAATATAGAAAGCATTTGCACTGAATAAATGAAAGTATCACCAAGCGCAGTGGGTGCTCTGCATTTATGACTCAGGAAAGAGGCTAATTCTTTGACCAGATCTCTGAAGCAAACCAAAGAATAATTTTACCAATTTGGGGGGTGCAATGTGGTCAGGCAGAGGATGCCCTTGATGTTTAAATATCTGACTGTGCCCTCAGCATGTGGGTATACGGATGCAATGTTGATTCCCCAGACCTGCCTTATCTGATAAAATGACTTTGGAGCATTGGCTGCTCCCTAACACTAGACCAGAGGGTGGGATCCAAGATATGATAAGGACTCCGGACAACAGTGGATGCTGAGATAGCTAGAGAGCATCCTTGAGCTTTGAATTAGACAGAGAACCCACGAGAGTGAGCAGGTCGTGTGTTAGAGCAGCCACAGACTTCAGCATTAAGTACCTGGAATAAAAGACATCATCCACTAGGAGAGAAGAGAGGACCACACAGGATCTGACCCTTTCCCTACATCACCAGGATGCAAAAGCAGTGTCCCCAACCCCCAATACAAGGGAGAGAAGTCATATCAGAGACAAGCAAGGGCAGGCAACTTGGTAACTCAGTTACTTCTTCCCTTCCTTTTTAAGGATAATTTAAATCGTCAGATTGAATTAAACTTTAACCTAGAAAAAAAACATTTGTTATAAATTTTTTCTCCTCTAGCTAGCAGGTGGCAGCTAATGAGAAGGCAAGCTAACAGTGGACAAAATTACATATTTTCTACACACCAAAATTAGAGTGAGTTACATTGCATGATTCTATTTTTTGTTTGTTTACTTATCTTAAAAAAAAAAGAATTGCCATAATCCCAATTATCTTATCATCTACAAATCTTATTTTCTTCATCTCCAAATTTGTGTAATTAATTTTCTTTCTGCTAACACCAGTTTCCTCTGCTTCCATTCTCTTTTCACCTCCACTCTGATTGCTCATCACTCCTCATCACATCACTAAAATCCTTTTTATCAAATCACCAACGAACTGCAAATTGCCAACGCCAATGGGCATTCCTCTGCCTTCACTTTATGAATTTCTCAGCACTATTCGGCACAGCTGACCATCTCCTCTCTAAAATATCTTATTATAGATTTTGGTATTTGCTGATTCCTTCTACCTCCCTGAATGGTACATTTCAATTCTTTTTGTTCAGTATTTAACCCAATTATCTTTTCCACACTTTTCCTGTGTGACTTTGTCTATGTCCGTGGCATTTTTAACGTAACATTTAACCAACAGTGACTCCCACCTCTTTCCAGGAGTTCCAGACATCATGCTTGACCGTGCCTCTTTTCCTCACACTCCATATCCAACTCATCAGCAAATTCTTTGCCCTCCTTTTCCAAACCCGTACACTTATTACCATCTCCAAGACCACTGCCCTCTTCCAATTATTGTTATTCCAATCGTGTTCTCTCCAAGACTAACCCATTAAGCCCTGTGTTGATCTTTCTTTGCATCCCTTTTGTCCCATATTCATAATAGCCAGAGAAACTTGTGATATTTCTTTTTTAAATTATTTATTTAGTAGGAAAATAACATAGTTACAGGAATGTTTGTTTGGTATTGAATAAAAAAAAAGTCTACTGAAAAAGTCAGTTTGCTCTCATGGAGGAAGCCTACTGTGGAGTGGCTGCATGTATAGTTTAATCAGTATTTGAGGTTTGCATTTCCACAAAGCAAACACCTATATATAAAAGCAGGCCCATCCACAGATTATTTCTCTGAGTACAAAAAAGCTGAGAACTATTTTAAATAAAAGGTGTTCTCTAAAAGAGATACACAGAGAGATTGACAGACCTGTAGCAGAATGAGGAAAAAGAAAATGATAAAGTATCCCATAAGCACAGTGAATGTTCAACAACTATTTGTTGTTGTTTATGATGAAAAGGCTTTCCAATAGGATCAATGCAATGCCTGGTACTGGAATTTTTTCTCATTTTTCCAGAGTTGACAGACATGAAGGGGACATTGAAAGAAAAGTTTACACGGATTCTGTTGAGCTGAAGAGGGTAGAGGGACATCTCTTTAGAAAAATGACAAGAACCATGATCATCCGTCTCACAAATGTGCATCATTAATCCAATGGAGACAGTGAGAAAAAGCATGAATCAAACCAAATCTGAGGTAAAGCAGAAACGGCGCTGAGCTGGGAGTTACAGAGTCTGAGCACCAGAGATAAACCTCTTATAACGGGCAGTGTCACCTTGAGAAAGTCTTTAAACTTCTAGCTGCTTATAAGGTAACTGGACTAGGTAAACTTCAAGGTCCTTCTACTTTGTAATCTTCTAGAATTTATGTAATTGTAATCCTGCTAATGGAAATCCAACAGATGCTGCAATGATTAGTGAAGATTAGAGGAATTACCTTCACATACAAAGAAGGCATCATGCATTTAGACATGTGGGGCAGCTATCCAATGGAGCTCTCCCCTTGAGTATTCTAAATTGCTGATTGACTACAACTCTTAAAGTTCCCATTACTTACACAAATTTATACTTCTAGAACTTACCAGGGGCCCTTTGCTTGAGGATAGAGAGAGGTCAATTCTTCATTGTGTAGCTGTCTGAAATAAAAATTTGGAAGAGTTACTATAAGGCATAAAATGTCTTAAGTATATACATTGTATACAAAATCCAGAGCATACCTTTGGTTGAATTCTGTTTTCAAAAAGCACATATCAGAATATGTAATAAAATGGAAGCAACCTAGATGTCCATCAGCAGACGAATGGATAAGGAAGCTGTGGTACATATACACAATGGAATATTACTCAGCCATTAAAAAAAATACATTTGAATCGGTTCTACTGAGATGGATGAAACTGGAGCCCATTATACAGAGTGAAGTAAGCCAGAAAGAAAAACAACAATACAGTATACTAATGCATATATATGGAATTTGAAAGATGGTAACGATAACCCTATATGCGAGACAGAATAAGAAACACAGATGCATAGAACAATTTTATGGACTCTGAGGGAGAAGGTGAGGGTGGGACGTTCTGGGAGAATGGCATTGAGACATGTGTATTGTCATATGTGAAACAGAGCACCATTCCATGTTCGATGCATGTGACAAGGGCTCAGGGCCGGGGCAATGGGATGATCCAGAAGGATGGGATGGAGAGGGAGGTGGGTGGGGGGTCCAGGAAGGGGAACACATGTAAACCCATGGCTGATTCATGCCAATGTATGGCAAAAACTATTACAATATTGTAAAGTAATTAGCCCCCAACTAAAATAAATAAATTTATAAAAAAAAAAAATAAAAATTAAAAAAAAAAAAAATAATAAAGCAAGGAAACTAAAAAAAAAAAAAAAAAAAGAATATGTAATAAAGCTGGCAATTTAAAAAGTACATGAGGTTATATGATAGATTTGATTTGCTATTGGAGAAGGGAATGGCAATCCATTCCAGTATTCTTGCCTGGAGAATCCCAAGGACAAAGGAGCCTGGCAGGCTATAGTCCGTGGGGTCACAAAGAGTCAGACACGACTGAGTGACTAACACACACACACAGATTTGCTATGGTTTAAAAGAAGATTTTTTTTTATATATAAATTTCAATATTATCAAGAAAGTAGAAAAAATAAACAATAGTTTAGGCAATGCATTTGGCCTGCCCTTGGATAACAGCTTACACTGAGGCTTACAGCTCCACAGGAAGGTGGAGTTCCATGAAAAAATTAAAATGTAGGCTCTGAGAAACCTTGTCTTTCATGGAACACTTTGGAGGAAAGTACTATGAGCTAAAGAAGTATCCCAGTTAAAGTTACAGTGCAGTGATAAGCAGATGAAAGCAAACAATAGATCATCTTGAATGAAAAGGTATCCTCATTAGAATGAGGCTTTGGATAACATGGTGAATAACAAAAATTAAGATAGTTATCATTAACTTAGTAGCTCCTACATGCCAGGGCAATACTAACTGCTTTACATTTCTCAATTCATTTTACCCTCACAGCAAATTTAGGAATTATATAATATTATCAATATTCCCATTTTGCAGATTAAGAAGTTGGTGCTTAAAAAGGTAAGGTAATTGTCAATAGTGACAAAGGTAGTATGAGATAGAAAAAAAGAATAAAACTCAGTAAAGCCCATTCAAATCCTGACCTAACTCTGTTTCCTTAAGTTACCTTAAGTTACCTAAATGGCTAAAAATTTATTATTCTGTGAAGAAGTTGTATAAGAGGATCAAGCGAAGAGCAGGGACATCACAAAGCACAGGTTTTAATAAAAACAATACTTGAAGTCAAAGGGATTTACGGTAACTTAAGAATGGAAATTCACTGCTTCTGTTGTATTAGAGCACCATATTTCAAATTTCTTATATGAATGAAAGCAAGTACTCATATATAAATTCAAAGCTACTAAATAATGAAAGGAAATGGTTTGAGGTGCAATCTAGTATTTAAAAAAAGCTTGGATATATTTGATTTGAAATTTCAAACACTACTCATTTTATCAAAATATAGCTTTATACATTCCATAAGAAGGCCAAGTACTACTTTTAGTTGACTTCTCTTTTTTAAACCAGAAATTTACTCAGCTCAAATCTAACCTGGAAGACAATTTGGTGTGCATAAACTCTAATTTGTTAATGAAAAAGGAGACTTTAGTCATTTAGTAAGAATTTTATCAAATGCTACCAAAATTATCAGTTGACAATAGAAAATTGAGTTTATTGGTTATTGCAGTAAGGGTGTTCACTGTCTCAATCGAATATGGATAGCATTTCAGAGAGGAGACAGGAAAATTGGGATTTCCATGATGAATTGCAGCCTGGCTTAAGGCAATGTATTTGATCAGGATTGGGTAAAGTTCTTAATATAACACGTTAGGATTGATAGACATAGCAAGCTAAGGCTTCAAGGAGAGGGTTTGAAGGGAGTCTTCAGAAGCAGTCTTTCCATTCTATCTATTGTAAATTGAACAGTCTGATATTCATTTTAAATGGGCTTCTGGGACGTTCTTAGAATGAACAGTAGAGTTATTTGCAACTTTTCCTGAGCAAGAGTTGACTGGATAGCAATGTCATGCAAATGTAGATAGAAAGTTTATGGTTTTAGATGGTTTTGATTCCAGAATCATGAAAATAGAAAATGATTTTAGTTGCTTATTTAATTTGTCTTAAGAAAATTAATTCTTTATTATATTTTGTTCATTTTGCATAGTTTGAGGAAAAATTTGAAGAATAATTCTTGATAAACTGTGATTGAGAAACTTTAAGTTCACAGAAACTTTCATTAAATTCTGCTCATTAATATTCACAGTTGCTATTACTGACTGACATTTTATGATATTTAAATAAATATGATTCTCATTTTGCTGTTTTCATCCAAAAACACTACCTTATGACACAGAAAAAGACTAATAAAATATTTTCTTTTGCTACTGAACTAGTAAAAGGAGAAGAGGAGTAATTTTAAAAAATCAGATGGATCGGATAAATTCCTCTTCAGTTAATTTTCAAACTTCCCTGTAGCTCAGATGGTAAAGAGTCTGCCTGCAATGCAGGAGACCTGAGTTTGATCCCTTGGTCAGGATGGTCCTTTGGAGAAGGAAATGGCAACCCACTCCAGTATTCTTACCCGGAGAATTCCATGGACAGAAGAGCCTGGTGGGCTATAGTCCATGGGGCCACAAAGAGCCAGACATAACTGAGTGACTAACACACACTATTTTCAAACTTAACTGAAAATAAAGTTAAATGATTAATGTGATAAGGACTATAAAAAACACATAACACAACAAGGCTTAAAAAAAAAAAAAATTAGTTCTTACTATTGTTAGTTCCCAAATTGGTGCCAGTACCTGGAGGGCCAGGAAAGACTGAAGATAGTCAGGCCACTCCAGATTGGTAGGTGGTGAGTTTAATAAGCAAGGGAATTTACATAAGAGGCTTGCCTTGGGTGGCTGCAAAAACCACTGAATCTCTGTATCTGCCACCAGAATCTTTTGTGGGTGTGTGCAAGTCGCTCAGTCATGTCTGACTCTTTGAAACCCCATGGACTTATAGTCCATGGAATTCTCCAGGCCAGAATACTGGAGTGGGTAGCCTATCCCCTTCTCCAGTGGATCTTCCTAACGACGGAATCAAACCGAGGTCTCCTGCATTGCAGGCAGATTCTTTAACAACTGAGCTATCAGGCCTTAACTGGATTCGGTCCATATTTACTCAGTCCCAGATGGTCTCAACAATACCTTACTCTCTCAAGTCTGTGTCCCTATAAGTGATGCCCACTGTGGGAATGATGGGAAGAATGCATACTCCAAGGACAGGGGAGATAGTGAGGCGACTTGCATAGCCTGGGTCTAGTTCATGGGTCAATCCAGAGGTCATGTCCTCTCCATGACTTCCTCCAACACCTACTGATCCCAGTAAGCAAGTGGTATTTAAGCTAATCTTGAAGGAGGTGAAAGACATTCCTAAATGAGAGGATATAAAGGGCCAGAAGCTTAAGAATATAGGCTAATTGACCAAATACATTGCCTAGGCAATTATTTTTGCCAACATTCCCAGTCTAATGGAATGAGAGGCTCAGCCTGACAGAAGTTGCTCTTATTTCTTTCTTTTCTCAAACTTGGTTCCTTTTCTTGGCCAGAGCAAGAAAAATGTTCTAAAAAGCAATCCATTTCACTCCATTAAGCTATTAAATTGGTTATAATGGCAATGAAAAACTCAAATGAAACTGTAAATATGTTTTCTCAATGGAATTTAACACAATTATAAATTAAATAATTATATGTGACATGGATCATCTTTGCATCTTTAGTGTCTAGTATAGTGCTGGGCCCATGGTGTGACTGGATTACAAAGTGACTATATCAAATGTATGAGTTCATTTGGTTTGGCTTAAAATGGAAGTTTGTTTTTGTCCAAAGAAAATATCCACTTTGAAAACCAGTTTCTATTACATATATATATATAGAGAGAGAGAGACAGAGACAGAGAGAGAGGCATCTTTCAAGAGCTGAAAACGACTATTGGTTATAACAGTCATTAAGGCAATCCTGGGCCTTGTAAAATTACACAGTTTTATATGTTTGTGTTAGCATAGCATAAACTTTGAGTTGCTTTTCTAATTTTACTTCCTAGACTTTACCTTTGTTGTTGCTCTTGTGAAATACGCTTTTTTTTCTCCTTTGTCTTATATTTTGTTGTGCTTTTTTCTCTGAAACTAAGTGATTCATACAAGTATAGAGACTTTGGCATTTGCTTTGAAAACACCTACTCTCCACGGGGAATACACTTATTCCAGATAGAATAAGAGTATACTTATTACAAAGATGTACTTTGGAAGGGATAGAGGATTTCAATAGTAAAAGCCAAATGTCCGTACTTCTTTAATATAAATGTACAGTCACTTATCCAATCTGTGACCTTTCTATTGGTAAGAGGAGTGAACTAGAAATTTGATATAGCCTCAAATCCTACATTATCAATTGACTTTGGTGGGCTGCTTTACTTCCAACTCCTTATTGCTCTAGTCTGGCAGAAATCATCTCTATGAAGCTGGCTTCAAGGCACACATGCTTTCCTTCCTTTCATGTTCTTGGCGGCTCTCACCAATGTATTCTGATGCTCCTCAACTCTAGTGACACAACTTCAGAAACCCTAAACAGTGCAGCCTCCAGAGACATTGGTTTTTGAAATTAAATCTCTTTTCCACACTTAAGTTTTCCTTAGTATTTTCATCCTTTCTCACATGGGGATTTCTCCGATGCTTGTACTGCTGCTGCTGCTGCTGCTAGGTCTCTTCAGTTGTGTCCGACTCTGTGCGACGGCAGCCCACCAGGCTCCGCTGTCCCTGGGATTCTCCAGGTAAGAATACTGGAGTGGGTTGCCATTTGCTTCTCCAGTGCACGAAAGGGAAAAGTGAAAGTGAAGTCACTCAGTCGTGTCCGACTCTTAGCAACCCCATGGACTGCAGCCTACCAGGCTCCTCCGTCCATGGGATTTTCCAGGCAAGAGGACTGGTGTGGGGTGCCATTGCCTTCTCCGGATGCTTGTACTAGTATATCTTTTATAATAACAATGGAGAGTGATATTTTTGCATTTCAGAAAATGTCTTTTTCTTTCTTTTATGCATCTCACTCATTAAGACAAAGGGTAGGCATTATATTAATGGCCTGTAAGTATACTCACTGAATGTTTCTTTCTTTTCTTTAAGAAGTTAATAAGCACCAGAAATCTAGCCAGACAATTGGACTAACTCTGTCAGAATCACACCACTGGTCGCGATTTAAAATCAGCCAGATGCAACCATGTTGCTTCAGAAATAGCTTTTGTTTGGAGGCAGAATATGGCAATTTGTTTCAGTACAAATTCAAATCGAAGGGACAATAAAAATCACTTTTACCACTAAGTTATCTTTTTCAAATATTCTACTGATGAACGCATATTCCTACATAGATTTCCCATAAACAGGGAGAGCAGCGTAGATAGTTTTTAGGGAGGGTTTCTCTGCATCATGTCGATGAAGCACAGTGAATGGTGCAGGAGTTCATTCACAAGCTTCCTGTGCTTCCCTCAACAAGAGGTCGGTTTAAAGCCTTTATATTCCTAATTGGGCTATTTCTTCACTATCAGTGACACATATTTAGAATAGCAAAAAAGAAAAGAATAATTGGAAATGTGTCAAATAGTTCTCTTACTTTGAAAGTTTAACATTTAAAGAAAAAACTGAAAGGCACAGCATTGAATATTCCCTAATTTTATCAGACATAAAAAGAAGGTATGATTTCATTCCATATGGAATTCTTCAGCCTATTCCAATTATATTATTTACATGTAGGCTTCATAAGATTAATTAAATTGAGTCTTAAGTATCTTTATATAAATAATATAGTCAGAGCTTGTTGACTTGAATTCAATTATATTCATTTTTGACAGTGTAATTGGTATCAAATTTAACTCTAATGATCTGCTAAAGTTATGGGTTCTTTTGTCTTCTTAGTTTTAATGGAGTTATTTAAAAGAGAAAGGCAATTGTTATCTCTGTTATCCTTAAACAAAAAAGTATTTGGTTTCAATTTATTCAAACCAGAGAATAGAATACTAATTATTATTCACCATGTTTAAAAAGATCTTATTAGGTGGTTCACATTAAAGATGGAGAAAAAACAATTCTCTGCTAACCCTTTAGTTTCTAGAGGTTCACCCCTTGCTAATAAGTGACCTCAACCAAAGGAATGCCTCTTTATAAAAGGATTGTAACCTGCTGTATCATCTTCATGAGTGGCTTACAGATGTCTCTTTCTTTCATAGCAACTAGAATTCCTTCTCCTATGAACCTTTTGATACTGAATGTAGGCACTGCTTTGCTATCAGTTGTAAGATGGAGTAAAGTTCTAGGTGGGAGCTTTTAAGTCTCTTGCCTCACAGAAATTTTAAAGCATATCTGTCTTCTTGAGGTCAGTCACACTGCCAAACATTCTACCTCAACTTTTTATTCTTTTCAGAGCTATTATTTCCAGAAGATTGCCCTGCAAAAAAGGAGCTGCCTTTCAAAACTGGTGTGGGGGGCATGAAAGCTATACTATTCTTGCTAATGATGGACCACTGGAAGAGCACATGTTCATAGACTTACTCCTGTAATCTTGAGGAAGCTGTATTTTCTGTCAGTTTTCACTTTTACCAGCCCTTGCTCTCTGGTGAGCTACTCTTTAAGGTTCTGACTACTCTACCCTGGTTGCTAGTATCCCCATCCAGGGCTTCACAATGACCATGTACTTTATGGTAGAATATATTTCTTCAAGTGAGCTCTAGGAGAATTAGAGACTTTGAGGAGTAAAGTCACTTCAGATTTCTCTTAACCTAACATTACATCCCATTTAACAACTCTATAACAGCATACCCCAGAAATTTGCTTTATTCCATCAATGACTAAAAAAGAGTAATACACCTCAAGTATATTAATGGCAACACTATATATATGTTAAAATATGTTTTACTTTTGAGTTTTAGCTACTACTTTTAGTTCTGTTCTGTGCTGAGAGAACATTTCTAAATTTCCTTTTTCATGGCAATTCATCAAATATTTTCTTTTTATCACGCATCCACATTAAATTCTCCATTTTTCTAGCTTTTTAACTGGCTATTATTAAAGTTTATACTATCTTATGGTATTGAGGTCTCAAAACATCCTTACATCGGGGTGATAATTATGAAAATAATGCACAACACATTCGCCTTCATCTTGAACTCTGTTAAATTTTGACATTAAAAATAGAAACTAAATACTACAGAATGTTTGTTAAGTAGCCAGATAATTTACTATTATCTAATATTAAAATTTTTGCCAACAAAACTTGCTATAATTTTCTCCAAAAACTCCTGCCAAATCAATATTTTTTTTTCATAGTGTACTTAATGAGATACACAGGACTTAACTTTTGCCTATTATAGAGTTCAGGTTGACATGTCAGCCTATCAGACAATTTTGAGTATTAAATTTGACATTAAACACATTAATGTCACTTAAATTTACTGTCACTCAAAGCATTATACATGTACTAGAGATATATTATATATCTCTAGTATACGAAATGATTCTGAAAACCAAGAAGAGACTACCCATAAGAATGTTACCAAAAATTCATCAATAGATGCAGAAAAAAGCATGTGACCAAATCCAATACCCAAATTCTTATCAAACTAGGAATAGAAGGCAACTTTCTCAACCTGATTAAAATATATAACTTTATATATATCTACATATAGATTATATATATTATATAAATATATATAACCTAAATAAATGATAAATAATAAATAATAACAAATATATTAAACTATAATTAAATTATAATTAAATTATATAACTATTCAGTTCAGTTCAGTTCAGACGCTCAGTCGTGTCCGACTCTTTGCAACCCATGAATTGCAGGACGCCAGGCCTCCCTGTCCATCACCAACTCCCGGAGTCCACCCAAACCCATGTTCATCGAGTCGGTGATGCCATCCAACCATCTCATCCTCTGTCGACCCCTTCTCCTCCCGCCCCCAATCCTACCCAGCATTAGGATCCTTTCCAATGAGTCAACCCTTCGCATGAGGTGGCCAAAGTATTGGAGTTTCAGCTTCAAAATCAGACCGTCCAATGAACACCCAGGATTGATCTCTTTTAGGATGGATTGATTGGATCTCCTTGCAGTCCAAGGGACTCTCAAGAGCCTTCTCCAACACCACAGTTCAAAAGCATCAATTCTGCGGCACTCAGCTTTCTTTACCGTCCAACTCTCACATCCATACATGACCACTGGAAAAACCATAGCCTTGACTAGATGGACTTTTGTTGGCAAAGTAATGTCTCTGCTTTTAAATATGCTATCTAGGTTGGCCATAACCTTCCTTCCAAGGAGTAAGCGTCTTTTAATTTCATGGCTGCAGTCACCATCAGTAGTGATTCTGGAGCCCAAAAAAATAAAGTCTCACACTGTTTCCACTGTTTCCCCATCTATTTCCCATGGAGTGATGGGACTAGATGCCATGATCTTAGTTTTCTGAACGTTGAGCTTTAAGCCAACTTTTTCACCTCCTCTTTCACCTTCATCAAGAGGCTCTTTAGTTCTTCTTCACTTTCTGCCATAAGGGTGGTGTCATCTGCATATCTGAGGTTATTGATATTTCTCCTGGCAATCTTGATTCCAGCTTGTGTTTCTTCTAGCCCAGCGTTTCTCATGATGTACTCTGCATATAAGTTAAATAAGCAGGGTGACAATATACAGCCTTGACATACTCCTTTTCCTATTTGGAACCAGTCTGTTGTTCCATGTCCTGTTCTAACTGTTGCTTCCTGACCTGCATACAGGTTTCTCAAGAGACAGGTCAGATGGTCTGGTATTCCCATCTCTTTCAGAATTTTCCACAGTTTATTGTGATCCACACAGTCAAAGGCTTTGGCATAGTCAATAAAGCAGAAGTACATGTTTTTCTGGAACTCTCTTGCTTTTTCGATGATCCAGCGGATATTGGCAATTTGATCTCTGGTTCCTCTGCCTTTTCTAAAACCAGCTTGAACGTCTGGAAGTTCACGGTTCATGTATTGCTGAAGCCTGGCTTGGAGAATTTTGAGCATTACTTTACTAGCATGTGAGATGAGTGCAATTGTGCAGTAGTTTGAGCATTCTTTGGCATTGCCTTTCTTAGGGATTGGAACGAAAACTAGAATTATATATAAATAACATATCATTAATATATATTAATATATTATAATATTATATCATATTTATATATTATAATATATATCATGTTTACATATTATATATACAATTTATATATACTTAATAAAAATATAATATAATTTTTATATTATGCATTTATATGATATTTTAAACATATTTATTAATATAATATAACATATAGAAATATATAAAATATACAAAATAAATTATAAAAAATTGTAAAATTTATAAAAATTATACAAACATAATTTTTATAAAATACTATGTTGAATATTCATATAATATAAATATTCATATATTATATGAAGATCTTCAAATATTAAATATTCATATATTGTATATTCATTATATAATATATACCATATTAATATACTATATATTATATATGGAATATATATTGATATATATTATATTATATTCATATATAAGATACATAACATATTATATATAATATATAGTATATTCATATATAATAAATATAATATACATTATTTTTAATAATATATTATATTATATATTTATTTATATTATTTATATATTTATATATTTATATAATTTTTATATTTATAAATATAAATTTACATAAATATATACATTTTATATATTTATATATTTATATATAAATATATGCATATATACTATAAATATTAATATAAATATCATATATATTAATATATCATATATATTATATATATATTATTTATCTGTTACATTATATATTTATATTATATTATTTATATATTTATTAATTTATATATTTATATTTATATATATTTGTAAATATATATCTTTATAAATTTATATATTTATATTTATATATATTTATAAATATATATCTTTATATAAATATATATAATATATTATATATTATATATATAATTATATGTGATATAAATATTATGTATAACATATATTATATCTAACATATATAATATATTATATATTATGTTAATATTCATTATACATATTATTGATATATATAATGAATTATTTATATATATAATTAAATATATAATATATAATATAATATATTATATATTATTAAAATTATTTATATTATTTATATTAAAATTAATATGTTATATATATTATGAAAATATATATAACAAATATATTCATATATTATATGAAGTATATTATATGAATAAATATATAATAAATATATATTTATAGAATATAATATACAATATAATACATAATTAATATATTGATATTGTATAATAATATATAATATATAATATAAAATTATATATAATATATAATATTGTATATTATACATACAATTAGTATATATTGATATATAGAATAAATATATATAAAATATATAATATATATTTATTATTATATTGTTATGATTTATTTAATATTATTATATATTATTTATATTATAATACTGTTAGATTTATATTATTGTTGATTATTATATTATAGATTATAAATATATTATAATATACATAATGTTATAAATTTATTATATATAATAATATATATTAATGATATATATTATATATTAATAATAAAATATGTATTATATATATGTATATCTACCAAAATCCTACAGCTAACATTTTACTTAATGGTCAGAAAATAGATGTTCCCCTTCCCTAAAAGTTAGGAACAAAGCAAGGATGTGCTCTCTCATTACTCTTATTCAATGTCATACTGGAAAGCCTAACCAATGCAATAAGAGAAGAAAAAGATAAAAAGCAATAAAGTGGGAAGGAGGAAAGAAACCTGTCTTTGTTCACAGATGACATGATTGTCCATGTAGAAAACAATCAACAAACTTAACAGTAAAACACTTTGAACTAATTATTAAAAAAATTTGGCAGAATAAAAGGTAAACCTACCAAAGCCAATTGCTTTGTTTATCTATCAGCAATGAAAAATTAAAATTTGAAAACAAAAGCACAGTACCAGTTATATTAGCAAATCGATTAGGAAATATATAGGTATATATCTGAAAAAACTATCAGTTCAGTTCAGTTGCTCAGTCATGTCCGACTGTTTGTGACCCCATGGACTGCAGCACTCCAGGCTTCCCTGTCCATCACCAACTCGCGAAGCTTACTCAAACTCTTGTCCATCAAGTCAGTGATGCCATCAAACCATCTCATCCTCTGTGGTCCTCTTCTCCTCCTACCTTCAATCTTTCCCAGCATCAGGGTTGTTTCCACTGGGTCAGTTCTTTGCATCAGGTGGCCAAAGTATTGACGCTTCAGCTTGAGCATCAGTTTTTCTAATGAATATTCAGGGCTCATTTCTTTTAGGATTGACTGGTTTAATCTCCTTGCAGTCCAAGGGACTCTCAAGAGTCTTCTCCAACACCACAGTTCAAAAGCATCAATTCTTCGGTGCTCAGCCTTCTTTATAGTCCAACTCTCACATCCATACATTACTACTGGGAAAACCATAGTTTTGACTACATGGACCTTTGTCAGCAAAATAATGTCTCTGCTTTTTAGTATGATGTCTAGGTTGGTCATAGCTTTTCTTGCAAGGAGCAAGCGTCTTTTAATTTCATGGCTGCAGTCACCATCTGCAGTGATTTTGGACCCCCCAAAAAATGATCTCGCACTGTTTCCATTGTTTCCCCATCTGTTTCCCATAAAGTGATGGGACGAAATGCCATGATCTTAGTTTTCTGAATGTTAAGTTTTAAGCCAACTTTTTCACTCTCCTCTTTTATTTCATCCAGAGGCTCTTTAGTTCTTCTTTGCTTTCTGGAAAAGGGTGGTATCATCTGCATATCTAAGGTTATTGGTATTTTTCCAGGCAACCTTGATTCCAGCTTGTGCTTCATCCAGCCCAGCGTTTTGCATAGTGTACTCTGCATATATGTTAAATAAGCAGGGTGACAATATACAGCCTTGACGGACTCCTTTCCTGATTTGGAACCAGTCTATTGTTCCATGTCCAGTTCTAACGGTTGCTTCTTCACCTGCATATAGATTTCTCAGAAGGCAGGTCAGGTGGTCTGGTATTCTCATCTCTTTAAGAATTTTCCACAATTCTTCGTGATCCACACAGTCAAAGGCTTTGGTGTAGTCAATAAAGCAGGAGTAGATGTTTTTCTGGAACTCTCTTGCTTTTTCGATAATCCAACGGATGGTGGCAATTTGATTTCTGATTCCTCTGCCTTTTCTAAATCCAGGTTGAACATCTGAAAGTTCTCAGTTCATGCTGTTGAAGCCTGGTTTGGAGAATTTTGAGCATTATTTTGCTAGCATGTGAGATGAGTGCAATTTTGTGGTAGTTTGAATATTCTTTGGCATTGCCCTTCTTTGAGATTGGAATGAAAACTGGCTTTTTCCAGTCCAGTGACTATTGGTGAGTTTTCCAAATTTGCTGGCATATTGAGTGCAGCACTTTCACAGCATCATCTTTGAGGATTTGAAATAGCTCAACTGGGATTCCATCACCTCCACTAGCTTTGTTCGTAGCGATGCTTCCTAAGGTCCACTTGACTTTGCATTCTAGGATGTCTGGCTCTAGGTGAGTGATCACACCATTGTGGTTATCTGGGTCATAAAGATCTTTTTTGTATAGTTCTTCTGTGTACTCTTGCCACCTCTTCTTAATATCTTCTGCTCCTGTTAGGTCCATACTGTTTCTGTCCTTTACTGTACCCATCTTTGCCTGAAATGTTCCCTTGGTATCTCTAATTTTCTTGAAGAGATCTCTACTCTTTCCCATTCTATCGTTTTCCTCTATTTTTTTTTGCACTGATCACTGAGGAAGGCTTTCTTATGTCTCCTTGCTATTCTTAGGAACTCTGCATTCAGATGGGTATATCTTTTTTTTTCTCCTTTGCCTTTAACTTCTCTTCTTTTCTCAGCTATTTGTAAGGCCTCCTCAGACACCCATTTGCCTTTTTTCATTTCTTTTTCTTGGGGATGATCTTGATCTCTGCCTCTTGTACAATGTCACGCACCTTTGTACATAGTTCTTCAGGCACTCTGTCTATCAGATCTAATCCCTTGAATCTGTCTATCATTTCCACTATATAAATGTAAGGGATTTGATTTAGGTCATACCTGAATGGTCTAGTGGTTCCCTACTTTCTTCAATTTAAGCCTGAATTTGGCAATAAGGAGTTCATGATCTGAGCCACAGTCTGCTCCCGGTCTTGTTTTTGCTGACTGTGTAGAGCTTCTCCATCTTTGTCTGTAAAGAATATAATCAATCTGATTTCGGTATTGACCATCTGGTGATGTCCATGTTTAGAGTCGTCTCTTGTGTTGTTGGAAGAGGGTGTTTGCTATGACCAGTGCATTCTTTTGGCAAAACTTTGCTTCCTTTTTTAGTCCAAGGCCAAATTTGCCTGTTACTCGAAGTATCTCTTGACTTCCTACTTTCGCATTCCAGTCTGCTATAATGAAAAGGACATCTTTTTTGGGTGTTCATCCTAGAAGGTCTTGTAGGTCTTCATAGAACCGTTCCACTTCAGTTTCTTCAGTATTACTGGTTGGGGCATAGACTTGGATTACTGTGATATTGAATGGTTTGCCTTGGAAATGAACAGAGATCTTTCTGTTGTTTTTGAGATTGCACCCAAGTACTGCTTTTTGGACTCTTGTTGACTATGAGGGCTACTCCATTTCTTGTAAGGGATTCTTGCCCAAAGTAGTAGATATAATGGTCAGCTGCATTAAATTCACACATTCCAGTTTGTTTGTTTCTGCATTAAATTCACACATTCCAGTTTGTTTGTTTTTTTTAGTTCATTGATTCTTAAAATGTCAATGTTCACTCTTGCCATCTCCTGTTTGACCACTTCCAATTTGCCTTGATTCATGGACCTAACATTCCAGGTTCCTATGCAATATTGTTCTTTACAGCATCAGACTTTACTTCCATCACCAATGACATCCACAATTGGTTTTTGTTTTTCCTTTGGCTCCATCTCTTCCTTCTTTCTGGAGCTATTTCTCCACTGTTCTCCAGTAGCATATTGGGCACCTACCGACCTGGGAAGTTCATCTTTCAGTGTCCTATCTTTTTGCCTTGTCATACTGTTCGTGGCATTCTCAAGGCAAGAATACTGAAGTGGTTTGCCATTCCTTTCTCCAGTGGACCACGTTTTGTCAGAACTCTCCACCATGACCTGTCAGTCTTGCGTGGCCCTACGGGGCATGGCTCATAGTTTCTTTAAGTTAGGCAAGGCTGTGATCCATGTGGTTAGGTTGATTAGTTTTCTGTGATTGTGGTTTTCATTCTGTTTGCCCTCTGACAGATAAGGATAAGAGGCTTCCTGATTTGAGAGAAGGACTGAGGGGGAAACTGGGTCTTGTTCTGATGGGTGGGGCCATTCTCAGTAAACCTTTAATCCGATTTTCTGTTGATGGGCAGGCTGTGTTCCCTCCCTGTCCTTTGACCTGAGATCAAACTATGGTGAAGGTACTGAAGATAATGGTGAGGTCCTTCAAAAGGTCCTATGCATGCACTGCAGCATTCAGAGTGCCCAACTCTGCAGCAGGCTACCACTGACCCATGCCTCTGCCAGAGACTCCTGGACACTCAGGCAAGTCTGGGTCAGTCTCTTGTGGGGTCACTGCTCCTTCCCCCTGGGTCCTGGTGTGCACAAGGTTTCGTTTATGCCCTCCAAGAGTCTGTTTCCAGAGTCCTGTGTAAGTTCCGGTGGCTGTCTGGTGGGGTTAATGGTGACCTACTCCCAGAAAGCTTATGCCATACCCAGGTCTGCTGCACCCAGAGCCCCTGCCCCTGTGGCAGGCCACTGCTGACCAGTACATGTGGAGGAGACACTCAAAAGCAGGTCTGGATCAGTCTCTGTGGGGTCTCCTGGTGTGCAGAAGGTTATGTTTGTGACCTTCGAGTGTCTCTGGCCAGTATGGGGTTTGATTCTAAATGCTATTTCTCCCCTCCTACTGTCTTGATGGAGCTTCTCCTTTGCCTATGGACTTGGGGTATCTTTTTTTGGTGGATCCAACATTCTCTTGTCGACGGTTTTTCAGCAGTGAGTTGTAATTTTGGAGTTCTCACGTGAGAAGAGGAGCACACATCCTTCTACTCTGCCATCTTGATAATCATAAAAAAATTATATATAAGATCTATATGAAGAACACTGTATAAAACAGATTAAAGATATTAAAGAACATCTAAATAAACAGACAGTTTATATTTTTGGATAGAAAGACACAATATTATTAATGTGTTAGTTTTTCTCAACTTGATATAGATGTAACAAAATCCCAATCCCTGTTTATATCCCAGCAAATTACTTTATGGATATCAACAAACTTGATTAAAAGTTTATCTGGAAAAAACCAAGAAGAGACAACACAATAATGAAGAAGAAGGTTAGAGCATTGGTACTATCTGAGTTCAATACTTACTTACTATAAAGCTGCAGTGAGTGATCAAGAGATGTGGTATTGGGGAAAGAATGCAGAAATAAATCAATGGAACCCAATAGAGGGACCAGAAATAGATCCACACAAATATAATCAATGGATCTGACAATAGAGCTGAAGAAATTTGATGGATAAAGTATAGTCTTTTCAACAAAGGGTTCTGGAACAACTAGATATCTATACATAGACAAGTGAATATGCCACTGTGCCACATGGGAGGCAGGGAAAACTGGCTATATTGGTTTGTGCTTTCTAGCAATGGTGATGGCTTACACTCCCCTAACCACATCATTATATTTAGTCCCCTCTAATACCAACAGGTCACTCTCAAAATGGTAGATGACTGAGGTCAAGGATGCAGGCTGAAGTCACTTTTTTTTTTTGCACATTTTCTGAAACCAATGTGTGATTCAGTTCAGTTCAGTTCAGTTCAGTCGCTCAGTCGTGTCCAACTCTGAATATGTGAAATGACAATGGTGATGATGATGAGAGTGATATTGACAGAACCATGTCCTAATGAGGTGGTCATCCAGATGGAAGTAAGGAAAGGGACAGACTTCCTGCGTCACATCTTCCAGGCAAAGCTTGAGTTTATTGCAGTTTGGTACAGATGAATCTTGTGGTTTTAGGATGAAGCCTCAGTAGATCTCTACATGAAAAGATATCAGATGGATAGTTCTGACAACCTATGCTGCTGCTGCTGCTGCTGCTAAGTTGCTTCAGTCGTGTCTGACTCTGTGCGAACCATAGATGGCAGCCCACCAGGCTCCGCTGTCCCTGCCTGGGATTCTCCAGGCAAGAATACTGGAGTGGGTTGCCATTTCTTTCTCCAGTGCATGAAAGGGAAAAGTGGAAGTGAAGTCGCTCAGTCGTGTCTGACTCTTAGTGACCCCATGGACTGTAGCCCACCAGGCTCCTCTGTCCATGGGATTTTCCAGGCAAGAGTACTGCAGTGGGGTGCCATCGCCTTCTCCGTGACAACCTATAGTGTCCATCATATGACAAATTCTGAAATGATCTTAAAATGTTTCTTATGGCAATTATTATTTGAATGTACTTGTAGCTGGCACTGATTCAAGGATTCTGTACAGCTGTGTTATATATATATATAACTCAATATATTTTGATATTAAATATTAATAAGATAGATATAAGGGATGAAAAAGTACATCAACTCTGTAACTGGCTATACAACTAATTTTCATATTGTTCCCTAATAATAATGTTAATAATAATAGTAAAAACAAAAAACAAAAAAACTTATCTTCTTCTTGTCCAGAGTGTGTGACTCTGTATGAGTGTGTGCATGTGGGCTTAGTCACATCAGTCGTGTCCGACTCTCTGCGACCCCATGGACCACGGCCCGCCAGGCTCCTCTGTCCGTGGTAAGAATACTGGAGTGGGTTGCCATTTCCTTCTCCAGTGATAAAGTATGAAGTGAGTGAAGTGAAGTGAATTCACTCAGTCGTGTCCAACTCTTTGCGACCCCAAGGACTGTAGCCTACCAGGCTCCTCCATCCATGAGATTTTCCAGGCAAGAGTACTGGAGTGGGTTGCCATTTCCTTCTCCACTATATGAGTGCCCTTATTTTAGTCTCATAACAACTCCTTAGAAATAAAACTACTGGATCTAGTTTATAAATGAAATCACATAGAAAATATAATTAACTGTAGAAGGTCAAACAGCTAGAATCAGCTCAGATCATGTCTCTTCTGTGAGGTTATTATTTTCCTGGTATTAAGGAACTGCTATCATAGTTTCCGCTGCTACATTAAAACATGGCATTTCTTTGGCAGAGAAACCTTATATTCTTCCTCTGTTATCTTAATGGCAAGGGGGAAATTGTGGCTAAACACAGCCACACTCTCTGGGGAATGAAGTAACAATCTCAGCACTCACTGTATTATAGGTAGATTGGTGGCTCTTAAGAAATTTCACTCAGTGAAGTCTTGTTTTCTCCTGCTCTGGGATCAGAAGTGATATCAATCACAGCCATGGGAAGAATCTCTGCCAAAAAGATATCATTAGAAAAGAGTAATGAAAAAGGGTGAGGGGACCTCTGATTCTCCTCTATAAGGCAGGTGTTTATGGCTTTGTCATCCATTTTGCAGAGGATTATGCCATGTATTGCTTTAGGTTCTGAAATTGGCTCAATCTTTTCAAATCTTTTCTATAAGTAATATGTATATATATTTGGTGTGTGTGTGTGTGTGTGTGTGTGTGTATGAGAGAGAGAGAGACTGATTAGTAGATTAGATATGGCTGCAAATTCTCCGTCATTCCTTCAGTGAGAAATCGTCTCTATGTCACCTCCCTTTAAGTACAGGTAAGATCTGTGACTGCTCTGATCAATGGAATTAACACAAGTGACACTATCCTAGCTTCCAGGCTGAGGTCAGCTTCTACTTTTCTACTTCCTGTCTTGTGAAACATTTCCTGTCTCATTTATGAAACATTTGCTCTGGAGGAAGTCAACTGCTTTGTAGGAAGTCTGATTAACATGAGACTGCCATGCAGCGAGATCCCAAGATACATGAGTAGGAAGGACACAGAAGACAGATGCCCAGTAGAGAGAGAGAGGCCAAAAAGTACTACAGGGCCAACCTGTGAGTAAAGACATGATTTTAGAAAAGAGCCCTTACACCTGGGGTACCCTGATGATGTCAAATGAATCAGAGACAAAACACAGTCAAGCTCTTTCAGAATTCCTAGACTCACAAAGCTGTTAGAAACATAAATTGTTGTTTTCACCCACTAGGTTTTGGGGTACTTTGCTTCGCAATGATAGATACATTTCAAAATATACTAAAAATAATGAGATAATCAGAGGTTTTTTAAAAGTAGCCTTTTTGAAATAATTAGGAAAAAAAAACCCACTAAAGGAAACTTCAGTTGAAAGGAAGGGGTGAGCAACATTTTTCAAACTGGAAACACTCATTGGTCATAGTTAAAACTCAATCTTAGTTATTTGTAATTAATACCTGAGATGAATGTTTCTGAATTTAATGGTATGGTGAAACAAAGGTGTCAGGGATTCATTTTACAGTTTTGATATAAAGTGGTAGTTTTTCAGAAGATAAAAGGCCTATGATGGGAACTTTTCTATGTACTATATTTCTAATATAGTAAGGGATAATATCTCTCCTTTAGGAAAACAGACAATTTGCTTGCAGAGGGACTTGGGACATATGAGAATGCTCAGTTCCTATGACAATTATGATATAGAAGTGAGAATAATAAATGTTTCAAAGATATAGAATGTTTGTCCTCAAGAAGCCAAAAAAAATGCAGAACTTAGAAATGTATATAGATTTTTCATATTCTTTGATAAATATCAAAACACTGATTTTAAGTGCTGTCGGTTACTGGCCGTGGCTTGAATGCATAAATTTACTTTTGCTTTCTTCCTTTCCTGCTGAAAGGATCTTGAGGTTTGGGAATAGGATGAACGTACAGACAAAGTACCAGCAACAAAGCGACGAGAACACACACATATTGAATACTGAGGCCCACATTCAACTCCATTCCTTGACTCTGCATTCAGGGAAGTCGGTTAATTCTATTCTCTCCAGACAAGAAATTGAAAGGTCCTTCTGTAGGAAATCTGACCAGTTATAGGAGGAGTAACCTAAAATTACTGACATCAGAGGCTCCTCCAAGAAACAGACCTGATGAATCATCCTACAGCAAAGCTCTGAGTGGATAAACTCACAAACATACATACTCAAAAGTGTTTTCATAGTGCTCACTCTTAAATCTGAGTCAACAACCTAGGTTCAACAGGTTCAAACTACCATAAGAAAGATTTCCATGCAACAAGTAAAGAACAAGTCAAACAAAAGCAATAAGCAGAATATGTATAAAAATGAGAATGATAGAGGGAAAGTTATATTTTTATCCTCAGAGAAGTAAGAGAAGAAACTGCATTTATGAAACAAGAACAGAAATTACATTACAAAAGAATAAGTGCAAAGGAATTGTCTTTGGATGAAATTAAGGGAAAATGGTAATGAAGCAAAGAGAAACATGGATGATGTTAACAAACTGGGTAATGAGGAATCCCAGATTACTAGAAGCTCTAGATTATGGAACATTAGCATGCATTAGTCTCTCAGTCGTGTCTGATTCTTTGCGACTCCATGGACTGTAGCCCGTCAGGCCCCTATATTAAATCATTTAACCCTTACTGTAACCCTACAAAATGCATTTATAATTATCCCAATTTTAGAAATAAGGAAACTGAAACACAGAGTTCAGATAACTCACCCAAGGCACAAAGCCAGGCCATGGCAGAATTTGAGTAAAGCCACTCTTAATCCACACCCCTAGATTATGGATGTATATGCCAAATCCTTCCCCTCTCTCCTCTTAGCCCCTCTCCCCTCTTACCCCCTCTATCCAAGAGCAGGGCGAAGAAGAAAGAGCAACTGTGTGGCAGGAGCTGCAGGAAATGAAATAGAATCAAAGATTCTATTCTATTTTGAACTCAAAATAGGCAATATTCCTCCAATGAGAGAGGATAGTGCTATACATGGAAACTGAATCTGAGAACAACTAGTTGAAAGGGAAGATGGCCCAATACTCTCCAAGTTGTGGGTGAGTGCAAAAAATACCTAAAGAGTCACTAAGAAATTAAAAGGGATGTGTTAGTGTAAGTATTTGAGAATCTCTGGAATAAAGCAAATATCTCATATAAATCCTTCCAGGAGGACAGAGCTTCAGAAAAAAAGCAATCTCTAGGAAGGAAAAACAAATTGATGAGGGTAGAGCAGAAATGTCCAGGATATAAGAAGGTTTAGGTTGTAGGAAGGATTCAGAGAGAGCTGGAATCAAAGGGTACTGCAACAATTAAAGATCAGCACAGCTTCTCAGGGTGAGAGCACCCTCTCCAAAGGCAAAGCCTGGTGCATCTGGGAAACCTGCAGAGGGACAGGAAACCTTCAGAGCCAGGCCTAGCTCTGATTCAGAATCAGTTCACAGAGAGCCAGAGGACCATAACCTAACCACCAAGAAGGGAGCCCTGTAATTGTATCAATAAACACATGGATTCCTTGTTCACCCAAGACTGGAATTAATCTTTTGATAGAGTTCAACAGAAATATTCCTCAAGAGACTGCAGCCTATTTGAGTAGAAACAATATTCATGCATGACACATACTAACATAAGAAGGTCCCTGACTGATTGGAGTATTAGGTCAGAAGTTATATCAATATATATCAAAGTCAAATACACTCTTTGCAACAGTTATGGTATTAACCAGTTACACTTTTTCAATCTTGGGCTTTCACTTTGTCCTCATCTGTAAAACGGGAACAATAGTCAAACATTCTCATGGGCATTCTGTGAATATTCAGTAATATTCAGTAAAATAAGTCTGGCACATAGTCGTGTTAGTCACAAATTGTGTCCGATCTTTGAGACCCCATGGACTGTAGCCCACCAGGCTCCTCTGTCCATGCAATTCTCCATACAATAATACTGGAGAGGGTTTCTGTTTTCTTCTCCAGGGGATCTTCCCAATGCGGGGATAGAACCCACATCTCCCCTATTGCAGGCAGATTCTTTTACCATCTGAGGTGCCAGGGAAACTTGGCACATAGTAAGCATTCAATAAATATTTGCCCAGGTTATTATCATTAATATTGTCTAGTTGCACAGTTATGGAACACACTTTGGTCCCAGAATATTTAACCGATTCTGTCTGGATATTGACTAATGTAAGAAATGTTAGCTGTCAATAACCTATTCAGCTTACAGCTGAGTATCAGCTAGGTCTGACCCCGATTCTTCTAAAAACACATGTTTAAGACAACTTAAAGGAAAAAATATACTCACAGAAGAAAAAATTTATTCACAAAACCTGCCAGGTGCATTTGTTGTTCTTTTCTTGTAGCAATCAAGTGAAGGGGAGCATAATTTGTCACCCTAAAATATACCTCTTTAGCATAAGGATTATTTTAGACTGATTATTTTTAAGAAACAGCAGACACAGGAGAAGGTCTGAAAACTGAGTCAAAGTTACTGTTTAGTAAGAAACATTTACATTTATAAGGGAAGTGTCCACTTGTAAGGGTGTTTTCCTCTCTGTACCAGGAAGAGTCATTGTTCAGTCATCAAGTCGTGTCCAACCCTTTGCAAACCCATGGACTGCAGCATGCCAGGTTTTCCTGTCCTTCACCATCTCCTGGAGTTTGCCAAAGTTCATATCCATTGAATTGGTGATGCTATCCAACCATCTTATCCTCTGTCACCCTCTTCTTCTGTCTTCAGTCTTTCCCAGCTTCAGGGTCTTCTCCAATGAGTCGGCTCTTCGCATCAGGTGGCCAAAGTATTGGAGCTTTAACATCAGTCCTTCCAATGAATATTCAGGGTTGACTTCCTTTAAGATTGACTGGTTTGACCAGGAAAAGAAACATGACCGAACCTCTAGAAACTCTTATCAGTGGAAAAGGAAATGACCTAAATTTGTATAATAGCCTACTCTTGTTTATTGTACTTTTCTTGATAAACTCCCATAACTGACTCTCCAACCCCTCAGCACCATCTTTTGTCTTTAGCTAGAGCTCATATTTAAAGTTATGGCTTGGGCCATTTCAGGGAATTACTCAGTTTTCCTGGGGATTTTCCACATATACAAGAAGTATGTTGTTGTTCAGTCACTAAGTCATGTCCGACTCTTTGTGATCCCATGAACTGCAGCACACCAGGTTTCCCTTTCCTTGACTATCTCCTGGAGTTTGCTTAGACTTGTGCCCACTGAGTCAGTGATGCCATCTAACCATCTCATTCTCTGTCACCCCATTCTCCTCTTGCCCTCAATCTTTCCCAGCATCAACAGGAGATATACATGTTATAAACTTCTATTTTTTTTCTCCTGTTAATCTGTCTTTTTATTACATGGATGTCTCTGTCCAGAACCTAGAAGGGTAGGAGGAAAACTATTTTTCCTCCCCTATCCAAGTATATTTTCCAAGCCTTTCATAAGTTTTGTAGCAAGCAGCAGAATATTGAGCTGTCATTCTAACCATCCCACAAAAAACTTAATGGACTATAGTGGATCCTTAATCACTTAGAAAAGCAAAAATACTGTGTTAGGACTTGTTCAGTTGCTAAGTTGTGTCTGATGCTTTGCGACTCCTTGGACTGCAGCACACCAGGCTTCCATGTCCTTCACTATCTCCCAGAGTTTGCACAAACTCATGTCCATTGAGTCAGTGATGCCATAGAAACATCTGTTTCGAAACCTTCTGTTTCCCCCTTCTCCTCTTGTTAGTGTTAGGACTAGGACAGCATAAAATATATGTTGTGCATAAATGCAATATGTTCAGTTTTCATTGACTTTATTCCCCCCGTGGAATACATAAATACTTTCCATAGGTCTTTGTCAGCTATTTTATTAATTTTTATTTTAAATCCCAGTGTAGTTTTCTCTTGTCTTAAAAATGTCTGTCTTTGCCTCTGTATATTGCCCTGAGAGGAGGTATTACAACATTTATTATCCAACAGAGCTTCCTTGACTTACTTAGGGGAGAGGATTTTTCCTATTGATTTCTTTGATGTTTATTACTCATGTGTTTTCTTCAGCTACATGTTTCTGTGTTTGCATTTTTTCCTTTCCAATTGCATGGAGCTCTGTGGTATCACAGAACCACAGGAATATTTCTATTAGCTACTTTGTTTTGGAGAGGAAGAAATTTCCCTCTACCCTTCTTGGTTCCTCTGATTGGTCTAAGAATTAAATTGACATGAGACAAATTAACAGGAGAAAAGTCAAACAAAGTATAATAGTGTGTATACATGGGGGAAACCTAGGAAAACTGAGTACCTCACCAAAATGGCTGAAGCCCTCATCTTAAATATCATCTTCAGCTAAAGACAAAAGAGAAAGTTGGGCATAGTGGTTTGAGACTTCAAAGGGGAGGAAGCTATGTACATGGAGATGGAAAACAAATGTTTGGTAAATAAATGTTTGCTGGGTCCTCAGAGACAATGGGACAGAGAAAAATATTAACAGACTTTGCTAGCTTCTTCCCTCCCACCACATCTAGTTCATTTTACAGTTATCTATCTGATAGCTTCCTCCCAGAAACCAGGCCTCTATGTAAACTCTTTTAGGCAGGTAGGGGGAGGTTACATGGAAAACTTCCTGGGTCTTTTCTTTCTTAAAAATAATTAGCCTAAAAAAGTCCTTATTCCAAAGAGACACATTTTGGGATGGCAAATTTTGCTCTCCTACATGTGTTTTTAATTATTTTGATTTAATCTCAGAATTAGAATGCAGTTTCCTCATTAAAGAAATTTCTCTTTATTTCAATATCAGTGTGTGCAAACTGTTTAAGATTGGTAAACACAGCTAAATACCATTAATACTAAGGATGATTTCATTGCATTTTCTATTTTTCTTTTATTTGTAATATCTCTCAGGATACCTTAGGCCTCCTCTGCTTATGTTGTGATCAGGCTTCAGAAGGCTTTTCCTCTGACAACAAATTAACAGTGAAGAATACAGCAACAGGGGGGCCCTGCAGGACCAGCCTCCAATTACACTGGAGTGAATATGAAATGAAGGCTACTTCTCTTTCTCCCTCTTAGACAGGCTCTATACCCCGCTTACTACAATGATTCTGCCTTCTGGAGTAGGGGGGCTTCCCTTGTGGCTCAGCTGGTAAAGAATCTGCCTGCAATGTGGGAGACCTGGGTTTGATCCCTGGGTTGGGAAGATCCCCTGGAGAAGGGAAAGGCTACCCACTCCAGTATTCTGGCCTGGAGAATTCCATGGACTGTCCATGGGGTCGCAAAGAGTTGGACACGACTAAGCAACTTTCACTTTCATTTTTCTGGTGTAGTGGTGGTGGTGGTTTATTTGTTAAGTGGGAAGTGTCAAATGATTTGACCTTGACTTTCTCCCAGGGCTCTACCTGGCAGAACTAAGTGTGCTGAGGCTGTCAGGGCACAAAAACTGTGGAAAAAAGTTAGTAGGAGGCTCCAAATGACTTTGAAGGATTCTGAATGCTAAACATGAAGCCAAGTCTGTGACAAGCTTACAACTCAAATATGCAAACTCATTCAATCTTAAAAAGATGCCATTATCCATACTATCCATAAGGAGAAATTATAGTAATTTAAGAAACCAGAATTTTTCCCTGTATTGTTTTTCTACCCTTTCAATAACGTGGAATTATTCAATGAATAATTAACCTTGACTGTACTTAAGCAAAAAGAAATAAAGACATATAGATGTTCCCACCAGATTTCTAGTCCTAACACATAATACTCTGGGCTACTAATGCTCTTTTATTTTGTTGGCTGTGAGAGGTGGTGGTTTTCTGTCGGTTTTTTTTTTTTTTTTTGAGAAATCGTAAAGTAGTAACTGAAAAATTAGATCAAATTAGAATTGTAACCTGAGAACCATTCTAATAATAGCTAACTGGGATATATGAACTACTCTGGATTAGAAAATGATAAAGAAAATGATTATAAGTAGAGAAGTATTTTGAATAATTTTAGAAAAGTATTTCAAGCTGTAATAGCTGTAATGAGCAGATACAAAGCAAGGAGAACAGATCACATGTACTCATCTTTCTGAAAGCCAACAATGGGAGATACAGTGCTGGCATTTGAGTCACTAGAACTAAGTGAATCATTAGCTTTAGAAACAAAAACTTGATTCAGCTATTAGCGCTACTATTTAGCACCTTTTGAATCTTAATTTTTCTTTCCAAAAATTGGAAATAATGACCTGCCTGCTATTAATGAGTTTTTGTGAAGATTGTTTTAAACATTTACTAAAGTACCCTGTAAACTATACAAACATGGAGAGCTGGGATTATAGTAGTCTTTACTGATGGGATGAATGAGAAAAGAAGCACTAACTCTGTCTAAGTATAACAGCGACTCATAGAAGAGCACTAAATGATGTCCTCTCTCATACCTTTTCTGGTTTAATTTCACATGTGTGATGATTATCCTTTAGAAAAAAATGTGTAAGTTTCTAGATCACTGCCATTGTTGTTTGGCACTTTTTACTCACATGTTACAAAGTAGTACAGGTTAGTGGAAAGAGCCTGAATGCAAAGGCAGAGGTTCTTGATGTTAAATCCCAAGTTTGCCACCCTGTATTTGTGGGAAGTCAAACAAGCCAAATAAGTTGCTAGAAGGTGAAATTTTTCATCTCTAAAATGAGCATAGTAAAACCTACCTCATAAAGTTGCTGCAACAATCTAACTTATATAAGGCATCTGGAAGACTGTTTGGTGTAGCAACAGGATCTTTATTATCTATCTCTATTTTCAAAATGATTTCCAGACTCTCTCACCTGAGGTTACACAGAAGATATATCCAGATGTGACTAGTCTAAGACACAAGGAAATCTACCTTCAAAGTGTCCTCAGGAAAACCATCAAAGCCAACTCATTCCTTCCAAATTTGTTTTTTAAGAGCTTACCTTCTTAAATATCTTTTTCTTACTTAAGTTGTAATCAAAGACATTATCACTTGGTCTTTCATAATTTAGAGGAGCCAGAAAGATAAATTCTTTCAAAAGTTCCCACATAACCACCATTCATTCCCCAAAGCAAAGGTTGACTTCCTCAGCTAATGAGTCACTATAGCTAGATTTCATTCCTTCCCTCAAGAGTTGGTGATCTTATTATACCTGAGAACAGACTCTTTATCCCAACATCTACTTAGTCACACCTTCAGTGCTTCTTTCTACATTTTCCCCTTCTACACTTATCAAAAAATTCCTCTTATTTTTCAAGATTAAGGTCAAGTTCTATCTAGTCCCACGAAGTTTTCCTGTTCACTTGTTCCCACATTGACTTTTCTGACTCTGAATTCTTATAGTGCTTATTTTCTGTACCAATAACTCCATACTTCCCTTGCACAATAATTTAACCATATAACCATTATTATTCAGGGCAGAGTTCTATGTTTTATACATTGCATCTCCCAAGATGATCTAAAATTGTGCTATAGATAGAATCATCTTTCTTATTTCAAATTATACAAGTGAATCAGACAGAAAAATTTAATTGAAAACAACCCAAAGCATTTTAAGTCAGATACTGATAACCTGGATGTCTCTGCTCCAGTGCTCTGATTCCATTATCCAGAAAGATGAATTAATTACTTTTTCCTTTTTCTATTAAGCAATTTTCCCATTTAGCCACAGGTCTTTAGTTATTTTCTTGGCCACTCGTATTTGTTTTCAAAAACGTCAGCAAGCACTGACAGGAATTGCATGCTGAGTAGCCCAAAGAGCAGACACAGCTCCTCGCCTGCAGTTGCACAAATATTCTCACTATCTATACAATATTTACTCTGTTTTTCAAAAGAGACACCTTTCATTCCCAAGGTTGTAAATCTAACCTCTTTTTCCTAAAACAAAATGACACTAAACATAAGAAGGAGAAAGAATTGCAGTAGTGATGAGGTGGAGTGATAAATGCATCAAATTTTCAGCATCAGCTAGGTCAAGATCTGCACACATTTTAGAAGAGACAGAAGAATTAGTGTGTAATGGATAAAAAATATAGGCTCACACTGGGAAACCACTGTCTGTTGAGTGTTTTTTGAAAATAGTGTGCTTTTTCTAAACATATACTACTATAAGAGAAGTGGTTGAAGTAGATTATTTTCCCTTAAGAGGCAAAAACTCCAGTCACCTTTCCACCATCAGGTTTATTGGACTTCTTTACCTGTAACAAAAGGCACTTTCTATTTCAGAGTCTTGCTAAGAGCCCTAGGCCCTAGTTAGTATGATTGGAACACAATAAGCCCTATTGAGTTCCATATGCAAGGATGGCTCTGCAAAGATCTGAGTCTCAGAGTCAGCATCCAGCATGCACTATACTAGTATGGAAAACTGTTTCTTTAACGTAACCATTTTAATATTTTTGTTCTTTCTCACAAATTTTGTCTAGTCTGTAGTCACAAGAATTACTCAGCTAACACAACATAATGTTATTGCTAAATACTAAGAAAGAAAATGGCTGTGTATTAGAGAAGACTAAAACAGCAGGAAGATCCTAAGACATTTGGCCAGTATTACATATCAAGGTAGGATGGATGGTCCCCAAGAACTTTCAACCTGATGAGACTCAAATGTTTATCAACTCCATATTTACACCTTACTGGGGGTGGGGGGGGTGGTCTTCTGGCACTTTCCCAATGCCTGAAGAGCCACCACACACTGTACAATCTTCTAGTTAAACATTCTCCGGAGAGAACCTTCCCACAAAAGCAATATCCTCAACCTCAAGCTGTGGCTGACCTTTTAGCTTCAGTTGTTTTATTAATGTATGTCAAACTACAGATAAAACTTGTGGTTACAAGATTATTCCAGGGCTCCTGACTTTTCTTTCTTGCAGTCAGTATAGCACTGTCCCTTCTCACTGTCCTAATAAGGAGAGGGAAATTATTATGAAAGGCAACTGAGTGCTATAGGAGATGAAAACCAATAATCCTAAATGCACAAAATATATAATTTCAAAGCCCTTCATTTGAAATTTTAAAATTATCAAATCTCTGGAATACAAGGTCAGAGTAAAACCTCTAAATACAGGGTCAGTTCATGTTCAGAAGCTATATTTCCAATAAGTCTAAAATTCTGAAAAGAAGATGAATACATAGTATAGCTGGGCATTCATCATTTTGCTTAAAATATATGAAATATGATATTTTAATTTGCTATTAATTACAGAAATCAGAAGCTCCATTATACACACCCCCCAAATAAACCTGTGAATCAGTGTTCTAAAAGCTAATTTCTTTGCCTGGGCAAAGCTGGAGATCTTATTCAGCCAAAGATGTTAAAGGATTTGCTAATTATTCAGTCATAGCCCTTTAGCCCTTTCTCCTAACACATACCCAGAAACTGTATTTCTGAAAATTGGGCCAGACAAGAAGATATTCTCATCTGAATAAATATGATAATGATGACAAACAAACTCTGGGAAAGACTTTGATAACCTATGAGACAAGAAGTAAAGAAGATATAAGATGGATGAGAAGAGGTGGAGGAGTAGCTCAGTAACAGTTGAGAAGGAAGAGGTGACATGTAGTCACATTGAAATGTCTCAGCGGGACCTTCAGAGAGAATCTGTGACAATCATCTGTCCCTACACCTGCAGCTTAAAATAATTAATATGTGGTTGTGACTACTATTAAATTGTCATCATCCTGTTGTTATTACTTTTGAGGCAGGAATTTATGGCTTACTTTCCTTTGGAAATAAGAAAGCAGTAATTTTATCCGAAATGTAGCTCAGGTGATAACTTTGGCACCTGTAGTGTAGTTGGCTGACTTACATACAGTACCTAAGTGTCAGGGTGATCACTAGTAAACAGAGATGTCCTGAGTCCTAACAGAGTTCACACTAACTAGACATAAGGAGCCCTTTCAGATCCAGTGTTTTTTTTGTTTGTTTGTTTTTTGTTTTAAGTAAGTAAGTAAGTATTAGTCGCTTATCATGCCCGACTCTGCGACCCCATGGACTGCAGCCCACCAGGCTCCTCTGTCCATGAGACTTTCCAGGCAAGGATACTGGAGTGGGTCGCCATTTCCTTCTCCAGGGGATCTTCCCAACCCAGGGATCGAAACTGTGTCTCCTGCACTGCAGGCAGATTCTTTACCGACTGAGCTACAAGGGACTTCATTTTAACACCAAGGATTGGAAGGAAATTAATATTAAACAGAAAACATGCTATCTTAAGGAAATTCATCTGATGATAGTTCTATCAGTCTTTCTGATTGATATTTAAGGTATCAATCACATGATCAAATAACATTCTTTTTAACACCAATAGGTTTTTCTATAGCTGAGTACATAAATTCTGAAATGTAACATATCTGGGCTAACCCTAGGATTAAAACCAGCTGAAAAATTCTGGTTTCATTCACCATGATCGAAAGTTTAGAGCCATAGTTGATGGAACTCAGAAAAACAGGTATTTAGGCATGCACAAATTAGCCTAGAGGAACTGATACTCCAGAATTTTTCAATTCTATTTGCTCAAAGTCAGACAGATATTTTGTAAGTTAGAATTTGTAAGAAGATAAATTGCATTCATAAAAATAGAAATAAAAAACATATGTAGATGTTTACTACAAAAAGTGAGCAGTAGAAAAAAATAAGTCAGATCTCCAACAAAGTAATCATCAAGAGCAAACTGCCACACCATTGAGATCTGACAAAGGACAGCATGGAATACATTCTAAGATAATAATAGAAAGTAAACTATAAAAAGCAAAGATATTTTTCAGAATAAAGGGAAAATAACATACTCAGAAAATCTTTAGAAATGTTTCAAATAAAGCCCTGATTTGAGAAAAGAACAAATAGAAAGAAAATGGGTAAGAAGTCTCAATTCCCTTACAGCCCCTCTTTCACTTTTGGACAATATTTGAGGGCTAGTATCTATCCCTGTAAAAATAGTTTAAGCAAATTACATCTCATTTCTTTTCACTTGCTCAGTATTTAAAAATCATGTCAATTATGCTCAACTTTATTAAGCTCATGTTATCATATACTAAAGAGTTTGATATCAAATATATTTGTATTTTAATGATGACAATTTCACTTTAGCAAATAAAATTTTAAGTCCCAGACACAACAATTATTTCTTTAAAATGAGAACTTTACAGAGCTGTTGAGAGAGTCAGAGATAATTATACGTTGTCAGAAATGTTATGTTTCTGGTAATGGTTAGTCCTTTTGAAGGAGGTTGCCATTATCTTCATTACCTTCACCATAGTTTGGCCTCAGGTCAAACAACAGGGAGGGAACACAGCCCCCTCACATCAACAGAAAATTGAATTAAAGATTTGCAGAGCATGGTCCCGCCCATCAGAACACGACCCAGTTTCCCCCTCAGTCAGTCTCTCCTATCAGGAAGCTCCCATAACCCTCTTATCATTCTCCATCAAAGGGCAGACAGAATGAAAACCACAATCACAGAAAAGTAAACAATCTGATCACATGGACCACAGTCTTCTCTAACTCAATGAAATGATGAGCCTGTAGGACCACGCAAGACGGATGGGTCATGGTGGAGAGTTCTGACAAAACGTGGTCCACTGGAGAAGGGAATGGCAAGCCACTTCACTATTCTTGCCTTGAGAACGCTGTGAACAGTATGACAAGGCAAAAAGACAGGACACTGAAAGATGAACTCCCCACGTCAGTATGTACAAAATGTGCTACTAGAGAATAGTGGAAAAATAACTCCAGGAAGAATGAAGAGACGAAGCCAAAGCAAAAACAACACCCAGTTGTGCATGTGACTGGTGATGGAAATCAAGTCCAATGCTGTAAAGAACAATATTGCATAGGGACCTGGAATGTTAGGTCCATGAATCGAGGCAAATTGGAAGTGGTCAAACAGGAGATGGCAAGAATGAGCATCAACATTTTAGGAATCAGTGAACTAAAATGAACTGGAATGGGTGAATTTAATTCAGATGACCATTATAGCTACTACTGTGGGCAAGAATCCCTTAGAAGAAATGGAGTAGCAAACACAGTCAACAAAAGAGTCCAAAATGCAGTACTTGGGTGCAATCTCAAAAACAACAGAATGATCTCTGTTCATTTCCAAGGCAAATCATTCAATATCACAGTAATCCAAGTCTATGCCCCGACCATAATGCTGAAGAAGCTGAAGTTGAATGGTGCTATGAAGACCTACAAGACATTCTAGGATGAACACCCAAAAAAGATGTCCTTTTCATTATGGAGGACTGGAATGCAAAACTGGGAAGTCAAGAGATACCTGGAGTAATAGGCAAATTTGGCATTGGAGTAAAAAATGAAGCAGGAAAAAGGCTAAGTTTTGCCAAGAGAATGTACTGGTCATAGCAAACACCCTCTTCCAACAACACAAGAGATGGCTGCACACATGGACATCACCAGATGGTCAATACTAAAATCAGATTGATTATATTCTTTGCAGCCAAAGATGGAGAAGCTCTATACAGTCAGCAAAAACAAGACCGGGAGCAGACTGTGGCTCAGATCATGAACTTCTTATTGCCAAATTCAGACTTAAATTGAAGAAAGTAGGGGAAACCACTAGACCATTCAGGTATGACCTCAATCAAATCCCTTACACTTGTAAGTGGAAGAGATAAATAGATTCAAGGGATTAGATCTGATAGACAGAGTGCCTGAAGAACTATGGACAGAGGTTCAAGACTTGGACAGGAGGCAGGGATCAAGATCAACTCCAAAAAAACAAATGCAATAAGGAAAAATGGTTGTCTGAGGAGGCCATACAAATAGCTAAGAAAAGAAGAAAAGCTAAAGGCAAAGGAGAAAATGAAGGATATACCCATTTGAATGCAGAGTTCCAAACAATAGCAAAGAGAAATAAGAAAGCTTTCCTTAGTGATCAATTCAAAGAAATAGAGGAAAACAATAGAATGAGAAAGACTACAGATCTGTTCAAGAAAATTGGAGCTAACAAGGGAACGTTTAATGCAAAGATGGGCACAATAAAGGACAAAAATAGTATGGACCTAAAAGAAGAAAAAAATATTAAGAAGAGGTAGCAACAATACACAGAAGAACTATGCAAATAATATCTTCATGACCCAGATAACCACGATGGTGTCATCACTCGCCTAGAGCCAGACATCACAGAATGCAAAATCAAGTGGGCCTTAGGAAGCATCAACGAACGAAGGTAGTGGAGGTGATGGAATTACAGTTGAGCTATTTCAAATCCTAAAAGATGATACTGTGAAAGTGCTGCACTTAATATGCCAGTAAATTTGGAAAACTCAGCAGTGGCCACAGGACTGGAAAAGGTCAGTTTTCATTCCAGTCCCAAAGAAAGGCAATGCCAAAGAATGCTCAAACTACTACACAACTGCACTCATCTCACACGCTAGCAAAGTAATGCTCAAAATTTTCCAAGTCAGGCTTCAATAGTACATGAATCATGAACATCCATATGTTCATCCTGGATTTAGAAAAGACAGAGGAACCAGAGATCAAATTACCAACATCTGTTGGGTCATCAAAAAAGCAAGAGAGTTCCAGAAAAACATCCATTTCTGCTTTATGGACTACACCAAAGCATTTGACTGTGTGGATCACAACAAACTGTGGAAAATTCTTAAAGAGCTGGGAATACCAGACCACCTGACCTGCCTTCTGAGAAATATGTATGTAGGTCAAGAAGCAACAGTTAGAACTGGACATGGAACAGCAGACTGGTTCCAAATCAGGAAAGGAGTACGTCAAGGTTATATATTGTCACCCTGCTTTTTTAACTTATATGCAGAGTACATCATGAGAAACACTGGGCTGGAGGAAGCACAAGCTGGAATCAAGACTGCTGGGGGAATATCAATAACCTCAAATATGTATATTATACCACCCTGATGGCAGAAAGTGAAGAACTAAAGAGCCTCTTGATGAAAATGAAAGAGAAGAGTGGAAAAGTTGGGTTAAAACTCAACATTCAGAAAACTAAGATCATAGCATCCAGTCCCATCACTTCATAGCAAATAGATGGGGAAACAGTGGAAACAGTGACAGACTTTCTTTTGGGGGTCTCCAAAGTCACTGAAGATGGTGACTGTAGCCATGAAATTAAAAGATGCTTACTCCTTGGAAGAAAAGTTGTGACCAAACTAGACAGCATATTAAAAAGCAGCGACATTACTTTGCCAACAAAAGTCTGTCTAGTCAAAGCTATGGTTTTTCCAGTAGTCATAGATATATATGAGAATTGAACTACAAAGAAATCTGAGTGCCGAAGAATTGATGCTTTTGAACTGTGGTGTTGGAGAAGACTCTTGAGAGTCCCTTGGACTGCAAGGAGATCCAACCAGTCCATCCTAAAGGAAATCAGTCCTGAATATTCATTGGAAGGACTGATGCTGAACCTGAAACTCCAATACTTTGGCCACCTGATGAGAAGAACTGACTCATTGGAAAAGACCCTGATGCTGGGAAAGATTGAAGGTGTGAGGAGAAGGGGACAACAGAGGATGAGATGGTTGGATGGCATTCCCAACTTGATACACATGAGTTTGAGTAGGCTCTGGGAGTTGATGATGTACACAGAAACCTTGTGTGCTGCAGTCCTTTGGGTTGCAAAGAGTCAGACACCCCTGAGTAACTGAACCAAACTGAACTAAATGGCTAGTCCACCAAACTGATAATGAACAGGCCAATATTTCTTATGATACTTTTAAAGGTACTGTCTCCAGTATCCACCAGATTCTTTCAAGTTTTGAGGCAAAACACTATAAAATAATTTCTAAATGCTATGTTGCCTATATTGTTGCTCAGATACTGCTTTAAAATAGTAAATAACTAAATTTTGAGTACTATTATGTGCATACCTATGTTTCAGAATGCTCACAATATTGCTTACTCCTATCATATCATTTAAGACTGAAACTGTTGATTTAGACCAATTAAGGTTTTTCAGGTAAATATGCAAACCATGAGCAATTTTCCAGGAAAACACAATGTTTATAATAGGAGCAAGCTCAAGTTAAAGTAATTTTGTAGAGCAAAAAAAAAAAAAAAGTCAACTGAAAATTAAAAATGAGAGGATAGTGTTGTGATGTGTATAGTCCAGAGAATTGACCCTTGCTTATCTATCACCAAAGTGGTCTTTGGTGGTAGAAATCAGGACAGTATAGGCATCCTTGGAACACTCTTGGAAGAGGGTTATTTACTTGGAAGGGGAATGAAGGTTTTTGTTTTTTTCTTTTTCTAGTGACTGGCATGCTCTGTATAATGATCTGGGTGGTTCGCTTTCGTTTGTTTTGAACTCCATATAAATGGAATAATGGCAGTATGTATCCTTATTGTTTAGCTGCTTACACTCAGCATTTGTCTATTAGATTTATCCACACTTTGAATGTATCATTGGTTATTTTCTATTGCTGCATAGTATTTCATTCTATTAATGAAATGTACATTATTTGCCCGTCCGACTATTGATGGATATTTGAGCTATATTCAGTTGTGGATAGTATAAATAAGGTTGCTATACATATTCTCATGCATGTCTTTTGGTGGTCATAAGCATTTATTTCATTAAGTATATACCCAGAAGTAGAATTGCTAGGTCATAAGGTATATATATATATATATATATAGTACATCATGAGAAATGCTAGGCTGGAAGAAACATGCTGAAATCAAAATTGCCAGGAGAAATATAAATAACTTCAGATATGCAGATGACACCACCCTTAAGGCAGAAGGTGAAGAGGAACTAAAAAGCCTCTTGATGAAAGTGAAAGAGGAGAGTGAAAAAGTTGGCTTAAAACTCAACATTCAGAAAACTAAGATCATGGCATCAGGTCCCATCACTTCATGGGAAATAGATGGGGAAACAGTGGAAACAGTGTCAGACTTTATTTTTTTGGGCTCCAAAATCACTGCAGATGGTGATTGCAGCCATGAAATTAAAAGACGTTTACTCTTTGGAAGGAAAGTTATAACCAACCTAGATAGCATGTTTAAAAGCAGAGACATTACTTTGCCAACAAAGGTCCATCTAGTCAAGGCTATGGTTTTTCCAGTGGTCATGTATGGATGTGAGAGTTGGACTGTGAAGAAAGCTGAGTGCAGAAGAATTGATGCTTTTGAACTATGGTGTTGGAGAAGACTCTTGAGAGTCCCTTGGACTGCAAGGAGATCCAACCAGTCCATCCTAAAGGAGATCAGTCCTGGGTGTTCATTGGAAGGACTGATGTTGAAGCTGAAACTTCAATACTTTGGCCACCTTATGAGAAGAGCTGACTCATTGGAAAAGGCCCTAATGCTGGGAAGGATTGGGGACAGGAGGTGAAGGGGACAACAGAGGATGAGATGGTTGGATGGCATCACCGGCTTGATGGACATGAGTTTGGGTAAACTCTGGGAGTTGGTGATGGCAGGGAGGCCTGGCGTGCTGTAATTCATGGGGTCACAAAGGGTCAGACATGACTGAGCGAGTTAACTGAACTGAACTGAACTGATATATATATATATATATATATAGAGAGAGAGAGAGAGAGAGAGGGACAGAGACAGACAGAGAGAGAAACAAAGACAGAAAGACAGAGAAAGACAGAGAGACACACAGACAGACAGAGAGAGAGAAAGAAGGAAGTGCCGTCTCCTACCTGGCCTCAGATTCTGGGATCATCCTTCATGTAAGCTACAAAGAGTCACTTCATTGTAGGCAAGTTTATTTGTGTGTGCGTAACTGAAGTTAAGAAAGAAAGTAAACTAGAAAAATTGGCTAATAATCATGTAAATTGCTATTTTCCCACTCAGCAAAGACCAATATTTTAGACCTTATCTACTGTCTTCTATTTGTTGTGCTTCTGTGTTTCTCCCTCAGACTCCCAGAGAGTCATCTCTCTAAGACATGTGGCTGATGTGTTATACTACACATCACAGAGTCTAGCACAAAGCTGGACAGGCACATGTAAATGTTCCAATCTTGTTCACAGTAATCATAATAGCCACATTTGTTGATTACCATTCTATATCTCACAAAACAATTACTCTTCCTACCAACTCTATAAGTATTTTTATTCCAAGTCTAGAGATGAAGAAATTGAGACTCAGAGATGTCCTGTGAATTATAAGTGGAAGAGCAAGCCCTCAAATGCTGTATACAAATCTCAAAACAGTTACTTCCAACTGTTAGAGGACTGATTATAAAACATCTGCTTAGATGGTCTTTCCAGCTGTGATTTTCTTCACCATGTATCTGCCCTGAGTGATCCATCTGGTGCCCCTGCCAACATCAAAACCCATGCTTATCATCAACATGCCCACAGTTCTGTAAATATGGTCAAGGCCTCACAAAGGGCCAGTATCCACGTGGTTGACCTAATGGTTTGCAGCTTCAGCCTTCTAAATGGTGTGCTATCACTTCTCAGTGTATCCTCATATTGAGTCAGTTCAAATGAATCTGCTTAAGACTCTTCAGTCTTTCCCTTGGTGTAATATGTAATCTCCTACCCAATTATTTATTTTTTAATTTATAATGTAATTAGAAAATTTTTATATTTATATATACATAATGATCCCTTTAGTCTGAACATTTCTTAATCTATTAATAAAATCACACATTTGAATTTTGTTCTTTCTTGATCATGTCTAGAAAGATAATTCAAGCTCTCTTAGGACAGCCAATTATTTGCTGTACTATGACTGAAGTAGACTGGTACTTTGGTGATAGTATGCTACCAATTCATGCCCACAGAGACAGCTTCTCTGGAAAGAATCCATCATCTTATTTTATAACCTGCACTGAATAACACTGTCAGCTTTCAAATTTTTGACAGTTCCACATCCTTTCCTCACCTAATTCTACTTGAAAGCTAAAACTAGATCACATTTATAGAACATCATCATGTTTTTAGGTGGCATGGGCATTTCTTTCATATGATGATCTGTCAGATATAATTCACATACAGGTAGAATATACTTGCATGTTGGCTAATTCATATTCATCATTAACTTACGGTGAACAGCTAAACAACACAGTATCTCATAGAAGCCTTATTATCCCATAATTATACCCCAGATTAAACCCTTGAGAGAAGTCTGAGTCTAGTTGTAGTTGTTTTTAACTTGAGAAAAAGGTATTTTAAAGACATAAGTGACTAATAGACGTAGAATGGCAACAGCACTGATCATTGAAATGAAAAGTTTTGGAGGAACGCACCTGTCACTGCAGATATAACATAAACCTCCCTGGGTTTCAATTTGATTCCATAATTTATTGTGTTATCTTAAAACCACAGCCTCATTTTCAGTTCACTTCAATCACTCAGTCATGTCTGACTCTTTGCCCCATGGACTACAGCATGCCAGGCTTCCCTGTCCATCACCAACTCCTGGAACTTGTTCAAAATCATGTTCATCGAGTCGGTGACATCATCCAGCCATCTCATCCTCTGTTGTATCCTTTTCCTCCTGCCTTCAATCTTTCCCAGCATCAAGGTCTTTTCCAGTGAGTCAGTTCTTCGCATCCCGTGGCCAAAGTATTGGAGTTTCAGGTTCAGCATCAGTCCCTCCAATGAATATTCAGGATTGACTTCCTTTAGGATGGACTGGTTTGATCTCCTTGCTGTTCAAGGGACTCTCAAGAGTCTTCTCCAACACCACAGTTCAACACCATCAATTCTTTAGCACTCAGCCTTCTTTACAGTAAAACTCTCACATCCATATATGACTACTTGAAAAACCATAGCTGTGACTAGAGAGACTTTTGTTGGCAATGTCTCTGCTTTTTAATATACTACCTAGCTTTGCCATAGCTTCTCTTCTAAGGAGCAAGCATCTTTTAATTTCATGGCTGCAGTCACCACCTTCAGTGATTTTGGAGCCGAAGAAAATAAAGCCTCTCACTGTTTCCATTGTTTCCCCATCTATTTGCCATGGTGTGATGGGACCAGATGCCATAATTTAGTTTTCTGAATGTTGAGTTTCAAGACACTTTTTCACTCTTCTCTTTCACTCTCATCAAGAGACTCTTTACTTCCTCTTCACTTTCTGCCATAAGAGTGGTGTCCTCTGCATATCTGAGGTTACTGATATTCCTCCTGCAATGTTGATTCCAGCTTGTGCTTCATCCAGTCCAGCATTTTGCATGGTGTACTCTGCACATAAGTTAAATAAGCTGAGTGACACTATACAGCCTTGATGTACTCCTTTACCAATTTGGAACCAGTCTGTTGTTCCATGTCTGGTTCTAACTGTTGCTTCTTGACCTGCATACATATTTCTCAGGAGGTAGGTCAGGTGGTCTGGTATTCCCATTTCTTTCAGAATTTACCACAGTTTGTTGTGATCCACACAGTCAAAGGCTTTAGCATAGTCAATGAGGCAGAAGTAGATGTTATTCTGGAATTGTCTTTCTTTTTAATGATTCAAGTGATGTTGGCAATTTGATCTCTGGTTCCTCTGACTTTTCTAAATCCAGGTTGAACATCTGGAAGTTCTCGGTTCACACAGTGTTGAAGTCTAACTCGGAGAATTTTGACCATTACTTTGCTAGTGTGTGAGATGAGTGCAATTGTGTGGTAGTTTGAGCATTCTTTGGCATTACCTTTCTTTGAGACTGGAATGAAAATTGATCTTTTCCAGTCCTGTGGCCACTGCTAAGTTTTCCAAATTTACTGGCATATTGAGTCCAGCACTTTTACAGCATCATCTTTGAGGATTTGAAATAGCTCAACTGTAACTCCATCACTTCCACTAGCTTTGTTCATAGTGATGCTTCCTTCCTAAGGCCAACTTGACTTCATATTCCAGGATGTCTGGCTCTAGGTGAGTGATCTCACCATCATGGTTATCTGGGTCATTAAGATCTTTTTCACAAGTTTTTCTGTGTATTCTTGCCACCTTTCCTTAATATCTTCTGCTTCTGTTAGGTCCATATAATTTCTGTCCTTTATTGTTCCCATCTTTGCATGAAATGTTCCCTTGGTATCTCTAACTTGCTTGAAGAGATCTTTAGTCTTTCCCATTCTGTTGTTTTCCTCTATTTCTTTGCATTGATCACTTAGCAAGGCTTTCTTACCTTGTCTTGCTATTCTTTGGAACTCTGCATTCAGATGCATATATCTTTCCTTTTCTCCTTTGCCTTTCACTTCTCTTGTTTTCTCAGCTATCTGTAAGGCCTCCTCAGACAACCATGTTGCCTTTTTTGCATTTCTTTTTCTTGCAGATGATTTTGATCACTGCCTCCTGTACAATGTTATGAACCTCTATCCATAGTTCTTCAGGCACTCTGTCCATCAGATCCAATCCCTTAAATCTATTTGTCACTTCCACTGTATAATCGTAAGGGATTTGATTTAGGTCATACCTGAATTGTCTAGTGGTTTTCCCTACTTTCTTCAATTTAAGTCTGAATTTATCAATAAGGAGTTCATGATCTGAGAGCCATAGCCTCATTTTAGTCATCTGTAAATATTGTTTTGGTAAAAATTAGATGAGGTGGTGTTTAAACTGGTGCACGAAGCTGAGCAGGTAGGTACAAGATAAATAGACCTTTTGAGAGAATTTTCCTTGACCAACTTAGACCCAACATACATTTGGTCCTCATATTATTGTCTCTCCTCAGAGGACAGAGGATCTGCGGATAATTAGTTCTGCTACTGAAGCTAAGAATTTGTGAGCTGGACTATGAAAATCTTCATAGAAGAATTTGCAATGAGTAAAATGCCATCCTGGGGCCCCGCTTTGTTTCATTTTTTTTTTTTTCCCCAATATTTGGGTTGGATTTGAACTAGTCTCTTTATCTGTCAAAAAGCAATTTACATTTCCTCCTAATTATGGAGTTTTGCTTATTTTGCTTCTCAAAGAGATTTTACTGAACCATTTTCTTCTTTAAATATTCTCTTTCAAGTTCTCACTAAAATCTCAGGAGAAGACTTTATTATCTTTATCAGCAAACCTGAGTTACCTTCTAATTTCTCTGATTTTGCTTTCCTCACTTTTCCTAGGAGATGTTTTCTCACCTGACAACTGTCTGTGCCTTAAGGAAAAAAGAATGAGAGAATCTTTTGCAAATACTTTTAAGTATACAATTAAAGTACTAATTTGAGAGTTTGTTTTCATAACATTTCATATACAACAAAGGAGTCCAGGCACTGCCACTTAGATGCTATGTAACCTTGAAATGTTGTGGTTCCCTGTGCCTCATTTCTTTCATCTGTAAAGTGGATAAAACATTAGTAATAAAAGTATCTGCTCTTAAAGGATTGTTGTGAGGAATGAACAAGTATCTGTCAAAATTTAGCATAGTGATTGTAATGTAAGAATTTAATAAATGCCAGCAATAGATGCATTTAATAATAGAAAATACATTTATAGCAATTAGTTTTATTAATTTTAATGGTTAATACAGAGAATATTATGTAGGTTTTTTTTTTTTTTTTTTTTTTTTGCTTTGCTTCCAACACTGGATGCTCTTAGTTTCTAAGGTATTGGAGGTTTTATCTGGCATATGGTAGACACCAAATAGATGTTAACTTCGTAAGTTGATGCAAAAAAATGAAAAAAATTTATTTCAGTGTTCAAATATAAAGTCTTTACAATGTTACTAATGATTTAAAAGTGTTCTGCACTTATTAGTGGTGCATTCAATAGGAAGAAGTCTGCCACATAACAACAGGGATATTTACCTATGGATATTTATTAGAGAAGAGAACTAAACAGAAAATTCATAGTTCTGAGCATTTTGTGAGATAGTGTTTAGAATGTCTCCCTTCTAATAACTTTAGTACTACAAAGCTTAGGCATTTTTAAACAAAATGGAATAATATTGATAACACAGCTGAATAAGTAAATGCATTTAAAGACATGCTATTCTGAAACGTATTTATTAACTCAACTGCCAACAAAGTGTTGTAAGTAGAGTTTTAATTAAGACTAACCAAAGGTATAATAATCATGTCAAATTATCTGATCACTTATGTGTATTAACACTGTTGGTAATGATGTACCAGTTTCCTCTCTTTAAATGATAGATCACTACAGCAAATCTCCATATGGGTAGCAATGTATATGTGCTCAGTCACTCAGTTGTGTCTGACTCTTTGCCTGCCAGGCTCCTCTGTCCATGCATGAATACTGGGAGAAATACTGGAAGAAATGAAAGTGAAAGTTTCTTAAGAATACTGGAGATGTTGTCATTTCCTACTCCAGGGGATCTTCCCAACCCATGGATCAAACTTGCGTCTCTTGCATCTTCTGTGTTGGCAGATGGATTCTTTACCACTGTGCCACCTGGGTAGCCAGGTATACTTTATTGTACACTTTTTTCATTAAAAGTATTTATAAAGGTATTTTTACCACTGATCTTTATATGAGACTGCAATTAATATTATTCTACTTAACGGCCATTCTAACAACTGGAATTGAGCAACAATGGAAAGGATCATTATGTGAGGTATTAAGTTTCCTGACCTGGATAGGTTTAGTAAAAATAAATAACTATTTCTAAAGAATACAATAGAAACAATACCAAAATCTATATTGGATGGGAGTTTGAGCTCAGTATATTCTGAAGTTGCTTTCAACTAAACAGTTCTAATGTTGAGTCCATAACTTCATTGGATATTAAGCTTTATTCACTTAATATAATTAGAAGGAAATCATTTATAACATGATGTGTGTTCATTTATCTGAATCATATATTACATAATAGAAAAGATAGTGCTATCATTTCTTCCCTAATGCCTCCTATCTTTATACTCACTGTGCATTCATTGAAGTCCAATATCCATTTCACAATAGGTTCATTTGATATTTCAGTTGTATCACGAAAGAAAGAAAGTGAAAGTGAAGTCGCTCAATCATGTCCGATTCTTTGTAACCCCATGGACTGTAGCCTACCAGGCTCCTCTGTCCACAGGATTTTCCAGGCAAGAGTACTAGAGTGGGCTTCCATTTCCTTCTCCAGGGAGTTGTATCATATATATTATCAATTGCTATGACAATAGTTTTGTAATCCTACACTAGTCATATTAGATCTATTAGTTTACTTACCAAATGATTCCATAAGAATATTCATAAATAATGATTAGCGCCTAAGTGATTACTTTTTCTTTGATCCTCTTTTATTATTTTCCCCCGAAGGGATTTTTTTTAAATTCTGATGACTCAACTAGTCCAACTCTTCCTTCTCGAGCTATTGGTACTTCTAGGGAAGCAGCATTTTCCTTTCTAAAGAGTATAGATCAACCTCATTTCACAGTATACACATTTTCACAGTATACACATTTATTTCAATGACTTGCATGAATTGTGTGTGTGACTCCACTGACATTTAGTCAGTTAATGTGCACCACTGAAGCAGGCCCTGCTGGTTGCTCTATTATTGTGTAACCTTCTGTCTCCCTCACTACAGAGGTAAAGTAAATATCCATTTCTGTAAAGAACTGCTGTAATAGTATTTAATGGTATTTTCTGAGCATATGCTAGCACTGTTTTTCTTTCTTGCTAAACTAACTTGCATTTATCTTCTTACCTTTCCTCCCACTGTGTGTAAACAAACCTCAAGGCAAACTACTGCCATGGAAGTCCATTTACTAGCAAAGGAAATAAAAACAAAATAGCTTTAATCTTAATTCAGCTCAATTCAACAAGCATTTATTGAGCACTCATTTCATGCCAGATGCTGATCCAGGAATTGGGGAAGCAAAAATGCAATTAGTTTCTGTCCTTAAGGAGTTTAGCAGGGGAAATGGGTATATCAAAAAAGAAGAAAAAAAGTTGCAACTCAATAAGTGCTAAAAATATATCTTTAATGCAATGTATGATGGTCTACAAGACTCATTTTAGCATAGTAGTTAAAAACATGGACTGTGGAGGACCATATTGACTGGGTTTCAATCCCAACTATAACACTTAGTATGTGTGTGATTTGGGGCAAGTAACTTAACCTTTCTGTGTCCCAGACTTTTAACCTACAAAGAGGATAAAATTAATACCTACAGACTCCTTTGGTATCTGCAGGCGATACTAAAATCCGCAGTTCTCAAGTCCCATATGGGAAATGACACGGTACAGTCAGCCCTCCATATTCACAATTCTGCATCCATGGATACAAAGAACTGAGTGTATTTCATAGTGTCACTATAAGTTAATATTTATATTAAATATAAATGAGTTATTATTTATAAAGTTGTTAATATAGTATCTGCCATATATTAGGTGTAATGTAATTGTTTGTTGAATATAATAATGGAGGGTTAATTAATTGCTTAGGAGATAAGAGAAATGTTGATCCCAGTGGAACATTTAAGAGCAATACTTCAGAGGATAGGTATTACTTAATAAAAGTCTTTAAAGATGAGTCATATTTTACAAAAAGGACAAGAAGGAAGAAACAAGAAAGGATATGTGAGCGTGTCAAGTCCCTAGAATACCTAGTAAAGGTCTAGCAAAGGGCCTTCTACAACTAGAAGAAAGCCTTCATTAAAAGAGCAAATGAAACTAAGTCTGATCAGGAGGATGGGAACAAATTGCCAAAGAACAAGTTAAAAACAAAATTTCAGTGATCAAGCACTGGAGTTTTAAATTTAGAAAGAGTGGTGTGATTAGATTTGTTTTAGATAAGTTTCATTTATAGTATAGAAGATAAATTGGATTAAGAGGGACTAGAAATATGATGACTGGTTAAGAAATCATAGTCTGGGAAGAGATATCCTGGCCCAGAATAGCAGGATGTCAAAGCAGGCCAGGAGAAGGAGGTGAGGAAACATGACTCCATCCTAGTAGAAGACAAAACCTTTCTCATGGGTGAAATGACCAACCTCCTCCAGGAGAGAAGGTAACATACTCTGTAAAATGCTTAAGCAATTTTCTCATAAAGGATAGTGTTTTAAGATTTCTTCTGGGAAACTTATAACCCACCAGTCTAGTTAGTTGTCAGTTAAGAGTAATGACATTTAACCAGATATTCTCTTTTTCTTGTATTTAGTCTAACCAGGGTCAACTGATCATTCTTTTTCCCTGTAATAAAATGTCCCAACTAAGAGAGGATCTTAAAATTAATCTTCTTAGGTCTCCTTCCTTAGAGAAAGCTTAAAATAAAATTTGACACATGCCCATCACCAAATTAGCAGGAAAATAACAAAGAAAGCAGAAATTTGGAGGAAAACAATGCCATTGGTTGAAAAGTTTTTGAGCTAAATGAACCTGCAGAATATCCAGGTAGAAAGTAGGAGGAGGATGAAAGTAGCTACTACTTGTTGAGTGTGCTACATAGAAGGCACTATGACAAATATTTACTTATCTTTAAACTTAACAACAATTTTACAATTAATATCATCATTCCCATTTCATGGACACAAACACTGAAATAAAGGGATGCTATGAAATGTTCCCAAGGCCACTTAACTAGTAGATTGCTACAGTGAAATCCATATCCTCATACCCTGATGTTAGGGTCTATGCAAACTCTATTATACCAAACTCAGTCTGGCATCTAGTGATTACGAATGATTATTTACTGTCATAAATGCAATTGTTAATGAGTTGTAAAAATTATTCATGTCTCAGTTAAACATAATATTAAAAGATCTATTCCATTCTCAAGTCAATTTTTTAAATTTGAACACAGGGCAACTGTATATTAGAATCATCAAGAGCACATTTTTAGACTCAGACAAATCCAGGTTTGAATCTGTGACTTATAACTTGTTGGGCTTTAGTATCCTCATCTGTTAGAAGGATATAATGTTTGTCTCACAAGACTTCTGTGAATATTTGACAAGAATGTTGCAAGTGCATGACAAATAGTAAATAATCAAGAATAATTTTTACCACTATTACAATTATTTATGATAATTTGGTTTAGAAATATATTCTGTGGGGAGACATGCCCATGATGACAGCAAAAATTTAAAGCAAATTACTTGATTGAAAGAATTTCATTTAACTTCTGAACATAAGTATAAACATCATGTCAATGTTTATTTTCTCTCATCCCAACCCAGAAAAGGTACAGAGGTCTCGAGTTATCCCATGAAACTACTATCTGCTGTGTATATCTTACATTGTGATGCTGCTGAGAACCCAGAGGTGAAAGACATATTCTGCCTTCTGTATTTACTGTCTGGTGGCAAAGAGAGAGGAGTAAACAAATAGCTACAGTGATAATGTGATGAAGCAGTTATTGAATTAATGTCAGGTCACTTCTAATCCAGAGTAACCTAGAGTAACCAGGTTAGTTACAAGGTAGGCTGGTTTGGAAATTCAGTTTAAAGGAGGATTACATTATCAGTTTGAACCCCATGCTACAATAGATCTGAATCTCAGATTGGCCTTCAGTTTGACCCAACATTCTGATCTCCCATTGGGTATGGCATAATCTAGGGTTAGGTCAGCTTTCTATGGACATGGAACAGTTGTTCAGGACATGAGTGTTAAATTCAGCAGCCTTTGGGTAGAAAGACTCCAAAAAACAGAACTATCTGACACTGGCTAATATGAGTTGGGAGACCAAACATGAAAAGGCTAAGAGGGAGTTTCTTTTGAGTGACATCATTACATATCTATTAAGCATTTTCTCTGTTCTCACCTGTGTGATAACAGTAGGTTATATCAGAAAGGGAAAAAAACATTGATCTCTGCCATCCTATGACTTGCAATCTAGTCTAGAAGAGAATATACATAAAACTAAAAAATAATGTCCCAATCACAGTAAATTCAAGACCTGTTATGGCCAAGACATTTTAACGTATATTATCTTGTACAAGCATAATACAAATCTTGTGAGGAAGAAAAAAAAATCTCCATTTTACAGATGAAAAGAATATCTAGAGAAAAATACCCTAGAAGTGGCATTTTATAAATGACTCCAGGTGATGCCCACACAGCTCTTCTCCACAAGAGGTACTTAGGAATCAGTAAACTTATTTATACTGTGCATCATATAGAACAACTCAGGGACCAGCAGCATTTTCTCACTTGGGAACTGGTAAGTGATGCAGAATATTGGGCCCCACCTCAGATGTACTGCGTTAGAATCTGTATTTTAATGATGATTCTTTTACAATTAAATTCCATAGTCCTGACACTAAAAGCTATAGGCACCCTCAAACAAAAGAAGTTAAAGTAAGCTAGCCCAATTGATAAAATCCTAACAGAGGAAACAGGACTAAGGATAAATAGGATTTGGATCAGCACACCGGAAGGGGAAGGACATTTGTAATTCAGGAAGACAGCAGCACTAAAAACACAAGATGGACCTAAATCCAGAGATTCATGAACTGGTGACAAATTTGACAAGAAGTTTTTACATCAGCCCGTTCCTTTAGGAAGCAACCTAAATCTCTTGGACCAGTCTCTTTTCTTTTTCTTCAGTACTGTATCCACAAATTGAGAACATAGAATTAAACTCCTGATTTTATTTCCCACACTGTAGGCATGTCAGATGCTCCCACAGGTGACCCATTTTCAAATGAAAGTGGTCTTCTGAGAATACTTCCTTGCTATCCCCAGGCAGTCTGATTTGCTATGAACTTTCAGAGGTGACTGTGTTGAGGCTACTGAAAATTTAGTTTTCCTTTTGGTTCCGAAACAGAAAGCACCTTTCACAACACTATTGTTCGGTCTGGAATTGTGGCTAGTGTCAGATAGGCTGAGGGTGCTGAAGGACAGATTAGATTATATCAGAAGGCACTGACCTCTACTCCCCTCTGTGGCCTAAAAGCAGTAAGGTCAAGACAGGAAGCATTTGAAACACTCTCAGGACAAGCAGAAGCACAGGCTGAGTGAGCAGTATCTGGATAAAGAGTGGGGACACCTGCGCTCAGTGATGTACAGGTTGCCACTGGCAAAACTTGAGTCCTAAGCACAGAGGTGCGCACCTGCTCAGACACTCAGTCGCGTCCCACTCTTTGGGACCCCTCTGGACTGTAGCCCACAAGGCTCCTCTGTCCATGGGATTTTTCAGATTTCCTCCTCCAAGGGATCTTCCCAACCCAGGGATCACACCCACATTTCCTGTGTCTTCTGCATTGGCAGGCAGATTCTTTACCGCTGCGCACCCCCTGGAAAGCCCAAGGGCAGAGGACAGAGATGCAAATAAAAGGACACCCTCTGAAGGGGAGAGCAGGTTCATAGGAAGAACTCACCCTTGAACAAGATCCTTATGGGGTGGGGACACATGCAGGCTCTGCACCAAGCAGCAGCTTGGTACAAGGAGCACGGCTCACTGTGGCCCAGTGGCAGAACTCCAAGTGCCATCTTAGGTTTTAACTTTGCCTGAAACTTGCCACCAAATACTCAAAACCTTGAGTGCCTTAAGTTGTTTAGTTTGTGTTTTGAATTCCTTTTGTATGACAGATCAGTGTTGGGTTTTTTCTTTTTTTTTTTTACATTTTTCTTAAACCCTCAGGTATAAGTTGGCTCTGGCAAATTAGCAAGTATATCACTTGAACTCTAAAGAATTCTGTCTGCCAGGTCCCAAGTTTTTAATGGCTAAAACCTGTGGGAATTTTGGAGAGAGATCTTTAGTTTAAAATCAAGAAATTCCAATACAATGCTCTTTTAGAGGTGAAGATAGACATTTTGAATAAAGCAAATAGTGATTAATAGGTTTATTTTAATCAATGTAAGCTAAAGCACTAGATATATAACAGTTGTGATGTAAGGATTGAAATGAGAGATAAAAGGGGACATCAACTAAGGAAGTTCCAATTTTGTAAGTAGCTATGCATAAAATCATCAGCTCCCAGACTTGCATAAATTAGTTCTGCTCTTCCCTCTCTGAATTCCCTAGGGTTGGCAATATCCCACCAGTTCCTAAGTTAGCTCTTAAATGTCACTAGAGCCTCCACTCAGAATTACAACCTAATTACAACATACACATTTGGGGATACTTTTATGTTAAGAATTTGTGCAAATTTAACAAATGAAACCAGATGAATTGAAGCAAGGAGAACCACATGAGAAATATAATGTAGATGCAAAGATAAAAAACACTAGGCAATATTCCCAACATTTCCTCCTTTAGCATTAAGTGTTTATCAAGGCTGCACAGTGCAATAATGGTGGCTAATGTTGCATGGTATAATGGAAAATGATTGAGTGATATATTAGAGCAGCAGCTCCACATCTGAGTGTGTACTTAACAGCTTGGCTGGTTTTAATATGTGCCAAAATTGTAGACACTGAGCTGGCAGGTTTAACTAAAAATGGTTGAGAAAGAAATCACTGAAATAAAATGCAACATGGTTAAATTATCTTAACACTACTTCCTCCTCTTAGCACCCAAAATGACTTTGCTGCTCTTCAGCAAAATTATTTTCATGTAAAATTTCACTTAGTCCATATAACAGTTTCATGAGTGCTCTGCTAATTGAAGAACAAAATACATCATCTTTATACTGGTGGAGGAAAAACAGCATTCACAATAGCTTTCCACATTGTCCTGAGTCTTGGAGACTTGGTTATGACCAAATCGAGCATCACTAAAAACCTTGTCTGTGAGGCAATATTAAATGAGGGTTTAGCTAACATTTATATTCCAGGTCCTAAAGATAGTAATTGTTCAAGGTGAAAGAAAGTCTTTTACTTCCTTTTAGGGCAGTTCCACACACATTTCAAACCAATCCTCACCTCCTCTAATCAGTGACAAAGAGGCAGGTGCCAGCTCCTTTAACTTTAATTCTTTCCAACAATACAATCTAGTGGGGAAAAAAATAACATTCCAGCAATTCGACCTTACAGTAAATATCTACTAAACTAATTATATTTACTTAATGATCTTCATTAGGATTATGATGAGATGGTTGTATGGCATCACCAACTCAACGGACATGAACTTGAGCAAATAGAGTGATGGAGATGGGAGCCTGGCGTGCCTCAGTCATGGGATCACAGTCAGACACAAACTTACTGACTGAACAACAAAAACAACAATGATTTTTATTACATAATTGGGCATGCAATTCCTGGCAAGTGTTTAAAACCTTAAAGTAGTTTTAAAAGATCTCTATATAGCAATCCTACTATGTATGTATAGTATTGAAATATATGTGTATATATTTATTAGAAAATAATTATTGATAAATTCATAGTAATGAGATATATAAAACAGTAGTGTAGTTCTCTAAGTTAAAAATTTAAATGTCAGAAATGCACATATAAAATACTTCCAGTATATGGCTGCATAATCATTCTTACCCTAGCCATTGTTTTCCCAGGATTGTTACAATTTCCTAAAGATTCAATATTTTGATATGATTTTTCACATTCTTTCAAACTTCATTAACAGTACCAATCCTACTTTTAAAATAATTTATTTTTTCTTTAGCACTTCCATTTTGTTCATCACTTCTGAATTTTCTAGATAAATATATCTAGTAATAATTGGAATTCATAAATTTCTGGGTGAAAGGAATGATCAAACCTACAATGTATTTCAACAAAATATATATATATAATTAACTAATGTGATGTTCACATTTAAAATGAGTAGATTACCTTAAAATAACAACTTTACAAAGTACACAATATTGGTTCAAATGTATGTCATTGTTTTTGACATCTGAAAGATAGGTAAGATAATAGAACATTCTATATGTCTAAAAGTCATCATATACAATTCTTATTAAGCACTTAGGAGGGATCTACTTGAACATTTCATCATCTTCCACCTGGTAAATGCCTAGTAAAGATTTGAAGAAAGCAAAAATATCAGTATTCTCCTAAATTCATCAAAAAATTTATAATCTCATGTTTTGCTTATACAAAGTTGGCAAAACAAAAACAAATGTTTGTTAAGTATAGAAATTATTTATCATTTTTACACTTTGCTAATAATTACTCTAACTTATCTATCACAAAAATAAAGAAGATGTATTCAGGACCACAATTAATAAAATAAATAAGATCAAGATAGAGACAATACCTGCAAATGCTGAAAGGAGATGCTACTCCTTCCAGTTAAATTGATAATAGTTGATAGGTTACATAAGACTGGAGCTCTTTTATTTATTAGATTATAGGGGAAGTATTAGTCAATCCTAAAGGAAGTTAAACAGTTTCACCTTTTGAAACTAATGTACTTCAGTTCAGTTCAGTCGCTCTGTCATGTCCGACTCTTTGCAACCCCATGGACTGCACCATGCCAGGCTTCCCTGTACATCATCAACTTCTGGAGCTTGCTCAAACTCATGTCCATCGAGTCGGTGATGCCATCCAACCATCTCATCCTCTTTCGTCCCCTTCTCCTCCTGCCTTCAATCTTTCCCAACATCCAGGTCTTTTCCAATGAGTCAGTTCTTCACATCAGGTGGCCAAAGTATTGGATTTTCAGGTTCAGCATCAGTCCTTCCAATGACTATTCAGGACTGATTTCCTTTAGGATGGACTGGTTGGATCTCCTTGCAGTCCAAGGGACTCTCAAGAGTCTTCTCCAACACCTCAGTTTAAAAGCCTCAATTCTTAGGCCCTCAGCTTCCTTTAGTGTATTTAGCAGGAGAAATTAGTCTCCTCAATTAAGGTAATCTAATCTTTTAAATTGATTAAAATGATTCCCAGTAGAGGACATGCTAAATGATTGCTTGTTTATTGAAAACAAGAACTTCAGCCAGAACCTCAGAGACTATCATTAATGTTATCTCAATTTAAGCCCTATTGAGTCCATTAGTATGCTTATACAAGATACTAAGAGAGAACATTGATAAGCAGAAAAAAGGGAATTTAGATATTATACATTCTGTAGAAGTTATTTTTTAAAGTGAGTCAGTTACAAGAAGCACTGAATTACTTCATAAGCATTTGATGAGAACCTACTGGTTAGACCAGCAGAGAATGTTAGATTTTTTTTCCCCAATGAAGAACCTGTGTCAGAGGAAAATCAACATTTAACTATAGGGGTCTGCAATTAAAATACAAATCACCTAGCCAAAAGTACAAAATGTCTTTGAATATTTGTGTTGGCCTTTAAAACCCATTAGTACTTTCTAATTTATCTTTTTTATTTTAATATAAATAGATATGTTAATCCAGGTCCTCTGAGAAGTATATGTGAAAACAGGATTAATTGTGGAACAGAATTATGAGAAGAAATACTTGTGAAGGGAACTGGCAAGGGACCTGAGGGAGGTCAGGAGGGCTGTTTGACCACACCCCAGTCTGTTCCTTGTGAAGGATAGTGAGGAGGAAGGTAGGTTGAATGGAAGAGTCTTAGAAGGTAGTGAAGGTCCAAGGAAGTTTGACAAAGACAATATAAGTCCTTGATCTAAAGTCACCGTTTGGAAAAGCTCTCTATTTCTAAGAAATGGGCCTGCCTTATCCCTGTTCTGCTTAGCCATTGCCTGGAAAGAGCCCAAAGGAAATGTGTGAAACAGGCTCACTAAAAGACTAATACTTAATCATAATCTATAATCTTGTGATTAGGTATTAGTCATTTATTATATTCCAGTATTTTGCGATGGAATTCTCCAGGCAAGAGTACTGGAATGGGTAGCCATTCCCTTCTCCAGGGGATCAAACCCTGGTCTCCTGCATTGCAGGCAGATTCTTTACTGTCTGAGCCACCAGGGAAGCCCTATTATATTATATATTATGTATTATTATATACAGACTGCTTTCCCTCACCCATGAGGACTTCTGTATAATAACAGGATTGCAATTGGAAGAACAGAAACGTCCAGGCTCTATTTAAGAAGGAATTTTTAGGAAAACCTAAAGATAACATGGGAGAAAAAAAAAAAAAAGAAAACTAATGGAAATTGAATATTTGGATAACTACAGTTAGAGCAAACTTTAAAGATAGCCAGACTCCAGGGTCTGAATCAAGATGGCCAATCAGGAAAATCCTGAGCTCATCTTCCTCAATGGGCACACCAAAATCACAAGTGTTTACAGAGGAACTAACTCTGAGAGAGACCCAAAGAAAGCAGACGAGATTCTTAGCAAGTGATGATAAAAAGAAGAAAGCCATAAGAAATGGATAAAAAGAGTCATAGAATCTATCTAATAGGATCCACACCCTTGGTGCAATGACCTACCAGTAAGAGGAAAATCACAACCACAGAGGTCCTCCCTGAGGAGTAAGGAGTCCAATCCCCACATTGAGCTCCCCAGCCCAGGGGTCTGGTACTAGAAAGAGAAGTTTTCAAAATTTCTGGCTTTTAAAATCTATGGGGTTTATATTTAGTAGAGCTGGAGGACTGCAAAAAACCAAGTCTCCATTATCAAAGAGCATGCACAAAATCTCACTTGATCCAAGTATCAGCATAGAGACAGTTTCAAAAGTGCTGGAGTCTGTCCCACTTACTGATCTTTGAGAGACTTCTAAAGAAGCATGGCAGCTGGGACTAAGATGCTGGGGAAAGCCAATTTTGTGACCTTGTCTATTATGGTGAGGCTGACATTAATGGACACAATTTTGGGTTCATCAGTGTGCTCACAGAAGTTCCACAGCACCAAGCATCACCATCAGCCACACTGAGGGCCTAGGCTGCTCACAAATGTACCTGTAGCAGTCATGCACCCCTGGGACTCACAGCCAGCAATGTCGGGGACCTATCCTACCACTAGCATGCCTGCAGAAACTGTACATGGTGGAACCTTGTGGCCAGCTAGGTCGGGGAGCAACCACACATTCCAGCACACCTGCAGCAGTTAGCCCCATCAGAACAAAAAGATACATTCAGCCTACATAGGGAATGCCCCCTGAAGCATCTGACTCTGGTGGCCAGAGAGGAGTTTCTTGCTGGATCCCATACAGCAGTTCCTACCTATGGCCACTTCACCAAGATTGAGAGATATAACACACATACCTAAGGAAAAAAAAAAGAATTTGGCAATATGAGGACACATGAATATTTGAATATTTTCTAAATGAAAGAATAAGGCAAAACCTTATAAAAACAATAAACAAAATAGAGAGAAGCAACTTACCCAATACAGAGTTTAAGAAAATGATCATGAAGATTCTCTCTGAACTCAGGAGAAGAATGAATTCTCACAGAAAGAACTTCAACAAAGAGTTAAAAAATGTAAAAAAGAACAAATCAGAGCTGAAGGACTGAAATGAAAAATGCACTAGGGGAAACAATGGTAGATTAGATGATACAGAAGAACAGACCAGTGATAAGACAAAGCAGGAGAAATCACTCAAGTTGAACAGAAAAAAGAATTAAAATAAATGAGGATAGTTTAAGGGGCCTCTGAGACAAAATCAAGCATGATAACATTCATTCTAGGCCTCTCAGAAGGAGAAGTGAATTAGAAAGGGGCAGAAAACTTATTTGACGAAATGATAGCTGAAAACTCTCATAACCTGGAGAAGGAAACAGACATACTGGTCCAGGAAGCACAGACTTCCAAATAAGATGACCCTAAAGAGGTCCACACCAGGACACGTTATAATTAACATGGCAAAATAAAAATTAAAACTCTTAAAAGTAGCAGGAGAAAAGTAATAGTTACATACAAGGGAACTCAGATAAAAATATCAGTTGACATTTTAGCCCAAATTTCACAGGCCAGAAGTGAGTGACATGGTATACTCAGAGCACTGAAATTAAAAAAAAAAAAAAAAAAAAGGAAAAAATCCTTTGACCAAGAATATTCTAGTTAGCAAAGCTACCATTCAGAATGGATGGAGATATAAAGAGCTTTATATACAAGCAAAAGCCAAGAGAGTTCTCCACCATTAATTGATCTTAAAAGAAATGTTAAAAGGATTTTTCTAAGTGAAAAAGAAAAAGCCAAAACTAGAAATACAAAAATTATGAAAGAAAATATTCTCACTGATAAAGGCCAACATAATCAAAGTAGCAGATCAACCACTTAAAAAACTAGTAGAAGGTTAAAAGACAAAAGTAGTAAAGTCATCTATATCTACAGTATGTAGCTAAGGAATACACAACATAAAAAGACACAAAACATTACATCAAAAACAACAAATGTGGAAGGAGGGGCAAAGTTTAGAATGAATTCAAATTTAAGAGATTATCAATAGCTACATACATATGTAATTATATAGTATCATCAGAGTAATCACACACCAAAACCTTAAATTATCTATTAAAAAGTAAAGAGAAAGGAATCTAAACATAATATTAAAGATAGTCATCAAATACAAAGGAAGTGAGCAAAAGAAAACAGGAACAAAAAAACCTACAAAAATAAAACAGTTAACAAAATGACAATAAGTACATACCTACCAATAATTACTTTAAGGGACTAAATGCTCCAAGCAAAATACATAGGACTGCTAAAAGGACAAAAATAACAAGGCCCATATATATGCTGCATCACATCAGCTCTAAAGTCACTCATAAATCGAAAGTGAAGTGGCAGAAAAAGATATCCATTTAAATAGAAATAAAAAGAAAGCTAGACTAACAATACTTTTATCAACAGAATAGAATTTAAAACAAATACTGTAACAAGAGACAAAGAAGAGCATTGCATAATTACAAAGGGATCGACCCAACGTGAAGATATAATACTTGAAAATATCTATATGTCCAATAAAATCAATTAAAGATAAAATGTAAGACTTGAAACCATTAAAGTCTTAGAAGGAAACAGACAGTACACTTTGACATTGGTCTTAGTAATATATTTTTTTTAGATCTGTCTCCTCAGGCAAGGGATATAAAAGCAAAAATAAGCAAATGGGACAATATCAAACTAAGAATTTTTGCACAGGGAAGAAAACCATTAGCAAAACAAAAAAGTAAGATACTGAGTGGGGAAAAAAAGATCTTTACAATGATATGTCCAAGAGTGGTTAATATCCAAAACACATAAAGAACTCATACAACTTAATACCAAAAAATTACAAGCAATCAAATTAAAAAGTTGGCAGAGGAGCTGAATCAACATTTTCCCAAAGAAGATATACAGATGGCCACATGGAAAAATCCTCAACATCTCTAATCATCATGGAAATGAAAAAATCAAAACCACAATGAAATACTGTCTCACACTTGTCAAAATGGCTAATATCTAAAAGACAACAAATAACAAGTGTTGGTGAGGATGTTGGGAGCCCTTATACACTTATACACTGTTGATGGGAATGTATATTGGTACAGTCCTATGGAAAACAGAAGAGATTCCTCAAAAAATTAAAAATAGAACTACCATATGATTCAGCAATCCCATTCCTGGGCATATATCTGGAGAAAACCATAATTAAAAAGATAATACACCTCAATGTTCATAGCGGCATTATTTACAGTAGCTAAGACATGGAAGCCACCTAAATGTTCATCAACAGAGGAATGGAAAAAGAAGATACAATACATATGTACAATGAAGTATTAGCTATAAAAAGGAACGAAATTGGATCATTTGTAGAGATGTGAATGGACCTAGAGAGTATCACAGCTATCTGAAGTCAGAAAAAAAAAAGACAAATACTGTATATTAACGCATATAAGTGGAATCTAAAAAAATGGTATAGATGATCCTATTTGAAAAGAAGACATATTTATTTTATTTTAAAAGATCATATAGTTAATGAAAGTCTGGATCAGAATATAAATGCAGGTAATGTGGTGATAGAATCTGTGCACTTCTCTACTCATACTGTTTCCCAGGTTTTCATGAAAAGGAATTCTAGGTTTAGTCTACTGCAACATTTTCAGGTATCAAAGTGCCCTATTTCTTAATCTTGTCTTTCTGTTATCTCTGTCATAACAGGGACAAAAAAACCTACCAAAAAACCTACCTTCTTCAGGTCTCCCAGTTTTATGTGATGTTCCCATTTTACCACTGGTTCTAGAACTGCACTTTACGTAAACCAGAAGCCAGAGTAAGGGGAAGAAATGATTCCTTTAGTTTTCTAAAGAAATAATATTTGTGGAGGCTATTGGCCAGGCCACTCAGCATAACTGGTCACCGTGAATACCCTCTAGGATGCTCTGAATGATAGCTTCATTGCCATGATGTGGTGTTGCCAGGAAAACTCGGACAAGTTGACCCACGTAAGTGTCTTCCCAGCTGAGAGCTGCCTGAGTGTCATGTTGAATCCAACACAAATGACCTGCAGGTGAGCTCCATCATGGCATTTTTAAAAACTGCTCTTATTCATTATTCATAATATAATTTGAATAAATATAGTCTGAAAGTCAGTCTTCTCCTGTAGCCCAGAAAAGCATCAGGCATACAGCTGAGTCTTTTCAACAGGTCAGGACCTAAACAGTAAAATCTTAAAAATTCTAACTACTCTTTGCTCTATTCTGACACAGACCAGTGTCCCAATCTACATGGACTTAATGTCAACTTCACATTTCTTGCTAATACAATTTTGACTGGAAACACACAGACAGGCACACACATTCCTTGGCCAGTTCACCTGTAAAATAGTAAAAATTAGAGTATTTACAGAGGTTTTTGAAGTTCTAAATTAACTGCCATTAGTCTGACATATTGTCAGAGTAGAATGGTTATATCCCTTGTTTACAAAAAATATAAAAACAAACAGTGCCAAAATAAGCATCTATGCACCTAGTACAATTTGAGAGAGATAGAAGTCACTTTTATTATTTTCATTCTTTCACCCCAAGAAAAGTTCACCCATCTACCTACCTGACAGTCAATACTTAAATGTCAAGGCATTGGCATACAATAAGGACAGTTCATAATTGTAGCTACTCTGCCTAATATTGCATTAACTCATTAGCGACTGAGGGGACAAGGACACAAGCTTTAGAATTATAAAGTGTGAAGTTCAAATCTTGTTGTCACTTTTTAGCTATATGACTAGGTAAAGCAGTTAATTGCTCATATCACTTAAAAATGGGAATAACAGTATCAACTTATGAGCTTTCTGTGAGGATAAAAGAGGTACAGAGTGCCTGTGATAGTGAGTTGGTCATGAGAGATGAACTTAGAAACTTCCTATTTGTTTATAGACAACTTAAGGGCAGATAACACTACTGCAGTGAACAAAGTTTGAGAGAGAAGACTAAAACTCAGAATTTCTTGTTACACTGACTTTTCATTGCTTATGACAGCTCATGACCTAAAATGTGACTTATTTTGGTCCTTTCGAATTCAAGAAATTTACTGATTCAAGTTCAAAGCTCTTTCTACGTCCAATTTCAGTAGACTTAATGTCTCAAGGGTAATTTTTAGGTTCCAAAAATGTTCAGTGGTTTACTTCTTATATTCAAGACTCCATTTTTGTTCTTAAGCTTTACATCCAACAAACTTTTTATTCTATTAACATTCCCAGAGAATTTTAACAATGATCACATTTATAAACTTAAACTGTCAATGTTTAAAATTACATTCATAAATTTAATATATTTCATTTTCTGTTTAAGTACTTTGGTTAACTTATAGAACAAAATTCCCCTAATGCTTTTAATAAAACCAAAAGAATTAAAAAAACAAATCTGGTGATTCTTCAATTATTTTAAGTTTCCCAATATAATACATAATCTTAGTAAATTATAAGTCTAAAGCAATTACTCAATGGCATATTTTAAATTAGAATCACAGGTTAATTTTTTTAATTGAAAAAGCCAAATCCTTTTTACTATTACAACAAACAAAAATGCTAAATTTGGACAAATTCTTCTTTAGCAGAAAAATATTAATGCTACAGATATGATTCTATCAGTAATTTTATATATTTAATCTTAAATCTTTCTGTGATTAAGGATGTTAAGGAAACAATTATACCACCCTATCCATCTTCTCAGAAAGTTATTCAGGTCATTAAAGGATCAGAAATACAAGTCAGATATATAAAGTCTAGAGCTACAAATATCTAGGGTGATTTTTTTTCCTCACAATCCCAACTGTCAGGATGTCTTCCATTTTTAGGTACTTTATCTTAGAGTCCTAAACTAAAGAAGGAGGGTGGTAATGTAACCCATTTTTCTATACTTGATTCACATCCTTACCTCATTCTGCCATTTTGTTATATAACTTTGCAACATTTCACCTGAGCTATTACATCGGTCAATAAAATCTGGCTCTAATTTTATAGATCCAATAACTTCATAGAAATTAGTCATTCTTTACAAATGCACTCTATCTCTTAGGGTGGACACTTTTCAGATTTTAAAATTGTAGCCATGGGAATTCTGCACACCTCTTGTGGCTCTTTCCATTTATACAATATTAAGCTCATTATCCTGGTTAAAACTAAAGGAAAGAAAATGTTCAACTTAAATACAACTTAAAAGCATGTACAAAATATTACATCAGATTAACCAAAGGAAAAGACATGGACTCAGATGCCATGTTGAAAAGTTCTATGGGGTGCCATTCATACCAGGACATGGAATTGTGAGAGTGCCAGGTACTGTTCTGGGTCAGACACATTACTAACAAGAAAGACAAGGTCCTTGCTCTTCTGGGGCTTAAATTTAAGTAGGACAAAAAGCCAATAAGTGAGTGATCAAATAACAAAATCAGATCATTAAGAGTTTATTTCTTTCATTTTTTGATGAGTGCCATAAAGGCAATAAAGCAGAAAGGCATAATAGAGAGTAACAGTAGATGACTATGCAAAGAATCATTTTGAAAATGGTAACCAATAAAGCCTAAGGAGGTGACATTTGAGCTGGTAGATGACAAAGATTATCTCTGTGAAAAGCTAAGGAACAGTTTTGAAGGCAGTAGGTACATAAAATATAACCTGAAGTACTACTGGCACTTTTCCAGGGAGGAGACCAGACCAGTATGACGGGAGACAAATGAATAAGGGAAGGTGTGATGTGAGCTGAGGATGAACAGAATATGGAATAGATCATATAGGACTAAGAGGCTTTGGTGGAGCCATGGTAAGAAGTTTGAATATATTAGAAGATTTTTGAATTGGCACCAAGGGAGATACATGTTTTGATTTATGTTTTTAAGATTCCTTTGGCTTTGATGTAAAGTCTAAATATTAGGGAAACAAGAAGCCCCAGGTGAGTGATATTGGTGGCTTAGTCTTGAGTTGAGTAAGGGAAGATAAGGGACATGGACAGACCTGAGATGTTCCTTGAAGGCAAAATTTTCAGAATGGTTTAGATGCTGGGAGATGATGGAAAGTGTTAAGTTAAACATGATTCCTGGTTTGTGGATTGGCTGGCTAAGTAGATGTTCATGCCACTTGTCAAGATGGAGAGATTAAGGGTTAGAAGGTGGTGGGAAAGGGGGAGGTAATTTGTGATGCAAAAGAGAGATACAGTAACTATGGGAACATAGCCGTGACCTGAGAGGAGATGGAGGTCAGAATACAGGAAAGATGGGGCTGGGGGAGAGACTAACTTTGGGTAAAAGAATAACTTTTTTTTAGTAATCAAAGGAAAAACAAAGAAATGGGCAGATAGTAGTTAAAGTTTAAGATTTTGAGGAGGAAAAATAGAGCCATTTAGGTGAATTATTGCTGATAACAATTGAAAGAATGAATAATACAATTTATATATTACTTTTATTACAGTTGATCCTAAAGGAAATCACTCCTGAATATTCATTGGAAGGACTGATGCTGAAGCTGAAACTCCAATTCTTTGGCCACCTGATGTGAAGAACTGACTCACTGGAAAAGACCCTGATGCTAGAGAAGATTGAGAGCAGGAGGAGAAGGGGCCAACAGAGGATGAGAAAGTTGGATGGCATCATTGATTCAATAGACATGAGTCTGAGTAAACTCCAGGAGTTGGCGATGGACAGGGAAGCCTGGTGTGCTGCAGTCTATGGTGTTTCAAAGAATAGACATGACTGAGCAACTAAACAACAATGACTAAATTAAAATTACTTCGTTTGCTAATAAGGTACTTTATCAAATGAAAATGTAGATAAAAGTAATTTAAGCCTGATTGCTACAGTGTGTTTTCATTACAGATGTGGAAATATAGACAAGCCATAGCACTTATTAACAATCAGACTTGTTTGTTGACCATTTTCTTCTGGTAATCAAAAGTTTTTATTTTCCCTTCCTACTATATTTTGTGATGTATTTACTATAGATAACACTGCATGCAATGAGAAGATTAATTTGCTCTGGGGCTATGAAGCTTGCAACAAAGAGACAAACAGCAGTTTTGTATAATATGTAATTATTTACTAGTTTGGGGCTACCCATTGGTATATTAGAGAAAGAGCTTGCAAACTAAAATCAATACACATAATAATTGCCTCTCCTGGGAGAAGTCCCAGGAGGCCTTAACTGGGAAGACAAGTGAGGCAGGCAAGCAAAATGTCACAAAGTCCATTGGGGAAAAAAGTCACATTTATTTCTCTATATCATGCTAACTGTTTTCAATTAACTTAATTTCCTTTATTTAGATGGTATTAGGTGAATGGGGGATACAAAGGAAAAAGCTGATATAGACAATCATCTGACCATGAAAGCTTACTGTGCCAGGCCAATTCAGTTCAGTTCAGTCGCTCAGTTGTGTCCAACTCTGCGACCCCAAGAAGCGCAGCACACCAGGCCTCCCTGTCCATCACCAACACCCGGAGTTTACCCAAACTCATGTCCGTTGAGTCAGTGATGGCATCTAACCATCTCATCCTCTGTCATCCCCTTCTCCTCCTGCCTTCAATCTTTCCCAACAACAGGGTCTTTTCAAATGAGTCAGCTCTTCGCATCAGGTGGCCAAAGTATTGGAGTTTCAGCTTCAACATCAGTCCTTCCAATGAACACCCAGGACTGACCTCCTTTAGGATGGACTGGTTGGATCTCCTTGCAGTCCAAGGGACTCTCAAGAGTCTTCTCCAACACCACAGTTCAAAAGCATCAGTTCTTCGGCACTCAGCCTTCTTTATAGTCCAACTCTCACATACATACATGACTACTGGAAAAACCATAGCTTTGACTAGATGGACCTTTGTTGGCAAAGTAATGTCTCTCCTTTGTAATCTGCTGTCTAGGTTGCTCACAACTTTCCTTTCAAGGAGTAAGCATCTTTTAATTTCATGGCTGCAATCACCATCTGCAGTGATTTTGAAGCCCCAAAAAATAAAGTTAGCCACTGTTTCCCCATCTATTTGCCATGAAGTGATGGGACCGGATGCAATAGGAGATCAAAATTCCCCAAAGAATGCCGAGACTGTTCAAACTGCCGTGAATTAATACAATGTATACCTTAAACAGACAGAATGTGGTCCACTGGAGAAGGGCATGGCAAACGACTTCAGTATTCTTGCCTTGAGAACCCCATGAACAGTATAAAAAGGCAAAAAGATAGGACACTGAAAGATGAAATCCCCAGGTCAGTAGGTGCCCAATATACTAATGGAGATCAGTGGAGAAATAAATCCAGAAAGAATGATGGGATGGAGCCAAAGCAAAAACGATACCCAACTGTGGATGTGACTGGTGATAGACGCAAAGTCCGATGCTGTAAAGAGCAATATTGCATAGGAACCTGGAATGTAAGGTCCATGAATCAAGGCAAATTGGAAGTGGTCAAACAGGAGATGGCAAGAGTGAACGTCGACATTCTAGGAATCAGTGAACTAAGATGGACTGGAATGGCTGAATTTAACTCAGATGATCATTATATCTACTACTGTGGGCAAGAATCCCTTAGAAGAAATGGAGTAGCCATCATGGTCAACAAAAGAGTCCAAAATGCAGTACTTGGATGCAATCTCAAAATCGATAAAATGATCTCTGTTCGTTTCCAAGGCAAACCATTCAATATCACGGTAATCCAAGTCTATGCCCCGACCAGTAACGCCGAAGAAGCTGAAGTTGAACGATTCTATGAAGACCTACAAGACCTTCTAGAACTAACACCCAAAAAAGATGTCCTTTTCATTATAGAGGACTGGAATGCAAAAGTAGGAAGTCAAGAAACACCTGGCGTAACAGGCAAGTTTGGCCTTGGAATACAGAATGAAGCAGGGCAAAGGCTAACAGAGTTTTGCCAAGAGAACGCACTGGTAATAGCAAACACTCTATTCCAACAACACAAGAGAAGACACTACACGTGGACATCACCAGATGGTCAACACCGAAATCAGATTGATTATCTTCTTTGCAGCCAAAGATGGAGAAGCTCTATACAGTCAGCAAAAACAAGACCGGGAGCAGACTGTGGCTCGGATCTTGAACTGCTTATTGCCAAATTCAGACTTAAATTGAAGAAAGTAGGGAAAACCACTAGACCATTCAGGTATGACGTACATCAAATCTCTTATGACTATACAGTGGAAGTGACAAATAGATTTAAGGGACTAGATCTGATAGACAGAGTGCCTGATGAACTATGGACAGAGGTTCGTGACATTGTACAGGAGACAGGGATCAAGAAAATCCCCATGGAAAAGAAATGCAAAAAAGCAAAATGGCTGTCTGAGGAGGCCTTACAGATAGCTGGGAAGAGAAGAGAAGCGAAAAGCAAAGGAGAAAAGGAAAGATATTCCCATCTGAATGCAGAGTTCCAAAGAATAGCAAGGAGAGACAAGAAAGCCTTCCTCAGCGATCAGTGCAAGGAAATAGAGGAAAACAACAGATTGGGAAAGACTAGAGATCTCTTCAAGAAAATTAGAGATACCAAAGGAACATTTCATGCAAAGATAGGCTCGATAAAGGACAGAAATGGTATGGACCTAACAATAGCAGAAGATATTAAGAAGAGATGGCAAGAATACACAGAAGAACTGTACAAAAAAGATCTTCATGACCGAGATAATCACGATGGTGTGATCACTCACCTAGAGCCAGACGTCCTGGAATGTGAAGTCAGGTGGGCCTTAGAGAGCATCACTACGAACAAAGCTAGTGGAGGTGATGGCATTCCAGTTGAGCTATTTCAAATCCTCAAAGGTGATGCTGTGAAAGTGCTGCACTCGATATGCCAGCAAATTTGGAAAACTCAGCAGTGGCCACAGGACTGGAAGAGGTCAGTCTTCATTCCAATCTCAAAGAAAGGCAATGGCAAAGAATGCTCAAACTACCACACAATTGCACTCATCTCACATGCTCAAAATTCTCCAAGCCAGGCTTCAGCAATACGTGAACCGTGAACTTCCAGATGTTCAAGCTGGTTTTATAAAAGGCAGAGGAACCAGAGATCAAATTGCCAATATGCGCTGGATCATCAAAAAAGCAAGAGAGTTCCAGAAAAACATCTATTTCTGCTTTATTGACTATGCCAAAGCCTTTGACTGTGTGGATCACAATAAACTGTGGAAAATTCTGAAAGAGATGGGAATACCAGACCATCTGACCTGTTTCTTGAGAAACCTGTATGTAGGTCAGGAAGCAACAGTCAGAACTGGACATGGAACAACAGACTGGTTCCAAATAGGAAAAGGAGTACGTCAAGGCTGTATATTGTCACCCTGCTTATTTAACTTATATGCAGAGTACATCTTGAGAAACTCTGGGCTAGAAGAAACACAAGCTGGAATCAAGATTGCCGGGAGAAATATCAATAACCTCAGATATGCGGATGACACCACCCTTATGGCAGAAAGTGAAGAAGAACTAAAGAGCCTCTTGATGAAGGTGAAAGAGGAGAGTGAAAAAGTTGGCTTAAAGCTCAACGTTCAGAAAACTAAGATCATGGCATCTGGTCCCATCACTTCATGGGAAATAGATGGGGAAACAGTGGAAACAGTGTCAGACTTTATTTTGGGGGGCTCCAAGATCACTGCTGATGGTGACTGCAGCCATGAAATTAAAAGACGCTTACTCCTTGGAAGGAAGGTTATGGCCAACCTAGATAGCATATTTAAAAGCAGAGACATTACTTTGCCAACAAAAGTATGTCTAGTCAAGGCTATGGTTTTTCCAGTGGTCATGTATGGATGTGAGAGTTGAATGGTGAAGAAAGCTGAGCGCCAAAGAATTGATGCTTTTGAACTGTGGTGTTGGAAAGGAGATCAATCCTGGGTGTTCATTGGAAGGTCTGATGTTGAAGCTGAAACTCCAATACTTTGGCCACCTCATGCGAAGGGTTGACTCATTGGAAAAGACCCTAATGCTGTGTAGGATTGGGGGCAGGAGGAGAAGGGGACGACAGAGGATGAGATGGTTGGATGGCATAACCGACTCAATGGTCATGGGTTTGGGTAGACTCCCGGAGTTGGTGATGGACAGAGAAGCCTGGCGTGCTGCAATTCATGGGGTCTCAAAGAGTCAGACACGACTGAGCGACTGAACTGAACTGATACCTTAAACAAAACTAAATTGGAAAAACTAAGATTTATATGTATTTCTATTTTTCAGTATTTTAAGCCATATTGATTATTGTAAATATGTGGAGAAACAGATACATTCAAACAATATTCAGGAGGTAAACTCAGAGGAATTGGTTAAAAGAGTAGGAGGAGTCAGAAATTATTTTCAGGTTTCCTTGTATGACCAGATCGTTGGTAGCACTAATAAATAATGTTGGGAATATAAAATGAAGGTAAGGTTTGGAGCAAAGTTGATGAGTTTACTTCTGTATTACACATTGAGTTTGTGGTACCTATATAGAATGATCATTCTTCATGGTTTGCCTGAACTATGCTGATTTATGCCTACTGTTCTGGCTTAGTTAGTAATAGAACCCTCAAAAGTCTCTTGCTTTGGGCAATAAATTATATGGTAATTCTTAACCTATAAAACTTACAGGTAAAGATGTCCTTCAGATGGAGGCCTAAGTGTCAATAGTGCATAAGAGTCAAAACTGAAATCTGGGCTTAGGATGATGCTGGAGCAAAAAGCAAGATTCTGTTATTAAGTGAACAAAGGAAAAATGTCATTTGAGGAGTGAAGTAATAAATCCATTTTGATTTTAATTGTACTACATACGTCAAAGATATCTTTGGGTAATGAATGGAGATACAGCTTTGAATCCAAATAGTCAGTGAGGTAAAGACTTAGAGCACAGATGAAGAGCAACTGATCAACAAATGTATAATCCAAACACTGAAGACCTAGGGATAACTTAGTTTCAGCGGTCGGTGTCCAGGGTCATATGGATCAAAAACAGGCAATGGAACTAAAGGTTTCTAGCAGTGTGACCCAGCTTCCCTGGTGGCTCAGCTGTTAAAGAATCTGCCTGCAATGCAAGAGACCCCAGTTTGATTCCTGGGTCAGGAAGATCCCCTGGAAAAGGGATAGGCTACCCACTCCAGTATTCTTGGGCTTCCCTGGTGGCTTAGACAGTAAAGAATCTGCCTGCATTATGGGAGACATGAGTTTGATCCCTAGATGGGAAGATCCCCTGGAGGAGGGGGGCATAGCAACCCACTCCAGTATTCTTGCATGGAGAATCCCATGGACAGAGGAGCCTGGTGGGCTACAGTCCATGGGGTCGCAAAGAATCGGACACGACTGAGTGACTAAGCACACACACAGCAGTGTGACCAACCCAGTGCTGGACGGATATCATACAGTGGTAGCTGTTCCTTTCGGGTTTTCTGCTCAACTTGAAATTAAAGCCTATACTTACATTTTATGGATTCTTAGCAAATATCAATCTCTATGCTAAGCTGTGCTGGACACTAGGAGCAAAAATTAAACATAGGGCTTCCCTGATGGCTCAGTGATGAGGAGTCTGCCTGCCAATGCAGAAGACATGGACTTAATCACTTGTCTGGGAGGATCCCACATGCTGTGGAACAACTAAGCCCACGCACCACAACTGTTGAACCTGTGTTCTAGAGCCTGGTAACCACATCTACTGAGCCCACATGCTGTAACCACTGAAGCACATAGCCTAAAGCCCGTGCTCCACAAGAGAAGCCATCACAGTGAGAAGCCTGTGCATTGCAACTGGAGAGTAGCCCCTGCTCGCCACAAATAGAGAAAAGCCTGTGCTGCAACAAAGACCCAGCACAGCCAAAATATATAAATAAAATAAAATACATTAAGCATAGTAGTATCCCTACCATCAAGGAGCTCACAATCTGGATAGTACTGAGTATAAGGTAAGGCTGTCTAACCAGAGCTCATTCTTAACAGCCAAAAACTAGTCTATTCTCAACAAGGCAGGAAATACTTCTTTGGGCCATCAGTCCTCCTTGGGTTTGCTAGGTTCCATCATTTTAATGCTGAGAGGCCAGTGCAACAAGAAAGAATACTGGATTATAAACCTTAATTTAAACTATCTAATAAAAATCTATCTGCCATTCTGGGCTAGTGGTCTAAGCATTACTTTGTGCAGGTAAATTAGCGTCTCATAGGTCTGCCGGGCTTCCAGTGGAAAAAGTCAATAGAGCCCCTTAAAGACCCAACTAACTAAACACATGTTAAATTTAATTATATGACTCAAGTCGTGGATATCTTAGAGTGTGACTATTATCTTGAATTCAGGTGTTCACATAGTAAAACAAAGAGGTAATAGGGAAAAGGACCTAGTGTTGATGTCATCAGATTTCCCACCAGATTCTTACAAATCTGAGTTTGTCAATGAATAGAATGTAAAAGATACATACATAACCTCATCTATCTACTTAATTCTCTAAGAAATAAGATTTATTTATACTAACTTGGATCCATCATGAATTCTATGTTCTTATAGAAACTGTTAACTGCATGAAACTGCTATTGCAGACTAACTGTAGTTAGAACTTCAGATATCTGGAAAATATGATGGGCCCCCATCACTTTCCTTCACAATGATACCATAAGTGATTCTCCTGCTCCAGTTAACCCCTGGGTAGCGTGAGGTGAGCAGGAAAATCTCATTTTGTCATAGTGATATGCATTGATCACCCTTGAAAATCCTAAACTCATTCTCAGCAGGTTTTAATAGTGACAGGAAGAAAAGCTAGCATGTCGAAAAGGATGTAAAGTATTGCCTGCACAGCAAGGCATTCAATAAATATAAATATATGAATTAAACTGGGAGATCTGTCTGCATTTAAGAACTAGATGTGTGCAAGCAAGATCAAAATTAATAGGTGAAAAGGCTTTTTAAAAAATGTTCATGTATTTCTAAAATGATCAGTCATGTCTTCCAGAAAATTTGCACATGTGATGCTAAAAAAAAACTTTTCACATCTTCATTCAGTTGTACAACAAATTCTGACATGTGAAATGACTCGTTAAATGTCTGCTCTTCATCTAGTCACTTTGGTCTTGCACAGACATGGATGTGTCCATACTTTCTAAAAAGGAAAGAAAAGCCTCTACTTTGTTCTCTGAAGCTGCCTATGGTATGAATCCATTATCCTGTGCTTAACTAGCACATATTCATCTCTAAAACTTTTCCATCTAATGGTCAGTCTGGACCCACTTGTGGACAGGAAGAGAAGTGTGGCTATAAGGAAAAACACTGTTTACATTTTCCATGTCTCAGCATACTTAGCATCACCATTAAATAAATTATAAGTTAAGTTAAGAAGATAAACACCTCACCAGAATGGATCCTTGGTCCATTCAGCTCAGTGACTTTTTCTCTGACAGAAGCACCAAAGTATATGCTATGTGTATGGAAGACTAATACTCCTTGAATTAGTAGCAAAAGTTTAGGGTTATTTCCCAAAGAGCATGCATCCCATAATAAAGTTCATTATATATTATAGTTTTCAAAAATTTATATAAACCCATTTATAGCCTTTATTTTAAAGTTCATGATGTCCCAGGTCATAAATTAGTGTTGTGTATAAATGAACTTCTTTTGAACTTCAAGAGAGTGATCCTTAGTACCAGATCATCATCAAAGATCTGATTAATTTTAATATATACATACATATATTTAAAGGGTCTCTTTATCCCTCACAAAATTACCCATCTTAACTTTTATTCTTCAAAACTAGGAAGTTAATTAAGTTTTGACTTTGATAGCAACTATTTTATACATATCCTCCTTCTCTTAATCATTTTGATTCTTATTCTTCAGCTGCATCCCCCTTGAGTTATTTTGATGCTAATATGAGGTAACAAAATCTCTATGTATTCCTTAAATATTCTAAGGGAAAGGACGTCACAGTTTTATAAAAGTAAAGGATAAGTCAAACTTTTGCCACACTTGAACAAACTCTTCGGCTTTCACTCAGGATCTCATTTTGAGATACTAAAATGTAACCTCTTTGAATCTCATTAACTCAACATGACTACTATCCTGACCTCTCTTTCAAGTCTACGGACTTAATTTTAGTGTTAATTGTATTATTAAGTTGGGTGTAAGTGTTGGAGAAGACTCTTGAGAGTCCCTTGGACTGCAAGAAAATCCAACCAGTCCATCCTAAAGGAAATTAGTCCTGGGTGTTCATTGGAAGGACTGATGTTGAAGCTGAAACTCCAATACTTTAGCCACCTGATGCGAAGAGCTGACTCATTGGAAAAGACCCTGATGCTGGGAGGGATTGGGGGCAGGAGGAGAAGGGGACAACAGGGGGGAAGATGGCTGGATGGCATCACTGACTCGATGGACATGAGTTTGGGTAAACTCCAGGAGCTGGTGATGGACAGGGAGGCCTGGCGTGCTGCGGTACATGGGGTCGCAAAGAGTCAGACATGACTGAGCGACTGAACTAAACTGAACTGAAGGGTTTCCATTAAAATGACTTTTTTATGTAAAATGAAACCTGTTATTTTCTCAATCTTTCTTGATGTGGCTGTGGCTATTTTACAGATGTTCGATGGCTATCAGAACTATGCCTTACTTAGTACAGAACAGGTGTGATATGTCAGCACTCTTTTCTTCCTATCTCATCACAATGGCAGCAAACTTGAGGATTTTAGGAAGCTGTTTACCCATAAACACTGGACAGAATTCAAGAGTTCAGTGTGAATTGAAACCAAAAGTCATTATTACTTGAAAGTTTAAAAAAAAAAAAAGAAAGTTTATTACTAAAGATTTGTAGATCACAAATATGCTAATTATATCTATTAACACTTTTGACTGCTTTTTGCCATGACTACTCTGTGTTATTTGTCATTTTAATTTTCTTAGAGAAACTGAGAATTATACAAGCTTTCCTATAGTATGCATACTACTCCATGTCTTCAGAAACTCCTTCAAAGTCCTTTATTTCAGTACTAATAAGATTTTTAAACAATAAAGGTACATTTGCTTGATTTTCCCCTCATTGTAATTAGCTGTGTCTCAAGCAGCCAAAATCACCCCTTCCCTGTTCTCATCCAGATGGTACAGAGAGTTCAAGAAAGAAAACTTTTCTAACCACTAAACTACTCCCTGTGTTCTGGAGACAGACAAGGAAGGCGGGGTAAGTCTCCTATTTCATATCCCCTTCTAGTCATAAAACATGCAGTTTGTCTCTGAATTCTGCCACATGACAAAGGAGTGGAAAGAAAGGAGTAGGTACACAGGTAATAGAAACTCTGTGAATCTATATAAACTTTAAAATATATTTTGTTGCGGGAGATTGACACTGAAAATCTGTTTTAAAAGCAATATAACAGTCTGTGATGGCGCTAGGTTGTAAAGCTGGAAGGCTAGAAGAATCTGGGAGTAGGATCAACAGGGCGATGAAACTTTCTTCAGAGCACTACACATTTGTACCCCCACTTGGCAGAGTGAAACATTCAACAGAAGAACAGGACAGAAAAGAAAAACTATTTTAGAAAAATATTTAATTTCAGAAGAGGGAGTAATTCATCTGTGGAAGATATTCTGATATATACCAATAGATGGATAGAATACACTCCACCTATAAATCAACCTCCACTCGTTTAACAAAACCTTGATGCTTTTTCTTTTTTTTTTTTTTTTGTAGCAGGCACTCTTCTAGGTTCTGAGGGTAAAAAAAAAGAACATGGCTCTTATAGGGGTTTCCATATAGAAGGGCACACCACAAATTTAAAGACCCATTTAAAGTAAAAAATGTAGGTATTGGGAGTAACCCACAAAACAAATGTGACAGGTTGGGACCTGGGACCCTTTTCTGCAGTGCTGCAATGCTTGTACCTGGACACACCTCTCCTCCAGCAACAAAATACAAAGAAACTGTATGACACTAAAAGTAACTGCATGCATGACCTGTTAGGGCAAATTCTGGACCCAGAAGATACAAAGAGATCAAAAAACCCAACTGCCACTTTTGAAGAGCCTAGAGCAAAAATAGGGTACTGTACATGGCCCCTGCACACACCACCACCTAAGGGGTAGGCAAACATCTAAGCCACTCCTCCAGCCCAACACTTGGACACACCACTTCCCTCACTTCAAGCTGTCCCGCCTCCTCAGGGAGCAAGCAAGCAAGGCAACCTGCTCATTCTTACCCTCCCGTGCTACAGCAGGGGCCCCGTTAAAGCCTTGCCTGAATTTCTTTTCTGGTCTCTAACCAAGAACCCTGTTTGGTAACACAAAGACAGAGTACCTGGGAACTCTGCGGCCTTTGAGAATACACCTTTTATGAAGCAGAAAGAAAAAGGGGACAATCTGATTAGTTGCTGTTTAAAGGGTGTATTTATCTTCCTTAGTTCTAGTCACAGACGATTTGACATGTGCATCACTGAAGTCCATTTCCAAGTGGCTTTGAAGAGCAGTGAAATGTACTTGGAACTTGACCAGAGCCGTTTTGGCTTTTCTATCTGCACTAGCAGAGAAAGATTGGTGTGTAAACTATTGCACCTATGACAAACAGGATCCTAGAATATTAAATTGCATCATTTTTTTCAAAGACAGAGTGAAGTACCACTTTCCCAGTGCATACACTCTAGAGATGAGTTTTATGTCTGTCTCTGTGAAGGTTTCCCATACGACCCAAAATATGACCTGAATTTGAAAAACCCAATTTGCCTTATATATTGTTATTTCAGAACTATTATTTAAAAAAAACTATTTCCAATGTGAATTAGCCCATTATAGGTAATGACTGCATGAAATAAATAAAAAATAATACAAGTGAAATTGAAGTAGGGATCTTTGGATAACGAAAAGTACTCAATATAATAATTATAACTGTTCTTATTTCTTATTTTAATAAGAAACTAACTCCTAGGAATTCAAAAATGTTTGCATCTTAATAGTTATTATCCTGCTTATGCCAACTCATAGCTTGGTAAGATTTCCTATCCCTATTGACTCCACTGGTTCTAAAAGGAAATAGAAATTCCACAGGGTTTCCAGACAGGAAAGTAGGTAATGCCAACAGGATTACAGCTCTTTACTTATACTGATGTCCATGATCAAATGTGCAAGATTTGAAGAGACAAGCTTAAGATATATTAAACTGGGAATCATTACTGGGCCAACTGTGTTCCACTAGCCAGGATCTATTCTATCAAGTGGAAAAATAAAAAACAGAAGTGCCGCAAACACAGCTGTTATGCTTGTTAATATTAATGTGATATGATGAGATGTACAAACTACCAAAGTTTCTCAACAGTTGGCAGTGGACGGAGTTGATGCTGATAAAATTACCATCTATATTCCAACATTATTTTAGTGAAAATTACTTTTCCCACTATCAAAATAATACGTTTTCCCAGAATGCATTTAATTACAGTTCCCAATTCATCAGTAAGGAATTTCAAACACAATGCATTTTGAAATAAGGTTATAAAAATGCAATATGATTCACTCAAATGAAAGAAGAGATATTTAAATTAGATTTTGTAATGCAGTGGTATAGTCAATATCTGTTTTTATTTTTATCTTTTATTTCTCAGAGGAAATAAAGCACGAATTAGTATTGAGAAGTAGAAGATTTTTTAGTCCATTGATCTTCAAGCATTTTTTTAATGTGCAAAATATTTTATTCAAAACCAATCTAAAAAAGAAATCCAGCAAAGTAAAGCTGTTCTTGCTTATGTGTAACCTTGCATGAGATGGCACTGTCTTTGTTCTGTCTTTGCTCTCTCCTTACCCCTCAAATCCCATCTTTATTTACTTCACTAATTCCTCTTCCCACATTCAACTTGTGGACATATTTCCCCAAGTGTAGGACTTGACTCTTCTGTTCTTTCTTTCAACTCAATTTCTCAAAAGAATAGATTTACTTCCTCCCTCTGCCCCCACCCCACCCCCAACTCTTAACCACATGCTCTATCCAGAGAGCCTTGGAAATGTCAAGAAACCTTTCCAACACTTTATTGTCTCTGTTTCTAACTCTTCCATCCATAGACACCATGACTAGGGGTTTCTTGGAGTAGAATCTGAATCACAGGAGAAATAAAAACAGCCAATTACTTATTTGAGAATTTTGTCAAAGAAAAGAAGAGAAACCAACTATTTCCTAAAGAGTAAAGGAAGAGTTGAATTTATAACAGGCTAACTCTGTAAAATAGAATGTCAATACCCTCAACATTATACAATTCTCAGTATACTTGATCCCTGTGGTTTTATTTTGACTGTTCCTTGTTTCTCTCCCCAAATAATGGGAATCAACCTGGGTTTTACCTGTCCATGGCCTTTACATGGGCCCATTCTGCTGAGCTGGAATAACACTAAATATACATAGACATGGCATTCTTAAAAGTTCAGGTCAAGTATGTACCATTAACATGTTATATGAAAAACATGTCTATGCACCATAGGAAAGTTGATTTCATTATCACATGTGGAAAGTGACACTGCTGGTCTTATAAGTACTTATAAGTACCTTGTCTTCATCATTGATAAGGCATGTCTTATTTCAAATAACTAGTTTTGCTCCTTTCTGCATAGATTTCCTTCATCAACAGTAACAGGAATAATTCTCTAATTTACAAATGTTTATAGTTACGAGCACTTTTTATCACAAATTATTTTACTTGATCTACCAGCAAACTGGTCAACTATACATTAAATAAGGAAACTGAGAATCAGTTAATAAATGATGAAAGTAAGTCTAAACTTAAGTCTATCATCTATTATCCGCTCACTCTGCTCTTTACAACTACATTCTGCTGAGTCACACGGAACACAGTTATGAGTGATATTCTACTCAAGAGAGTGAAAGCATAAAAGCACTCTTGAGACACCATAAAATATGTAAAAATAAGAAAAACATAAAATAAATACAAGTGAAAGTCTGACTGATATTTCTGAGGCCCTTTAACAAAAGCAATGAAACCTGGTGGCTCAGATGGTAAAGAATCTGCCTGCAATGCAGGAGACCTGAGTTTGATCCCTGGGTAGGGAAGATCCCCTGGAGAAGGGAATGGCAACCCACTCAAGTATTCTTGCCTGGAAAATTACATGGACAGAGGAGCCTGGTGGGCTACAGTCCATGGGGTCAAAAAGAATCAGACACGACTGAGTGACTTACACTTAACTTAAAAAACCAGACCCCTTGACACTTGGCATTTTCTTGAAGCCAACATAAGTCCACATGGGTGGCAATTTTTTTTACTATTGTTTTTTCTTTGATTATTAGCAATGATACCAATTTTCAAGGAATAAAAATGTAAGGAACACCATTAAAATTTTCACAAAACCTGATAGCCTCTTTGCCCCTTCAAGATTTTTTCATGTTCAACTTTCTTGATTAAAATAGAAATGTTAAAAACTGCATATTTCAAGTCACTCCACATGGTTATTTTAAGCCTACAAACAAATTTTAAAGGAGTTATTAATCCTGTTGATGGTAACCTTGTTCACCAGGCTGAGGCACTGTTTATCAGGTTTCTCCATTGCACAGGTACTCTTTTCTCCATTCCATATTGTACTCTTCGAAAGGAAGTCACTATGCACAGCCCACACTTATGGAATGGCGTGTTATATGCCACCTCTTTGAAGGAGGAGCATCTATATAAATTATTTGGACAACTACTATAAAGGAAATTTGTTTACTTTCCTTTGTATTTATTTATTCAATCATCTATGTCAGTATGGATCCAAGAACATTTATTCTACACTTTGAAATATAATTCAATAGGCTTTATTTGGTTGTTCAAACCTTAGCCTTTGGGAGCTCTTCCAGTTGGTTCCAGTGTCCCTTTTAGAACACCCTGCTCAGTGCGTGTGTGTGTGTGTGTGTGTGTGTTTTTAACTGTCTTACTTTCTGGCACTACAAGATGTTTCAGGCTCATCTTGAGTATATTCTACTCCAGTCCTAGAATCAGCTGTTTTTCAAAGGAGTAGAATGAGTTTTAAGACAGAAATATATAGATTCAAATCATGGCTCCATACTTACTCGCCTATGATCTTGGGCAACTTATTTAGCATCTCTGAGACTCAGTTTCCCTCACTTGTAAAATGAGAACAGTACTAGCCTCAAAGGTTATTACTAGTAATGAGTCTGGTACACTACTGCAAAGACCCAGTGACAACTAGGCTTGAACAAGAAAGCAAATGCAAAAGCCTAGTTCCTAGCTCTTTAAATACGTAATAAACATTAATTCTTTCTCATTCCTCTGATCTCAGTGAGCAGAGCAATCTACTTCTTCTCCACTAGAAGTCTCCCTGAATCATTGCCCATTGTCTACCAACTGAGGCAGCCTTCAAAATCACTAGCCTGAAACAGTCACTCTAGTTATTAGCAATCCAGGGGTGTGTTTCTCTGTGCATAAACTAAAACTTGCACGTGTGTGCACACAGACATACACACAGGCACACATATAGATGTTATGTTACTTCACATAAGTAAGATATTCCCAAGCTAACATCTGTCCTTAGTATAAGATATATTTTATATTAAATGCTTAAAGTAGAAATTTTGAGATACTAGTATTTCAGATGATTATTTGTCAAAATGAATAGTTACCATAACAACTATATGCAAGTGTTTTGTTTTGTGGGGTTTTTTGTGCTTACTTTGGCAATCATTTCATCATCATTTTGAAATTTTAGTTTCCATGACAACCAAATGCAGTTAGCATTACCTCTAAATATACTCCCAAGTTATTTTTTTCTTCAATGAATCAAGGGCTTTCATTTTATACTAAAGAGGTCAAGGCTACCTGGAGAAACTTAATGCAAAATCTATCAAAGACAATCCTTTATCATGAAAAGATGGTTAACATCAAATAGAGTAACACTATGGCTATGATCTATTTTTATCTCTTAACCATGTTTATCAAGGAGTTTTAAGGAAATATACTAGAAATGACCAAAGCAAATTTGGCTAAATTTATAGCACCAGTTATTCTCAAAGAAAGAAGTATTCAGTTCTGAGTCAGACCTCATCCTGTGTTGATATTAGCTTGTATTTTTATAGTACAGCTAATCTTTTACTCAGAGAAGTGAAATACACAACTCTGGTCCCAGGGAACTTCACTTATCGGCAAAGGCTTTCAAGGAGCTGAACATATTTTTGTTGAAGTTGAAGTTGTAATTTCATTTTTCCACTCTAGTAGTACTGTTTCAACTTTTTCTCTTTTTTCACTTATTGTCCCTTAATTCTCTCCTATTCTCCTATTTTTTTCCTCTTTCTTTTCCTTCACTTTCTCCCGTTCTCTCCTTTCTTCTCCACCCGCTACCTATTGTGTTATATGTTGGTAGTAATAAGTAGTGGCAACAGTAGTAAAACAGGACAGGAATGATATGCTTAATAAACATTTTCTTGGGGTCAAAAGACTACTTAGGAAAAACTCTAATCAAAATTTCACAGACATCAGGATACAAACACTTTCTAGAAAGAACACTCTAAGGAGGGGACTCAATATTTGCTTAACTTTCAGAATCATTTGAGGGTTCATTATCATGAATAGCTGATTGTATAACATACTAAAGTGAAAGAAAGTGAAGTCACTCAGTCGCGTCCGACTCTGCGACCCCATGGATTGTAGCCTACCAGGCTCCTCACTCCATGGAATTCTCTAGGCAAGAGTACTGGAGTGGGTTGCCATTTCCTTCTCCAGGGGATCTTCCCGACTCAGGGATACAACTCGGGTTTCCCGCATTGCAGGCAAACGCTTTCCCGTCTGAGCCATCAAGGAAGCCCGTATAATGTACTAGTGAGTATTAAAAAAGCATATGACTCTGGTTCAGCAATTGCAAGAGACAGACAATTATTGTTCTGTATGTATTTTTGTTCAGATATTGTTCTCAATAGATAGGTCAAAAAGGTATACATAAAAATAAACCCGTGTGTGTGTGTGTGTGTGTGTGTGTGTTAGTTGCTTAGTCATGTCTGACTCTTTGTGACCCCGGACTCTAGACCACCAGCTTTCTCTGTCCATGGAATTTTCCAGGCAAGAATAATTGAGTGGGTTGTCATTCTTTTCTCCAGGGGATCTTCCTGACCCAGGGATCAAATCCAGGGCTCCTGTATTGTAGGCAGATTCTTTGCCATACATAAAAATGGACCTCAATGAAATCTTTTAAAAGACTCTACAGCTGCTAACTTACCTGGGATCACCAAATGCTAATCAGTATAGTGATATCATATAATGCTACTGTTTTTCTGAGCCTTTTATAAATTCAAACTCTATAAAATCAAGCATAACATTAGGAAGCAAAGCAATCATGGTCCCATAGTTCAATTATTTTTACTGTTGTCAGCTTTACCTTTTCAGAAAGGCCCTCAGTTAGTAATTTCTAGTTATATTTTCCTTTCAGTATTCCTCAGAAAAATATTTTATATGCAACAGATCTTACCCACTTACTTTGTTTTTACTTTTAAGAATGGGGGCTGGAGAAGATATAATTATCAAAAGATACAGAAACTTGGGAAATTGCAGATAATGTATCAAGCTTAAAAGTTTATATGTTAAAGTTAGGGTATTATTTCAGCTGTAACACAGACTCAAAACAGTGATGTGAATAAGATAGAAGTGTTTTATGCTCTCACATAGCAGATTACTGTAACAGCTATGCTACATTGTGGTTACTTACAGGCCCTGGTGCTTTGCCTTTCTTGGGATGTCATCTCCGTTCAGGGTGTTATATAATTATGTTCATGTTCCAAGCAACAGATGAAGGAAGAGTATGAGAAAGACATGACCCTCCCTTTTAGGATATGAGCAAGAAGTTCCACCCCTCACTTCTGTTAATGCTCTTTTCTTCAGAACTTTGTCTAGTTGGTCATGGAACGGCTAAAACAGATGGCTATTTCTAGGAGATACTTGGGAGACAATTGTCAATCTCTGTTAATTTCCATTTTCACTAGGAAATTGTTTGTGTGTGCATGTATGTATTTCTAATTTTCCCAAATTCAAAGGAGATGTAGAGGAAATCAAGATAATTCTTTAATCTTATACAAATTTGGGCCTATAAATTAGATAAAACTGTCCAGGAAAATATGCTATAGGAAAATATCAAGGCTTAACCACAGCTCTAATTTATATACATTGAAGTATGGAGAAAGAACTCCAAGGACTTTAACCTTTAGGAAAAACCCGTCGCAATTAAGAAAGCTTGATTTAGTACCTGAAATAGTATAGAAAGATCCAACTTTGTAATGGATTATGGAAAAATTGGTGTCTTCTATAACTTTTTCAGAGAAGCCAAGTAGGAACTGTAGAAGTATAGATTATTTTCAATGTCAAAATCAGCTTTAGGCTTCAGAAATAGTTTCCAGAGAGTGACTTCATTTAAACAGTATCTACTTGGCATATTTTTAGTTTGTGGATGAAAATGTGATATCAACTTCTTAAAGAAAAATCTAATTTTCCAGAAGGAATGTGGTTAATGAATATATAACTCATAAAAGACGAAAAGTTGCTCAGTCGTGTCTGACTCTTTGCAACCCCATGGACTGTAGCCTACCAGGCTCCTCTGTCCATGGAATTTTCCAGGCAAGAATACTGGAGTGGGTTGTCATTTCCTTCTCCAGGGAATCTTCCCGACCCAGGGATCAAACCCAGGTCTCCAGCGCTGGCAGACAGACACTTTACTGTCTGAGCCACCAGGGAAGCCTATATAACTCATACTCGCAACTTAAAAATGCTTAAATTAGATTGGTTTACCATAGCTACTACAAACAGTCTAAGATACAGTTCAATATGGTAACTCATCCAGGGTTGAAGACTGGGTTATCTAGGGGCAGAACTTGTGTCAAAGATTCAGGTGCACAAGACTTAGAGCAGAAGTACAATTCAGAAACAGCTTTCAAAGAAAGAAGGAAAGCAGGAGCAAGGATAAGGTTTCAGGTTAAGTCTAGCTTTGACCTGATTCATGAGAGTTTCTCGACTTTCATCAATCTTACTCAGTAGGTCACAGAATCAGTATGAAGGTTTTATCAGTGCTAAGTGCATTTCAATTGTATATTGGGCAAAAGGGAAATGACCATTGGATGTGTCCACACACCCAGTAAACCTGCAGTAAGAAGGTTTGGTCATAAGTCAATTACCTGACTTATCTGTGCCTGAAAACAATAAATCTAAAATTATATTTTTTACACAATTTTACACTTTAAATTGTTGGACTTAAAAGATTATAACACTAGTAGATCAAACTATCTTAAAATGTGTAAGTAGATGAAAAGTATCTATTCCATAATAATAAGATTAAAATTAGTTTTAGTATTTTTACTATATAATAATTTGTTCTTAATTTTAAGTATCCTGGAGTTGAAATATGTGTATCCACTAAGGGAGAAAATTATCTCAGTTCACTGAGTTTATATAACATTTTGAACAAGAGACAAAGAGTTGTTAACACTCAGAGAAATTTGTTTCTAATCTGGACAGTGAGGCTGAGCTGTTTTTAATACTTCAAAATTTTAAGTACTTCAAAACAATCTATTCTTGTAGCTCACAGAGTCTATTTTTCCTACTCTCACCAGGTTGATCATTTGATGGAACCTTGAATTGAGGATATTTTAAAAGATCTAAGTATTTTCCTGCCTAGCCCTTTGATTTAGTGGAATCCTAGATTATATATTAATATGTTTCTGTCATCTTCCTTTTAAGGACCCTGATTGAATCTTGGCAGACTACATTTGTCTGTGTCCCTAATATTATGCTGTACTGTGCTTAGTCACTCAGTCATGTCTGATTTTTTGTGACCCCATGGACTGCAGCCTGCCAGGTTCCTCTCTCCTTGGGGATTCTCCAGGCAAGAATACTGGAGAGGGTTGCCATGCCCCCCTCCAGGGGATCTTCCCAACTCAGCAATCAAACCCAGGTCTCCCGCATTGCAGTCTGATTCTTTACCAACTGAGCTACTAGGGAAGCCCAAGAATATTGGAATGGGTAGCCTATCCCTTCTCCAGGGAATCTTCCCCACCCAGGAATCGAACCAGGGTCTCTTGCATTGCAGGCAGATTCTTTACCAGGGAAGCCCAATATTATGCTCCTCTTTTATATATTTAAAATGACTTTTGATATTTCACAGTAGTTTTACTTGACTGTGGATGCAACTTACAAAGTCCTTCTACTAACAAATAATAAGCTGCCATTGCACACTCAGAAAGCAATCATTTCCTTATCTGAAAATTCCACTGCGGCAAATTTGTCTAACCATCCATCCATTCACTCATCCACTGAACATTTAGCAAAACTATCCCTGGTATGAAAGCCTTTGCAGAGAGGAAATCAATTGACTAAGAATTTATTGCCTCCTGTTGTGGAGAAATATGTAAGAAAAAAAGCATTTCAAATTTTTTCATCTATATGATGAGAATAATGAATACAAAACTCTTTGCACAAAGCTGAAGAATATAGTCAACCTTGAATAAATGGTAGTACAGGTACACCAGAGCACTTAAGATAAAAAAAATAAAAATAAATCTGAATTCTGTTTGGAGGTGTATCCCTGGAAAATGAGCCCATCTCTTTGTGAAAATCATCTGTGAGGTTGTTTGTTACTTGTTTGTGATTACGGTGAGTATAAGGCATTGTAGATTCAATCTCAGTGGTTTCTTAAATGACAGTGGAGCTTGGAGCATCATGGTACTTAACTATACTCTGAATACATGTTTCTACAGTTTGTAGAAACAAAAGTATTCATTAACAATCATCTGTTAAGCATTCATTATTCTTCCATTACTTAGCATTGCTCCACATGATGAGGATATGGGAGTGAACACAACAGGCAGACCAAATCCCTGTTTTCATGGAGCTTACATTCTTGTTGCTGTGGTCTCCAGACGACTAGGGTAGAAGAGGGAGTCAAGAGGATTTTTTTTTTTAAATCCCCGTAAAAAGTGGAAAAGACATTTTTTAATGCCTGGTATAACTCATTTTTATATGAGAGGTATCAGTAGCTCTGTGGCCCTGTGGTGAACTCTGGAGTATTCTGTGTTGTTTCTTGTTTGTTCTATCAACTCCAGTTAATTTTATATATGTCCCACTGAAGACAATTTATAAGACTTTCTTTTGACCCCTTTCTCTTATTGCATCATGAAAACCACAGAGCTAATAAATGTGAAAAAAGTAATCATGGTATATATAGTATGAATTATTACTATACTATATACAATACTATCTGTGTTGAATTGTGCATTGCAGTTCTATATCAACACTTACTGCACTTTAAGTCATCTTGAACTGATTTCTTAGAGAAATGCAAATCAAAACCACAATGAGGTACCATCTCACGCTGGTCAGAATGGCTGCTATCAAAAAGTCTACAAACAATAAATGCTGGAGAGGGTGCGGAGAAAAGGGAATCCTCTTACACTGTTGGTGGGAATGCAAACTAGTACAGCCACTATGGAGAACAGTGTGGAGATTCCTTAAAAAACTGGGAATAGAACTGCCATACGACCCAGCAATCCCACTGCTGGGAATACACACTGAGGAAACCAGAATTGAAAGAAACACGTGTACCCCAATGTTCACTGCAGCACGGTTTACAGTAGCTAGGACGTGGAAGCAACCTAGATGTCCATCAGCAGACGAATGGATAAGAAAGGTGTGGTACATATACACAATGGAATATTACTCAGCTATTAAAAAGAATGTATTTGAATCAGTTCTAACGAGGTGGATGAAACTGGAGCCTATTATACATAGTGAAGTAAGTCAGAAAGAAAATCACCAATACATTATATTAACACATATATATGGAATTTAGAAAGATGGTAACAATGACCCTATATGAGAGTTTGCAAAAGAGACACGGATGTAAAGAACAGACCTTTGGACTCTCTGGGAGAAGGCAAGGGTGGGGTGATTTGAGAGAATGGCATTGAAACATGTATATTATCATATGTGAAATAGATCGCCAGTCCAGGTTCCATGCATGAGACAGGGTGCTCAGGGCTGTTGCACTGGGATGACCCTGAGGGATGGGATGGGGAGGAAGGTGGAAGGTTCATGATGGGGAACACATGTACACCCATGGCTGATTCAGGTCAATGTATGGCAAAAACCACTACAATATTGTAAAGTAATTAGCCTCCAATTAAAATAAATAAATTAAAATTAAAAAGAATCAATAAGGGAAATGATTTCTTGAGAGAATGAAAGAAAAATCATATATAAAGTGAAGACAGTCTAGTATAACATTAGAATTATCCTCAATATTAAAATCTTAAATTCATTAATACTTTTAAAATGAGGAATAAAGAGGAATTTAAGTCTTTGTTTTAGAAGTCTTATTGAAATGTCTCTCTTCTTTCATGTTATACACACACATGAGCATGCACACACATGCACTTTAAATTTCAAATGCAACAGCACTTCCATTATCCCCTTTACAGTACTAACTCGGGTTCTAAAACTGAGATAAGAAATTATGAGCCAAATGAAAATACATTAAAGTGATGAAGAACAGAAATTTTTATTCCCCTAATCTTTCTATTCTTGAATGATACATGCAGTCTTAATCCCTGGCTCCTATGGTGCTTATGTTGCTAATCATGCTTTTGGAAGGAGGAAATAGTCCTAAATTTTCGCAAGCACCTCCTCATCAGCCAGAGTTGGAAATAATCATTGCAGAATTTGCTTCAGTAACCATATTGGATAGTTCAGGTTGCAGTAACGTTTTGACTGGCAGCTTCCATTTCTTAGAAGATACAAAACTGAGTTGCATGAAAAAATCAGGGGTTACTGTAAGAGGCCTCCATCTGAATGTGGGTCATGTTAGCAGAGCTCCAGCACAGATTCAGATCATCTCCTGATTGCCACTATAAGGGAAGAAACAGCACTTAAAAAAACTACTGCACTTCTGATGGAAGAAAGATTATTCAGGGAGGGCAGAGTCACTTACAATATAGCTAGAACCTTCTTAGAGCTGACTTGCACATATTTCTTGTAACAAACATCCTCCCAATTGAAATAATTAAAAATTTTCTCATTAAGGTGGGCTTGAATTGCCACGCTGCTTTCACAAACCCATAAAGGGAAAAAAACTAACTCAGTGTTCCTTCTGCCTGGAGTTCTTCATGTCAGTGTTCATCCCAGATACCTGCATGGTTTGCTCTCTCACCTATTTTAGTTGCTTATAAAACAGCACCTTCTCAGCAAAACATCTTTGACTATTTATTTCAAATTGAACCTTACCAAATCTCATTCTCCTACACAGACACACATGCACACACACACCACTACATCCCTTTCCTGCTTTACACTGTATCCCTCATTCCATCAAATGATAAACTTTGCATTTTAAAACTCATTTATTTTCCATCTTCCTTCCTCCCCCCATTAACCTCCACATTTTTGTTTTCGATCTGTTCACTTACTACTGTATTCTGAGGTCTAGAAGAGTTCCTGGAACATAGTGGGCACCAATTATATACTGGTGAATAAATGAGTGGCTATAATATAGGAGAAGATAGTTCCAATACACAGATTAGAACCCAATTAACTAACCGGCTGGTAGAAGAAAGCAGGAAGCTTTCCTCACATTTTGATAGGAAAGCTTCTATGAGCCTTCATGAACAGAACATCTAGAATTCTAAGCTCTAGTATTTTCCAAACAATTGTGATTATTATTCCATAAGATCTTGATATATGTTTGTTATTTTAAAACATCTATGGATAATTACACTTTAGAAATGTACATTATATTTATTTCTTAAAGAAGCATAAAGCACACTAAAAGCTCTGAGAAATTCTATGATAATATAAAAATTAAAAAAAAAATCAATGAGCTACAATTTTTAAATCCACTTTCCCAAATTTATTTGACAATAATGTTCCCTTCTCCCTTGCAATATCTGTTTACTTCTCACTGGGCAATAGTAATTAGGGAAGCACAGTTTAGGAAATTTTACAGAAAAATTCTACTAGTCATTTAAGAACTCAGAATGAAAATACCAAAACAGAATTCTGAAAAGAATTGCTTAAGAATTAAATTTAACCAAACAAGAAGCAAATCATAAAAATGAATCAAGTAAGAAAGGCAAATATTTTGTAGAAACAATGTGAACTATCGATTTATATTTAAAGTTTGATAATAAATTTATATAGACATAGGGCTAAATCCATGTAATTACTGATTAATTTTTGAAGTTTAGCGTAGTTAAGGAAAGGATTTTGAAATAGAATAATACAAAACTAATGATGATGCTACATGAAAATGTCGAAAATAATGAAAGTTCACCTATAAACTGTGGATAAATTCTTCAGTAAACTTTGGGACCATTGACCCTCCATTTGGTGTGCAGAAATGCCCACTGTGCACACAAAAATTAATTACTGATTAATTATGGGTTAAAATTTAACATAAAAAATCATGACAAGATGAATAAGAAAAAGAATACTTCAAAAATCTGGGGCTAATATCTTTAATGGGGTGGCAAAGAATTGGACACAACTGATCACACATGCAGAATGTTTTTTGAAGCAGAATGCCATGGTCAGAAAACTAATCAAAAGAATCAAAGTAAGTGCAATGTTTCCATTGTACTTAATTATTTGTACACCAAAAATGTCAAAAAAATCAAGTAGAAACAACAATCTTTAAAATAGAAGACAAAGCATTATGCCTTTTACTAAGACAGAATTTTTGTAATTTAATAAGAATCAATACAAACACCCTCAAAACCATGTTTTTTTTCATAAAAAAAGAATACTCAAGTAATGCATTAAACTTCTGAAAAGAGGCTTGAATTCTTTTAATTAGCGTCTATCAATTTGTCAAAATTAATGAGATTTGTATTTCTTAGAATCAGCAAGTGTTTGGGAAAATAGGTACTCTCAAATGTATCATTGACAGGAGTGTTTTCTTTCTTAATATATATCCAAATTAAAACTATTTTCATCTTAACAACTCTATTTCTAGAAATTGATGCAAATGAAGAAATTAGAAATATGGAAAAGAACATGTCTACATTCAATAAAGCATTTCTTTTTTTTAATTCAGATATCAACTTTATTGCTGTTTAGTAGCTAAGTCATGTCCAACTCTTAGCGACCCCATGGACTTAGCCCGTCAGACACCTCTGTGGGATTTTCCAGGCAAGAATACTGGAGTGGGTTGCCATTTCCTTCTCCACAGGATTTTCCCAACCCAGGGATCAAACCCATGTCTCCTCCCCTGCCAGGCAATGGCAGGCAGATTCTTTACCGCTGAGTCACCAGGGAAGCCCCTCTCAGAAATTAACTATTAACAGCAGAAATTAACTATTAACAGTTAAAATGTGGGGCGATTTATAGCATATTTTTAAAAATATAAGCTTTGGAATTAGGACCCAGCTAAACTGAATACTTAGACCTTGAGCAGTTTTAATTTCCTTAAGTCTTTCTCATGTAATATACATATATACACCTGAACATACTGATTCAATAGAATATTATGCAGCATTTCAAACAAATGACATCAGTCACCCCCTGACATGGAAAAAGTTCATGATAGATTGTTAAGTGAAAAACAACCTGGTCCATTAGACAGTTTAGATATCTCATACATAGGAGACAAGAGTTCAATCCCTGGACTGTGACGATCCCCTGGAGAAGGGAATGGCTACCCACTCTAGTATTCTTGCCTGAAAAATCCCATGGACAGAGGAGCCTGGTGGGCTACAGTCCATGGGGTCTCAAAGAGTCAGACAGGACTAAGTGACTAACACTTTTCACTTTCACATGCCTAACTATACATCAAATAGCATATCATGAAAAAATACATATCGAAGTATTAGCAATGATGATCTCAGATAAAAGGAAAGTGGTAGATCAGGGGAAAGGACTAGGTATAAGAGGAGGCTTTGGTTTTCTACTTTATATATTCTATAATCTTTAAACATTTTCAACTAATGCAAATTGCTTTTACAAATCAGCAACAAGAAAAATCCCTCCCAAAAATGCCAAGCCAAACAAATCTATTTGGTGTATCTTTGCAACACTCTCTGAAGCTTCCCCAAGAAGGCAGAGCACGTTATCAATGTCGTTCAATGTCTTTTCAATTTAAAATTAGAAAGTAAAGTCCACCCTTTACTCAAAGTTAGGTATATCTGAAATTCATAGATCTCCATCTACTAATCTTTTTTTAAAAAACTTCCCAATTTTTTTTTTTTTGAATCCTAAGGACTGAATTCTCCATCAGGTAATTAATCCTATTATAGGATTAGAATAAGATTTAATAATGAATTCAGAGGATGCTATTTAAAATCACTTTTTAAACACTTCTGGATTTGAACGTGAAGTAAGACATTGAGTTGAGACACAAAAAGTGAGTTAATCTCAAAGTTAGAGGTTAATCCTAGGATTATAAACTTTAACAGTTATTACATAATTTTGTCATTTGGAGGAAAAGGCTTAAATGTTTCTTCTATGTTTGCTTAAATAATCTCTGACTATAGCAATTCACTTAAATTTAATTACAACCCGGGAGGTGATTCTTCTGCCAGACCTAGACACTGGTGTAGACTTATCCAGCATTCATTTTAAACTGGAACACAACTCCAAGAGTATGTGGAGCAACAATGTGGGTGGAGAAAGAACATCAGATTGCACAAAAAAAGATAACCTAGTGACTTTACTTCTTTAAAAAGAGTAGCTCTATTAAAGCATCTTCTGGGGATAATTTTCTGACTAAGAAGAGAGAGTTTACCTTCCACTTGGTGACATGAATTTATTCTAGAACTACACCAATATTGGAGCTCATAGAATCAGAAACCTAACATCTTCAGAACACCATTTTTGAAATAAAAATCTTTGTACAATGGAGTAAAACCTTTCATATTGACTAATTTAAATAGATCATAATTCAGAGGATATTCTACATTGGAAATGTACCATTAAAATATATTTTGAATTTAAAAACTGCTATTTCATAAATCAAGCTTGCCAGGTGGTTGGTGCTAGTGGCAAAGAACATCCCTGCCAATGCAGGAGATGTAGGAGACCCAGGTTCAATCCCTGGGTTGGAAAGATTCCCTGGAGAAGGAAATGGCTACCCACTCCAGTATTCTTGCCTGGAGAATCCACGGACAGAGGAGCCTCGTGGGCTACAGTCCATAGGGTCATAAAGAGTCAGACATGCCTGCAGCAACTTAGCACTCATATATGAAGAGGTAAACTATTATTGTACTTTTCTAAACAAAATAAATAATCTGAAGCCACTGAATTAAGATGACATTTTTAGAACCACTATACTTCACTTAAATAAGATTTTATTAAAGTTGTTCCCAAACTTTCTCACTTTAATTCAATTTATGTCTTCTAAATATACCCTTTAGGAAACATGCAGTCATTTAATCAAAATACTCTGTATATTAACCATTTGCAGATTCTGGAAATACAAACCACATCCTTTTGCTATATACACAAGTACCTCTCCAGTGATGACCACCAGCATCTCATATACAGACTTCTGTGAGCCTTCTTCAGTAATTCCCTCTCTTTTTCAGCACTTCCTGTGGTTTGCTCTCCTAACTGCAGCCAAAGGGATCCTTTAAAAACTTAACTCCCATCATGGCACTTTGCTGCACAAAATCTGATAATCCTAGCCCTCTCCTGCACTCCTAATTACAGAAAAATCCAAGGACCACAATCAACCTTATGATGCGGTAGATCCAGCATTTTCTTCCCTTCCACTGCTTTGGAGGCATTGCCCTAGATGTGGTCCTGAAGTACACCCCTACCTTCTTTCCTACATGGAAGGTCTGCCCACAGGTATCTACTGCTTCCTCCCACTCTTCCTTATGTCTCTGTTTAAATGTAACCTCACTATTTGTATCTCATTTTTCTGCCTGATAGTATGTTATACATTTGTTTTATATATGGTAAATATTTATTTATATACATTTGTTTTGTTTTTGCTACTCTTGTTATTTCTCATCACAAGAATATAAACTCCATCAAAGCATAGGTTTTGACTGTTTTCAATACATAGTGGGTACCCAATAAATATTTGCTGAACAAACTAATGAAGATTTAAAAAATTACTTAATGTTATTTTCCAGAGTATATGACTTTTAATATCTTAAACATTCTCTACAAGCCCTGATATGCAATATAGCAAATCTATTTATCTTTTTATTTTTCCATAGTCAAACTATAAAGTTCAATACTAGCCATTTGAGGTTATGAGTATTATCACATGTAAGTTCAAGAAATTTTTTCTGAGTATTAAGTCTAGCTTGGACTTTTCCTTCAGAATTTTAAAGATAATATTTTGCTTTTGGTTTCTATTATTTATTTATATTAATGAGTCAGTGTGTGACTCAGTCGCTTCAGTCATGTCTGACTCTTTGCGACTGCCAGGTTCCTCTGTCCTTGGGGATTTTTTCAGCAAAAATACTGGAGCACTGAAGTGGTTTGCTATGCTCTGCTCCAGGGGATCTTCCTGACCGAGGGACTGAACCCACGTCTTTTATATCTTCTGTATTGGCAGGCAGACTCTTTACCACTAGCACCATCTGGGAAGCTCAACATAAGTCAAAAGTCAGCAATTTTTTTTTATTTTAGTTCAGTTTCTCTAGTCTGTTACTGAGCTTATGTTTTCTTTGTTTTTGATTTTCTAGTTTAGTTCTGAAGGTCTTAAATATGGCTCTGGTTTAATGTATTTTATCACTTTGAAAAAATAGCCATAATCTATTTAAATATCACTTCTGTTTCATTCTTTCATTTATTTCTTTCTAGAATCTTACTTACTCTAAATTAAAATTCGTCAGTATATTCTTTTTGCCACCAAACTTTTCTTCTGTGTTTTTTATTTTGATTTTTTTGTCTCTTTTTTAACTCTGAATATATCTTTCTTAGTTGTATTTCACTAACTATATCTTTGGTTGTACTTAACTTATTTTAAATATATCCATTAAGACTAATATTTAATGTATTTTTTTAGTTTTAAAATATCTTTGCTTTCTTTTTCAGTTCTGCTAGCTCCATTTTTAAAATAGTTTCAAGCTATTTACTGAAATTCCTTATCTTGTCCTCTCCCTCCTTGAACATAAAAGTATACTTATTTTAAACTACCTTGTAACTACAATTACAATATCCCAATCCCCTAAAAGTCTGTTTCTATTTTCTCTTGTTATGGCCAGTTCTCATTCATATTATCTCACATTTTATGTCCAGTTATTTTTTATTGCATGCCAAACATTGGATATAAAAAATTGCTTTTAGAAGTTGTCGGAGGCCGAGAATGATGGTATTAATATACTTCTCCGGAGAGAATTTTCATTTGCTTTGCCAGGTTCTTGGGCACAATGGCATTCTCGGATAACCATAATCCAACTTGGTGTTAGGTGATTTGGTTTTAGGTTTCATTCCTTATGTAAGAGCTGTACTATTTCTAGTGCATCTTTATGCTTAGAAATCAGAACTTTGGTGTTCCACATGAAGTAGAGAGCTTTTTAGACCTTTTTCTACCTTTGAGAGGCTCTAGACTTCAATTTTTTTCCCCTGAACCACACAAAACTGTCACACTGGCTAGGTTTTTGATCACTTATTTTGAGATTGGATAATACCCCTAGAAGAAATGTGCCGCTAGAGTTCAGGCTCACACTATTGGAGAATTGCTTATTCTCTTTTATTTTGGTCTAAGACTTCTTTACTATCTGCTTTTTAATCCTTCAATCAAAGGTTTGTTTGTTAATCTACTTGTCAAACTTTCCTATTACCCAATCTGCCACTAAAAATAAAACATGCTGGAGTTAAACGAGAAGGTGAATATAGAAGCAGATACCAGAGTTCCAAAATAGTGGGATGTGGTAAGACCAAGGATTCAAGAGTGTACATCTCAGCTGATAACAGTTTAACCTGATGATGAGTAAAGAGCAGTCGCTCAAACAATCTCTAGATACTGTGAAAATCCTCAGGAAAAAAAGGGAAGAGTATCTAAATCAACTGACAAAAGCCACTACAGATATTAAACACTTAAACAGAAAATAAAGTTAGTCATCTAGGGCACTGTGAGACTATGGTACATATCTCGGCCCTAATCTATGCCTACTGAAAGCCATATATAGCTCACTTCAAGTATGGCCTCAGGATTGACCCATGGTGTTCAAAAAATGTTTAATTCCTCACTGGATGATTTTATATTGGGTTTAACCTAGTATAAAATTAGAAATATATTTTATAGGCCCTTAATCAAGTTGAAGTCCTAGTTACTGAATCTTCTATATGTCAAGAATTGTGCTAAGCTCTCTTAGATATGGCAGCAAACTTGGAAAACTCAGCAGTGGCCACAGGACTGGAAAAGGTCAGTTTTCATTTCAATCCCAAAAAGGGCTTTGCCAAAGAATGTTCAAACTACTGCACAATTGCACTCACTTCACATGCTAGCAAGATAATGCTCAAAATTCTCCAAGCTAGGCTTCAAGAGTATGTGAACTGACAACTTCCAGATGTACAAGCTGGATTTAGAAAAGGCAGAGGAACCAGAAATCAAATCGCCAACTTCCGCTGGATCATAGAAAAAACAAGGGAATTCCAGGAAACATCTACTTCTGCTTCATTGACTATGCTAAAGCCTTTAACGGTATGGATCACAATAAACTGTGGAAAACCCTTAAAGAAATGGGAATACCAGACCACCTTACCTGCCTCCTGAGAAACCTGTATGCAGGGCAAAAAGCAATAGTTAGAACTGGACATGCAATAACAGACTGGTTCAGAATTGGGAAAGGAGTACGTCAAGATTATATATTGTCATCCTGCTTATTGAACTTATATGTGGAGTGCATCATGTGAAATGCCAGGCTGGATAAAGTTCAAGCTGGAATCAAGATTGCTGAAAAAAATATCAATAACCTCAGATACGCAGATGATACCACCCTAATGGCAGAAAGTTAAGAGGAACTAAAGAGCCTATTGATGAAAGTGAAAGAGGAGAGTTAAAAATCCGGCTTAAATCTCAACATTCAAAAAACTAAAATCATGGCATCCAGTCCCATCACTTTGTGGCAAATAGATGGAGAACAAATGGGAACAGTGACAGACTATTTTCTTGGGTTCCAAAATTGTTGCAGACAGTGACTGTAGCCGTGAAATTAAAAGGTGCTTCTCCTTGGAAGGAAAACTGTGACAAATCTAGACAGTGTATTAAAAAGCAGAGACATGGCGGGGCTAAGATGGCGGAGGAATAGGACGGGGAGACCACTCTCTCCTCCACAAATTTATCGAAAGAACATCTGAACACTGAGCAAACTTCACAAAACTACTTCTGAACGCTGGCAGAGGACGTCAGGCATCCACAAAGACAGCGCATTATCTTCAAAAGCAGGTAGGAGAAATTATAAAAGATAAAAAGAGAGACAAAAGAGTTAGGGACGGAGACCCGTCCCAGGGAGGGAGTTGTAAAAGAGGAGAAATTTCCAAGCACCAGGAAACCCTCTCACCGGCGGGTGTGGGGGAAGATTTCTTATCTCGGAGGGCAACGTAACTGGGAGAAAAAATAAATAAAACCCACAGATTACGTGCCTAAAGCAACTCCCAGCAAAGAACCCCAGACGCTTGCATCATCCGCTACCAGCAAGTAGGGGCTGAACAGAGAGGAGCGGGCGGCACTGCCTAGGGTAAGGACCGGGCCCGAGTGCCCTGAGGGCAATCTGAGGGAGCTAACGTGAGACAGTAACCTAAACTGTGGGACAGCCAGAGAGGGAGAACTATCCCGCGAAAAGCCCAACTCTAAGGCACTGCCGGCCCGCTCACAGAACAAAGGACTGAGCGATACCAGAGGAGAGCTAGCCGGCTGCGGACCGCCCCATCCCCCGCCGGACACAGCAGGCAGGCGGGGCCAGCCAGAGCCGGAAAGGGGCAAACTCGGCCCCAGAGAGGGCACCCCCTACCAATCTGCAAACAGGCTTCCAGTTTCTAAGCAAAGACTGCCTGAGATCCCGGAGGGTCGACAGCCGCCGGGAGGGTCGCAGCCAGAGACCAGCTCCCCAGAACCAACACAAAGCACACCGGAGGCGGGCGCGCCCGTAAACCGAGGCGGGGACCAGAGAGGTGATAAGCCGCACCGCCCCAACAGGGGAGAGTGCGTTCGCCAAACTCCTGGCCGCCTGAGCAGCTCCGACCGGGAACGGCACAAGCCGCGGGCACAACCGAGTCTGCGCCTTTGTGGAGTAACCGGGAGCCTGAACCTGAGCGGCTTAGACCTGGGAAGTGCACGCATCTTAGGGCTCACTCCCCGGCCCACTCCCCGGCCGAGTAACCTGAAGCCTGAGCAGGGTAGACGGGGAAAGCACACACGCTGTGAGCGGGGGCGAACCCAGTGCGGCCGAGACACTGCGAGCTCACCACACACACGCCAGGTTTGCAGTGTTCCTCCCTCCCCACAGCACGACTGAACTAGCGAACCTAAAGAGACCACCTCCGCCCCTTTGTTGCAGGGCGGAAATTAGATACTGAAGAGACCTCCAAACAGAAGCCAAATAAACAGAGGGAAGCGCCTTGGAAGTGACAGGCCAACAGATTAAAATCCCTGTAGTTAATACCGACTGCATTGAAAGGGACCTATAGATCTTGAAAAGTATAAGCAGGATCAAGGATCTATCTGAAACTGAGCAGACCCCACACTGCTCACAACAGCTCCAGAGAAAGTCCGGGATATATATATTTTTTACTATTATTATTATTTAAAAAAAAATTTTTTTTTCTCTTCTTTCCTTTTTCTTCAAGTCCTCTATTACACATTTAACTTTCATTTTCATAACCCACTATTAACTTGCAAAAAAAAAAACCCCTATTTTTGAAGGAAACTGCATATATATATCTTATACCTTTTGTATTTTCTTTTTTTACTGTTTTTTTTCCTGTTTTACTTTTTTTACTGTTTTACTGTTTTTTTTCTTTTTACAGTTTCCTTTTTTCTTTTTTTTTATATTGTAAGTTTTATAAGAGTCTAACCTCTACTCTAGATTTTTAATCTGTGTTTTACATATTTGATATCAATTTTGTACATTTAAGAACCCAATCTTTAGGACCCATTTTTACTCAGGAGTGTGATCACTGGCCTGATTACTCTCTCCCCCTATTGATGCTCTTTCTTCTCCCCCAGGGAACCTCTATCTCCCACCCTCCTCCTTCTCTTCTCAACCCAATTCTGTGAATCTCTGAGGGTGTTCTGGGTACTGGAGAACACTTCAGGAACAGGATACTGCCCAGATCTCTCTCTCCCCTCTTGATTCCTCCCTTTCTACTCATGCTCACCTCTATTACCTTCCTCCCCCGTCTCTATGTATCTCTGTGAACCACTCTGAGGATTCTAGACTGTGGAAAGCACAGAGGGAAGTGCTTACTGGCTAGATTGCTCTCTCCACATTTGAATTCCCTTCTTCCCCTCCTGGTCACCTCAAACCCCCCCCCCCCTCACCTCATCTCTCCATGTAACTCAGTGAACCTTTCTGGGTATCCCTCACTGTGGAGAATCTTTTCACCATTAACCTAAAAGGTTTATTATTGATGCTGTATGGATGGAGAAGTCTTGAGGCTACTGCAAGAATAAGACTTAAAGCCAGGGGAAACATTAATTAATAAGAGACCATCCAATAGCCTCCACATATACACTGAAACCAAGCTCCACCCAAGAGCCAATAAGTTCCAGAGCAAGATATACCACGCAAATTCTCCAGCAACGCAGGAACATAGCCCTGAGCATCAATATACAGGCTGCCCAGAGGCACGCCAAATCCATAGACATCTCAAAAATTAATACTGGGCACTCCATTGCACTCTAGAGAGCAGAAATCCAGCTCCACCCACCAGAACACCGACACAAGCTCCCCCAACCAGGAAGCCTTGACAAGCCACCTGTCCAAACCCACCCACAGTGAGGAACCTCCACAATAAAGAGGAACTTCATACTACCAGAACACAGAAAGGCCACGCCTAACACAGCAATCTAAACAAGATGAAAAGGCAGAGAAATACTCAGCAAGTAAAGGAAAATGAGAAATGCCCACCAAACCAAACAAAAGAGGAAGAGATAGAGAATCTATCTGAAAAAGAATTTAGAATAATGATAATAAAAATGATCCAAAATCTTGAAAGCAAAATGGAGTTACAGATAAATAGCCTGGAGACAAAGATTGAGAAGATGCAAGAAATGTTTATCAAGGACTTAGAAGAAATAAAAAGGAGTCAATATAGAATGAATAATGAAATAAAGGAGATAAAAGACACCCTGGAGGGAACCAACAGTAGAATAACGGAGGCAGAAGATAGGATAAGTGAGGTAGAAGATAGAATGATGGAAATAAACGAAGCACAGAGGAAAAAAGAAAAAAGAATCAAAAGAAATGAGGAAAATCTCAGGGACCTCTGGGACAATATGAAACGCCCCAACATTCGAATCATAGGGGTCCCAGAAGAAGAAGATAAAAGGAAAGGCCATGAATAAATACTCGAGGAGATAATAGTTGAAAATTTCCCTAAAATGAGGAAAGAAATGGTCACAGAAGTCCAAGAAACCCAGAGAGTTCCAAACAGGATAAACCCAAGGTGAAACACCCCAAGACACATATTAATCAAATTAACAAAGATCAAACACAAAGAACAAATATTAAAAGCAGCAAGGGAAAAACAACAAATAACACACAAGGGGATCCCCATAAGGATAACAGCTGATCTTTCAATAGAAACCCTTCAAGCTAGAAGGGAATGGCAGGACATACTTAAAGTAATGAAAGAGAATAATCTACAACCCAGATTACTGTACCCAGCAAGGATCTCATTCAGATATGAAGGGGAATTCAAAAGCTTTACAGACAAGCAAGAGCTGAGGGAATTCAGCACCACCAAACCAGCTCTCCAACAAATGCTAAAGGATCTTCTCTAAACAGGAAACACAGAAAGGATGTTTCAACACGAACTCGAAACAACAAAGTAAATGGCAACGGGATCATACTTATCAATAATTACCTTAAATGTAAATGGGTTGAATGCCCCAACCAAAAGACAAAGGCTGGCTGAATGGATACAAAAACAAGACCCCTATATATGCTGTCTACAAGAGACCCACCTCAAAACTAGGGACACACACAGGCTGAAAGTGAAGGGGTGGAAAAACATATTTCATGCAAACGGAGACCAAAAGAAAGCAGGAGTCGCAATACTCATTTCAGATAAAATAGACTTTAAAATAAAGGCTGTGAAAAGGGACAAAGAAGGACACTACATAAAGATCAAAGGAACAATCCAAGAAGAAGACGTAACAATCATAAATATATATGCACCCAACATAAGAGCACCACAATATATAAGGCAAATACTAACAAGTATGAAAGGGGAAATTAACAATAACACAATAATAGTGGGAGACTTTAATACTCCACTCACGCATATGGATAGATCAACTAAACAGAAAATTAACAAGGAAACACATACTTTAAATGATACAATAGACAAATTAGATTTAATTGATATTTACAAGACTTCCCACCCCAAAACAATCAATTTTACCTTTTTCTCAAGTGCACACGGAACTTTCTCCAGGATAGATCACATCTTGGGCCATAAATCTAGCCTTGGTAAATTCAAAAAAATTGAAATCATCCCAGCCATATTCTCTGACCACAATGCAGTAAGATTAGACCTCAATTACAGGAAAAAAACTATTAAAAATTCCAACATATGGAGGCTAAACAACACGCTTCTGAATAACCAACAAATCACAGAAGAAATCAAAAAAGAATTCAAATTATGCATAGAAACAAATGAAAATGAAAACACGACAACCCAAAACCTATGGGACACTGTAAAAGCAATACTAAGGGGAAGGTTCATAGCAATACAGGTGTACCTCAAGAAACAAGAAAAAAATCAAATGAATCAACTAACTCTACACCTAAAGCAACTAGAGGAGGAAGAAATGAAGAAACCCAGGGTCAGTAGAAGGAAAGAAATATTAAAAATTAGGGCAGAAATAAATGCAAAAGAAACAAAAGAGACCATAGCAAAAATCAACAAAACTAAAAGCTGGTTTTTCGAGAAGATAAACAAAATTGACAAGCCATTAGCCAGACTCATCAAGAAACAAAGGGAGAAGAATCAGATCAACAAAATTAGAAATGAAAATGGAGAGTTCACAACAGACTCCACAGAAATACAAAGGATCATAAGAGACTACTACCAACAGCTATATGCCAATAAAATGGACAACTTGGAAGAAATGGACAAACTCTTAGAAAAGTATAACTTTCCAAAACTGAACCAGGAAGAAATAGAAGATCTTAACAGACCCATCACAAGCATGGAAATCGAAACTGTAATCAGAAATCTTCCAGCAAACAAAAGCCCAGGACCAGACGGCTTCACAGCAGAATTCTACCAAAAATTTAGAGAAGAGCTAACACCTATCCTACTCAAACTCTTCCAGAAAATTGCAGAAGATGGTAAACTTCCAAACTCATTCTATGAGGCCACCATCACCCTAATTCCAAAACCAGACAAAGATGTCACAAAAAAGGAAAACTACAGGCCAATATCACTGATGAACATAGATGCAAAAATCCTTAATAAAATTCTAGCAAACAGAATCCAACATCATATTAAAAAGATCATACATCATGACCAAGTGGGCTTTATCCCAGGAATGCAAGGTTTTTTTAAGATCCACAAATCAATCAATGTAATACACCACATTAACAAATTGAAAGATAAAAACCATATGGTTATCTCAATAGATGCAGAAAAAGCCTTTGACAAAATTCAGCATCCATTTATGATTAAAACCCTCCAGAAAGCAGGAATAGAAGGAACATACCTCAACATAATAAAAGCTATATATGACAAACCCACAGCAAACATTATCCTCAATGGTGAAAAATTGAAAGCATTTCCCCTAAAGTCAGGAACAAGGCAAGGATGCCCACTTTCACCACTACTATTCAACATAGTTTTGGAAGTTTTGGCCACAGCAATCAGAGCTGGAAAAGAAATAAAAGGAATACAGATAGGAAAAGAAGAAGTAAAACTCTCACTGTTTGCAGATGACATGATCCTCTACATAGAAAACCCTAAAGACTCTACTAGAAAATTACTAGAGTTAATCAATGAATATAGTAAAGTTGCAGGATATAAAATTAACACACAGAAATCCCTTGCATTCCTATACTCCAATAATGAGAAAACAGAAAGAGAAATTAAGGAAACAATACCATTCGCCATTGCAACAAAAAGAATAAAATACATAGGAATATATCTACCTAAAGAAACAAAAGACTTATATATAGACAACTATAAAACACTGATGAAAGAAATCAAAGAGGACACAAACAGATGGAGAAATATACCGTGTTCATGGATTGGAAGAATTAATATAGTGAAAATGAGTATACTACCCAAAGCAATCTATAGATTCAATGCAATCCCTATCAAGCTACCAATGGTATTTTTCACAGAACTAGAACAAATCATTTCACAATTTGTATGGAAATATAAGAAACCTCGAATAGCCAAAGCAATCTTGAGAAAGAAGAATGGAACTGGAGGAATCAACCTGCCTGACTTCAGGCTCTACTACAAAGCCACAGTCATCAAGACAGTACGGTACTGGCACAAAGATAGAAATATAGACCAATGGAACAAAATAGAAAGCCCAGAGATAAACCCACGCACCTATGGACACCTTATCTTCGACAAAGGAGGCAAGAATATACAATGGAGAAAAGACAATCTCTTTAACAAGTGGTGCTGGGAAAACTGGTCAACCACTTGTAAAAGAATGAAACTAGAACACTTCCTAACACCATACACAAAAATAAACTCAAAATGGATTAAAGATCTAAACGTAAGACCAGAAACTATAAAACTCCTAGAGGAAAACATAGGCAAAACACTCTCCGACATAAGTCACAGCAGGATCCTCCATGACCCACCTCCCAGAATATTGGAAATAAAAGCAAAAATAAACAAATGGGACCTAATTAAAATTAAAAGCTTTTGCACAACAAAGGAAACTATAAGCAAGGTGAAAAGACAGCCTTCAGAATGGGAGAAAATAATAGCAAACGAAGCAACAGACAAACAATTAATCTCAAAAATATACAAGCAACTCCTGCAGCTGAATTCCAGAAAAATAAATGACCCAATCAAAAAATGGGCCAAAGAACTAAACAGACATTTCTCCAAAGAAGACATACAGATGGCTAACAAACACATGAAAAGATGCTCAACATCACTCATTATTAGAGAAATGCAAATCAAAACCACAATGAGGTACCATTTCACACCAGTCAGAATGGCTGCTATCCAAAAGTCTACAAGCAATAAATGATGGAGAGGGTGTGGAGAAAAGGGAACCCTCTTACACTGTTGGTGGGGATGCAAACTAGTACAGCCACTATGGAGAACAGTGTGGAGATTCCTTAAAAAACTGGGAATAGAACTGCCATATGACCCAGCAATCCCACTGCTGGGCATACACACCGAAGAAACCAGAATTGAAAGAGACGCGTGTACCCCAATGTTCATTGCAGCACTGTTTACAATAGCCAGGACATGGAAGCAACCTAGATGTCCATCAGCAGACGAATGGATAAGGAAGCTGTGGTACATATACACAATGGAATATTACTCAGCCATTAAAAAAATACATTTGAATCGGTTCTACTGAGATGGATGAAACTGGAGCCCATTATACAGAGTGAAGTAAGCCAGAAAGAAAAACAACAATACAGTATACTAATGCATATATATGGAATTTGAAGATGGTAATGATAACCCTATATGCGAGACAGAATAAGAGACACAGATGCATAGAACAATTTTATGGACTCTGAGGGACAAGGTGAGGGTGGGATGTTCTGGGAGAATAGCATTGAAACATGTATATTATCATATGTGAAACAGAACACCATTCTATGTTCGATGCATGAGACAAGGGCTCAGGGCCGGGGCAATGGGATGACCCAGAGGGATGGGATGGGGAGGGAGGTGGGTGGAGGGTCCAGGAAGGGGAACACATGTAGACCCATGGCTGATTCATGTCAATGTATGGCAAAAACTATTACAATATTGTAAAGTAATTAGCCCCCAACTAAAATAAATAAATTTATTTAAAAAAAATTAAAAAAAATTAAAAAAAAGGTTAAAAAAAAAAAAAAGCAGAGATATTACTTTGCCAATAAGTCTGTAAAGTGAAAACTATGGTTTTTCCAGTAGTCATGTATGGATGTGAGAGTCAGACCAGAAAGAAGGCTGAGTGCCGAAGAACTGATTCTTTTGAACTGTGGTGTTGGAGAAGACCGTTGAGAGTCCCTTGGACAGCAAAGAAATCAACTCAGTCAATCTTAAAGGAAATCAGTCCTTAATATGCATTGGAAGGACTGATGCTGAAGCTGAAGTTCCGATACTTTGGCCACCTGATACAAAGAGCTGACTCACTGGAGAAGACTCTGATAATGGGAAAGATTGAAGACAAGAGAAGAAGGGAGCAACAGAGGATGAGATGGTTGGATGGCATCATTGACTCAATGGACACAAGTCTGAGCAAACCCTTGGAGACAGTGAAGGACGGGAAAGCCTGGCGTGCTGCACTTCATGGGGTCGCAAAGAGGTGGACACAACTGAGCGACTTACCAACAACTTTTAGATATATTACAGAGATAATATAGCCTACAGGCCTCGGTCCATACCCTAACTCTGCTTCATACTTTGTGAAAGTTACTTAATCTTTGGATAACTCAATCTCCTCGTGCAAACCTGGAAAATTGATAGCACCTATCTCAAAAAGTTGACTTAACAAGTAAATAAGTTCATTTATGTACAGTTTTATAAATCAGGACCTGGCAAGGTAGAACATGCTCAATCAATGTTGGTTCTTATTATCTCCAAGCTAAAGATAACTCTTAAAGTTTGATGTTCTTGTTCCCATTTTTCAAACCAGTATATTCAGTGATGGGAAGCAACATTTCAAATGTTACAAAATAAGTGGCAGAGCCTAGAAATGAATTTGAGTTTATCAGGTTCTAAAATTTGTATTATATTCACTTTACAGCAATAACCCTATTCTACCTCAGCATATGGCCTAATTTCCTATTTGACTGAGACCAAAAACACAACACTGAATATATCAAATTCCTTCCTCTGACAACCAAATCTCTCCCTATAATTTTATCCTTTCCCCTTGTCTCTTTATTTCTTGACCTAATTATATGTCTTAATTTTTACTACTTTATTTCCCCACTGGATTCCTTCTACCCATAAATATACTTGGCCCTTCCATTCTAAAACAAACAAAATATACATAAAAGTAAACTCTTTCTTTTATTTCTTCATGAAACTATTTCTCTCCTTTAAATATCCAGCTTTTTAAAAAAATTAGTCTAAGTGCCCTAAAGCACCCATCCACTAGTAAATCCTGTAATTTAGCTTCCATTTCTACCATTCAATGGAAATTGCTCTCTTAAGACTGAATTTCCAAATCAGCTCTTGTTCCTCTATCATCTACCTTTGATCTTCTTGTAAGATTTGACAGTTAACACCTCCTTTAGACCATTCTGCTATTTTCTTTTTGTGTGGCTGTGAACTACCAAGATCCCTTCCTATTTTCATTGTATTTCATTGGTTAACACTTTTGAAAATTTCTAATACTGCCTCATCTTCTGCTACGGCTGCTAAGTCACTTTAGTCGTGTCCGACTCTGTGCGACCCCATAGATGGAAGCCCACCAGGCTCCCCTGTCCCTGGGATTCTCCAGGCAAGAATGTCGAAGTGGGTTGCCATTTCCTTCTCCAATGCATGAAAGTGAAAAGTGAAAGTGAAGTCGCTCAGTCATGTCCGACTCCTAGCGACCCCATGGACTGCAGCCTACCAGGGTTCTCCGTCCATGGGATTTTCCAGGCAAGAGTACTGGAGTGGGGTGCCATTGCCTTCTCCGTCCTCATTTTCTAAGTGATGGAATTTCTCCCAACTCTAATCTCATCATTCTTTCTCTGAATTTGTGGTCACACTCACTCCTAAACCTTGACTATAAATTATACAGATGTTTCTGAAACCTTATCTTGGGATCTTCAGTTCTGCCCAAATCTAGGCACATTTTCAACTGCTTAAAGAATTCTTTAATTATATGCTCTTCCAATCCTCAGCCTCAACATAAATCCCTTAGCCTATAAACTATCATTAATAAGTGGAAGTGGAATCTTAGTTTTCTTATGCCAACTACATATATTCTCACTTGTTCCAACTTTTTTTCTATTCTGTTCTTCTACTTGAACTGAGACACATACTGCCAGGTTTTGAGGTAAAGTATATAATCCATGTGAAAATACTTTAAAGGCTACAATGATATTTCATTGCTCTTTATTTATGTTTTTAAATTTGCCAGTATTTAAGGCCCACTTCTTCTTTTTGTTCTGGTATCAGCATAAAAGAAAACAGTCATTATATTATTCTGTATTATGATTTTCCATGACTTCTCAGATAGCTCTCCATTTCCTTTTCTATTCCAACAAGTAGTATACTGTCAAATATTTAATAGGAAGCTCTCCAGAAGTAATAGATCTTGCATTTATTACGTGAAAGGTGAACTTAGAGGGCTGGGAATAATATATAAGGAAGACAGATGAAATATTTTTCCAGAGAGCTTATATTCTTGTTGGGGTTTGAGGGAGATAGAAAATAAAAATAAATAAAATAAACAAAATATTTTCTTATAATAAAATTATTTATGTAGGAAATGAATAGAGTTATGAAATTAGAGATTAATAGTATTTATATATAACAGAATGGCTCTTTCTTCTATTTTCTAGGTCCTAGTTCAGCTCAGTCTCTCAGTCATGTCCAACTCTTTGCGATCCCATGCACTGCAGCACGCCAGGCTTCCCTATCCATCACCAACTCCCGGAGCTTGCTCAAACTCATGTCTATCAAGTCAGTGATGCCATCCAACTATTTCATCCTCTGTCGCCCCCTTCTCCTCCTGCCTTCAATCTTTCCCAGCATCAGGATCTTTTCTAATGAGTCAGTTCTTCACATCAGGCAGCCAAAGTATTGGAGCTTCAGCATCAGTCCTTCCAATGAATATTCAGGACTGATTCTAGGTCTTAAAGGTCTTATTTAGCAAAGTCCTAATGCCCTAACTTACTTTGCATAATTATGACAACAATTGATTTTTATCGGTTCTGTGAAGTTTGATGTCATTTTCAGAACTTTCAAATCAACTGACAGTAATACAAAATGGTGGACTTTAATGGCATACATAAAGTGAACAGGTATAATCTGCCCTCCTCTCCACCTCTTATGCAGTGCCAGAAAGGGAGGGATATAGTCAGAGGCATATGATTATTGACCTTTAATACTGAAAGGAAATGAAAGGCACTCCAGCGGAGAGGAAGTAATTTTTTTTTTTTTTATGGTTTGAGGGTGCTCTAAGCTTTTTTTTTCATCTTTATAGAATTATTTCTGAGAAATTTTTGCATAAATATCTATTATGTTATTGACCAGTCAAATTAGTAACAGAACTATAATTTATTGTTAAGCAACATTCAGCAATTATGTTGTAATAGCTGTCAGCTAACTTCCACATACTATCATCACAAAGAAAGGATCACAATCTTCAATTTTTGATCTAACAACTGTATGCATGCATGCTAAGTTGCTTTAGTCCTGCCCAACTATTTGCAGCCCGATGGACTGTAGCCCACCACACTCCTCTGGCTATGGGATTCTCCAGGCAAGGATACTGGACTGGATTACCATGCCCTCCTCCGGGGGATCTTCTCGACCCAGGGATTGAACCCATATCTCTTACCTCTCCTGGATTGGCAGGCAGGTTCTTTATCACTAGCACCAGCTGGGAAGCCCAACAAATAGTGAAATAGTTACTTATATAAATGATAAACATTCACAACTGCATTATAAATCATAGTCATGGGTTAGGCTTTCATTGTGAATTTCCCAGATACTCTCCATTATGATATGAGGAGTGTGAAAATATTTTCCTACTTAGATAGTTGTATTTTGTAGTTTTTCTTAGACTTCAAGACATATTTCAGGTAACTGTTTTGGGAATGCAACTACCTGTAATATTTTCATTACCATATTATTCATTTATATACCATCTCTCTTCCTCAAGTTTCTCAAGGTGATGTACAAACATTAATTGCCAAGAACTGGTAGTTCTCCTTCAAGATATGTAAACCTGAAGTTGAACTAATTAAAAATCATAATCAAATCTCCATCTTACACACACACACCACACACAGACAGCCAGACACATACACATGACTTATTTACTATTTATAAACTAACACTTTCTAGGTTGTGGACTATTCAGAAATGAGTGATAGGATAACAATGGCAGAAGCTGACAGCAGGACACATGAGAATCTGGCCCTTATTTTGAAGTGATTTGTCTATATAGGAAAACTTAAATGAAAGGATATGAAGCTAAGTCCATGAAAATTTTGATTTTTTATCAATAAAAATTATAGAAGCAAAAAATAATCAGGTGGTACAAAGCTAAGTCTGTGAGAAGTTTGATTATACAAACACAATTCTAACTCTAAGCTTTCACTTCCAGTATAAGTTATTGAAGTTCCTTCTCCGTTTCAGTATTACATTAGACTCTCAAAGATGCATGTGATATTCTGGTCTTTCCCTGACATCCTCATTAATGTCAGTTCATTGCTGTCTAGTGATTCTCTGCATTTGTGCCACAAGCCTAGTACACTGCCTCCCTGATTACACTAGGAAGCCAGCCCCTCTCAGTTCTGGCCAGCTTTGCTATCCAGAATTACAACAGAGTCAAAAATTATTTTTTTTTAATTAATAAATTTGGTGAACCTCCAGTGAGACTATATCAGCATAAAAAAGAGCAAGCCAAATAACCAACACCGAGAATAAAAAGGAAACACCAATAAAGATCAGACATTAAAATACAGTACAATATAAACAACTCTGTTGACAAAATTGTAGATGAAATTTAAAAGTTCTTTAAACCACAGCTCATAAAACTAAGAAAGAAAAAAATAGAAAACCCACATACTACACATTTAACTATTAAAGATATTCTCAATAATTTCAGGCACATGAGAAATGTCAAGCACCTATGGGGTATCAGTACTAAATATGTCACTCTTTCCCTGGAATTATTTTTCCCTTCTGAAAATAGGAAGTCCAACTGTATTATCATTGCACAAAGAAACTTCCAGACCAATAAGGTTTCACCAGAGAATTCTGCCAAACCCGTAAAAAAGAAATAACACCAGTGTTATGTACCCTTTTCCAGAGAATAGAAAAAGTAGGTAAATTGTTCAGCTCTTTGTGGAACCATCATAATCTTGGTACCAAACCACAAAGATAACAGCACAAGAAAAGAAAAACATAGGCCAAGCTCACTGACAAACATAGATGTAAAAATTTTTAAACAAAATATTAGCAAAGCTATTTCAATAAGAAATTCAATATATCATAACAAAGCAGCATTTATTTCAGAAACACAATGTTGATTTAACATTAGAAAATCATTGTACTCTGTCCTTTGAATAAAGAAGAAAAATCATATTATCATCTCAATAAAAGTAGAAAAAAGTTTAATGAAATTTAATATTGATCCATGATTTAAAACAAAGATCTTGGGAAACGAAAAATGGAAGGGATATTTCTTAATCTTCTATAGGCATCTACCAAAAACCTACAGGAAATATCTTATTTAATGAATAGACATGTTTTCTCTTTGAGATTAGGAACAAAACAAGGATGACTTGAATTAAAAACTTAAAAAAAAAAAAACTAGGCACTACACACATACATACATGCACACATACAACAAAGGTAAGAAGTTGTCTTCAGGAAGGTAGAAAGATATCAAGTAAAAAGAAATAAGATTGATCAGGTGTATTCAAAACTATGTATTAATGTAACAGCAGTAAGGATAGTTTGATGTTTGAGATCATACCAATCAATATTTATAACAGATTTAGAGGATAACAGTACAGCAATTCAGAAAATCTGAATTTCAGGCAAAGGGTTTGGAGACAAAGTAAGAGTGTCAAAAAAAGAAAAAAAAAAATTCTTACCCTAGTAATAACTCTAATCAGATGTAGGTGAATTCTGCATGGCATGTGCCTGTGGCTGTCCCTTTAACCAGCAGGCTACTTTCATGAATATTTCAGTTCCCTATGCCTGTGGGAAGCCCACTGAGAGAGGCCTTCTTAAGTGTTGTCATAAATGATTACTTTCCTTGGTAATCCAGACAAGACACAACATGCAACACTGATTCATCAACCCTGTAAGAACAGATACCTCCCAAATTGTAATCTCTTCCTGGAGCTATGAAAAAGTTTTCTCTGTAAGACTCAATTTCCTTATCTGTAAAATGGAGATATTAATTGTCACTCAACCAGGGCCAGACATTTTGGAGTGTGAAGTCAAGTGGGCCTTAGGAAGCACTACTGCCAATAAGGCTAGAGGAGGTGATAGAATTCCAGCAGAGCTATTCAAAATCCTAAAAGATGATGCTATCAAAGTGCTGCACTCAATATGTCAGCAAATTTGGAAACCTAGCAGTGGCCACAGGACTGGAAAAGGCCAATTCCCAAGAAGGGCAGTACTAAAGAATGTTCAAACTACTGAACAATTGCACTCATCTCCCACGCTAATAAAGTGAAGTGAAGTGAAGTGAAAGTCACTCAGTCGTATCCAACTCTGCGACCCATGGACTATATAGTCCATGGAATTCTCCTGGCCAGGATACTGGAGTGGGTAGCCTTTTCCTTCTCCAGGGGATCTTTCCAACCCAGGGATTGAACCCAGGTCTCCAGCATTGCAGGCAGATTCTTTACAAGGTGAGCCACAAAGGAAGCCCCATCTTGCATAGGCTTCAGCATTATGTGAACCAAGAACTTCCAGACATTCAAGCTGGGTTTAGAAAAGGCAGAGGAACCAGAGAACAAATTGCCAACATTTGCTGGATCATAGAGAAAGCAAGAAAATTCTAGAAAAACATCTACCTCTGTTTCACATAAAGCCTTTGACTGTGTGGATCATTAAAAAAAACAAACAAAAAAAAATTGTAGAAAACTCTTAAAGAGATGAGAATACCAGACCATCTTCTTGTCTTCTGAAAAACCTGTATGTGGGTCAAGAGCAACAGTTAGAACCTCGTATGGAATGACTGATTGCTTTGGCACTGAGAACGGAGTACCATATGCTGTTTATTACTACCCTGTTTATTTAACTTACCTGCAGAGCACATCATGAGAAATGCTGAGCTGGATAAGCTACAAGCTGGAATCAAGATTGCCAAGAGAAATATCAACAACCTCAGATATGCAGATGATACCACTCAAATGGCAGAAAGTGAAGAGGAACTAAAGAACCTCTTGATGAGGGTGAAGGAGGAGAATGAAAAAGCTGGCTTAAGACTCAATATTAAAAAAAAAAAAACTAAGATCACGATAACTGATCCCATCACTTTATGGCAAATAGAAGGGGAAAGGGCAGAAGAAGTGACAGATTTCCTTTTCTTGGGCTCTAAAATCACTGTGAATGGTGACTGTAGCCATAAAATTAGATGTTTGCTTCTTGGTAGGAAAGCTATGCAAATCTAGACAGTATGTTAAAAAGCAAAGATATCACTTGCTGAAAAAGATCCATATAGTCAAGGCTATGGTATTTCTACTAGTCATGTTGGACATGAGAGCTGGACCACAAAGAAGGCAGAGTGCCGAAGAATTGATACTTTCAAATTGTGGTGCTGCAGAAGACTCTTGAGAGTCCTGTGGACAGCAAGGAGATCAAACCAGTCAATCTTAAAGGAAATCAACCCTGAATATTTATTGGAAGGACTGATGCTAAAGTTAAAGCTTCAATACTTTGGCCACCTGATGTGAACAGCTAACCCATCAGAAAAGAGCAGGATGCTGGGAAAGATTGAAGGCAGAAGTAGAAGAGGGCGACAGAGGATGAGATGGTTGGATGGCATCATTGATTCAATGGACATAAACTCAGGCAAACACCAGGAAATGGTTAGGGACTGCCAAGACTGGCATGCTGCAGTCTGTGGGGTCGCAAAGAGGCGGTCACAATCTGGGAACTGAACAATGACATTTGTTCCTACCTCAGAGGGTTATACAGGTAACAGTTGACATATATAAAGTGTTCAGAATATTGCTTGTCATACAGTAAGTTCTCAGTAGGTATTGGCTATTATTTCTTGATCATTAATACCCATGACAGGTAGGTTTATTCTTTAGTTCTGAAACAACTATTATATCAGAATATAATCAGTATATTGGATTATTTGATCTTGTGTGGCAGGATGAGAATATCCATTGGTCAATTCATGTCAAGCTAGGCCAAAAAGAAGCTGGTCTTTTCCCAGTCTTTCTTTCCCATAGATTGACTTCAAGCATCAAGCCTCAAAGCCCATTCTTGCTGATTTCCCATCCCATGCTCTCCTATTTCAGGTGATAGGTGGATGCATGTGTGTTCAGTTGTGTTCGACTCTTTGTGACCCCATGTACTATAGTCCACCAGGCTACTATGTCCGTGGAATTTTCCAGACAAGAATACTGGAGTGTGTTGCCGTTTCCTTCTCTAGGGGATCTTCCTGACCCAGGGATCACATCCACGTCTCTGGCATCTCCTGCACTGCAGGTGTATTCTTTACACGAGCATCACCTGGGAAGCCCACTTTAGGTGAAGAGCTACTCAAATAAAAGCTAGTGCTTTCACTCCCTCACAAACACACACATTCTCACTTGCATAGACACATGCATGTATATAAGATTTGCAAAACAAAAATTACAGACACAAGCTATTTGTACCAGGAAAAGGAAATCTCCCCACACAATCCCCAGAAGTCTTAGAGCTGCAGCTCTGCCTCAGCCTCCCATAGGATTTCCTTTACCAATTTTCATTAAGAATCTCAGGCCACAAGTGCTGCATTTAAAAAATAGTTTTCCTTAAGGAAAATTGAAGGTTATCTCTGCATTATGAGACAGGTCTTAAAGTATACATTTGGGTATGTTTCCCTCATCAAACAAGGGACAGTCTTCTCTAAAAGTACATTCAAGTCTCAACCTCTCATAAAATAGAAAGTGCTCTCAGCTTGTTGCTGCTGCTGCTAAGTCGCTTCAATCGTGTCCTACTCTATGCGACCCCATAGATGGCAGCGCACCAGGCTCCGCCGTCCCGTCCCTGGGATTCTCCAGGCAAGAACACTGGTGTGAGTTGCCAGTTCCTTCTCCAAGGCATGAAAGTGAAAAGTGAAAGTGAGGTCGCTCTGTCATGTCCGACTCTGAGCGACCCCATGGACTGCAGCCTACCAGGCTCCTCCATTCATGGGATTTTCCAGGCAAGAGTACTGGAGTGGGTTGCCATTGCCTTCTCCGGCTCTCAGCTTGTAAATAACAATAATTAAAAAAAAAAAAAAAAAACTTTAGTATTGAGTTTCAGACAGAATTGTAAAATTCAGAGAAATCTTGATAACATATTCTCGGGATCTTTTTTAGGACAGTTGTATGATTCCATGTTTCAAATATTTCCCTCAAAAGAATTAAAACATGAAAAATAAGCAGAAGACCTTTATGTTTGTCTTAATTTAGACTTCTATTCTTTGAGATTCGTATCAACTGGGAATTCTTAAGGATAGAGAATGATTACCTGGGGAGCCCAGTGTGATAGCCATTTTTGCAGAAAAGTGAAAGTCGTTCAGTCCTGTGACTCTTTGCGACCTCATGAACAATACAGTCCATGGAGTTCTCCAGGCCAGAATACTGGAGTGGGTAGCCATTCCCTTCTCCAAGGAATCTTCTCAACCGAGGAACCAAACTGGGGTCTCCTGCATTGCAGGTGGATTCTTTACCAGCTGAGCTACCAGGGAAGCCCTTACTTATACAGAGGGACTTGGAAACAAGTCACTTCTGCTACACTGATGGCCACCGTGCAGCAGGTGTTGGTGGCCTCAGGCATCACCTTGTGGCTTTAGGGGAGAAGAAACAGTTGGAGATGATGTTAGATGGGAACAGAGTCCTGTTGTAAATGCCCAGGTTTGGTGCAAATGGAGAAAAGAGGTGGATTTCCATTAGTACTTTTCTCCAGATGAATTGTTATTCAGTGAGCCATCAGTTGTTACCTATGTGCTCACTAAAACTTCAGTAAGTTCTAGAGTAACTAAGGCAGAAGGTACTATTGGCTCACTGGCCCAAACATAATTTGCAGGGGACATAAATCAACTTATATATGATTATATGAGGTCCTAATCATTGATTAAAAAAAAATCAGTGGCAGCGTGCATATGCCTTTCTCCCTGTGATTTCCTACATTTTTTTCAAGGTGAATATGCCAAACTCAGAAAAAATAGAAAATAAAGCTCATTTATCTCACAAATGGAAAAAAGAATTTGCAAAAGCAAAAAAATAAATAAAAAATAACTCTCTTTAACTTTCTTATTTACACATTCTAGACTGACTCTATGGTATATTTATTTCCAAAATGCTTTTTTCTCCTTTTGTCCACTTTATGTATCTTACTGTCACAGCATTCTGTATAGATTAATTCACAGAACTATAAATACTTTTCCAGGTGCAAGACTTAAAAATTGATAATTATTCTTATACAACTAAGGTTTTGTAGTGAAACTGCTGATAAAAACATTCATTTGAATGTACATCAATATAAATGATATAACATAACAATGTATATTTATATCTACATAATGTAATAGCTGATATGCAACATATATAGCTGATACATGTGTGTGTGTGTGTACATATATATACATATATATATAGCCTTTGAGATATATATATATAGGCTCAGGTTAAAGACAAAATCCAGTCTTAATTACCTTTCCTGGTGGCTCAGAGGTTAAAGCGTCTGCCTGCAATGCGGGAGACCTGAGTTAGATCCCTGGGTTGGGAAGAGCCCCTGGAGAAGGAAATGGCAGCCCACTCCAGTATTCTTGCCTGGAAAATCCCATGGACAGAGGAGCCTGGTGGGCTACAGTCCACGGGGTCGCAAAGAGTCGGACACGACTGAGCGACTTCACTTTCACTTTCAAAGACAAAATCCAGTCAGTAGAAAAATGTCTTAAAGGTACCGCCAAGCCTCATTTGGTAACAATAGTGATGTGTGACAGTACTTAATGAAATATCATATATTTTCAATTAAAATTTTATATACTGGAAGTTTATTTAAATTATTTTCAAATCTAGAGCCCAATGAGGCATCAGAAAATGAACTATGTGCTATTTTGAAGCATTCATGTGAACACTCAATCATTATTTTTCAATATTAAAAAGCCACTCTTCCTCAAATAGTAAATATTGAAAGAAATGAGTGTCTTATACTACATCTATTTTTATTTAAATGATTTATCTATTTCTGAAGAGCCAAAGGAAAATTAAACTTCATCAAAAGTCTTATTCATGCTTTCCAAACCAGAATTAATAGCCTGTCATTTCACTTCTGCCGTTCTTTTGATTCTGTGATTATGGAACAGCAGTTCTGTGGTTTGTTTCTTCCATTGTGGGCAGCTGATTGTATACTGCAGATAGTTGATATGTCTGGAAGGAAAGTTATCGTCAGTGCATTGTGGGAATTGGGGGTACAGAATCCTTGCCAGTTACTATCTGAGTATCAGAAAAGGCACAAAACACATCCAGCACCTCCTTTTACTTGTCACAGTTGTAAAAGCAGTAGACATACACATTGTATAAGAGATTAATTAAATTCTTCAAACAATCCCTTTAGATGGAATTGGCAGATTCCAGATTATCATTATGAGATCATTCAGAAAAGGAAAATGGAATTTTACATAAAAGTGTTTTTCATTTATTTTTATTATGTGTGTGTTCTTATATATTATCAAGCTAATGACTCTAGGAATTATTAAATTAGTAGATTTTTGTGGTGGTTTAGTCTCTAAGTTGTGTCCAACTCTTGCGACCCCATGGACTGTAGCCTGCCAGGTTCCTCTGTCCATGGGGATTCTCCAGGCAAGAATACTGGAGTGGATTGCCATTTCCTTCTCCAGGGGATCTTCCCGACCCAGAAATTGAACCCAGGCCTCCTGCATTGCAGGCAGATTATGAAATGTTGTTGCTGAGCTGTGAAAGACTCTGGGATTCTTGGCCTCTGGAGGAGAGGAATTCAATCCAGGGCCAGTGACGGGCTTGATCACTCAGAACTTTTGTGTAATCAAGTTTTATTAAAATATAAAAGAGATAGACAAAGCTTTTGACATAGAAATCAGAAGGGGGCAGAAAGAGTGCCCCCCTGCTAGCCTTTAGCAGTATATTATACACCTATCAGCAGGCTGTTAATTAGAGAAAGAAAATGTCTCAAAACTCAGAGTGGCACCAGGCCCCTCACCCACAACACTTTGAGATAATATTGGCACAAGATGAGTCATCCCAGGCCATAAAGGACTGACATGAATCTTGAAGAAAGGCAGGTTTCCAAGTAAATATATAGTTTTCATTAACATAGATTAGGAGAACAATGTATGAGTTAAACATACTGTTTTGTTGAGCCCTTATGGAAGAAAGAGAGTCTAGGGTAAATACATCGTTTATTAACATAGCTTAAGAAAAACATTTCCATAAGAAAATCCCATTGGTTAGCTCAAGGTTTGAGAAAAGTTAACTTCAGGTGGAAACAAGTATCCTCATGGTAACACAGAATTTTAAGAGAAATCTTTTAATTTTGTATAGTGAAGGAAAGAAATCTGACACTTGTAGTTTGTTTCCTCCTGCCGCTTAAGAGAGAGAGAAAAAAAAGTCTGACACTTGCAGCCTATTTCCTCCCTTTGGAGACCCCTTGCCTTCCTGTCTATAACCCTCTCTATTCTTTACCAACTGAGCTCCGAGAGAAGCCCTGCTAAGTAGATTTTTGCATCTGCTTATTTTTCTATTTTTCAATTGCATAGTTAATTTATTTAATTGCCTCCTCATTAGGAGTTCTTAAGAAATAATATCACCATTTAATGCAGTAGGTTTCATAGGCTTGGCAAAATCCATCAATATCCATTCATTATTATTTGGTCTTCATAATACTTTTGGTAAAATTGGGCTCACATTATTTTACCAACAAAGGACCTAAAACTCAGAGAAAGTATATGACTTATTTCAGTGTGTACTGCCTTTTTAAAAGCTGTAACTAAATAGAATTTTCCTATTTCTTGCAGGATGATCTTTCTACTCTACAATATGGCTACCCATGATGATATTTCTCCACGAATTGTACAAAATAAAAGTAAAGATAAGAGCAATTACCATTTTTCATCATTTGAATTAAGCTGTTAGTATACCAATAGTTTGGATAATAGAGTCATCACCTAATACTTGGATTATTATAATTTTTAAAAGCACCAAAAATAATCTGATGGTTGTTGCTAAACACTAGTCAGCTGATATACTACTTCAGAAACATTCGCAAACAAGCCTAAAGGGAAACTGAGGCTGGAATACTACTGAAGACACTTTTCTTCAACTACTTGTCACCCAACTTCTTATCTTCCTCAACTGTTATTCCAGCATCCATAATTATTTTGAACACTGAAGAGGGATAGATGAGGTTCCTTCCTGCTCCATCACAGAATGTATTTTGTCCCTGATAACAAGTAAGATATGTCAGTAACAATTTAAACCAGTACACCTTTATTTATGCCAAAGCATTCTGACATATGGGCTTCTGTGGTGGCTCTATAGTAAATAATCGACCTGCCAAGCAGGAGATGGGGGTTTGATTGCTGGGTCAAGAAGACCCCCTGGAGAAGGAAATGACTGAGAAATCCCATGGACAGAGGAGCCTGGCAGGCTAAAGTTCACGGGGTCAAAAAAGAGTTGGGCACAACTTAGTGGTTAAACAACAAACAATATTTTGGCATATATTATCTCATTTAATCCAAAGAAAATCTTTGTTAAATAAGTGAAGGTAAAAACCACATTTAAGAGTGAGAGAAACCACTGAAGCTTGGCAAAGTGAAATAATTTCCTTAAGGTCTCACAGCTCATATAAGAGGCAGGTGAGGAAAACTAATTCTTTTTTTTTTTTTTTCTACTCCAAATTCAGCATTTTGAATCACGTATGTGAGACCAGGTAATTTATGAACTTTTCTTGAAAATATTTTTTTGCTTCTTCTGTCCTCCCAGTAGAAGTGACTAGGAGCTCACTGCCCCTAGGATATTGATTGCATAAAGCGTTTCTTTTCTCTCTCAGGTGGACACAAATGGAAGGCCAAGACCTCTTATACATTTTCCTTTCCCATCAACTAAAATGGTAATATGTAGGCTCCTTTTATGAGAAAAATGCATGAGGCCAAGTGGGATAGGAAACAGATTTTGTACTGTTTGAAGCCTATATGACTTGAGTGGTTCTTTTTAAGAAAAATAATTCAAAATTATAGATACAAGTTAGATATTCAAGCAAATGTTTGTTTAAAACAGGAAGTCTCAAACATGTCACAAATTAAAAAAAACTGACAAACTATAATATGTGGAAAACTAATATATCATTAGTATTAATTAACACATGTCTAAAATACTAGTTTCCTACATTCTCTGGCTGAATATCTTTTCCCTCTTCAGATGACAAGGATTTTGTCATATGATTTTCAATAAAGAAAGAAAAAAATGATTGTGAATCTTCTGGAATGATTTCTTTTTTCTCCCCGCTCACAAACTTTGGAGCCAAACTTCATAAAGCACATTCACAATGAAATATGCCCTCTGGCCTCCATCTTGGACGAGTGGGCACAGTAGGGAGGATGACCCTTCTACATCAGAAGAGTTTAAATAAAGTCTAATCAGTGCTCGATAAAGGAGGAGCTCAGAAACAGTAGCTTAGAAAACCTTGCAGGTAACCATCTAACCTGAACTGGTGGTTCAGAATTGCAAACTGCTCCTGGTGCCAAACCATAAGAGATGCACTAGTGTATATGGCTCCTTCCAGCTTGAGAAAGTGAGGCAAAGGGAAGGTTTTTCCTACCGACTCTGAGCAAAAAGTAGTCTGCTCTCAGGAGCAGTACTAATAATGCTCTGATGAGTCTGCCTTTTCATCTAATTCATTCAACAGATGCGAGTGTGCATGCAGGCACACAGGGCCTTCAAATACTAGGTAGTATGCTAAACTAAACACTGGAGACATAATCCCATCTAGAGTTTTCCAGGTGGTGCTAGTGGTAAAGAACTCACCTGCAAATGAAAGGACATAGAGATGGGGGTTCGATTCCTGGGTCTGGAAGATCCCCTGGAGAAGGGCATGGCAATCCACTCTGGTATTCTTGCCTGGAGAATCCCATGGACAGAGGAACTTGGCAGGCTACAATCCATAGGGTCACTGAGTTGGACACACCTGAAGCAACTTAGCACACAAGCACGCTACTTTAGAATTTATCCTTCACTTTGAGCATACTGGAATATGTAGGGACTTTCTATTCCCAGGTGCATAGAAGATCCTAGGGTGGAAAAAAGTGAGTTCCCTGGGAAATCCTGAACAATTGTTCTTTCAATAATTTAAAGAAATTCTTGCCTCTCAACTGCAGGTTAAAGGAACTGGAATATTACTTGGCTTTTATTATCAAAGGAATTAGTATCATGCAAGCATATTTCATTTGCTGACATTTGGCATCCCAGGACCTTGTAATACAAATGAAGTCTCTGTAGCAATAATAGTGCTAGCTACATAAAATTACAGAAGCAATTTAAGCCATAAAAGATATATCTCCTTACATGAACTCTCTAAGACAGGGCAGTGCAGAGCTACCCTATTATTTTTAAACCCGTACCATAGCAGAAAAGTTTTAAAGATGCCATAAATCCCTTCAGTAGAATTTAGGCAATCACTCACATGTCATGTCACATTTGGGGGCACACTTTCATCATTACTTATTGTATCTGTCACAAATACTTGATATTACAAACAAAACCCTTACTTTAAAAACCTTGTTTTCTGGCATCTAATTATTCTCCCAAAGCTATAATCCTTTGTGAAATCATAATTTATTTATATAGAACTATGATTATGACTTCAGGTAAGGGAATAAACAGGAGGAACAGATGAAAATTTGTTGTATGCTTCTTTCATGCAAAATTCTCTAGCAGAAAAGCAAGAATTAAGAAAATAGAAAATGCATTATGAGCTGTGGCTAAATATATTGGTTCTAAAATTTTCTCAGAACCAGGTGCTTGAAAGTACACATCTTATTGAGGATGACTGCAAGTGCTATCTCCTTCTTTTCCACTTCAATTTGGGGGTGCATACGTTAATATTTTGGAAATTTTTTACTTGATTCTTAAATTTCACTCCTCCCATAAATATATTAATAACTTTTTCAAACACCAGTTTCACCCAAATAGGTAAAATTTCTGAAGGTCGTAATTATTTCAGCAGCCTTCAGGATGAATTCTACAAATTGTTTCGTAGGTCACTGACTTTCTAACACTGTATATTTACAACAGCAAAAAATGTTACTGTAGAACCTTATGTATAACACACTTCTCTACTGATGGTAGATATACTGTGATTAACTTATTCAATTTGAATTCCCCACCAATGGAAATTGCTTACAGTATTATCATATCCAATGGTATATCTGTTCTAAATTCTTATTGTTGACACTGTTTTGTTTTTTTTTTTTTTTTTTTAAACACTGATGATCTACCCAACTTCTTGACCCTTTGCCCTTCCCTCCGGCCACTTATATCCCTCTCTCCTGGTTCTCCTTCTGCATCTCTGATCACTCATTCTTGGTTTCACTTTTGTGCTTCCAAGCATCTTCTATCCCCTGCTATCACCTAAATGAGGCAATTTCACAAGCCTCCAACACTGAATTTTTGCTTCGATGTCTCTCATTCATGCTTCTAAGTTTACTTCAAATCCAATGGCATCAGATATTGCCACTGCATGTCAATGTTTATCAGATCAAACTCTTCCTAGCCTCACTTTCTGATTGGTCCTTAAGATGCTTCCTCATGGATATCTTCCTCAGGGATAACATCATGACACACTCAATAAGCTAAGGAAAATCTTCTTTTTCTAAAATATATTCCCTTTCTTTACCATTTTTTGCTGCTAGTGGCTGCAAAAATCTTTTTACCTCCAAGACTAAGAACAGTGAAGTCATCTTTAAATTTTCCATCTGCCTCATCATCTCAATCCAGTCTGTCACTGTATTAATACTCTCCCCTTATTTAAAATACCTCCTTCCCACTCCTATACTAGCCCCATAACTGGAGCTTTATCAAGATCAACTATTTACTTTCCAGCTGATTTCCTAGCCTCACCACTACTCACACTGACAAACAAACATGGACTGATCACTCTAAAAGAGCCTGTTAAGCATGCTTGTTTCTATTTTAAGAATGTGATGCAGTTGCCTACTTTCCACCTCTTACTTCTGATTTAGTATCTTATCCATCTTATTTATCCAACCTAATTTCTGACTCATCCCCATTACATGGTTTGTAATACAGGAGTCCCTCTTCTCAAATATTTTCCAACTGCTCTTTCTCTTAGTATCTTTGTTCCTACTGTCCTTAATCTAGTAAGACATAATTCTTGTTTCCACCCATTAAAATTACACTCCTCCTTCAAAGTCCACCAAAGTTTCCTGCTACTACTATGGAAATTAAACATGATAATTTATGTGGAAGAACACTGTAAAGCATTATACAAATGTACAGAATTCTTATTAATTCATGATAACAAGATTCATGAGACATTTACTTCTAAATCATGAAGTTAATTTAATAATTTATAAAGAGGAATAAATATGTCTGCTGACTAGAGAGATGAATGTGCTCTTGAGGTAAAACCATACTTGGATAAAAGATAGAAGGAACTGAGTAAATAATTTTAAGACTTTAGAGATATAATTCTTAAGAGATTTGAATTGTTTTGAATGACAGCTTTCAGTAATTCTTTATCTTATAGGGTAAAGTGGGTAAGTGGTAGAAGTAAGAACTCTTCTGCAGATAGCCAACCCTTCTTTGGCATGGGAATCTGTATTAACTTTGAGAACATAAGATGGCTGTATTTTCTGCATTTTTATGTTTTTCATGGAGTGGGAAACCAGCTGCACTTGGTCACTGATAACTGACCCCTAAAGATGACCCTAACATACAAGCCGGATTTAGAAAAGGCAGAAGAAAGAGATCAAATTGCCAACATCCAATGGATCATAGAAAAAGCAAAGGAATTCCAGAAAAACATCTATTTTTGCTTCACTGACTATGCTAAAGCCTTTGACTGTGTGGATCACAACAAACTGTGGAAAATTCTTAAAGAGATGGGAATATCATAACAGATTACCTGACTCCTGATGAGAAACCTGTATGCAGGTCATGTGTGTTTGCTCGCTATGTCACGTCTGTTGGGTCCGACTCTGTGTGACTCCATGGATTGTAGCCAGCTAGGCTCCTCTGTCCATGGATTCTCCAGGCAAGAATACTAGAGTGGGTTGCCATTTCCTCCTCCAGGGGATCTTCCCGACCCAGGGATCAGACCTACGTCTCTTATGTCTCCTGCATTGTCAGGCGGGTTCTTTACCACTAGTGCCACCTGGGAAGCCCATATGCAGGTCAAGAAGCAACAGACATGGAGCAAGGGATTGGTTCAAAATTGAGAAATGAGTACATCAAGGCTGAATATTGTCACCCACGTTATTTAACTTATATGCAGAGAGTATCATGTGAAATGCGAGGCTGGATAAAGCATAAGCTGGAATCAGGAATGCCAGGAAAAACATCAATAACCTCAGATAGGCAGATGACACCACCCTAATGGCAGAAAGTAAAGAGGAACTAAAGAACTTCTTGATGAAGATGAAAGAGGAGAGTAAAAAAGCTGGGTTAAAACAACAGTCAGAAAACTAAGATCATGGCATCTGGTCCCATCACTTCATGACAAATAGATAGGGAAAAAATTGGAAACAGTGACAGATTTTATTTTCTAGGGCTTCAAAATCACTGCAGACAGTGACTGCAGCCATGAAATTAAAGGATGCTTGCTCCTTGGAGGAAAAGCTATGAGAAATTTAGCATATTAAAAACCAGAGATATCACTTTGCTGACAAAGGTGCATATATTCAAAGCTATGGTTTTTCCAGTAGTTATGTACAGATGTGAGTCATAAGAAAAGCTGAGTGCTGAAGAATTGATGCTTTCCAACTGCAGCTCTGGATAAGACTCTACAGTCCAGACTGCAAGGAGATCAAACTAGTCAATCCTAAAGGAAATCAACCCTGAATATTCATTGGAAGAACTAATGCTGTAGCTGAAGCTCCAATATTTTGAACACCTGATCCAAAGAGCTGATTCATTGGAAAAGACTCTGATACTGGGAAAGATTGAGGGCAAGATGAGAAGGGGTCAACAGAAAATGAGATGGTTGGATGGATGGCATTTTTGACTCAATGGACATGTGTTTGAGCAAACTCCAGGAGATAGCGAAGGACAGGGAAGCCTGGCATGCTGCATCCATGGGGTTGCAAAGAGTTGAACACAACTGAGTGGCTGAACACCAACAATGATAATCTGGTTTACACTGTTTTCAAGTCCCTCAGCATCATATTTCCTCTAAGAATAAATTGTTTCCTCTTCTTTTATTTGAAAAGTGTGGTAATCAGATGGCCTGAGATCATACCCTAGCTCTGTCACTTACTGGTTATGTTATCTTGAAGAAGTTACTTCACACACCTCTATGCCTCCATGTCTTCTCATCTGTAAAATGGGGTTAAAGATGTACGTTCATCACAGGATATGTTGAGGATTAAGTGAATTAATGCATGAGGATTAAATGAATTTAGTAAGTATTCAATAACTTTTGTATGTTACTTTAAAATTTATTTCATTTTACTTTGTATCATAACCACCTCATTGAATATCTGCCTACTGAGCCATACTGTAATCACCGTCAAGATACAGATCTCATTTCTCTTTGTTTGCTTCTCAGAACCTGTATATTCAGTTCAGTTCAGTTGCTCAGTTGTGTCCAACTCGGCGACCCCATGAACCTCAGCATGCGGTTCCTGTCCATCACCAATTGCCGGAGTCTACCCAAACCTATGTCCATTGAGTCGGTGATGCCATTCAACCATCTCATCCTCTGTTGTCCCCTTCTCCTCCTGCCCTCAATCTTTCCCAGCATCAGGGTCTTTTCAAATGAGTCAGCTCTTCGCATCAGGTGGCCAAAGCACTGGAGTTTCATCTTCAACATCAGTCGTTCAATGAACACCCAGGACTGATCTCCTTTAGGATGCACTGGTTGGATCTCCTTGCAGTCCAAGGGACTCTCAAGAGTCTTCTCCAACACCACAGTTCAAAACCATCAATACTTCAGCGTTCAGCTTTCTTTATAGTCCAACTCTCACATCCATACTTGTATATTACCTTGGGGATAAATCCAAGAGTGTTTTATGTAGGTGTCCTCCAATTAATATTTGATATTGGAATCCTTGAAATCCCTCATTCAAGGCTAAAGTTATATCTGATACTCTTTATTTCTTCCAAACAACAGAGACTTAATAAATATTCATAACTGATAAATTGCATGGGCTTCCCTGTGGCTCAGCTGGTAAAGAATCCACCTGCAATGTGGGACACCTGGGTTCCATCCCTGGGTTTGGAAGATCCCCTGGAGAAGAGAATGACTACATACTCCAGTATTCTGGCCAGGAGAATTCCATGAAATGTATAGTCCTGGGGGTAGAAAAGAGTTGGACATAACTGAGCGACATTCAAATCGTACATAACGTACGCTCTAATATCCTCATGAAACGAGTAATGTTGCATCTTAGTCCAGGACTTTTATCCTATATTTTCCTTTATCTTCCCTTTTGTTATATACTTTCAGTTCCTATAGCATCAATTAGTGGTTAAAATGACCACAATAGTGCCAAGTATGTACAAGCTCAACTATAGAAGAATTACAAATTTAATCACAGAAACAAGTACTTTGAAGATAATAAAATATTAATTGGTACTTTACTACGACTTTGGAAGAAACAAAGAAGCACAGAGAATGAATAACTAAGCAGTGTTTTCAAGGTGACAGAAAACAAAGGTATGAAAACAAGGTTGTTAAGGCCCTGCATGGAGACATTAAGAATTTGAAAGAATGGCACTCACTGGTGCTCCATTTTCTTCAGAAATGAGAAATAATATCTTTTGCCAAAGTATAGGTAATTACTCATAGTATCACCCTGCAATAAATAACATTGTCACAAGACTATTATTTTCCTGATTTTATATAAAATTATTTTGATGTTACTATTTTCTAGAGAAGGATTTCTATTCATATGTTGAATAATTCCATTAAATTACAGTTTCTAAACGCCAAAATATAGTTCTCTAACTCTGACAGATTGTGGTCCACTGGAGAAGGGCATGGCAAACCACTTCAGTATTCTTGCCTTGAGAACCCCATGAACAGTATGGAAAGGCAAAAGGATAGGACACTGAAAGATGAACTCCCCAGGTCAGTAGGTGCCCAATATACTAATGGAGATCAGTGGAGAAATAACTCCAGAAAGAATGATGGGATGGAGCCAAAGCAAAAACAATACCCAACTGTGGATGTGACTGGTGATAGATGCAAAGTCCGATGCTGTAAAGAGCAATATTGCATAGGAACCTGGAATGTTAGGTCCATGAATCAAGGCAAACTGGAAGTGGTCAAACAGGAGATGGCAAGAGTGAACGTTGACATTCTAGGAATCAGCGAACTAAGATGGACTGGAATGGGTGAATTTAACTCAGATGACCATTATATCTACTACTGTGGGCAAGAATCCCTTAGAAGAAACGGAGTAGCCATCATGGTCAACAAAAGAGTCCGAAATGCAGTACTTGGATGCAATCTCAAAAACGACAGGATGATCTCTGTTCGCTTCCAAGGCAAACCATTCAATATCACGGTAATCCAAGTCTATGCCCCGACCAGTAACGCCGAAGAAGCTGAAGTTGAACGATTCTATGAAGGCCTACAAGACCTTCTAGAACTAACACCCAAAAAAGATGTCCTTTTCATTATAGGGGACTGGAATGCAAAAGTAGGAAGTCAAGAAACACCTGGCGTAACAGGCAGGTTTGGCCTTGGAGTACAGAATGAAGCAGGGCAAAGGCTAATAGAGTTTTGCCACGAGAACGCACTGGTAATAGCAAACACCCTATTCCAACAACACAAGAGAAGACTCTACACGTGGACATCACCAGATGGTCAACACCGAAATCAGATTGATTATCTTCTTTGCAGCCAAAGATGGAGAAGCTCTATACAGTCATCAAAAACAAGACTGGGAGCAGACTGTGGCTCAGATCATGAACTGCTTATTGCCAAATTCAGACTTAAATTGAAGAAAGTAGGGAAAACCACTAGACCATTCAGGTGTGACCTAGATCAAATCACTTATGAGTATACAGTGGAAGTGACAAATAGATTTAAGGGACTAGACCTGATAGACAGAATGCCTGATGAACTATGGACAGAGGTTCGTGACATTGTACAGGAGACAGGATCAAGAAAATCCCCATGGAAAAGAAATGCAAAAAAGCAAAATGGCTGTCTGAGGAGGCCTTACAGATAGCTGGGAAGAGAAGAGAAGCGAAAAGCAAAGGAGAAAAGGAAAGATATTCTCATCTGAATGCAGAGTTCCAAAGAATAGCAAGGAGAGATAAGAAAGCCTTCCTCAGCGATCAGTGCAAACAAATAGAGGAAAACAACAGATTGGGAAAGACTAGAGACCTCTTCAAGAAAATTAGAGATACCAAGGGAACATTTCACGCAAAGATAGGCTCAATAAAGGACAGAAATGGTATGGACCTAACAGAAGCAGAAGATATTAAGAAGAGGTGGCAAGAATACACAGAAGAACGGTACAAAAAAGATCTTCATGACACAGATAATCACGATGGTGTGATCACTCACCTAGAGCCAGACATCCTGGAATGTGAAGTCAAGTGGGCCTTAGAAAGCATCACTACGAACAAAGCTAGTGGAGGTGATGGAATTCCAGTTGAGCAATTTCAAATCCTCAAAGGTGATGCTGTGAAAGTGCTGCACTCGATATGCCAGCAAATTTGGAAAACTCAGCAGTGGCCACAGGACTGGAAGAAGTCAGTCTTCGTTCCAATCCCAAAGAAAGGCAATGCCAAAGAATGCTCAAACTACCGCACAATTGCACTCATCTCACATGCTAGTAAAGTAATGCTCAAAATTCTCCAAGCCAGGCTTCAGCAATACGTGAACCGTGAACTTCCAGATGTTCAAGCTGGTTTTAGAAAAGGCAGAGGAACCCGAGAACAAATTGCCAATATCTGCTGGATCATCAAAAAAGCAAGAGAGTTCCAGAAAAACATCTATTTCTGCTTTATTGACTAGGCCAAAGCCTTTGACTGTGTGGATCACAATAAACTGTGGAAAATTCTGAAAGAGATGGGAATACCAGACCATCTGACCTGTCTCTTGAGAAACCTGTATGCAGGTCAGGAAGCAACAGTTAGAACTGGACGTGGAACAACAGACTGGTTCCAAATAGGAAAAGGAGTCCATCAAGGCTGTATATTGTCACCCTGCTTATTTAACTTATATGCAGAGTACATCATGAGAAACGCTGGGCTGGAAGAAACACAAGCTGGAATCAAGATTGCCGGGAGAAATATCAATAACCTCAGATATGCGGATGACACCACCCTTATGGCAGAAAGTGAAGAAGAACTAAAGAGCCTCTTGATGAAGGTGAAGGAGGAGAGTGAAAAAGTTGGCTTAAAGCTCAATATTCAGAAAACTAAGATCATGGCATCTGGTCCCATCACTCCATGGGAAATAGATGGGGAAACAGTGGAAACAGTGTCAGACTTTACTTTTTTGGGCTCCAGAATCACTGCTGATGGTGACTGCAGCCATGAAATTAAAAGACGCTTACTACTTGGAAGGAAGGTTATGGCCAACCTAGATAGCATGTTTAAAAGCAGAGACATTACTTTGCCAACAAAAGTCCGTCTAGTCAAGACTATGGTTTTTCCAGTGGTCATGTATGGATGTGAGAGTTGGACGGTGAAGAAAGCTGAGCACCACAGAATTGATGCTTTTGAACTGTGGTGTTGGAGAAGACTCTTGAGAGTTTCTTGGACTGCAAGGAGATCCAATCAATCCATCCTAAAAGAGATCAATCCTGGGTGTTCATTGGAAGGTCTGATGTTGAAGCTGAAGCTCCAATACTTTGGCCACCTCATGCGAAGGGTTGACTCATTGGAAAAGACCCTAATGCTGGGTAGGATTGGGGGCGGGAGGAGAAGGGGACGACAGAGGATGAGATGGTTGGATGGCATCACCGACTCGATGAACATGGGTTTGGGTAGACTCCGGGAGTTGGTGATGGACAGAGAGGCCTGGCGTGCTGCAATTCATGGGGTCACAGAGAGTCGGACACGACTGAGCGACTGAACTGAACTGAACTCTCTACCAGAAATGGCTTTTCTAATTTCTTCTATTGTACTTTGCAGATATAAACTGTATTATTTTTAAAAATTCATTTATGTGTCTATTCCACAAAATATCACACATCTCCAAGTAGGTTATTTGCTAACATAGGCAGAAGCCCTATGTTAATTATTCTTGTAAGTGCCCTGTACAGTGCCTAGCACAGGACAGTTATTCAATAAAAATTCAGCCTGCCAGGCTCCTCTCTCCATGGAATTTTCCAGGCAAGAATACTGGAGTGGGTTGTCATTCCCTTCTCCAGGGGATCTTCCCAACCCTAGGATTAGACCCAGGTCCCCCGTATTGCAGGCAGATTCTTTACTGTCTGAGCCACCACAAAAGACCAGAAGTTAAAACTACTGTAGAGTAAAATCTACTCCAGATCCTAGAATACCTAAAAAATGAACATTGACAAGATCTACAGTTAGGATAAAGTTTGGAATTTAAGTTCCAGCACATTTAGAGGGTTTTAAACATGCTGAGCTTTCCACTCACCCACACTAACAAATAAAGATTACACAGGTTCAAGGTTATCATCCAGTAAAAAACTTCCTGTTAGAAAAAGAATCAACATTCTTCAGAGGAATATAAGTTAGCACAGGGTCCCTTTAATGTATACTATTCAAAATGTCCACAAGCAATCAAAAATTACTAGATATGCACAGTAACAGAAAAATGAGAACCATATTCAAGAGAAAATGCAGAACAAAAAGAAAAATACTTGACGTAAGTTAAACCAGATGCTAGATTTAGCAGACACAATCTTAAACATATATGGACACACAGTGTTAAAATGCAGGCCAGACAACATAACGTTGAGGTTCTATCTTTAGAGTATTGAATAAAGAAAGAAAAATATTAAACAGAATTCTATATTTAGTCAAATATTTTTGAAATAAATATGAAATTAAAATATTTTCAAATGAATTTAAAAAGTGAACAAATTGTCAGTAGCAGACTTGCACTGTAAGATACACTAATGGATGTTATTCTGGATGAAGGAAAATGATAGTAGATGAAAAACTAGATCTAGAAGGCAAAAACTGAAAGAAAAAAAAGCAAAACTCAAAACTTTACAGAAATAAATTTTTTAAAAACCTAATCTCAGAATAGTACAGGGAATTCTTATATACCTTCTACCAAAAACACACATGTTCTCATGTTATTAACACGTTTCATAAATCTGGTAAGCTTGTTACAATTAGTATTACTAATTTTGGACAATTAGCCATTATTGCTTTAAATGTTTCTTCAGCTACTTTCTCTTTTTCTTTTCTACTGGGTATTCCCATTCCAATTATTATTACATTTTTTTTGTATTTGTTCATAGCTCTTAGATATTCTGTTCTTTTTTATTATTATTTTCTCTTTGCATTTCAGTTTGAAATGTTCCTATTGACAGTTACCATGTACATGTTCCTGTTTATGGTTACAGGTGTTTCTACTTTATTGTAGTTAATCTCAGCTGTTGTTCTCTACATTTAATTCACCTATCTCTCCAGATTTTAGAGTGGTGGTTTGCCCTATGGCCTCAGTTCCCTGATAGATCTAAGAAAAGTCATTAATTTTCAATTCTTTGTTTTGTTTTGTATGTGTCTGTGTGAAACAAGAGTGATAACTTCCAGGCTCCTCATGCTTGCACATTAGTTCCCTAGACTTAATCATCCTATGTAACTATAGCTTTGTACCATTTGACCAACATCTTCTCATTTCCCCCAAATTTCCAGCCCCTTGTAACCACTGTCACCAGGAAACAATTGGAAAGTTTCATATATTTTATATACCTTCTCTGTGATTTAGCAATTCCATCTATAGGTTTCATGGAGAGAAATGTAAATTTCCTTTAAGAGAAATATTTGTACACAAACGTTACAGCAGCATTATCCATGACAGCAAGAAGTTAAAAATAATCCAATATCTATTAACAACTAATAAAGAAATATATGAATATTTGTTCAGTAGAATAATACTTATCAATAAAGTATGTAAAATCTGTGAAAAACGTAGCAGATTAATCTTACAGACGTAATTATGAGAAAAAGAAGCAAAAGAATTAAAGATATCATTTGGTATGACTTCATTGTTTTGAAGTTTAAAATAGTATGCTAAGCTATGGTGATGGGAGAAGACAGGGGTGTGTGTGGGAAGGAGGTAGACTATTAGATGCGCAAAGAGACTTTTGGACTTTAGAGATGATGGAAATATTTTACATTTTGAGTATGGCATTCTTTACACAGGTGTGAATATTGGTAAAAACTCATTGAACTTTTTATTTCTAATCTGTGCATTTTACTGAATGTAAGTTAACTTCATCAAAGTTGATTTCAAAAACAGATTTGTCCATACTTTGTCCTGAGTCTAGAGGAAAGCCTAGTATATAATAGCTTCTTGACAAATATTTGTCAAATGATTGAGTGAATTAACAAATGTACAAATGTATGAAGGCTTAAATAAGTGAATATAAAACAACATATAATTTAGTTCTGGGATCAACTGCATAGATAATAATTACTATAGACTGTCAATGAAGAAAGAGCTTGGTGAGAAAGTTTAGAGGGGACAGCAAAATGACTCCAACTGGACCTGGAAAGACACATTGATTATAAATAAGAAATGGCTCCCTTTTTGAGAAAAGAAGATCAGCATTTGAGAAATGGTATAAAGACAGGAATGAGTATGAGTATTCTCAGAATAATGAAAAGGCAACTGTTGATTTGAAATCTCTCACTAGAATTAAAATAAATAATTTTAATCAGTAGTTATTATAATCAGTAATTTTAACTACGTATAAGGGATGGATTGAATTTATGAATGAAAGAAATCAGGAAAATCTGGTATAATCTATGATAGTATGATAGTAATCAGAACCAAGAGATAAGAGCTCAAATTAGGTACCAGCATGTGACATAAGAAGAAATATATATTTAATTTCTGCCCATGGTCCCTGAGATGAATCTCCTAAATATCTGGTAAATTTCTGAGTGATAGCAGTGCTAGGGGCATCTTTTCTACTATTTGGTATTTGATCCCAGTTCCCAACCCTTGGAATCTATGGAATGATAGGAGTGTCTTTGTATAAAATGAATGATGGTTGGAGGTTCCTAGATAACTTCAGGATAAGAGTATTGGAAAGACTTATTGCATAATGGAAGACTGGAATTTTCAACTCCACATGGACCTTTGATGAGAGGAGAGTGGCTGGAAACTGAGTTAATCACCAACGGTCAATGATTCAATCAACTATGGCTATGTAATGAAGTGAGTGAGTGAAGTCACTCAGTCGTGTCCGACTCTTTGCCCCCTATGGACTGTAGCCTACCAGGCTCTTCTGTCCATGGGATTTTCCAGCCAAGAGTACTGGAGTGGGTTGCCATCCTCTGTGAAAATCACAATGAAGGGGTTCAGAGAGCTTCCAGGTTGGTGAACACATGGAGGTGCTAGGGGGTGGCACACTCAGAAAGGACATGGAAGTTCCTGTCCCTTCCTACCTACCTTGCCCTATGTATCTATTTTATTTAGCTGTTCTGCATTGTATTCTTTACAGTAAACCAGTTACTGTAATGGAAATTTTTTTCCTGAGTTCTGTGAGCCACTCTATCAAATTATCAAACTTAATGAGGAGGGCATGGGGACCTCCAACTTATAGCCAGTTGGTTGCAAATATGGGAGGCCCAGATTTGTGACTGGCATCTGAAGAAGGGGCAATCCAGTGAGACTGAGCCCTTAACATGTGGGATCTCACACTAACTCTGGGTAGATGGCCCTAGAATTGAATTGAATTCTAGGATACCCAGCTGGTGTTGTATAATTGGTCAGTGTGGGGAAAACTTCACACATTAGGTATCAGAAGTGTTGTGAGTAGAGAGAAATGGTTTCCCATGTATAGAAGTAGGAATAGTAATCAAGAAATAAATGAGAAGTTTGTAGGAAATAGCACAAGAAGTTAAATTTAGTTCAATAAATATGCCTTGATAATTTTTTTTCTTACATCTCTGCTTCTACTACCCTAGTTCCCAATCAGCAAGTCTTTCCCTAGCAGTAGTCTTCTATTTGGTCTCCCAAATTCAAGCTTTTTCCTCCTTTATCCCCCATTTCAATTCAGCTCACATAAAACACTCCAATTCCTTATTCAAAATGTTCCAATGGCTTCCCAGCATGCTGAATTAAATCCAACCAACAAGAGCTTTCATGATCTTTGCCTAACTAACACTCCAGATTCATTTCCCATTACTATGCCTGTGCTCATACTACTCAGGTCTACTCACTCTAGCAATCTTGCTGTGAGGGGAATATATTGCTGCTTTCTATATTATGGTCTATATCTAGAAAACTTTTCTCTGAAACATTCATAAGGTTTGATTCATTACTCCATTCAAAGTTCAGTTCAAATGTCATTGCCCCAGGGAAGTCTGATTTCATCACTCTATCAAAAAATAGGATCAAAATTATCCTTTTACTCTCAATCCCCTTATTGTGCTTTATTTTTCATCATTGACTTCATATCTTCAGGAAAGAATATTGCATAGCTATTTATTTGCTTGCTGATTATTTGACTCTTTCTCTGCATCTAAAATATAAGCTCCATGAGAACAGGGCTCTTAATAATGACTCCCCACAGTCTTTTTTAAGTAAATGAACAGATCAGAAAAGTCCAACTCCAACTTCTACTAGCTATGTGAACTTGGGGAAGTTACTTAAATATTCTCTCAGAATCATCATTTCTTTAATGGAGATAAGGCTACTGCTATCCAGGGTTTTATGGGGATTAAATTGGAGACTGTATTTAAAGAACCCAATGTAGTGCTAGCCCAGAGTAAGCAATAAATAAATGATAGTCCTGACAGATTAGATGTATCAAATATATTCCAGCACCTTAAAAGATGATAAATTATAAGTTTCTTCCATTTCTAATGTAGTGGGAAAATATTCCCCATAATGCCAATGATTGTTCTTCTCAAAGTCCCATTTGTGCAGCCATTTAAGGCTCTGGGAAAACTGACATGAAAAATTATTAGCAAAGTTTCAGGGCATAAAGCCTCATGTTCTCATTTGTTCAATTTTTAAAACAGACTCAGCTCATATGCTCTTTCTGTAGAACAACCATTTATAGTGCTCACTGATATTGAGATTCCTTCAGGCAAACTGACTATAAACTTGTTTAAGAGAAAATGAAAAAAAAAGTCTCACCTTTCATTTCGGTTAAAGTTATTGGAGTTTTGGTTCAACATGATTCCAAGTATATAAAAATTCAATCTGGAGTGAAGACATTTACAATGCAATTGGTGAATGCACCATAAAGGGATGAAACATCACATGACCTGGTACACAACTGATGCTTCCCAGAGCAGGTCATGCAGGGGAGTAAACATGTATTATATCCACCACAACAGGAAAGTAAGTTCCCAGAACCATGCCACTGAACACTGACATACAAAACCTGTGCTCCCTCTATATTGTGAAAACAATCTTTGGTTTTAGGAAATAGATTAAAAAACTGAGAGAAGGAAAGCCCGGTCTATCGAACCTTTATCATTTTAAGACATTTATCTCAGCACCAGGCAAGTCATGCCTGGTCTCTGGAAACTGATTTCATGTGGCCACAAATCCTACAGAGGAATTTTATGCAGAAATTCAGGTACTCCCCAACTAGTTTTACTATCACTTCCTAAATTGTTTCATATATTACTAGTAAATGAATCTGCCCAAAATGCACTATTTTTCCTGCCAGATATTTCCACTGGCACTTATTAGGTTTCTTATTGCTTGTGATTTGAAGCTCAAATTTCTGAATTAAAATCGAAGGATATAAACATTTAGCTCTTGCTTATCTTTCTAACCTTATTTCCTACTACTCCCTTCAATATGCCCTTACTTCTTGATGAATATAACTTTCCAATGGTGCTTTTCTATCTCTGGGCATTTCTTGCCTCATTTTTCATTCTAGATGGCTCATTGAAAAAAAAAAAAAAAAGTGTGACCCACCAGGATCCTCTGTCCATGGAATTCTCCAGGCAAGAATACTGGAATGGTTTGCCACGCCCTTATCCACAGGATCTTCCCAACCCAGGGATCATACTCAGGTCTCCCGCATTGTAGGCAGATTTTTATTTTACCATTTTGAGCTACCCAGGAAGCCCTAATGAGATAGCTCATCAGACTCCTCTAAATTCTTAAATATTGAGAATCTCTTGGTTTTATTTTCGTATTTTATTTCTACCCTTTGTAACACTATATGTTTTACAGCTCATCCATTTTATTCATTCCGTAAACTTCTACCAGCTGCCAGGTATCATGCTATAAACTGGAGCTGCAATGTTAAAAACAAAAATGGAATTTATTACTGATCTCATGGCAATTTTAGCTAGTGGGTCTTTAGATATTAACTAAATAATGGTGCAAAAAATGTTCTTTCATAACCATAACAGTGAATGAGAGAAACAAAGGCTATGAGATCCTAAAATGCTTAACTTGATCCAATCAAGAAGATCAGGAAGGCTTGCCTGAGGAAATGACAACTGAGATGATGTAATTTGAGGAATGACTTCAAGTTTACTGGATAAAGGAGGTAGCAGAAGGGACTAATACTGACTTGGAATGGAATAAGGCAAGAACAAGGGACTGATGGAGTGGAAAAAGGGAGTTGTGGTATATAGAAAGATGAATTTGGAAAATTAGGTAGTGGCCAGGTGATTGATGGGCTAGTAGACCGGTGGTTCCCAAATGTTTTAGTCTCAGGAAAACTTTACTCTCTTAAAGTTAATGAGTACTTCAAAGAGCTCTTGTGCATTATAACTGTCAATACTGTCTTGTAAATTAAACTTAAGAAATTTTAAAAGATTAATTCATTCATTTCAAGTAACAAAGATAAATCTATGATGTGTTAGCATGAATGACATTTTGAGTTAAAAAAAACAAACTATGTTTATGATTATGAAAGGAGAAAGGTGGGGAGGATAAATTAAGAGTTTGGGATTAACATATACACAGTACTATATATAAAATAGATAACCAACAAGGATCTACTCTATAGCATGGGGAACACTGAATACTCTGTAATAACCTATGTGGGGAAATAATCTGAAAAAGAATAGATATAGGTATGTGTATAACTAAGTTACTTTGCTGTACATCTGAAACTAACACAACATTGTAAATCAACTATATTTCAATATAAAATAAAATTTATATATATGTATATATGTAAAAGAAAAAAGAATTATAGAAGAGTGATTTTTTGTTTCTGTTTGTGCAAGTCCCTCTAATATTTGCTTTAATAGAAAAAACTGGATTCTTACATCTGTTTCTATATTTACTCTGTTGCAATATTACAGGTCAGGTTGCCATGGAAAACACCAGTCCATTGAGGGAAAACAAGAGTGACAAAATGGTAGTATTAATAAGAAAATAATCCTGTAGAATTCCTGAATAGATAACTATTTGTGATCCTCTGGGCTGTAGCCTGCCAGGCTTCTATGTCAATGGGAATCTCCAGGCAAGACTCCTGGACTGAGTTGCCACGCTCTCCTCCAGGAGATCTTTCCTATGCAGGGAGCAAACCCAAGTCTCTTACATATCCTGCACTGGCAGGCAGGTTCTTTACCACTAGTACTCTGAGAATGCTGGTGTTTAGTCACCCAGTCTCTTTGTGACCCCATGGACTACATCATGCCAGGCCACCATGTCCCTCACCATCTCCTGAAGTTTACCCAAGTTCATGTCCATTGCACTGTTGATGTCATCCAGCCATCTCATCCTCTGATGCCCTCTTCTCCTTCTTTCCCAGAATTGTGGACTTTTCCAATGAGTTGACTGTTCACATCAGATGACCAAAATACTGGAGCTTCAGCTTCAGCATCAGTCCTTCCAACAAGTATTCAGAGATGATTTCCTCTAGGATTGACTGGTATGATCTCCTTGCTGTACAAGGGACTTTCAGGGGTCTTCTCTAGCACCACAGTTTGAAGACATCAATTCTTTGGCATTTTGCCTTCTTTACAGTCCAGCTCTCACAACCATACATGACCACTGGGAAGACCACAGCCTTGACTATATGGACCTTTGTCGGCAGAATAATGGCTCTGATTTTCAACACACTGTCGAGGTTTCTCATAGCTTTCCTGCCAAGAAGCAATCATTTTCTGATTTCATGGCTGCAGTCACCATCTGCAGTGATTTTAGAGCCCAAGAAGAGGAAATCTGCCACAGATTCCATCTTTTCTCCTTCTGTTTGCCATGAAGTAATGGGACTGGATCTTAGTTTTTTTTATATTTAGTCTTAAGCCAGCTGTTTCACTCTCCTTCACCCTCATCAAGAGGTTCTTTAGTTTCTCTTCTCTTTCTGCCATTAGAGTGATATTGTCTGCATATCTGTGATTGTTAATGTTTCTCCCATCTATCTTGATTCTAGCTTGTAACTCATCCAGCACAGCATTTCTCATGATGTGCTCAGTGCGTAGGTTAAACAAACAATATGACAGCAAACAGCCCTGTTGTACTCCTTTCTCAATCTTGAACCAATAAATTGTTCCATACAGGGTTCTAACTGTTGCTTCTTGACCCACATATAGGTATATTGGAAGGCAGGTAAGATGGTCTGGCATTTCCATATCTTTAAGAGCTTTCCACAGTTTGTTATGATCCACATAGTCAAAGGCTTAAGTGTAGTCGATGGAACAGAGGTAGATGTTTTTTCTGGAATCCCCTTGGCTTTCTCTATGATCTAGCGAACGTTGACAATTTGATCTCTGGTTCCTCTGCCTTTTCTAAGGTATTACACATACCTCTGAGAATAGGAATGTGTAAATGCATATGCCAAGTAGCTTCAGTTCAGTTCAGTTCAATTCAGCCGCTCAGTCGTGTCTGACTCTTTGCGACCCATGAATCGCAGCATGCCAGGCCTCCCTGTCCATCACCAACTCCTGAAGTCTACCCAAACCCATGTCCATCGAGTCCGTGATGCCATCCAGCCATCTCATCCTTTGTCGTCCCCTTCTTTTCCTGCCCATAATCCTTCCCAGCATCAGGGTCTTTTCCAATGAGTCAACACTTCGCATGAGATGGCCAAAGTATTGGAGTTTCAGCTTCAACATCAGTCCTTCCAATGAACACCCAGGACGGATCTCCTTTAGGATGGACTGGTTGGATCTTCTTGCAGTCCAAGGGACTCTCAAGAGTCTTCTCCAACACCACAGTTCAAAAGCATCAATTCTTCAGCGCTCAGCTTTATTCACCGTCGAACTCTCACATCCATACATGAAAAACCATAGCCTTTTTCCATACTGGAAAAACCATAGCCTTGACTAGATGGACCTTTGTTGGCAAAGTAATGTCTCTGCTTTTAAATATGCTATCTAGGTTGGTCATAACCTTCCTTCCAAGGAGTAAGCGTCTTGTAATTTCATGGCTGCAATCACCATCAGCAGTGATTTTGCAGCTCAAAAAAATAAAACCTGACACTGTTTCCACTGTTTCTCCATCTATTTCCCATGAAGTGATGGGACCAGATGCCATGATCTTAGTTTTCTGAACGTTGAGCTTTAAACCAACTTTTTCACTCTCCTCGTTCACTTTCATCAAGAGGCTCTTTAGTTCTTCTTTGCTTTCTGCCATAAGGGTGGTGGCATCTGCATATCTGAGGTTATTGATATTTCTCTCGACAATCTTGATAACAGCTTGTGTTTCTTCCAGCCCAGCGTTTCTCATGATGTACTCTGCATATAAGTTAAATAAGCAGGGTGACAATATACAGCCTTGATGTACTCCTTTTCCTGGAGCCAGTCTGTTGTTCCATGTCCAGTTCTAACTGTTGCTTCCTGACCTGCATACAGGTTTCTCAAGAGACAGGTCAGATGGTCTGGTATTCCCATCTCTTTCAGAATTTTCCACAGTTTATTGTGATCCACACAGTCAAAGGCTTTGGCATACTCAATAAAGCAGAAATAGATGTTTTTCTGGAACTCTCTTGCTTTTTCGATGATCCAGCGGATGTTGGCAATTTGATCTTTGGTTCCTCTGCCTTTTCTAAAACCAGCTTGAACATCTGAAAGTTCATGGTTCACATATTGCTGAAGCCTGGCTTGGAGAATTTTGAGCATTACTTTACTAGCATGTGAGATGAGTGCAATTGTGCGGTAGTTCGAGCATTCTTTGGCATTGCCTTTCTTTGGGATTGGAATGAAAATGGACCTTTTTCAGTCCTGTGGCCACTGCTGAATTTTCCAGATTTGCTCGCATATTGAGCGCAGCACTTTCACAGCATCATCTTTCAGGATTTGAATTAGCTCAACTGGAATTCCATCACCTCCACTAGCTTTGTTCGTAGTGATGCTTTCTAAGGCCCACTTGACTTCACATTCCAGGATGTCTGGCTCTAGGTGAGTGATCACACCATCGTAATTATCTGGGTCATGAAGATCTTTTTTGTACAATTCTTCTGTGTATTCTTGCCACCTCTTCTTAATATCTTCTGCTTCTGTTAGGTCCATACCATTTCTGTCCTTTATCGAGCCCATCTGTGCATGAAATGTTCCCTTGGCTTAGTCGTGTCCAACTGTTTGCAACCCTATGGACTGTAGCCCACCAGGCTCCTTTGTCCATTGGATTCTTCAGGCAAGAATGCTGGAGTGAGTTGCCATGCCCTATTCCAGGGAATCTTCCCAACCCAGGGACTGAACCCACATCTCTTACATCTAACCTGCATTGGCAGGCAGGTTCTTTACCACTAGCACTATCTGGGAAGCCCATGTGTACATATGTAATTCCAAAATAATACAGTTATTGTGATGTTTTTCTTAGTCTTTTTTTTCCTATTGATTGAAGCAAAAGTGCAAGGTTTTTAAACTCTCTGAGAGACAATAAGGTATTGAAAAGGCAATGAAAATCACATCTCCCAGAATTAGAAGAAATTATGAGAGGCATAGATCTCATACTAGATGAAGTTACAGGATAATTTATTTAGGTCCATCAGAAGTATCTACACCTTAGATAAACCTAGGTAATCTACAACAAAATAAGTAAGCAGGAACAGAAAAGTTGAAGAACTTTTACTGCTTATACTTTTGATTTGGGTTAATCAAAAACTAAGCAGGCAAACTAGACCAAACAGACTGTTGGCAGCATCCGTGGCAGAAATGAAGGCAGTTATTAAAAGAATTTACAAGTATTTGTCACCAACTTGCTTAGGAAGTATTCCAGATGGCTTTTTCAAATTTTATTTGGGACAAGTCAATGACACTGAAAGAAAATCAGTTAATTTAAATTCTAATTGATGAAATAACATGTATACAAAATATATCATTTTATTTCTATTTATTTTTATTTTCTTATACTTGCCTCAAGTTACTGTGTTAATCTCTCTTAAGAAAGGATTCATTTTTTGTTGAAAAAACATTTTGTGGAAAAAAAGGTTATTCAGTGTTTCTGCATATGATACAATATACTAGCTAATTATTAAATTGAAAGCAACTCAAATATGGTATAAATTTATCCATTGTTTGATCTCCTTAGAAAGAAATAATGAAGGTAACCTTTTCATAGTGTTAATAAAGATGTATCACCTAGGATACTGTTAATATTTTCAATATCAGAATTTAAACAGAAATAATATCAGTATGTATGTCAGAGATATGCCTCAATGCACACCCCTGAACTATTGCAATGGATTAGGGAATGTAAATTTTACCAGGACACACTGACAGTCAGTTGCACAGACTTACCCCACACCTGTGACCTTGTAGCACAGCACATGTTGCAGAGCCAAGAATGTGTGAGGAATACAAAAATGCATGTAGATTCTATCAACCAAAAGAGAACAAGATTTATGAAGCTGAACCTTTAAAAATTTCAGTCCAAATTTGACTGTGACCTTGCTGTGGATGTTCAATTGCTAAGTCTGTCTGACTCTTTGTGACTCCATGGACTGCAGTATGCCAGGCTACTCTGTCCTCCACTATCTTCTGGAGTTTGCTCAAATTCATGTCCATTGTGTCGGTGATGTTATCTACCATTTCATCCTCTTCTGCCTCCTTCAACTTTTGTCTTCAATCTTTCCCAGCATCAGGATCTTTTCCAAAGAGTTGGTTCTTTGCATCAGGTGGCCAAAGTACTGGAGCTTCAGCTTCAGCATCGCTCCTTCTATGAACACTCAGCGTTGATTTCCTTTAGGATTGACTGATTTGATCTACTTGCAGTCCACAGGACTCTCAAAAGTCTTCTCTAGAATGACATTTCAAAGCATCAGTTCTTCAGTGCACAGCCTTCTTGATGGTTCAACTCTCACATCCCTACATGACTACTGGAAAAAATATAGCTTTGATTAGACAGACCTTTGTCAGCAAAGTAATGTCTCTGCTTTTTTCATATGTTGTCTAGGTTGGTCATAGCTTTCCTTCCAAGGGGAAAGCTTCTTCTAATTTCATGACTCCAGTCACTCTCCACAGTGATTTTGGAGACCAAGAAAATAAAGTCACTGCTTCCACTTTTTCCCCTTCTATTTTCCATGAAGTGATGGGATCAGATGCTATGTTTTTCATTTTTCGAATGTTGAATTTTAAGCTAGCTTTTTTATTATCCTCTTTCACCCTCTTCAAGAGGTTCTTTAGTTCCTCTTCACTTTCTGCCATTAGAGTGGTATCATCTGCATATCTGAGACTGTTGATAGTTCACAGGCAATCTTGATTCCAGCTTGTGATTCATCCAGACTGCATTTCACATGATGTACTCTACATATAAGTTAAATAAGCAATGTGATAATATATAGCCTTGCCATACTCCTTTCCCGGTTTGGAACCAGTCATTTTTTCCATGTCTGGTTCTAATGATTGTTTCTGTGACCCAGTGAAAATAAAATCATTAAAGCCTCAGCCTAGTACATATGTGTGGACAACAAATAATGGTATATAATAAAGAGAGTAATGCAACACATACAAAATGCTACTGGAGCAAAATGTGAGAGTTAAAAAAAATGACTTAGAAAGAGGAAACCCAAAAACGAAATGCTTGAACTATATTCTAAACACTGAAGCATTGCGTTCATTTGTCAAGAGAAGAAAAATAAGCAATGCTTGCCAGGTGGAGAGAAAAAAAATTTTTTTTCAAAGGCACAGTAGAGTAGAAAAGCATCATATATTTGTGAACAGACAATCACTTAACCTTGATAAAGAAAGATATTTGAATTGGGACTGGAAGAACATGACCCTAGTGGAAGGCTGAGTGAAAAATGTCTGATGGTAACGGTCCTCATGTATCAGACAAATGGGTGTGGGCTTTACACTATATATGTGCAAAGAAAAGATTTTAACATTGAGTCCCTATTTTTAATAATATTATTTTGAAAGTTTAATATATAAAAATGAATACAAGTGAACAAGGAATGGGGTACCCATGCCATGCTTCTAGTCCCCTCAAGCCCAGGAGGAATAGAGAGGAAAAGGGAGCTGAGAGTCAAGAGATGCTAATAAAGTAGAGTTGAGTTGTCCTATCCTTCGGACACAGTTACTCACAGAACCTACCAGCTATCTTCCTATGGGAGAAGAGTAGAGGCTTCTCTCCCACACTCTAACTTGAGTTTCTCTCTACCTTTTAATAGTACCTCCCTCTTATTGGTCACCATGAGCTTCTCTTCCTCCATTTGTCCTTTATAATTTGCTTGGCAAAAGTCTCACCTTAAGCCATTTCTTACTCTACACACTTTCTGTGAGATCACATCCTCTCTTACAGCTTAAAAAAAAAACCCATGCCAATGACTTCCCAAACATATCTCTCTAACAGTTTGATATTGCACCTGAGATTCTAGCTGGGCTTTTCTACTTGACTGTCTCAGACATCTCCAACTCAGAATGCTAAAACTGTTATATCAGAAAGGATTCAAAGGATCCCTTCTTATGTCCACATTTTACAAAGGAAAAACAAAACTCAGGGATATTCATTGCTCTCCTCCTATGTATCTCCAATGAAGTATCTCCTTCATTATCTGAAATCAGAACAGAATGCAATGCATTCATATTTTTTTTTAATTTTCTCCATTATTTAATTTGACATATGCATTGGCTCCAATGAGGGTCTATGCTGTGGGGATAGCACTGAGCTAGGTACTTTAGTACTTTAGCACTGAGCTAGGTACTTTATGCCGTGGGAATAGCAGTAAACTAGGTACTTGAGCAAGACATGTCAGGCAGCTTATAATCAAGTAAAAAGATAATGTGTACTGTAATACATGGCAAATGATAAATGCTCCATGAGAGCTATAAAGAAAGAGTTATACGGATTTAAACAAAGGTCAGTTTGCATTTTGTTTCCATTTTTTTAATATATAATATGCATTTATATGTTTCTCACATAAATTTAGCTACTCCAATCACAGTTACTTTTACGTATCATACAGTTGACAAATACATATTCCCTTTCCAAAGGAAAGCCACAAATTAACTTTAGGATCATAGCTGGAGTTTTGTGTATTTTTTCCCCAATAGGAGCACAGAGATATTAACTTCTCTGAGACTGAGGAAATTCTGGGGTGGAGACAGGTACAGAGAGTAGAAAAGCAATTGAAGCCCAGAGTAGCTGGTGTGTTGCAAAAACTGCACAATAGATCATCAAACAAGTTGCCTGGACTGCTTCTCATACTGCTGCAACACTTCAACATAGCCTGAGATTCAGAAAACAACCTGTTTGTTTATTTCAACAGCAATAGCCATGAGACAGCCCCAGTCATGGAACTGTGGTATCCACAGTAGTTTTTTCTGTCTTCTCTTAGACTTCTCCAGGTTCAGAACTCATTAAGGAAGCAAAGAGAAATGTAGAGCTCAGTAAAGTGAAATGTGTGTCACTAGAAACCTTTTCAATTGCAGTCTGTAGGGAGAATCCCTATTAGAAAAGATGTTACTGCATGAGATCCCTAAAGTCCTCTTATGGACTGTGAGCGATGATAATGAGGAACAAGAGTTCAGCAAGATCCACTGAGAATCTAAATTTTAATAGTAGTCTGATTGGCATTTTCCTAGGTTATACCCTCTGGTTCAGAAAAAGGAGGAAAATTATGACAGTGAAAAAGCAACAGCAACCCTCCCAGGGTCCTCCAGAGCTCTTGTGCCTGCAAAATTCAAAGCAGAAGAAAATGATCACAGATTCATTTCAGGGTGGTAGGAGAGCTATTGGGAAAAAATGCCTTGAGTTATAGTGAGAAGACTGAAAAACAAGCTTCAGAGGGGAAACTATAGGCAAGAATTCTGAAAAAGTATCCTTCATGAAATCAGTATATGTAACATATATATACGAAGACATCATACAATGTAGGACTAAATAATCTAGAGACAGCATAGTTTTCAAACCTTATTAAGAATTTGAATCATCTGGATAACTTATTAAAATGCAGCTTCTGATTTGGTAGATCTAGGGGGTGGGCCTGGGATTCAACACTTTCAACAAGCTTTCAGGCCGATGATGCATGTCCCATAAACCCATGGGTCACACTATGAATAGCAAATGGGCGGAAAGTTCATTAAATTACAGGTCAGAATACCTGGATTGCACTCTTCGCCCCTCTCCCCTAGCCACACACACAGTTACCTACTTATAAACTTCGTAATCTATAGCCAGAAACCCAATCTCTCTGAGCCCCCATTCCTATCAAATGGGATACTAACCATATGCCTCAAATACAGCCTCATTGAAAATAAAGCATGAGAAAATACTTTAATTATAAAGCACTATATAAATAAAAGTTATAGTTATTAGAAGAAACAAAAATATGAAAATACATATTCTTTCAAAAGAAAAGACACCGAGGGTAATGATATACTATATTAGAAAGGTTTTGTTTCTGTAGAAAACTGAAATAAATTGCTTTCCATCTCTGGAGACAGCAGCTCTAAGCACCCACAGCAGCAGTTCTCAAACTCTGCTGCCCATTAAAATCACTCAAAAAGCTTTTAAAAAATATCTCTGCCTGGTCACTTTTCATCTTGCCTCACAATTCTGATGCAACTGGTCTAACAGGAGATCCAGAAACTAAGAATTATTTTTTAATTCAAGTAATTTTAATATGTAATCAGTGTTGAGAACCACTGGCCCTTGAGACAGATGCTCATTGAGGGAAACTGGCTGAGAAAGTGAGAGAAAGTTGACTAGGGGACTGCAGAAGAAGAAAAGAAGGTCTGGTGAGTATCCATCAGTGTGTACCTCCCCACTGAAGGAAAACTGGTTTCTGCACTGAGAAAATATTCAAAGAAAAACAGAAGCAGCTGGTGAAAGTGATAATAAGACTTATTTCTCCTCTAGATGGGAGGATCAAATGAGATAATGCCTGTGAAGGTACTTGAATGTCTCTGAAGTCCATAAAAATATGTAGTGTTTTCATGAACAGATTCATCAAATAACAGGTTTAACCTAAGCAAGTAAGATACATTAAAGAGAACTTCTTTAAACCAGTCTCCTTCAGAATCCATCTAATACAATGTCTTGCAAACTGATAAAAATTTATGAAGGTATATGTGTGGTATGAGCTAAATAGAATCGCCAATTATTATCTGCATTTTTGTTGCTGTTCTTGTTCTTGACCTTAAAGATTACTCAATTTATCAAATTAAAAAATTGTACTCTTGAAATTTCAGTTTTGAAACAAAAACAAGTTTTTGGATGCCTCTTAAAAATTTAAGTGACTGGCAAACACAATTAAAAAAAAAAATTTAGAAACAAGCAGATACGTCACAAGAGGGTTCCCTCTTCTCCACACCATCTCCAGCATTTATTTTTTGTAGATTTTTTTGATGATGGCTATTTAAAAAAAAATAGAAAAAAGCAAGAGAAAAATTTAAGTGACTAGAAAGCCAAAATTAAAAAAAAAAAAAGAAACAAGATAAATTTACATAATAAGCGGGTATCAAAAATAAAAATCCAATAGAAAAAAAAGCACCTACCCAAAAGAAGGTGGTAAATAGTTGACATAGCATTCTCTAGTCTCCACCATGACACATAAAAAAATCATAGCCCTTTGTCATGAGTATCTAGGAAACCATAGCAGGCTCTTACCCATAAAAAATAATCTTGGATGGAAAGTCCTTCAGGGTTGTCAGGGACTTTGAAGCTTGGCAAAAGTAACAGTGTTGAAACACAAATCAGCTAGTAGGGTAAACAGCACTGGGGAAAAAGCAAAACTCAAAAAATGTAAAATTATGGAAATACAAGTTTGTAAAACTCCCTGTGTGTTTGCTTTCTTGTTTTTGGAATTAAAGGACATATGTTTGGTGGTGCAGAATAAGTTGCAAATAAATAATACTTAATATGGAGTAAGAAATTACAACCCACTTCAGTATTCTTGACTGGAAAATTCCATGGACAGAGGAGCCTGGCAGGCTATAGGTCATGTGGTCACAGAGTCAGACATGACTTTGCGATTGAGCACATACAGCACAATACTTATTGAGCACTCTGTGTTAAACACAGTGTTTTTATATTACATTAATTCTTTAAATTCTTGCAATAGCTAGTTGAAGTAGATGGTATTATTATTATCATTACCTTTATTTTACAGGTAAGGAAGCTAGGGCAAAATCGAACACTTGTTCAGTATGCCAGGATTAGAACCTAGACAGCTTAATCCAAGAGACTATACTACATTATACTGACTCTAACTTGATAGGATATTATTCCCAGATGAGCCTATATTAACTAGTGAAATATAAAGGACTTGTATTTGGGAAGGACTTGTTCTGATTTAATGAAATTGACCCCAACATGCTATCAGCCGATGCTCTCTTTATTTCTTGCTTTTAGTTCAAGCTGTACCATCTACAAGTATAGCACTTTTCCCAGTGAATTTAATTTTTATATATCTACTTCTCCTCATTTGACTATAAACTATTATCATAGATTATCAGACTATGAATGTCACTTTTCTAAGAACTGTGTCTTGTTCATTTTTGTATCAGCAGCATCTGACAGAATATAAATTTGAAGAATATTCAGTATTGAATGGACCATTCAAGAGTAGCTAGCTAACTGAGGCTAAAGAAATCATAAACTGATAAAAGTTAAAAGCAAAGATTTAGAATTAAGCATTAGCCTAAAACATGATAAATCACTTGGTAAGGAGAGTGTAAAGACAAATTAGAAAAGAACCAAGGTAAAGGTATACGTTTACATAGTTTGGCTGACTTATTTTAACCCCAGTATTTAGAAGGAAATATTTTGAATAAAGTATTTTTAATTTTTAAAAACATCATATATATTTTAAAAATCTCTGGAAAATGAAGATAATAAAGGAAGAACAAAAGGAAAGCAGGCCAAATAAAATAGAAAGAGCCTTATGGTTCATTTATGCATTCTTCAATATTTATTATTGACTGTGATTCAGCTGTTTCTCTAGGTTTTGAATAAAACAGTTGTCCATATAAAAAGATAGATTTCTCTGTTCAAGGATCTTATGTACCAATAAGGAGGAAAATAATAAGACAAATATAACAAAGGCATTGAGGCAGTTGTTAAGTGCCATGAAGTCAAAAGAAAGTTGCATGAAGATAATGCAATAAGGTAAGATTGCAGAGAGGAGTATAGACACTTGGAGTGTTAAAGGACAGTCCTACAAAGAAAGTGGCATTGAGCAAAGTCTTGTAGGGTGAGAAGAAAATGGCCAGATTAAAATCTGTGACAGTAGTTTTGGCAAAAAGAATGGCAAATACAAAGGCCCTGAGGCAGGAACAAGCATGTTCCTGTCTTTGAAAGCTTTGATACCTTTGAAGAGGAAAGGCCGCTGTAGCTGAACACAGACGAGTCTTCAGAGCAATCCAAACAGAGGGCTTTTGGAAACCAAAGAAGGTGGGTCACGTCAGTTACTGATGAAACACGGAAAATCGGGTGGAGCTAAGGTTCATAGTAAGCTAACTAGGATATCACTGATGTTTTTGAGAGTCCAATTTTAGTAGAACAATTAGGAAGGCCTGCTTCTGATTTGAGGGGTTCCCGATAAATGAGTTAAATGACAAGACAATGAAAACATCCATGGCTTTTTGCAGATAAAGAAAGAAGAGAGACTGGAGTCCACTGACATGCAATCAAGAGAGATAATCACCAATCAAGATCTCAAAGGATTTAGAGGATATGATTCAAGACATAAAGAGAAACCATATTCAGAAGGAGAGCAGTTTTTGTACTGTAAAGAAAGGGGGGAGTAATGAAAATAAATATATGCATAAAATATAAATAATATTTTATATCCATAAAATATAAATAAAAATAATAAAAATACAGTAACTGAAAAATGTGAGGTGGGAAGGAAAAAATCAGAAGTAGCTCATGGCTTCCAGTATTTTATTTTCCGCCACTAAAGCAGATAGTAAAGTTATCTCCAAATCTTTAAAATAAAAGTGTTTGGGGTGGATGTTAGCAGCTGAACTATCTCTAAAGAATATCTAGCTAGATAACTTTTGATAAACAGAAACAGTTTAAAGAACTACCCTCATGTGTCTGCTTTAATATGTGATTACTTGTCAAATGTTTTCATGAAGTCCTAAACTAACAGAGTTTTGGTAAGATGTGTTATAAAATTATTCTGATTTCTGCCTACAAAAAGAAATAACTATTTTTCAAGTACTTAGTATGAGCTAGGCAATGTGTTAAACACTTCACATGACAGTTTTCATAAGAACTCAATGAAATAAATATAACTATTATCCTCATTTTACTGATAAAAGAAAACAGGTTTGAAGAATTTAAATATTTAACCCACAAGCTCAGAATAGCTGGTGAGAGAGTAGAGATTTGAATACCAGTTGCCTTCTTTCACAGCTTGTCCACGTTTATCTACCCCAGGTGTCTCCCTAATGCCATAGACTAAAACATCCCAGCTAGTTCAGAATTTTTTAAAAATTTTTATCTATGTTCCACACTACTATATATAAATGGATAACTTATAAGAACCTGCTGTATAGCACAGGGAACTGTACTCAATACTCTGTAATGGCCTATAAGGGAAAAGAATATTTAAAAAATAAAGCGGATATATATATATACACACACAAATATATACGAAAGTGAAGTCACTCAGTCGTGTCTGACTCTTTGTGACCCTATGACTGTAGCCTGCCAGGCTCCTCTGTCCATGGTATTTTCCAGGCAAGAATATTGGACTGGGTTGCCATTTTCTTCTCCAGGGGATCTTCCTGACCCAAGGATCAAACTCAGATCTCCCGCATTGCAGGCAGACTCTTTACTGCCTGAGCCACCAGGGGATCTCATATGTGTGTGTGTGTATATATATACATATATATATATATATATATATATGTTACCGATACTGATTCACTTGCTCTACACCTGAAACTAACACAACATTGTAAATCAACTACACTCCAATAAAAATTTGTTTTACAAATTTTATCTATGTTTGTTAAGAAAGTAAGACTCAGTTTTCTTATATTTGATTATCTAGTAAAAGTATATCAAGTCCATAAGTTAGGGCAGTCCTCTGGATTTAATATCTAACATTTAGTACAATTAATTTTAGACACATTCAATAATACAGACTATAAATAGCACCAAGACATCTTCAAGCTTAACTATTTTAACCTCAAAAATGCATGACTCTCTTACAACTTAAAGTTTACCATGTATACATGTTCTTTACTTCTAGAATTAAAGAAAATTCCAACTGGCTACTATAGTTAATCCTTTGCCTTGCATAAAACGAAAAGTACAAGCCTCTATTTCAAACAAACTTGTAATGGTACATGCCATTCAGATAAGTTGGTTTAGCTGCAAGTTTCAATAACCTTTCAGTAATTGACATAATAAAAGTAAAGTAAGAGATATAAAAATATATGGCATATGTATATACACGATGCATAGTTGCTGAAAAAACAGAATAGCACAATGAAGAATAAAACCTAGCGATCTTTATATCAGAGTGGTTTGGAAAATTCTTGGCAAGGAATTTGGTGTTGGAGCTATGGTTTTCATTCTGAAATCTAATATTCTTCCTTTTTACTTTGATGATTTAAAAGTCCTAAGTGAGAGTTTGGATAAGGATGGTTGTGGAGAATCAGAGAATGAAGTGGGTACAAAGAGAAAAAGATTGAGGAACTGCTGAGACCAGAAATAAACATTTACCTTTCAAGTGGAAACTGAGTAAGGTAAACCCCATTGGAGACAGTACGCTGCACACAAAAGTGAAGAGCAGAGGTGATTAATGGACAGAATGACTCACCTGATGTATTTTTCCAGCAAACGGAATTTCTGAATCAAGCATCTTTTGTTATGAGTGTCAAGAGAATACAAAGACAGTCTAAATCCAACAAAGGAAATCATTGAGTCAAAAAGAATAGATGAAAACTTATTGATAATGGGCACCAGAGCAATCCAACCTCAAAAATATTTGGCTGTATATACTAAATGTGCCTCAGCTCCTTGGGGAATATCATGCCCAAAGACTCATCCCAGGATTTTATCATTAGCAAATTCTCTTTAATTAGAATGACTTTTATTTGGTACTGAGGTCACATTTATAAAAATTTATTCTCCCTAGGGGAAAAATATGTATTGAGGGGCTACTCCTAGTATTCAGTCATGTGTTTGGAAGTTTTGCTTACATCTAATATTCAATTCAGCAGCTTCCAGATGTGTCACATTGCTTTGGTTTTATCTATCCTTGTTACCCAAGGGCATTTGGGCAAACTAAATCTCAATCTAATGTAATTGAGAGAAATTAGGGTCTTTATCAGGTGGCTCAATGGTAAAGAATCCTCCAGCTAAGCAGGAGATACAGGTTCAATCCTTGGATTGGGAAGATTGCCTGGAGTAGGAAAGGGCAATCCACTCCAGTATTCTTGCCTGGGAAATCTCAAGGACAGAAGGGCCTGGTGGGCCACAGCCTATGCGGTCACAAAAGAGTCAGACACAACTTAGCGACTAAACAACAACAACAAAACAAAAGGTCTTTATAGTACTGATGGGTTTCAAGTTAATTTGAGACAGTGGATAATTTTCATGGTTTCAGCTGAACATTACCTCATGCTTCATCTAGACCTTTACAGTACAATGAAGGTTTTCAGACTTTGAGAAATACAATATGTGTGAATTCAAGCCACATCTTTCTCCTTTTCATCCTTTTATCTATCAGCCTTGAGTTAAAAAAAAAAAAAAAAAAATGATTATTTTCTGAAGGGCAATGGAGGGGGTATGTAGGAGAGCAAATCACCAAAGAAAGAACACTTAAGTAGGGATGGTTACTCTAACTTCCCTGATGGCTCAGATGGTAAAGTGTCTGCCTACAATGCAGGAGACCCAGGTTCGATCCCTGGGTTGGGAAGATCCTCGGAGAAGGAAATGGCAACCCACTCCAATATTCTTGCCTGGAAAATCCCATGGACGGTGGAGCATCACAGGGTAAGTCCATGGGGTCGCAAAGAGTCAGACACGACTGAGCGACTTCACTTTCACTTTCACCCTAACAAAAGAGATAAGTTCCACGGTTTGTGCTAAGATTGCTTACGCTGTCATGTTTAATTCCATTGTAAAATACATACAATGCATCCCATAATCCCAGTATATTAATGAAGTAGTCAGGCAAGCACCAAGGAAGGAACAAAGGAAATGCTTCTTCATTGTTGTCTAAAAAGTAAGATAAACAGTCAAGCAAACGGTAGTTTCTGCTGCAGATACTCACTTTCCTATCCTCTTTAGATAGTCTAAATTTAACTTCAGGCAGAACATTTTAATTTCTCATTATTAGTCAATTTCTATTTACTATCCCAAATCTTAGGGATATAAAATTCTCCGTAGGGAATTCATTGTTAGAAGAGGATTGCTAGCATTCACTCCTAGTTATCTAGACTACAGGCAGTGGCAGTTAAGATTAAGGGCACTCTCCCCTCCCAGCAGAAGGGGGCCACATCCAACCAACTCAGCTTCCTAAGGCCCCAAATTCTTCCATGTTGCAGTGTAGCTGGCTTTCTCAACAACTTTTGTAAACAACTGACACCTAACCCAAACTTTTCAGTGCCCAATAATCAGATAATTCTCACTCATAAAACTATTCTTATGCCATATAAGAGAAAGCAATCGGTAAGGTCCCTTCCCTGGAATGCTAACCTCAGTAAAGGGCTGAATTAAACACTGTACAGCTCTCTAGGAAATGATGACTGGAAGCCCATGCCTGGTCTATCCTAGACTGCCCTGTGCACTTTTTTCACTTTGCTAATTTTAATTTGGATACTTTCACTGTAATAAACCTTAACCATGAGTATAACTGCTTTTGGGAGTTCTGCCAGGGCTTATAGAAAATCACTGAATCTCTGCTTGGTTTTAGGGACCCCTGGTCAAACTGACCTACACTTGCATGTTTAGCAGTCTGCTGATTCCATGTTAAAAAGGACAACAGGAAAGTTGAAGGACTTGTATCTCTCCTTTACCACCCTTGACTGGGAGTTTCCCTAGTGTAGTCCCCTCCTTATTCCATGTCAAACTGTGTGATACTATGGAATCAATGACAACACATGCGGAAAGCATAAGTTCTTATTCATTACATCACACATTGCTAAGGCATTTATGAACAAAGATTAAAGGAATTTTATGCTGTTTCCTATTTCATTATTTGAAATTTTTAATTGAAAATTTGAGCTTAAAACAAAATTCACTTTGATTTCTTTCAGGATTCTTGTTATCATTGAGTTACATAAGATATTCTTTATTGTCTGCCTATTATCAGCTTCTCAAACCCACTGTTGGTTTAAAATGCATAAAAATACCAGGCATGAAGAAACTATTAAGAAAGGCAAGACATAGAATATGAGAAGAGCTAAAATAATAAACAAAATAAATATGGGCATGCCAAAACCTACAGTTTGTTACACATTTATTTCAGTAATTTAGTATTCCTATGAAGTTTTTAAATATACCATTGTGCATTGTGAGTTTCCAAAAAATTGCATATAGATGCAGATTTTCTATAAAAACAGTTACCATTAAAAAACAGATAAATCTCATCTCTAAGATATGTGTTACACTGATTCACATACTTGCAAAATACAGTTCAAACAATGTTACAGTCAAAGAACCTTGGCCACTTACCTGTGTCAATGTGACAAAGATGGTGCATAGATTATTTTTAGGAGTAAATTGGGCAACTGCGACCAGCAGAGATCAAGGCCAAATTATGAACTATGTTAAGTTTGTCTCTGCCTCCATTCTTATGTTTTTTCTTTGTCCCAGCCCCTTATTATGTAACTACATCTCTGCTCTTCCAGTTGTCCAAGTATCTGTTCACATGGACTGCTGCACGGCAGGCAAACTGAACCCACTGCTCTCCAGGTATGAATCGCTGCCACATAAGGAACATAGGAGGCACTCAGTGTTGATCAAATAAACAACCCAGTAGTCTTAATTTAACATATATATAGATATAGATATAGATATATAGATATAGATATATGACTATATATGAAAAGGCATAGCCCTTTCAGGGAGACATTCCTCTTACAACTCAAAACTCAAGATGATAGTCAGTTAACTACACATCCCTTTGTAGAGTGTTGACCTTTTAAGGCAGAATAAGTAAATTCTGTGTCTTCTATGAGGATATGATCTTTTTGTACCTTCTAATCAAAACAGAATAATAACATAGTTTTCAAAATTTTGTAAACAACAAAAAAGAACTCTTGCTTTTGTCACAGTTTAGAATGGGGTATTTATTTAGTGAATGTAAGTACAATAGACAGCTGAAGTAATTTACACCTAACAGAATAAAACCTATTTTGATTGCAAGAATTGTTGTTGGTTTTTCAAATAAAATCTTCCAGAAGAACTCCCTTATCCCTCTGGTACTTTATTTCCACTCACATTTGCGAAACTTACCACATTCTATTCTATATTAAAACTACTCATCATAGTATGATATATGTCTTCTAATGGATTTCTTGAAGATAATGGCCTCAATTCTATGTAATCCTAGAAGAGCTCTAACAGTACTTAGCAGATGGCAGTTGCTCTGTAAATAGTGGTTAACCAAACAATTTATTTCTTCCTAAAGGAACCTTGCCCCATGTTTTTTGATATATGTTTGTTTGTATACATATATTTATGTATGTGTTTTCTTTTTTCCCTGTACAAAAGCTCAGGTTGAGTATAACTGAGAATCAAAGCTAACCTGTGAGATATGAGTAAGTTTTACTTTAAGGGTCTTTGTAGATAAAGCAAAGTGCTATCTCGACTACTTACTACCCCAAGTAAGCAGTTACCACCAGCAGGTGCAACCAAGAGGGCCTTCTGCAGATGCCAGCTGTCATCTCCCTCTTGGTCACCTTGTAATTACTTGCACTCTTGACTGGTGCCCAGACTTCTGGATCATAGCATACCATCTGGACTTCTGTCCTCCTCCAAGGGCATTGTCTGCACTGGACCACTGCTTAGTTGTTAATTAGTAACACTGACTAGAGAAAAATCGCCTAACTGAGGATCACTGAGATGATCCAACCTTAAAAACTGCCAAACCTGATTCATTCTCAACTTCATCCTAATTTTCAGTTTAACATACATTATTTGTGTCTTAAGAATAAATCTTGTTAAAGGTTTTCCCAGAGAAATAATCCTTCTCTAATTGTTCAGGGATTGAAGTTTTAAAAAGAAGACACTGTAAGAGCAAACAAACTCACTGAAGGTTAAGGTTAGGGCTGGAATGTTCCAGACTTGCCAGCCAGGCCCAGCCAACTGCCTATGACTTTCCACACATCAGCAAGTTCCCCTCATAAAAGGTTTACAGCTCAAGCCAGGCTGACTGCAGACAGAGTTAAACCAACACAGTACAAAAAAAGTGAGGGGAAAACAGTGTGAGACCAATTAAAACAAATTGGTAATGAAAGCAACAGCTGGATGTCAACATGTTCTGCTCTGTTAATGGCATGTCAATAGGGTGATTTTTAAAGAAACCGGTGCTGTCTGAAGGAAAGGAGAGACCAGTGCCCTAATGGGACGAAACAGGCCTGGACCGCACCAGAGGCATTCCTGCCCACTCACTTGGGGAGGCCACCTGTGCAGATGAAAACCCATTCAAGAAACTTGCTCTTTTCTAAAGCCTCCCACTGAACTGTCACCACAGGGAATAGCATCCTTCCACCTTAATGCAGAGCTCATTTGACAAATGATGTTATGACAGAGGAAGATAGCCAACACAGTCTGCAATTCACTGGGAAGGCAGATAACCTAGGTTCTGAGTTCAGCACTGTTATTCCAATCTTGATCCCTGCTACAACTCAAACACATGGTCTGCAAAAATAAGAATATAAAAACACCTTATTTTTTTTGCCTGCCTTACAGGAGTATCTCCAAGATGACATGAGAAATTATACACAAAGAGTTCAGAAATTACAAATATTGTCCAGAAAATAAGGAACTTTTCTTAAATGGCTGGATGGAGTGTTCTTGAAAACTGGTTTTGCAACCATTCAAGAGCACATAAAGGTGATTCTAATGTTGAAGCACCTTGCTTTTTCTCATAGTACAAGTAAATCCAGGACCACATCACTGCTGAGAAATTGTAGATCATATGTAGTATCACCTGTTGGTTGAGTGCATATGTGTTAGATCTTTTAATCTAACAAGTCTCTGAATTAGGTACTATTATTCCACATTATGGATTAAAAAATGGACATGAGTTTGAGTAAATTCCAGGAGACAGTGAAGGACAGGGAAGCCTGGTGTGCTGTAGTTCATGGGATCACAAAGAATCGAACACGACTTAGCAACTGAACAACATAGAGAGGTTGAGTAAGTTGCTCAAAGTCACACAGCTATTTAGTTGCAGAAGTAGGACTTGAACCACAAAGCCTTTGCTTTTAACATGCTACATCACATCATTTTGCCCATTTTAGTGCAACAGAATTTTGAAATAGGATTAAATTCCATCAGACGACAGCAAAATAATATGTGCTAAGGGCCTAAATAAGGACCAGTTACCACAATACAGCTTGGGGTAATTTGAATTTCCACCCAATAAGTCAGTTTTAACTTAAATGGCCAATCCAAGAAAGTACCTCACACCCTCCTAAGACGCAGGTCCTTTCTGGGAAAATGGGATTTTCCATAAAGATACAAAAGAAGCCCATGAGAGAACATCAGCTGTGAGCAACTATCAAGCCCAGAAAAGGAAACACACCAGTTCAAAAAAGTATCAGTTAACAGAGAGATTTTCTACCACCTTCCAATCCTTCATGCCCTCATTCTAACCTTATTGGAGCCAAAGGCTACCTAGAGAGAAGGAATAGATGAGGAGAAGTAAAACTTCCATACAGGGATGGAAAAAAGAGAAAAAATATCTCCACCACCTACCACTGCAGGCCCCCAACTGAAGGAAGGGAGTATGAACACAGAATTAAGTAAGGAATTTTTATTTCCCTGGAGGTAACATTTTAATTACTGGTCTTGTGACCAGCTATGACCCAGAATGTTGGTTTTTTTTTTTAATGTATAGTATGGGGAAACTAGAGAAACTCAGGAAACAGTCCACATTTTCATTCAATGTCAGGAAAGAACTAGGCTTCTGAGGGAGTTTGAAATTAAAGAGAAGAAAAATATTAAGTTGCTTTATAAATTACCCCACTCTTTTAAAATATTTTGTTACACTTTCCTAGGCTTAGAAGTGGAAATGGCTAGGGTTTCAGAAATATTTTTTCCAAAGTAGACATGAAGCATGGTTTGAAACCCGCTAGGTGTTTCAGAGGAAGAATGCTTGTGGGAAGAAAAGTAGGATCAGGAAGAACCTTCTATGTTAGCATATCCCCAGGCCAGGCCAGGTCCTTTGAAGTTCTCTGTGTGTGGAACTTCTTTCTTGCTCTGAGCCCGGAGCCTGAGGCTCTGATAAAGCAGCCAGCCTGTCTAGCGCCTCCTAAATGCCAAGTATCTTTAGGTATCTCTCTGATTCTTTCCCTCTTCCCCTTCTTCCTCCTGTCCTTTGGAGAGTTGTACTTTTGTCTGTGAGATGTCAAGTGTAAAATGGACCATGTGGTCATTTCCCCAGCCAAGAATATATCCTCATAGACCTAGGTAGTCATGCATCAGGGATTGCAAAAAAAAAAAAAAAAAAACAAACAACTGAGGAGTTACAAAATAAAAAGAAAACTAAGCACAAATAAACACTGTAGCAGTTTGGTGAAGGGTGATGGAAATCTAAGCAGCACATTGCCTAACACTTGCTGGTTCCCTCTTAGCCTTTGGGGAAATGGTAAGTGCACATATTTGCATGCAAAAAATAAAGAAAACTGAATGAATTTCATTTGCAGAAAGTGAAACAATAGGTTACATGTATACATATGCCCTAGGTAACTTTAGCCATAGATTATAACAGAAGTCCAAAGGTGTAATTTATGCACATAACTGTTCATTTTTCCCACGTAGGCAATTTGATAATTAAATTGCTGTTGTTGTTGTTTAGTTGCTAAGTTGTGTCTGACTCTTTGCGACCCCATGGACTGTAGCCCACCAGGCTCCTCTGTCCATGGGATTTTCTAGGCAAGAATACTGGAGTGGGTTGCCAGTTCCTTCTTCAAAGGAACTTCCTGACCCAGTGATCGAATCTGTGTGTCCTACATTGGCAGGCAGATTCATTACTACTGAGCAACCAGGGAAGCCCCTTCATAATTAAATAGTCATTACCAAAAATATAATTTTAATAATTTGTTGATATTCTAAAACCTAATGAATATCAAAAGACATAATCTCCCTGGAGAGTCAGCCTGCTACTATCCTTGGGAACAAAGCTCTGGAGCCAAGGGGCAGAAGCCTTCAAAACTTGTTCCAGACTTCCTTCAGAACCACGATTAGTATTCATTTAGTGTTCTTGTAGCATAAAATCAACAAAATGAGAATAAAATCTCCAAAGTGGGAATAAAAAGCTACATCTATTACTACATATTATATCCATGTTATCACTCTTTGCTTCTCATGGCAGCTCTATGAGGTAGTCAGTATCATCCTCATTTTACAGATGAGGATACAGATGAGAATACTGGCACTCAGAGAGGTGTGTCATGCTCAGTGGTGGCAAAGCCAGAGCCAAAGCTCCTGAATGCGATTGGGATAATGGAACACAGTAGTGAACAAAGGAGTTAAGTGCAACATACAAATAAGCATTTCTGCCCTGTTCCTATTGTCATCCTATTTGCATATAGAACTAGAGATGTTCCATGATCACAGAATATAGCACTAGAGATGCTCCATGAGCATAAAATGTGTGTCTCTGAATCCAAAGTTTTCCGTTTTGTAAAGACACTGGTCACATAATGATTACTATCCAGCCTAATGTGCTCACCTTGACTAATCACATTTGCAACAACCTATTTCCAAAAAAGAGTCACAGCCTGAGGTCTGAGGTATGAGGTACTGGAAGTTAGGACTTCAACATATTTGCAACAACCTATTTCCAAAAAAGTCACATTCTGAGGTCTGTGGTACTGGAAGTCAGGACTTCAACATGACTTTTGCAGGATTCAAGTCAGTCCACAACAGAAGGGAACACACACACACACAGTGTTTTCAGTGAAGTGCAGAGTTGAAAGTCAGTTTTGGCAGTGGTTCCAGGTTTAATAAGGAACAGTCCAATATCAGCTTCATTACAAAATTTTTAAAAAAAGCAATCTAGAAAATGATATCAGTAAATCTTTGAGCCAGAATTTATTTTAATAACTTAAGAGTCAATTAGTATGGCTGAAGTATACGGTCATGTGGTGAAAAGAGGCAGATGAGAGAGAGAGGTAGCCAGACCTGAAGGCCTGCTGTGCCAAACAAAGGATCTGAGACTTAATCTTTTCTCAAATTCCTAACTTTTCCCCTCAAGTATTCCCTCAAAGCAAGAGAGAGTGACAAGACCTCTTAATAAAGTCTAAGGATATAGTCTTGAAAGGGCCCACCACTGTACAAAATGTCTCTGAAGTCTTAGGTTTCATCCTAACAATTCACCAACATTTGCCTTAAGCTGGATAATTAAGTACATTTTATTCTAAGAGTGTCCTTTATCACATCTTCAAGTAAAAACTTTCTCTGAAAAACTGCAGTGTTCTCTTTTAGTCTCCTGGAGTTAACTTTAACATATCTTGAATGACCTATTTAAAAGGAAAGTGACAGACTAGAAGACACTTTTCATGCTTAAAACTGACAAGGGCTTTATTTATAAAACTAATACCAATGAACTCCTTCAAAATAGAAAAAAAAAAACCCAACAAAAACCCTATGGAAAAATGAACACGTTTATAAATATGAATTTTATGGAAAGAGGAATCCAAAAAGCTAATGAGTATATAAGTGAAAGTGTTAATTGTTCAGTTATGTCTGACTCTTTGCTACCCCATGAACAGTAGCCCACTAGACTCTTCTGTCCATGGAATTCTCTAGGCAAAAATACTGGCGTGGGTTGCTATTTCCTTCTCCAGGGGATCTTCCCAACCCAGCGGACTGAACCTGATTTCCTGCATTGCAGGCAGATTCTTTACCATCTGAGCCATCATGGAAGCCCCAGTGGATATATAAAGTGTCTTTATTTCCATGAAAATGTTTCTGAGTGCTCCATTCTTGATCTCTAATCAACTATAATCTGTTTGTTAATTACTACACAATCACTGACTATTTCTGTTACTATGGTTTCATAATGTATCATACTATTGAGCAAGATAAGTTCTCCGTTTTCAACATGACCATATTAAGCCACATTTCTATTGATTAGTCTTGATAATCCTGTTAAAGCATTAGAATGATTTTGACAAATTACTTCAAAAATTCATACTAGAAATTTTAGTGCAATTGAATTGAATTTACAGATTGTTCATTCAATCACCCATTTGTTGCGCACCTGCCATGTACATGACAATGCTAAAGTCAGCAAAGACACAGACAAGAAGAGTTTTTTTTCTGAAAGTTACTCCTGACTTTGTGTGGACACTGTTGATTTTTTATATTGATACTTTATCTATTAATATAAATGGCAAATAAAATAAAGGGAGCAAGCTTCCTACAAGACATCAATGCCCTGGGCCAAGACAGAGAGAAGTTTCCAAGGAACACAGTTGTCCTTCTAATGAGTGAAACAAGAGTGGACAGTCCAGCCCAGACTATAAAGTCATACACTATCTCTCTCTTATCTATACTTCACAAGCAAAAACAGTTGATAATCCTAGGATAAAATGAACTCAGAAGCAAGAGTAACCAGATATTTAAGCAGTACAACTGCAATTTAAAGGAGAGAGAAAAAGCAAAAGAGAACAAAAAGCAAAAAAGCAAAAGAATGAACAACCTATATCAGATGAGTAACAAATATTGATAAGATAGTTTAACATTTTAAAATTAGCATTTAAAAATACCCTAAAAGAAATAAGTGATGATCTCAGTAACATCAAATAGGACACACTGGAAATACAATTTCAAAGATACAAAGAAGTTAATAGGCAAGATATATAACAAAATGCATATACGAGGAAAACAAAATTGTATCCTTGAAGATGAAATCAAGGTACTCTTTCAAAAGTCATCAGGAATGGCAAAACAGATCAAAAATTTCAAAAGAAAATTTAAGGTATACATAATGCTAACTGCTACTGCTAAGTCGCTTCAGTCGTGTCTGACTCTCTGCAACCCCATAGAAGGCAGCCCACCAGGCTCCGCCATCCCTGGGATTCTCCAGGCAAGAATACTGGAGTGGGTTGCCATTTCCTTCTCCAGTGCATGAAAGGGAAAAGTGAAAGTGAAGTCGCTCAGTCGTGTCTGACTCTTAGCGACCCCATGGGCTGTAGCCTACCAGGCTCCTCCATCCATGGGATTTTCCAGGCAAGAGTACTGGAGTGGGGTGCCATTGTCTTCTCCAGGGTATACATAATAGGTGTCTGCAAATGATAAATATGTAGGAAAAAATGAAAACATAATTTCTAAAAAATCAGTGAAAATTTATCAGAATTACAACTTAAAATGTTTCCACTGGTTCCACATCTATTTCCCATGAAGTGATGGGACCAAATGCCATGATCCTAGTTTTCTGAATGTTGAGTTTAAGGCCAGCTTTTTCACTCTCCTCGTTCACTTTCATCAAGAGGCTTTTTAGCTCCTCTTCACTTTCTGCCATAAGGGTGGTGTCATCTGCACATCTGAGGTTATTGATATTTCTCCCGGCAATCTTGATTCCAGCTTGTGCTTATCCCAGCACAGCGGTTCCCATGATGTACTCTGCGTATAAATTAAATAAGCAGGGTGACAATACACAGCCTTGCTGGACTCCTTTTCTTATTTGGAACCAGTTTGTTGTTCCACGTCCAGTTCTAACTGTTGCTGCCTGACCTGCATACAGGTTTCTCAAGAAGCAGGTCAGGTGGTCTGGTATTCCTATCTCTTTCAGAATTTTCCACAGTTTATTGTGATCCACACAGTCAAAGGCTTTGGCATAGTCAATAAAGCAGAAATAGATGTTTTTCTGGAACTATCTTGCTTTTTCGATGATCCAGCGGATATTGGCAATTTGATCTCTGGTTCCTCTGCCTTTTCTAAAACTAGCTTGAATATCTGGAAGTTCACGGTTCACGTATTGCTGAAGCCTGGCTTGGAGAATTTTGGGCATTACTTTACTAGCATGTGAAATGAGTGCAATTGTGAGCATTCTTTCTCATTGCCTTTCTTTGGGATTGGAATGAAAACGGATCTTTTCCAATCCTGTGGCCACTGCTGAGTTTTCCAAATTTGCTGGCATATTGAGTGCAGCACTTTCACAGCATCATCTTTCAGGATTTGAAATAGCTCAACTGGAATTCCATCACCTCCACTAGCTTTGTTCGTAGTGATGCTTTCTAAGGCCCACTTGACTTCACATTCCAGAATGTCTGGCTCTAGGTGAGTGATCACACCATCGTGATTATCTGGGTCATGAAGATATTTTTTTGAACAATTCTTCTGTGTATTCTTGCCACCTCTACTCAATATCTTCTGCTTCTGTTAGGTCCATATCATTTCCGTCCTTTACTGAGCCCATCTCTGCATGAAATCTTTCCTTGGTATCTCTAATTTTCTTGAAGAGATCTCTAGTCTTTTCCATTCTGTTGTTTCCCCCTTTTTCTTTTCATTGATCGCTGAGGAAGGCTTTCTTATCTCTCCTTGCTATTCTTTGGAACTCTGCATTCAAATGGGTCTATCTTTCCTTTTCTCCTTTGCTTTTTGCTTCTCTTCTTTTCACAGCTATTTGTAAACCTGCTCAGAGAGCCATTTTGCTTTTTTGCATTTCTTTTCCATGAGGATTGTTTTGATCTCTGTCTCCTGTACAATGTCACGAACCTCCGTCCATAGTTCATCAGGTACTCTGTCTATCAGATCTAGTCCCTTAAATCTACTTCATGGGAAATAGATGGGGAAAAAGTGGAAACAGTGGCAACAGTGGCAGACTTTATTTTTTTGGGCTCCAAAATCACTGCAGATGGTGATTGCAGCCATGAAATTAAAAGACGCTTACTCTTTGGAAAGAAAGTTATGACATACGTAGATAGCATATTAAAAAGCAGAGACATTACTTTATCAACAAAGGTCCATCCAGTCAAGACTATGGTTTTTCCAGTAGTCATGTATGTATGTGAGAGTTGGACTGTGAAGAAAGCTGAGTGCTGAAGAATTGATGATTTTGAACTGTGGTGTTGGAGAAGACTCTTGAGAGGCCCTTGGACTGTAAGAAGATCCAAACAGTCCATCCTAAAGGAGATCAGTTCTGGGTGTTCATTAAAAGGACTGATGTTGAAGCTGAAACTCCAATACTTTGGCCACCTCATGCGAAGAATTGATCTATTGGAAAAGACCCTGATGTTGGGAAGGATTGGGGGCAGGAGGAGAAGGGGACAACAGAGGATGAGATGGCTGGATGGCATCACCGACTCAATGGACATGAGTTTGGGTAAACTCTGGGAGTTGGTAATGGACAGGGAGGCCTGGCGTGCTGCGGTTCATGGGGTTGCAAAGAGTCGGACATGACTGAGCGACTGAACTGAATTGAAAAGTTAAAATAAGAATAGCAAAGAGAGATAAGAAAGTCTTCCTAAGTAAACAATGCAGAGAAATAGAGGAAAACAATAGACTAGGAAAGGCTAGAGATCTCTTCAAGAAAATTAGAGATACTAAGTGAACATTTCATGCAAAGTTAGGTGCAGTATAGGGCAGAAATGGTATGGGCCTAACAGAAGCAGAAGATATTAAGAAGAGGTAGCAAGAACACACAGAAGAACTGTACAAGAAAGATCTTAATGGCCCAGATAACTATGATGGTGTGATCACTTACCTAGAGCCAGATATCTTAGAGTGTGAAGTCAAGTGGGCATTAGGAAGTATAACTACAAAGCTAGTAGAGGTGATGGAATTCCTGCCTAGTTATTTCAAATCCTAAAAGATGATGTTGTGAAAGTGCTGCACTAATTAGGCCAGCAAATTTGGAAAACTCAGCAGCGGCCATAGGACTGGAAAAGTCAGTTTTCATTCCAATCCCAAAGAGAGGCAATGCCAAAGAATGTTCAAACTACTGCTCAATGGCACACATTTCATATGCTAGCAAAGTAATACTCAAAATCCTCCAAGCTAAGCTTCAACAGTATGTGAACCAAGAACTTCCAGATGCACAAGCTGGATTTAGAAAAGGCAGAGGAACCATAGTTTAATTTGCCAACAACTGTTTGGATCACAGAAAAAGCAAGAGAATTCTGTAAAACACCTACTCCTACTTCATTGACTACACTAAAGCCTTTGACCGTGTACATCATAACAAACTGTGGAAAATTCTTAAAGAGATGAGAATACCAGATCACTTACCTGCCTCCTGTGAAACCTGTATGCAGGTCAAGAGGCAATAGTTAGATCCAGACATGGAACAATGGATTGGTTCCAAATCGGGAAAGGAATACATGAAGGCTGTATATTGTCACCCTGCTTATTTAACTCATATGCAGAGTACATCATGAGAAATGCTAGGCTGGATGAAGCACAAGCTGGAATCAAGATTGATGGGAGAAATATAAATAACCTCAGATATGCAGATGACACTACCATTATGGCAGAAAGTGAAGAAGAACTAAAGAGCCTCTTGATGAAAGTGAAAGAGGAGAGTGAAAAAGCTGGCTTAAAACTCAACATTCGAAAAACTAAGTTCTTGGCATCCAGTCCCATCACTTCATGGCAAATAGATGGGGAAACAATGAAAATGGTGACAAACTATTTTTGGGCTCCAAAATCACTGAAGATGGTGACTGCAGCCATGAAATTAAAAGACGCTTGCTCCTTGGAAGAAAAGCTATGACAATCCTAAACAGCATATTAAAAAACAGACACATTACTTTGCTGACAAAATCTGTCTAGTCAGAGTTATGACCAGTAGTCATGTATGGATGTGAGCGTTTCACCATAGAGAAGGCTGAGCATCAAATAATTGATGGTTTCAAACTGTGCCGTTGGAGAAGACTCTTGAGAGTTCCTTGGACTGCAAGGAGATCAAACCTGTTAATCCCAAGGAAATCAATCCTTAATATTCATTGGAAAGACTGATGCTGAAGCTGAAGCTCCATTACTTTGGCCACCTGATGTTAAGAGCCAACTCATTGGAAAAGATCCTGTTGCTGGGAAAGACTGAGGGCAGGAGAAGAAGGGAATGACAGAAGACAAGATGGTTGGATGGCATCACCAACTCCATGAGCATGAGTCTGAGCAAGCTTGGGGCAATGGTGAAAGACAGGGAAGCCTGGCATGCTGCAGTTCATGGGGTTGCAAAGAGTTGTACACGACTGAGTGACCAAAAAACAAATTGAAAAAAAGAAAAATTTATAAAATTTTCCAGAAAAAAGTAGCACCCACAAAGATAAAGTATTAAATTGATATCCATCTCAACAATGTCTGAACACTAGAAACAAATCACAATGGAATAATACATATAAGGTGCTGAAGGAAAAGTATGCTGAAACTAGAATTGTATATTCATAAACAATATTTTGTTGTAATGGCTGAATAAAGACATTAACAGATATACATTAGTCACGTATCACTTCCTCCATGGTCATAAGTCTGTTTAGATTCACTCACACAAAAGGAATAAGGAATTATTTCTTGAAAGGAAGAGTGTCAAAGTCTCACTGGAAGAAGAGCTGCTGGGATTTTTGGAAAATATTAATTCAAAATGCCCCACCATACAGAAAGATTTATAAAATATAAAATTAAATAAAAAAGCAAGGTATATAAATCTGTGGAATATGCTACCACCTCTGAAAACAAAAGGTAAGAATTAAGTTTTAATAAGGAAACCCTGGAAAAACACACAAGAATCTAATAAAACCAGTTAAATTTTGTGGGGGAAACTTGAGGGGATTGTATGGATATACGTAGCTAAATGAGGCCAGGTGAAAGAGATATTTCACTTATTTTGTTTTTTCAAATGGGAATATGGATCATTTGGAAAAATATTAAAAAATAATAACTGATAAACACATCAACAGATGCACACATTTACACACATGTATATCATTCTTCTCTGGTGTATGTTTGTCAGTTGTATGTGTACCTGGTGGCTCAGCAGTAAAGAATCCACCTGCTAATGCAGGAGACACAGGAGATGTGAGTTCAACCTCTAGATCAGGAAGATCTCCAGGAGGAAGGCATGGCAACCCACTCCCAGTATCCTTGCCTGGGAAATTCCATGGACAGATGAGTCTAGTGATCTATAGTCCATCAGGTCATAAGGAGTCTAACACAACTTAGTGACTTAACAACAATATCATTTTCCACAAGTATAACTATGTAGGTTTATGTTCTTTTTAAGTTTTAAGAAGCATTTACATATGTAAGCCTTCCCTGGCATCCCCAAGCAAAAATCATATTTTGGGGTCCAAAAAACTACTTTAAATATTCTATATGCTGAGGAATAGAAAATTGACTTTTCTACATTCATACTTTGTATGGAGGTCAGTGATACACACCCGCAGTATAGGCTTGGAAAAATTTTTTTTCATTGCATTTGATTTCTCACTATGAAGGTTAAAGTGTTGGCTGATTTTGAATGTTTAGTAATAATAATTTTTCCCCTCTCCTAATAAACAATATTTATTTAGTGTTACCTGAACCTAGATATTTGCTAATCATTTAAGATGCAACGTATACTTTAATCCTTACAATAACATTATAAGGAAGGAACTATTATTTTGTCATTTTTATAGATGAGTTTGCAAAGTACCAAAATATACATTGTATGTAGTGGCAATAATGCCTGTGGAAGGTTTAATAGGCTCCAAAACTTAATCTCTAAACTCAATTGCAAGATCACATATTCTAATACCTGGAGTTAACACTCATCTGGAAAACTCTTTAGCAAACCAAGAGATCATTTAGTCAGAGGTAACTTTAAAGAGTACTTAAATCCATCTCTTCATAATGATAGAAAAGGAAATTTAGGTCAGAGAAACAAATTATCATGCAAACCCCACACAGCTTCTATGAGTAGAATCCCAGTCTCCTGACTCCTAACTATGCGCTTCCCACTGCAACAAATGTCCTGCTTTAGAAACAGAAGAATTCACTTGTCACCTAATAACCCTGCCTCAAAAACCTGTGACAGGTTTTGTTCAAATCTACTGCATTTTGAGGTACATACACTAGAGCTGCAATAGCTGAATTGGAGGCTGATTAGCATCACAAAGAGAAAAATGGCCAACTTTCCCTTGGCTATAAAAAGAGTTCTAATTATGTTAACATTTAGAAAACATTATAGGTGGTATAGGAAGCTGTTAAACATCCATGGAATCTGAAATGTCCCTAACCTAGGAATTCCTTTCAGTTACGCAGATGAAGAACACTGCAAGAGGAAGGCATTTCAGATACTCCCATTGTCTTTTTGACCTCAAGCACAGGCTTCCTTGGTGGCTCAGTTGTAAAGAATCCGCCTGCCAATGCAGGAGACATGGGTTTGATACCCATGTCTGTTCCAGGAAGACACCCTGGAGAAGGAAATGGCAACTCACTCTAGTATTCTTGCCTGGAGAAACCCATGCAGAGAGGAGCCTGGAGTGCTACAGTCCATGGAGTTGCAAAGAGCAGAACACAACTTAGGGGCTGAACAACAAAAACAAAGGGTACCACCAAGCAAGACTTCAAGCAAGAGCTGTTTTTATTCACTAAGGCTAACTTTGAACATGCCTACTGCCCAGTTTATCCTATGCGTTTGAAGAGTATGACCCAGAAAGAGCCTTTCATTGGCATTAAATGTCTGTTCACACATGGAACAATGAGTTAGCACCTTCTCTGGGTCTGGCACACTCTGTAGGCCAGGATGAGGCGAGGCAGAGATGAACCAAGCACAGTGGCTGACAGCTTCTAACCACCAGCACAGTGTGGATCAACTCATTTTCAAAGTCAACGCCAATGTCAAATGTTTTCTACTTTACAAACCCTTGATTCTTCAACAAAAAGTTGTGTTTTTTCTTTTTTTAGCTTTACTGTGTTAATTATTTAACAACAATTTTTTAAAACCTCCAGCTGTGAAACTAATATTCTACACACATTTTTGTTTTCATATAATAATCATTGCTGTTGTTAAGAAGGTAAGGAGCAGACTTCCAAAAACTAACTTCACATTAAAGTCCCTTGGTTAGTCTTTTACCGTTTCACCCATAGTCAAAGCCAAAGTTTAGGGCTATAATAGAAAACATGAACAAAAAAAGCATCACAGCATCACAAGAGAAAGCAACAGAAACTGGAAGAAACTATAGTAGAAATTAACTTCTGATAGGATAATTCACAGTGCTTAAATTATTTATGCCTAACTGATTTTATTGTCCTACGCCAGGTTTTCACCAAGCCAAGATAAAGTTAATATTTTTTCAAAGATGCTGCCTTAAAGTAAATGCATCCAAGTTGCTAATTTCTGATGTTAAGGATCAACACTTAGCTGAGCTGTGTGAATAATAAAAGCACCTGATATTATACATATTTCTAACAAAACATTGTTTAGTATTCCTGATTTCCAAGACCTTAAAACATTTCTATGCTGATTCTCTCTGCTTCCAACAAACAGCATAAGACTCAAGCACAGGGTTAAAAGACAATCTCCCCTACTACCTGAACCAATATAAGAAAGTACCCTGGGCTGTCGCAATGACACATTAGAAGTATCCATCTCCTGGAGCTTCAACTGACATTTTCCTATGCAATTTGCAGATTTTCTTTTAATGCTTTTCTTACAATAAGGTCCATAGTTGTTCTTTTTTAAATCAGTTTTCATTATTCTGATATGATACTGATACACACTGCCATGACTTCACACTCTCACATTCTTCAAAGATGTAGCAATATATCATGAATGGGTTTACACTGTGAAGATGGAAATCTAAATACTAAAGTCAATGTTATCACTTCACAGCTGATTCTCAATCAGTAAAAACTCTCTGGATAACACATTCAAATCTATAAAGTGGGGTTAATTTTACTCTGTCCTAATTTTCTGTCCAAAGTTTTATAAACAACAAAAGAGAAAATGCATGTGAAAGCCCTCTGAAAACCATAGATTATACTAAATTTGTAGTGCATGCGTACTCAGTCACTCAGTGGCATCCAACTCTTTGTGACCCTCTGGACTGTTGCCCACCAGGCTCCTTGTCCACAGGATTTCCCAGGGAAAAATACTGGAGTGGGTTACCATTTCCTTCTCCAGAGGATCTTCCCTATCCAAGGATTGAACCCAGTTCTCCTGTGTCTCTTATATTGACAGGTGGATTCTTAACCACTGAGCCAACTGGAAAGCCCAGTAAATTTGTAGAGCACTATCTAAATAAAGATTACAGTTGTAATAAAAGTGATTAATTAAAACAAACTGTCACTTCATTAGTGATGCTTCCCACCTGGCCTATACAGAGTGTATTAATGAGCAGGGTGTGTGTGTGTGTGTGTGTGTGTGTGTGTGTGTGTGTGTGTGTGTACACAGAAAAACATTTTTCTTAGGCCCACATGCTTGCAGAATTTGTTAAGTCAAAATCTGCAGAATAGTCCAGCAGGCTGGAGACTCAAAATATAGTTGCATTCAAATCCAAAGGCAGCTTGCTGGCAGAATTCCTTCTTCTTCCATGAAGGTCAACACTTTTCTATTAAGGCCTTCAACTGATTAGATGAGGCCCATCTGCTTTACCCAAAGTCTACTGATTTAACTGATAACCTCATTATGTGGGTTGGGCTCTAGGGAGATGAGAAGGTCCATGTGATATCCAGCTCATCAATCAGAAACTAAGATTCCACCAGGGTCCGCCCACCTTCTTCCATCGGCTAACCCCGGCTCTGAATGAAATGGCGTTTGCAGCGGAGGACCTCTCTGTTTCTGAGAACCTGGAATTGTGACTACCTAATGAGGCTAGGGGAGAAGGCAATGGCACCCCACTCCAGTACTCTTGCCTGGAAAATCCCATGGACGGAGGAGCCTGGCAGGCTGCAGTCCATGGAGTCGCGAAGAGTCGGACACGACTGAGCGGCTTCACTTTCACTTTTCCCTTTCATGCACTGGAGAAGGAAATGGCAACCCACTCCAGTGTTCTTGCCTGGAGAATCCCAGGGACGGGGGAGCCTGGTGGGCTGCTGTCTATGGGGTCGCACAAAGTCAGACACGACTGAAGCGACTTAGTAGCAGCAGCTCATTATCAAAGGGGCTTCCCTGGTAGTTCAATGGTAAAGGATCTTCCTGCAATGCAGGAGCTGTAGAAAATGCAGGTTTGATCCCAGGTCGGGAAGATCCACTGGAGGAGGGCATGGCAACCTACTCCAGCATTCTTGCCTGGAGACTCACATGGACAGAGGAGCTTGGTGGGCTACAGTCCACGGGGTCACAGAGTTGGACACGACTGAAGCAACTTAGCATGCATGCACAAACTCATCTTAAAAATTCATACACAGGAAAGCCCAGATTAGTTTTTGGTCAAATATCTGGTACCATACCGAATCAAGTTGACCCATAAAATTAACCATCACAGAGAATTACTATCCAGATCTACTTAACACAGAAGTTTGTTGAAGAATAATGACTTTTAAATCTTCATCAACCCATGTCTATAAGATTTTGCAAGAATAAATACACAAAAAATGTTTGTTGAATAAGTGGTTGGAAATTAGAAATGCATCTAGAGTAATATGGCTTCATGGTAACTTTCATTTTCCTAAATAAATCTGTAAATATCAAAACTAAGAGGAAACATACAAAAGGTAAAGCTATGGATATCCAAAGGGATTGCTGTCCAAAATAGCCAAGATAGACCATGCAGAACATTGGCTTTTCCTTTCTGTGCTTTCTTCTCAGGCTCTGAAAACACCATCTAATCTGATGCTGGCCTTCTTTGGTACCCTTCACTAACCTTTACATTTCATCGAGAATTTCCCTAATTTATTGACTACCACTAAATGAACCATACGTAAGTGAAAGTGAAAGTTATTCAGTCATGCCTGACTCTTTGTGATCCTATGGACTATAGCCCACCAGGCTCTTCTGTCCATGGAATTTTCTAGGCAAGAATACTGGAGTGGGTAGCCATTCCCTCTCCAGGGGATCTTCCCAACCCAGGGATCGAACCCAGGTCTCCTGCATTGCAGGCAGATTCTTCACCATCTGACCCACAAGGGAAGCCTGTAATTATCCTGCAAAAGATAATCTACCACAGATTAGAACATGGGGGAATTAAAATCTTTTAAAATTCCAATAAAATTCTATGTGTCTTATTAGATTCCTATAAATATTGGCTTGCAGAGAAAGTAAATAGAATCTTGTGATGTCCAATTCTTCTATTGCCACAAATTTCTAACACAACATTATTGGTTGAGTTGTCTACTTAATTAACTATACCATGCTTTCTGACTCAGCTAGATTTGGAAAATTATAATTTAATAGATACAATTTATAAACATTTCATGCTAGCTGGTTGTAAAATCAAGCATTACCATGTCATTTAAAAGTGCAAAACGTAAAAGTGAATAATTAACCTAAAAGATAGTTAAATGTTCACTGCATTTCATGCTCTGCCAGGTAAACTGATGAAGTGTTTAGACCTGGTAAACCTCCCCTTGTATTTGTGCTGGAATGACCATTAAAGTTGGTTATCTCCAGGGAAAGGGTTTGCAAATCTACTCTTTGATAACTGGATGCCCAGGTAAGGAGGGGAAAAACATCTCTCAAGGAAAAACTAGACATTTTTCCTTGCATGGTTGCTGTGGTGAGGTGAAATAAGAATCATATTTAGATTAATAACTTCTGACTATAAGTTCCCCTTCAGCCACATCTAGCTGAATGACTTGACTGTTAAGATAAATAATATTTAAATCCTGCATTGTACCTATGACAAATGGAGATATAAGAAATATCAGTGTCTATTGTATAGGACGTTGTATAGGAGTATTTCCCTGGTGGCTCAGATGGTAAAGAATCTGCCAGCAATGCAGGAGACCTAGGTTCGATCCCTGAGTCGGGAAGATCCCCTGGAGAAGGAAATGGCAATCCACTCCAGGATTCTTGCCTGAGAGTCCCATGGACAGAGGAGCCTGGTGGGCTGTAGTCCACGGGGTCGCAAAGAGTTGGACAGGACCAAGCAAGTAATACACATTCCCAAGGGATGATTTCCTATTATAAATATATATACTTTTAAATTATCCTAAGATAGGCTTGATAAAGGACAGAAATGGTATGGACCTAACAGAAGCAGAAGATATTAAGAAGAGGTGTCAAGAATACACAGAAGAACTGTACAAAAAAGATCTTCACGACACAGATAATCACGATGGTGTGATCACTCACCTAGAGGCAGACATCCTGGAATGTGAAGTCAAGTGGGCCTTAGAAAGCATCACTACGAACAAAGCTAGTGGAGGTGATGGAATTCCAGTTGAGCTACTTCAAATCCTCAAAGGTGATGCTGTGAAAGTGCTGCACTCGATATGCCAGCAAATTTGGAAAACTCAGCAGTGGCCCCAGGACTGGAAAAGGTCAGTTTTCATTCCAATCCCAAAGAAAGGCAATGCCAAAGAATGCTCAAACTACCGCACAATTGCACTCATCTCACATGCTAGTAAAGTAATGCTCAAAATTCTCCAAGCCAGGCTTCAGCAATACGTGAACCGGGAACTTCCAGATGTTCAAGCTGGCTTTAGAAAAGACAGTGGAACCAGAGATCAAATTGCCAACATCCGTTGGATCATCGAAAAAGCAAGAGAGTTCCAGAAAAACATCTATTTCTGCTTTATTGACTATGCCAAAGCCTTTGACTGTGTGGATCACAATAAACTGTGGAAAATTCTGAAGGAGATGGGAATACCAGACCATCTGACTTGTCTCTTGAGAAACCTGTATGCAGGTCAGGAAGCAACAGTTAGAACTGGACATGGAACAACAGACTGGTTCCAAATAGGAAAAGGAGTCCGTCAAGGCTGTATATTGTCACCCTGCTTATTTAACTTATATGCAGAGTACATCATGAGAAACGCTGGGCTAGAAGAAACACAAGCTGGAATCAAGATTGCCGGGAGAAATATCAATAACCTCAGATATGCGGATGACACCACCCTTATGGCAGAAAGTGAAGAAGAACTAAAGAGCCTCTTGATGAAGGTGAAAGAGGAGAGTGAAAAAGTTGGCTTAAAGCTCAACATTCAGAATACTAAGATCATGGCATCTGGTCCCATCACTCCATGGGAAATAGATGGGGAAACAGTGGAAACAGTGTCAGACTTTATTTTGGGGGGCTCCAGAATCACTACTGATGGTGACTGCAGCCATGAAATTAAAAGACGCTTACTCCTTGGAAGGAAGGTTATGGCCAACCTAGATAGCACATTTAAAAGCAGAGACCTTACTTTGCCAACAAAAGTCCATCTAGTCAAGGCTATGGTTTTTCCAGTGGTCATGTATGGTTGTGAGAGTTGGATGGTGAAGAAAGCTGAGCGCCAAATAATTGATGCTTTTGAAGTGTGGTGTTGGAGAAGACTCTTGAGAGTCCCTTGGACTGCAAGGAGATCCAATCAATCCATCCTAAAAGAGATCAATCCTGGGTGTTCATTGGAAGGTCTGATGTTGAAGCTGAAACTCCAATACTTTGGCCACCTCATGTGAAGGGTTGACTCATTGGAAAAGACCCTAATGCTGTGTAGGATTGGGGGCGGGAGGAGAAGGAGACGACAGAGGATGAGATGGTTGGATGGCATCACCGACTCGATGGACGTGGGTTTGAGTGGACTCCGGGAGTTGGTGATGGACAGAGAGGCCTGGCGTGCTGCAATTCATGGGGTCGCAAAGAGTCGGACATGACCGAGTGACTGAACTGAACTGAACTGAAGGTAATACTGTGGTTCAGAGCTTAACTATTAAATACCTCACAAGACAAAAAAGTCCCATCACGTCATTAGGGAAATTATTCAAACTTTCTGAGCCATTTTGACCACTGATTTTTTGAAACTCTGATTTTAAAAAATGATTATGAGGTAAATGTACTAACATCAACATTCCATTATAAATCTTTATGCTAATTTGAAACTCATTCTAAATCATGCACATATTAATCACTCCAACTTTCCCCTATAGAGAAAAAAGGGTCTTCTAAGTTGACAAATAAGGTTTTAATCTCATTAACAATTGTAATACCAACTCACAGCCACAATCAAAAAATAAGCCTAACTTCTATCTCTCCTCTACTCTTAAAATCTTTAGTGTCATATTTATCAAAATCTCATCTTTTGTAAATTTTGTAACATTTTACTTTTTGTTTGTATCCATTGATTACATACACTGCTGACCCTTGAATAACACAGGTTTGAAATGCATAGGTACACTTATAATGCAAATTTTTTTCACTAGTAAATACTACAGTACTGCCCCAACCACTACTAGTTGAATTCATGGATGTGGATCCTCTGATACAGAGGAATCACATACAGGGAAGGATGACTATAAGTGATACTCATATTTTCACGATGGATCAGCATCTCTGACTCTCATGCTGCTCAAGGATCAACTATATATCAACCTATTATGAATGAAATGTATATATATATACATATATATATATATATACACACACATATCAATAACAACATAGACATACACACATACTAGGTATATCAAGATACTAGATTATGTAAATCAAAGCAAACTATATAGAAACAGTCTCTGCTCTCAGGGAGTTTACTTCCTAGGATGGTTATCAGATGTTAAAATTGCAGAACAGAGAGTGCTATATAACATATAATAAATGTATGTTGAATATCTTTTATCTGCATATCCACAGAAATAAATCAAATGCACCCCTCAAGACCTAGTACAAATGCTACATTCTTCATGAATACTTTCCTGATATTTGATCCAATTGGAAGTCACATTTTCCTCCTCTCAACTTCCATAGTAGTTTATTATTCATTTATATATTTTTTCACTCAACATATATTTAATAAACTCTTACTTTGTACGAAGGACCTTCCTAGGTGGCTCAGTGGTAAAGAATCTGCCTGCAATGCAGGATGTGCAGGTCCTATCCCTGGGTCGGGAAGATACCCTGGAGAAGGAAATGGAAACCCACTCCAGTATTCTCGTTTGGGAAATCCCCATGGACAGAGGAGGCTGCCAGGTTATAGTCCATGGGGTCACAAAAGAGTCTGACACAACTTAGCAACTAAACAGCAATAATTCTGTACCCTGAATGACAATTCAAGAGAAACTTGCTTAATAAATGAGCCAGCTAGTGCATGGATGTTAGACAACTAAGTAACATTTATCACCCACTTACTAAAGACTGGCAGAGATGCTAAGTGTCCTCTGTGCACATTTTTATTCCATGGTATTCCAATGTGGTAAAGATTGTTCAAAAGATTGAGGATATAGCAGCAAAAACACAAACAAGTCTCCTTTGAAGCTTATGTTCCAGTGGGAGAGTCAGACAATAAAATAAGCAGAAAATGAGTATGTAAAATTTAAGTGAGACAATCACTTAGTGTGAAGACTCATGAGAAAAGTAAAGTGTGTGGGGATGGGGGTGATGGTGCTGTAATTTTAGCCGAGGATTTAATTTGAATGGAGTTCTGAATAAACTGCAATAGCAGAACACAGGGCAGGTATGAGGGAAGAACATTCCAGGAAGAGGGAAAAGCACATGGAAAGTCCCTGAGGCTAGAATATGTGCGTGTGGCTAAAGAGGAGTGAGTGAGTGGGAGAGAGAGCAAATGAAGTCAGAAAGAGAGCTAAGAGGCAGATTCTGCAGTATTTTGTAGGTCAGGTCAAGGAGTTTGGTAGGAAATTATTATGATGCTGTCTTAAAATTACAAAATGTTTACATTTCAAGAAGGCAGATGTGGTAGAGTATAACATAGGAGGATGAAGAATGTTATACCTGCACACAAACAAATAAAATCTCTTCTCTCCCTGAAGAGAAGTCAACATGTAGATTCCTTCTCCAAAACAAGTTACTAACATTCCCTGAGCCTGTTTTTTGTTTTGTGAAACGAAGACAGAACTGCCTGAAGGCAGGGATGAAAAAATACAGTCCTAAAAGCCAAGAGTTAAACCTTAAAACTGCCACCAGTTATATGAAATCTCTTTCATATGAAACACACATTATGGAAGAAAAAGTATTCCCTATGCCAGAAGCAGAAGGGAAAAGAACCTGGCTGTTACTATATTGTTTTGAGTCACGTATCTCAAGAAAGAATGAATTCATCAGAAAATGAATCAGTCAGCAAGGAGTATGAGAGAAAGGAAGGCATGAATTATCACTATGCTTCCAGCACTGACTGGGAAACAAAGTGTCCTAGGAAGATAAAATGATGCAAGCATGCCCAATTCTCCTTATTGTTGAGACAGATCTATCAGACCGTTGGAGCCTGATGCCCTGAAACATATGAGCTATCCAGCCTACTCTCCTTGTTCTGATTTCATGCTCACAAGCTAACTTCTGATAATCTAGCCTCCCAGGATGTTTCTCTACAGTGGGAGAATGTTCTGGTGCACTGTAAAGTTACATTTCTTTCTATAAATTACAGCATTGGCATTCTGTATTTCATACTTCATTCTCCTGTGGATTTAGCTGATGTGAATCAGCATGCCTAAGTCCAATAAAGCTTTGACATACTGACACTGTCTGTTTTCTGAATCTGTGAGGCTTAGGGGTCAGACTCTGTGTTGTGATGAGCTCAGCAGGCGATGCCTCTCCAGGGACTGCTGTTAACTAGCTAGCCACACATATTATTTTTTAACTTCTCCATTGCCTAATTCACAAGGGTTGTGGGGCTCACATGAAATAATGTATTTGAGAGCTGCAGAGTTCTTTTGGGGAACACTGAAAAGATGGTAAAAGAAATAATCTAAGTGTGCATTATGGACCTTGTACATCTGGCTATTTGGGACCATCTGTGGTATAGAAGAAAAAACTTCCAATCCAGGAACAATGGGTGTGTCTGCCCCAGGAAGAATGTAAAACTTATAGGGAAACGTTCAGAAACTGAGTCATCTTTCCTTGTCTGAATACTTTTATTCCAAGGATAGAAATTCTGGATTTTCCTTTTAAGAGTGCAACACTCCAATACAAAAATTTGGAACTACCAGTGATTCATAAAGTATATAGATATTAAAATATTTAGAGATATAAATATGTAGCACATTGTATGTGACAGGTAAGGGACCCAGCTATATAACCTTGTTGGACCCTGTGAAAAATAGTAATTCAGAGTCCTTTGTTCAAAAATCAAGGAAAAATGCCATAAAATATATTAAAATATATAGATCTTTCTTTCTTTCATGGTCTCTCTCTTCACTTGTCTTGGCATTTTTTATTTGCTACTTAATGTCATCCTAAGTAAAGAAGAAATAATCTTAAAAAATGTTAGCATTGATTTTATTGTCCATTTTTATATTGTACAATGCCAACCCTGAAAATATAAGAGCACTTATCTGCACGATAATCAAAATTAGACAATTCAGACCTCTCACAGGTCACATGTACATATGTATTTCTTTCTTGCTAGAACAAAGAAATCACTGAACAAAAATAATTCAGCTGTTTTTACTTCTACCAATGTTCTCTACTTTTAGTTTACTAATGAATAAGGCCAGATTGACAGGTAAAAGAACTATGAGGTCTTTTCTTTATTTAATGTCATTATTTTCAGTGTAAGCAGTTTAATACAAGTACATAACATGAGTAAGAATGAATATGATAGGGGTTTTGGTCACTGTATTTCTTAAAATGTCATTGACTTCTTTCTGCCTTTGAAAAAAGTTCTGATTTGAATAAAAATTGTGGTCTCTTAGGGCTGTTAGCAAGCTTGACACTTCTCACACTTAGCCAATCATAGACATAATATATTTGATGTAATGTAGTTACCTTGTACTGACTTAGCATCTCACTGATCTCCCATGCATCTGGGTCCACTAGGATTCCTGCTCATGGGGCACTGCACACGGTCTGTGCTTATGCAGCAACAAGGAACAGAGAGATTACACACATTATGTAGATCTCTTCTGCTTTCAGGCATGCTTAAAATATCAGGAATAATAAGAAATTATTAAGAATTTTAAGACAGCATAACGTTAAACCAAGCATGGGTTTGTTCTGACCAGGATGGCTTAATCAACTGCACAGGTCACAAGACCATGAAGCCAGCCCTGACAGGCATTGCTTTGCTAAGTTACTTCCGTCGTGTCTGACTCTTCCCAACCCTATGGACTGTGGCCCACCAGGTTTCTCTGTCCATGGGGATTCTTCAGGCAAGAATACTGGAGTGGCTTGCCATGCCCTCCTCCAGGGGATCTTCCTGATCCAGGGATCAAACTATCATCTTTTATGTTTCCTGCAATGGTAGGCGGCGGGTTCTTTCCCTCTAGTGCCACCTGAGAAGCCCCTGCTCTAAGAAAAAATAATTAAACTTTTGTAACAACTATAAGAGGTTAGCACTATAATTATCTCCCATTTCATAAAGAGGAAACAAGCACAGAGAGGTCAACTAGCTCATTCAAGTGTTACTAAGATCCAGTAAGTGGCAGAGCTGGGATTTGAATCCAGGCTTTTATATTCAAGATACCATGTTCTTAATCAATACACAATGTTGCTTCTAAAGACGCTGATTTTAAATTCAGCTCCAAGTTTCCTTGCTCTTCTCCACTTCCTCACTTTCTAAAAATATAAAATGCAATTCATTAAAAAAAAAACCCCACATATATTGTGTGCAATTATTGTCATTGTCTATAGTTTACAATAACTGGTATAAAGAATAATAATAGTTAACACTGAATGCTTTCCTATGGGCCTAGAAATTTGATGAGGTGGTTTCAGTTTTTACCTGTGCTTCCAGTATTCTTGCCTGGAGAATTCCATGGACAGAGGAAGCTGGCGGGCTACAGTCCATGGGGTCGCAAAAAGTCAGCCACAACTGAGCACATCAGCACACAGATAAGAACATAGACGTTTAGGGAAATTAAGTAACTTTTGTCAGACTTGGATAGTAAGAGTCAGACAACTTGGCACCAACATCCAGAGGTTTATGTACTTTGTCATAGCATTATAATTTTCCTGTTGCCCATTTTAAATGTGCCAAGGTGAGCAACAGGGATCAGACCTATATGGATAGAGTTTATTTATGCCAGATTTCTGTTCAGTCCCACATGTTCAAAATTAGAAGTATAATTCAGTTGCAAGAAGTAAAGTGTTTGATATTCAAATATGTACCCCAGTGCAAATTTGCTGTTTTTCTTTAAGAGAGTCTTCCTCTGTGTGTAGACAGTTCAAATAGATTTAGCCTAGGATGAAATGCCAGAAATATAAAGAAGACAAAGGAGCTTGAGATGCTGCCCTTGGAAAACTATTATCACTAGCTGATAATCTCCAAGCAAATAGAGATAGTAATTGGATGAGCTCTCTTAATTGAATCCAATAGAGAAAGGAGCTTAAGTCCTGCCTTGTTCCTGATGTCCATTAACACTACATAATTCTTTGGACAACGTTGAGATCAAAAGAGACGGGCATAAAACTGGAAAGCTCCCAGAGAAGTCTCAAAAACAGTTTTCTTTCTACTTAGAAGCTGTTTTCAGAGAACATAATTGTTACAGTAGATCACAAAATTAAATAACAAAAGCATAATCAGAATAAGCATCTCCCAAAATCTTACTAATTTAGGTGACATAAAAAAAGAAAGAAAGCCTAAAGAAGTAATTTTGGTTTAGGACATAAAATTAACTGAGGAGCTAAGGGACTGTCAAAGTCCAGAAGTCTTGTGCAATGATGAAAGACTTTTAAATCTCTGGCAAATTTTCAAGACACATAACCGAAAATTAGGACTGTTCTTCCTAACAGATTTTTAATTATAAGAGGATTTTATTCAGAAGTAGCTGAATTCTTTCACCCTCAAGTGTATATTCTGCAATTAACTAAAATCCATCACAGAACACTTGGTTCTTCTATCACTGTTCACCTGAAGGAAATCAACCCATCAGAGACATTTTCAAAATAACTGAAGACCTAAACTCATTTTAATAAACAGGAAATAAAGAGATAACAGAAGCACACCTTCTAGAGAAAAAAAGGCATTTATTCCTTTAAGGAACCACACACCTCCATTTATGTTTTTGTTTTTGTTTTGTTTAAATAGAAGCTGTTTTAACTTGAGTTCCTCCAGAAGAAAAGAGCCACAGACAAAGGATTACATGCAATCGGAGTTTGACAGAAGTGTCAGGAATGTGGGCTTCCTTGGTAGCTCAGATAATAAAGAATCTGCCTGCATGCAGGAGACCTGGGTCTGATGTCAGGAATGCAGGATAAGGGAAATGTAATAGGGAATAAGGGAGAATACAAGAATACACTATGGAGTTGGCTTCTGCCACTATGGGAAAAAAAAAATGGTGCTACAATTGAAAGGATCAAATTAGAAGCCACATGAAATATATCTCGGGATGCATCTGTCTAGGAAAAAAGGCAGGCATTTATTCACTGGTCAAAGGACTCCCCCCACTAAAACACACAAGCACATGCACACACACACACACACACACAAACACACTTCAAGATCAACACTTGTGAGTGCCAGTGGGTTCCTGTGGATTTCACATATCCTTGTGAAAGAGAAGTTATAGGTCAGGCAGCCAAAGGCATGCACTAGGCAGACCCGAGATGGGTGCTGTCAGGATGCTCCTGCCTGAAGCTGGGTAAAGAAGCATAGAACAGGTCATTGCAGCAGCTGCAGCAGGAGGTATGATAGACAGGTGTGACAGAGAGGATATAAATGGTTCCAAGAGGAGCCTAATAGAGTAAACATGCCTACTTCAGACCAATTTCCATTCTTGAGTTCTAAGCAACTGTTTTGAATTTGGTGGCACAGATAAACTCTACTACTGTCTTCTTAAACTAATAATAATGGTGTTTCACATGACTCACAAGCATACCTTGAAGTGGGTTTAAATTTTCTCCATTCCCAAATCCCTCAGCATCCTGAACTCTCCTCTTCTAATGAAGAGTGAACCTCTACGAAGTCCACATTAGCGCCCCACATGTTTGCTGCTAACTCTATTCACTCATACAACCTCCTGGTTAGTGATGCCTCCCTGAATTGCCAAATCTAGCAGTCTTCCCTCTGCCTAGAGCACTCTCTGTGTTCTACTGCACTGGTGTGGTTAGGCACTCTATCCCAGAAGATGAACAGTTTTTGCTTCTTCTGGCATTTTTCTTCAGCTTCTTCTGTTTCTCTGCATTGACTCTCATCATCCCTTCCAAGCTTACTTTCTCTCTCTTCTCTCTAAAGTTCTAATTTCCTCCAAGATTCTGCTGTCTATCCTCAAAATTCCCTCAGTGATAACAAAAGCATCTATGTCCCCACCACAGAAGGTCCTTTTACCCACTCCCAATTGTCCAATCACTCCTTCAGCTGTATTCTCTTTGTTTTTTTATTAATTTATTTTAATTGGAGGCTAATTACTTTACAATATTGTGGTGGTTTTTATCATACATTGACATGAATCAGCCATGGATGTACATGTGTCCCCCCATCCCAAACCCCTTTCCCACCTCCCTCCCCATCCCATCCCTTTGGGTTGTCCCAGTGCACCAGCTTTGAGTGCCCTGTTTCATGCATCAAACTTGGACTGGTCATCTATTTCACATATGGTAATATACATATTTCAATGCTATTCTCTCAAATCATCCCACCCTTGGCTTCTCCCACAAAGTCCAAAATTCTATTCTTTATGTCTGTGTCTCTTTTGCTGTATTGCACATAGGGTCATCGTTACCATCTTCCTAAATTTCATATATATGCATTAACATATTGTATAGGTGTTTTTCTTTCTGACTTACTTCACTCTGTATAATAGGCTCCAGTTTTATCCACCTCATTAGAACTGACTCAAATGTGTTCTTTTTAATAGCTGAGTAATAGTCCATTGCGTATATGTACAACTTTCTTATCCATTCATCTGCCAATGGACATCTAGGTTGCTTCCATTTCCTAGCTATTGTAAACAGTGCTGTGATGAACACTGGGGTACATGTGTCTCTTTCAATTCTGATTTCCTTGGTGTGTATCCTTAGCAGTGGGATTGCTGGGTCATATGACAGTTATATTTCCAGTTTTTCAAAGAATCTCCACACTGTTCTCCACAGTGGCTGTACTAGTTTGCATTCCCACAACAGTGTAAGAGGGTTCCCTTTTCTCCACACCCTCTTCAGCATTTATTGTTTGTAGACTTTTTGATAGCAGCCATTCTGACCAGTGGGAGATGGTACCTCTTTGAGGTTTTGATTTACATTTCTCTGATAATGAGTGATGTTGAGCATCTTTTCATGTGTTTGTTAGCCACCATCTGTATGTCTTCTTTGGAGAAATGTTTGTTTAGTTTTTTGACCCATTTTTTGATTTTTTTTTTTCTGGTATTGAGCTGCATGAGCTGCTTGTATATTTATAGAACAGTCTTAAGTGTGGAAACCAGCATCCCAAGAGCAGCTTGTTCTAACTAAACCTATGACTTTGTCTCTCAAGCTCTATCTCCTTCTGTGTTTCCTATTTCTACAAATGACACGTTCATTCTTGCAGCCTCCCAGCTCCTAAGTTCTGTTTATCAGCACCCCACACACACTTATTCTACATATTTACCAAGAAGAAATAGTATATGATTCACCTCCTTTTAAGTAAGTCAATGGAAAATGCACTCAAACTGTAAATACCCTGGAGTTCATTTATATCTTTAACAGTCCCCAGCCTGGTGACTCCCTCGGTCCTAGAAAAGTCTGGCAAAACAAAAGGTAAGGTCCAGAAGAGATTCATCCACTCAGGACCAGCCAAAGGTTAGGCTCAAACAGCTCTAAAACTTTTTTTTTTAATACATCATCATATAATTCTGATTTTTACATACCTGAGTAAATAAATCATATTGTGCCTTCCTTTTAAATGTTTTCTTTATTGTCAAAAAAGTCATGTAAAATATATTATTTTAACCATATTAAACTGTACAGTTCAGTGGCATTCAATACATTCACATTGTTGTGTTGTGTAACTCTCACCATCATCTATCTCCTGAATTTTTTACCTTCCTAAACTGAAACTCAGTTCAGTTCAGTTCAGTTCAGTTGCTCAGTCGTGTCCAACTCTTTGCGACCCCATGAACCGCAGCACGCCAGGCCTCCCTGTCCATCACAAACCCCCAGAGTTTACCCAAACTCCTGTCCGTCGAGTCGGTGATGCCATCCAGCCATCTCACCCTCTGTCGTCCCCTTCTCCTCTCGCCCTCAATCTTTCCCATCATCAGGGTCTTTTCAAATGAGTCAGCTCTTCGCATCAGGTGGCCAAAGTATTAGAGTTTCAGCTTCAAACTGAAACTGACTCTGTCCCTATTAAATAGTAACTCCCAGTATCCCCTCCTTCCTCATCTACCGATGTGCTTTCTGACTATGAATTTGTCTGTTCTAGGTACCTTGTATGAGTGTACTCAAACAGTATTCTTCTTCACCTAATGTATTAATATATTGGAATGCATTTTTAGAATTAACTTAATATATGTCTTACAAACAGATTGTACCTTCTTTTTTCTCCTGCGTTATATAGTAGATCTTCATCAGCCATCTACTTTATATATAGTAGCATACATACGTCAATGTATACTTTTTTTGCTTCTCCCTTGTTTCACATTCCACTCACATACCTTCCTTCTTGCTTCTTCCTCAAGTTAACAATCTAAATGTATCCTTTAATATTTGTGGTCCATGGTCATGTAGACATGTATATATTCACATATACACATGCATATGTATATACATACATACCCATATCTAAGCTTTAGTAATACATTATAAAAATTGGAAGATTATGGTATTTTAGCTATTGTTCTTCTGTATAATTGCACAGAAATCTTTCAAAGTACCTAGTATAATTCTCACTCATTGTTTTTAGTGATTTGGAAGCACAATAATTTATCTATCCTTTTTATTACTGATGGATTTTTCCCCACCTGAATAATGCTGATGTAAACAAACATTTAGATAATTATATGGACTTAAAGTTTTCTTTTAGAATAGATTATCAGGAAAGGGATTACTGGGCCATAAGCATATGTGTACAATTTTATAGCTGCCAAGGGGATTGTTTTTTTACTTACTTTAGTATTTTATAAGCATGCCGTTTTTCCCACTCCTGGTAGCAATAGATTTTATATTCATCTCAATATTTGTCAGTCTGAACAGTAAAATGTAAAATCTATTACTTTATCTTTTCCTGACTACTAATGTGTGCATGTATATTTTCATGTATGTTTGACTATACAAATTTTCAGTGCATAAAACATTTATTTTCATACTCATTTTTACTTTTCTATCACATCTTTCTCATCAATTTTTGAGTCTTTTGTAGAGTACAGATAGTAGCTTTTCCCTCTAGTTTATAAGTCTTTTTCAAATTTACTGTTGGTTTATTCACTTCATTTATGGTACCTTTGTCGTAATGAAAAATTTGTAATTATATATACTTAACTAGTTTTCACTTTTCTATTTATTCATTTTTGCTGCACTGGGTCTTCTTGCTGCACCCAGGCTTTCTCTAGTTGTGGTGAGCGGGGACTACTCTTCAATACAGCGCATGGTCTTTTCATTGGGGTGGCTTGCTTTGTCACAGAGCATAAGCTCTAGGGCAGATGGGTGGGCTTCACAGGCAAAATGACTAACTGTGACCAAAATTGAACCATCATACAATTTAATGTTTCTGTTTTACTCTATGAAGGTAGAGGGAGAAAAACAAATGAAACAAATGATGGCCAATTTTTCAATTCCATCTCTGTAATGTAAAAGACAGATGAGCAAGAAGAGCTTCAGAATAGACCTAATGAAACTCCCAGCATGAAAAGAAAATGTTGAGCACCCAAGAAAATTAAGAAAAAGAGTGAAAAACAAAATGCACAAGAGAAATTGTTAGCTCAGGATTAGGAAAATTTAAAAGATCACAATACAGGTAAAAGATAAAATAAAGTATACATCTTATTATGATATATTTACATTGATCATATACTTATTTATTCATTCAATTAGTAATTACTCATTAGACCAATTCACTATATTTCAGGCCTTGTAATAGCTACTAGGGATATAGAAAATACTCCTGATTTCATGAAGCAATTATCTTTCTTCCTTCTCTTCTTGTTCTCTTTCTTCTTTTATTAATAAACTCTTCCTAGCACAAGATCTGACACATAACAACTGCTCTATAAATGTTCAGATAAAGAAATCAATATTTTAGTGCTAAATATTATTTAAAAGAATATAATAAAATTATAAACAAATTAAGTAGGTGAAAAGAATAAAGAATACAACTCAAGACAAGTCAAAAGAAAACAATGAAAAATGTTAATTTTTGATTTAACAGACATCTAAAAATATATCTACTCTGTAACCAACACTAGGTTAAGAGCTATCCATAAGATTTATATTTTGGTTATCTCTTAAAAATTCCTATTTATCTTCTAAGATGTAATTTTCCATACATTGTGAGCAAATTTTTTTTTACATTATTGAGGATAGTCATAAAAATTTCTTTAAAATACTTCTTTAGTTCCAACATTTTGGTCACCTTGCAAGTCAGTCTTCATTGCCTCCATTGCCTGTCTTCTCTCTTCAGAATTGATCACATCTTCCTGGTTCTCAAATGTTAAATAATTTTTAATTATGTCATAAACACTATTGTGGAGACTTGGTTCCTTGTTTGTTTCAATAAGTAATTAATATGTTTGAACTCAACTGGTAAATTCTGTATTTTAAGAGATAGTTCAAATTTCAATTCAGTTCTTTTGACCTTTGCTTGAGAGCCTGGAAGTTTTTCCATTCACACATGGTTGAGGGATCAGTCAGATATTTAGGCAAAGTTTCTCTCCTCAAAATTTAGAGCTTCCTGTTTGTTACTTTTTCTTACTTGAGATTCCCTTTTCCATTTTCTGGCAGCTATGGTGGTTCCAAACTATGTTCTCTGGCTCTTCAAAATTGAAAGTTTTTTCTGTTTCTACCCTCTCTATCAGCTTCTCAAATCACTGGTCACAGCCTATACACAGGCTAAAACCTATGAAAGTAGAAAACTCAGATCAGTGTGTTTTTCCCTCTTCCATATAACTACTCTAAAATACACTTGCTTTTGTTTCATTTTCTAGTGCCACAGTTTTCATTTTTGTTTTCTAACTTTACCAGAATTGATAGTTGCTATCTATGGAAGAGCCAGTCTGGTAGGAGTTTTGTCAGTCACATAAGAAGAAGTCTCTAATACATTTTTAAAGTTTTTAAAGCCGCAGGTAAAAGAAAATATAAGTATTTAAAATGTGAATATTTTAACTCTAAGTACTTTGCAAATCCAACAGGTATAGATGTAAAAGTATAGATGTGAAAAATATAAAATCACCGAATAAGGAAATTATGTCCATTTGTTGTATTTTAAGTTCAGCTGTGAGTTCAAGCATGGCTCTGTTAATTGTAAATATATTTTGCAGTTGAAAAGTGACTTCTAAGGTTGTTAGGGCAATTATTTTCTCATAAATATATTTTGGAGGCAAAAAAACAAAAGTTGGAGGTGTCTGAAGAAATCAGTATTAGTATCTATTAACTTGGCTTAAAAGTATTTGTTTGACTAAATTTGGTAGTTTTCTGCCAAATTTGAAGGAAAGGGAGATTCAGCTATTTCCTCACAATCATTCATTAATCACTTCATAAAAACGAATTTATAGTTTCCTTAGCATGAGCCACTGAGGCCACTGCAAACTATATATCCTCTGGGTGACAAAATAAATCTATATAGCCATTTTATTGATCCATATCCCAAGCTGCACAAACTTTTAAACTGAGAGTGACATTGTTGGATTTTATAGTATCTTAAAGGGAACTTAGGTGTAGATCTAGATATGAACAGTAAAACAAGTATAGTTGGTTTTATTTCTTAAGAGTTGAGCAGAAAATTTAGAAAACTTCTTTGACACAACTAAATGAAAATTGTTTCTCTACTCTTTAAATTTTCTTAATAATAACCTCACAAAAAGTTACAGTTATATTTAATTTTTTTAATATTCCTAATTAAAAAGTGAGAAGTCACCAAGAAGCTAGGAAGGGATTTGTCTCCTTTAGCAGTGGATCTCTCCTTGGCAGTAGAGGCCCATAAATTATGTTTCAGACAGCGGAAATTTCCCCTTTTGTAGGTTAATACATCAGAGTTATAGGCAAACCCTGATCCCAACAGACCAGAAAGGGCAGCCTCAGTCCAAGAAAGATCACTTTCCACTGTCCACTAGACTGCTGCTTTGAATAGCTCAAGGTTGCCCCCCAGTGCCTCTAGCTTCCTTAGGATAGAACAAGTCATGGCAAGAATGGGGAAGATCGCTGGAGACTGCCTGAGTCTAATATACTATCTGGAAATTTTAGGGGTATTTTTGTTATTAATAAAGATCTTTATTTATGAGAGATTTTAGTACATGAAATTGGCTTCCCAGGTGGCACTAGTGGTAAAGAATCCACCTGCTAGTGCAGGAGATGCAAAAGACTTGGGTGCAATCACTGGGTTGGGATGACCCCTGGAGTAGGAAATGGCAACTCACTCTAGTTATTCTTGCCTGGAGAATCCCATGCACAGAGGAGCCTGGTGGGCCATAGTCCACAGGGTTGCAACAACTGAGACACAACTGAGCACACACGCACTATTACTACTTAGTACATGATGGAAATTTTAGTTTCAACCCTAACTAGGACTTTGTTTTAGATAAATTCAATGAAGTCTAGATCTTGCATCACAGAAATGACCACTACTTCTCTCTAAACCCCAATTGTACCACACTGATTTCTCCAAATATAGGTAATTAGACATACAGTCCATTTGAGTTCTCTACAATATATTCAACCTTCTAAGTCTTTAGGATACTTAATTCTTACAAATTTCCTCCTTGGGGCTTTTCTCTGATAGGCTACCTTGCCGTTTGAGGCTACTTCAGTAACTGCACAAAATTTTTCAACTTAATTTATTTTGTGGCAGCCAGTCCAAGATGCATCATTTGTTTGCCACTTTTCCAAGCTAATGACCCAGTATGAGCAGGCCAATATCAAATCAGTACCATGAGGACTAGCTACCTTTCCAGCTCCAAGAGAATATAAACCCATGGGGACCAGGGGCACTGCCTATTTTTTATACCACTATAATTCTAGCACTTAGACCAATGCCTGATGAACAGCTGCTTACATTTATTTGATGAATAAATTAATAACTAAATTAATAAGCTAAATAATTCAACATCCCCTAAGAATCTGTATTCAAAAAAGAAATGGAATTGTCCTTGTTTTTCTTCTCTTCTGAGAACTGCACTCTGAAGTCATTAGGTGGGACAAGGTAATGTAGCTGTCCACACTGGAGGGGTTGGAATGGGAAACCTGCCATGATAACAGCTGAGAGAGACCCTGAGTAGAGAGCAAGATGGTTACACACAAAGGGTGGATTGTTGTTAGATGTAGAGTGTCAAAGTTCAAACAAGGTGAGGTTGGTGCCCATGAAGGAGATCAGACCAAGCAAGGTGAGGAGAGCAATACATAGGGATGGTCCAGAATGGAAAAAGTAGCATTCCAACAGAGGGACGAACCAGCATGTGGTGTCAGAAGTGAAGAAGGCAGCCTCCAGAGGTGAAGACAGAGCAGTAAGGGGAGTCAGATTCTGACTGGGTATTCAGGAGAGTGGGGAGTCAGTCCTGTGCAGATTGTCAGAATTCAAACATGAAGAGGAGCAACATGGTTGGGGAAACAGAAACCATGGTGAAAAGGGCATCCATGCCTAGGGGCGGCCTGACACAAAGTATGAAAAGACAAGCAGGCTCATAAATAATCCATGCTAGGGATGCATCTTATAATGAAGAGGCAGAGCCCAAGAGAGTTGAGAAGTATGTCTGTGATAGAGAAAAATATTCCCTGGAGTTTTGGACTACTATACCGAGGGTGGATGTGGGGAGAGGGAGGTGAGGAGGGCAACAGCTGAGGAGGGAGTAAGAAGAGATAGATTGGTTAACATGCAGGCAATAAGCAAAATAAGTAAATATATTAGAGGCATTGGATCCATGTTTCTCACTATGGGAGAAAAGTGTTACAAATGTGGGAAGGGGAAAACTAGAATAAACTCTTTATTTTCTTGGGATCAAAAATCACTGCAGATGGTGACTGCAGCCATGAAATTAAAAGACGCTTGCTCCTTGAAAGAAAAGCTATGACAAACCTAGAGAGCATATTAAAAAGCAGAGACATCACTTTGCTGACAAAGGTCTGTCCAGTCAAAGCTATGGTTTTTCCAGTAGTCATGTATGGAAGTGAGAGTTGGACCATAAGTAAAGCTGAGTGCTGAAGAATTGATGCTTTTGAATTGTGGTGTTGGAGAAGTCTCTTGAGAGCCCCTTGGCCTACAAGGAGATCCAACCAGTCAATCCTAAAGGAAATCAGTCCTGACTATCCATTGGAAGGGCTGATGCCGAAGCTGAAACTCCAATACTTTGGCCACCTGATGTGAAGAACTGACTCATTGACCCTGAGGCTGGGAAAGATTGAAGGCAGGAGGGGAAGGGGACAACAGAGGATGAGGTGGTTGGATGGCATCACTGACTTGATGGATGTGAGTTTGAGTAAGCTTCAGGAGTCGGTGATGGACAGGGAAGCCTGGTGTGCTACAGTCCATAGAGTCGCAAAGATTCGGACACGACTAAGAAGCTGAACTAAACTGAGAATAAACTCTATGCTGCTGGACTGAAATTAGAGGCATCTATATAAACTCATGGCTTTTAAAATAGACATAGATAAAGAAATTTAGATGTTGATGTGTGCACATGTATACATACGTAGTCTATCTACTGCATGGGCTTGGGAGCATTGGCACCTCAATAATCATAAACACATCTAGCACCCAAATCTTGACTTCTAAATACCATTCTCCACTGCAAGGAATTAGAGTTCCTTGAAGAAATAGCTAATTTCAGGGCAAGCTGAAGCAGGGCAAGCATAAATTGAGAACATATTGTGTAAGGAAGTAAGAAAGTACTCAAAGAGGTTAGAGATATGTCAAAAAGACAGAGAAACCAGATAAAAAGGGACTCTTTGTGGCCAAATTGGAGAAAAATTAAACATCAAAATAAATAATGACAACAATGACAAATAGCTCAAATAAAATAAAACAGAGTTTTAATGTATATATATAGATAAAAATAAATAAGAAATGACTAATTTGAAAGTTTAATGAGGAACATTATATTTACATAGTTCAAAACGCTTTCTCACAGTTTTCTTGTTACCTGCAAAGGGAAAAAGTAAGTGGAAAAGCCTGACAGACATCTCCAGAATCAAATGATCAAAGCTAGCATCACTAATTTTGAACAAATAAAAACTGTTCATCCTGTGATAGGATATTAAAAAAACATATCACTTCTGTGATATTCTTGCCAAAAATACATAACCTGAATCTGGTCATAATGAAAAACCTAAATTGAGAAGCATTTAACTGAAAAAAAAGTAGACTATATTCAAAAGTACTAAGGTCATGAAAGTCAAGGGAAGACTATCCTAAGACCTGATGAGAATAAAGAGGAATGACAATGAAATATAACAACGATTTTGAATTTGATCATCCTACTGTAAAGAATATATGGGGACAATTGCTGAAATGTGAATGCATCTGATGATTAGATAATGTTGTAGTCATAGGGCTGTGTGAAAAATCACACCATACACTAAGTTAAAATATTCTGAGGTGACTGGGCAGCAAGTCACCAGCTTGAGCTCAAAGGGCTCAAGGGAAAAAAAGGCATGTATACTGTACTTGAAACTTTTCTGTAAATTTATGATTGTTTCAAAATTAAAAATACATATTTTTAGTAAAACTGTGAAACTTTATTTAAAAGATGAAGATATATAAACTCACTGTATTGGGTCCCCTCCCTCTGTGTTCTCAGCAGAAATCAGACTGATAAACACACAGTAAAATGTGGTTGAGTCATCCAGAAGTTCTTTCTCTGTCCTCCTTCAAAACCTACTGTCTGCAGCACATATCTTTACCTTGTAGCCTATAGTGTTTATATATATATACACACACATCATATATGTGCATGCTACATAATATATTAAACAATATAGGTGTTTTCACTGAATAGCTAATGGATTTATCACTGGCACCAATTTATACATAAATTGTATAAATACAGAAAATAAATTTCCTGCATTTAAATGTGTTAATGCAAAAAATATTCTATACCAGGGCAAAGTTATTTAAAGAAAATAAAAGCCAAATTGTAAAGTCTTGCTGCTGCTGCTGCTAAGTTGCTTCAGTTGTGTCCGACTCTGTGCAACCCCATAGACGGCAGCCCACCAGGCTCCTCCGTCCCTGGGATTCTCCAGGCAAGAACACTGGAGTGGGTTGCCATTTCCTCCTCCAATGCAGGAAAGTGAAAAGTGAAAGTGAAAAGTGAAAGTGAAGTCACTCAGTCGTGTCTGACTCTTCGTGACCCCATGGACTGCAGCCTACTAGGCTCCTTCGTCCATGGAATTTTTCAGGCAAGAGTACTGGAGTGAGAGAGAACCACAAAAAATTGCATTAAACACTTGAATGCCTTTCTATTTAGGTTAATGTGGTAAAGCTAGTTTGCTGTCCTGGAACTCTTTTCCGTTTCCTCCTGGGCTCACAGGCAGACTTCATTTCATATAGCACTTGTTAACCTAGATTCCTCAATGACCTATGTGGAGCAGAGAGCCCTCCTTCCCCATCACCATTTTATCTTTAAATGAGAAAAAGTAAGTTTCTGCATTTTAATTCACTGAGATTTTCTCCTGCCATAGTAACTGCTACCATCACCCAAACCAGTGAATGTTTTTACTCTCATATCTGATGTGGGGACCACAGCTGATTGTGGGGGACTGTTAAGTCCCTGAGTTTACTTATAGTGAAGCATTTATAGGACTAACCAACCATTCTCCTGCTAATACTAGCTCCATCTTAAAGAATGAAACTCTCCTCATTGTGCTGATGAAATCATTCCGTATTCTCCACCTATCAAAAGCTTGCTTCAGGAAGGGAGTGAAGAGGAATCAAACAGAACAAGCTGCCAGATTGCTCACTATCTATCCATCCACCTGTTAACGCCTATGGACAGAAGCCTCTAAAATCTACTGGGTACAGAATGTCAAATCTAGTGCTTGAGAAAATGTACACTAAGTATGATATTATTACTTCAGATAATTCTGGAATAGTGTCAATATAAGAGCAGAAGACCTAGAATGCTGTGGCAGCAAACAGCAGAAGACTTAATCTGGTCTACTTATGAGGAGTCTTCCCAGATAAAATCACTGCTAATCTCTGAAATCCTCTATACAGGTTGCTTTCCTGAATTGGGGTTTTTACTGATCCATCTTTTACCCAATGTGTATCTGACAAGCCATTTTATCTCTACTTTCTATTGTTTTCCTCGGTTCAAACAACTTTCAGTTTTCCCCGGTTCAAACAACTTTCAGTTTTCCCATCTGTAAAGTGGGAATAGAAATACACATTTCACAGGTAGGTTCAAGACAAAGAGGTATGAGGAAGTGCCTAGCAAGCTAAATGACACACAATAGGCAACAACAACGGAGAAGGCAATGGCACCCCACTCCAGTACTCTTGCCTGGAAAATCCCATGGACAGAGGGGCCTGGTGGGCTACAGTCCATGGGGTCGCCAAGAGTCGGACATGACTGAGCGACTTCACTTTCACTTTTCCCTTTCACGCACTGGAGAAGGAAATGGCAACCCACTCCAGTATTCTTGCCTGGAGAATCCCAGGGACGGCGGAGCCTAGTGGGCTGCCGTCTATGGGGTCGCACAGAGTTGGACACGACTGAAGCAATGTAGCAGCAGTAGCAGCAGCAGGCAACAACAAATGTAATTTTATACCTTAAGGCCCCAGGTTTCTTCAATATGATGATCTAATCTAGCTACCAGACAAACATGTGTATTGTGTCAATATCTTATTCCTCATCCACTTTGGCAGTATATTTTGATCTTCTGTCATACACTTACGGAGAAGGCAATGGCACCCCACTCCGGTACTCTTGCCTGGGAAACCCCATGGACAGAGGAGCCTGATAGGCTGCAGCCCATGGGGTCGCGAAGAGTCAGACACGACTGAGCGACTTTACTTTCACTTTTCACTTTCATGCACTGGAGGAGGAAATGGCAACCCATTCCAGTATTCTTGCCTGGAAAATCCCAGGGACGGCGGAGCCTGGTGGGCTGCTGTCTATGGGGTAGCACAGAGTCAGACACAACTGATGCGATTTAGCAGCAGCAGCAGCATACACTTAAAGAAATATAAATATCTGAGTACTAAATTTGTGGTTTCCCTGAATCTTACTCTTCCTGCTTCAATTCTTCTTTTAGTTGAACTTGACCATATCTTTGTTCTCCCATGTTAGTGAGAAATATAGGTATCTTGGCTCAGGTTAAACCCTTTGCCCACCTCCCTGTGTATAAAGTAATGACCTTGTCAACCCAGAGAGCCACTGTCAAATCACTATCATCATCATCATCATAACTATTGTCATCATAATATTAATATTAGAGCTATATTTTATTGAATTTTTACCAAGTATCAGGTATGTTCTAGGTACATATAATGCTATTTTTACATCATAAACTCTAAAATAGTTTTTAATATTTACATTTTAAGAATGAGTATATCAAAGCTTACAGTGGTTGAAGTATTTGCCCAGGATAACACAGTTAATTGGCAACAGAAGTGGGATCCAACCTGAAGTCTGTTTGCCTCCAACAGCTATGTTTTCCGCTAAATTAAATATCTTTCCACAAGACCTTTCAAAATGCTTTCTTGTAACTTTTTTATTGCTACATTTTTGAGCCACAGTCATAGTGGCATTTAATGTACCAATTTGATATACCAGTGGCTCATCAAATATCAGTGCATCAAAATGCCATGAACTGGGAAACTGAGGATAAGGTCAGGAAAAGCAAAATAAAAGCCTAAACTATAAAGATTGAATGAAAATGTACCATTTTGGAAATTATAACATAACATTATAATAGCACTAAAGAAAGACAAGTACATTGTGCTTTAATAACTGATCCTACTATTACTTAAAATCAGTTTGTTTTTCAAACTATTGCTTTTCTCCTAGTTTTAGTTAACTGGCAATTGGATTTCCCTATTGGAAGAGAATACACTAATCAATTGAATCGGATACCTAGTTCTGTTCAACAGGGATCAGATCTTCAATCTTTGTGTGTGGGTGTTATATGAAATGCACTCTAGAAAGGACTCTATTTCTAGGCATAAATAATTGACCTTCACGTTGATTATTGGTTTCCTGTGTTTGACTCAGTGTCCCAACAAACTGGTGGCTCAGGAGTAAGAATTCTCCTGCCAATGTAGGAGACACAGGTTAGATCCCTAGGTCAGGAAGATCCCCTGGAGAAGGAAATGGCAACCCACTCCAGTATTCTTGCCTGGGAAATTCCATGGTCAGAGGAGCCTGGTAGGCTACAGTACATGGGATCACAAAGAGTTGGACACAACTTAGTGACTAAACAACAACCCCACAAACTGCACCCTGAGGAATGAGCAAAATTGATTTCTTAAGGTCAAGAAAACCACATCTGTAAGCCACAGAAAGCATGAATCCTCCAACTACTGCTCCTTTAGAAGACTGCTGAATTAGATATACAACTACTTTCCACCCAGGGAGGAAAGCTAGGAATATGTTAGGCAACAAGACATTCTCTAAGGTCTCAATGTCTCTCCTAAATGCTTTCTTGATTGAATATCATCCAAGGATTCCTCTCACCCCAGTTCTTTTAAGTATCCGTTACAAAACATTTCCTTTTTACAAGTCCTTAAACTATTTCTTTCATTTGGATTTCCCTTTATTTGGAAGGGAAATCTTGCTCCCTTGTTTTGGTTTTGACATTAGTCTTCACATGTCTTCCAGAACTCTTCATGATTTTCTTGAGGAAATGCATTTGTAATTTGCTGAACAAACTGACTTTATAAGTTTGGCCTCTGATGAAATACTTGAGCACATTGCCTCAACTCACCTAACCCTAAGGAATGGAATAATTGTATGAATTACTATTCTCCAACTGATTCACTGTGGCCAAATGTCTGCCATTTGGACTTTATGGAGCCAAGTTTTTCAAATAATAACTGAAGATAATCAGAGAGAAGTAGTGAGTCAGCACATTTATAGTTACAAAATACTGCTACATTTCATAAAATCTCCCTTAGGACAGATTATCTAGAGATTACTCTCAGGCAGAAATTTATTGAAATTATACAATAAATCTACAGAGATAATTACTGGAAATAGAAATATTCATTTTTGTTCATCTATATATTTACCTATCACCAAAGAGGCATATTTCTTTATATTGTGGACTCAGACTTCTTCTTCCTTATATTTTGCCTTAAGTGAAATATTCCATGTGTATTTGAAGGGAGACTACCATTGATTCCTATGCCAGTTGCTTATACAGTTAGTCCCCTATGTATGAAACTTCAAGTTGTGAGCTTTCAAAGATGTGAACCTGTGCTCACATGTCCAATCATATAAGTTAGTACATGTGTCTGGCTTACATCATCAGGTGCTTGCATCCTCTACAAGTGGTTGTGCTTTTGTGTATTTTTACACAAAAGGTACTATAAAATATAGTAATAAAGGTACTATATAAAATATAGTAGTATCTTTATTTCAAGCTAGATCTGCAAGAGAACAACTTCATTGAACTCCTCACTGTGCAACATGAAGAGCTTACTAATGAAGACCTGATGGAATTGGAGGCCCAGAGAAAGGATTAGGAGAGACAGGAGGAAGGAGGAACTGAAGAACTGAAGAGATGTTTGATGCAGGAGATGGAAAAGGGATTTTCTTATCTGAGGAGGTGCTGTTAGTTTTTGAGGCACAGGGCCCAAATGTAGAACTGTACACAAGTGCTGCAGCAGCTGTTCAAAATGCAATCCAGTGCTATCATGTCATCTATGATGAGAAAAAAGAGCTACTGCCCAAACATCACTGGATCATTTTTTCAAGAGGGTAGACAGAAGGAAGTAACCAGACCATGTGCCATCAATGTCAGATGTGAGTGAAACTGCAGCTTCCCCTCCATCTCCTATTGCTGATGAACCTTCAACTCTACCATCTCCCATCTCCTCTCCCTCCTCCAGTCAGTAAATCATTTCGTCTGTTCACAAGATGCCAGCTTCTGTATGCCAGTTATTGTACTATACTATTGTATCCTTCAAGGTATTGTACTATAAGATTAAAAGTGCTTTCTCTTTTTTGTGTTTGTTCATTTTTGTTATGTATTCTTTTGTGTGAAAAAGTATTACAAACTTATTACAGTTCAGTACTATATAGACAACTGTGTTAGTTGGATACCTAGGCTAACTGTTGTACTTAAAAACAAGTTTGACTTACACACATGCTCTTGAAAAAGAACTTACTCATATGTAGGGGACTAACTGTATTACTTATTTTATCAGTCTATCTGTTAATATAGATTGGATTCCTGACATTACATAATGGGGATGAGGTTGACACAATTAGTAAGATATTGGTAAAGAATCCACCTGCAATGCAGGAGACCTGGGTTCAATCCCTGGGTTGGAAAGATCCCCAGGAGAAGGGAAAGGCTACCCACTCCAGTATTCTGGCCTAGAGAATTCCATGGACTGTATAGTGCAAGGTGTCGCAAAGAGTCAGACATGACCGAGCAACTTTCACTTTCACTTTCAATCACCACAAAGAAATATATATGTGGTCTTTGTTAAAAATTATATTAAAATCTGGTAGAATAAAAAATTCTATAATCTAGAATATTTAACGTTAAGGTTAAGAATGTTATTAAATGTATAATATGAAAGGATTTCTAGTTTTCAAAAACTAAAATTTCCTTTCCCAAATGTATTTGACATTAAAATATTACTAACTATAATTTGTTTTTGATGGTGAATGATTTCTTATACCCTTTCTATGTATCAACATCACTCAACAAATATGTATTGAATCTTAATTGTATATAATGCTCAGATATGGGTACTAGAAAGCCTACAAAAATGGGTAGTCAGGTCTCTGCCCTCAAATTTCTCACATTGTTTTATACATCAATTTTAACCACGTGAGAAATTTCATTGTTTTAGAGATTTCTGACTGAGTATAAGATGGCAGGGTGTTTATCCTACCAGAAAAGATAAGGATCTCATAGAAAAAAATAGAAATTCTGGATTTTTCCAGGATATATTTTGCCCTCTGTCACAATAGGCAATTACATAAAAGCATCATAGGTCCTCTTTATTCTCCCTGCAAATATCTATAATATAAAGTCCAAATGCCTTATCATGGCATGAGAAGGCCATCACAATTTGGACTTCCCTGCATTTTAACTCCAATGACTTCAACTCAGGCGTATATTAAAAACCAGGAAGGCTGAGGCACCAACAAACAGGAACATCCCTGGAGCAGGGTCTTGGAGGTCTCCTTCATTGTTGAGCAATTACCCCTTTAGTCTTAGATTTGGGGGTGGATTTTAGGAATGAGGAAGTTAGCCAGTTTGTCAGTGGGAGGATCACACAAAGGATTTGAGGCAGTGGTAATTTATAATGCAAATGAAAGTATTTCAGCACTCTAGCCAACAGTTAAAATGTGTGCCAGGGTACTATCAGCTTGCTTCCAGCAGCACCTTAACAAGTAACCTTCACTCCTGTCAAAGCAATCTAGTTAGTATTCCTGAAATATTTTCTCTCTAACCAGCTAATATCCTCTAAATGCTTTACACCCAACTAGTTAATATTCCTTAAATGTTCCACACCAATAGCTCCATGAAGCATTCCAGAGATGTTTCACTGCAAAGAAGTTCCCTCTGCCTGAAATGTCCTTCCCTCTGACCTCTCACCACCAGGATAAATACATTTCAAGACCCTGCTCAGGCTTCACAAAGAAGACAGTTGCTTAAACGTGGTGCCCAAAGGCTCCTTTCTTAGTGCTTCTGGTTTTCCCCAACCAGTTCATCAAATGACAACATTAAAGACATCCTTTCTATGCCCAACCCTAGACCACGTGATGGCAACTTAGCGCTAATTCGATTAAATTTTTCTTCATTTCTGGATTGTTAACTCCTAGAGTAGAGTATGATCTCCTACTCAACTTTGTATCCCTGGTGCCTAGCAGTATATATATATATATATACATATATATATATATATATGTATATATATATATCCTCACACATATAACAGATTCTTACTAAACATCAGGTCAATGAAATCAGAATCTCTTCCTTTAAAGTTTGCCTTTCGACTGAATAAAAGCAAATTAGTGCATTTGCTCAATGCTATTAGATCAGTGACTCTCAAACTTTATCACACATCAGAGTGTCTTGAATGGCCCAATAAAACACAAATTCCTGGGAGCTAGCCCCAGTTTCTGTTTCAGGAGGTCTGAGAACAACAGTGACTCTAACCATGGTCCCCAGACCAACAGCATCAGCATCACCTGGAAACTTACCAGAAATGAAAATTCTAGGCCCCTAGCCCAGACTTATTGAATCAGAAACTGTGGGATTTGATACAGAAATCTGCTTTAACAGGCCCTCCAGGGACCTAGTAAAGATTGACTATCAGTGGAATATTATATCCTCTATATCAGGGATGATGTCTTCTCTATAGTACCACAGGGTACAGTGTTTTGAGTATGATAGCTTTTCTTTTTTTTACTTTTGTTTTGTTTTGTTTGATTTAATGTTAACTCATATTCCAATGTACAAAGTGGCAGATACTCAGATTGCTATGATGGGATAATTAGTTTCCACAGACTCCTCTCCAACATTTTCAATGCAATTTTTGCTGCTGGCCACTACCAGTTTTCATGTACTAGATCTTCCTTGTCATTAGAATACGTTATGTTGATTTGATCAATAGGAATATTTTACAGTGGTGCAACTGACAAAGACCTGATAAGATTGTTTAATAACTAATAAAAGTTGATTCTGGAGATAGTCTGAGTCCATATAATAAATTGCAACTTGAGAGATAAAAGAATTATGAGCAATAATAACCTTAATATTTATAATATTGCCACATATATCCACTCCAGAATAAAAACATTGATTCTCACTTCCATTTAGTAATAAAAATATTGGATAAGATAGCTAAAAGAACAACTGTAGGTATGCTGTTAAAGCATTGATCCAAAAAGAGATTTCACTAGGATTTTCAGCGATGATTTTTCTCACACTAGTCAAAGGGATATAGTAGTCTCAGAGGGTGTGTGCCAGGACCAGGACTTAGTCTAAAACCTGCCTGCCCACAATCCTTGGCTTCCTTACTATGTGTAAGGAGTTAAATAATTTATTAGTAACCATTTTATATTCAAGCCGTTCAGACCAAATTGCTTACTTAGTTGTGATAACATGTTAGATGAAGGGTAGGGCATTGGTGTTAGACTAGTCCTGAGTTCAAATCCAAGATCTTCTTCCTGTGCAGAATTAGCCATTTCATCCTTTTAAGGCCACTATTCCTAAATGTTAACTTCCTTAATAAAGCAACACTAACAGCTATAACGTGCACTTAGCTTATATTCAACTCTAATTGAATCTAAATCCTACACCACTAACTATATTGCAGATATTTTCACCCTCAATATGTCTGCTGTTGATCTTTTGCTTGACTACTCATTAATATCTAGTTTTTTGGGTTTTTTTCCTTTTCTGGATATATCAGTCTACACTTGTTAAGCCTCATGTAGTTAACTGGGGAAATATAATAATTCTGGCTAATGTATATCTGAGCAAAAGTGACACACATTAATTCTGGGCTGAGTTGGTAAAAAAAAAAAAAAAAACTGCACAAGTTTCCAATCTCTCTCTTCTCCTTCCACTGTGGTCAGGAGGAGACTTTTTCTTGATAATACAGGGCCCACCAGATCAAAGCAGCCTGGTCTGCTGAGTCACCACATGGAAGGCAGCTGCTGTGGAAAGGCACTGAGAACAGAATTGAACAAGTGTTGTGGGAATATATTTTTGTAAAACACTGAGATGTGGGGATCATTTATTATGTATTATAAGCTTAACCTATCTCAACTAATACAATGTCTCAAAACAACCACATCTTTTTAACCATAAACACATTACCATTTCCAAAATCATATTTTCTTTCAACTATACTAAAATGTGAATTTTAAATCACTTTTTGTGCTTTTCTTAGCTCCATGTTTTGCTTTATCCCGTCATTTACAAATTAGAAATGTTTCTTGATTTTCATAAATTCCTAGATCTGGAAAAGAAATAACTGACTTTTTATTCTGCCTCTAGATGAGAGACAATTTAATCATTTTGAAAAATTAGAAAACTTTTATCTGTAGCACTTGCTTTTTAGGAAGCTTTCTTTTGCCCACTACAAGAGTGTCCTGGCCTGGCTTTCAAAACCCTCAGTTTACCTCTCACTGTAATCCCATTGCACTTCTCAGCACATACTCCAATCTCTTGGGACATGCCACTCCAGTTAGGCCTCTGTACCTTTGCTCTCTGCCTTCTCCACCTCCTCAGCTCTCAGACTGAAATCCAAATCCCATCTTTCCATGAATCCCTTCCTGATTTTTCTAACTTCGCTGATGTCCCCTCACTCAAAACTCTTTTTTCATGAAGAAATATGCCTTACAGTTCACTGTCTAATACTTCTCCTCCGGTCATAGGCATGCTTTATAATGCTTCTGAATATGACAGTATTTAATACAATAAAAACGCTAAGTGTTTAACATATTTTACCTACTTAAACTCATCAATAGGCTTTCATCTGAAATTCAGTTTCTTCCTGGGGAACTAACTAGAAATATACCCCTTCCTTTCCATCACAATATCTCAGATCCTGGAATCTTCCATCATCATCTTTCCACCAGAAAAGATGGCTGACAAAACAGTGATTTGTTCATTAAAAAAAAAAAAGGAATTTTACCTTAAATGGTAGTTTTTGAAAACTTCACATTCATAGTAGAAAATTAGTGACCTATAGCATTTCTTAGTATTTGCTTTCAAAAGTGAATTCAATTATTTTCTAGTTATATATTGTCAGGCAAACTTTGTAAGTATTGTCAGATTCGTTCCATAAATGAAACTGGATTGCTCAGTTACAGTACAGAAGTGTTCAGATGATAATGTAGATAACATAGGTGGTTTTATTTGTATTACTTTCATTGCTTTCTCCCAAAGTTATGTGGAATATAATTGGTATTTTTCTGTACTCAAAAGGATTCTCTTCTGAATGATGTCTTCCAATGATGGTTAGTAATTATTATAGCTTTAGTTTGTTTGTTTTAAATGCTTTCCAATAAAGGTTTCTTAGTAATTAAATTCTACTGACCTAGTTTCCACATCCCTGGCTTATAATCCATTTCATCTCCTAGGTTTATAATAAGCAATTACACAGACAAATAATAAAATAGCAAAAGAAAAAAAGTAGAAAATCCAAATAAATCACAGATCATCAGTCACCAGATATATAAGAGGTAGTTGTAATTTGATCATGAGGGACACTCTCTAAATGCAATTACAACACTACCAGATACCACCATTTCCTCCTCATTAGTACACACTAGTCCTTTGTAGAGACATGCTGTAGTATTTCACATTCAAAGCTTCTCTTTTAAATCTGTTCACTAATGAGTTTCAGTGGGTTGTTGCATTTCTCTAAAATACTTTTCAAACCTCAGTTGTGCTGCTAATGAAGATTGCTGCTTCAACTTTAAAAAATATAGGCCTGAATCCATTGCTTAGAGCAATCATTCTTGGATGCTTAATTCTCTCTTTAGCTACAAATGTTGTCAAGAGACTTTTTAAAAAATTGGTTTATTCATCAAATATTTATTGACCTCCAGTGCTAGGTACTTAGGACGTAGGAGTAAATCAGATATATAGAGTCTTCCCTGCCTACATGAAATTTCTCTAAAGCTGTGCTGTCCAACATGGGACAAATTTAATTTATTACATATTAAAATTACAAAACTTTGAATATGTTGTTTTAAACATGATATAATACTCAATGGACATGAGTTTGAGTAAAGTCCAGGAGTTGGCAATGGACAGTGAGGCCTGGCATGCTGCAGTCCATGGGGTCGCAGAGAGTTGGACACAACTGAGCAACTGAACTGAACTGAACTGAATATTAAAACTAATTTCACCTATTCCTTTTTGCCTTTGTTAACATAGGTGCTAGAAAATTTAAAGCTACAAAAGTGGCTCACATGTGCATCTTGCATTGTATTTCTAGTAGATAGTGCCTCTCTAAAATCTCCAAGAAGACAGATCATCAAATAAGTAATTACAACAAAAGGTGATGAGAAATTAGGTGAGGAAAATATGAGAAGCCCTATAATATTAGGTAGCAGAAGCCCCTGAGTCATGGTCAGATATTAGGGTCCTTCTGGTGACCAGAGTCACATCAGAGGAGTTCCAGAGCTGAATGACTAATTGGCTAATTTAATAGATTCTTCTTTGCCCTCCCCTGGCATATTGCATATACTATTTTAGCACTTACGACAGTTATATTTAAAGTATGTTAATTCAATAACAAATACTTATTCAACTAAACACTCTCTTACTTGTCTTGCTATCCTTAAAACATGTCAATACTCCTAATAAGTTGTGGATGTGCATTAAATGATGAAAAATGCTCTCTGGGGAACTGTGAACCAAAGCTAACAACCTGGGAATGTCTTTGTATACAAGAAACACTAGTGTTACTCACCACAGTATACCGCCCTCCCTGCTCAAGAACTGGGATATTTGATTATTCACTTCCTACAGATGTCCAGCCTGGAGGAACTGATTTTTAATACTATTGTCAACACCTAATGATCCACTGCTTCCTAGATCCTCACACTTGGAAACAGTCTGCCATCTAATGTGAAACATAGCAAGACAGTTGTGTTGCTGGAAGTCATATACCAGTAACAGATCCAGTCTCACATCCATAAAGAAAATTGGACAGTGCTCCTGCATGGTAGACTTACATTTCAGTCTGAAGCTTGATATATCTTTGACTGACAGACTACCAGACGATGTGTTGGCTTCCTGAATATGGTTTATGTCCTTGCCTAATATTGTATCACCTTGTGTGTTCCTGAGGTGGAAAAAAAATCAATCGCTGCAGTTAAGTCTGTATTTCAGAAACTCCACATTTGTTTGGCAGGAGTTTGCATAACGTCTCTTTCTTCCCTAGTCTTTTTCACGCTCCCAGTTTTTATAAAAGGGGACATGATACTCTTCAAACGATCCTAGGCAGGTCCCTAAAAAGCACTGATCAATGAAAATAGCTTCAGTGTGATAATTTCAAAGTGATAAAGTTCTTGTACAAGCCCTCGGATAATTTTATTTTTTTTAAATTAACTACTGAGGAAAGTTGGCTCTAGAAACAAATTATTAAGCAAAGAAAACAGTTTTAATATTTTAATTAGTAAATTTAAATAACTTACTGGTTATTTTGTGTCAAATAAACAGTGCCTCAATCAATCAATCAACTGACGTTTAATGATAGAGCCTTCATGCTGGGCAGCATTTGGCAAATACTAAAATACATGTAAAAGGTTTAAAAGATGTTTTTCACCTTTATTGGAATTAAAAGCTAAGACAATTCAAATAGAATAGCATGTCAATTCACAGACATATTAAAACTTTTTGAAGAACAAAAAAAACTAAGATTTCTCTTGTGGTAAGTGGTGAAGAAAAAAGGCATACATATGTCTACCTTGAGATGAAAATGCAACTGTCACTGATATTTACAATATATCCAGCCATTACCAATACCTTACACCCTGTTGTATCACTTCTCCAAATTTATTTTCAGGTACAATGACTATAAATTTTCCTCCATAAAATACAGTTCCACAGCAAAATAACTTTAAGTAATAGTAAACATTTCATGTATTACTTGGAGATTAATTTCTTCCTAACACTAAAGAAACTTTGTTTAATCAAACAATTCCCAAATGAGTTTGGTTAAAGCTCCAATTTATCACATAATACTTCATAGCATCCCAAGGAAGACTTTGGATTCACTGTTAGAAACTCTGGTTTTCCTAATGCATTAAACCAATAGCAACATAACTAGATGAACAAAGGACAGAGAATATTAGGGGTGGGTGCATTTTTTCTGAATGGAGTAGAATCCAAACATCTATCCCAGGTGGTCCTACAGGCCTGCAGCACATATCCCAAGTAGGTACCTCTGATAGAGGAGAAAGGACCTCAGAGTTTACAGTGCAAAGCAGTGAAAGAGTATGGAAATAGAAACAGAGAGTGAACAAAGACAGATGTTGCCTATCTCACAACTTCTTTAAAGTCAATTTCTCTCTCTTCTGCTTTCTCTCACTTCTAAATCTTTCATCTCTGATCTCAGAGGAATGAACATCATTAAATTCTCACTAGGTTAAGAGCCCAAATGTGCTGCACAGGACACTAAAAACTGAGTGGCTATCTCTGTCAGATAGTTGAAAAACATGACAAAATGTCGATACACATTGTTTAAAGAGATTGAATCAAATGAATATGAATCTGTGCCTTTTCATTATACAATTTAACTTAGAAAAAAAAAAAAAGGACTCTGATAATCTCCCAACTTTCCCATTACTGAAAATTGCTAATCAAACACATAGCCCTTAAGGATAGGAAAAGCCTACATGATGAAAAATTGTAACATTTTAAATCACAAAATTCAACACATCAAGTAAGAAATGTAGAGCAAGAAAAGAGAACATGGAGAAATCCTGACTTTCCTTTCCTTGATGAATTCCTCCAGATACCATTAAGGAAATTATACCGTGATTTCTCCAAATATATTGACATATTCTATTGCATTAGGCTAAAATAATATGCCTTCCTATACTAGACTGTTTGGCTTCCCTGGTGGCTCAGAGGAAGAAACTACTTGCAATGCAGGAGATGCAGGAGACATGGGTTTGAACCCTGGATTGAGAAGATCCCCTAGAAGAGGACATGGCAACCCACTCCAGTATTCTTGCCTGGAGAATCCCATGGACAGAAGAGACTGGCGGGCTACAGTTCACAGAGGTGAAAAGAGTCGGACAGGACTAAATAAACTGAGCACACACATTAGATTATTTATGATGGATTTCACTGTCTTGCCTACTGGAGCATCAGTGAAATGTGATTCTCAATTATTTAATAGCCTTTCTGAGCAGTGATGAATCTGATAGCCAGTACTGTGAGCACAGAGGACAAAAGGGAAAGTATTTTAAATTTCATAGATATGAAATATCTGGTCATATGATTATTTTAAAGAAGTGAAAAAAGTGAGGAGAAAACATAAATATGATCATTTCTTACATTACCTGAGACTTCAAGTGGAATGTATAAAATGAACAAGTCATGAAAGGACTTAAGGAAAGACTAGTGAAACCTTTGGTGAAATCCAGAAAAACATCTGCATTGCCAAGAAAGAGGTGCCTGAAGGCTAGGACAGAATCTTTGGGGACCATAAAGAGAAGCCCTTTTTAGGTGCAGGGAAGAATATGAGAGACCCCAAATGAGGTGTAAGATATGCTGATGGGCATCATGGTGGCCATATTGACGTTGCTTCAGCTCAGAGTAGGCAGAAGATCCTTGGAAGACTGAAGATTCCACAGCTCTGAAAGTTACATTCAGAATCTCAACACAACCCTTGCGTCTGTCTGTGATGGGGGCAGGATTTCAAACCATCTGTGGATCTAAGAGAAGTAGCAAGTTCAGAGCCGATAAAGAAAGCAAAGGCTTAAGGACATTTTCTGGAGCCTCAAAGGTTCTGAACTCAGTATGAACAGACAATGAAGTTATATTCAAACTCTCTAAAATGTTCTCTCTTTTGAGAAACTAAAAAAATTTCAATAATTCATTGAGTTACTATATATATAATTCCAGGGCCCTGTGATGACTCCTTCGGATGTCTAGCTCCTGGTTGAACCCTCCATGAACTTTGCTATCATTAGGCAATATATTAGAGTTTAATTGTTGTTATAAATTCTATTAATAGCACAATTTCATTGTTGTAGTTGATCTCCACATGCTGAATTCTTGTTAGCTTCTTGTTTTGGTTCTTTTGTGATATTATTAGAGTTTCTCTTTTTATGCCCTAATTTGATGACTAAGTTTCTAGGAACAGATTCATTGTGTGAAAATGTTGCATTATCACTTTATTTGAAACCAAGTTCTGATTATTTTCTGGTATATTCTGATATCTTTCAACAATTTTTACTTTTGAAATAACATCCGCTTTAGTTCTTTTTCTTTGTTAGTAAAATATTCTAAAAGCTTCATGGCAGCTATTTTTGATCTTCAATCCTTACACACATACACACACACACAAATACACAGGCACATACACATACATAACTTTTACCAGATAATTAGATTTAATGGATATTAAGAACAGTTTATGGTATTGCATTTTGTGAACACTGATGCAAATGGACTAAAGTTTTTTTTTTTACTTTTGCTGAAGGTAGGTAGATATAATGAGGGTATGTGTTAGTCAGACGTGTCTGACTCTTTGCAACCCCATGGACTGTAGCCCACCAGTCTTCTCTGTCCATGGGATTCTCCAGGCAAGAATACTGGAGTGGGTTGCCATTTCCTTCTCCAGGGGATCTTCCCAACAAAGGGATCAAATTCAGGTCTCCTATACTGAAGGCAGATTCTTTTTACCAACTGAGCCACCAGGGAAGCCTGGTATAAAGAGAACAGATAGCAATATATAAAATTTATATAAATTTATAATTATAAAAATATATAAAATTATATATAACTAGAACAGATGGCAATAGAGACAACAATCTATTTCTACATAAACAAGAAAAACGCAGCATGAGATCAGACACCGTCTTAGTGGAAACATCACAGCTAAAGTCATGTTACTATCTGAGAAACTAACATGTATAGACAGAACAGTGACCAAAAACCTTAAGAAGCAGAACTTAAGACAACATAAAGCCAGGTTCTAATTCTGGGTCTATCACATATGGACCTAGTGGCCTCATGGTCTCATCTGTAAATATGAGACTATAAATCTGCCCAAGAGGGTTACCATAAAAAATAAATGCATAAGAGATGTTTCTGATAGAGTTGGTTCACAAACACTGACCAGTATCCATTCTAAGCTCCACTCACTCATCTACATTTAACACAGCCATTTCCATTTCCATTAGATCATTATTTACTTGCTTTGAAAAGTAAGGAATAGGAAATAAGAAAATTTTTAAGTATTATAGACAATCAAGAGGCTTCCCAGGTAGCACTAGTGGTAAAGAACCTGCCTGCCAATGCAGGGATGTAAGAGACACACATTCAATCCCTGGGTCAGGAAGATCCCCTAGAGGAGGACATGGTAACCCACTCCAGTATTCTTGCCTGGGGAATCCCATAGACAGAGGAGCCTGGCCGGCTACAGTCCATATGGTCATATAGTCAGACATGACTGAATTGACTTAGCACAGCACACAGCACAGACAATCTAGATGAAGACCATTTGATATTACACAAGATATAGACATGCTGACTCATTGCAAAAGTCCCTGGTGCTGAGAAAGATTGAGGGCAGAAAGCTAAGAGGGCATCAGAGGATGAGATGGCTAGATGACATCACTGATGCAATGGACATGAACTTGGGTGAACTTTGGGAAATGGTGAGGGACATGCAACCATGCGGTCGCAAAGAGTCAGACAACTGGGCGACTGAACAACCAACAAAAGACATGCTATAAAGCCTTTAAAACTCAGCCTCCTTTTCAGGCAAATATCTGTCCTTGCCTTTACTATATACTATCAGTTCTCAGAAAACAGCTGACAAGACTACAGTAAATTTCTCCTTTGTACTTTTACGACCAACCCGTTTGTATTATTTAGCTTCAAGATTAGTAGTAATGTTTCTGTTTATTCTAAGCTGAAATACACAAAAAAGAAAGATGGAATCAAGAGTCATTTGATAGTCACCATTCCAAAATTCAGACCTTATGAATAAGAGAGATTTAGGAAAAACACAGCACTCAATTTCTTCCCATCTATACTAGATAAGATAACAGATGAATTCAGACTTTGGAGAAATCTATGTCTCATTCATTTTCAGTATTGTTCATTAAGACAGTCCCATGAGTGGAAGCACTAGAATTTCAGAGGTTTTTCTCATAAAAGTCACATATTGAATTGAAATAACAGTGTCTTTCTGTTACCTTAGATAAAACTGGCTATATCTAGAAGAAAATGTGGAGTCTATTATTCAGTATTAATTAACTGAATATTAATTATTGTTCTTATTGCTTCAAATAAATTTAACATTATTTTAATTAAAAGTTAACCCTTTGATGCTTAAATTTCCACATTTTAATGAAGTTGAGGTAGTAACACATTGCTTTTTGACTTGTATATTATCTGCTTCTCATTCTCTAAAAACAGACAGCTTAGAAGAAAGAATCCCAACTCTTTAAAGATAAGCATATACATCATATAGGTTGTCTAAATTATCCTCATTTCCTATGGCCAATTTTTAAACAACAATGTTTACTTATAAGTTCTCATTGAACAATAGCTAGACCCCACTCATTGAAACTGGACAGGGACACAACATGTGTAAAAGGGCTTCTTAGCCTTCTCTCTCCCTCAGATGACTTATATCTGTAGACAAAATCACTATCACAGAAGATGTTCATTCTTCCCAGGCACTAAATCACTGCTATTGATAGGGGATGCTACATACATAGAAATAGAAATTTAAGGGTACTGCTTAGTATTCAACAAGTCTAAGAAACTTAGAAAATTAATTAAGAGAATAAATAAGACAGAGATGGTATAGCCTATATAATTGTGTTAGGTCATCTGTCAGGGAGCTATTTCATTAAGACAGGTAATCAGTTCCAGGTTATATAGAAGATGTGGCATGGATGGTATAAGATTGCATGTAACCCAAAGCTGCTTTTAGGAAAGCAGTTCAATTGCTCTATCAGTGGTGCTGGCTGACTATATATAGGTGCTATCTGACAGTCTTTCCAACATAGACTATCAAACTGGAATCCACTTCAGAGCTTACTTCTTCATTTTACAGATGAGAATTCCAGAGAGGTGATGTGGTTTATACAAGCTCAGAAAGCATACATGTATGGAAGTTGTATGTACAGTAAGATCAAAAATATTCAACAGTGGGGTAAAAGTGGATTGAATGAGTTAGATACAAACAAAAGACTTCAAATAACTGTTCATATTGGAGTAGGAATATGTACCCTGGAAAAAGTACAGATTTCAGTGTCAGAGGGACCTAAAGTTCTTGTGGCTGAAAGCACCCTCCTGTCAGGAACATCTTTTAAATTTGAAAATGTAGCTTGATCTTGATGGCTAAGGGGTTTCAAAAACCAGCTTCACTGCCTTCCATGACACATAATCAGAAGAACTGTTGACCACCCTTCCAATCACTTATGCATTATATCCAATATTTTTGTAAAAAAGAACTTCTCTGACCTTCCTGTGTAAGTTTAGCATCCATTATACCATTACGCCCACAGAGTTGCACTTTCTCTCCTTCTACACGTATTACAGCAATCGGTTCCACTCTGTCATTCTTCTCATGTACAGAAAGGAATATATGGGTTTTATGATTAATATAATGAAAAAAAAATACTGAATCTAAGGAGAATCCACATGAATATAAGCAGACATATATAGTCAGCTTGACTAATATCGTTAGAAACACAATCCTTAAAGTTTTAATGATCCTTTATGGGATATAAATGAGCTCATTGTAGCTCAGACAGCAAAGAATCTGCCTGCAATGCAGAAAACCTGGGTTCAATCCCTGGGTCAGGAAGATACTCTGGAGAACTGAATGGCAACCCTCTACAGTATTCTTGCTACAGTATTCCATGGACAGATCACGGGGTTGCAAAGAGTTGGACATGACCAAGCAACTAACACACACACGTGGGATATAAGTATCTATGAAAACACTATCCTTAGGTAAGAGCACACCTGCCTTGAAAAACAGGAAGACTATAAAACAGGATTTATAAGATTCAAAGAAAATAAAGTGATACAGTCAAAATCTCAATGGGTATGGTATGGTGCTTTAACTACAATTTAGCAAAGGAAGAAAAAAAATAGAGAACTATTGAGCTTTTCCCACACAGAAACCATTTTACAAAACTTTAATTTCATTTCCTTTAAAATCATTTCTCCCTGTAAATGACTAAAAGTCAATTCCTGTACCTCTCCTAACTATAACTGAAGGCCTACCTGACTGAATTCTTTACTATTTTCAACTTCAGATCATCAAGTGGGGTAGTAGTATCTTAACAGTAGGAGTGGGTGAGGAATTAATTTTACTGCCTGAAGCCCAGTACCCCGCATGTTCCTGAGTGAGCCTTTGTGTAGCCAAGCCACAGTCACCAGGTCACCTTAACCAGTCAACAACTCAGAGTTACCAATTTACAGTCACCTATAACCAAGACATAGTCTCCATTCACCAGGTTACTTGTACCAGTAACCAATCCATAGTCACTAGTCACTGAACCACTCCTAACTGAAACTAGTTACCAAGTAAGCCATCAGTCCATATTGTGTTTTATCCATTGGGTTAACTTTACCAGAGGCTGTTTTTTTTTTTTTTTCTTCAGTATAGCATCAGATGTTAAATTCTTTCATTTTCTAACAGCCACATAGATGCCATACCACACTAGTGACATCCAAACACAATTCACATGTAACTCCCTTAAAGTCAGAGCAGTGACCTATGTACTATTAAAAGGTGTCTGGATCCTGGCTTGCTGGTCTTCTTGTCATTAAGATGCCAGGTTTCAAGGGTAGTGACCTCCCCAAAGAGCATAGTAACTTCTCTGAGGCTAAAACAGAATGCTGACTTTGGACTGTCTGGGACCAAGATTGAGAGGTCCAGTAGATGAAAGCAGTATTATGCTCAACTTGAAGACCACTGTACTCCACATTCTCCCTGTTCCATGTATCAGACTTCTAGGACACATGGTAACCTAGTGGCCAGACATGTCCTTCCCACAAGCTTTACATAACCCTGGAATTTGTTTTAACATGATGAAGTTCTGAACATTTTAAAATCAAAGAATTTCTGGCACAAAAACAGACACAGATCAATGGAACAGAATAGAGAGCCTAGAAAGGAACCCACACTTTTATGGAAAATTATCTATAACAAAGGAGGCAAAAATACACAATGAGGAAAAAAAAACCTCTTCAATAAATCATGTTGGGAAAACTGGACATAAAAAAGAATCAAACTCGACTACATTCTTACAACATTTAGAAAAATAAACTCAAAATAGATAAAGACTTAAGTGTAAGACCTGAAGCCATAAAACTTCTAGAAGAAGACATAGGCAGTACACTGCTTGACATCTGTCTTACCAATATTTTTTGATATGTCTCTTCAGGTGAAGGAAACAAAAGCAAAGATAAATAAATAGAGCTATATCAAACTAAAAAGCTTTTGCACGGTAAAAGAAAATATCAACAAAACAAAAAGGCAACCTACTAGATGGAAAAAAAATATTTGTGAGTGATACATCTGACAAGGAATCAACATCCAAAATATACAAAAAACTCATTCAACTCAACATCAAAAAAACAAACAACTCAATTTACAAAATGGGCAGAGGACATGAATAGACTATATAGCCAACACGTACATGAAAGGATGCTCAATTCTGTAATCGTCAGGGAAACACAAATCAAAACCACAATGAAATACCACCTCACACTAGTCAGAATGGCTATTATCAAAACAATAACAAGTGCCAGTGAGGATGTAGAGAAAAGGGAACCCTTGAGCTCTATTGATGGGAATGTAAATTGGTGTAGCCCTTAAGGAAAACAGTAAGAAAGTTCCCCCCAAAATTAAAAATAGAACTACCTATGCTCTAGCAATTCCACTCCTGGGTATTTTCCAAAAACAAACAAAGGTAAAAACAGAAAACTAAAGACACGTGCACCTTTATGTTCATTGCATATATATATATATATAATCCATAATAAAGAATGGAATCTTGCTATTTGTGTGACAACATGGATAGACTTAGAGTGCATTATGTAAGTGAAATAAGTCAGAGAAAAGCAAATACTGTATGATTTCACTTATATGTTTAACTAAAAAACAAAATAAATGAATAAACATAACTAAACAGGAAAAGAGTTACAGATACACAGAATAAACTGGCAGTTGCCAGAGTGAAGGAAGGTGAGGCAGGAGAGAAATAGGTGAGGAACTTGAAAGGTACAGACTTTCAGTTACAAAATAAATGACTCACTGGTATGGAATGTGCATTGTGGGGAATATAGTTAATAATTACATCTTTGTATGATGACAGATGGTAATAAGATTTATCATGATGATCATTTTAAAATGTAGAGAGACACAGAATACTATGCTGTATACCCGGAACTAACATCATGTTGTAGGTCAAATACTGGAGTGGGTAACCTTTCCCTTCTCCAGGTGATCTTCCAAACCCAGGGATCAAACCCAGGTCTCCCACATTGCAGGCAGATTTGTTACCAGCTGAGCCACCAGGAAAACCCACAAAGACATTGAATCACTATGCTGTGCACCTGGAACTAACATAGTGTTATAGGTCAATTATACTTCAAAAACAAACAAATTCATAGAAAAAGAGATCAGATTTGTGGTTATTAGAGATGAGGGGAATAGGGGGGGAATTAGACAAAGGCAGTTACAAGGTACAAATGTCCAGTTAAAAGACAAATAAATACTGTGGATGTAAGGCACAACATGATAAATAAAAACAACTTTATGTTATATATTAAAGTTATTAAGAGAGTAAATCCTAAGAGTTCTCATCACAAGGAAAAAGCACTTTTTCTGTGTATTTAATGTCGTATCTACACGAGGTGGATGTTCACAAAACACTGCAGTAATCATTTCATGATGTATGTAAGTCAAATCATTACTCTGTATACCTAAAACTTTTTCAGCACTGTATGTCGATTATATCCCAATAAAATTGGAAGAAAGAAACAAGGCAAGGGAGATTAAAATAAAAAAGATTTGGAGAATCTCTCAAAAAAGTTCAGATATATATCTTTTCTTTAAAAAAAAAATGACTAAATAGTAGAAAACAAAAGCAATAGCAAACAAGAAAAATTGGCTGTGGCTAAACAGTGGCTGTCCCATTTCAATGCCTAGTTCTTTTGTTGGCTCCACTCTGAGCCTCCTTCCTTTACTTACTACATTGTTATATCTGGCCTTATAAAGCATTTTACTTTGAGGACTCAGTCAAAGAAAATATAAACATTAACAAAAGGTAAAATCAGCCTGAGAACATATCAGGAATCCTTGACATAAAGGTAGGTCACTGATTTAAGGGTGTCCCATCCCCCCTCAAGAGAAACAGATCCACCTTTGCTGATCCTGATTCTTTAAGACAAAGAGCAGCACGGTGTTAGTCTGGCGTGCTCTGAACTTTCAAGAAAGAAAGCTCCAGATTCGGTCTTTTGGGGTAGGTGTGCCCTCAGCAGAAGCTCTCCCTGCATGCCTGCCCATTGATGACTTGTAAGGGGAGGCTCATAGCTAACCCCATAGACAAACCAACTGTGTCAGGCCTGTCCTCTTGCTTGAGATGATCCTAATTTCATCAAAGATGACAATCAAAGATAGGCCAGTGTTCCAGAAGGGTTTTGTCTATGTCAAAGGTATGAAGTGTTAAGAGTTCATCAAATTTGAATTGGGAGGCAGAAAGAAAATCCAAACCCTTATGTCTGACAACATGGAAAAAGATATGTAGAAAATTCAGAGTAGAATTCAGAATGGAAGAGACAATAATGGGGAAATGGGTGTCTTAGTCATCATTTCAGACTGCTATAACCTACAGACTGGGTGGTTTAAATGGCAAATACTTATTTCCTGCAGCCCAAGGGACTGAGAAGTCCAAGTGTGGTGAGATCCAATATCTGGTGAGAACCCACTTTCTAGTTTGCTGATAGCTGTCTTATTATTGTATCATCACATGCAAAGAGTACAAAGGGAGAAAGCAAGCTCTTCTAATAAGGGCATTAATCCACTCATGAAGTCTCCAACTTGGTGACATAATTGCTTACCAAAGGCCTCACCTTCCAGTATCACTGCTTTGGGGGTTAACACTTCAATATATGAATTTCACAGGGACACAGACATTGATAACATTGGGTAACAGATCTGGTCATTGTATTTGATAATTATAAATACCCTGATCACAGAGGCACATTGAGAACAGAAAGTGAAAGTGAAAGTGAAGTCACTCAGTCATGTCCGACTCTTTGCGACCTCATGGACTGTAGCCCACCAGGCTCCTCCATCCATGGGATTCTCCAGGCAAGAATACTGGAGTGGGTTGCAGTTTCCTTCTCCAGGAGATTTTCCCCACCCACGGATCGAACCCAGGTCTCCCGCCTTGCAGGCAGACGCTTTAGCCTCTGAGCCACCAGGGAAGCCCTTGAGAACAGAGGACCACAGTAAATAAAATCATCATGTCCAGCTGACCCAGAGCAGAGACACTGTTAACCCAGGCAGGACCTGAGAACTGAGGACTGATAGCAAGTGATATCTAAAAGAAATGCCCAATCAGCCTTCATGGACAGTATATTCTCCTGAAACACAGGGTTAAACATTTCTATCTAGCTCCATATAAGATTTTCAAGATTCATAGTGAATAGAAAAAAAACAATATTTTGTTTTACTTAAATTCATTCACTGTAAGGAGATTGAGAATATTGTTTAGGCAATGAGAAAAAGAATCTTCTACTTCTAAATGATTAAATTCTATTTTTATACTCCTTTGTTCACCAATAACCAAGTTTCTGATTTAAAATGTGTGATTTTACATGCAAATATTATTGAATTGTGTGATAGGTTTAATATTTTTTAATAATGCTTTTTTAAATGTCTAAATTAGAAAGAAAAATCACAAGGCCCATTTGGCCATATTCCTGGAAATGAAATGGTCTTATCAAACAGTACTTATGTATGCCACCACTATCCCACCTCTCCCAGCTTCCTTTTAATTCACAAGTTACATTTCCACCTACTTTTGTTAACTGTAGGTATGAGGTACACATTACCATGTAATTTTGAGTGTAAGTAATTCTACCTTTTTATGAGCAAAGTATGTAAAGAATTATGTTAAAACAGAGATTTGCCATATTTATGATGAGTAAACATGTGAACTTACCTTAATCAGTATGTCTGAATCCCTGTTCCTCTCTCTCATATTAGAAATAAAGAATAATATAAAATTGCTTCTAATCAGTTACAGATTTTTTGCCTAATCTTATCTTTTACAATTTCTCAGTCAGATTACTCCTTCCTTCCCTCTTCACCCACATACTCTTACCTCATAAGTTTTACTTTATTTAACAATAAGTTTAGTATGTGACAGGTATCAGCAAGATAATAGACACTAAGTATATAAAAAATAAAAATTAAAGAACAAAACACATATGCATGCCTCAGGAAACATAATCCTACAGAAAATATATTCAAATTAAAGTAGTTTTTGCATTAGTTATTTATTTTCTTAACAACAAATAACTGAGTGTCTAGTACAGTATCTATCAGTGTGCTAGAGATGGGGTAAAAAAGAACAATCATTGTCTATGACATCATGGTGCTTATGATCTAGTTGGAGTGATGGTGATAGACAACAAATACATAAAAAGTAATGTGTATTAAGATTGAGTGAAGCTTCATGAAGGTAAGTAGTATGCTTTAAAAAACAAGTGAGAGATCCACTCAGAGATGGAAATCAAAAGGATCAAGAAGGGACAAAATCTAAAGAAAATCAGGAGAGCCAAGAGAAAAGAGATAGTTATATATTGAAAACTGAGGCTCAAAAAAAAGGAGAAGCTGGGAGATTCCTATTTTTAAGAACCATTCATTAAGAAAGTTTCGTTGCAATCTTGAAAGTGTATGAGAGAAAACAATGTGTAAATCTTCCGAGGTAATAACTATAAGCCAGAAATACAGAAGATCAAATACAAATCTAAGGCTATAGTCTACATTTGGAGGCAGGGAAGATAAGGCTACTAAGGGATACATTAAAACAACATCAAAAGAAGGAGATTCAGAATACTAATGTTCCATGTCCGAAATGCAGTACTTGGATGCAATCTCAAAAATGATAGAATGATCTCTGTTCGTTTCCAAGGCAAACCTTATCACAGTAATCCAAGTCTATGCCCCGACCAGTAATGCCAAAGAAGCTGAAGTTGAATGGTTCCATGAAGACCTACAAGACCTTCTAGAACTAATACCCAAAAAAGATGTCCTTTTCATTATAGGGGACTGGAATGCAAAAGTAGGAAGTCAGTAAACACCTGGCGTAACAGGCATATTTGGCCTTGGAGTACAGAATGAAGCAGGGCAAAGGCTAATAGTGTTTTGCCAAGAGAACGCACTGGTCATAGCAAACACCCTCTTCCAACAACATAAGAGAAGACTCTACACGTGGACATCACCAGATGGTCAACACCGAAATCAGATTGATTATATTCTTTGCAGCCAAAGATGGAGAAGCTCTATACAGTCAGCAAAAACAAGACCAGGAGCAGACTGTGGCTCAGATCATGAACTGCTTATTGCCAAATTCAGACTTAAATTGAAGAAAGTAGGGAAAACCACTAGTCCATTCAGGTATGACCTAGATCAAATCCCTTATGAGTATACAGTAGAAGTGACAAACAGATTTAAGGGACTAGATCTGATAGAGTGCCTGATGAACTATGGACAGAGGTTCGTGACATTGTACAGGAGACAGGGATCAAGACCATCCCCATGGAAAAGAAATGCAAAAAAGCAAAATGGCTGTCTGAGGAGGTCTTACAGATAGCTGGGAAGAGAAGTGAAGTGAAAAGCAAAGGAGAAAAGAAAAGATATTCCCATCTGAATGCAGAGTTCCCAAGAATAGCAAGGAGAGATAAGAAAGCCTTCCTTAGCGATCAATGCAAAGAAATAGAGGAAAACAACAGAATGAGAAAGACCAGAGATCTCTTCAAGAAAATTAGAGATACCAAAGGAACATTTCATGCAAAGATGGGCTCGATAAAGGATAGAAATGGTATGGACCTAACAGAAGCAGAAGATATTAAGAAGAGGTGGCAAGAATACACAGAAGAACTGTACAAAAAAGATCTTCATGACCTAGATAATCACGACGGTGTCATCACTCACCTAGAGCCAGACATCCTGGAATGTGAAGTCAAGTGGGCCTTAGAAAGCATCACTACGAACAAAGCTAGTGGAAGTGATGGAATTCCAGTTGAGCTATTTCAAATCCTCAAAGATGATGTTGGGAAAGTGTTGCAATTGATATGCCAGCAAATTTGGAAAACTCAGCAGTGGCCACAGGACTGGAAAATGTCAGTTTTCATTCCAATCCCAAAGAAAGGCAATGCCAAAGAATACTCAAACTACTGCACAACTGCCCTCATCTCACACGCTAGTAAATAATGCTCAAAATTCTCCAAGCCAGGCTTCAGCAATACGTGAACCAGGAACTTCCAGATGTTCAAGCTGGTTTTAGAAAAGGAAGAGGAACCAGAGATCAAGTTGCCAATATCCGTTGGATCATCGAAAAAGCAAGAGAGTTCCAGAAAAATATCTATTTCTGTTTTCTTGACTATGCCAAAGCCTTTTACTGTATGGATCACAATAAACTGTGGAAAATTCTGAAAGAGATTGGAATACCAAACCATCTGACCTGTCTCTTGAGAAACCTGTATGCAGGTCAGGAAGCAACAGTTAGAACTGGATATGGAACAACAGACTGGTTCCAAATAGGAAAAGGAGTACGTCAAGGCTGTATATTGTCACCCTGCTTATTTAACTTATATGCAGAGTACATCATGAGAAACGCTGGGCTGGAAAAAACACAAGCTGGAATCAAGATTGCCAGGAGAAATATCAATAACCTCAGATATGCAGATGACATCACCCTTATGGCAGAAAGTGAAGAAGAACTAAAGAGCCTCTTGATGAAAGTGAAAGAGGAGAGTGAAAAAGTTGGCTTAAAGCTCAACGTTCAGAAAACTAAGATCATGGCATCTGGTCCCATCACTTCATGGGGAAACAGTGGAAACAGTGTCAGACTTTATTTTTTTGGGCTCCAAAATCACTGCTGATGGTGATTGCAGCCATGAAATTAAAAGATGCTTACTCCTTGGAAGAAAGGTTATGGCTAAGCTAGACAGCATATTAAAAAGCAGAGACATTACTCTGACAACAAAGGTCCAACTAGTCAAGGCTATGGTTTTTCCAGTGGTCATATATGGATGTGAGAGTTGGACAGTGAAGAAAGCTGAGCGCCGAAGAATTGATGCTTTTGAACTGTGGTGTTGGAGAAGACTCTTGAGAGTCCCTTGGACTGCAAGGAGATCCTATCAATCCATCCTAAAGGAGATCAGTCCTGGGTGTTCATCGGAAGAACTGATGTTGAAGCTGAAAGTCCAATACTTTGGCCACCTCATGCAAAGAATTGACTCATTGGAAAAGACCCTAATGCTGGGTAGGATTGGGGGCAGGAGGAGCAGGGGACGACAGAGGATGAGATGGTTGGATGGCATCACTGACTCGATGGACATGGGTTTGGGTAAACTCCGGGAGTTGGTGATTGACAGGAAGGCCTGGCGTGCTGCCATTCATGGGGTCGCAAAGAGTCGGATATGACTGAATGACTGAATTGAATGTTCCATGAAATCTAGTAGGGAATTTTGACAACACAATGGATTCAGAGATTAAGTGGACAATGATGTCTTTGGAGAGAAGAGTTATAATTGATAAGTAGATATAGAATTCAGTTTCAAGCATTAGCAGGAGGAAAAGGAAACTTTTTTCCCTCTATATTCACTTCTTCTATTCAACAAGGGCAAAGTCACTGCACTAATTGTTCATATTCAGAATTATGATCTGATCATCTCTACTGATAGACAGACTCATTCTACTTCAAAGTTTTAATCTCTTCCACTCCATAAATTAAGATTGTCCACTTGAAAGTGTATGTACCCTCTTAAGAAATGGCTATTTTTCTTCTCCTCATAAACATAAACCACATAAAATAAATTATCACCACTCAAGACTCAAAGGATAGCTATTATTAAAATTGAGATTTATGGAGGTAATGAAGGGTGAGGTTTCTCGTTGAGCCTAAGTTATTTGCTCTACCAAAGTTGATTAAAAGGTATAAGAAATCGTGACTAAGAGTGATCAGCCAGGTATTAATTTGCTGTTTTGCATTATTATTTATGCAATATATTTAGTCGACTCAGGAACTATGAATAATCCTACAAGATTTGAGGGTTCCAGAGTCAAACACAGTCAAAATATTTCCAAAACTCCTAATAGTAGAATGAGTAATGAGAAACTAGAGATTCTGAAAGTATACTATTTCATTATTGAGTACATGGCATTTTTATTTTCATAATTTCTATTTGGTTCTATTTATACTTTATATTTCTCTACTTAGTCTTCCTAATTTTTAAGGTAGTGTGAGCATGTTTTCCTTTACGACCTTTAGTACAGTTATCAAAAATAAAAAAGCATGCTCAGTGATATTCAATTCTTTGTGACCCCATAGTGTGTAGCCACTAGGCTCTTCTGTCCATGAGGTTTTCCAGGCAAGAATATTGAAGTAGGTTGCCATTTTCCTCTCCAAGGAATATTCCTAACCCAGGGATCAAACCCATCTCCTGTGGTTCCTGCAATGTAGGTGTATTCTTTACCACTGAGCCAAGGGAAGCCCTACAGTTATCCTAGCTTCTTTAAAATATTTGCTTATTGTTACATCTGGGTCATTCCAGAGTTGATCTATTAGTTTCAGGTTGGCAAGTTGTAGAGACTAGATTCTGTTATATTCCTCTGGAGAACATAGCCTTTCTGTTTTAATTTGGCTTTTGCTTTGTAGTTTCCTTGGCATACTTAAATAGAAAACTCTGTCTCTTGCTTTACATCTCAAATCTTAGTTCAGATCTTTTGTCCTTAGCTAGCTTACTTGTACTTTGTCTTTTCCATTCATATATCAAGGGTCAGCCAAAGATTTGGACAGAGTTTATATACATACCTTGGATCTTCTTCTTTCTGGCTCTCTCCTTCCCAGGATGTCCCTGTCACTTTTCAGCAACAGTGATTGCTTTGAACTCTGTCTTCTAATTCTTCAGGTTAACCGCCTCAAACATCTCCAAATTTAGATAATTTCTAGATTCTTCATCATTGTGACAGTGATATTCTGAACCCAATGTAATTTAACTGACTTCATTTAAACATAGTTCTTAAGAAAGCTTCTCATTAGTACAAGGCATAATGAGATTATTATCTCCCTTATCCTAGACAGAATATTTTACTTCATGGTGCTCAATTCATATTTTAGTAGCCATTGGCTCCTTTTAAGCTTCAGACTAATTAAAATGTAATTATAGAAAAATATTCAAAAATAAAATGGCCATTCGAGAAATAATTAATCAGATAAAATCAAGTAAATGAAAAGATCTTAGCAAGCTGTCGTATTTTGTACAAATGGAACATTTTCTACATGAGTAATGGAGACATTATCATTCCCTACAAACACAATTTATAACATCAAATTTCTGGTAGGGAGACGTCCATTACAGACTTCAACGGTACATTGTATTTCATGATGCATATCTTAGTTTCCCTATTAACCCATTCCCAGAGATGGAAAAGATCAACTTGAAGAACAAACTTTCCTTAGATACTTCTTGATGCCATGTATTTTAGAGCAGCTTCACCACATATTCACAGTCAATTATATACTATCTTACATAATCCTCTAATGGTTGGTGAGGGGGAAAAAATTCCATTCTGATTTGAATTTATCTTTTTCCATTAAGTTTTATTTGTCAATACAAGTTTAACATGAATACACTTCACCCTAAAAGAGGGCACTATTCCGTAAGTGTAGTGGACAAATTTTGCAATTACTTCCATCACTTTCAAGAAATGCACCTATGTCTAGTTCTGATAACATAAGGACCACATAAAACAATTGTTCTCTGTATAAAGAACACAGCACTCTTCATTACAAATTTTAGTAAATTATAAAACTTAGAAGGTTCAGATTTGTATATGTCAGGTTGGTTACTTTTTCACTTTTTATCCATCTCAGACTAAATAATTCCTATCCTTTCATCTTTTTCTAACATTATATTTTAATCTTCTCAGCATGTCTGCTGTGCTTAGTTGCTCAATCGTGTCTGACTTTTTGCGACCCCATGGACTGTAGCCGGCCAGGCTCCTCTGTCCATGAGGATTCTCCAGGCAAGAATACTGGACTGGGTTGCCATGACCTTCTCCAGGGTATCTTCCCAACCCAGGGATCAAACCCAGGTCTGCAGCATATCAGGCAGATTCTTTACCATTTGAGCCACTGGGGAAGCCCCTTCATAGAATGCCTCATGTCTAAATTTCTTAAATATTTAGCATTATGGTGTCAAAGTGGGCACAGGGCTCCAATAACAGGTGTTTGATAAGTGCTGGCTTTTCTAAGAGAATCATCACAATGGACTTACATACTGTTCTGGAGCTCACAATTCCTAATGTTAGGTTCACTTGTAAATGAAAGAAATGCAAGAATTTCTATTTCTTCTAGTAGGAAGGAAGATCAATGAAAATATTTCACAATCATTTTGCTTCCTTAAGTGGCTGAAGTAAAATATTTGCCTTAACAATATTTATAAGCAGCAGCATCATTTCAGAAAATTTATATGCAAATGTAAACATTCTGAAGATAGGTCCATATGCCTAAAGCACCAAACATTTGCACACTGATTTTAGATTCTCTATTGCAGACTAATCTTACATTTTGATCATAATGTAGCAACTCTTATGATAGTTACAGGAGAGGGGAAAAAACCCAATAAGTCATTCTAAGAAATTATAAATGAATAAATTATGAGAAATATATGTTTTATTCACTAAAAGAAAAATACTACTTTTGTACACATAAAATATTATTTGGGAAGCACTTAGGATAAAACCAATTATGTAGAGCCAAAAAAATAAGGTTGGAAAATAAGAAAAAAAGATAATGCATGAATAAATAAAATATATATTTTTGCCTATCGTGTCTAAGCTGAGTCTATCAACAGGTAACAATCCAACTGAGAAAATAAATTATTGTTTTAATAAGACACAGTCACTGACTTGAGTGGCCAAATTTGACTGTCTATGACCCAGTGTGGCAATGATTTAACAAAACCTCTTTCCCTACTTGATGAGAATTTGACCTCTGATTTACTCTCTATTTTGTTTCTCTAAGGACCAGATAAAGGTAGAATACCAACTCTGACATAAGACAATACTGACTGTGGTAAAATGATCCCTGATTGATAGACCTCATCTGGACTGGGAGGAATTGCAAAGAAGCACTCCTCATTCCTGATGCGGACATTCCATGCAGACACATGATTTGGCTCATCTAGAAGGAGGTAACTCCCAGCTGGCTGCATGAAATGTTACAAGAATTCCTATAGAAATATCTAACTTTACACTGTTAGCAAGATATGGTTCCTTTCTTACATCTTCTTTATTAGACTGATGTCAAATATGGTCTATGGTAGTCTTGTGGTTTGCGTGTTTATTTATGCAAATTTTAAAACACATACACATTTAATCACTGCACATTGGAATATGTTATAGATATAATGTCCTCAGGATGTCAGCTTTAAATAAATATGTCATACAAAAAGATCTGATATATATTTTCTCTATGTTTGTATAAGTTATCACCAGTAACATACCAACTGTGGGTCCACTGTCTTTAGAGAAAAGAAATAAAAACAATATCAGCTAAAACCTAGTTTTCTTTTTTGAATGACCACACATCTACAAATTCTAAACAATGTCAAGGATAAACTATTCTTCCCCAGAGGGACAAACTGATTCCCACTTCCATACCTTTGTACACACTATGAATATATCATTCAACTTTCAAGGGGATATATGTGTTTGTGTGTATATGTGTGTGTGTGTTAGTTGTTCAGTCATATCTGACTCTGTGACCCCATGGATGTAGCCTGACTGGCTCCTCTGTCCATGAAATTCTCCAGGCAAGAATATGGAGTGGGTAGCCATTGCCTTCTCCAGGGGATCTTCCCAACCCATGGATCAAACCCAGGTTTCCTGCATTGCAGGCAGATTCTTTACCATCTGAGCCACAAGGGAAGCCCATATATACATATTCAAGGTGTAGGTAGGCTTGCCAAGGTGTTAGGAACCAAAGGAAGGATTATTAGCAGAGCTATTTCTGTCTTATAATTGCATACTTTTCTCCTTTTATCCGTTTTCGTGAAGCAAGTCCCCAGCAGTCTAAACAACTAGTAAAATACCAGGACATCCTCCATCACTACCACCAAGATCTTTAATACCAGAACTTTACAGGTGAGGTGAGCCAGGGAAGAAACCAGGCAGTGTGGCTTCAGCAGATGTTAACAAATCAACTTAGGCCCAAGTAGGGTGAGACTATTCTATGTCTACAATATGTCTTGGCCTATGTGTGCATGCTAAGTCACTTCAGTCATGTCCAACTCTTTGCAACTCTATGCAGCCCACCAAGCTCCTCTGTCCATGGGATTCTCCAGACAAGAATACTGGAATGGGTTACCGTGACCTCTTCCAGGGGATCTTTCTGACGCAGGGATTTAACTCACGTCTCTTACATCTCCTGCATTGGCAGATGGGTTCTTTACCACTAGTGCCACCTGGGAAGCCCTTGGCTTTTAATAAAAAAATTTGTAAGAAAACTGTACAGATGTTAAGTAATCCAAAAGTTACTGTAGCTAAGTATGGAGAGTCGTGGTATAAAGGTAAAGTTCTGAGACCTTTAACTGAAGTATCTTTTTTCTGCCATTAGAGGTCTAAGTCATGAACTCCCTTTGATTCTGGTGTATTGATATAGAAGCAAAATCAAAACAACATATATTAGAGGAGGGGGATCCACTCAAAAACTCTTAAAAGAGAAAAGAAAAACACAGATGTTTGCCTTTAAAATAAAAAACTTATTTATGTCTACCCAGATCAGTTTGACCAGTCTGCCAGTGAGGTATAAATTCCATGTTCCCTATCTTTTACTCTAGGCTGATGTCTATGAAATTCAGTGGTGCTTGGTCTAATGATCTCAAGAACTCTTCTTGGCTCTCAAAGTTTATGCCTTTAATTGTTGACTATAAGTAGAACCCAGAAAAATTAAAATTTATTAGTAAATTCATCCTTATTCTTAGAAAACACACATCACATATAATGCCATAGTAAGGTCCCTGAGGGATAGTCAGAGAGAATATTTGGAAGAGAGTGTTTCAGAAAGACTAAGCCAAAGCAGGATATTGTGGTTGGGAAAGGAATCCTCTGGACTTGTTCTAGCCTTTCTCAGATTTCTAGGTCACTCTCAGGAGCCACCAAGGGTGTAACATCTGGCCAATGAGCCATTCAGCCACTCTTCAGCTTCCAGAGTTGTCCTCTAACACAGGGATATGCATTCCTGACTGAGTGACTTCCTTTCAGCCAACTAGCTCAGAACCTCACTGAGCCTTTTCTCTCTATTCTTATGGCTGCTCATTCTCCTGAAAGAAGCTTCTCCATCCTATTCTCCAGCGGCCAACCCTTATTTTTAGATTCTTTCTCATTTCTTGCCCCTCTTAATGCTATTGTCCGAGATTTTTCTTCTTTATTCTCCTCAATACCCTCATGCTGAGTTGATATATCTGCAGTTGGTCCTAGGGGACAAACAAAAGAAAAGAGTTCTACTAAATATCCTTAATAAAAGGCCAGTTAGTTCCTCCAAAATATTTACATAGGAAAAACTGTCTATTTAACTGACTTGGTGAGGAAAAAAAATTATGTTTGCTTAACTGGAGAAACAGCCTCTTCAGTGTAATGCATTTCCACTGCCTAATAAAGGATTAATGGCACACCTAGTGTGGAAGTGCCTGTTAAAAGCCTCAACCTATGCCTGTACACTTTAAATTGCTGTTTTGAAGAATCTACTTCCTGCTGAGCTGCTTTTGCTCCCTTCACGAAGCCTCCCTGATCTATTATGACCACTGTGTGCTTCTAATTTTCCTGAGCATACAGTAATTTCTAAGGATGACTTCATACATCTTATACAGGGCTTTTAAAACCATTATTGAAAGAAAAGTGAGTATTTAATAGCAAAATGTACTTATGAGGATTTCCTATAATGGAGGTGATCTCTTAATTAGATATCCTTCGCTATTAGGGGTAATACTTTTTTGTAAGTCTGGCTTTTCCTATTGTTGTCATTCAAGATGAAAGATGGAAATAAGTGATTTCCTAGAGATTCACATTGCTCCTTTTAAAATATAGTATTTAGAGGTAGCCAGAGCTCACTCTCATTTTGGATATCTTTTAGACATTGGTACAACAAAGAATTTACTAACTTTTGCCAGGTTCTAAAAGCTTGAAATAGTTATAGCTGGAAGATTATAATTTTTCTACCCTAAAGAAAACTTTTTCATTTACTTTGGAAGAGTTTTAGGAAACCAAAAATGTATCTTACTTTTACAGTCTCTTTTTCTTAAATTTTTCATTAATAACATCAGAATCACCTTTTCTCCTGTTTTCGTTCAACAATGAAAGACAGAATTAAGAATAGCTTTTATATTCTATTTCCTTTTATTTCAGAGGTGCAGCAGTTATTAAGTGAAACAAAATGAGCTGCCTCAGCCATTATATATTTTAATGTTCTTGATTAAAAGAGGGAAGAAAACTTTCTCCTGAAAAGAACTGAAACATCAATGCTTCCTAACACACATACTGTAAGGCACAGAAAGATCATTTGATTTTTTTAAAAAAATCCTAGTCTAAATTTAATTCTTAAAAATGTAATCCTAAAATTCTATACTTTCCAGTTATAAGGCTTGGGTTAGGCTTATTTAAATTAATGCTGTTCCAGGGTAATTTAAATAAAAACAACCACCTCACTGATCTTTATGATCTATGTCACTTCACAAATCCAGTCACTGATGGATAAATAAACTTGCCTATTCTGTAGTCTTAGATAGAGTAGGTTCAAAGTAATAAAAGTAGTATACGGCACAACTATATTTGCCCCTGTGTGAGACTGAACTGAGGCTTCTTAATTTTATTTCTCCTAAATTAAATAAGGAGAGATGAAAATAAGGAGAGATAATGGCAAAAGCAATGGAGCAGTCAGGTAATGGTCTGGCCCAAATTTGAGGTAAATATTTATTCATTGTCATTCTCACAGAAAATATGTCTGGTACCTAAACTCCCTGAGCCATGTGGGTCTGGCCATCTGAACAAGCTTCTTCAGTCATAAGGTCAGTATTTAACCTGATTACACCTTTAGGCTAATTTCTTTTTAATGTGGTTTTAGAAGAGGCCTTTAGAAAAATCAGACCATTTGTTGGACACTGATTACAGAAAATGTGTATTGGCAGAGTTAGAAGGAGAAAGGACACAAGTGTTCCAACATTGGTTTTGCCACATATTAAGTCTGCGACCTTGGGAGAGACAATTTAAAAAGTCACATGCAGGAGTTACTACATGGTATGCTATGCATTCCTAAAGATCCCAACTATTGAATGCCACCAAATCATTTAACTATTCAGTGTACTCAAAATAATAAAGCTTAGAGTGATTGTGAGAATCAAATGGAAAAAGAATTTATGAGAAGGTGATTGGTAAAATATACAGGAGCAGCCATGTTTCCTCATGTTCATAATTTGACCATTAAAAAATAAAAATTTCACATGAAAAATAATTTTATCCACCACAATAATGAAACCAGTATGATCTCAAAATGTGTACTTGGAGACTCACTAGGGAATTCTTTTTAAAGCAAATCATTCTTTTACTGCAGGAGAAATGCCTTTTTACCACTCACGCTATTAAAATGGACAGGTGTTAATACACATGCTTTACCCTTGCTGTATGAATTTGGGGTACCTCCCACTAAGAGTTGTTGTTAGGCAGAGTTTATTTCTCATCCAAATGACTTCTGGGCTTGGGTATGTTTTCTGCTTTGGTCAGTGGAATGTTAGTGGACATGATGGTAGCAGAGGTTAAATGTGCATGCGTGGATTGGCTTGTCCCTTACCTCTGCCTTCCCACCATCAGCCACAAGAAGAATGTGCCCAGGGTACCTAGGTCAAGAAAGAAAGAAAAAACGTGCAGCAGACTGGAACTTGAAGTGCAGGCTTACACAGATCCCCTCCAGCTGACCCATAGGCCCATGAGGTTCATGATGTAATCCTCTGATACTTTAAGGTTATTACACAGCAAAACTGACATGTAAAAGCCTATCCAAATTCTAGGGTCCATGTAGAACAAATAAAATACAGACCTTCTTTGCACAATTAGATTAAGAGTGTTTTGAGAAAGGAAAATGGATGTGAAAAATAAAAGTAACTCTCAAGTCTTTGTCTATTCTGGAGATAAAGGTAGGGATACCTTAGTAGGTTCAAAATGTGGTTTTGAAGAACCCAAGATAATATAAGGAGAGATCAGTCCTATTCATTTCCTTTAAAAATAACACCCTGTACCAATTGATATTCCCTTCAACTATACATGAGAGCACTTGTTTCCCTCACCCTCACCAAAGCTTGAAAGATCAGATTCATTAACTTTACACATATCTGTTAAGTCTAAAATTCATGCTATTTTGACTTGATTTTCATATCTCAGTCACCATTTGTATTTGTCCTTCTATAAATTCTCTTTTCATATAATTTCCCTTATACTGGCTGAGATCTACAACAAAAATTACACTGCAAATATGCTTTCTTCCAACAACTCAGCTGTCAGCAGTTCAATCCACAAATAATACGTTCTCAAGAATGTAAAGATACATATACAAGGAATTTCTAATAGTATAATTTAAAATAAGTCACAAAAATCTTGGGGTTTGGAAAGAAGTCCTAAATTTTCTTTTTTTTCTTATCACAGGGATAAAGCATATTCTTTAATAATTTTCTTTGGTTATTCACATATTCAGACTGGCAAAATAAATCTAAAATAATACAATTAGAAAAACCACTATATTAGTAATTCTGTTGTTGAGTAGTCTTATTATATAACCTATATAATTTTATGCTGTATTATTTTGCAATCTATGATTTTTACTTAAAAATATATGATAATTTTTCAATATTAACAAAAAATGCTTCTATAATATCACTTTTAATATTTATAAAACTTTTCTCTGTTATGTAATTCATTTAGCTAATTGTTTCATTTGGCATTTATATTTTTCTACTTTTTTACTATAAAAAATAATGCTTTAATATTATTGTCAACAAAGGAATCACTAAAATTTTATCCACAATAGTAAAGGTGTCCTTGATATTTTATGCACAAAACTAAGGTCAATAGAATGATTTTGGATGCCCTACTCAACACAGGAAAAAAAATTAAAGGAAAAAGAAATTCATGTAAACTTCCTAGGACTGTCATCCAAATTACCCTAAAGAGAACTTCCCAAATCAGGCAAGGAAAGTTATCATTAAATAAAAACTTAAAAACAACATTTTTGAACTAATATATTAGTTATGGCCAAATTTATAACCTAGCTGCTTTTGTGAACTTCATGTATATTATATACAACAGATTAAACTATTAGACATTGCCATTATTGACAATTACAGACCTGCAGAATGAAAGTACACTGCTGCCTATAGTATATAATTAAATAGATTATTTCTAGGAATAAAAGTCACCTATCAAATATTCATAGTGATGACTAGTTATCTTTGATTCTGTGATATGTTTTGGATCATGGGTATTATTTGTAGGTCACTAAGATCTAGATAAGAAATGTGATGTCTAACTCTATTATTGCATATGAGAAAATAAGCTCCATAGCATTAATTGATTTCTAGGAGCACATTCCAGCATGATGGTCATTTCTAGAAGTTATAAAAAAGGAAAAGTCAAAATTGGGCCATTTTCCTCATTCAACAAAACTGCACAAAACTTAATTACAGGGGAAAAAAAGCATACTTGGAATCCTTTGTAAAATGTGACTGGATATGAACTTTATAAATAGTTGTTGATATGACCACTATATATCATTTATGAGCTTTCTTCATGGCACAGGAAAAATAATTAATGTAGCTAAAATATTTACCGTGACTGGGCAGTCTGTATTTCTTTTACCAGAATTCTGAGACAGAAAAACAATCTTTCTCTTTTAGCCTAACCTACTTTTATTGACTGGAAAGCTCATGTAACTGCTATCTTCAGTATATTTTTTAATAAGCGTGAATGATTTTTAAAAACACTAATCTTTACTTGCACATTAGTAACCAAGATAAAGAGAGAATTCCTTAGGAATTAACTAAAAGAGAGAGTGATAGGAATGGATGTTGGAAGGAGGACCACAAAGCAGCAGCACTTGGGTTCCCAAAACTTCAACTTCCTAGTGTGATAAAAGCTCTTGATTTCACCACCAGAGCTCACTGGGGCAAACACGACTGACTTCCTGTAGACACATACCCCTTACTCCAGGTTCATGCCAGTGTCTTGTTCACACCATTCCTGAGACCAGAATCTCAGTATCACTTCTTGACAAAAATCAGAGTACTCTACACTTAACAGAGTAACCAATGCCCTCTGTTGTCCTTCCTGGTGCCTGGTTTCCATTACAGAAGCTAGTCATTTTGCAAAGGCAACAGCAGAAACTTCAAGTTGACAAATAGGTCATTTCTTGACAGCATTCTGCTTAGTCAGGGAAAATCTACTGCAAACTTAGCTTGTATCCCATTATTACACCAGAGTCCCATAATATATGGGAATTAGAATGTAATGTCAGAGTTGAAAAATCACAATTAGAGTCAATGCACAAACTTTTAAATACCAATTATCTCTCCATGTGGAGAGGTGTTCACAATATGGGAGGTATATGAGAAACAAATCTGAGAAGGTAAACAAAAGATGAAGTCTCCCATTTTACTCTGTGAAATTCAGCAAATCTAGAAAGGTTCAAAAAAGTTAAATTGTAATTTTGACTTTCTAGTCTCTGCCATATATGTTATTGAACTTGAGAGTTAAATTTCTATATTAAGCATGCCCCATGTCCTCACACAGACATATTCCTGGGTCATAAATTTGTCAGGGAACATTTAACTTTAGGATTCCTGTATGTTGTTTTCTGTTTCTCATGACCCCTCTGTTCCTTATCAGTTCCTGGTAGACAGGAACGAGTGGAGCGGCACGCTGTGCCCAGGACTGAGGTCATGGGACAGAATGCATACATGGATTTCCTTCAGTAACTTTTATCCCACAGTAAAACTGTTTAGTCATGACCCTCTTACTCAAGATATGGATTGTCTTCTGGCTTTGTGATGATTGTTATTCCTTGTTATTCCATTGGTAACAGTTGTTATATGTCTGGTTTTTGTTCTTTTCTTAACTTTATTTTTTTGCCTAAAGCTTCCTTGTATAACAATATATAAGCTCATACAAACATGAATAAAGCACCCTTGTTCCATGAGAGACGTGGGTCCCCCATGTCCTTCTTTCTCTCTCTGGCTAGTTCTTTGGAGCATAGAGGCCTGCCGAGCTCACTTTCCTGCCCGGGTTTTCAAGACCGCCTTGAGAGGACACCCTGTGCCTTTGTGAGCAGTACAAGCCCTATTCTAGGGCTTTATTGGTTTTCCACATAACCCAGGGAATATTAGTCTCTCTCTCTTCTGTTTTCTTTTCATCGACTCCTGTCCCCAGGTTCCGGTCTGTCAAGAAGACCATAACAATAAATTAGCTTCCAGTTTTGTTGGTTTGGATCAGGTTGCAGAGTCTGCTGCTTTACAGATTATTGGCCCTATTCAATGTCCTTAGCCTCTGGTCTTTGATGCAAGTCAAGTCTGACTGAGACTCTTGTTCCTCTCATTTCTTTAAGATAGACTAGTAAATGCAACTCCAGTTCACTGGACTAGTTTCAACAAGTGTGAATCTCAAGACATGAATTTCAGATATTTTCCTCTGTAAATTTATGTGTATAAATAGAAGATGGACAATGGCTATTTCTAAATCTATTTAGGATCATCTAAGCACCTCACTATTCATTGGAATATTCATTGGAAGGACTGATGCTGAAGCTGAAGCTCCAATATTTTGGCCACCTGATGCAAAGAATTGACTCATTAGAAAAAACTCTGATGTTGGAAAAGATTGAAAGCAGGAGGAGAAGCGGTCAACAGAGGATGAGATGGTTGGATGGTATCACTGACTTGATGGACATGAGTTTGAGCAAGTTCTGGAAGTTGATGATGGACAGGGAAGCCTGGGGTGCTGCAGGCCATGAGGTTGCAGAGTTGGACATGACTGAGTGACTAAACTGAACTGAAGTACCTCATAGAAAAGAGTATGACTCTACCTAGATCTACAGTCTCCATCTTCTTAGTCTATTTATTCTCAGTGTATAGAGAATACATAGTAGATATTCAATAAATGTCATTCTACATATTTTCTTCCTCTAGGTGTTGTCATGAAAAGGCATAAAACTCTGAACAGGAACATGGGTTATGTCTAGAAGAAGGACCTGTATTAGCATTAAGCTACCATATTTCTTTAACGATCTCTTTTTCTATATAAAAATCTGTATGAGAAATTATTGGAATCACGCCCAATCAGTCTCTTGCCCTATCCTATCTCTACCCCACCCCAAAAAAAGACCAAGCAAAAAGCAAAGCTCCCCATAGTTCATTCATTTTAATTTAAAAATAGCCTATATCAAACTGTTTCATCTCCTTTGGAGGGCTCATTTTAAGTGGCTATAATTTCAAACTAAAGCTAGAGAAATGAGAAAATATTTGAGTTAGTAGAAACATTTAGATTGTCTTCTGACAATGGCCATTATTGTGGGTTTTTTTAAAGTATAGTTGGTTCATCATATTATATAAGTTTCAGATGTATTCACAGTGATTCAGTTTTAAAGGTTATACTCTATTGATAGTTATTATAAATATTGGCTATGTTTCCTGTGATATACAATATATTTTTGTAGTTTATTTATTTTACACATAGTAATTTGTACCTACTAATCCCCAATCCCTACACTGCCCCTCCCCTCTTCTCTTTTCCCACTGGTAACCACTAGTTTGTTGTTTGTATCTGTGAGTCTGTTTCTTTTTTGTTATTTCACTAATTTATTTTCTTAGATTCCACAATTAGTAATACCATACAGTATTTGTCTTTCTCTGCCTGATTTACTCCACTGTGCATAATAACCTCCAGGTCCATCCACATTGTTGCAAATGGCAAAATTTCATTCTTCTTTTTGCTGAGTAGTATTCCATTTTGTGTGTGTGTGTGTGTAATTCACCTTAATAATTCAACCCTCATTGGACTGCCCTGATAAGATAATCTGAAAGTCAGTTTCCATGGGTACTAGATCATTTTCCCAGTTTTATGGAATTCTTTAAAGAAAATGAAAAAGATAAATGAAACTTTGTGCTACAATGGAGTAATCTTCAACTATTTAGTACTTTGGTTGCTCACAAGGTATTAGGATTAGATAGTTCTTTTGAAATGCATCCTTATGAATATTTCTATACTATTTATTCATTAGTATTCATTAATGGAGTCCATGATCATAATCCAAATAGTTTTTAGGAAAGCAAGGATTTGGAAGGTCATATCACTGCTAAAATGAAACCCTTCAAATTTTAAAAACTGTCAATTTCAAATTTTGAAAATCTCAAAGAATAATCAAAAGAACCAATAAAATATAAAGTAACAGAATTTTGGAGCTGCAAAAAGCCTTACATTTCTCTCAGAAGAGGAAAATGTGAAAGCACTTAGAAACGGTAAAGTATCACACAAATCTATAAAATATGTCTTGTCCTCATCTATTGGTATATAAAGTCCCACATTTTACAAGTAACAGAATAGATTGAGTAATTTACAAGATTCTTCAAAAGCCTTTGCAATGCTTTCCAAAAATCATTAGGACAATTAGCACCCACCCCCAGGCAAATTCCCATTAACTAATCCACAACTACTGGTCAAGCTTCAGCAGCTTTTCTAGCCATTCTCATTTAACTCAACAGCTGCAATTATTACTAAACTATCCCAGAGAATATAAGAACTTGTATGGAACAGACATTTTTTTTTTTTTCCAAATTCCCCACAACTGCATATTTTTTCAAAAAGGAAATGAAATATGTTACTTTTCTTAATCTGGCAGATAAAATTCTTTTAGGTTCTAATATATTTTATTTTATAACTGATTGCATTTAGATATTTAAACATATAGATCTCAAATTAACCCCACACTACAAGCTATTAAGAGAATCCGGTCAAAGACAAAAAAAAAAAAAGGCAAATTTTACCTTAAGAGCTCAGCCAAAGATTATATTTGAGTAGTGAGTGACAATGTTACAACACTCCCTGGAGCAATAGTTTTCAAATGTATTTTTATTCACACATTTCTTTCTTTGAAAGAAACTTTCCATAAAGCCAAGGAAAATAAATAAACAAGGAGTTTCTCTGATTGAAATATAAGTAGGAAGTCCAGACAAAACTCTTGGGGTCCTTGACAAGGGCTCCACTGCTGCTGCTGCTACTGCTGCTAAGTCGCTTCAGTCGTGTCCGACTCTGTGCGACCCCATAGACGGCAGCCCACCAGGCTCCGCCGTCCCTGGGATTCTCCAGGCAAGAACACTGGAGTGGGTTGCCATTTCCTTCTCCAGTGCATGAAAGGGAAAAGTGAAAGTGAAGTCGCTCAGTCGTGTCCGACTCTTCACGACCCCATGGACTGCAGCCTACAAGGCTCCTCCGTCCATGGGATTTTCCAGGCAAGAGTACTGGAGTGGGTTGCCATTGCCTTCTCCAAGTATAGTTTAAAAATCATCCTAGAGGATAAAACCCAAATTCCCTAAACAGATATTTTTGGCCCATTCTAATCCAACTTCCACCTTTCTTTTCAATCCCAAGATTTAACAAGCAAAGAGTGCTCTGTAATTAGGATATGAGAGCCAGTTTTTTTCAGTCTCTGTGTAGGCAAATTAGCATATTAGAAATGTACAAATGCAACTGAGTGGCAATAAGGAGTGGTAGAAAGAGAGTAAAATTAGGGAACAGAAGACTGTTTTTAGTCTATTCCATGTGGCATATAGTGAGTCTCTAAATTTCTGGACTTCAGGTGACCTAGCTGTCAAATATAAGAATAGTATTATTAAGATATATACTTTTATCAGAGGGCTGGACAAAACAATTTCTTAGTATTTCTTCACACTCTAAGATAGACAACTCAATTCTATTAATTATTTTTTAAATGATAGTTTCATGATAAGGCACAAAAGCTACAATAGCAAACATTATATAAGACAAAGTCCTTATATTTGGAGAGAGTAAGGTGTGGCCACAGGACTGGAAAAAGTCCATTTTCATTCCAATCCCAAAGAAAGGCAATGAGAAAGGATGCTCAAACTACCACACAATTGCACTCATCTCACACTCTGGTAAAGTAATGCTTAAAATTCTCCAAGCCAGGCTTCAGCAATACGTGAACTGGGAACTTCCAGATGTTCAAGCTGGTTTTAGAAAAGGCAGAGGAACCAGAGATCAAATTGCCAACATTCGCTGGATCATCAAAAAAGCAAGAGACTACCAGAAAAACATCTATTTCTGCTTTATTGACTATGCCAAAGCCTTTGACTGTGTGGATCACAATAAACTGTGGAAAATTCTGAAAGAGATGGGAATACCAGACCACCTGATCTGTCTCTTGAGAAACCTGTAGGCAGGTCAGGAAGCAACAATTAGAACTGGACATGGAACACCAGAGACTGGTTCCAAATAGGAAAAGGAGTCCGTCAAGGCTGTATATTGTCACCCTGCTTATTTAACTTACATGCAGAGTACGTCATGAGAAACGCTGGGCTGGAGGAAGCACAGGCTGGAATCAAGATTGCTGGGAGAAATATCAATAACCTCAGATATGCAGATGACACCACCCTTATGGCAGAAAGCAAAGAAGAACTAAAGAGCCTCTTGATGAAAGTGAAAGAGGAGAGTGAAAAAGTTGGCTTAAAGCTCAACATTCAGAAAACTAAGATCATGGCATCCGGTCCCATCACTTCATGAGAAATAGATGGGGAAACAGTGGAAACAGTGTCAGACTTTATTTTTTTAGGCTCCAAAATCACTGCAGATGGTAATTGCAGCCATGAAATTAAAAGACGCTTAATCCTTGGAAGGAAAGTTATGACTAACCTAGACAGTATATTAAAAAGCAGAGACAATACTTTGTCAACAAAGGTCTGTCTAGTCAAGGCTATGGTTTTTCCAGTGGTCATGTATGGATGTGAGAGTTGGACTATAAAGAAAGCTGAGCACCCTAGAATTGACACTTTTGAACTGTAGGTGATAGAGAAGGCTCTTGAGAGTCCTTTGGACTGCAAGGAGATCCAACCATTCCATCCTAAAAGAAATCAGTTCTGGGTGTTCATTGGAAGGAATAATGTTGAAACTGAAACTCCAATATTTTGGCCACCTGATGTGACGAGCTGACTTATTTGAAAAGACCCTGATGTTGGGAAAAATTGAGGGCAAGAGGAGAAGGGGACGACAGAGGATGAGATGGTTAGATGGCATCACCGACTCAATGGACATGAGTTTGGGTAAACTCCGGGAGTTGATGATGGACAGGGAGGCCTGGTGTGCTGTGATTCATGGGGTCGCAAAGAGTCGGACACGACTGAGTGACTAAACTGAACTGAACTGAACTAAAGGTATAATGAAAGAGACATAAATGTTATCATTTTGTTCTTCATCCTAAAAACTGATATTTGTTAATCCCCTTGTGTTAAGATCGCTCATTCTAGTGACGATCTAAAATCGGACTCCATTTTACCTACCTTATAAATATATTTGGGGAAATGGAATTTCTATATATTATGTTGGTCATGGGGCTGTTTTGTTCTCTGATCCAGAGAACAATATCTGACACAGAGGAATCAATGTCTATGGTCTTAGATATACAGCTAGTCACAATGTTACCTCTTCAGTGCCAACAGATCAGCTTCAGGGACTGTAGTTGACTGTCCAATGAGGGAAGAACATGCTAAGCACTCAAAGCAATATATAACCCACAGGAGTTAATAAAGATTTCGAAGCCTGCCTAGAAGGGAAAAAGTGATATTTAAGCTGAAACCTAAAGTACAAGAAGAAGGTAGCTAAGTTGTGGTTGGGAGGTGGGGGAAGGAAGAGTTGGGCAGGAAAAGCCCTTCAAACCAGGTATGAGAAACAGTTCCAGTAAAGACTCAAAAATGAGAAAAGGGAGGAGATGAGGTTACATCCAGTAGTCATGTATGGATGTGAGAGTTGGACTATTAAGAAAGCTGAGCACCGAAGAATTGATGCTTTTGAACTGTGGTGTTGGAGAAGACTCTTGAGAGTCCCTTGGACTGCAAGGAGATCAAACCAGTCAATCCTAAAGGAAATGAGTCCTAAATATTCATTGGAAGGACTGATGCTGGAGCTGAAACTCCAATACTTTGGCCACCTCATGTGAAGAACTGACTCCTTAGAAAAGACCCTGATGCTGGAAAAGATTGAAGGCAGGAGGAAAAGGGAACAACAGAGGATGAGATGGTTGGATGGCATCACCGACTTGATGGACATGAGTTTGAGCAAGCTCCGGGAGTTGGTGATGGACAGAGAAGCCTGGTGTGCTGAAGTCCATGGGGTCACAAAGAGTCAGACATGACTGAGCGACTGAACTGAACTGATGCTGAAGAAGAAGGAAGAGACCAGGTTATTCAGACCTCTGTGTACCTTGTTAAAGACAGTGGAAAGATAATGGGATGGAAAGGTTTTAAGCGGGGACAACATTCAAAGAGGTTCACATTTTTATAATACAGTTATGTGTTTTGTGTAGAGAGTAAGAATGAAGAAGGTATTGTAAACAGTAAAATGCTAGCTAGGAGGCTACTGCAGTAATACAGAATTATGCAGTGGCACTGGGGTTAGAGAAAAGAGGGAAATTCAAGAGATGTGTAGAAAGTAGTATCTAAAGGACTCAGTCGTTGACTGGAGATGGAGAAGTTGAGGTAGAAATTGAGGATGAGGCAATCTGAGTTTTTCAGCTTGAGCAATTGGGTGAAAGTGGTGTCATTTAAAAAGTTAGAGTACCAAAGGACTAATACTTTTAAAAATAATAATTATTGTTTACATAGTGTTTATTATGCAAAGGCACACATGTTAACTGAACCATTCTCCTTAACTCTTTGAGATAACTGTTTTTCTTATTCCCTTTTATAGATGAGGAACTGCAATACAGAAAGGCTGAATGAACTGCCAAGTTCCACACCAGGAAATGGCTAAATGTGAATCTGAACAATCTAACAGTGGGAGAGAGTTGAAAATAGTCTCATGTTTAGTCATGCTGAGTTTGAATGATCTCGGGAACATCCCAGAAGGCATTTGAACATGGAGGTTTGAAGCTCTGAAAACAGAGTTGAAAGATTCGGAAGTAAGTAAAATCATGGTGATGGACACTACAGTTTCATGCAAAAAGACCAAGAATAGCCCATTTCAGTTGAATAAAAAATTAGCAATAAGCATTTTGTAGGGCTTAACTAAAGTCATAAAGTTAAGGAAACAAAACTTGAGCCCATACATAAACAAAAATAAAAGCAAGGACTTTGAAATAAGAGTTCAACCCAAAATGGATCAAGCATAAGACCTGAGGCAGTATTCCCATATGTCCATGGAATCAAATCTAAAGTCTACCCTCTCTGCAATACTGGGCAGCATAAAGAGACTAAAAGTCTTCACCAAGATGGGAGAGAGAAATTCAAAGTTTATATCAAACCCTGGTATATTAATATCAGCAGTACTGAATACAGATGATATCTTAAGTACATTACACACTATTTTCATTTACTCACAACTAATGCATTAACTCTGCCTCCCTATAAGTTTTTTCTGCCTCCCTATAAGTTTTAACTAAAGAAATTCTGAAATTTTGGTAGGGAGACCATTGCAGACATGATTCTTGTCCCAGAATGGAGAACTCCAAATTAGTGACACCCTTTATAGAATATCGCTTATTGCTTCTACAATGCCACTTTTTATTTGTGTATTCTATGTAATAATTGGACTTCCCAGGTGGCTTAGTGGCAAAGAATCTGCCTGCCAATCCAGGAGATGTGGATTCCATCCTGGGTCAGGAAGATCCCCTGGAGAAGGAAATGGCAACTCACTCCAGTATTGCCTGGGAAATCCCACAGACAGAGGAGCCTGGCAGGCTGTAGTCCATGGGGTCACAAAACAGTCAGACATGACTTAAACACTAAACAACAGCAAACAACAATAACAATGCACTAATTAGCATTATCCTGTGTACGCAATAAGCTTTCAATAATTGCTTAGTAACAGCGGAACTGCTCATAACCACTACAGATAGTACTATGGGTTTAGCCAGTCAGGATGCTAAGCATTTAATCATCTTGATTTGCAAAGATGGAAACCCTGTCAGTACAAAAAAGAAAAAATGATAAAAGGGAACTAAGCAGAAAGAGGCAAACTAATCATCAATATCTGCTTTCCTTTAAAGTTGTATCCTTCCAGAAAATGTCATTATAAATCAAGGTTAAATATGGAATTGAAAAGGTGTCACATGAAGAGGAGGGTTCCCCGGAGGCTCAGCGGTAAAGAATCCACCTGCAATGCAGGAGCCAGAGACATGGATTCAATCCCTGGGTCAGGAAGATCACCTGGAGGACATGGCAACCCACTCCAGTATTCTTGCCTGGAAAATGCCATGGACAGAGGTGCCTAGCGGGCTACAGTCCATAGAGTCACAAAGAATCAGACACGACTGAAGCAAATTAGTACACACATCTGCGTGCACACGCGCACACACACACACACACACACACACACACACACACGAAGAAAACATAGAAGTGAAAGAAGATCTGGCTTTGCTATTTCTTCCACAACTCCCATTGGACTTTGTCACCTTGGACTCGTCTATTAAATGAATTGATACCTGGCATTTCTGAGCACAGGCACTGTATGGCTGACACTTGTTTACAGAAAGGGATGATTTTTATCATGCACACACCAGCAGAGCAGAGGAAGGCACAAAGCATTCACAGTCTGTCCTCTGTTTCCTTTCACTTACAGTATTCCAGGTGATCTTCCAATTAGTCCAGGAATCAACATGTCTTTACAGAGGGGCGTATGGCAGATAGGTGTTCTGTACTATGGATGCTGTGGTGAACAGGAAGACATGATCCTTTTGATTGTGTTCTGAGTTTTTCCCATCAATTAGGTATGGCTTTGCTGCTGCTGCTGCTGCTAAGTCGCTTCAGTCATGTCCTACTCTGTGTGACCCCATAGATGGCAGCCCACCAGGCTCCCCCATCCCTGGGATTCTCCAGGCAAGACCACTAGAGTGGGTTGCCATTTCCTTCTCCAATGCATGAAGGTGAAAAGTGAAAGTGAAAGTGAAGTCGTGTCTGACTCTTAGCAACCCCATGGACTGCAGCCTACCCGGCTCCTCTGTCCATGGTATTCTCCAGGCAAGAGTACTGGAGTGGGTTGCCAATGCCTTCTCCAAGGTATGGGTTTATGAACTAGTAAAAATTAAATGTTTAACTTTTAAAACCCTCCCTTTCTACTATACCGCATTTCTGGGTTTGTTGTTTTTGTTTAGTCACTAAGTCTTGTCTGATTCTTTGTTACTCCATGGACTGCAGAACTCCAGGCTTCCTACTTCACTATCTCCCAGAGTTTGCTCAAATTCATGTCCATTGATTGAGTCAGTGATGCTATCTAACCATCTCATCTTCTGTTGACCCCTCTTCCTCTTGCCTTCAGTCTTTCCCAGCATCAGGGTCTTTTCTAAGGAGTCAGTTCTTTGCATCAGGTGGCCAAAGTATGGGAGCTTCACCTTCAGCATCAGTCACTCCAAAGAATATTCAGGACTGATTTCCTTTAGGATTCACTGGCTTGATCTCCTTGCAATCCAAGGGATTCTTAAGAGTCTTCTCCAGCACCACAATTTGAAAGCACCAATTTTTCAGCACTCAGCCTTCTTGATGATCCAACTCTCATATCCATACATGACTACTGGAAAATCCATAGCTTTGACTATATGGATCTTTGTCAGCAAAATGATGTCTCTGCTTTTTAATACACTGTCTAGTTTTGTCACAGCTCTTCTTCCAAGGAGCAAGCGCCTTTTAATTTCATGGCTGCAGTCATCATCCACAGCGATTTTGGAGCCCAAGAAAATAAAATCTGTCACTGGTTTCACTTTTTCCCTATCTATTTGCCATGAAATGATGGGACCAGATGCATGATTTTAGGTTTTTTTTTAATGTTGATTTTCAAATCAGCTTTTTCACTCTCCTCTTTCACCCTCATCAAGTGGTTCTTTAGTTCCTCTTCACTTTCTGCCATTAGAGTGGTACCTTGTTGTGGCAAAGGATCTTGCATAGCTCAATGAAGCTAAAAGCCACGCTATGCAGGCCCACCCATGACAGATGGGTCATAGTGAAGAGTTCTGACATTCTGGGTTACACAGACACAAAAGGTCTATATCCCTAAATAAGGGTTAAGAATCAGTGGCAGAAATTAGAAATAATATTTCTAGAGTAATTGTTTATCCTTTAATGATTTTGTGAGAAAGTAGAATTACTAAAATGAGCCCCTTATTGGTCACCATGTTGTAAGAGCAATGGGTAAGAGGTTTTTCAAGATGACTGTAGAGAATCTATGAGGTGGAACAGTAGGCATTGACTCCTGTCATCAGAGTAACAGGCTTGGCATTGCTGAACCATAAAGAGAGCCATGTACTGTTTCTCTAAGTCTGCTGCATACTCCACAAGCCCCCCAAACCAATCTAATATTAAATTAGAAAATGATAAAATTCTCCTTGCATTCCTCTTTCTTTTGTTCACAGAGTGGTCATGGAAGGAGTAAGTCAGTGATGAGTTGCCATGGAATATTGTACCAGGTCACACCACTCCTTGAAAAAAATTACTATAATGTGACACAATCACCATCCCAGTGACTGAAGCTAGAAGATTGCAGAGTATAATTTGCTGAACAACTGCTTCAGAAAATCAAAGTGCTTCTCCATGAGGACAAAATCACTTCTGATCTTCCAATTTGACTAAAAAGTATACAAGGTTTACTTCTGTGGAAAGTACATTGTGAAGCTTCACAGAGGCCAAGCCTCCATCCCTACCCTGGTTATGAAGTCAAGTTCCTCATCCTGATGCCTGTTTCTTCCTTCAACTCACTTCAGCCTTATAAGTAGTCATGGGCAAGAATTATTTTTCATGCTAATGCTAACACAATTAATGCAGCGGATGAGTCTGCTCCCTCACTATATGCATGTTTGTGCACTTATTATATAACATTAAAAGCGTGTTAAATGTTTACTACTTTGCCAATCATAATTTTTATCTTTGCTATAAAATCCTTAAGGAAAAGCACTGCCTGCAGGGAAAGACATTTCTTATATTCAAGCAAATAGGCTTCCTTCAATGGCAAGATGGCACAATGGATGTTATTCTCTCACTTATCAAATTAGGCCTCTTCCTTTGAAGAGAAACCATCTACTATAAGTAATATCCTCTAACACTCCTCAGCTTGAAGCAAATGTCCTCTCAACTGTGAGCTCTCTTTGCATAGAGAAAGTGACAAGGTCGAATAGAATAGGGCAAAGCAGAGATTACTTACAAAGTTTAAGAATAACTTCCTCCGCTCAAAAATGCTTCATCATAGAAAGCAGCAATTTTACTTAAGCATGGTCCCATTTGAAAATGCAGGTGAAATTCTTGGACAACAAGGGATCTGTCTCTGTGACAGCACTGGGCCCAAAGAAAGGAGATGGATCTTCTCCAAGGTGCTGAAGAAAAGGTGCAACAGAAGAAAAACCTCACCCCATAGTTCTTCTTTTAACATAATCTATTCTTATGTCAATTGACTGTAAGTTGAAAACAGGGTTTTCTGCTGCTGGATTGGTGTTTGGACTGAACACAAAGTAAGAGAAATTCCTAAAGAACTCCACCACCAGGGTTCATCAGCCATCAGGCCCAGCTTCCTTTATTCCCTTCTGAATCCAAGAAAAGTATAAGCAAGTGATGCTTTAGCTACAGACTACCAAGCATCTGATTGTTTTCCATTGGTTCAGAGCCCACCTACAAAGGTTTGTAGGTGGTTTGTCCTTAAAGACCATCAGAACTAAGGCTGTAATTTATAGCCCCATTCAATAATAAAATAAAATTAACTGTCTACCCCACAAATAACTGAGTTAAAAATTCCATCAGAATATCTTAAAAGTTGCTGTAATATAAGAACCATTAGATGAAACAAAGATTCATGCCTGGATTGTCCTTTAATAAAGTTTATTTCTTTACATTTATGAGAATCAAAGTTACAGTGAGAACTGACAGCTCTCAGGAGTTTTAACAAACTACTGTTCAATTCCTGAAGAAAATGAGGACCTCAGAGTCCTTTCCCCAGTCTCATAGTGAATTATGAATTGGCTGACCTACACTAGTACAGTGTTCAATTTAAAAGAAAAAAATTAAAAGGCAAGAGAACTTGGGAATAAATCAGACATCCCCTGAGGACACAGAACAGAGATGAAAACTCGCTGACTTCTTTGAGTTCTCCCAGTGTGACTAGGACAAAGAAGCAAAGAGAATAAAGGCTAAAGGAGGTAATAAAAATGGTGGCTCTGAATTTTAAGCTGTCAAACCGCAAAGCAAAACTGAGATTGGAGAGTGATCTGGTGTGATTTTGTCATTGCAAAGGTTCTGAGTTGCCAGACAAGCCCTATACAGCAATTGGCTTTAACCAGTGGTGTGTATCAGAGTCACCTTTGGATATCTTTTAAAAACCTATTGTATTTTTGACCCTGTATCACTGAAAGGTCACTGTGTCTGAAGTCACTGGAACTGGGGTAATTTTTCAGAGTTCCTTAGAGGACTTGGAGGCACTGATTAAGAACTACTGTGATAGAGGATGATTTCCAGGAGAACAGTGCGTCTCAAACTTCAATGTGCTTGTAAATAATCCCAAAACCACCCCCAAATCTCAGGATCTCCGTTAAAATATTCTGACTCAGGGGGTCTGGGATAGGGCTGAGTTTCTACATTTATAACAAGCTTTCTGGTAATGCCCATACTGCTGGTGTGGGGACCCCACTCTATGAGGCAAGTAAGCAAGCTTTATATCCCAACTTCAGGTCAGTGGCCATGGGGTGGATATAGGCAGCCTGGGGCTGGTCCATTTGCGGTTTGTGGATCAGCCACCACAAAAATCACCTGAGGTACTTATTAAAATTCCAGGGCCTCACCCCAGACACATCCAATCAGAGCCAGCTAAACAAACTCCCTTTGTAATCCTATATACACATTAAAATCTGAGAACCACTAAGAGTTAGAGAATGGATAATTCAAAGAACTACGAGTCCCATACTCATTCAATAATGAATAATAACTTTAAATTTATTATTAATTTAATGCATTTTAAGCCTTCTCTAATTTCCAGTTAAAACTGGAGTTAGAGGTAGGAGTTTGAAAACAATAAAATCACCCTGATACATAACTTTAATATATATATATATATATACATATATATATGTATCTATGTATAGATCTACATATCTATGTATATATATATATATACATGGGGCTTTCCTGGTGGCTCAGTGGTAAAGAATCCACAATGCAGGAGACATAGGTGTAATCCCTGGGTTGGGAAGATCCCTTGGAGATGGAAATGGCAACCCATTCCAGTATTCTTCTCTGGGAAATCCCATAAACAGAGGGCTACAGTCCCTGGGACCACAAAAGAGTCAGACATGACTTAGCAACTAAAAACAACACACACACACACACACAAAATCTGAAATATATCATTAAGCTTGCCTATCTCTACATTGGCTATGCTATCACCTATGAAACTATCCCCAGAATTGTCATACTTTGGGGTCACTTATCAGCTACTTTGGTCTATTTTCCCAGCTGTTTTTCCTTACCAGCACCTACTAACTCACTTCTTTGTCTTACCTGAATATTCTATGTATTCTCTATCCCTGCCAGAGAAAAATTACCTTTAATTTCATCCAGCAAATACTGTTCTGTAACTGATATTCTGAACTCCAAATCTCTAAATGTTATTTCTGACACTAGAATATAAATTCACAAAGTGGAAGAACCAAAATATTTTTCTTCTTGGAAGTAGTAATCAAAAGGAAATGTCATTTTCTGCTTATGAAAAAATTTTAAAAATCTGCATTTGCAAAAATTTGAGTATTCATAATTAAAGAATTTTAAATCAAGGTTGTACTAGGCATTAGAAAAACAGGGACCTAAAAATTATGTGTTTAACTGGATAATACAAGCCTTAAAAATTTTCTTCCCCCCATATACAAGCTGGAATTTTTAGGGTCATATTTGCATGAAATTTCATTATTCTCAATACATTAAATTAAATGTATATAATACATGCACATATAATACATTATGCAAAATGTTCTATGTATCTTTAAAATACTTTTCGTGTAACTGACTATTATGAACTTGAAAAACATCTTCTAACAGATAATTTCTCACAATTTAATATGGAAAATGTTTCATGAGTCTACATCATGCTCATTCATTCATTCTTACTTTTGGTCATCACATTTCCTATGTTCATATGTCTTACTAATAATAACAGCAGAGATTACTGTGATGAATGGGCAAGGGTCAGAAAGCAGTGGAACGACTCTACGAGGAAGAAGGGCATTATAAGTTGCCCATGGCTGCTTCAATAAATTACTATAAACTTGGTAGCCTAAATCAACGTAAATATTATCTTACATTTATAAAGGTAAGGAGTCCAAAATGGATCTTACAGACTAAAATCAAAATGTTGACAAAGCTGTATTTCTTCTGGAACAAATTAAATTTTAAAACAAATAAAACACTCTGCAAATCTTAGTCTTAAAATGAGGGACTTCTAGATGCAGGGGAATGTCTGGATGGGAGTCCCAGCTGAAGCATTCATGGTTCCTTTAGGAAATATTTCATGGGGAACTGTTACCAGCACAACAAAATTCTTATAAAGTGCTGTCCATCCTCCAATATTCTGACTCAAGCATGGAAATATTCTCTCTTAAGATCCCATAGTACAGTTGGGTCAAACTTAGAACATTAAAGATTGATTTTATAAAATTTTTAGGACTTTTAAAGTATTAAAAACAAAGAACATCTAAATGTTTAAATAGTTTGCCTTAGATGATCTGGTTTGATCTCTAAAGTTTATATCAGAAATTTGACTTTTGCCCCCTCCTAGATCCTGGTAAATACTAAGTAAACAATCATCATGGCCATCACTCAAGAGCTCACATCTAGACATGCGCTCTTCTCAAAGATACATAAGGCAACGCTGCCAACATACCTGTCAAAGTCCTCCTTCAAGTTGCCTAAGTAAACTTGTGCCTTTACAAGGTGAGAGACGCCTGAAACTATCATTCTTAACTTCCCTACCTTCTAGCTATAACAGTCCCTTCACCACTACCATGCACATACTAATACATAAGTCTCTCACATCCAGTAAGTTCTTAGTCTTACAAACTGACATCAAGATCAACAAGATAGTCTTAATCAAGTTTGGCAAGGACTGGTTAATCAAGATTTTGGTACAAAATAAACAGTATAATTTTAGAGCAGCCCCTATAGAGAATGAGCACATATTCAATTTTGCTCTTCAGATTCCTTTTTCTCTTATTTTCTTAGAGAAGGTGCAAAAGTTCTCAAAAATCAAAACTTCTATTATGTAACTTCTGCTTCTCTCACCAACCATTTATGTCATCAATGGAGGTGGAAGCACAATTGGAATTTGTGAGGACCTTGCATTCAAAAGAACAAATTTCCCCAGTGCAGTAGACCTCCACATTGACTTTATGTTGGAATCACCTAGAGAACTTAAAAAAAAAAAAAAAAAAATCCCACTCTCTGAGATTCTAATATAGTCTAGTTGCTTCCCAAATCATTCTAAACTTCAGCCAAGGTAGAGAACTACTAAGCAGGAGCAGGACTGGTCTAACTTTGCATATTGCCAAGTTAGATTGAATAATTTTTTTTATGAAAGGTCATGTCTAAGTATTATAGAATCTTTAGCAGCATCCCTTCCCTCTTCTCAGTAGACAGCAATAGATTGACTATACAGTTCAGTCATTCAGTTGTGTCTGACTATTTGTGACCCCAGGGACTGCAGCATGCTAGGCTTCCCTGCCCATTACCAACTCCAGGAGTTTGCTCAAACTCATGTCCATCGAACCGGTGATACCATCCAACCATCTCATCCTCTATCGACCTCTTCTCCTCCTGTCTTCAATCTTTCCCAGCATCAGGGTCTTTTCCAATGAGTCAGTTCTTCACATCAGATGGCCAAATTATTGGAGTTTCAGCTTCAGCATCAGTCCTTCCAATGAATATTTAGGACGCATTTCCTTTAGGATGGACTGGTTTGACCTCCTTGCAGGCCAAGGGACTCTCAAGAGTCTTCTCCAACACCACAGTTCAAAAGCATCAATTCTTTGGCACTCAGCTTTCTTTATAGTGCAATTCTCACATCCATCCATGACTACTGGAAAAACCATAGCTTTGACTAGATGGACCTTTGTTGGCATAGTAATGTCTCTGCTTTTTAATATGCTGTGTAGGTTGGTCATAACTTTTCTTCCAAGGAGAAAGCACTTTTTAATTTCTTGGCTGCAGTCACTACCTGCAGTGATTTTGGAGCCCAAGAAAATAAAGCCTGTCACTGTTTCCATTGTTTCCCCATCTGTTTGCCATGAAGTGATGGGACCAGATGACATGATCTTTGTTTTTTGAATGTTGAGTTTAAGTCAGCTTTTTCACTCTCATCTTTCACTTTCATCAAGAGGCTCTTTAGTTCTTCTTTGCTTTCTGACATAAGGGTGATGTCATCTGCATATCTGAGGTTATTGATATATCTCCCGGCAAACTTGATTCCAGCTTGTGCTTCATCCAGCCCAGCATCTCACATGATGTACTCTGCATAGAAGTTAAATAAGCAGGGTGAAAATAGACAGCCTTGACATTCTCCTTTCCTGATTTGGAACCAGTCTGGTGTTCCATGTTTGCTTCTAACCGCTGCTTCTTGACCTGCACACAGATTTTTCAGGAGGCAGGTCAGGTGTCTGGTATTCCCATCTCTTTCAGAATTTTCCACAGTTTGTTGTGATCCACACAGTCAAAGGCTATGGTGTAATCAATAAAACAGAAGTAGATGTTTTACTGGAACTCTCCTGCTTTTTGATGATCCAACAGATGTTGCTAATTTTATCCCTGGTTCCTCTGCCTTTTCTAAATCCAGCTTGAACATCTGGAAATTCACGGTTTATGTACTATTAAAGCCTTTCTTGGAGAATTTTGAGCATTACTTTGCTAGCATGTGAGATGAGTGCAATTGTGTGGTAGTTTGAATATTCTTTGGCATTGCCTTTCTTGGGATTGGAATGAAAACTGACCTTTTCCAGTCCTGTGGCCACTGCTGAGTTTTCCAAATTTGCTGGCATATTGAGTGCAGTACTTTAACAGCATCATCTTTTAGGATTTGAAATAGCTCAACTGGAATTCCATCACCTCCACTACCTTTGATCGTAGTGATGCTTTCTAAGGCCCACTTGACTTTGCATTTCAGGATGTCTGGGTCTAGATGAATGATCATACCATCATGCTTATCTGGGTCATGAAGATCTTTTTTCATGATCTTTTTTAATGAAGATTGGCTCTACCTGTACAGGCAGTCAAAGACATCTGCAGACATTGCTGAATTTCCTCTGAAGAGTAAAACTGCCTCCAATTGAGATCCACTGCCCTCTTCAGTCTTGATTCTTCTGAGTTAAGACGCAGGCAGTAAATAAGCTTCTGATAGGGAGTAAGGCTACTGCCCTCATGTCAAAATGTCCAGGTTAGAATCTAAGTTTTCAACCTACCAGTTGTATGAACTGGGACAAATTTCTTAATCTCTGTGAGACAGTTATGAAATGGAGCTGGTAAGTGCATATAACTTACAAGGTTACTGTGGTATGAGCTAACACCAGTAAAGCCCCTTAAAGAATACCATCCTATCATACAGTAAGTACTCACTGAATGTTAGCTTCTACTGTTATTGGTAATTGTCTTTCCTAAGTTTCACATCCATTAAGGAAACACATAATGCTGAAACTCTCTCTGTAGGTTTTGACTGTAATTTGGACAGTGTGAGGCAAGTCAGAGTCCTGGAGAATGATGACTTATCATCAAGCCTGCTTTGTCTGATAGCCCAGATGGTAGCAGTTTTTGATCAGCTGATTACATGGCCAGTCAATAAAAAAGACAGGCCAGTCCTTATTTGGCTAGTTCCTTGAATATAGAGGAATGACTAGATTCAATGACTTCCTAACCTACTTTATACAGATGCATGCACATAGTCTCCACCATATCATTTCTTTCTTTGACTTATGAAGAATATTAACTCATTCATACAATCAAAAACAATTTATTGAATACAACTGAGATTCACCTAGGCAGAGTAGCCAAATATCTATCAAATCACACATGATAATTGCTATTATTTATCACATACATATAAACCTCCATTTTCCCAGAGATTTTTTAATTTTAAAATCTAAAATATGACTATGTTAACATTCTAAACAATGAATAACTTTAATATATAGTTGCTTGACTATAATAAATCCTATCCTTTAAATTACAATCCTGATTCAGTTTTAAATGGAACAGAAGAAAACTCCTGTGCTTTATCTCTACACACAACACACATATTAACTAACTCAAGTGGGTAGCCTATCACTTCTCCAGGGGATCTTCTTACCCAGGAATCGAACCAGGGTCTCCTGCATTGCAGGCAGATTCCTTGCCAGCTGAGCTACCAGGGAAGCCCAATTAACTTCTAGTTACCAATTATATGTTCTGGTATTTCCACATGAAGCAACTTTCTGATTCTCTGCATATCAGCTGAGTGTCCTGTAAGTTAACCCAATTCTGACATTATGTACCTGGAGACAGAATTAGATCCCACAGGTTAAGGGCTCAACCCCATAAAATTGCTCTCCCAACTCCAGACACCAATCACACTCCACATTACTACCTGTGCTTCTGATGCCTCAGCTATAAACTGGGACTTCCCATCACCCTGTCCTTGGATTCAATCATTTTCTAGAATGGTTCACAGATGTCAACAAAACAATTTACTTACTAGATTAGTGGTTTACTATAAATATGACTCAGGAACAGCCATATGGAAGCGGTTCACAGGGCAAGGGATAGAGGAAGGTGCACAGAGCTTCATGCTCTCTCCAGGTATGTTACCAAGCCTCCAGCACCAATACATGTTCACCAATCTAGAAGCTATTGAAATCTTGTTCTTTTTGGTTATTATGGAGGCTTCATTACATAGGCATGATTTATTAAATCAGTTGCCATTAGTGACTGATTCAACCTCAACAACTGCAACAGTAATTATCCAAGAGAAATAATAATCAGGGAAACATAAAACACTGAACAACAACTCCATATAAGTAGTAGGGATGAAGATCATGGCTTAAAAATTCTAGAAGTCTTCTCTTAACCTGGAAGAAAGTAAAATGTCGGTTAACTTTAGCCTTTCATAAACATGAATGTTAAAACAGCTAGAGTAATTACTTAAAAAATAAAACAGAGCATATACTTCCAAACAAACAGAAGGAGAAAACTAGTGGGAAAACAACAAGGAACCTCAATTAATGAGATAATGATGAGAAAGGAGAGGTAAAAAAAAGAAATAGAATGTATCATATATAAAGAAAGACTCTATCAAATCAAAGGGAATTCATAATCAAAAATCTATTTTAAAACTAAGATCAAAGAAGATCTTTAGAAATTATATTCCTTCAGAGGAAGAAAAAGAAAAAAATTACACAAAAAGAAAATACTTATAGAAATTCATAATTATACATGGCTGTTTACATACAAAACATAAGTTAAAGTCTATGAATTACTAAAAACTAAGAGAAAAACACTTCTCTTGGAATTTCTGAATGTTCCCAGAAAGAAATTTTTGAATCAGTTAATACAGATTATTGTTAAAATGTTTTACTTTGAATGTACAGAATCCTTTCTTCTATTCAAGAGCTTGATATTTAATCATAGAGATGACTCAACGACCACAGTTTCTATAAATAATGTAATTCTGTAAAACATCTAACTCATTCCAAGATCAAATATATCATAGGTCTCTTTGATTATGTTTTAATCTAAATAGCTCTCCAGGGTAACAGTGCATAATTTGATATAAAGAATGTTTTTTAACCCCCTTGTATTCCCAATCAGACACTTGAATAATATTTCAGAAACAAAAAGAATCTCTGCTCTGGCACTTTTTCCTATTTCTCCTTGGACAAGAAATATGCTGAATGTTTTAAAACATGACTATTTCTGTCCACTCTGGGTTAAAAACAGAGATTATGTTTTCCAAATTAGAAGGTTTACTATTGCTCTTAAAAAAAATTTCATTTCCCAGCCTGCATCAGTATCTACTATACTGTTTGAAATTTAGAAATACCAACACAGGTGCCATATCTGTCACTTTCAAACTTGTGTGTTTATAAAAATTTTTTATGATATTTCTTCATCATACAGCTTTCTGATGCCTACCTTCAGAAACTCTGATGAGGGGAAATGAGACAAAGAAAGAGAGCTGCACATTTAAAGACACCCTCCATGTCTAAAGTGCTAGTCAGCTGCAGCATCAGTACCATTTAAAGCTTATTAGAAATGTAGATTTTCAGGCTCCACTCCAGACCTTGAGTCAGAATCTAAATTTTATCAAGATTTTCAGATTATTCATACACATATTGAAGATTGAGAAGCAATGTTTTAAGCATAGGAGTCCCTGTTGTAATTCAGATAAGGACTAGAAAGAATTTCTAAAGTCTGATGAATTTAATTTCTTGGTAGAATAAATATTCTTAAACTGAAACTTATATTTTAGAACAGAATTTAAGTCATTTTCTTCAACTATACATGGCATGGAAACAATGCCCTCACTGTAGTTAAATTTTGAATTAGGGGCTTGAAACAATAATAGTCTTTGCTATAAGTAATGGAGAGTTGGAAAACAGACAGGAGTTTCTCTCTCAAGTAAAAGCAGTCCACACATGAGAAGACCAGAGTTGTTATTTCAGCTTCACGCTGACATTGAGGACCCTGGATCTTATCTTTCTCCCTCATCTAAATGGTTTCTACATCTCCAGTGATCAGGTCCAAGTTCCAGCAACTGGGCCAAAGAAAGGGAGCAAAGACAAAAAGGCATGCCCTCCCTTTTAACGTGTGTTTATGAAAAATCACACAACACTTTGCTTCTATCTCAGTGGCCAGATCTTAGACATATCCCTATAATCTATGGACAAGAAATGGGAGAAATGTAAGGTTCAGGCTGGAAACACTACCATCCGCAATATACTAGAGATTCTATTGATTAGGGAGGAAGGAGAGAATGGATGTTGGGACAGGGAACTGGCAGTCTCTGCCACAGACCTGCTTTAAGTCCAAGCATGTCTAGAGGCAAGCCCCAATTCAAAACATCTGACATGTAAAACAGCCTGTATTTACAAGTGACCTGCTCTACTGTTTGAGAAGACATAGTGAAATTTAATGCTTTGAAGAAAGCTGTGAAGTACATCATGGGAAAAAAAAAAAGAAAATGTGGAAGGGCCCTTGAGTGACTCAGCTTCAGAGGCACCTTCTGCATGGTGGCACTTTCTGGAAATATAAAAAGCATAGCTTGCATGCTTTGCAGTGGTCCTAACCCAGTGACCCACTTATTAGCCCACCTGTGCAGAATCTACCTCTGATTTGGCCTGATGTTTTGCTATTTTCCCCCACTTTTATAGCAAGTGTTTAAAATTCCACAATTAGTAATTCAAGCATCCTAGTTTTAAAATATTAATAGCTATGCAGTGGTTATAGGCTACTAGTCATTCATCAGTGTGAACTGGTTTAATTATATTAATCTTCTAACGACTGATAAACATCAGCTTCCTTGTGGAAAGGAAACTATAACTCATGGCCAAATGAGGTAAGTAAATCACTTTAGAGGACCAAACCGTTGTTCTGTTTCTCAGTTGAAACGGTACAAAGGCATAGCCTCAAAATTATTGGAGATCAGAAGGAAAGGGTCTTGACAGTATTGGAGTGGGGTGCAGAGAGAAAGGTAGATTGATGGAAAATTAAAACTTGACTATTTCTAAAATTTGCCTGAAATTGTCAGGGTACCAGGAATTGGTAAGAAAAAAAATCTCCTTCTCTCTTCAGCACCAGGGTAACACTCTTAGTTAACAGGGTACCTGACATAGTGTTCTCAGCTAATATTAAAAGCACACGTGTGTGTGTGTGTGTGTGTGTGTGTGTGTGTGTGTGTGTGCTGTTTTCAGTCATGTCCGACTCTTTGTGACCCCATGGACCATAGCTCACTTGGCTCCTTTGTCCATGGAATTTTCCAGGCAAGAATATTGGAGTGGGTTGCCATTTCCTACTTTAGGGGATCTTCCCAACCCAGGGATTAAATCCTGTCTCTTGTGTTTCCTGCATTGGTAGGTAGATTCTTTACCATTAGCACTACCTAGGAAGTCTCTTGTGTGGGTCAACTGGCAGTTCAGTATATTTTTAATAGTAGGTTACAGATGAATTAGCATATATTGTATTTTATAGAAAATGCATAGAGTTCCAAGCAATTGAAGGGGAAATAAAATTTTTCTTCATAGTGTGTACCTAAATTAGGAATTACCAAATCCAAGATTTCCAAACCAATATATGGTTGCTGTTGTTCTAGTCATTGCTGTTGAAGAACTCTTTTACATGCACAGTCATCTATAGAACAATATAAAACATAAAAAGAGGAAAGCAGCTCTGCCTGAATCAGAACCCAGGAATCCGATCTCCAGTTCTCTCTGAGGTCCCCAAATACAAGGCAGACCTTGAAAACCACTGTTCTGAAGGAAGAAGGAACAGTGTCTCAAAATAACACAAGGGCTGAGATTTCTTAGTAAGAAATATAAATACTGCCCTCACATCTGCAACATCTGTATAATACACTGTATGTGGATCAAAGGCGTGGTTGCTGCTGCTGTTGGTATTCACTTAAGAATGAACTACTAGTGTACAGACTGAACAGAATTTTATATTTTCAAAGAATTTTCACTTATATTAACCATGTATAATACACATCTTTTTTTTTTTGGTTTATAAAATGTAATTTTATTTTATGTTACTCATCTTTTATGAGGAAGATAGCACAGGTACTACTGTGATCATCTTATTGATAAGGAAATTGAAATTCACATAATTTAAGTGACTTTAAAAAGTGACATTGCCAGAAAGTGATGGAGGTAGAACAAGAATTCAGATCTTTGGACTTCTCAACTCTGGCTCCTCTTTATAATCACCAGGGAAACTAATTTAAAAAATCAAGGACTTGGGGAGAATGGCAGTGGGATACTTTTTAAATATCCCAGAACCTTTCCCCACTCCAACCAAATCTGAAAGAACAAATCTAAACAGCCACCAGCAACAGCTGCAACAAAACTAGGAGTATACAGAAACCAAAAATATGAGTGAGAAAGTAAGGAAAACCAGCAGTTGCAAATATACATGTTAGTCACATGTGTGGGGAGGTGAGAAAAAGAAGGCAAAGCAGCTTCTAATGGCTCTAAGAACCATAGTGCCCCAAAGTACCAAAACACTCACTGTGACACCAATCTGGAAGCAAAAGCTAGGAGGGCTTTTACTGTCATCATCTGAATGTGGGGGGTGAGATGTAGATGTAGCACAAGTCATCTGAGTCCTGAATTTTCAAAATGAATAAAGGGAAGCTCCCATGCAAGACAAAAGCCACCTTAAGAATAATAACCATTGAGCAGGGCAGGTACAATAGAACAAAGGAAAAAGAAAATTCAGATGAAAATGGAAGAAGGGTGCAGAGAAGTCAGATCTCAAAACTACTATGCTTTTTTTTTATCATTTTGTGAAATCAATAGAAAAGGTAGTTATAAATCTAGTTTGAATCTAGAAAAACTATTCTGTTTAAATATAGGGAAATATTCTCTTAAACATAAGCAAAAGAGAAAGTATTATTAAGTTCCATACAAAGTTACTATTAAAAAAGTAAGGAGCAGAATATAATAAGGCTCTCTAGAAATATACATCCACAAAACTCTATCTTAATAGTTTAGTAAAAAAAAGTAAAACTTTTTAAAAAAGTTATAGAAGCTATGAAAGAAGAGCATAAAAGAGAATTAGAAACATGTAGAAATGAGGTTACTGGGAAATGGAAGCTATGCAAGGATAGGGGACATAACTCAGAAATGAACATGAAAAGAAGAAATATCATTTTAGAAAAGACTAAAATTGAAATCATTCTAAAGTAAATGAACAAAATGCATAATGTCTTAAGAGAAAGAGAAAGTGGAAAGCAGGGAAGTTTTAAAAATAATAAATACAAATAAGATTCAAAATATTCTTGAGAAAGAGACAGCTATAGAAGATAAGCAAAGAAGATTTGACATATTGTTATAAGAGTCCCTGAAGAAAATTAAAGCAAAAAAAAAAAAAAGAAGAAGAAGTACTAAAAGCTACAAATCAGGAAAACTTCCCTGAAGTTAAAAAAATAATAAAATTAAAATGCTTGAAATTTTGATTGAAAAGTTGTGCCACATGTATGGGAAAGTCATCACAGGACAGTCATGATGTATTCTAGTAAAATAATTGTACTTTAAATAAAAAAAGAGTCTTGCACATATGAAGTGTGCCCCACTTCCCAAAACCACCTATAAGAAAAAGAAAATCAGGTTGTCATCAAACATTTTGACTTTATGTCAGAAGAAAATGAAGCAAAATATGTAAGATACTTATGGAAAAGAAAATGTGAACCAGTGTGTATTAGCCAGGCAAACATAACTTCAAGTAAAAAGTGCACAACTATTACTAACCTGCCAAAATAAATAGGAAAACAACAGCTTCAACAAGCCTCACAAAAACAGAGAATACCACTTCCTCCACTAACGAAATCTTCAGACAACCAAAATGATGAGAAACTGTGGTGCAAGATCTGGCAGTGGATATTAAATATATATTTATCTGTAGAACTGAGATAAAGTGATAATTACAATGAGAAAAGTATCATATGTGACGATATAGTTTCTGATTATAATAAAATGGGACATAATATGAACAAAAACAGGGCCATATATGAAAAGGAGAATGAGCTTACTGATTGCCTTTTGATACTATTTGGGAGTGAAGTTATATTATTTCAAATACATGCTGGAGAAAGGGAGGAAGGAAGAAGTTACTAATAAAGTTCTTGATTTCTAGTAGTAGGGAACAGATAAAAAACAGAAGAATAAGAAGGAATGAACTATTCATAGACACTACAGCAGATGAAGCTCAAAATAATAATACTGAGGGCAAGAAGCCAGAAAAAACACAGTACAGAATGCATGACTCAATTAATATAAAATTCTAGAATATTTAACTAATGTATAATAATAAGAAGCCAATAAGTGGTTCAGTGGAGACAGATGGAGGTGGTGGCAATAAAGGAGCAGCAGGTAGAGATTACACAGATAACAAAGGAGCAGGAGGAAAGTCTTTGGGTGATAGATGGGTTCATTTTCTTCCTTGTGCTGATGAGTTCACAAGGTATACATACATAAAAATTTATTGAATTGTAAACTTTAAATTGTATATTTTTTTATATATCAGTTATACCTCAATTGGAGAAGAAAATGGCAACCCACTCCGGTATTCTTGCCTGGAGAATCCATGTGCAGAGGAGCCTGGCAGGCTACTGTCCATGGGATAGCAAGAGTTGGACATGACTTAGCGACTAAACTACTAATACTACTATACTTCAATAAAGCTAAATTTAAAAGGTAAGAGAAAGGGCTCTACTTAGTAGCAGTAAGTCATGAGTAATTTAACACCAACAAAATGGCATTTATTTTGCTCCTGAACCAAATATTTGGGCAGCTCTTGAAATTAACTTATCTCTACTCCAATGTTAGCTAGAGAAATTCAACCATCTGAAGGCTCATTAACAAGTCTGGTGGTTAATATTGTCTATCAGCTGAGACCCTACCAGAGGTTGTTGGTCAGAAAGCCTACAGGCAATTTCTTCCTGGAACCTGGACTTCCTCAGAGGTGGCTGGTTCCAAGGGTGAGCATTCATGAGAAAGCTCAGCAGAAGCTGCATCGCTTTTCATGATCTAACTTCCAGAAGTCACACAGTATCATTTCTGCCTCATTCTATTTATTTAGGTGCACACAAAGGTCTGCCCAATTTCAATGGAAGGAAAATAGACTGCCTCCTGATGGAAAGTGACAAGTTTCTCGAAGTACACATGGCATTGGAAACATGTCTGTGCTCATTTTTTTGGAAAATTCAATGTGCCATAATGGGATAAATAAATGAGTACTGATATTAATGTAATTAGGAACTGAGAGTTTCGGGCATGAAACAAAGAAGATTCAGATGTAAAGTGATTATTAAAGAAAAAACAGCACACTTCTGAATTTTAAAATATTTACATATTTCCCAGCTCATAGGAGATGGACACGACTTAGCAACTAAACCAGTACTACTACTATACTACTACTACTACTAAAAATGAGCAATTCACTAACAATAAGCATGCCTAGAATTCAGATTTGTATCTCTAAATAGATTTTGACATAAAAGGATCTAGGACTCCTTTGAGAAATGGCTTTTTCCAGGACTGTTAAATATAAGCCTTTAGCTGTACCTTAAACTTAGTGCTGTATGTCAATTATATCTTAATAAACTTGAAGAAAAAAAAAAAGACATGAGGTTCCATACCAGAAAGAAAGAATGCTACCAGAGACTACTAGGATAGTGTCCAAGGGTCTCAGAATTTAAAATGAAGAGGCTACTCTGGCCATTGTTGAGACAATGTAAGAATAAATAAAAATAATTCCAAAATAATAAAATATATCATATATTTTTAAATTCACACATTTATAATAATACTATAAAAATACACCTAATGTTAGAGAACCACTTCATTATTTGAAAACTAGTAAATAAAAGAGAATGAATCAAGCATTTTTTTCTTTCTTTACTGTACTAATTATATCTCACAGGAAACAAATAGTTGATGATGAAAAGCTTCTCATTATAGAAATATTCCAGCTAGTAATAAAGAATAAGTAACTGTAGTCAAATATAGCTATTTCATAAACCTTATTTTAAAAAATGAGTTTAAGTGTTGATAACCAAAGGCTGCTAATATCACCAAAAGAGGAACAACCAGAAATGTTTTGCCTAATGATGGATGTAATCAACAACATCTATGACATAGTCTTTCTGAAGTGATCCAATCTAAATTATCTCAAATGCATAACTCTAAATATCAATTTACAGGAAATACAGGGAACAGAGGAATGCATTCATTGAAGTCACACACAGACATACGTCATCGTGACATGGGAGAAAATCATACAGGCTGTCACCTATATGACTGATGGATTTCATAAGTCATAAATCTTATGAGAAAATTGATAGTCTTCATGTATATGAATATAGTATATATACAAATACAAATATCCTAAAAGAATATACATCCTGCCCATAGGAAGAATGGCTAGAATGCATCGAAATGTGTTCTATTGGGTTTTCCTTCTGTGCTTAGTCGTTTACAGAGCTTTTAGAGAAGGATATATTAGTGTGGTGAAAGTGTTAATCATTCAGTGGTATCCAAGTCTTTGCAACCCCCCCAGAGTAGCCTGCCAGGTTCCTCTGTCCATGGGATTTCCCAGGCAAGAAGACTGGAGTGGGTAGCCATTCTCTCCTCCAGGGGATCTTCCAAACTCAGGCATCAAAACCAGGGTCTCCCACTTTTCAGGCAGATTCTGTATAGTCTGAGCCATCAGGGAAGCCCAAGTGTGGTATTCAGGTGCAAAGTTTTTCAATGACAAGGTGACTGAGGCATTTGCCTGAAGAAAATATGCAAAAAGCTTGTATCTGGGGCATTTTTGGCTACAAATAATTCAGCTAAAGTACTCTTCATCATTTTCTATAGTAATGGTATTTGGTTAATAGCATAGTGTGTTATTTAAAAGCCCATCTTGATTAAATGCCTTGCATGATGGTTGAAATTGAGAAACACTTAGGATATGGAATGACTCAATACATCATACTCACAGAAAAAATAAATGCACTCTGTTTTTCTTATTGTGCAATTTTAAGATATATTAATATTGCTCTCCCTATTAACCAAAATGAATAAAACCCTGAATCTCAACAAACCATCTTTTATTAACACTATTATTCAAAATCACTCCAGCAGGTTATAGCACAAGAACAATTTCTCCAAAAAAAAAGCATCTAAAATATAGTATTGAGAAGATAGTCCTCAAAATATAGAATATCATATATTGCAGTCCTCAGTCAGCTAGAAATAGAGTTTTTTTCCCCTGAAAACTTATCAACTAGTTCTGATGCATATGTCAAAGACTGGTTGAGAACTTATTTTTTATAGAGATAAATCAAATAGGCACAATATCAATCAAAATCTCAGAAGCAGGCACATATCCAGTAAATATCTAAGTGACAAACTCAGAGCACTGACACCCAGGGACCCAGCTCTTTCCAGGAGCTGATGATCATCTCATTTCAGAAGGCTAGAGAGTACTTGGGTCTGATATATTAGCTCAACTCTCATCCATTTTTCCCAATCTCAGTGCCCTTAACTAATAAAAATAGTGATGCATCTCTCCATATGATATTCAAAATCTCACTTGGAGACATGAACAGAATCTTAATTTTCCTTCAAGGACCTCTGCAGAACCCTTCATGAAAGCTGTACTTTTTAGGTAAACTGTGTCATTAGCAGTTCTGTTTTTCTCTACAAAAGAGAGCATATTAATAGTAGACAGTGTTTTACTTCCTTGAACTCCAACATCTGCATCTGTAAAAGAGGATCCAGATTACCTGTGATATAGGAATCATTGAAGGTTAAAAAGAGACATGCCATGCCTTACACATAACAAGTGCTCAGTCAATATTAACTCCCCAATTTACCCACTGTGATTAGAAGTGTCCCTAGAGGAAATGAGCACAACACTTGTTATCAAAGTGAAAAAGTGAAAGTTAGTCACTCAGTCATGTCCGACTCTTTGCAAGCCCATGGACTCTATAGCCTACTAGGCTCCTCTGTCCATGGGATTTTCCAGGCAAGAATACCGGAGTGGGTTGCCATTTCCTTCTCCCAAGGATCTCACCAACTCAGGGATCAAACCTGGGTCTCCTGCATAGCAGGCAGATTTTTTACTGTCTCAGCCACCAGGGAAGCCCAATCAAATGCCTTGTTAATTCAGAAAGCATCCCTCTAAACAGGAACATTATTTTCTTGAGATACTATTAGGTGATCCACAGAGTCACTAAGAAGAAAAAAAAGCAATGTCTGTGGTCAAATTAGTTTGGAAAATGTTGGGTTAAAAACTGTCTTCATGACTACTAGAAGTTTTTCAACTGCTAATGTACACTTTGGCCCCTTGAATGGAACACAAAGTGTGTTACTTTTCCCGACATTTTGGTCAGTAACCTTTTTGTCAGGAACACTTATTTACACATGAAGAAACTAATATTCTGTAGAATACATTGTGGCAACTATGGGTCCTGAGAACCAGACTGACAAGACCAGCAGGCAATCATAGTTGCCTCAAAGGATAACAATGCTTTCCTTCAATTTTTTTCTGTGCATGGGATTACTCTTAGGCACTATGAAGATGAAACACCTTCAGCAAGCAATTCACTATAGAGTTACTGAGAGATTTTTTATTGTTCGCTATCAAGTTACTAAGCGATTTTTTATTTTACATATGGATAACTAAAAGTAAGCTGTTCAATCTTGTGAACAATACTGTGTATAATTAAAGCATCTACTGCTTGACAAATAAACATGACTTCTAAAGGTACAGTGGTCATTTTGGTCAGAAATATAATTAGCTCGACAAAAAGGGAATTTGATGTTTTTCATACTTTTAACAGACTGTTTAACAGCAGGTTTGGGGAAACTTAGGGTCACAGAAATTCAAATTTTGTATGCACTGATTCAGATGTATAATAAATAGTCATTCTGGAAAGGCAAGTTTTATTTGGTTCAACAAATACCTGCTGCATACCTCCTATATGTATAAGGTACATGTGTGTGTTCAGTCACTCAGTCATGTCTGACTCTTTGTGATCCCATGGACTGTAGCCCACCAGGCTCCTCTGTCCATAGGATTAGATCCTTGCCAGGATCTGTCCAGGCAAGAATACTGGACTGGGTTGCTATTTCCTCCTCCAGGGATCTTCCCAACCCAGGGGACGGACCCACGTCTCCAGCATCTCCTGCATTGGCAGGCAGATTCGTTATCACCAAGCCACCGGAAAAGTCCCACATGTATAAGGCACTGGTTAATAAGGGCTTCCCAGGTGGCACAATGGTAAAGAAGTCACCTGCCAATACAGAAGACACAGGAGACACAGGCTGTATCCCTTCTTCAGGAAGATCCCCTGAAGTAGGAAATGCAACCCACTCCAGTATTCTTGCCTGGAAAAATTCCATGGACAGAGGAGCCTGGCGAGCTACAGTCCAGGGGTCACACAGAGTCAGACATGACTGAGCAACTGAACACACACACTGGTTAGTAAACCAATAATGCTGAGAGAAGGTATGCATCCTTTTGAATAACAAATTATAATGAGTCTATACTGTGAATTTATATACTGAACAAAAGCTTGTTCTGGCCTTTCAGGTAATCACTCTCTTTGACTTTCTGCCATGCCTAGTATTGTGATATGGTATAACATTTTAGTTTCAATTCTGCTTATCAATGCCATTGTAAATACCATTTAACTAGTGCTCAGATGGAACAGAATATGTATCCATTGCCAAAGCAACCACTTAGTGCATGGTCTTGCAGCTCAGTTCCAGAGCAGCTGTAGTCTACTTTGGAAGAAAAGGTGAAATGGAAGTGATTTGAATTGGAGTGGCTTCCAATCCACACACTAAAATGGCCAACATTCAAATTAACCATGCCCAGATGATCCCAAGTATACTCAGGAGGCTGAATCCATCTCAGCTCTGTAGATGACTCTGGAACCCATGGCAGGCTGAATTCCAAGGTTGTCTCCAAGATTCTTACCCTCTGTCTGCACATTATACATTCTCTTCCCCTTGATCATGGGTGAGTCTGAATATGACTGATTTCACTCCCATGATTAGGTTATATCTATGACATAGGTGAAGGGATTTTTCCAGATGTAATTAAGGTCCAGGAAAGAAATTCAAAAAGGCAAAATGGTTGTCTGAGGAGGTGTTACAAATAGCTGAGAAAAGAAGAGAAGCTAAAGGCAAAGGAGAAAAGGAAAGATATACCCATTTAAATGTAGAGTTCCAAAGAATAGCAAGGAGAGATAAGAAACCCTTCCTCAGTGATCAGTGCAAAGAAATAGAGAAAAACAATATAATGGGAAAGACTAGAGATCTCTTCAAGAAAATTAGAGATACCAAGGGAACATTTCAGGCAAAGATGAGCACAGTAGAGGACAGAAATGGTATAGACCTAACAGAAGCAAAAGATATTAAGAAGAGGTGGCAAGAATACACAGAAGAACTATACAAGAAAGACCTTTATGATCCAGATAACCACAAAGTGTGATCACGCACCTAGAGGCAGACATCCTGGAATGCAACTCAAGTGGGCCTTAGGAAGCATCACTACAAACAAAGCTAGTGGAAGTGATGGAATTCCAGTTGAGCTATTTCAAATCATAAAAGATAATGCTGTGAAACTGCTGCACTCAGTATGCCAGCAAATTTGGAAAACTCAGCAGTGGCCACAGGACTGGAAAATGTCAGTTTTCATTCCAGTCCCAAAGAAAGACAATGCCAAAGAATACTCAAACTACTGCACAACTGCATTCATCTCACACGCTAGTAAAGTAATGCTCAAAATTCTCCAAGCCAGGCTTCAACAGTACGTGAACCATGAACTTCCAGATGTTCAAGCTGAATTTAGAAAAGGCAGAGGAATCAGAGATCAAATTGCCAACATCCGCTGGATCATCAAAAAAGCAAGAGAATTCCAGAAACATGTCTACTTCTGCTTTATTGACTATGCCAAAGCCTTTGACTGTGTGGGTCACAACAAACTGTGGAAGATTCTTAAAGAGATGGGAATACCAGACCACCTTACCTGCCTCCTGAGAAATCTGTATGGAAGCAAAGAAACAACAGTTAGAACTGGACATGGAACAACAGTCTGGTTCCAAATCGGGAAAGGCATACGTCAAGGCTGTATATTCTCACCCTGCTTATATGCAGAGAATATCATGTGAGATGCCAGGCTGGATGAAACCCAAGATGGAGTCAAGATTGCTGGAGGAAATATCAATAACCTCAGATATGCAGATGACACCACCCTTGTTGGGAGCCATTCTGGAACTACTGCCAGATGACAAAGTCACGGCACCACTCAAGAAGAAACTGCAAAGCTTCTTTCCTGGATCGGACGGAACCTTCACTCCTTCCTGTTTCTATGCTTTTGTTGTGGCTAACTCTGTTTCATTCTTTGATGGCTGGAGTGGTAGGGGCTTCCATGATGAGGTCACGAGAGTCCAGGAAAAAGAAAAACATTCCAAAAATGATTAAACCTACTGAGGCCTCTGACTAGGTGAGTCCCTAACACTCATCCAGGGAATAAGGCCATGATCATTTGGAAAACAAGCCCTAAGCCTATTGTGACCTGGCCTCATGAGGAGATTGTTATTGATGACTGGTAAACTTGGGTCATGTATCAGGGATTATTACAGAAACTAAGCCTATTGCCTTTTCTCATAAAGATTGGGATGCTAGAGATATTTGTGCCCCTTAGAATCTAAGCGTAAATGGAAAGAAATATGTGAATTTTACTGTAAATGGTTTCTAGGTAAACTGCAAAAGACTTGTCCCAGCCAGAAATAGCCTTGTGTTATGTGGGTAGATGGTAAACAAACTACCACTGACAATGGCTGTACTATGAGGAACTTTTGCCCTTAGACACTGCTGTAGTACTTATTCACTGAAGCAAGACACTGTACTCGCTGTAGTAGCAGGCTGTACAGAATAAGTAGATGGAATATTATGATTGATTCATAGACTATGTTTTAGTAGAATAAAAATAGGTTTTGGAGTAAACATGTAACCAAAATGTGACATAGGATTAGGAAAAACCTTTTAACACATCTTAGAATCAGAGGATTTTGATCTGAATGGAAAAATATTGTAAGAATCATTACGTAGAAGAACATGTGTTATATAAATAGAGACTAAAGCAATAAAGATTATGGTCCTTGGGCCATCAAAAACTCTCTGTCTCCTTTCTTTTCCTTTCACTGACGCCGTTCATCCCTTGGGGACCCCTGGACCAGCTGGAGCGGGACTCCAGCACACTCTTATGGCAGAAAGTGAAGAAAAACTAAAGAGCCTCTGATGAAAGTTAAAGAGCAGAGTGAAAAGGTTGGCTTAAAACTTAAACTTCAGAAAACTAAGAACATGTCAACTGGTCCCATCACTGCCTGGCAGATAGATGGGGAAGTAATGGAAACAGTGACAGAATTTCTTTTCCTGGGCTCCAAAATCACTGCAGATGGTGACTGCAGCCATGAAATTAAAAAAGACGTTTGCTCCCTGGAAGAAAAGCTATGATCAACCTAGACAGTATATTAAAAAGCAGAGACATTACTTTGCCAACAAAGGCCCGTCTAGTCAAAGCTGTGGTTTTTCCAGTAGCCATGTATGGATGTGAGAGATGGACTATAAAGAAAGCTGAATGCTGAAGAATTGATGCTTTTGAACTGTGGTGTTGGAGAAGACTCTTGAGAGTCCCTTGGACTGCAAGGAGATCAAACCAGTCCATCCTAAAGGAAATGCGTCCTGAATATTCATTGGGAGGACTGATGCTGAAGCTGAAACTACAATACTTTGGCCACCTGATGTGAAGAACTGACTTATTGGAAAAGACCCTGATCCTGGGAAAAATTGAAGGCAGGAGAAGAAGGGGATGACAGAGGATGAGATGGTTTGATGGCATCACCGACTTGATGGATATGAGTTTGAGCAAGCTCCAGGAGTTGGTGAAGGACAAGGAAGCCTGGCGTGTTGCAGTCCATGGGGTCACAAAGGGTCTGATAAGACTGAGTGTCTGAACTGACTGAATTAAGGTCCTAAATAAGTTGTGACTGAATTAATCAAAAGAGGGATTATCCTAGGTAGACCATTGTGAGCCCATTAAAAAGGAATGGATCCTTCCTAAAGGAATGGATTGGAAGTGAAAGAGATTCTCTTGCTAGCCTTAGAGAAGTAAACTGCCATATTGTGGACAGGGTGAATTGGCATTTTAAAGGGCAAAACAGCACCTTAGTTATATACAGGCTCTGAAGCCTGATTGCTTGGGGTTGAAGCTTGTTTCCATATATGACCCAGACAAGTTAATTGTTCCCTCCAAACCTCAGGTTCCTCAACTATAAACTTGGGTGACACAGGTAGGGCCTGCCATGTAAGCTTGTTGTGAGAATTATACATATGAACATAGATGGAGCACTGGAAGAGTGGCTCCCACATTAAGTTCCTTATGATTGGAAACTGTTCTTATTTTGTGTTCCTAAGCGCCATTGTGAGGACGCAACCAGATATTATGTCACCATGCCAGGATAATTCTCCTTTGAGTACCAAGATCTCTTTATCATCCATCTCAAATCTAAATTCTGGAGTACCTCAGGACTCCATAAAGGGTTTTCTCTTCTTTAGTTTTGTTATTTTCTTCCCTAAATGATCTCATCCTTTACTATGACTACATATCATTAATGTGTCATCAACTCCAAAATGTATTTCTCATACACAGATCATTGCTCTCATCTTTAAACATACACATATACCATTACCTATCTGATAATATCCACTTTGATGGCTCATAGGTATCTCAAATGTAGCATGCCCACACCTAAATCCTTAGCAGCCCAACCCTTCTTCAATCTCTTTTCCTCAAGGCTTTCCCTTCTTAGCAAATGGTACGAAGGTCCATCCTAGATGCTCAATCCAGAAATCTGGGAACATTTAGGATTTATTTCTCTCCACAATATATCATATTCAATTCATTAAAATTTTTCTCCAAAATATAAAATAATCCATTAATTTTTCTTTCCACCATAACATACCTGCAAGGCTGCTTTGAATCCTTTTTTAAAACAATATGTAGCCATTTAATTATTATTTTTATGTACCAAGTCTGTCTTCCTCTGCAAGACCTCTCTGATCACTTTTTACAACCACTTTGTACTCTATTACTAGCAAAATGCCAATCCCACAACAGATATTGAGAAAATATTTGTTGAATGAATGAACAAATGAACACATCATAGTTCTCCCCCATGAATCTGTTCTGGTGAGAACAACAGAATTAACCACTCAGACTGAAAGCAGAAACAGCAAAATTACTAGAATATTAATGTCATAAAAAGTTTGAGATTCATATTTTCCCACATTTCAACTCCAGATATAAAAAGATTGCTTACAATCTGAACCACAGAGATTTACATCTGATCCCATTTCCTATTGCCATCACCAGTGGCTATCATGTCCTGAATCCTTCTCTTCTTGGAAATAGCAAAATTTAATAGTTCTAAGTATACCAGGTAAATGCCTGATGCTTAGAGCAAAGGCACAAATTCTACCTATGTATTAATCAATAGTCATATCCTTTGTTGTTATTGTGAGGAATCATTCCAGATCCTAAAATTGTTATGTCCAATACCCTGTGCCAAACTCATTCTTTTATTTTTTCTCATCCCCAGGCTTCTATGTTTGACCTTCATCATTCCACTTTGCTGAGGTAGGTCTCCTAGCAAATATCATGAAAAAGGTTGGAAGTGCAATCCAAGAAAAGGCTTTAAAGTTTCAAATTTACATGAACCATTTTTATTTATACTCAAACCAAGGAACAAGGAAGGGCTTACACACAGATCATTTCTGTGGTAAGACATGCCCACAACTAAATCCTTAGCAACATGACCATTCTTCAGTCTCTGAAGAAACCTCTTATCCACAGGCATCTTCCTCAATAATATCCCATAAAGCCTCTCCTCACAAGTACCATGTTCCTGAGCTTCTTTTATTGAAAATAAAATTCTCATTTCAGCTCTCATTGTCCTCTAGCAATCACTCTCTCTCTTTCCCACCAAAGTCAAATTTTTAGAAAAAGATTTAAAGACATTTCTACATGTAATACTTTGTCCTCAAAACACTTCCTTTCCAAAGCAGCATAAATCCAATGACTGACTGATATGGGATATAAAGACCAGATCACATATGCCAAGTTTAAGCAACTGAGAAGGGTCTTCCTAGCTTCAGGATTCTCAATGTATCAGGTGAAGCCTACAGTGAGCCTTCATCATAACCTAAATTTTCCCTCTGACCTATCTGTCCATTTCCTTTCCTTCTACAGGAGTTGACCTCAAGAATATTTTTAATACACTCCATGCACTTTATGAATCCAGTCTGACAGAAGTCTTCAATATTATGTTGTTGTTCACTCACTCGTGTCTGATTCTTTACAACCCCATGGACTGTAAAACCAGGCTTCTCTGTCCTTCACCATCTACCAGAGCATGTTCAAACTCATGTCTATCAAGTCAGTGATGCCATCCAACCATCTCATCCTCTGTTGTCCCCTTTTCCTCCTGTCTTCAATCTTTCTCAGCATAAGGGTCTTTTCCAATGAGTTGACTCTTCATATCAGGTGGCCAAAGTATTGGAGTTTCAGCTTCAGCATCAATCTTTCCAATGAATATTCAGGACTGATTTCCTTTAGGACTGACTGGTTTGATCTCCTTGCAGTCCAAGGGACCCTCAAGAGTCTTCTCCAACACCACAGTTCAAAAGCATAAATTCTTTGACACTCAGCCTTCTTTATGTTCCAACCCTTAAATCCAAACATGACTACTGGAAAAACTATAGCTCTGACTATATGGACCTTTGTCGGCAAAGCAATGTCTCTGGTTTTTAATACCATAAAACTAGGTTGGCCATAGCTTTTCTTCCAAGGAGCAAGCGTCTTTTAATTTCATGACTGCAATCACCATCTGCAGTGATTTTGGAGCCTAAAAAAAGAAAGTCTGTCACTGTATCCATTGTTTCCCCATCTATTTGCCACTAAGTGATGAGACCGGATGCCATGATCTTAGTTGTTTTTTTTTTTTTAATAAATTTATTTATTTTAGTTGGGGGCTAATTACTTTACAATATTGTAGTAGTTTTTGCCATACATTGACATGAATCAGCCATGGGTTTACGTGTGTTCCCCATCCTGAACCCCCCTCCCACCTCATCCCTCTGGGTCATCCCATTGACCCAGCCCTGAGCATTTGTCTCATGCATCGAACATGGAATGGTGTTCTGTTTCACATATGATAATATACATGTTTCAATGCTATTGTCCCAGAAAGTCCCACCCTCACCTTCTCCCTCAGAGTCCATAAGACTGTTCTATGCATTTGTGTCTCTTATTCTGTCTCGCATATAGGGTTATCGTTACCATCTATCAAATTCCATATATATGCATTAGTATACTGTATTGGTGTTTTTCTTTCTGGCTTACTTCACTCTGTATAATGGGCTCCAGTTTCATCCATCTCAATAGAACCGATTCAAATGTATTTTTTTAATGGCTGAGTAATATTCCATTGTGTATATGTACCACAGCTTCCTTATCCATTCGTCTGCTGATGGACATCTAGGTTGCTTCCGTGTCCTGGCTATTGTAAACAGTGCTGCGATGAACACTGGGGTACACGCGTCTCTTTCAATTCTGGTTTCTTCGGTGTGTATGCCCAGCAGTGGGATTGCTGGGTCATATGGCAGTTCTATTCCCAGTTTTTTAAGGAATCTCCACACTGTTCTCCATAGTGGCTGTACTAGTTTGCATTCCCACCAACAGTGTAAGAGGGTTCCCTTTTCTCCACACCCTCTCCAGCATTTATTGCTTGTAGACTTTTGGATATCAGCCATCCTGACTGGTGTGAAATGGTATCTCATTGTGGTTTTGATTTGCATTTCTCTAATAATGAGTGATGTTGAGCATCTTTTCATGTGTTTGTTAGCCATCTGTATTTCTTCTTTGGAGAAATGTCTGTTTAGTTCTTTGGCCCATTTTTTGATTGGGTCGTTTATTTTTCTGGAATTCAGCTGCAGGAGTTGCTTGTATATTTTTGAGATTAATTGTTTGTCTGTTGCTTCGTTTGCTATTATTTTCTCCCACTCTGAAGGCTGTCTTTTTCACCTTGCTTATAGTTTCCTTTGTTGTGCAAAAGCTTTTAATTTTATTTAGGTCCCATTTGTTTATTTTTGCTTTTATTTCCAATATTCTGGGAGGTGGGTCATGGAGGATCCTGCTGTGATTTATGTTGGAGAGTGTTTTGCCTATGTTTTCCTCTAGGAGTTTTATAGTTTCTGGTCTTATGTTTAGATCTTTAATCCATTTTGAGTTTATTTTTGTGTATGGTGTTAGGAAGTGTTCTAGTTTCATTCTTTTACAAGTAGTTGACCAGTTTTCCCAGCACCACTTGTTAAAGAGATTGTCTTTTCTCCATTGTATATTCTTGCCTCCTTTGTCGAAGATAAGGTGTCCATAGGTACATGGGTTTATCTCTGGGCTTTCTATTTTGTTCCATTGATCTATATTTCTATCTTTGTGCCAGTACCATACTGTCTTGATGACTGTGGCTTTGTAGTGGAGCCTGAAGTCAGGCAGGTTGATTCCTCCAGTTCCATTCTTCTTTCTCAAGATTGCTTTGGCTATTCGAGATTTCTTATATTTCAATACAAATTGTGAAATGATTTGTTCTAGTTCTGTGAAAAATACCATTGGTAGCTTGATAGGGATTGCATTGAATCTATAGGTTGCTTTGGGTAGTATACTCATTTTCACTATATTAATTCTTCCAATCCATGAACACAGTATATCCCTCCATCTGTTTGTGTCCTCTTTGATTTCTGTCATCAGTGTTTTATAGTTTTCTATATATAAGTCTTTTGTTTCTTTAGGTAGATATATTCCTAAGTATTTTATTCTTTTTGTTGCAATGGTGAATGGTATTGTTTCCTTAATTTCTCTTTCTATTTTCTCATTATTGGAGTATAGGAATGCAAGGGATTTCTGTATGTTAATTTTATATCCTGCAACTTTACTATATTCATTGATTAGCTCTAGTAATTTTATGGTAGAATCTTTAGGGTTTTCTATGTAGAGGATCATGTCATCTGCAAACAGTGAGAGTTTTACTTCTTCTTTTCCTATCTGTATTCCTTTCATTTCTTTTTCTGCTCTGATTGCTGTGGCCAAAACTTCCAAAAGTATGTTGAATAGTAGTGGTGAAAGTGGGCATCCTTGCCTTGTTCCTGACTTTAGGTTAGTTTTTTGAATGTTGAGTTTTAAGACAACTTTTTCACTCTCCTCTTTCACTTTCATCAAGAGGCTCTTTAGTTCCTCTTCATTTTCCGCCATGAGGGTGGTGTTATCTGTATATCTGAGGTTATTTATATTTCTCCTGGCAATCCTGGCTTGTGTTTCACCCAGCCTGGCATTTCGCATGACGTACTCTACATGTAAGTTAAATAAGTAGGGTGAGAATAGACAGCCTTGACATAGTCCTTTCCCAGTTTTTATCCAGTCCATTTTTCCATGTCTGGTTGTAACAGCTGCTTCTTGACCTGCATACACGTTTCTCAGGAGGCAGGTATGGTGGTCTGGTATTCCCATCTCTTTAAAAAGTTTCCAGTTTGTTGTGATCTATACAGTCAAATGATCTAGCATAGTCAATGAAGGAGAAGTAGATGTTTTTGTGGAATTCACTAGCTTTTTTTGTGATCCAATAGATGTTGGCAATTTTATCTCTGGTTCCTCTGTCTTTTCTATTTCCAGCTTGCACATCTGGGATTTCTCAGCTCACATACTGTTGAAGCCTAGCTTGGAGGAATTGGAACATTACTTTGCTAGCATGTGAAATGAGTGTAACTGTACGATACTTTGAACATTCTTTGGTATTGCCCTTCTTTGGGATTGGAATGAAAACTGACCTTTCCCAGTCTTGTGGCCACTGCTGAGTTTTCAAATTTGTTGGTACATTGAGTGCAGCAGTTTCACAGCATTATCTTTTAGGATTTCAAATAGCTCAACTGGAATTCCATCACCTCCACTAACTTTGTTTGTCGTGATGCTTCCTGAGGCCCACTTGACTTTGCACTCCAAGATGTCTGGTTCTAGGTGAGTGATCACACCATTGTGGTTATCTGGGTCATTAAGATCTTTCTCGTATAATTCTTCTGTGTATTCTTGACACCTCTTCTTAATATATTCTATTTCTGTTAGGTCCATACCATTTCTGTCCTTTACTGTGCCCATCTCTGAAGGAAATGCTCACTTGGTATCTCGATAATTTTCCTGAAGAGATCTCTAGTATTTCCCATTCTATTATTTTCCTCTGTTTCTTTGCATTGATCACTTAGGAAGGCTTTCTTATCTCCTTGCTATTCTTTGGAACTCTGCTTTTTCTCTTTTCTCCTTTGCCTTTCACTTCTCTTCTATTCTCAGCTATTTGTAAGGTCTCCTCAGACAACCATTTTGTCTTTTTGCATTTGTTTTTCTCAGGGATAGTTTTGATAACCTGCACAATACATAGGCAATTTGTGCCTCCTGTACAATGTTATGAACCTCTGTCCATAGTTCTTCAAGCACTCTGTCTATCAGATCTAATCCCTTGAATCTGTTTGTCACTTCCACTGTATAATCATAAGGGATTTGATTTAGGTCATACCTGAATGGCCTAGTGGTTTTCCCTATGTTCTTCAATTTGAGTTTGAATTTTGCAATAAGGAGTTCATGATCTGAGCCATAGTCAGCTCCTGGTCTTGTTTTTGCTGACTGTATAGAGCCTCTCCATCTGTGGTTGCAAAGAATATAATCAATGTGATTTCAGTATTGACCATCTGGTGACATCCATATGTAGAGTTATCCTCTTATCTTGTTGAAGAGGGTGTTTTTTATGACCACTGCATTCTCTTGGCAAAATTGTTAGCCTTTGTCCTGCTTCATTTTGTGCTCCAAAGCCAAACTTGCCTGTTACTCCAGGTATCTCTTGACTTCCTACTTTTGTATTCCAGTCCCCTATGATTAAAAAGACATCTTTTTTTGGTGTTAGTTTTAGAAGGTCTTGTAGGTTCAATATTATAGGTATCCTTTAATTTTCATATCACTCTTAACAAATTTGAAATTTATATGCTTATTATGTGATTATCTGATTAAAGCCTTTCTCCCCCATGAAAACAGTGTCATTTTTTTCACTATTATTTTTCCCATACTCAGCACAGTGTATATATCACATGGAATATGCTTGGTGAATAGTCAGTTCTTGTACTAGTATGGTAAATGAATAAATGCCTGTTTATTCACTATTAGGAATCCATTTATTTAAATTAAGTTACTGGGTTTCCCAATCAAAATGCAATTGACACTTATATTTAGTCCATGCATCCTTGAACAAGCACATAAAGACTTTCCTGATGGGAAAAAGCCTTTAAGATAGGACTTGGCACCATGTTGAGTTTAGAAAAGACCTAAACGCTAATGGAAGACCAACTATCAACATCATGTAGCTGAAAGATTGAAAAAGCATGGGTTTTGGACTCAGCCAAACATGGATTTGAAGTTTGTCTTTGTCACTACCCAGGTGATCTGTCATAAGAATTAAAAGAATTCTAGTTGGAAAACACTAGGCATAAAATAATCACGATAAATATTTGTATTTTATCCATATAATCCCTATCATCAACTACTTTGCAACTTTTTCTGAGAAGAATGCTGCCCATGAAATCACCTTATCTGAATATCCACTGAGGATAAAAGCGAACATGAAAATGTATTTTGGCCACTTCAATTATTTTGCTCTTTCTTTTAAAATCTTTTCCAGTCTCAAATTTATTTCAGTAACCTAGTCATCACAGAATCCTTGAGATGGCTGCTGTTGGATCTGGTTTAAAAGCAATGAACTGAAACAAAGTATCATGGTAAAACTATGCAAATTGACCCAAACTTAAATCAAACTAATAGGAAGACTTTTCATCCACTGCCAGCTAATTTACTTCATGCTTCTGGATATCGATTCTACTTGGAGTGGTGGGAAATTTGTCATGCTTAAGATGCCATCTGTTCCAACTGCCAATGAAAGTTACTTCTCTCTTCCAAGGTCTGTGGCCAACAGCTCATCTCTTATTTCCCACAGTTTTTTGAAAGCTTCATTAGGTTCCTAGTCAACGCTAGACAAGAAATCCAATCTATTTATTTTCATTACTTCTAACAATTGACTAATTTATACTTCCAGTCAGGAGCTTCCCCTCAACCACAGACACAAAAATCAATGAAGAAGGGAGTGTGGGGACATGTGAGTTTTGTGGAAAAGATATTGGAATTGCAGACAAACAACGAGTATAGACGTCTTCATGAGGCCACAAAGCAAAGAAGGGATTAAACAGCAAATATCAGTTTGTTAGTGGAAATGGTCAGCAAAATTTCAAAGGAAAGTTTCTTACGTTTCTGGAAAAATTAGACCAAGCAATCTTCCCCACAAAACTATGGAAATTCTGTTTCTTGGAACACTACAGATGTGTCAAATGCTGTGGCCTGTGCTGTAGTAATTAAATACTCATTTGTGTTTATTCACACACGAATTGGTGATGCACTTTTCATACTGATGTTATGGAACTAAACGAATGAGGGGTTTAAACAACTCAACTAGGAATGAACTAAGTCTAACTCTAAATAGTCAAGTCCAGCAAACATTTTAATGGTTGAGAAATTTTTAAATTATGTGAACCCACTTACTTATTTAACATAAATTCACTTGATTTAAAAGTTTTCAATCTATTCAGGATACACATGATGTTCCAATTTTGAACAATGTTCACTGATTCCTCAGAAGACGAAGAAAAATAAAACACGTTTCTGATCCATGGGTTTTTAGACTTTCCACCTTTCCATTGTATCTGTCAATATAAAATTGACAGTATAACTAGCTGATAATACCTAGATTAGCTGTGGTTGGTGAATTTTTTTTACATATACTTGGAAGAGTGAAAACAATTCACCTAGTGTTAAGGCTTTGGGGTTTTTTGGAGCCCAGGTCAAAACAGGAAAAAGCAGATTTGAGGCATGAATAATATATCAAAGTTAAGACATGCAAAGAACACAGCCATTTACTTAAACAAGGTGTTCATTCTCTTTGGAATAAATAAATGCTCAGCAGTGTATGTTCTAGAATGCCTTCTCTGGACACATATCTGCTATTTCAAGTCTCAGCTCACTTCCTGTAATATCTCCATGTTTCAAAGGTATCAGAGAGGGACTAAGCTGAAAAGTACTCTCAACGACTTTTCTTCAGTCAATTCATTCGTATTTAACTATTTGTTTGTTTATTTATAATAGAATAAACATTCACTATAGAAAGCTGAAGAAAATTATATTCACTCACATTCTTCCTCACAGAAATAAGATCTTGGTGAATGCATATAAATCCTTTTCTGTACATACAGACATATATACATAATATTTATTGACAAAATTGAAAATAAACAGGAGAATGGCATTGTAATATGCATTTTTCTTAATGTATCTTGAGAACTTTCCTCTCACACTAAATGTTTAAATGCTGTGTAAGATTTTGTATATTTTCATATACTCATCAACAAATATTTATTGTAAGATAGTGAAAACTACAAAAAAAGAATACATGGCAAGATAAGAAGGATAGGGAGAGAGTGGGGACTTGAGAGATAACTAGAGTTCTCAGAAGATGTCACCGATCATGTGACATTTGAGCAGAAATTTAAGAGCACAGTGCTGCAGCTCTGGGCAGAAGTGTGCCTAGCATGTTCAAAAAATTGCTGGGAGGTCAACAGAGTTGATATGGAGTGAACTGAGGAGAGTATCAGGAAATGAGTGAAAACAGGAAATAAGAAATGTCAGATGTTGACATAGAAATGCCAACTACGTGGGCAGACTATGTTAAGTCTTTAGGTGATTGGAATGATTTTAGAATTTACTCTGAGTGAAATAGGGAGACACAGAAGAGTTTTGAGCAGAAGAATAATATGGTTAGATTTCTATTTTAAACAAATCAGTTCCCCACCCCGTGGTTAGTGGAGGAGAGAGGGGTAGTAGAGAAAACAAACACAGGAAAAACATGGAGAAATCTATAGCAATAATCCAGGTGAGCGTTAATCATGGCCCGGACCAGGAGAGTAGCTGTGCGGATAGTGAGAAATAATTGGATTCTGGATAGATATTAAAGTGAAAGTCATTCAGTCGTGTCCAACTCTTTGCAACCCCATGGGCTATACAGTCCATAGAATTCTCTAAGCCAGCATACTGGAGTGGGTAGCCTTTCCCTTCTCCAGGGGATCTTCCCAACCCAGGGATTGAATCCAGGTCTCCCGTATTGCAGGCGGATTCTTTACCAGCTGAGCCACAAGGGAAGCCCAGGAATACTGGAGTGGGTAGCCTATCCCTTCTTCAGTGGATCTTCCCAACCCAGGAATCGAACCAGGGTCTCCTGCATTGCGGGTGGATTCTTTACCAACTGAGCTAAAATCACTTTACAAAAACAGACAGAGGCTGAACTGACTCATAGGTGATTGCTAATGCTTTAATCTAAGTTGTCAAATTGATGGACACTGAGTTGTTAATAGCACTTCCAGAAAGACAGAAATCAGTCAGAGTTTTAGCCACCTATATTCTCATGCACTTCAGCCCTACTGCTTTTTCATTCATTGGTAACTGCACCCTCCCCAATTGGCCTACTATTGTTTACCTCTCAGTTTTCAGATACAGTGTGTGTTTATAATATAGGTGTTTGTATGTGTGTGTTGCCTCCAGAGATTTTAAGTGTCAGTGGGAGAGACAGACTGTAACGGATTTACTCAATCTTGGTTGAAACTGGAATCTTGATTGATTTTTGAGTTACCCTATCTTGCATTCTTTGGATAAATCCCACTTGGTTATGGTGTATTATCCTGCTGTTTTTACGTATTGCGAGATGTTTCTCCAACGTTTTATTAAGGATTATTACATTAATGTCCATGGGGGATATAATTATATAGTTTTACCTTAATGTCTTTATCATCTGGTTTTGTACTGGGGTAATACTGGTCTCACAAGATGAATTAGGAAGCTTGTTCTCATTAATTTGCTGAAAGAGTTCGTATAGAATGAATATAACTTCTGCCTTATATGTGTGATACCATTCACCAATGAAGCCATTTGGCCCTGGAGGTGTATTCTAGAATATATAGGCATTCAATATCTTCTTGAATCAGTTTTGTGTTCCTGTTTCTGTCAAGTTATTTGACTATTTTATCGTTTCTTAATATTTAACATAGTACATAAGATTAATAATATTATTATTCTCTTAATGTGTATAAAATATACAGCTGTTGTTTTTATTCCTGATATTGTATTTTATGTCATGTACTTTTTTCTTGCTAAGTCTAACTAAATGTTTATCAATTTTATTGATATTTTTAAGAAACTAGGTACCAGTTCCATTTATTTCTCTCATTACTCTTGATTGATTTTCACAGTTATCTTCATTACTTCCCTTCTTTTATCTATCTCTGATTTAACCTTTTTTTTTGTAGCCTCTCAAGTTGGAAACTTAGATAACTGATTTTGGATATTTTCTATTTTCTAATATAAGCATTTAAAGCCATAGACTTCCACCCAAGCATTGCTTTACATTGTGCTTTCCTTTTTATTAACTTCACATTTCAATCTTCAATACTTCTTTGACTCATTGATTTTTTAAAACTACATGGCACAGTTTTTACATATTTTGACATTCTCCAAATATCTTTATGTTATTGATGTTTACTTTAATTCTGTTTTGGTCAAAGAATATGTTTTGTGTTATTTTAATAATTCAAAAATTTTGAGACTTGTTTTATGACCATATTATGGTCTTTCTTAAAAACATTCCCTGTACATTTTTTAAAATGGCAAAAAATAGTATTCTGTATTTTGGACTGGAGTGTTTCATGAGTGGCAATTAGTTCAATTCAGTTGATAGTTTTGTTCATGTCTGTTGGTTGACTTTCTGTTTCCTTGCAATATCAATTACTGAGAAAGGAATCTTGAAATCTCCAAATGTAATTCTGAAATTGCCCAATTCTCCCATCAGTTTTTCTTTCATAAAGCTTTATGTTTAGCTATTGAGTATATGAACACTTAATTGTTATATATTGTTGATTCATTGAAACTTTTATCATTTTGATATGTCCCCCTTCTAGTCCTAATAAAATTTCTATACTTCTCTGATATTAATATAGCCTTTCTAACTTAATTATAATTAGTGTTTATATGAAATGTTTTTTCCATCATTTCCTTGTAACCTATCTGTGTTTTATATTGAAAATGGTTTACTTCCAACCAGCATATAGTTTACATATTTTTAAATTATTATTATTGAGGTATAAGTTGCATATAACATGATATTAGTTTCAAATATATAACATAATGATAGAATATTTGCAATAAGTCTAGTTACATTAATCACCATACATAGTCACTAATTTTTTCCCTTGTAATGAGCATTTTTAAGATCTATTCTCTTAGCAACTTTCAAATATTCAACACAGTAATTAAGTATTGACTTTTTTATCCAGTCTGATGACCCATGCTTCTATTTAAAATATTTAGTACATATACATTTGATATAACAATTGAATACAAAGGGAGACAGTCAGTATTTGCTTTCTTTCTTTTTTTTTAACCAGCTATGCTCAACTGGGAAACACAGACTCAGTATAGTTGGAAATATGATTTTTATTCATAGCTTCAACTTGAATTGTTTTTCAAGTATGATGAAATGAGAATGGAAAAAATACTAAGGACAAACAAAAGAAATGTAGAAGGATAAAACAAAGGTTAAGCAGGCTTAAGGGCACAGAAAAAGTTGTATGAACAATGGATTATAGGACTTAATAATGTGAAAATATTGTTGGGTCCAAGGTTCTGAAGGAGTAAATGTTACACTTAAAAGTACGTGTGTAAGGTTTTAGAAAAGGTTTAGTTATTGATAATGAAAATTCTAGGTTGATACATAATTCCTCATTGAAAGTTCAAGGAGAGGTAAAGAATGTAATTTTGTGGCATATTGCAAATATTAGAACTTTAAATTTAAAATGTCATTTCACTTTAATAAGGTAATTCATAGAATATATTTACTATAGTAATTTGATATGTACCATCAAACATATTAAAAATATGTGACTATTTCAAGAGATAAATATTTTACATCATTTTCTTCCATCTTGAATTTGCATTTTTATTCCACTCCTTCTACAAAATTTTATCTCAGTGATGTATGTTCTTATGTTTGAAAGTTATTATCCTATTTATATTTCTGAAACAATATGTTTCTAAATTAATTTGTTAAAATTTTTTGTAGATTTAGTTATTGTATAATTATTGGTAGTAAACAAATTGGCCAAAGTGTTACAAGTGTGCCACAAAATTGAATAGCTATTAAATATAAGATCTTAATAAAAACACATTTCTTAATAAGATGGATAAGGCTTTTAACAACATATCATTTCCATGAGCTAGCTATGCTTATTATTAGACTGCAAGAAGGTTTAACATCGAATATATTCCTACATTTTTGTCTGCTTTTCATAGGTAAGCTATGAAAATACTAGACTAAATAATTAGATGGAAACAGAAGAAGGATGGGTAAAACCATCCTTTATACCCAGGCCATTCTACATGAGCTCCTCTGGGTCAGTTTCAACTCACTGCTAGAAAACTTTGCATCCCTTTCTGGTTCGTAGCTTTCTGATGACCTGAATTATTTAATCTCATGGCTATGTGGTTCTCTTCACTGGAAGCAAGTGTTAGAGCTGGTACCTGTCTTTGTTCTGGTTATACATCTGTCAGGATTCCAGGAAACTTCTGGTGACTCAGGCTTCTTAACAACCAGGTTATAGGGCTGCCCAGGTGGTGTCAGAGGTAAAGAAACAGCCTGCCAAGGCAGGAGACATAAGAGGCATATGTTCGATCCCTGCATCGAGAAGATCCCCTGAAGGGCATGGCAGCCCACTCCAGTATTCTTACCTGGAGGATCCCGCATGGACAGAGGAGCCTGTCAGGATACATTCCATGGGCTTGCAAAGAGTCAGCATGACTGAAGCGATTTAGGATGCACAGGTCCTGCAGTAAAATGATTGCAGGCCAGCCTCAAATATATGACTAAGGAAGGTGCTTTATGTCCTATACTATACCACTGCCTCACTATGCTTTGGCTGCTGAGGAAATCTTAAAATTATCTTGTATTCACTGTGTCTATCTTTTTGTGTATTTAGGGAAATAATTAACTCTAAGATGCCCCCACCACCACCACTCCATTTTACCTTAAAACCCCAGTTTACTTAGAACAGGAGAGAAAATATCTCTTTTTCCCCTTCTAAAGTCTCATCTAGGACTTCCCTGGTGGCTCAGACTTTAGTAAAGCATCTGCCTATAAAGCAGGAAACCTAGGTTCGATCCCTGGGTCAGGAAGATCCTCTAGAAAAGGAAATGGCAACCCACTCCAGTATTCTTGCCTGGAGAATCCCATGGACAGAGGAGCATGGTAGGCTACAGTCCATGAAGTCACAAAGAGTCAGACACGACTGAGCGACTTCACTCTCTCACTCACTCACTCAAACTCTCATCTGGGATCCTTATAATAAAAGATGGACTAATCAGAAAAACGCATAGAAATTTGCTTAACGTAAGTTTTATTATTTGGCATAGATGCTTTTGTAAGAAAATGAAGACCTGAAATGGTTAAACCTGAGCATTTTTCTGTTAGGTTGGATGAAGAGTGGAAAGTCATGAAAAAATATGAGGCTACCTTTCGAATTAGAATTTTATGCCCTGATTCAGGGGAAGGTCAAAAAGCCCATGCCACTTCTCAAATTACTTCAGCTTAAAATATGCAGTATGCTAAAGTGCCATATTTTGGGGTAGGGTTCTTGAACTGCATCACTTAATACATTTTCATTATGGTCACAATTCTGTATTTAAAACATTCCTTTAGATCTGAGACAACCCAAATTTCCTGAGACCTACTGCTAGTAATTGTGCCTTTAACACAATTCTTCACTTATGGAATGCTTTTGAACTCAAGGGAGACAAAATCTCAAATGCTTAATGAGCCTTTTTGTGTGTGTGCGTGCACTAAATCTTCTCTATTATCAATATCAGTCTCATGTAGCTTTCCTTTTCTTTTTACAAAATTCCTTGTTTATCTTCACAAAAAACAAAATTCAGGAAAAACCTAAACACTCATATCTTTCCCTTCCTTTGATATTTACTGAGGGTAAAGGCTCTTACAAAGAGGACTTGAAGTTTTCAGCTTCCTTACCCATGACAGTTCCAAAGGACATTTAGCCATTTTTTCCTTCTACACTCACATATCTTTTCCAGTAGCTGAGCACACCCTTATCAAAACAGATTTTTCCTCAGTACCCGGTAAGAACTTGTTCACCTCTTCAAGTGTTTAAACCTAGTCCCATGACAAGCTTCACAGTATAGTTAAATAATTTTAGAAGTTTACAGGCAACAAGCAAAAATGTAAAGGGAAATCTAGAATACTGTTATATTCTAATACACTAATTTCCAGGTTTGCATCAATTTAATAGGTTCTTGGTTACTATATCAGAGGGGGAGGAAAATGACTAATCAAAGTACACTGAAAGCCTAATGAACCATCATACCAGAGGACATGGATAAAACAAATAATGAAATTCAAAAGAAAATTATTGTAGGTCATTTCTGAAATCTTCCCTATCATGATTAACTGGACAAACATTCAGTTATGCAGGGAGCATGGTGAACTGCAGCCAACCCACTGACCAGGAGCCAGGCATCCTAGGCAAGGGGCAAGTGGCTACACCCACTGCTGTAGCCGTGAATGGCAAAGCCCAGGCTTTAAAATAAATTAAATAAATAAATACATAAAACAACAGGTAAAAGATTCTTGAATCAACTGAGTATTTTAGAAAAAGTATCATACTTCTAAATAATATTCTGGTACCATATCTGGATTATAAAGAGAAATAATAATATAATTGGAAGAATTTGAAATTGGAAAGTGGCTCATCTGAAATTACCACAAATAGTTGAGCAATACCAAGACTCTTGAAAAAGAAAAATAATGTGAAAGGAAAAATCTTACAACATTGCAAACTAAACAAGAGAGTGAAGATGACCAAGAGCACTTGAAACAACACATTCTGTTTTCAACAGTGTTCTTCTTGCACTCTGAATTTTCATACATAACAAGAAACCAGAAATAATTTGGACATTGGATAAAAGAAAGTCTATAAAGGCTCAAAAAAAGATTAAAAAGGTTGATGACATGTCCTACTTGGGACGCCAGTGATAGGGCATACATTCACAAATAGCTTTTTCCAGTGATTACTTTAGCTACTCAAAATGAGCTTAGCATAATTGTTTAAGGCAAACTTTGACATTTCTATTGATGTGAGTTCCATTCTTTCCACACAAAACCATTCCATTTTACCCTCAAGTGGTCCCCCAGAGTACGTAAGAGCATAATTGAAACTGGGAATTTCCATGACCCCTTCAAATTTGCCTGATTCTGTCTCTGAACCCTTATTTATCTCCATTAGACTCTTACTAAAAGAATTTTAAAAGTATGTTTTCCTTCTACACGACTCTATTCTGATTAAATTACTAGGTAGAGACTTGAGCACGGTGGCTGCAATAGCGCAGGAGCATGGCCAAGAGGAGCTAACCCGGCCGGAGGTCAGGGGCGGCAGACGAGAGGAGCTACCCTACGTCCAAGATAAGGAGCAGCGGCTGTGCTTTGCTAGACGGTAGGAACTGAGAGAGGGGATCAGGGGGCAGACAGACTGAAACTACAGTCACGGACAATTAGCCAATCTGATCACATGGACCACAGCCTTGTCTAACTCAATGAAACTAAGCCTTGCCATATGGGGCCACCCAAGAGGGACCGGGCATGGTGGAGAGGTCTGACAGAATGTGGTCCACTGGAGAAGGGAATGGCAAACCACTTCAGTATTCTTGCCTTGAGAACCCCATGAACAGTATGAAAAGTCAAAAAGATAGGACACTGAAAGATGAACTCCCCGGGTCAGTAGGTGCCCAATATGACACTGGAGATCAGTGGAGAAATAACTCCAGAAAGAATGAAGGGATAGAGCCAAAGCACAAACAACACCCAGTTGCGAATGGGACAGGTGATAGAAGTAAGATTCGATTTTAAAGAGCAATATTGCATAGGAACCTGGAATGTTAGGTCCATGAATCAAAGCAAATTGGAAGTGGTCAAACAGGAGATGACAAGAGTGAACATCAACATTCTAGGAATCAGAGAACTAAAATGGACTGGAAAGGGTGAATTTAACTCAGATAACCATTATAGCTACTACTGTGGGCAGGAATCCCTTAGAAGAAATGGTGTAGCCATCATAGTCAACAAAAGAGTCCAAACTGCAGTACTTGGATACAACCTCAAAAACGACAGAATGATCTCTGTTCGTTTCCAAGGTAAACCATTCAATACCATGGTAATTCAAGTCTATGCCCTGACCAGTATTGCCGAAGAAGCTGAAGTGGAACAGTACTATGAAGACCTACAAGACCGTCTAGAACTAATATGCCAAAAAGATGTCCTTTTCATTATAAGGGACTGGAATGCAAAGGTAGGAAGTCAAGAAACACCTGGAGTAACAGGCAAATTTGGCCTTGGAGTACAGAATGAAGCAAGGCAAAGGCTAATAGAGTTTTGCCAAGAGAAGGCACTGGTCATAGCAAACAACCTCTTCCAACAACACAAGAGAAGACTCTACACATGGACATCACCAGATGGTTGAGACTGAAATCAGATTGATTATATTCTTTGCAGCCAAAGATGGAGAAGCTCTGTACAGTCAGAAAAAACACGACTGGGAGCTGACTGTGGCTCATATCATGAACTCCTTATTGCCAAATTCAGACTGAAACTGAAGAAAGTGGAGAAAACCACTAGACCATTCAGATATGACCTAAATCAAATCCCTTGTGACTACACAGTGGAAGTGAGAAATAGATTTACGGGACTAGATCTGATAGACAGAGTACCTGATGAACTATGGATGGAGGTTCATGACATTGTACAGAAGACAGGAATCAACACCATCCCCGAGAAAAAGAAATGCAAAAAAGCAAAATGGCTGTCTGAGGAGGCCTTACAAATAGCTGGGAAAAGAAGGGAAGTGAAAAGCAAAGGAGAAAAGGAAAGATATTCCCATTTGAATGCAGAGTTCTAAAGAATAGCAAGGAGAGATTTAAAAAAAAGCCTTCCTCAGCGATCAATGCAAAGAAATACAGGAAAATAATAGAATGGGAAAGACTAGAGATCTCTTCGAGAAAATTAGAGATACCAAGGGAACATTTCATGCAAAGATGGGCTCAATAAAGGATAGAAATGGTATGGACCTGACAAAAGCAGAAGATATTAAAAAGAGATGGCAATAATACACAGAAGAATTGTACAGAAAAGATCTTCATGACCCAGATAATCACGATGGTGTGATCACTCACCTAGAGCCAGACATCCTGAAATGTGAAGCCAAGTGGGCCTTAGAAAGCATCACTACGAACAAAGCTAGTGGAGGTGATGGAATTCTAGTTGAGCTATTTCAAATCCTGAAAGATGATGCTGTGAGAGTGCTGCACTCAATATGCCAGCAAATTGGAATACTCAGCAATGGCCACAGGATTGGAAAAGGTCAGTTTTCATTCCAATCCCAAAGAAAGGCAATGCCAAAGAATGCTCAAACTACCGCACAATTGCACTCATCTCACACGCGAGTAAAGTAATGCTTAAAATTCTCCAAGCCAGGCTTCAGCAATATGTGAACTGGGAACTTCCAGATGTTCAAGCTGGTTTTAGAAAAGGCAGAGGAACCAGAGATCAAATTGCCAATGTCTGCTAGCTTACCGAAAAAGCAAGAGAGTTCCAGAAAAACATCTATTTCTGCCTTATTGACTATGCCAAAGCCTTTCACTGTGTGCTGCTGCTAAGTTGCTTCAGTCGTTTCCGACTCTGTGCAACCCCATAGACGGCAGCCCACCAGGCTCCCCCGTCCCTGGGATTCTCCAGGCAAGAACACTGGAGTGGGTTGCCATTTCCTTCTCCAATGCATGAAAGTGTAAAGTGAAAGTGAAGTCACTCAGTCGTGCCTGACTCTTAGCGATCCTATGGACTGCAGCCTACCAGGCTCCTCCGTCCATGGGATTTTCCAGGCAAGAGTATTGGAGTGGGCTAACATTGCTTTCTCCACTTTCACTGTGTGGATCACAATAAACTGTGGAAAATTCTGAGAGAGATAGGCATACCAGACCACCTGACATGCCTCTTGAGAAACCGGTATGCAGGTCAGGAAGCAACAATTAGAACTGAACATGGAACAACAGACTGGTTCCAAATAGGAAAAGGAGTACGTCAAGGCTGTATATTGTCACCCTGCTTATTTAACTTATATGCAGAGTACATCATGAGAAACGCTGGGCTGGAAGAAACACAAGCTGGAATCAAGATTGCCAGGAGAAATATCAATAACCTCAGATATGCAGATGACACCACCCTTATGGCAGAAAGTGAAGAAGAACTAAAGAGTCTCTTGATGAAATTGAAAGAGGAGAGTGAAAAAGTTGGCTTAAAGTTCAACATTCAGAAAACTAAGATCATGGCATCCTGTGCCATCACTTCATGGCAGATAGATGGGGAAGCAGTGGAAACAGTGGCTGACTTTATATTTCTGGGCACCAAAATCACTGCAGATTGTGATTGCAGCAACGAAATTAAAACACGCTTAGTCCTTGGAAGAAAAGTTATGACCAACCTAGACAGCATATTAAAAAGCAGAGACATTACTTTGCCAACAAGTTCTGTCTCGTCAAGGCTATCGTTTTTCCAGTGGTCATGTATGGCTGTGAGAATTGGACTATAAAGAAAGCTGAGCACCGAAGAATTAATGCTTTTGAATTGTAGGTGTTGGAGAAGGCTCTTGAGAGTCCCTTGGACTGCAAGGAGATCCAACCAGTCCACCCTAAAGGAGATCAGTCCTGGGTGTTCATTGGAAGGACTGATGTTGAAGCTGAAGCTCCTATACTTTGGCCTCCTGATGCGAAGAGCTGACTCATTTGAAAAGACCCTGATGCTGGGAAAGGTTGCAGGCAGGAGGAGAAGGGGACAACAGAGGATGAGATGGCTGGATGGCATCATAGTCTCGATGGGCATGGGTTTGGGTGGACTCTGGGAGTTGGTGATGGACAGGGAGGCCTGGCGTGCTGTGGTTCATAGGATCGCAAAGAGTCAGACACGACTGAGCAATTGAACTGAAATGAAATGAAATTGCAAAATTCAGTTTACTTCAGAAAGTATTTACTTGAAAAAGTCTAATGAACTCGATAAAGTTAGGCTATAATGAACACTTCCAAACTTATTCTACGAGGCCACCATCACCCTGATACCAAAGCCAGACAAAGACAACACAAAAAAAGAAAACTACAGGCCAATATCACTGATGAACATAGATGCAAAAATCCTCAACAAAATTCTAGCAAACAGAATTCAGCAACACATCAAAAAGCTCATGCACCACAATCACGTTGGGTTTATTCCAGGGATGCAAGTTTTCTTCAATATACAGAAGTCAATCAATGTGGATCACCATATTAACAAATTGAAAGATAATAACCATATGATTTTCTCAATAGATACAAGAAAATTCTTTGACAAAATACAGCACCCATTTATGATTAAAACTCTTCAAACAATGGGCATAGAATTAACCTACCTCAACATAGTAAAGGCCATATATGATAAGCCTACAACAAACATTATTCTCAATGGTGAAAAACTGAAAGCATTCCCCCGAAGATCAAGAACAAGACAAGGGTGTCCACTTTCCCAACTTTATTCAACATAGTCCTGGAAGTCCTAGCTATGGCAATCAGAGAAGAAAAAGAAATAAAAGGAATCTAGATCAGAAAAGAAGAAGTAAAGCTTTCACTGTTTGCAGATGACATGATACTGTACATAGAAAACCCTAAAGATAGTATCAGAAAATTACTAGAGCTAATTAGTGAATTTAGCAAAGTTGCAGGATACACAATCAATGCACAGTAATCACTTGCATTTCTATATACTAACAATGAAAAATCAGAAAGAGAAATTAAGGAATCAATCCCATTCACCATTGCAACAAAAAGAATTCAATATCTAGGAATAAACTTACCTAAAGAGACAAAAGAACTGTACACAGAAATTTATAAGACATTAATGAAAGAAATCGAAGATGACATAAACAGATGGAGAGATATTCCATGTTCATGGGTAGGAAGGATCAATATTGTGAAAATGACTATACTACCAAATTCAGTCTACAGATTTAATTCAGTCCCTATCAAATTACCAATGGCATTTTTCACAGAACTAGAAAAAAAAATTTCACAATTCATATAGAGACACAAAAGACCCCAATAGCCAAAGCAGTCTTGAGAAAGAAGAATGGAGCTGGAGGAATGAAGCTTCCTGACTTCAGGTTATAGTACAAAGCTACAGTCATCAAAAGAGTATGGTACTGGCCAAAAACAGAAATATAGACCAATGCAACAAGATAGAAAGCCCAGAAATAAACCCAAGAAACCTATACCTTATTTTTGACAAAAAGGAGTCAAGAATATACAATGGGACAAAGACAGCCTCTTCAATAAATGGTGCTGGGAAAACTGGACAGCTACATGTAAAAGAATGAAATTAGAACACTTCCTAACACCATACACAAAGATAAACTCAAAATGGATTAAAGGCCTAAATGTAAGACCAGAAACTATAAAACTCTTAGAGGAAAACAGGCAGAACACTCAATGACATAAATCAAAGCAAGATCTTCTATGACTCACCTCCTAGAGTAATGGAAATAAAAACAAAAGTAAACAAATGGGACCTGATTAAACTTAAAAGCTTTTGCACACCAAAGGAAGCCATAAGCAAGGCGAAGAGACAGCCCTCAGAATGGGAAAAAATAATAGCAAATTAAATAACTGACAAAGGATTAATTTTAAAAATATAAAAGCAGCTCATACAACTCAAAGCCAGAAAAACAAACAAGCCACCAAAAAGTGGGAAAAAGACCTAAACAGACATTTCTCCAAAGAAGACCTACAGATGGCTAACAAACACTTGAAAAGATGCTCAACATTGCTCATTATTAGTGAAATGCACATCAAAATCACAATGAGATATCACCTCACACCAGTCAGAATGGTCATTATCAGAAAGTCTACAAACAATAAATGCTGGAAAGGGTGTGGAGAAAAGGGAATGCTCTTGCACTTTTTGTGGGAATGTAAATTGATACAGCCACTATAGAAGATGGTATGGAGATTCCTTTAAAAACTAGGAATAAAACTACCATATGACCCAGCAATCCCACTCCTAGGCATATACCCTGAGGAAACAAAAATTGAAAGAGACACACATATCCCATTGTTCATTGCAGCACTATTTACAATATCCAGGACATGGAAGCAACCTAGATGTCTATTGACAGATGAATGGATAAAGAAGTAGTGGTATATATATACACAATGGAATATAACTCAGCCATAAAAAGGAACATATTTGAGTCAGTTCTAATGAGGTGAGGAACCTAGAATTTATTATACAGAGTGAAGTGAGTCAGAAACAAAAAGATAAATACCATATTCTAACACATATATATGGAATCTAGAAAAATGGTACTCAATAATTTACTTACAGGGCAACAATGGAGAAACAAACAGAGAATAGACTTATGGACATGGGGAGAGGGGAGGAGAGGGTGAGATGTATGGAAAGAGTAACATGGAAACTTACATTACCGTATGTAAAATAGATAGCCAATGGGAATTTTCTGTATGGCTCAGGAAATCCAAACAGGAGCTCTGTATCAACCTAGAGGGGTGTGATGGGGAGGAAGATGGGAGGGAGGTTCAAAAGGGAGGGGATATATGCATACCTATGGCTGATTCATGTTGAGGTTTGACAGAAAACAGCAAAATTCTGTAAAGCAATTATCCTTCAATAAAAAATAAATTAAAAAATATAATGACACTATAAATCTAAGTTTTAATTTCTATGTCTTCACATTTTACTCCTTCTAACAGCCACATCACTATGAACAAAGCTAGTGGAGGTGATGGAATTCCAGTTGAGTTATTTCAAATCCTGAAAGATGACACTGTGAAAGTGCTGGTCTTGAGGGTCCCTTGGACTGCAAGGAGATCCAACCAGTCCATCCTAAAGGAGATCAGTCCTGGGTATTCATTAGAAGGACTGATGTTGAAGCTGAAACTCCAATACTTTGGCCACCTCATGCGAAGAGCTGACTCATTGGAAAAGACGCTGATGCTGGGAAAGATTGAGGGTGGGAGGAGAAGGGGATGACAGAGGATGAGATGGCTGGATGGCACCATCGACTCGATGGACGTGGGTTTGTGTTGACTCAGGGAGTTGGTGATGGAGAGGGAGGCCTGCCGTGCTGTGGTTCATGGGGTCGCAAAGGGTTGGACACGACTGAGCGACTGAACTGAACTGAATTGAACATCCCCATGCATAGACAAGTTCCTTCTGGCCTATAAATGGACAAATCTATAGATATATGCTGTATATTCTAAACAAAACAATCAAAATGCAGATAGAGACCCATAAATCCATTCCACAAACTTTCTCAATGTCCACTAAAACCGGAATCTATCACAGGAAGAAGCAAAAACTTAATTCTGTCATACACTATGACCTTACATATCTCCTGTTTTCCTTGGCTGGGGGAGGGAGGGAGTGAGAAAACTATCAGAGTAATGATTAGTGTAATAGGTACTTAGCACCATGAATATAGGCTTGCTTTCCAAAACTAATCCAATAAATACTTTCCATGATTTTTAACTTAGTGAGTGAGCCTATTAGAAAACACATCAGCATATATCTACATTAGAACCTAGCTATGAGGTATGATTTTAGGACTCTTATTAATTACTCTTGCTGCTGTTATACCTCACAAAATTACTCTTGTTGCTGTTATTCCTCACAAAATTGAGCCCAATACAAATAAAATATTTTACCAATGAATCTCTATTTACTCTAGGGATTTCATGGAAAGCTAACTAAAAAGTATTCAGAGGTAGATGATCCACAAGAGTAGACGACTACACTGAGATCACTGGATCAAGTAGACAATTCTCTAATATGGATAGCTTTTTTCCAAATTCTTTATGTCACATTTCATGACTGGAAGAATAGATAATCATGTACTAATGGTTTTTCTCCTTTGTTTATTACTGATTACGTTGTCCTTTACTTTGTACTGGTTTGATATGATCTACTGCTCAGATGGGACTTCCCAGGTGGCACTAGTGGTAAACATTCCACCTACAAATACAGGTGGAATTAAGACTATGGTTTGATCCCTGGGTCGGGAAGATCCTCTGGAGGGGGAAATGGCAAACCACTCCAGTACTTTCGCCTGGAAAATCCCATGGACGGAGGAGCCTGTTAGGCTGCAGTCCATGGGGTCGCAAAGAGTCGGACACGACTTCACTTTCACTTTCACTTTTCACTTCATGCATTGGAGAAGGAAATGGCAACCCACTCCAGTGTTCTTGGCTAGAGAATCCTAGGGACGGGGGAGCCTAGTGGGCTGCAGTCTATGGGGTCTCACAGAGTAGGACACGACTGAAGCGACTTAGCAGCAGCAGCAGCAGCACAGGCAAATGGATGAAGTTAAATCCCCATCTCACAGCATATGGAAAAATTAACTCAAAGTAGATCAATAATCTAAATGCAAAAACTGTAAGAGTCTTCAAAGAAAACACAGGGGTGAATCTTCATAACTTTTGATTTGATGGTTTCTTAAATATTACACTACAAGCAAAAGTAACAAAAGAAAAAAACAGATAAAATAAGCTTTATCAATATTAAAAACTCTCATACTTCAAAGGACACCACCAAGTTAAAACATAACCCAAAGAATGGGAAAACGTATTTTAGAGTCATACATCTAGTAAAGGGCTCATTTCAGAATATATAAAGAACTCTTACCACTCAATAATAAAAAGACTAATAACCCAATACGAAAATAAGTGAAGGATCTGAACAGACATTTCTTCAAATAATAAATACAAATGACCAATAATCACATTAAAAATATGCATAATATCATTAGTCATCAAGGAAAAGGAAAAAGAAAAACTCCACTATGACATATTACTTCATACCTACTTGAATGACTATAATCAAAAATACAGAAACTAGCAAAGTTGGCAAATATGTGGAAAATCAGAACCCTCATACACAGCTACAAGAATGTAATGCTTTGGAAAGCATTAGGGCAGTTCTTCACAACGGTCTAAATAACTATAGAGGTACCAATTGACCCAGTATTTCCACTCTTAGCTATATATTCAAGAGAAGTAAAAACATATGACACAAAAACTTGTAATGAATAGCAACAATATTCACAAAAACCAAAAGGTGAAACCAGTGCAAATATCTATCAATTGATAAATGGGTAATTTGGCCATTGGATGGAATATTATTTGGCCACAAAAAGCAATAGAACATTCTTTTATGCAGATGCAGACACTACAGCATGGATGAACCTTGAAAACATTATGCTAAATGAAAGAAGCTGGTTCAAAAGACTACATAATTATAGGAGTCCATCTACATGAAATATCCAAAATATGAAAATCTACTGAAAGGAAATCAGTTGAGATTTAATGGCTAAGAGTTACAGAGTTTCTTTGCAGTGTGATGAAAGTATTTTAAAGTTGACTGTGGTAATAATTAGGTAACTTGGTCAATTTACTAAAAACTATTGAATTGTACACTTTACATGTCCAAATGAAATATTGTGTGAACTATATCTCAATAAAGGTGTTACCTAAAAACAACAACAAAAAAGACTTCACAGTGTTATAAATATGCCTGGTCTCTCAAGGAGGAAATCATGCTTTACATGAAGAGAAGTATTATTCTACCATTCCTGCTTGATAAAGTCAATTCCTAGGCAGGTTGATAAGAAGTCCAGGGGTCCCCAAGGAGAGAGGGGTCTCGAATTCTTAAGGAGGAGAAAAGGACAAACTTTTTTTTTCCTCTACATTCCTTAGTCTTGGTCACATTAAAACGTTTTTATCTTTAAGCCTCGAACTGATGATTACACAACAAACAACTCAGTTTAAACTCTGTACTATGGATTATATAGCAACAATGTATCCTGATTGAGGACAGTTTCTTCTTCCTGAAAACCTTCTGGCTAATCCTATTATTTTAAAATGTAAATTATGGGAGTGGGTCTAGTAAGATCTTTACAACTTCCAGACATTCTTTTGATTCATTGTAATAACTAATTAAAAAGTATATAATTCCCTTGCTAACACTAGGGAAGGGGACACTCTTTCTGCCCCCTTTTGATGTCTATGTCAGAAGCTTTCTCTATCTCTTTCATACTTTAATAAAACTTTATTAAACAAAAGCTCTGAGCGATCAAGCCTCTTTGCTGGCCCCGGATTGAATTCTTCTCCTCCAGAGGCCAAGAATCCCGGCATCTTTCGTTGTTCAGCAACAAACTTTCATCTTGGGGGTTCATCTGGGATTATTCAGGACAAGGTAAGGATGCTTGGAGCTCTAGTTCTTTGTTCTCCTAGCGAACACGTTTTCTGCTGTACTTTACTAACTCTACAGTGTGCTTGTGTGAATGAATGACACGCCCTGCGCAAAGCAAGTGAGGAGCCCTGCTCTGCGATTCCATGGTAATCTCATAGGGCTTATGGCAGAAATCTGTCAGGGGTTTATACTGACCTGCCAATGCCAAGAGGCACCCAATGTCTCCTTCAGGGACCGATCAGAAATGGGCAAAGCGTGTGAACCAAACTCTAAGCTTTCTTGGTCAAACTTTCCAGTCTCTTTGACCATTGCATAACTTCTTGGGAATTAGAACTACTAAGCTATCTGTCGGATCATAGACCTTCAAAGGACCTGTGATCTATGCTGTTACTATGTACTGTTATTTAGGTCCCAAACTTGGATTGGTAGTCAGGAAGCGCCTAGCCTCACTAGGAGTCGAAAGTTCAGAAGCTAGATGGAGCTCTAGCTTCAAGAGCATCTCTTAGGTTAAAGGTTACTCAGATTGAAAGTACAATGAGTTTCTTCCTTTGGTAATGCTAGCTCTTAGTGGACCAGAGGAGACTTTCCAGTGGCTTTTGTCTCAACTCCTTAGATATTCTTTCTGTGTAATCTGTGGGAATGAAATGGAAGGACTGGCCCTAATAATTCAAGGACAAAGATCACTTTTCCCTCACTGGCCAACCCTTCACCATCTCTTTTGCTATCGCTTATACTGGTGTGATGATGCTTGGAAGGAACATCTCAGTTTTATGTTCGTACCAGTTTTATTGTGGTCAGGAATATACTCAGGGTCGTGCACAGGCACTCAGGTGATGAATGTTTCCCCCAGCGGTCTTATCTTGGGAGGCATTCTGGAAGGTTATTCTGATTGCACCCCAGGTGGCATCAGAGGCAAGCAAGGTTTTAAGGGTGAGGAACAGGAAATCAGCCTGGGATGCCATCAGGTATACCCCTGGTGCATCTCCACCCCACTTCGGTGGTAGAACTGGGAGGGACAAGTGTGGTGCCTGCATCAGTAAGAGACAGACTAAGTCCGACCAGGAAAGAAAAACTTTGGTGTAAAGTCTGTCTACACCCCCATCTAGAGCAGAGAGGGACGCTTCTGGTAGAAAGATGGCACTGGTCGCTTTTTTTCTCTCTTACAGATGGGAGCTAACAATTCCAGCCTCACTCCTTTGAACTGTATCCTGAAAAACTGGGATTTATTTTGTCCCTAGAGCTCAAAGAAGACACTGCTGATCTTCCTATGTGATACTGCATGGCCACATTATCGATTGGAGGGTGCGAACAGTGGCCACATGGAGGGTCTCTTAATTATAATACTGTTTTACAATTAGACCGGTTCTGTAGAGAACAAGGGAAATGGGTAGAAGTAGCATATGTGTTGCCCCTTCTCTCTCTGTGAGATATGCCAGACTTATGTCCTAAGGGTATAGATTTGGGTGTGAAACCTTCAGCTCCCTCCTGTTCTCCTACTTTGCCCCCATATTCAGGGCTCCAAACTGAGCAAACTGAAAGGGACCCCCCTCCCCAGAAAGGGTTACCTTGGTCTCAGTAAAAACCCAAACTGAGATTCAAACAGCCCAAGTAGAGGTTCAAACAACCCCTGTCTCAGTACTACCTCAGACTACTCTGGTTTCAATAGAAACTCAGACAATCAAAGTAAGAGAAGCTCAGACAGCAAAAACTAAGGGGTGAGATGAGATGGAGGACAGGAAACAAAGAGATAAAGAAAAGCAGGTTTCTCCAATCTATCCCTGGGATCATATGCACAGAACAGCCAGAGAGGCTGAGGAATAGCCACAGAAGCTGTTGTGTCTTCATGAAGCACCCACCGGGAGAAATAATCAGTCTATGAGAGTTAATAAGCCCTTTTCTTATCAAGAAATACAAAGTATCAAGGAGGATCTGGAAAACTATTTAGAGGATCCAGAAAAATATATTAGAGCTTGTAAAGGTGTTACTCTGCCTTATGACCTTACTTGGAAGAATGTGATGTATATCTTGGGACAAATGCTGACTCCTGGCTCAAAAAGTCAAGTTTTGGGGAAAGCTGTTGCTTATGGAGATGAATGGCTTGGTAATGAATCAGTAGGGAAGAAGGAAGATGAGCTAGCCGCCCTCCCCACTGGGAATCAGGTGGTCCCAACTATAGAGCCAGACTGGGACTATAACACGGCTAAAGGAAGATGGGATCAGAGTCATTTTGTCAGGTGTATTCTTGAACGTCTCAGGCAAGTGCATGCTAAGACTTTAAACTATGCCAAATTGGCAAACATAGAACAGAAGCAGAAGGAAGCTCTTGGTAAATTCCTAGATAGACTGAGAGAAGCCCTTCGCAGTTTCACTGAGATTGATCCTGAAAGTGAAGAGGGAAGAGTGATCTTAAAAGATAGATTTCTCACTCAATCAGCTCCAGATATCCACCGTAAGCTATTAAAACAGGTGTATGGACCAAATTAGTCTTTAGATAATCTGCTGCAACTGGCTCAAAACGTCTATTATGGTAGGAATATAAGGAAAAGAAAGAAAGGCAGAAAAAGACAAAGGAACAGGTGGAAGCTCTTGTAATGGCTATCAGAACCATTCTTAAACAGCCTGAGAAAAATGCCAAGAGGGACCCAGGTGAAAAGGGATGGGCTTGCTATTACTGTGGAAAGGAGGCGCACATCAAGCGGGATTGCCCTCAGACATCGAAGCCTCCCCTGGCTCCATGTCTGGTCTTCAAGGGACCACAAGGGAGAAGAGACTGCCCCCAGAGGCGTAGGTTTCAGGGATCAGATTCTCATGACAATCAGGACTGAAGGTGCCCAGGGATCCCCACAGAAGCTCCTGTCCTAATTACACCTGAGGAAACCCAGGTATAAATAACTGTGTGTGTGTGGGGGGAATCCATTGATTCCCTTTTACATACTGGGGGAACTTACTCTGTGTTTACTGAAGCCCCTGGCCCACTTTCTTCCCTATCCGCTTCTGTAGGGGGGCTGTCTGGACAAGGCAAAAGTATTACTTCAAAGTTGTTCTTTAAGCTGTAACTGGGACTCTGTGCTATTTTCACATGAGTTTCTGATCGCCCCAGAGTCTCCCTCACCCCTTTTGGGGAGGGATATACTGAGCAAGGTTCATGCCTCTATTTTCATGAATATGGAGCCCTCCCTTTCTCTCCCTTTAATTGAACAAAATGTAAATCCTAGAGTGTGGGTTGATGGAAAATCTGTGGGTCGAGCACAAAATGCTATTTCCATAGTTTTCAAGCTCAAAGACCCACACTTATTTCCACACAAGAATCAGTATCCACTGAAACCTGAGGTTAAGGATGTGTTAAAACCCATCACCGAGAATTTAAAGGAGCAGGGGCTATTAATTCCCTGTAACAGTCCATGCAACATTTCTATTTTGGGTATAAAGAAATCAAATCGTCAATGGAGAATAGTTCAAGATTTACAAATAATAAATGAGGCTGTAGTTCCTTTACACCCCATGGTGCCTAATCCTTATACTCTATTGTCTGAAATTCCTGAACTAGCCAAATATTTCTCAGTAATTGATCTAAAAGATGCCTTCTATTTGGTGCCTTTGGCAGAGGAAAGTCAATTTCTATTTGCCTTTGAAGACTCTATGCAGTCAGCTTCTCAGTTAACCTGGACAGTTTTTCCCCAGGGATTTCATGACAGCCCTCACCTATTTGGGCAAAGTTTGTCACAGAATCTACAAAACTTTAGTAGCTCCGAAGCAGTGGTGCTACAATATGTAGATGATATTCTTCTCTGTGCTGAGAGAGAGGAAGCTTGTTCACAAGCCTCATAAGATTTCTTAAACTTTCTGGCAGGCTGTGGTTACAAGGCATCTAGAGAAAAGGCTCAGCTTTGTTAACAATCTGTTAGATATCTGGGCCTAATCATATCAGAAGGGGCTAGGGTCACAGGCCCTGAGAGAATTAAACCTATACTAAATCATCCCCTACCTATGACTTTAAGACAATTGAGAGGATTTTTAGGAATCACAGGCTACTGCCACATTTGGATTCCGGGTTATGGGAAACTTGCCCGGCCTTTATATGAACTTATAACTGAGACTCAGCAGGCCAAACTGACAAACTGGTTTGGTCTCCAGATACTCAAAAGGCTTTTAAGCCTCTTCAAACTGCTCTCCTGCAAGCTCCGCTTTGAGCTTGCCCATAGGGTCAGAATTTAATTTGTTTGTCACTGAAAGAAAAGGTATGGCCTTGGAAGTTTTGACACAACCCCGAGGGCCTCACCAGCAACCTATTGCTTATTTAAGTAGAGAATTAGATGTAATTTCACGTGGGTGGCCACATTGTCTAAGAGTAATTGGGACAATGGCTTTATTAACCCCTGAAGCCTTAAAAATAATTAATGGATGAAATCTTACTGTACTGACTTCTCATGATATGAGTGGAATCTTAAACTCTAAGGTTAATACTTGGATGACAGACAGTAGGCTTCTTAAATATTCATCATTGTTGTTAGAAGGACCAATAACTAAGCTTAAAGTTCGTGGAAATTTAAATTCTGCCACTTTCCTTCCTGAGAAAGAAAATGAAACATCTGATCAAGATTGTTCCAAATTTCTCACTTTAAACTATGCAGTTTGGAAAGATCTAACGGATACCTCATTAGACAATCCTGACATGGAAATATTTACAGATGGCAGTTCTTCTGTTCGGGATGGGAAGCGTAAATCAGGTTACACTGTGGTGATGGCTGAACAGGTTTTAGAAGCAAAATTTCTCCCCCAGGGAACCAGTGTTCAGTTAGCGAGCTTGTGGCTCTGACCCGAGCTCTAGAGTTAAGCAAAGGGCAGCGAGTAAATATCAACCCTGATTCTAAGTATGCTTATTTGACTTTACATGCTCATGCTGCAATACAGAAAGAAAGACATTTTAAAATGGCAACAAGAGAATCTATTAAGCATTTCAGAGAGATTTAGAGACTTTTAACTGCTACATATTGTCCTAAAGAAGAAACTGTTATGCATTGCAAAGGGCACAGCAGAGATGGGAGTAAAGTAGCCGAAGGTAATCAGCTGGCTGACTGTCAAGCCAGAAAAGCAGCACTTTAGGAAACCTCTTCACTGCAGATGCCTTTGATCTGGACAGGTCCTATGGATCAGGAAAAACCACAATATACTGAGAAAGAATTAGAAAGATATGAGAAAAGAAGAGCAAAGGCTCCTGAAAAAGGACATCTAGTATCTACTGTCCCTATATGCTGGGAACAAATAGAGCCATCCCCAGAAGTTAGCCAACAACTTAATTATAATAATTGGAAACAATTGGGATTTTTGCCTCAGGAAATATGCAATGTAATCATTCTCGTGTTTTTCAACCCCAGTTCAGGTCCTCCCTTTGCCTGGCCAGGCACTGATTGGGACTGGATATCTCAGTCACGCTGGCTTTCTCCAAACGGGATCCACTGGATATGTGGCTCTTACCTATGGGCATAGCTTCCCCCTGGCTAGATAGGGAAATCACCCTAGGTCTAGCTTTTACTCACGGCTTCATATTTTCAGAGCTTCCAGAAAAGCCTGCTAATTTACCACACCTTAAAACTCGGTAGGCAAGGTCTGTATTTCACTGGTATGATTATTTGGCTGCAGTGTTTGTTCCATCTTTGGGAACTACAGATGGTATGCTATGAGTGGATGCTCTGACTAATTTTACTCAACAGGCATTACAAGATTCTCAAAAATCTATTTAGGCTCTTAATGCTGAACAAGCACAAATTAGAAAGGTGGTTTTACAAAACAGATTGGCCTTATATATTCTGACAGCTGCACGAGGAGGAACTTGTGCCATCATTCATACTCAGTGCTGTACATATATATCTGATGTGAGCAATAATGTTACTCATTTTACTAAACACATGAACAAGATGATTGAGGCTATGGATACTCCTGAAGCCTCAATCGCCTCACTTTGGGAGAAGCTGACTAGTTCCCCATGGTAGAAAACTATCTTAATTACAATAATTCTGATTGTTCTGTTTTTGCTGTTTGCTCCCTGCATCTGTAACGGTGTAGCTGGATTTATTTCTAGTCACGTGAAGGCTTTTAAGTTACAAATGGTTGTCCAAGCTCCTACAAGTGCCACAGCCTTCTCCAACTATTACTTGGGGCCCCTGGATCAGAGACCCTCAATATGAGGGTTAGGAGAATATGTTGCCTCAACAGTTTAGGGACAATGCCCCTTAACAGCTTGAAGAAGTTATGGAATGAGAATGACACCCCTTTCCCTTGGCAACTTAATTCTCCTAAAAGAAAAGGGGGAGAATGAGAGAGTCAATTCTTAGGCAGGTTGATAAGAAATCCGGGGGTCCCCAAGGAGAGAGGGGTCTTGAATTCTCAAGGAGGAGGAAAGGACAAACTTTTTTTTTTTTCATCTACATTCCTTAGTCTTAAGTCACATAAAACATTTTCATCTTTCAGTCTCTTAAAACTGATGATTACACAACAAACAACTCAGTTTAAACTCTATACTAAGGTATTACATAGCAACAATATATCCTGCTTGAGGACAGTTTCTCCTTAGTGAAAACCTTCTGGCTAATCCTATTATCTTAAAATTTAAATTATGGGAATGGGTCTAGTAAGATCTTTACAACCTCCAGACATTCTTTTGATTCATTGTAATAGCTAATTAAAAAGTATATAATTCCCTTGCTGACACTAGGAAAGGGGGCACTCTTTCTGCCCCCTTCTGATGTCTATGTCAGAAGCTTTCTCTCTTTTATACTTTAATAAAACTTCATTACACAAAAGCTGTGAGCGATCAAGCCTCTTCTCTGGCCCCTGATTGAATTCTTCTCCTCTGGAAGCCAAGAATCCTGGCATCTTTCGTTGTTCAACAACAACCTTTCATGCTGATCTGGTCACTGACCAGTAGTACTCTGTAGCATTCTGTAGAAAACAAAGCACTGTCCAGATAACCATAGGACAACCAAACATTACCTAGGTTTCCCACCCTTGGTTTACAACTTAGTTTGCTGGGTGAAAAGATTGACTGGTTAGAGAATATGAAGCTAACTGCAAAATTCAAATGTGTCCAGTATCCTATTATAAAACCAAGTTAATGATCCTGAATAGGAAAAACTCACAAAGTCCAGCTTATTTATTCGAATCTGTACCTCAGAGGAATGACTGATCAAAAGAAGAAACTTAAAGAGAAAAAAACTACATTTTGCCCTACATTTCCCCAGCCTAGAAAAGTTTTGCATTTCTTAATCAAATAGAGTGTTTTCCAAGATGGGCCATGAGTAGAAGGACCTTCCTAGTATTAGCTATGAATTACTAAGGCATCCAAAAGAATAGATGGCCTCTGTAATTGGATGACAAAGGAAACTCAAAAATTCTGGGATTACTTACTATTATTTTGTCTGCCATAGGATCAATTAGTCTATGCACATAGAAAGTATTTTCCAAATGCTTGTTGAACTGGAAAGGAAAGAGATTGTGAAGCTAATCAAACACAAGAAAGCTGCATTTTTTATTTATCAAAACTTTGGTTTCTGTCAAATATAAACTAAATATCACACAATTGGAATTGTGATTCCTATGTAATAATCTGAGCTATAAATACCATGGCTTGTCTCTTTTATGGATCCCTGTCTTTTACAATTGTGGACCCTTGCATGCAAGTAAAATTCTCATACCCAGCCCCCTGCCCCCAAATCGTGTATGAGTTAGTTTGTTTTAAGTAGGGGCAATATGTCAACTTCATATTGCATTTTAAAATACAATAAAGATATGCTACTTAACTCAATAATTGCTAGTTTTGAATATTTTTCTCCTATATAGTCAAACTGATGTGAAAATGACAATAATCAGAACAGAAGACAAAACTAGAAAGAGAAGAGGATTAGAGAGGATATATTCGATTTAAAATTTTATTTTTAAACAGAGTCTTTAAAACTGAAAATGTTTAAGGAAATATAAGTTTAAATTTGGTCGATAATTGCTTGCCCAAACTGTTTCCTTGATATTTCTGACTTGTTTCACTCTTTTTCTTCTGTTTATTTCTTTCTAAATTTTCCTTTATGCATTAATACAATATAGTTCTCTCTTGACAACCATATTCAGTTGATCCCAATTTCTAATGATGTCTCCCACATAGAGGCCTTCAATTGCAGGCTCTCTTGTGCTAGCCTAGTTTAGGCCCTCAGCACTAGCTGTCGTGTGTGTGTGTGTGTGTGTGTGTGTGTGTGTGTACTTAGCCGTTCAGTCATGTCCAACTCTTTACGAGCCCCATTGATGATAGCCTGACAGGCTCCTCTGTCCATGGGATTATCTAGGCAAGAATACTGGAGTGGGTTGCCATTCCCTTCTCCAGGTATGATCTTCCCCACCCAGGGATCAAACCCAGGTTTCCTGCATTGCAGGCAGATTCTCTACTGTCTGAACCACCAGGGAAGCTCCATATATAATATATATATGCTTCATTTCCATGACTGCTTCTTTAATATCAGGTACTTGACCATTATTTAATCAACTGTAGACCCAAATATGCTAAATACATAATAAGTGTTCAATAATTATTTGTTGAATTAGAGGTATAAGAGATTATAAAATCTACTAAACTAACCTAATGCTTGAGTACACATTTAGATACAGATATTGGACTTTCCAGGTGGTGCTAGAAGTAAAGAACCCACCTGCCAATTCAGGAGACTTTTAAGAGACATAGGTTCGATTCCTGGGTTGGGAAGTTCCCCTGGCAGATGGCATGGCAACCCACTCCAGTATTCTTGTCTGGAGAATCCCATGGACAGAGAAGCCTAGCAGGCTACAGTCCATAGGGTAGCACAGAGTCAGACTCAACTGAAGCAACTTAGCACACATGGATATAGATATTGTATATTAAATTTCTGGGTGTATCATAAACTTGATTGATGAAAGGAGACTCAGAAAAGTTTGCAATAGGCCAAGTTGTTATTTTATAGTAAGATTAAAAACATCATCTGGAAAATGAATAAAATGGAAATCTTGTCTTCACTGATCCAAATCACGATTCCCCAAACAATCAAGCAAAGGTGTCATAAAAAATTAAGCACTTTTGTTTCACTCAGTTAATAACTAGAGCAACTATTAATCAGACTATATACATCAGACTGCATATATTTCAAGAGCTAGAATACACAGAAGAACTGTACAAAAAAAGATCTTCATGACCCAGATAATCACGATGGTGTGATCACTCACCTAGAGCCAGACATCCTGGAATGTGAAGTCAAGTGGGCCTTAGAAAGCATCACTATGAACAAAGCTAGTGGAGGTGATGAAATTCCAGTTGAGCTATTTCAAATGCTGAAAGATGATGCGGTGAAAGTGCTGCACTCAATATGTCAGCAAATTTGGAAAACTCAGCAGTGGCCACAGGACTGGAAAAGGTCAGGTTTCATCCCAATCCCAAAGAAAGGCAATGCCAAAGAATGCTCAAACTTCTGCACAATTGCACTCATCTCACAAGCTAGTAAAGTAATGCTCAAAATTCTCCAAGCCAGGCTTCAGCAATATGTGAACCGTGAACTTCCAGATGTTCAAGCTGGTTTTAGAAAAGGAAGAGGAACCAGAGATCAAATTGCCAACATCCACTGGATCATCGAAAAAGCAAGAGAGTTCCAGAAAAACATCTATTTCTGCTTTATTGACTATGCCAAAGCCTTTGACTGTGTGGATCACAATAAACTGTGGAAAACTCTGAAAGAGATAGGAATACCAGACCACCTGACCTGTCTCTTGAGAAACCTGTATGCAGGTCAGGAAGCAACAGTTAGAACTGGACATGGAACAACAGACTGGTTCCAAATAGGAAAAGGAGTACGTCAAGGCTGTATATTGTCACCCTGCTTATGTAACTTATATGCAGAGTACGTCATGAGAAACGCTGGGCTGGAAGAAGTACAAGCTGGAATCAAGATTGCTGGGAGAAATATCAATAACCTCAGATATGCAGATGACACCACCCTTATGGCAGAAAGCGAAGAAGAACTAAACAGCCTCTTGATGAAAGTGAAAGAGGAGAGTGAAAAAGTTGGCTTAGAGCTCAACATTCAGAAAACTATGATCATGGCATTTGGCCCCATCACTTCATGGGAAATAGATGGGAAAACAGTGGTAACAGTGGCTGACTTTATTTTGGGGGGCTCCAAAATCACTGTAGTGCAGCCATGAAATTAAAAGACTCTTACTCCTTGGAAGGAAGGTTAGGACCAACCTAGGCAGCATATTAAAAAGCAGAGGTCCATCTAGTCAAGGCTATGGTTTTTCCAGTAGTCATGGATGGATGTGAGAGTTGAACTGTGAAGAAAGCTGAGCACCAAAGAATTGATGCTTTTGAACTGTAGTGTTGGAGAAGATTCTTGAATGTCCCTTGGACTGCAAGGAGATCCACCCAGTCCATCCTAAAGGAGATCAGTCCTGGGTGTTCATTGGAAAGACTGATGCTGAAGCTGAAACTCCAATACTTTGGCCACCTCATGCGAAGAGTTGTCTCATTGGAAAAGACCCTGATGCTGGGAAGAATTGGGGGCAGGAGGAGAAGGAGACGGCAGAGGATGAGATGACTGGATGGCATCACCGACTCGATGGACGCGAGTTTGGGTAAACTCGGGAAGTTGGTGATGGACAGGGAGGCCTGGCGTGCTGCGATTCATGGGTTTGCAAATAGTTGGACACGACTGAGCGACTGAACTGAACTGAACTGAAACTGGTGTAAGCAATTGGATAGGTATTTGTTTAATTTATTTAAGTGATGGTTACTCATGGCCATACCCCATGGATTCTGGAATCAAAATCCTTAGATTCAAATGCCTGCTGTACCACTTAGTATCTGTGTCATTTTGAACAAGCAATTTTTTTTAATCTCACTAAATCTTATATATTTCACATGAGAATCAATGGTAAGATTGCATATACAGTTGACCCTTGAACAATGCAGGTGTTAGACATGAAAATCCAAGTATAACTTTACAGTCTCCTACTTTACTGCTCCCCGCCCCCACCACTGCAGTTCTACAACAGAGGATTTAACCAATCACGGATGGTGTAGTACATATCCATTTTTTTTAATCGCACATAAGTGGACTCGTATAGTTCAAACTCATGTTGTCCAAGGGTCAACTATAGTTGTTGTGAGGATTAAAGAAACTATAAATGCAAACTACTTAGGGTGTATAGACCAAAGAAGGTTTTAGTAAATGATAATAATTTTTATTAAAACCTGTTTTTATTTATTTCAGTATTTGTTTTTCCTTTCCAACTTTACTTTTTCCTGGCTGTCATGTGACTTCTACTCAAATTGCCATTTTAAGAAATAAACTTCTAAACAACACACTGGCCTCCCTGGACAATACTTTCACCACAGCTGGGATTATTACTGTTTAGAGAATCAAACACATTAATACAAAATTATAATACCAAGCATGGTACTGTGAAGAAGAAAAAGCAGTAGGAATGGATCACTCTTGGGCAGCTTAACAGTTTAAGGGCAGTAGTAGCTTGAAGAAGGAAAATTTTAAGGGAAAATTGTGATAGGATAAAGGTACTTTAGTCATGGAGGGAAAGCAGCAAATGGAGAGGGTTGGTGGGAACGAAGTGGAAATCTTAAGAGAGGAACATGAATTAAAGGCAAAGTGCAGGAAACAGCTGCTATAGTAAAATTCCGGTAAATACGGGAATGAATGGAATCAGGAGAACAAATGAATGGATCAGTTCTAGAAAGAAGACCGACATATTCCCAGAAATGAGGGGGAAAGAGCTAATAAACGAAGATACGGAGAAAACATTAGTTGGAGAAAGAAGTTGAAGAACTAACTTGCCAGATAAAATATGGGCTGCTGCTGCCGCTAAGTCGCTCAGTTGTGTCCAACTCTGTGCGACCCCATAGACGGCAGCCCACTGGGCTCCCCCATCCTTGAGTTTCTCCAGGCAAGAACATTGGAGTGGGTTGCCATTTCCTTCTCCAATGCATGAAAGTGAAAAGTGAAAGGGAAGTCGCTCAGTCATGTCCGACTCTTCGCGACCCCATGGACTGCAGCCTACCAGGCTCCTCCGTCCATGGGATTTTCCAGGCAAGAGTACTGGAGTGGGGTGCCATTGCCTTCTCGGTAAAATATAGGACACCTAGTTAAATTTGAATTTCACATGAACACTGAATACTTTTTTCATAAAAGTATCTTCTAAATATCATGTAGGAGATATCTATACTTTTTAAAATGATTGATTGTTTATTTGAAGTTCAGTTTTAATTAGTTTTTTTATTTTTCTTGCCTAATGTGACAACTCTATAAAGGGGTACACTTTTTTATGATCAGTGAAACCAGCTATACGAAAATTTACCCAGATAAAGACTTTTGAAGACATGGATACATGAGAAATTGAAACGAATGTAACAGCCTAGGTAAAGAAAAAAATTCTACTCAGGATATAATTTTTAAACAGGTGGGAAACACTGGTTTTTTAAGTCAAATGTTGATCCTCCCTGGTGTTAAGAAATTAATTCAAATACTGAGGGTTCTTTGCAATTTTATCTTCCAGTAGGTCAGCATTTAGCATTATTCTTCATTCTTATTCTCCACATTTAATTTCCCTCAGTGATGAGACCAGAATCAGTTCCTTCAGCATCCCTGACACCTAAGAAAATATAATTCTTTTGGTCATAACCCCAAGTCCAAGCAGCCTATTTAACTACTCTCCAGAGTATGCTGTGCCCTGATTCAAAGGCTTTCCAGTATTCTTCTAAAAATCACTTTCTGCACTGTTTCTTAATGCATTGTTTCATTCTGCCTGGAAATTTTCCTTTTCATCAGGTGGCCACTTTGAAACCTTTCAAGCTACCTACCTGATTCTGCTGATTCTGGTTAATTAACAGTTTCTAGTCTGACCACTCCCAGGCATCTCTATAATCATAAATGTTCCTCTTGCATTCTCATCCATTGCATCACATATTCTGAAAGCCCAGGTTTTAAAAAATCATGTCTCCTCAGACCTCCATCCCTAGGATCATCACTTCCATGTCTGGCGCACGGAGTTAGTTTCCTCAATATTTGCTGACTGACTACCCAGTCACCATACCTCAGGATGTCAAACCACCAGTTAGTAACAGCTTTGTCATATTTTAAATTTGCATTTAACCTCAAAAGAGACATATTTAATAGATAAATTTCAGAAACTATAAATGTAGAATGAGGAGATATACTGAAACTCTCAAATCACATCATAGGATATCTCCTTACTGGGACTATTTGTCATGTAACACCCTAATTATAAATGAACTATCAGGATAGGCTGCCCACTCCAGTATTCTTGGATTTCCCTGGTGGCTAACTTGGTAAAGAATCCACCTGCAAATGCGGGAGACCTGGGTTCGATCCCTGGGTTGGGAACCCCTGGAGAAGGGAACGGCTATCCACTCCAGTATCCTGGCCTAGAGAATTTCATGGACTGTATATATTCTATGGGGTCACAAAGACTCAGACACGACTGAGCAACTTTCACTTTCACTTTAGATTAGTAGAAAGTGATGATTCATCCAAAAGAAAAATCAAACTTTTATTAGATCAGGCTTTTTTAAAAAAAATCATAAATTTTCAAGTCATTTGAATACTGTCCTCTTTATCTTTACACTTTTCATCTGAATGCCAAACTCAGAGACATGCAATTAAGGAATACATATTTTAGAATGCATTTTAAATCAAATGTCAATAATGCCAGGTGTCAAAATTTCATTTCCTCAAGCTTTTTGAGAGGAAATACAATAATTTGTAATTGTATAAAATATATCCAATTTAATGTATATAAAACATTATCTATAACTTAAAATCAGAACCTTAGAAAATTGTGTGTGAAAAGCAGCATGAAGTGCCATGAGGTTCTCACATCCGGCATCCACATCCATCAAGGGTGATGTTACTCCAGTAACACACAGGTGCCCTGCCATTTAAATGACATTTTCTTGATGTGGAAGAAATAAATTTTTAATTTTAAGTTATTTTTTCCTGTGTGTGTGTGTGTAGGGTGGAATATGAAAGAGAGTCCAGTATCAGTTCGTATTCATATATACTAGAATATAATACAGGCTATTTGTTGAACATGAAACTATAGTTGTATTTAAGTGAAATAAGCTATCACCAGTAGAGAGCTGCAAGAGCTCCAACATCATATAAGCACTTGTAAGAAAACTGGAATGAGCATTGTCAGGGATGAGGGACCTGGGTTTTACTTCCATGTTTACCATTATTTCATTATGCAACCTTAAGCAAGTTCATCTATTTTTTATGGACCTCAATATCCCCAAATATAAAATAAGAACTTGGGTTAAATCCATGAATTTTAAACATAGTTTTAAAATTAAGAAAGCTAGTTTAAAACAAAATCTTACCAAGAAATAAAAACAAATATAACAAAAGAAAAAGATTTTTGGTTGAATAGTGGGGATGAAAGAGGACAGCCCCAAATCACCCTCAAACTTTCTTTTGATAATGCTTAACTCTCACTCCTGGGAAACCCCACATACCTTTATTATTACATATATTTTTATTCCTGTTTCAACTACAGCACTAAGTAAACTCTCAAATCATCTCTATTTTTAACCGGTAGTTATTATATTAGATGCAAATATACTACAATAAAGATAATATCTGATACTGCACTGAGTTAATATAAACTTAATAATATTGGATCAGGACTCAATGTTGGGGCCAAAATAAAACCCTGGAGATGACCTATAAATATGAGAGCTGATTACCATTTTAGTTAAGGGAAATTTTGAGTTGGTCAGATATGATAGGTAAGTACTACACAGCAAATGAAACTAAAGAAGAGGCAAAGCAAAGACTTTGTCAAGAAAAGACCACAAGGGAGCATTGTGAGAAAAAAGTAGGCTTATCCCTAACTTTTGTGGGGTCCATAAAACTATAAATTCAGGCCCACATATCACATGCCTAAATATTTAAGAGTTACTAAACAACATTTTTGGGGCTTCCCAGATGGCTCAGTGGTAAAGAATCCACCTGCCAAGCAGGAGACACAGGTTCAATTCCTGGGTCTGGAAGATCCCCTGAAGAAGGAAATGGCAACCCACTCCAGTATTCTTGCCTGAGAAATCCCATGGTAAAGGAGCCTGGTTGGCTCCAGTCCATGGCGTCGCAAAAAGTCAGACGGGACTTAGCAACTAAACAACAAGAACAATCAACAGTTTAAGTCAAAATTATGTAAATCATGACTTTTTTCCCCACAAGTGAGAATTTTCTGAACAAATGCTAGAAACAGTAGTAATTTTTAATAACAACCACGTCAGTGGTTGTCAGAAACTATGACCTTCTGCCTACAGTCTCCTTAACCCTCATTGCTACAAATGTGTCTACATCGATGAAGCCCTAATTCTGATATTAAATCCTTTGATCCCCATAATAATTAGAGGGGATCTGTTTCCCTGATCAAATCCAGATGGATATGCTATTTTGTATGGAAAATGTTCTAGGATAATAGAATCTTAAGAATAGGAACTAGAATTGGTTCTTTGCTTGATTAAAGACAGTAATGACACTACAATGATTATACAAGGTTAAAAAATTGAGAGGACTCAAAATACTTTTCAGTGTACACTCACCTAAAGTATATGAAAAGAGAAAGCATGTGGTAGAAGGGAAAAAGTGAGCACAGGAAGCATAAGGGCTGAGAGATTTCCAGGCACAGTTTCCCAGGTTCCTGTTTCAGTAGCACAGGAGGAGGTTCATTTCTGGATTCTGAACCTCCACAATGATCTGGATATGCGTGAGTATTCTAAATAGCTTCAGGAGAGATCAGGCAAGAGTTTCCAGAGGTGTCTTCTACACCCTATTCATTACATAAACAAAGCCCAGCTTTTTGTTTGTTTGTTTTTTGCTACTGCTACTGCTAAATCACTTCAGTCGAGTCCGACTCTGTGCGATCCCATAGACGGCAGCCCACCAGGCTCTCCCGTCCCTGGGATTCTCCAGGCAAGAATACTGGAGTGGGTTGCCATTTCCTTCTCCAATGCATGAAAATGAAAAGTGAAGTTGCTCAGTTGTGTCCGACTCTTAGTGACCCCATGGTCTGCAGTCTACCAGGCTCCTACGCCCATGGGATTTTCCAGGCAAGAGTACTGGAGTGGGGTGCCATTGCCTATTCTTAGCACATGGCTTTCTACAGAGCCACACCATAATTTGTTCAGCTGCACATGGGACTATATGCACTCTCCCTTCCAAGATTGTGCCTCAGAATAAGACAATATCTCCATAACAATATTTTAAATAAATGAAAGGAAGGAAAACTAACATGTGTCACATCTACCATCAAGGTCTATACATTTTTGAGAATTAAATGGATCTGGCTAAACCTGGGATAAGTTATCAATATGCATATCTCTGAAAACTATTTTTAAAAAGCTGATCTTTGCCTGCATCAAGAGAATTTTGAGCTTTTAACATCAAATAAAAGATCACTCATCTCATACCCTAGCAAAGTAATGCTCAAAATTCTCCAAGCCAGGCTTCAGCAACATGTGAACCATGAACGTCCAGATGTTCAAGCTGGTTTTAGAAAAGGCAGAGGAATCAGAGATCAAATTGCCAACATCTGTTGGATCATCAAAAAAGCAAGAGAGTTCCAGAAAAACATCCACTTCTGCTTTATTGACTATGCCAAAGCCTTTGACTGTGTGGATCACAACACACCTGTGGAAATTCTGAAAGAGATAGGAATACCAGACCACCTGACCTGCCTCTTGAGAAATCTGTATGCATGTCAGGAAGCAACAGTTAGAACTAGACACGGAACAACAGACTGGTTTCAAATAGGGAAAGGAGTACATCAAGGCTCTATATTGTTATCCTGATTATTTAACTTATATGCAAGTATTCTTCATATGAGAAACACTGGGCTGGATAAAGCACAAGCTAGAATCAAGATTGCCAGGAGACATATCAATAACCTCAGATATGTAGGTGACACCACTCTTATGGCAGAAAGCAAAGAAGAACTGAAGAGCCTCTTGATGAAAGTGAAATAGGAGAGTGAAAAATCTGGCTTAAAGCTCAACATTCAGAAAACTAAGATCATGTCATCTGGTGCCATCACTTCACGGCAAATAGATGGGGAAACAATGAAAACAGTGACAGACTTTATTTTGGGGGGCTCCAAAATCATTGGAGATGGTGACTGCAGCCATGAAATTAAAAGACGCTTGCTCTTTGGAAGGAAAGCTATGACCAACCTAGATAGCATATTAAAAAGCAGAGACATTACTTTGCCAACAAAGGTCCATCTAGTCAAAGCTATCGTTTTTTCAGTAGTCATGTATGGGTGTGAGAGTTGGACTATAAAGAAAGCTGAGTGTCAAAGAATTGATGCTTTTGAAATGTGGTACTGGAGAAGACTTTTGAGAGTCCGTTGGACTGTAAGGAGATCCAACCAGTCAATCCTAAAGGAAATCAGTCCTGAATGTTCATCAGAAGGACTGATGCTGAAGCTGAAACTCCAATACTTTGGCTACCTGATACGAAGGGTCGGCTCATTGGAAAAGACCCTGAGGTTGGGAAAGATCGAAGGCGGGAGGAGAAGTGGACGACAGAGGATGAGATGGTTAGATGGCATCACCGACACGATGGACATGAGTTTGAGTAGGCTCCGGGAGCTGGTGATGGACAGGGAAGCCTGGCAATCTTGGGGTCAAAAGTCGGACATGACTGAGCAACTGAACTGAACTGACTGAAAGATCACTAGTTAGCTTTCTTCCTCTTAATCTTGCCTAAGTATCAATACCAGACTTTCAGATTTCCCAGAGATAAGCAAAGGTATGTCCAAGTCCAGCTATAACATAATTGTATCTTACAAAGACCCTATTGGCACTGGATAATAAGATACTGGTAGTCTATGACAAGCAGTAGTAACACCAAAAGAAAAACTGCATTTCTGGAGGGACTCCAGAGATTCATGTCACTATCAGGACTTGAAAGATGTGAGCAAGGTTATACATATCACATACTCATTCCACTCACCTATTAGGACTATGCAGAAGCTATATGCATCTTAGAGAATTACAGTGGATTATAATAAATTAATCCAAAGACAGCTGCTGCTCCAGGCAATCAACACAATCTCTATTACTTGATGTGTAGCTACAGATCTGATTTTTTTTTTTTCTCTCTCTCCCTCTATTCCTTTAACAAAGGAATAGTGTATTGCTATTCCTTATTTTAGGAATACACTAACTTTCCAGCTTACTGCTTTAATCTAGGCTATAAAAAATTTGGTTATTTGGCCATTTCATAGATCATGACAGCAGTTCAACTCACTGAATGCTGATTGACCTGGTGAGCAGAAAGTAGATTCTTTACCATCAAAGCCACCATGGAAGCCCCAACAAATACTCTAGATCAGTATTATTCTAAGTGTAGTCTCCCGTGGAGACTGGAAAATTTTATGCTGCTAATTTTCAATGAGTTAGGTAGAGAAACTTAGACTAAGAATTTATGTTTTATAGCAACTTGACAGCATGATTTTATGCTTGTGCTGTGCTTAGCCACTCAGTCATGTCCAACTCTTTGCAACCCCATGGACTGTAGCCCTCCAAGCTCCTCTGTCAGTGGGGATTCTCCAGACAAGAATACAGCAGTAAGTTGCCATGCCTTCCTCTAGGGGACCTTCCTGACCCAGGAATTGAACCCAGGTCTCCCGCATTGCAGGCGGATTATTTACCATCTGAGCCACCAAGGAAGACCATAATTTTATGCTTACTGAACCTAATATTTAAAATTAAACTTTTATTTTCTGTCTTTATCATCTTATTTTTAGTGATTCATTTTTACTCATTTTTACAAAAGTAGCAGTCTGAAATGGATTGCAAATTTAAAAAGGAAAAAAAAAAAAAAACCCATATCACAGATAATTAGGGAAGTATTGCCTAAAAACAGCAATCAAACTACCAGGAACCTGTCTTCATTACAACCCATGAACTAAGAACATTTTTTTCCATTTTAAAATAATAGTGAAAAACCAAACCAAACAAACAAAAAAAAGAAGAACAGGTGGCAGAGAATGCTACATGGTCTGCAAAGCCTAAAATAATTACTATTTAGCTCTTAACAGAACATTTTTCTAACCCCGACCAAAGATACCTTGGTAAGACAAACACATGACAAAGCCTAAGAAATAATCACCTCAATAATTTAGGATTCTGTAATTTCAGTAAGGTTTCTGGACTTTCAGTGTGTGTCAGTATATCAGCTCTGAGGTGAAGGACAAGTGTGTACATCTGGCATCCACTACCACCAAGGCCTATTGGGCATCTTTAAAGGCAACGTATGTCAGATTTGGTCATGAACGTGGCTTGGACACATTTACCAAGTAATTAGTAAAATTTCTAGTTCTTAGTTGACCCCAAACAGCAGGCTCTGCCATGGTCCCACACTTCTGTGTAAGACTTTCTGCCACTTGTGCCATGTGATGCAGCAGCTTCAGTGGAACATGAAGAACCTGTGATAGTGATGGTATATGGGGCCTTTGGCAGGACCTTACTGATGAATTATTCTGCAGACCTGGGATACTAGAGTAAATTGTGCTCTTTCCAACAGAAAACCACTCTCCTGTACATGGGCCCTGAACAACTGATAATGGCCACAGAGTTACTATGTAAACTGAACTACTCATCATAAGCTGAATGCTATATGAACCACCAACTCATAAAGATTGATGTGACAGCAATCGATCATCAAGTAGAAGTGGTATGTGCAAGACTGGGCTCCAAAGGAAAGGCTTATATGAGCTTCCATGAGCTAGTGATTTAGATCCTTGTGGTGCCTGTTCATGTTGCATTGCCCCTTCTCCTTTACCTCATCTCATGGCCTCACGGAGACTCCCCTATGCAAGGGGCGGGGGACATATGTATACTTATGGCTGATTGACGTTGTTGTATGGAAGAAGCCAGCACAACATTGTAAAGCAATTATCCTCCAATTAAAATAAATATAAAAATAAATACAATTTTAAAAAAGACTCCCCTATGACCACTTCATTGAGAAGGGAAACTAGTTGGGCATGACTTACAGTTGGTTCTAGAAGATAATCTAAAACTATCCAGAAGTAGATGGAAGTAGTAATACTGAAGGAAAGCTATTTAAGGGACATCTTCCTTGTGGTAGGCTTTTGAGCACTTACAATCTTAAGTTAGGTATGCCTCAAAGATAAGATTACTTGGAAAATAAAAGTATAAGTCTACACTTATCTATATGTAGTCACTTACAATTTAGCTGAATGACCAGAGATTTGAAAAGAACAAGATTCAAAAACTGGAAAAGCTGCTTGAGAGAAGGGGTATGTGGATGAATCTTTCAAAATGGGCACAAAATGTGGAGGGTATTTGTGTGACATGCAACAATACAAGAGAAAACATAGCAAAGGAGACACAACAATTAGATGGGCAAAATGTTTCATTCTATGAATATCAACCATGGCTAGAGATTAAAAATGTTGGTTTTCATTCCCCATAGCTGATATAGCTACATCCACTGCTGAAGGAGCAATTTATCACCAATGTGGATACCAATTCTAAGTCGTCACAAGGCAAAAAACTATGATATACTTGCTGAGGACAAAGGGGTTATGGATAGTGGAAGTGGGAAATTATGAATACTAACCACAGCCATGTGACAAGTTGCAGAAAAAAAAAAGGCTAGTAACTGTTCATATTTTCTTTATTCTTCCATATACACACACACACACACACACACACACACACATATATTTGCATAAATTAAGTTTCCCGTATATTCTCAATTTTGAAATTAAAAATATGCTCATAGTGGTCAACTCTATATTTTAATATCCAAGTCATGGATTATCAGAAATGGATAGAGTGGCAAATGAGCCTTCCTGCCTTATCTTTGGGGAAACTGAATGTATCTATACATGAATTAAGGTGAGTTGCATCACAGTAGTTGAAAGCAAGGCATTTATATTTGTCTTTATTCAGAACTTAAATATTTAAGAAATGTTGCACCTGGATGTTGAGTCGATAAAAGGGTGATTGTATTGAACTGCCATTTGTCAGTTCAACACTGCCCCTATTCCTCTCCTATGCAATGCAGAGTAGTAGCCAGAAACAATATATTTTAGAAGTCTCAACTTTGTATGGTTCTGAATTAGAGACTGATGGTGAGAGAAACTCATGTGATATTTGGCAGGCAGAATGGTGAAGAAGTCATAATTCCTGTGGGTTTATGGTAACAAGATTCATGGGTAGAAGGAGAATATTCACTGACTTCCCAGGCATTCCAGGTGCATCCACATTGTTGTTGCCTGCTAGTTGTTAGAAACTTTCTTAGAGATACTGAGATTGCAGCAATTCCCAATCAATCCTTTAAGAATAGCATGCATTAGAACCTCTGGCTGGTTCTTAGTGACTATTTTCCTTACCTTCAAGCTACAGACTTCCAATATCCACTGTCTCAGCTCTTCCCACAATCATGGCAACCTTAATTCCTTTCACTGATGCTTTTTCTCATAATACCTAGAATGGTTCTGTTTCTTGATTAAACCCAGACTGATACAAATTACTTGTCTTTTCTTTCATCTTTGTAAGTTTGCCCTCAAATTCTCTCTGATTTCTAAAGCACAGACCATCTGTGACACCAGCAGTATCATGTCTCACAAATCTTTACAGTACTTGGATGTGACAACCTTCTATTTTGAAAATATAGGGCAAGATATGGAGAAGTAGTTTCCTGAGGCCTAAATGGTACGGGTCATGAGAATGGATGCTTATTGTTTCAGTCTGAACTGTGCCAGTATGAGTCCTACATCCCAGGTGACAGAAATAACCACACATTTTTAGATAAATGTACTCTGTGTGTGTTTCCATGATACAGGGGCCCTCTAAAATTCAGGGCCTTATCCCAACCTAAAAGCAGTTCTAAGAGCAAGCAAGTTCTATGAGTAAACTTGTGTAGATGCTATATATTCTGGTCTACATGTTACCATCACTTTAAAAACTATCACAGTCAGAAACTGGGATGCATTGTTTACATATTTATATAAAGCCACTGAAATACACGGAGTGATTCATTCATATTGTTCCATATATAGAAGCAACCTACATGAAATTAGTCACAAGAGCACTAAGTCACACTCTCTGTCACTTACATCAAAGGCCAAAGGAACATGCTCAGTGTGATTCATTGACGGTAAAAATGCCTACAGATTGTATTAAGCCTTTTAGAATTATGTATTAGAAATGCTTATGATAAATATGCTCAAAATAGCCAACTGAGAAACCAACCAAGTGATATATATGCTGCAGTGCATTTGTTGGACACTTCCCACTGAATCAGAGTTATCTAAGCCCATACAGAAGACATCAATTGCCATCCCAGCCATAAAGAAGATTTCAGATTCATTTTAATCCTAAGATTAAATGGATAGAAAAGATGCTGAGAGATCTTCAAGTTCATCAAGATTAGACTTAAATTGCTAGAAGGAGAACAAAATTCAATCTCTTTAGACTCTCTAGGGAAGGGATATTCAACTTCCCCTGCTAACATTCTCACTATTTGGATGTGACTTTAACCTAAATCAATTCTGTTGCTATTTCCTGTCCTTTGTTCCCAAGTACACAAGGACAGTTTGTATTCTCTTTGTCAATGAAAGGTTTGAGACTGATTTATTTATATGTACATAAAATACATATGTGATCCTGAAGCCTACATTCATTTCTTCAACAATCAATTTATGAGTACCTCCTAAGCTATTATGATTGCTGTCCTAGATATTAAGAAACAAAAGCAAGGAAAAGGAGCTCATAATCTAGACTATGAACCAAAACACTGCCTCTAACCTTTGTAGCTCTTTATGGTTTATAAACTCTTTTCATTCTCTTGAAAATATTTGAAACTCATAAAACCTTCTAATATCTTTCAGGATTACTCTATCAGTAATATGACATGAGACATAATGAAGAGGTGAGGGTTCTTGAATGTTAACCCATACCTTTCAATACTTTATTCAAGGCTCTTTTTATTATGCCTGTTTTATGAAATTTTTATGCAAACTTTTCTTCAAGTGAAAATTGAAACAACAGCCCAGCATATTTGAAATCCCAGTCTGGGCCCAACTGCTTCATTTAGTCAAACCAGGTATCAATCTTGCCACCCAATGTATTCATCCTGCACACTGATTATTTAAAAAAAAAGCACACTCATCCAAAGTTTAGTGAATATTATAGGTTTTCTGAACATTTCATGGGAAAATGAAGGAGAGGGTGCAGATTATTTACTATGACTTAGTAAAGAACTGCATTAGACAATTTCCCCAAGTTTTTTTATATCCACCTAGCCAATCAGTGGTCCTTTCTTTCACCTGTTGGCCATGACCTCTGCTTTCCTTTAGCTTTCTCTGCCTTGAAACAGCACATGCACACAGCCAGCTCTAAAATTCACACTACCCACAGGTGACCCTCACTCCTCTATGCAGTGGTCCAGAAAGGTGTAGTCAATTTCCCATTTTGACCCAACTGCTTTCATTAGAGGTTATTTGATTGTGAATAACAAAAAATAGCCTCAAAATTTCTTTAACAAAAACAGGAGTTATGACCACTTTACTTCCATAAGGGACTAAATCAGATAGTGGAAAACCAAGTCACAGATTCCTTTGTAATGTTTCTAAGACCCACTTCAGTGGCTGCCCCATTACTATCACCCTCTGCAGAATAGTTTTATCTTTTCTCAGTAGAATAAAATTTCCCTATGGAAGGCAGAAAGCACTTTACTTTAAACATCCACCAGAGATTGACAACAATTCCCATATCCAGTGAGAGAAAATCTGATTGACTCAGAATACAGCCAGTCAGGTTATATGTCCAGTAAACCATGGCCAAAGTCATATAACCCATTCTCTATCCAGAAGAGGGTGATATATATCCACTGTCAAGAAGGACATTGGAGAATTCCCTGGTTGCCCAGTGGTTAGCACTTCCTGCTTTCACTGACAAGGGTGTGGGTTCAATCCTGGTCAAGGAATTAAGATCACACAAGCCTCACAGCAGGGCCAAAAAAAAAAAAAAGCCTTGGATGCAAATGGTGTTAAACATATACCTAAGTCATAATTCAAAGCCTATAAGTCTGAATTTGAGATCAATATTTATATAGTCAGTCAATCAGTGCTTCAATCAACAAATACAAATTTCTGTTCTATAGAAAACTTCTCTATAGAGAAGAAAACCCAACCATGTAGCCTGGCCAAAGGCAACTTTTTGCCTACTGGAGAGTAAAGCATATATACAAATTAAGATTGACCACAGTGCTTCTCTAATAAGGATCTGTTATTGTATTTCTGTGACCCCCATAAAGTTCTTTATGATATTGTTTAAATATTGTGTTTGTATTTTGTTGAGTCTAAAAATATATCCTATTCTAGATTATCTATATAAACCCTTTCTTAAGTCTGATTGATATTAATGTGGAAAGTGTGAAATGACCACCTAATTATTTAATAAAGTGTTTCTTACATTGAAATCCTCAGATATATTGGGGGAACTTTGAGGTTATTCAAGTTTAAGAAGCATTGATAAAAGAAAAAAGTCAATAAGGCATTGTCATTTATCAAATCCCTCATATAAACCAAATATTTTAAGAAAGATTTTATAAAATTTCACACTTAACCTTAAAATAATCACTTGAAGTTGGCATTATTATCCTCACTTGTAGATAGTGAAATTGAAGTCTATAAAAGCTAAGCCAGTGAGAATTTGCTATATGACACAGGGAGCTCAAACCCAGTGCTCTGTGACAACCTAGAGGGGTGGGATGGGTGGGAGGTGGGGGGGGTGCTTCAAGAGGGAGGGGACATATGTATGCCTATGACTGATTCATATTGATGTATGGCAGAAACCAAACAATACTGTAAAGTAAGTATCCTCCAGTTAAAAATAAATTTTAAAAAGTGCTCAGCAGTTTGCCCAAAGGTTACAGAGATGGTAAAGTTGAAGCCATAATGCTAACCTGAGGAGGTCTCATTTGTATCCTTTCTTCTACAACATGCTGACTTAAGAGAGGGAACAATTATGTGCTCCATACTTTTATTTATGGTATCTAGGTAGTTAGGAGGTAATTCCGACAGAATCAGAAAAGCTGAAAAGCATGAGGTACATGTAGAAAACAAAATATACTTGAATCCAGTAATGTAGCAAGGATGGAAGAAGTACTGCCAGATTTAGCAAATAAAAATACTCAGTTAAATTTACATTTCCTATGAATAATGAATCATTTTTATGGTATGAATATTTTCCATGCAGTATTTGGGATATATTTATACTAATAAATTCTTTATCTGAAATTCAGATTAACTGGGCATATTGTTATCCAGCAACTCTCCATGAAAAGAAGTAGTCGAGGGTAAGCAGAAGAGGTAGGGAGTGGTAGAGATAAATGGAGCCAAAGGCTGTCAACTGACTAAGATTAGATTTCATTCTCCAGGCATAGGGGAATCATTTGGGGTTTCTGAGAAAAATAGTGACGCGATCAGATTTGTGCTTCAGGAAGATTAATCTGGCTGAGACAGGTAAAACAAATTAGAGACGTGAAGAGTTGGTGGTAGCAATTCAGAAGAGAGGTAGAGGGGCTGAATTATGCTAGTTGCAGTGGGATAGAGGTGCCAGGGCAGATTTGAGTGACAGAATGGAGGTAGCATGATCAAATTGGGTAATCTCAAATCGGCTAGTGAAATTTGCCTATGTGGATTTGTAGAACTAACAAACACCTTCAGGAAAAAAAGAACATGTACCACTGTCAATATTCCTATTTTAAAACAAATACTTGAAATGCCTTGGATTGTTTCCCCCACATTTGGATGACATTTTCTTCAGAAGCTATATAAATAGCTGAGACTCAATCTGGAGTTCCTCTGTTGAGTTCATGGAGTAGTTTTTCATCATGACAGTGAACCCAGAGCATGCACTCAAGAGGTATATGATGGATTAAGGACAGCTTCGAGCTGCCAGTGGGGATGAAAAACAGAAGAAGACTGAAGACTGCAGCACACCAGAGAGAAGTCTTACCTTTTGGTTGTTTTTTTAATGTTTTCCACACGGGCACAGTACTTTCTGGTCAAAATAGAGGTACTCCCCAGAGGTCACCTAAGTTATCCATCAGGCCCAGTTGCCAGTTGTCACATGAGTATCATCCAGATACACACACACTCTGAAAAAGAGAACAGAATACGTTGACAACAGTAGAATTTTTAAATCAATTTTAAATATTTATTCAGCTATTGTTTATTGCATACGTACTATGCTCTACAACAGGCTTAACAATTTAAAGCCCTTATGCCAAATCTGGGCTGTAGACTGTTTTTATAAATAAAGTTTTACTGGAACGCAGTCACAAATATTTAGCTGCTTTCAAGCCCCAATGGCAAAACAGATGCCATGTCCTGCAGGATTAGCAAACTTTCCTAGCGACAGTAAATATTTGAGATTTTTTGGAGTCATTTGGTCTCTGTCACAGCTACTCTATTGTTCATTGTCAAACAAAAGTGGCCATAGACAATATGTAAATGAATAGCCATGGCTGTATCCTCATACAATTTTATTTGCAAAAACAGGAGGTCAACCTGCAGCCATAATTAGTCACTCTTCAGTCTAGACCATAGAATTATCTCAGAGAAAAAGCAATAATAATATCTCCAAGAACTGGCTTTGTATTTTCAAATAACATTGGCTCAGTATTTTTATTTCTCTCCACTACTCTAGAAACAGAGGTTTGATAAAACATATTTTATTTCTGTTTTTCCATATCATGACTTATCTATATTGGATAATACAATTTCAACAGATCACAATTAAATCTCAAGTTCATGTTATTCTATTTTTTTCTCATTCAAATATTTATTTTAGTATTATGTCTGTTGCAATAGAGAAAAGAAAACATCTTCATGCACTTCTCAAATTCATTTGACAACAGACATTTTATGGTGTTTTGTTTTTATTTCAACATATTCTTGGGTAAATCGAATTTTTTTAAAACTAAGTTTGGATGTAGATTCTGCCATATGAGGGACAATTGCTGGTAACTGGAGAGGAAATATATTAGCATTTAAAAGCTACACTCTGAATTTACCAATTGCTACATCTGGGTGATATCTGTTATACATGGAATAATAATTTATTAGTAAACACCCAACCAGATATAGAAACTACCACAGTAATTTAATCAGTGGAACTTCAAAGAATTATTAACTAGTACAAAGAAGATAAACATTTTACTAGTGAAAGTAAAAGAACACCAAAGAATACAGGAAAACAAACATGAGATTCAGCCACTACCCATAGGGCTGAAGAATAGTGCCCAAGGAAGTAAGAAACCCAGAAATGACCTTCACCAGGGTGAGATTCAGATTATCACTGGAAGGCAGGGCTATGGCCCAACGGATGGTCAGGTTTGCTGAGTTCCTGCAAGCTGAGGCTGGCAAACAAGAAAATAACCATTCAAATAACCACTCGCTGGGGTACCAGTTAGACTTATATGGAAGCTACCCATGAGGGCACCCACAGGACTTCCTAGAGAGCTGCCCACTGGGGCTTACTTGGGAACTGCCTACTAGGTTCCTGAGAAAACTATGTAGAAAGCCATTGATTGCCCAAGAGAAATAGCACTGAAACTGGAAGACATGTTTCTAGATACCCATCCAGGGCCCTCTACTAAAGAGACCTAGCATTTGTGACTGACACAAATAATAATTTCATTTTGCAAATATGGCTTGCAAAGCATTGTTGCATCAATGTACTATGTTCTAATAAGAATCTATTTACATATCTTGTATTTAAAGTTACCTATGTGCAAGGCAACTATTAATAAGCCTGAATGTACACTTGCATCTGGATGTAGTGTAGATATCTATTGTAAACTGCCTGTTTGTGTCCACTCAAATTTATATTTTGAAATCCTAACCTCCATACTGCAGTGTGATTGGAAAGCAAGTCACTATTCCCAGAGTTTAGCCACACTGCAGGGCATGCGGTATATTAATTTCCTGGGATCGAACCTGTGTCTACTGCAGCAGAAGCATGGAGTCTTTACCACTGAACCCTCAGGGAAGTCCAGGCCAATGACTTCTAAATTTTCATCTTTGCTAATGCATTTTCCTCTGATTTATTGCCCCCAACCCTTCAAAATAAACTACTTGATGAAATCCTGCCCAGTCTTTAAGGTTCAGTTTAAAGGCACTGCCTTCATTGTCTTCCCTATATTCCCCATCTAAAACAGTTATCTCTATTTTGTGCTTAGTCACTCAGTCGTGTCTGACTCTTTGCGACTTCATGGACTGTTGCCTGCCAGGTTCCTCTATCCATGGGGATTCTCCAGGCAAGAATACTGGAGTGGGTTGCCATGCCCTCTCCAGGGCATTTTTCCCAACCCAGGGATCAAACCCAGGTCTCCCACGTTGCAGGATTCTTTACTGACTGAACCACAAGGGAAGCCCACTGAGCCACAAAGGAAACCCAATCTCTATTTGGGGACCCCTAATATTATGTGTCAATTTCTAAGTACTGAGCATACAGGTAAATAAGATAAAACTCGCCATACAGAGAGTCTTTGGTAGTAGATGAGATAGACAATGATGAAAGAGACATTAGAAAAACCAGAAGAATAGGACCCCCAAAACCAGTGAGGAAATGTTTCCAAATAAAATGATCATCAATGACAAATGCTACTGAGAAACACGCTAAGATAAAAACTGAAAACAGACCATTAGTCTGGCAAAATGGGAATATCCTTTCTAAGAGTTACTTTGTCAGAAAGGTGAAAACAAAAGCCTAATTGGAGAATTGGAGTGGATCAAAGAGAGAATGACAGATGAAGAAGAGATAATGAGTAGAGGCAAAATTTTGTTGGCTATAAAAGGGAGAAGACAAATGGGGGTGATTGCTTGATATATATGGGTCCTTTACTATACTTTAAAGTGATATACTTTATAGCATGATTTTATATTTAAGGGAGTGATCAACAAGAGAAAGAAAACACTGAGATTCAAAAGAGAAGCCCTTGAATAGGCAAGACAGAGTGATATCTAATATACAAATACAGAAACCGTAGGTTAGAATAGGGCTAGTTCAATCAGGAAACAAGAGGGAAAAGACTACAGTGATGCAGGTATAGTAAGAGATTTGGGAAGGG